>NC_090923.1:989428701-990678701 GCF_040938575.1 Ambystoma mexicanum
CACCCCTGAAATACACGTACCCAGGCCAATCGCGTGTGAAAACACCTGCGCACCCCTGAAATACACGTACCCAGCCCAATCGTGTGTAGAACTTCCCGCGCACCCCTGAAATACACGTACCCAGGCCAATCGCGTGTTACCGCGAAACCCGTAATACACGTTCCCCGCTTGGCGTTTGCTGTTTGGCAGTCCGGTAAACTGGTCCAGGGTTGGCGCAGCCCTTTGCGCTGGTTTGGGGATTTTGATGGCTTTTCTTTGCGCGAGGGCGTTCTTCGGGGCGTAACCGGCGCTGCTGCAGGGTCGCTGCGCCACGGCTGGTTTTGGATGCGAAAATCCATGAATACGCTGTGCGTGGAAATCGATTTTAGCGCACGCGGCTGGCGCAGACATTTGCACGGGCACGCTGTGCGCCAGCCGCGTGCGACACTTTTGTGCGAAATTCCATGAATTACCCTGAATGTCTTTGGATACGTTTTTACAGAGCACTGAGAAGAAGAATCATACTGACAACTTTTAATCAAAACACTATTTGTTTACTTTGAACAATCCTGTACATTTTTAGTAATACAATCCTTTGTTAACCCGATTTCCTGGTCTGCCCTGTTTGTTGATCAATGCATGTTGTGCTCTAGTGTGCTCTAGTGACTCTGTCCTCTGTTCCAAAATACTGTGATTCTCTGTGTATTCATTCGCTCAAGATACTCTAGGAACTCTGATCAGCAGTTCCAGTTTATAGAGTTTCTACATTTATTCCATCTCACAATGTGCTCTTCACTTTACTTTATTACATTTATACCGCGCACCATTGACCCGGAGGCGTGAGGGCGCAAAACAAACAAAAACCACCACAGTACATAGAAATATATAAAAAAATATACCCCCAGTAAACAAAGCAATCCAATGGTGATATAATTAACCGTCACAAGATGGGTGTAACCTTGTCCTGAAAAGATCGATTAATCATAATACTCTAAAATTCAAACAGGAGGCATCAAAGTACCAGATTACAGTTCGAGAACACCCTGGGACGCTATCGACACAAACTTAGATACAAAGGAAGATTGCTGGACCCACAACCCACAAGGACACATTCCCTATTTGATTGAGAGCACCATTCGCTCAAGTCAATCCTGCGTAATATCTTCAGGTCAGACAATCTGACAGCTCCTGGCCCTGTTCTTTGTCGGAGCCAGGCAAGCACCTTGTTACAAAGCACTTCTCTAGACACTTTTCCTTCAGACTTCTCAAGGTTTGTAATAACAAAGTTCCTTTGGTCCATAACAAAGGCTTGTATGCTCATGTCCTTGATTCTTGGCATGTGTGTCTTTCTTATGCACAGACTGTCACCTGATTAAGTTTAGCCCTCACCTCTAAGGGTTGATTAGCAGGTTTTAAACCAGATTTATGGTCGAGTACACGCCGTGAGAAGGTAGTTCCTGGATTTGCCCGCTAATATCAACAGCAGGTGATTTGTCATTTTTGTTAGTAGAAGGTGTAACCCCAGGAGGTGCTACCTGTCAGTGTGGTTTGTGAGGCTTGATCAGCCCTCTCCAGTTGTATCTTGACTTGGCAAGCATTGTCAGTCTTTGCTGGCTGAAGCAGTGCGGCTGGGATATGCTGTGTGTCTATCAACGCATTGTTCACTCTAGGAGGGTGTATATGTGACACATACAGCCTCATTATAAGGCTGACGCTCCCGGAATGAAGGGGGCCGGTACAGCACCGGCCCCCTTCATTCCGGGAGCGCCGATTACAAGCTACTCATCGCGGGACCTGGATCGCATGCCTGGTAAAACCGGGCGTGCTTTCCGGGTCCCGCGAGGAGAAGAGGGAGGCAATAACGGGCCAGATGTAATCTGCCCGTTATTACCTCCCTCTGCATTCCCATTGAGCCCTATGGGGGCTCAAATGGGAATGGGGATGGGTTCCTGCATGGAGGATTTACCGGGTCCTCCTATCTCGGAGTAACCCGGTAAGTCCCCATTGCAGGAACCCGGTAATGGAGCCCAGAACGGAGGCAGCCATGGAGCCAATAGCTCCATGGCTACCTCCATTCTCGTAATGAGGCCCATAGTCATCTAATAGGTCCACCAATAAGCAGAGATCAAGAAATCTATTACAAAGGTGGAGCTCTTTTCATATACTCACTTTTAGTTGAGACCACTTGGCATGGACAGTATGATCTGCTAAAGAGATATTAGGCCTAGTGCCCCATTGTAAGGCAGACGATGACAATGTTGTATGTTCATCATATTTCTTTATCCCTCCTAACAGTAAAGTAGCTGCAGGGAGGCAACTTGAAGCAATATTATCAGTATTGGCCCTTCCTTGTATGGATTCAGGGATTGCAGGTCCTGTAAAACCAGAATTTAGAGTCCAGCAGTCCAATTCACTGATTAAACACTAACGTGGAGTATCAAGGGGGCGTGGCCCGCCAGCCATGGAGTAGGACGTGCTCCGATGCGGCTGCTCCGATAGATCCGACATCGATCCTGTTATTAGCGCACTTGCGATCCGAATATTACTGAAAACGTATGAGACGGTGTGGGAAGCTGCCCTCCACCAACAGAGCGCTGAGACGTCGGATCGCGCTGAGGTGGGCCTACTGCAGTGCACGATAAGGCACTTACGTGTGGCGGGGGCCCCCTGTCGCGGAGGAGATAAGCTGCGAAGGCTACGTGGGGCCTTGGAAAGGGAATGGTGGGCGCTGCGCGCCTGAGCTTTTAACGTCACGGCCCTAGAAGTGGAGGGCGGAGGCATCGTGTGTGCACAGGACGGACAGTGCAGTCCGGAGTGCAGAGCTGGACAAGTGGTTGCGCCATGGGGAACGGAGAACATTGTGAGAGACTGCTGGTGGCGGCCCTGGAGTGGGGCTTGGGGGCTGCTGTGTGGGCGCCAACGGTGGCTATTGTGCCTTTATCCAACGACATGAATGCAGATGCAACGATAAGAGCCAAAGGCACGTGCAGAGGCTAAGACACTGGCACGTGATGCCGCGTGAGCCATAAGGAGTGAATCGGTACTGCAAGACTGCGCAGGCCATGGGAGACTGAGCACAATAAGCGCGTAGTCGTGAAAGGGCCCCGGGAGTCGGATGAGCAGGATAGGGTGCGCCCTAACTCGCATTGGCATAAACTGTGTTGTGCAAGGACATGGTGTGTTTGGGTACGAGCCTAGTGGGCATGACCTCACGTAGTGCCCTTCTGGCCATCTGACCTGACTGGTGAGGGCACTCTGAAGTTGCACCACAGCGGTGTAACGAAACTGCTGCAGCGGAGGCCAATCGACCCGGAAAAGCATCTGAACCAGCGGGACGGCCGGGCGGGGGGCCGTGGGCAAGACCAGAAATAAACAACCCACTTTGGAAACGTTTGCTAAGGCACAGCTCTCCCCGGCGACCACCGTGCCTAAAGGAATGCCAACGACAGCAGCAGAGAGCACTGTAGCTACGGAAAACCATCAGATTCTAGCAGCTATCACTGAGCTGAGGGACTCATGGGGGGCAGCAATGGCGGACCTACGCACTGCATTGGAGGCCAAAATAGATGCCGTAGGCATTGACGTTGCCTTACTACGACAAGATGTGAGGACATTATCGGAGAGAACAAGCAGTTTGGAAAGTACAGTGAAAATTAACTCAGACACCGGCGCAGACAACGCAAAGGAGGTTCACATATTGAAACAGCAGGTCGTTAATTTGGAGAATCGTGCGGAGGAGGCGGAAGGGAGAGCAAGGAGGAACAACATTCGCGTGGTCGGCCTTCCAGAGGGGGAAGAAGGCCGTGATCCCACAGACTACATCGAGAACTTACTTCTGCAAGAAATAGGGGCTGAAAAACTCTCGCAAGGTTTCACCGTTGAGCGGGCGCATAGAGCCCTCATGAGGAGGCCACAACCGGGGGCACCCCCCCGGCCGATTATAGCGAAAATACTGAGCTATAAGGATCGCGAGAAGATTTTGGAATACTTCCGCAAAGGAGGAACCATCGAAAGGGCTTTGTGCACCGTCACAGCATATCCAGATTACACAATGCTGGTCCAAAGGCAGCGGTACAGCTATGTGACGATCAAAAGAAGGCTACGTGCGGCGGGGATCAAATATATGCTGCTGTACCCTGTGAAATTAAAAGTGATCCACAAGAGCAAGATGTTTTTTTTCCACACTCCCGAAGAAGCGACGGCCTGGCTAGACCTTCAGGGTTGTCCGGAACAGGAGGCGGATCAAGCTCGAGAGTAATACGATAAGTGTTCGGGACATTACATGTGGCGGGATATGATGTGCAGGGGGTATCCATTAGTATGGGGGGTGATGGCTCTGGCTGAGGAGTATCACTGGGTACAGGTGGCACCTGAAGCAGATCCCACGGACTTGGGCAAACATAAAGACTTGAATATAGCACAGTGTATATATGTGTTAAGTGTATAGTTAAGTGTGTTGAGCTTATAGCGAATAGGAGTGGCAGGACGCGAGCACCCTATCCCCCCATACTGGTCCTAGTAGGCTAGCCATTAGGGCGGCCTTACCCTGCGGAGCATCGGATACAGGCAGAAGCCAGAAAGTGCTAGATGCGGGGAGCCTGAGATCCAGGGATGGAGCTGGGCAACAGTTGGGGAAGGGGTTGGGGGGGATGGGAGATAGATTGGGGGGCGGGAGGTGTGGGGAGTTGGGTGTGGTTGAGCGGGATAAGGGGGAGGGAGGGGTGTTTGGGGTGTGTGTAGTTAGGGGAATTTTGAACTGGGATACAAGCCTAAATAGTGGAGAACGAGTCAGAGTGGGGGATTGCGCGGCCGGGGTGGGGGTGGGTATAATATCAGGCCATGGGGGACCTTAAAATGATCACGTGGAATGTCAGGGGTCTAAACAGTTATTTGAAGAGAAATAAGGTTATTCTCTACCTGCGCAGACAAAAGATAGACATTGCGCTATTACAGGAAACTCATTTGACAGAAGAGAGACTGGGTATGATTAAGAGGAAATGGAAAGGAGTGGTGGTGGGCTCAACATACTCCGCCTATGCTAGAGGGGTCCTAATCTGGGTGGCCCCGTATGTCCCTTTTCCATGTGTTGCAGGAAACTGCTGAAGCGGACCGGAGAATGGTCATACTCAGGGGATTGGTAGAGAACAGAGAGATGAGTATAATCAACACATACGCACCCAATCAGAATACAGCAACGTATTTCAGAGCCCTGAGTGCTAACCTCGGTGTGTGCATGGGAAGTGCGGTAATCTGGGGTGGGGATTTTAACTGTGTACTAGATCCAAGGGTGGATAGATCAGATCAGAAATTGGAAAAACCTGTCCCGGCGGCACGTGTGTTACAAAAGTTGCTCAATGACTTTGACCTGGCAGATGTATGGAGAATGAAGCACCCTCTAGAAAGACAGTACTCTCACTACTCGGCCCCACAACAGCTGTCCACTAGACTAGACTATGTCTTTGCTACGTCAGATCTAATAATGGAAATGGTGCGGGTGGAATATAAAGCGAGAGTCCTGTCGGACCACTCGCCCTTGTTTGTCAGCTGGCAATACTGCCCTCCAAGAGCAAGGATCCCGACATGGCGGCTCCGAGCGGAAGCGCTTAAAGACCCTGTGTTCAAAGAAGAGGTAAGGGAGGAGATCATAAATTACTTTGAGGAGAACACGGGTAGTGTGGATTCAGCGTGCACGTTATGGGAGGCTTTTAAAGTAGTGCTGAGAGGCGTAGCCATAGCAAAGTCCCGAAGTCTGCAGGGCGGTGTCCTGGCTGATTTACAAGCGGCTGAGAGGGAGTTGGAAAAAGCGCAAAGGGAGGATGGCGATACTGGTTAGAATGCGTAGCTGATCCTTCAACTACAACAGTTGTGTGGGGAGCATTGGGATAGGTTGTGTAAACTGAATTATAAGAAATACATAGAGAGGCAGCACGCGGGTGGTGACAAGACAGGATGGCTTCTGGCGTGGTTATATAAGAGCGAAACCCCCAGGCTCACCATCAGGGCAATAACGAGAGACGCTGGAAGTGTAGCTGACACCCAGGAGGGAGTTAATCAGGAATTTGCCACGTACTACAGGAAACTGTATGAGGATGTTGGTGAGGATAATCAAGAGAGGATAAAAGACACGCTCGAAGATATAGGACTGCCTAAGATAAGTTCTGAAGAGAGGGAAGAGTTGGACGCACCAATTACCTTAGAGGAGCTAGAAGCGGAGGTGAGATAATTGCCCACTAGTAAGACCCCAGGGGCAGACGGGTTTCTGAGTGAGTTCTATAAAGCATACATGGCAGAAGTGCTCCCTCCGTTGCTGAATATGCTAAATGAAGCGTTTGAGACGGGACAGCTGCCAGAGTCGCTCAGGGAAGCAATTATAATCCCGCTTCCTAAACCAAATAAGCCTGGGCACAGTTGTGGCTCCTACAGACCACTATCAATGCTGAACCAAGACAGCAAGATACTAACAGCTGTCTTGGCTGGCAGACTGCGAAGAGTCATAGACAAACTCATACACCCGGATCAGACGGGGTATGTTCCAAACAGGAACATAACTCATAATCACAGGCGACTCCACCAAGTCATTGAATGGGCGGGGGAGAATGAGGGTGACATGGCAGTAGTGTCCCTGGATGCGGTAAAGGCTTTTGATTCTGTCAAGTGGCCATGGCTGCTGTCGACTCTGGCGGAATATGGGATGGGGCCCGGCTACATAAGATGGGCACAGATGTTATACAGTGCGCCGCTCGTTAGAGTTAAGACGGGAGCTGTTATTTCAGAGAGATGGCGGTTAGGCAGAGGTACTAGACAGGGATGCCCATGGTCCCCTATGTTATATATATTGGCATTGGAGCCTTTGGCCATATACCTAAGACAGCAGTATGACACCATAGGCATCGAAGTGGGTGGAGAGCAACATTTGATCTCCTTATATGCGGATGATATGCTATTGTATCTGAAGCAGGAGAATCTCCAGTATATTTTGGAGGTTATGGATCGGTATGCGGGGCTGTCTGGAATAACTGTGAATCCTCAGAAGTCTGTAATTTTCCCGTTGGGTAACTATCAGGGACTCCCCGTAGAACAGCTGCCGGTACTGCAAGCTCCTTGGGCCGCTGATACCTTTCGGTACCTTGGGGTAGATGTGTATCATACGGTTGAACAAGAACATATGCACAACACGGAGGTGGCCGTGAGAAGAATAGAGAAAAATATGCAATTTTGGGGGAAGCTGCCGCTAGCTATGATGGGGCGTAGTGCAATGCTTAAGATGGTGGTCTTGCCCAGACTCCTGCATTATTTCGGAAACATTCCATACCTCATACCTGGGAAGTTCTTTGCCAAGCTCAATAGTATATGTCGGGACTTTTTGTGGCAGGGAACTATATGCAGGGTGGCATTGTGGAAACTGCAAAATTTCTACGAAAAAGGGGGGATACGGCTCTCCAACTATGAGGCCTACTATGTAGCGGGCCAGCTGCAGTACGTTGCCAAGTGGCTCTCGGATGAACGTACCCCTGAATTCAGATTGTTTAGTGCGGACTGTGCCCCGTTTTACTTAAAAGAAGTGATCTGGTTATCCGAAACAGAAATGCAGGGGCGCCCTAGGATGATGATGCTTGGGTGGAGGATTTGGCGCCGCGCGTGCAAGATGATGGAAATTCCGGCTCCGTGCTCCCCGCACATACCGCTGGTGGCACTGGCTAAGGGAGACATGCAACTGCGTAGGATGATTAGAAACCACTGGGAATCAGTGGGGTTGGCAACGGTGGGAGATGTTTGGCGGGAGGGAGCCATCTTAAATTTTGAGGAGTTGGGCGAGGAAACAGGTCTGCACGTAGGTCAATATATTAAATATCATAGACTGGCGCGGGAAATTAAGAAGACTTGGCCCAAAACTATTCTTGAAGCAGCCGGATGGTAGTGCAGACGCTATATATGACATAACAGAGGGAGGGCACGAGATTTCAAGATTGTATGATATGCTGATGCTTAGGATTGGTAAAGAACCAACACAACTTAGACTAGATTGGGAAAATGAGGTGGGGGTCCCGATGGAAGTTGGGATGTGGGAGCGAGCTCTGTGGTATCATCAGAAGGTGTCGAGAAACACAAGGTTGAAACAAATACAATTATATATTACGCATAGGGCGTACATGACACCCCTGAGGATATCAAGGTTTAAAAATGCAGGTAGACAAGCATGTCCCAAGTGTGATGTAGAGCAGGCGGACATGGTACATATGTTTTGGTCTTGCCCTGTGGTTGGGCGCTTCTGGAGTGAGATAGCGGCGAAACTGGCGGATAAAGGAGTCACACTGGTTGTGGAGTCAGCGTGGGCCTGCCTTTTGGGGGGGTTCCCTAGATCGCAGAAGCTGAAGCATGTCAACAAATTGAAGGACTTGGCATATGTGTTGGCTAAGAGGAGGATCGCCATGGGGTGGAAGGCTTGTCATAAACCGCAGGTGGAGACATGGTGGAAGGAATTGCAAAAGTGGGCGGAAGCAGAGACCATAGCATGGCAGGAGTCCAGTGTGATGGGAGGGGGGAGAAGAGATAGGAACCCTGTTGGCTTGGAAATCACTGATAGCAGAACTATTTGGAACGATGCCAGATTTGGCGGATTCCAATGGAGAATGGACCTCACCGCGCAGCGTGAATCCAGAGAAAGCAGACTTGATGGGCTCGTAAGGGGGGTGGGTTTCGGGGAACAGGGATCAAATTGTATAATGTACAAACTTGAAAGCGCAATGTGGCATCCTGCACTGTATATTTGGTCTGTACTGTTTTGTTGGTTGAAATAAAATAAAAAACGTTTAAAAAAAAAAAAAAAAAAAAGGGGGAGTATCAAAATCATTAATCTTATCCACATCAGGGGATACATTTGTGCACCCACCTTGCAGCATCTGTCTCCTACGAGTACTAAGGTCAAGGACCTTGGACAGGCAGTCCCTGTTAGAGAAAGGAAAGGTGACCGATATCCCAGCTTCAGCCTAAGTCAGATAAGGCATAGTATTTAGCCCAGTGGTGGAGTTTTTAACATCATGATTCCTGGGAGTAAGACTTTTCACAGCACAATTCCCACTTGCGGGCATAATTTAGACCAGAATCCTCAAATTTGGATGACGAGCTCTAGGAACTCTTGACTTCAAGTTCCAGCAAGCCACGTGCACCAGCATGGGTTCTTGCATGGATTCACATGCTCATGAATATTCCCCATCGTCCTTGGTAAAAAGAAAGCACTTTAGCTATATACTTAAAACTGCTCATCTCCTCTATAGCCTATCAGTATCGTTTGGGCCATACCGCCCCCAGCCAATGACACTCGTCCTCCTAAGCTCCACCCTTGGTGGCCATCTTTAGATTTTACTTCACTCCTCAAAAATCATAGGTTTTTTGCTGTGTTTTCATGTTTTGCAAAAGATATCTTCATTCATGCTTCGTCTACCGTCACACGCTGACTACCGGCAGCGGGGACGTGTTGTTAGCGAAGATCCTATATCCAGATTCCCATCCGGAGCCAGGTGAGTGTGTCCCCCTTGAGCCTTGGTGCTCCTAGCTCCATTTGGGCCTTTGGGGTTTAAAACACCCGCGCCCCCAGGCCCTCTCAGGCCCCATCTTGCCTCCTCTCCCCCACCCGCTCCTTCTTCCCGATCCCAGTCCCCCCACCTCCCGCACTGCCCCCCCAACCCCCGATTGGTATGATATGATATGATATGGCATTTGTAACGCGCCTATACACAGGTGTTTCAAGGCGCGACGAGGCAGGGAGGGGAGGAACAAGGGGAGACAGACAACGATCCTACTAGGCCAGGTGTCATTCAGATCGCGCAAGTGCAGGGGTGGGGGAGGGGGAAAAGTGCAAGGGGAAGGGGAGGGGGGAAGTGCAGTACAAGGTAAGTGGCGTAAAGTAATAAATAAATAGGGCCAGCTGGTGGCAAGTGCAAGGTAAGTGCAGAACAAGTGCTGGGAAAGGGGGGGGGGGCTGTAGGGATACAGAGACAGTCCCGCAGTGCAGAGGGGTTCCAGTGCATCAGTGCAAGTGGAGAGTGGCTGGGCCCAGGACCGAGGCCGTTAAGAGTGGTCCAGTTGCAGAATCAGTGCAGTTTCAGTGAAGGATATTAGCTGTTCAGCAGGGGAGAGGGAGAGAGAAAGCAGAAGCAAAGAGGAAGGTTTTGAGGTGCTTCCGGAACCGGAGATGGTTCTCCTCAAGTTTCAGGGAGGCAGGAAGGCTGTTCCAGAGGGAGGCCCCTGCCGCGGAGAGAGATCTACCCCCAGCTCGTTGCTTCGAGAAGCGGCTGACCCTGAGGGAGTTGGAGGCGGATGAGCGAAGGGCTCGGGAAGGAAGATATTTGGGAAGAGAGAGTTGACGGTATTTAGGACCCAGGCCCCAGAAGGCCTTGTGGACAATGCAGGGGGTTTTGAACTTTATCCTCGCAGCCACTGGGAGCCAGTGTAGAGATTTCAGTCCTGGAGAGATACGGTCCCTGGGCTTGAGGCCAAGGACAAGTCTCGCAGTTCTGTTCTGGATGATGCTCTACCCAAAGGCCAAAAACGGACCCTCCCAGGGCAGCCCTCTGACCGGCAGCCCCTGCGGCTAAGGGCCCGAGGCAAAGGGCGGCTCCTACATCGGCGGCTCCAGAAAGAATCTGCAGGGGAAGCCAATGAAGCCAACAGACACCAACAAAACTGTAAGTGTGGCATGGGTGGTGTGTAGAGCAATTACTCTCCTCCAGAAAGCCCCTTCCACGTTTCCTTACCATTCCATAACATAGACTGCCATAGACTTACACCATGCATACTTAGAGAGATTTGTGACCAACAGCCTAAATATATTCATGGCTGATAGCAAATGTTGCATAGCGTTAAAACACTTACTATCTTGCCAATGTTGACTAGTGCCGCACATAGAGAGAACTGTGATGATTAGCCGGCGTCGCATCCAGAGGGAATGTGAATGTTAGCATGTGCCACACTTAGATGGAGCTCCTAACTCTAGCCTGCGTCACATCTAGATGGGATTGTGAATGTTAGCATCCGCCACAATTGGATGGAATGCTCAACTCTAGACACGTCGCACCTAGATAGAAATGTGAATGTTGGCATCTGCCACACTTAGATGGAATGCTCAGCTTTGGCCTGTGTCACATCTAGATAGAAATGTGAATGTTAGCATGTGCCACACCTAGAAGGACTTAGATGGAATGCTCACCTGTAGCCTGCGTCGCACCTAGTTAGAAATGTGAATGTTAGCATGTGCCACACTAAGATGGAACTCCCAACTTTAGCCCACGTCACATCTAGATAGGATTATGAATGTTTGCATGCACCACACTTAGATGGAATGCTCAACTTAGCCTGCATTGCACCTATATAGAAATGTGTATGCTAGCATGTGCCATACTAGGATGGACTTAGATGGAATGCTCAACTGTAGCCAGCGTCGCACCTAGATATTTTATTTTATTTATTCAAATTTGTTAAGCGCACAGCAGACCGTAGGCATCGTGGCGCTAGTTACATTGTTGCTTATACTTAGTTACATACAGTTCATGTCCGTAAGTGTTACATTGGACACAAATATTATTACATGCATACATACATTAGGCGGAAAGTGGCTGGGAGCGTATGGTTGGTTGAGGAGGTCAGTTTTAAGGTTTTTGCGGAAGGAGGTGAGATGTTTCCGCTCTGAGGTCCGTGGGGAGAGAGTTCCACAGCTTAGGTGCGAGGAAGGGGAAGCCTATGCCTCCTGCCTTGGTCCTATTGATGCGAGGTATGGTGAGTTGGTTGGTGTATGTTGTCTGGTCGGTCTGGTGGATTGAGATCTGTATGGTGTGTCAGATAGGTATGAGGGTGCTGTGAAGTAGATACATTTATGAGTGGTAGTAAGAAAGAGATGCGGTCCTTGACTGGGAGCCAGTGAACTGACTTCCTGGCTTGCGTGATATGGTCTCTTTTTGGTATGCTGAGGGCTGCTCTAAGGGCGTTGTTTTGTGTTGTTTGGAGCCTGGAAAGGTTTCATTTGGAGGTGCCGGCTAAGAGAGCATTACAGTAATCTGGTTTGGCTCCTTGGTTGCTCTAGCAATGGAGAGGCAGTTGTCCTTGGTCAGGAATGGTTTTATTGCATTGATGAGTTTGACGCTCAATGCGGAGGCAGATACTATGGCGCTAACTTGTTTGTCCATAGAAAGGGTCGCGTCTATGTGCACCCCAAGTGTTTTGACTGAAGATAATACTGGGATGATGCAGTTATCTATGTTGAAATTGAGATAGAGTGGGTTGAGGTTGGAGAGTGTGGATTTTTGGCCTAGTATGAGAATTCCGGTCTTGTCTCCGTTCAGGGAAAGTCCGTTAGTAGCCATCCACGCTTGTATGGTGGAGTAGATTTGCTGTAGGGTGGTGGCGTCTTGATGATAATGCCCCGTAAGGGGAAGGAGAACCTGGGTGTCGTCAGTGTAATTTGTGTATGTGATCCCAAGTTCGTCCAGTTTATCAAAGAGAGGCTTGGTAAAGAGGTTATAAAGCGTGGGGGCAGTACATGAGCCTTGTGGGACACCGCAGTGGATGATGGAAGGTGCAGCATGGACTATGTTTGAGAATACTTTCATAGCTCTACCCTCTAGAAAGGAGGTTACCCATGATGCTGCGTCCTTAGAGAAGTGGGCTGCATGCTTGAGATGACTGGTGAGTGTGGTATGGTCTACCAAGTCAAACGCTGCTGAGAGGTCGAGGAGGAGGAGGAGAGCAGGCTTACCTTTATCGAGGATGTTAGTGATTTCGTTTTTTAAGTCTAGAAGGGCGGTTTCGGTTCTGTGTCCCTTGCGGAACCCAGATTGTCTTTTTCCTAGGATTGGGTTTGATTCAAGGTAGAGTTGAATCTGTTTGTGGGCAGCCTTGTCTAGTAATTTCAGGAGGAATGGGACTGTTGTTATGGGTCGGTAGTTATTGGGGTTGGCCGGGTCTAGCGATGTTTTTTTTTTTTTAGAAGGGGGCGCATCCAGGCCTCTTTAAGGCTGTCTGGGGCTATGCCCGTTTTGAATGAAGCATTGATGAATGCTGTGAGAAGAGGCGCAAGTGGTTCTGCGCAATCCTTAATGATTTTTGGGGGGCACACAGCACCCTTGCATTGTGAGGGTTTGAGGTGTCTAAGGATGTCCATGACATCGCTTTCGGAGATTTCGGTGAATGAGAATTTGGGCACGTTGCTTGTTTTAACATTAGGTTTCGTTTGTACATGCGGGCTTTGCTAAAGTAGGGTTTTGTAGTGGTGGGATATTTTGTTTTGGAGGAGGTTTATTTTAGCCAGCATGGCTGATTGTATGCCTGTGCACCATGCTTCGTCTTTAACGATCTCATCAGGGCAGGTGGGTGGTACAGTTAATCCTTTAAAGATATTGAATTGTTCTCTGGAGTGGGAGTTGGCAGAGGAGATGCAGATGTTGTAGGCTTCGGATTTAGCGATGAAGATGGCGTCTTTGCATTTTTTGGCTATGGATTTGAAATTATCTTTTGTGGTGTCACAAGGATTGTATTGCCATTTTTTGAGCGCCTGGCGTTTTATTTTGCGCGCAGTGTCTGGAGTTCCTCTGTGAACCAAGAATTGGAATGGAAGTATTTTTTCTAGAAATGTGAATGTTAGCATGAGCCACACTTAGATGGAACTCACAACTTTAGCCTGTGTCACATCTAGAGAGGATTATGAATGTTTGCATATGCACCACACTTAGATGGAATGCTCAACTTAGCCTGCATTGCACCTAGATAGAAATGTGAATGTTAGCATCTGCCACACTTTGATTAAATGCTCATCTGTAGCCTGTGTCACACCTAGATAGAAATGTGAATGGTAGCATGTGCAACACTTAGATGGCTTTAGATGGAATGCTTAACTGTAGGCTGCTTCACACCTAGATAGAAATATGAATGTTAGCATATGCCACACTTCACCTGTAGCCTGCATCGCACATGGATAGGATATTGAAGATTAGCAAGTGCCACACTCGGATGGTATAGTGAACAAGCATTACACCTAGACATAATTGCAAGGACAACAATGCCAATAAACCAATCCACTTACAACTTCATCCCTCTGCATACACCTCTCAAACTCTAACCAAACACAACCACAAACCTACAGCACAGCAATCTGCACAAACTTAACTAAACTACACTGCAACTACAAGACAAACCACACAATGGGCCTCATCACGACTTGGGCGGTAACGGTAACGCTATTAGCGCAGGCGGTATTAGCCCTACCGCCGAACTCCCCGGCGCTAATAGCGCCGGATCACGAGTTCGGCGGTAATGTCAATCCCCATTCCCCATTGAGCCCATTCGGGAATGCCCCTTTCCCCATTGGGCTCAATGGGGAAATTTCGCGCTAATACCGCCGGCGGATTTCCCGCCGGCGGTAATAGCGTGAATTTTCGGCGGATTTCCCCCCAGCTCAGAGCTGGGGAGAAATCCGCCGAAGTCCTGCTTTGGCGGACCCTTAAATCCGGCGGTAATAGCGCTACCGCCGGATTTAAGGGTTACCGCCAAAGTCGTGATGAGTCCCATAGACTCGCACAACAGCACACAACGACTACCAACCGTAAAACACCCCGAGCCCAGCCAACTGACCCACTGGGCTGAGGCTGCCAACAACACATCACTGCTCTCTCGCACTTTTCCACCTTATTCCCACTAACTCACCTCCCCCACCCCCTCTTTCCCTTTTTTCAGAGCCGCCAGAGCGCCAGGGGACCACTCCGGTGGTGATAGTGCGCGGTATAAATATCCTTTAACATTAACATAACATCGTTGGATCTTCAACCCATGATGCAGACAGGCCCAGGCTTGTGCCTACATCTCAATGCCTCGACCATGGCTGATGCTACTAAGAGCCTCTTCAGGACCTGTTAGTGCTGCAGCCTGAAGAACATCTTCATCGAGGACCTGCACTTCAAGTGCCTTTATTGTCTTCACCATGACCATGACACGAACGCATGCAACATCTGCCAATCCTTCTCGTCTAAGACCAAGCGGGGTCACCACCGTAGGTTGGTGATATATATCCTCTGATGCAGGCTCTGGGCGCAGTCATGCCTCATCCAGGACCGGCAGGTCCACTGAGCGTACTCCCTCTGGTCAGTAGAGGTTGAGGTCATTTTAAGGATGTTTCCTCTGTGAAGATCCAAAAGAAGGCGAAATAACGCTCCATGGACACCCTCGTCAACCGCCGCCACAGCTGTGGGACCACGTTTTTTTAAAATATCGGTTTATTATTTTCTGCAACTTTAAAAATGACAAAACATCACAATAATGTACAGATCACGTTTCGGTGTTTTGTTTCCTGAAATTTCTCTGTTGACATCCTAACTGCCCCCCCCAACCAACTTGCCCGTGCATACAGACTCAATATCCACTATTCAATTTCACTACATACTACTGCTTATGATGTCCCTTGCATAACAACTTCACCAACTTCATGATTAAACGGGGTCACAGCTAAAACAATCCATTGCTGTATGTCTACTCCCAGTTCCTGCCTCCTGCTTTGTTCCGTCAGCGCTCTTTCCCACACTCCGGTTTCTGCTGTTGCCCATTTTTTCATATCTTCCCGCCACCTGACAATGCTCGGTTCTCTTGGGTCTTTCCACCTCATAGCTATGCTGCTTTTAGCTAGTATGTACATTAGATCTTTGAGCTTGTTAAATGATTTATTCCTCACACTCTTCCTGTAGCGGTCAAGAATGCATGCCTCTGGGGATGTTATGCCCAGATCGATTCCTCCTTGGGCTGCTTTATGTGCCACTCTCCCCCCAGAACCCCTCCACTACTGGGCATCCCCAAAACATGTGTACCAATCCCGCCTCCCCTTCCCTACATCTGGGACATTCTTGTTTGCTCGCTCCTTTGCAATTGCAGCTGGGGCGAGGTATGCCCTTTTTGTGATGTAAAATTGTATAAGCTGAAGTCTGGCCTTTCTGGAGACTCTTTTATGGTATAGTGCTATATCTGCCCATTCTTTGTCTGCAAACGTTTTACCCAATACAGTTGCCCATCTCTCCTTGCTCTTCAATCCGCCCCTTGAGTCACGTCCTATCAATACCTCACAAATCCTTGAAATGGTGTGTCCTCCCTCCGATACTCTGAGCAAAGCCTCTATTTCCTCACTACCTATGGTCTATTCATTGATATTCGGCCACCTACCTTTTATCACAATTAACACTGTGCTATGGAACAAAAAATGACCGTTGTGTATGCCCGTAATCTCCTGTAAGTCTGTGAATTTTAGCCACCCATTCTCGTTACGTAGATCTCTGATCGTGGCTATGCCACAGGTTTCCCAATGAGTACGCACCCTTGTCCTGCCTCCTGGCAAATCTGACATTATTGCCGCTATGGAGGCCTGTGCCGATATCGGGTCCTTCAGTCCCATAATTTTACAGGTCCTCCTCCAAATTTGGAAACACATTGTCACTAAGTAAGGATGGCTCTTTTGTTCTCTAGTGGGAAACCAAATCAGGTCTGAGGTATGCATTTTTTTTAGCTGGTTGTAGGAGGATAGTTTCTGTCGTTGGATCATCCGCCATCCATTGCCCTACATGTTGCAACTGGCACGCCTAAAAATACAACTCAAAATCTGGTAACTTCCAGCCCCCACTCTTGTAAGATCTTTGCAATATGATCAGCGCCACTCTGTGTCTACCACCTTGCCATAGGAAGTCCCTGCACTGCTTTTCTAAGTCTTGGAAGAATTGCCTCGATATGTTAAACGGGACATTTTACTAAAGCAATGCATGAGTCTTGGCGGTGCCACCATTTTTAATAATGCCGCCCACCCTACCATTGACAGGGGTAACTTGCTCCAAAACTTCATAGGGCCAGCTAACACTTCTTTAGCCCGTAATGTGTTACATTTGTGCTCTGATTTATTATCATGGTATATGTTCACTCCCAAGTATTTAAAGGATTTCTTGTTCAATGGCAGGGGTCGCTGTCCTGGCCAGTGGGAATAGACATGACTTATTCTTTTTAATTTGAATCCTAATCAATGTATTGAAATTATCAAGCACCGCTAATACATATGGTAGGTTGACCTCTGGGTTGTTCAGGTACATGTAAACTATATGCTTCACCCCATCTATTTCAATGCCAGTGTCACTATATTCCTGTCTCAAGAAGGCAGCTATGGGTTCCGCAGCGATAATATACAGCATAGGGGACAGAGGACATCCCTGTCTAGTGACTCTATGTAGCTGCCATTTGTCTGAATACGTGCTCCCTTTCTTAACGCTAGCCATTGGTTCAGTATTTACTAGCTGTACCCATCTCATATACTGCGGCCCTATTCCCCTCCTGACCATAGTGGCAGGCAGGCAATTGCAGTGGACGGAATCAAATGCCTTAGTCTCGTCCAGTGAAGATACAGTGCACTGAGCTGCGCTGTCTTTTATACTATAAATGGCATGATGCAATCTACGCAGATTCTCTGCAATTTTCCTCCCTGGTACATATCCTGTTTGATCTTGCTTGATCAACATGGAGATTACCTTCTGGAGTCTGCTTGCCTGGATCGCTGTACGGATCTTACTGTCTTGGTTCAACAGGGACAGTGGTCTGTAGGATCCACAGTCCGTGTCTACCTTGTTTGGTTTTAATAGCGGGATTACCATGGCTTCTCTCATGCTATCAGCGAGGATACCGAATGTCATAAGCTTCATTATACACCTTGGTAAGGAGTGGCGACAATGTATCCGCATAGGCCTTATAAAATTCTCCTGTTAGCTCGTCTTTGCCAAGGGATTTCCCGGAGGGCAACCCTCCGATAGTGGCGACGACCTCCTCAGGGGCAATGAGTTCCTCTAACATGTTGGATTGTTGTGTATCAAGATGTGGTAGGGCAATAAGGTCAAGGGCATCTTGTAATTCGCTCTCTTGCACCGACTAAGGGTCCGCATGTAATGCCTCATAATACTCGGAGAAAGCTCCATATATGTCTATCTGCGTATGCACATCCTATTGGTCTGTGTTTCGGATGGAACATATTGGGGATCTTTTATCATTTTGTTTGTATAGCCAGGCTAGCATTCTTTCAGGTTTATCACCCTGTGCATGGCTCCTTTCTAGATATTTTGCATGGCTGAATTTCCCCAGCCTGTCCCACTGTGTCAGGTATGCTTGTCTCAACCTGATTTCCTCTTTCACATGTTCCTTGCCCACCCTTACCTCCTTCTCAAGTTTCAGTAATTGCTCTTCTATGGTTTTGAGTTTGCTTACTATGGATTTCTGGACTCCCCTCCCCCGACACTGCTATCATCTCTCCTCTAACGACTACTTTGTATGCTTCCCATACCGTACTCACCTGTTATACACTTCCCTCATTTACTGCAATAAAATCCACAGTGCTTTTCCTAATGTGTTCGTGAAACGCTTTGTCTAATACTGGTTCACTCCTCAATCTCCAGGTGGGAATGGGTGGTCTTGGGGCAAACGCCCTCCATTTTACCAAGAGTGGGGAGTGATCTGACTGGACCCTAGCTAAATATCCTGCCGCAAAATCAGTCGCATGCTCCTCACCTGCAAATAAATAGTCAATTCTTATAT
Organism: Ambystoma mexicanum; assembly: GCF_040938575.1. NCBI lineage: Eukaryota > Metazoa > Chordata > Amphibia > Caudata > Ambystomatidae > Ambystoma > Ambystoma mexicanum. The sequence continues at coordinate 989,447,269 of NC_090923.1, forward strand.
GTACTTTGTGTGGGGCGGAGTAATGGGAGTATTCCTTGCTTTCTGCGTGTTGTACTCTCCATAAATCTTTCAACTGGAACTGCTTCAGGAGCGAGCCTAACACTTTGGCGGGGGTGGGTGGGAGGTCTTTTATGTTTAGAATCCGACCTGTCCATGATGGGGTCTAAGGTGCAATTGAAGTCTCTGCCCCATATCACTAGCCCATCTCTGTAAGGGCCCAGCCTCGGATTTAGCGACCTGGAGAAGACTGTGGCGTCATGGTTTGGTGCGTAAGTGTTCACAATGCATACTTCCCGGTTCTCCAACATGCCTTGTATCATAGCCATTCTACCCTCGTTGTCTGTTTTAGTGGTCAATACTTTCAAAGGTATGGCCGGGTCTACCCAAATAAGGACTCCCCTCGCATATGTTGAATATGCAGAGCCCACCATTACACCTCCCCATGCGCCTGCCAGGTTTCTTTGTTTTTGTGCATCTAAGTATGTTTCTTGCAACAGCACAATTCCAACCTTATTCTTCTTTTTATACATTCTTACTCTATAACGTTTAACATAATTATTTAATCCCCAGACATTCCATGTCAATATTTTAACAGTTTTAGCCATTCCGTCGTCTTATCCTGGGTATCCTTGGGGCATTATGTTTAATGCAAGTTTTATCAAGAGTTATCAGTAATATGTTCACAAATATGTCAGGCAACCCCCACCACTGCAGCCCCCTCCCTCCATCTAATAACAAAACCAACTCAAACATAACTTGTCAAGCTGTGCTAAGCACGCTAGGAATTCCCCATTTCTGCTCCATTCGACTGGGTCATAGACTAGTCTCCTGGCACCCAGCGGGCGGGCACTGTTCAGTAACCCTAAAACTAACTTAGTGGGAGTAGTGGGACAGCACATAGCGTTCCCACTACCGGGCTTCTGAGATAACACTGCATTGCTCCTGCTATGTCTTTGGATTATTTAACACTCCCATTTATCTTTTTGCAGCACTTTCAATGTAGTTCACTCCCATCGTTTCAATAACGAGCTTCGCAGCAGATAGTCTGTTTTGCTATGTAGGCCTACACAGGGTCATCCGGCGTATATCTAGACGCGTTGATTTTGCTCTGTAGTCTCTGGGATCTGCATGCTGTCAATCCAATCCTGCGCTTCCGTTGATGTCTTGAAAAAAAGCACTTTTCCATTATGGATTACTTTTAGTTTCGCCCGATATAATATCATGTACTTTAGGCCTGCCTTTCGGAATCTTGCCTTCGTTGTGATGTATTGAGCTCTCCTCTTTTGCACCTGAAAGGTGTAGTCCAGGAATACAGAAATCTTCGCCATGGCTCTTTGTATTGTATGTCATGGCCACTAGTCGTGGGGCCAGTCCTTCCTCACCCCCGGGGTCTCATTGGACCCTGACCTGGCGCCTCTGGCGCCAGGCTCATCTTAAAGTGTACTCTGCACACTCTAGGCCCAGGGCGTGTGCAGCTGGGCCGGGCGTGGCCATGGATCTGAACTGGAAGGCACGTGCTACAGGCCCAAAGAAGGGCAAGGTCGAGTTGGTAGGCGGAGCTAATGAGAGGGGCCTGAACCAGCCTATAAAAGGCCTGCCCATCCACGTGCCCTTGTTTCGCGTTACTTTGCTTCCAAGCAGCGTAACGCTCTCCGATGTACTCACCGGTGCCTCTCTGACTTTTCTCAGCCTCATCCTGAAGACTCTCCTGAGGACGCTTCTTACCTGCAGTCTTCCGCCCATCTCTGCGAGCATCTTCACTTCAGCTACAACATCGCTGAACGCAGCGCACTTCTTACCTGCTGACAGCTGCTCCATCTCCGTACGCGCATCCTGCCTTTTACCAGCCTCAACATCGCTGAGCGCATATCTTACCTGTTGCCAGCCGCTACACCGCTGAACGCTCCAGTCACTACATCAGGGAGCGCGCCTCTCACCTGCAACTCATTGCGGCCAGTGCCGGACTCTTCTTCTTACCTCCATTCCATCACGGTCGGAGTCGGAGACTTGCCCCTGCAATCTTCATTCGAGGAACAGGACACCATTCTACGTCGTTGGCAGACAACTACGAGGAAACGAGAACAAACAGGTTAGGACTCATATGCATTTGTATGGCCACATAATACAAGAGACTAAAGCTCCCTTATAATGACCATCTTACCTGTCATTGTTGGAACTCCATCAGTCTCTAGGGTCTCCTGGATCCTCTTCGATCCAGATTCTCCTCCCGTACCTATGGAAATGGAATAAGACATTGCAAGAATTACTTTTAAGACGGAATACAAACACTCAAATCGAACTATAATCATACTAAAGATTTACCTTATACATGGATTGGTTGCAGCTGGTCTGGATCAACACCATTATGGACCAGTGAAGTAACTTGGTCCATTCAACGCGCCCCTGCTAAGGAAAGCAGGACGGATAGCTGTTCATCACGGAATTACAGGTGAGCGTCTATGGGAAGATGCTTGCCCATTGTATTCTTGCACGAAAGGGCTGTGGGAAGTCACGATACCCCCACTCCATACTTATTGCCTCTCCTCTTCACGCAGGGGCAACACCCAGCTCCAGAGCCGCAGGTCCAACCATTCTCAGAAGGGGAAGGTGATTTCGAGGAGCCAGTTCGAGGGAGGGCTCAAACCACGCCCCTGCGGAAGCCTGGTGAGCGTAACAGAACGCAAAGCCAGTCCAAACCTCTGCCTGGGCGTTATGGAAACTTCCGAAACCAACCAGTTAGCCTAGCTATTGGGAGAGTTGCGGGCCGAGGTGCATGCCTCCAGACAAGAGACCTTGTTATAGCCTGAACGAACAGATGACCTGGCAAGACAGATGCTTCAGGCACACGCAGGACAAGTCCCGTTACCTGGAATTACATCAACACCGGCACCTCAACCCTCACCTCCAGTACCGGTGGTACTCCCAGGGGCCGTTCCACTTGCCCCACCCGAACGCTTTTTTGGCGACCCGAACAAATATGCAGTGTTGATGAATCAGTGCCGCCTCCACTTTTTGTGTCAACCTGGAGCCTTCCCTAATGACAGTGCTAGGGTGGCCTTTGTGCTTTCTTATTTGGGAGGCTGCGCAGCTGATTGGTCCGTACCATTAATGGCTCAGGATGATCCAATACTTCGGAACTTTGCAGAATTCCAACGGGAATTGGAAAAACTGGTCATTCCAGTATTGATAATTCACTCCCAACATCCATTGAAAGTGCATGCTTTAGAGGCCTACATCGATAGTGGTGCAGCGGGTAATTATATCTATCAGGGGTTGGCTTCACGGATAGGCCTTCCGCTACAGCGAAAACTGCACTCGGAAAATGTCACAGCCGTGGATGGCTCTCAGCTGTCTTCGGGAACTGTGACAAGGTACTGCTGACATGTCAAGATGGTCACCGGGAAAGCATTTCGTTTGACCTCATAGGAGCCCCCCCGCCCCCAGTTCCAAATGATTCTAGGAATGCCATGGCTGGAAACCCATAACCCAAGGATCGACTAATGCACCAGAAGGCTGACCTTTCCTCGAGAATGCACCAAGAGTTGCTATCTTAAGGTTGTGAGGAGATTACAACACCTGGGGAAACCCATTTTAGGAATGTCAGGCTCATTGCCTTCAGAATATCAAGACTTTGCGGATGTGTTTCAAAAGGAACAAGCCAAGCCAACACCCTACCACCACACAGAACATACGATTGCCAAATCGATCTGGTCCCGGGAACACAAGTTCCCTGCAGCAGAATCTACGCCCTGACGGAGCAGGAGACTCAGCACCTACAAACATATCGTGATCAGTATCTAGCTAATTGATTCATCCGCCCATCCAAGTCTCCGGCCTCCTCAACTCTCTTCTTTGTACCGAAGAAAGAAGGGGACCTCAGGACCTGCATAGATTATAGGGCGTTGAACCAGATTACCGTAAAAAATAGGTATCCTCTGCCACTCATTCCTGAACTACTTGACCAGGTAAACAATGCTCGGATCTATACGAAACTGGATCTGCGGGGCGCTTTCCATCTGGTCAGAGTGAAAAAGGGCGACGAATGGAAGACAGCATTCCGAAACAAATATGGGTTATGCCCTTCGGGCTATGCAACGCACCAGTCGCATTCCAGTTCTTTGTGAACAACATACTCCATGAACTGCTAGACGTCTGTGACCTGGTTTACATCGATGATATCCTTATTTACTCGGCATCCAAGAAAGAGCATGTGGGCCATGTAAGGGTTGTATTAGAAAAGCTATGTAAGAACCAATTATTCGCCAAATTGGAAAAATGTTTTTTCCACGTTACAGAAGTCAAGTTCTTGGGCTTCATGCTTACCCCTCAAGGAGTACACGTGGATACTCGAAAAGTGGAAGCAGTCCTTCAATAGCCATCTCCGACATCAATAAAAGGGGTGCAGAGTGTACTCAGGTTTGACAATTTCTATCGGCGGTTCATTCCAGGATTCTCGCAAATCGTCTATCCTATCACCTCTTTGCTAAAAAAGAATAAAATGTTTTCTTGGACTTCCGACGCTGAAAAGGCATTTCAAGAATTGAAATCGGCCTTCACTTCGGCCCCTATCCTCTGGCACCCCGACCCGATTTACCTTATGTGGTTGAGATCGACGCCTCCAATGTGGCCATGGGGGCGGTGTTATCACATAAAGGCCCTGACACCGGACAGTTGCATCCTGTTGCATTCTGGTCCCGCAAGTTTCAGCACCTGAGAAGAATTATTGTTGCAGCTGGTCTGGATCAACACCCTCATGGACCAGTGAAGTAACTTGGTCCATTCAACGTGCCCCTGCTAAGGAAAGCAGGACGGATAGCTGTTCATCACGAAATTACAGGTGAGCGTCTATAGGAAAGTGCTTGCCCACCGTATTCTGGCACGAAAGGGCTGGGGGAAGTCACGATACCCCCACTCCATACTCATTGCCTCTCCTCTTCACGCAAGGGGAACACCCAGCTCCAGAGCCGCAGGTCCAACCATTCTCAGAAGGGGAAGGTGATTTCGAGGAGCCAGTTCAAGGGAGGGCTCCAACCACGCCCCAACACCCCCGCGGAAACCAGGTGAGCGTAACATTTTACCACAAGTCCTGGAGAAGGCAAGGATTTTCCCTGTCCTTTTATAATTTAGGACTTTAGCAATTATGGGCCTGGGTGGTGCAGCTGGAGGTGGCCTTCTGATGAGGGAACGGTGTGCCCTCTTGATTGTGAACCCTTGTTTAAGTTCTCCGGCCCCTATTTCCTGTAGCAGTAAGTTCTCTACATACGTGGTGGGGTCTGTTCCCTCCGTTCCTTTGGGTAGCCCAACAATTCTTATATTATTCCGGCGTGCTCGGCCCTCCGCATCTTCAGCTCTATCCTCCAGCAATTTTTTGCTTTCTGTAGGAGGACGTTGATGTCTTTAGTTGTTTGCGCCCTGCTCTGTGTGTTTTCTTTGACTTGTTCCTCTAATTTCCCAGTGCGTTCCACTATGGCCCTGACATCTTGTCGTATTAACCCCACATCGATGCCCACACCAACGTCGCTTGTAGCACAGCAATAGCTTCCAGAATCTGTTGGTTCCCCAGTACTGTTGTGACCGCCTGGTACGTCGCCTGTCCCTTCTCTGTTTCTCCACTGTCCACCTCTTGTCGATGCAGTTGGCCTTTTGTGAATGTTTCCATTGTAGTTTGTTTGTTCTTAGCTTTGCTTCCCTTGGTTGTCATTGTCTCCCAATCAGCCGTGTTTCGGGCTGTCTGTATCTGTCCTTTTTGATGAGATTGTCCCTCTTATGGATACCTGGTGGTATCTGGTCCAACTTCTGGATTTGTATACTTGTATTCTTGTGCCGCTCAGGACCACCTCTATCGTTGTCCTGGTTTCATTCCGTCCGCATTGAACACCTTTTTTTACTACGTGCGTAGCTGGCGTCTCGGCTCTCGGTGAGTAGTGTAGCACACAATTTGCTGGGCTTCAGAAATATGCATTCATTTGCCACCAATGAGCCAGTGCCTTGGCTTCCTGTTATAGGCACACTTTCCTAGACACTGTCTTGGCATTTCCTGGCGTCCTTAGAGAGAGTGCACTCTGCCTGTGGGTGCTAGATCCAGAGGGGAGCCTGGGGCCTACTTTGACAGCATTTGTTATGTTGCAGGTGTGCACAGCATCTGATTGCCCACAAAAAGGGTCTTTGGGACGAGTGAGCACAATCGTTTGACTTATTTCCCAGTTAATGGCTGCGTTTGGGCATGTGTGTTTGCCTCTGTTGCTGGTTTTATGTGGCTGATAATTTTGTTGCTGCATGTGTCCTTCGACGCATTCAGTGGACTATATGTGGCAACCTTGTTCTGTGGCGGCCTTGCATCGTCCGTTCTGCAACCAAAGCTGCGCCGTTCCCCGAAGCCCTTTGTTTTGACCATACCCCTGTGCATCCTCTTTGTGCACAGGCCGCTCCAGAACTAGTGCGTGTCCGCTGCTTTGAGGTGGCCCCTCTACCACTGGCTAGTGCATGCGAGAGCCAATGCTCTCTTTGCCCTCTCGCTCTGATCACGTCTGGGGAGGGGGGAAATGTACACCCCTATGGGGGTATTTCCTTTTGTGTTTGCACTGTGCAGTCCCTCTGTATCGCAGCGCTGCAGTCCTGGGGTCAGCGGGAGGGAGCCCTCATCAGACCGGTAACATGTGTTGGCGTTTTGCGCAGCCCCGCCTTCTCCTTACTGCCTTTCGCAGCGTAAGTGCCTTCTCTCTTCCCTTGACACCTTTCTGATCGTTCCACCTGCGGTCACCACTGCTCCGCTGCGGTGGATGGCCTCTGTTGTAAGCTCTGCTCCGGTTACTTATTCTTATGCTCCTGCCTACGTCCGCCTTCCCCATGCCTCTGAGTGCCGTCCCAGCCACTGGCTCTTGCTGCCGGTCCCACTGCTTGCCACTGCCGCGACCACAGCGGCCGAGTTCTTCTGTTTTCCTTGACACTTTCATTACGCCTGGGCTACTTAACCAGGTCTCTGATCTTCCGTCATCCTTTTGCCTCTGGCGGCTGCGAATTCACGGACAGTGTGATCCGGGGTGTCACTCTGCTGAGTAGTACCATGATAGTTGGGAGTGCCAGATGCACCCGCTTCTGCCGCCGTCCCTGCTCTACGCCTGTGTTGGTGTCTCTGAATGCTCCTTGCAGCCGCTGACTTTGTCCTCACTGCCATTTTGTTACAAACGCCGGTGGCTCCGCACTGATTTGATGTATCTCCTTTTGCAGAGGCGTTCGGGGCTTCTCACATGAACTGGAGTCTTCTGGGCGTACTTAGTTGTCGCTTCATTATTTTTTAATTTAATTGGAAATCTTGTCATTTAAAGCTGCTCAGTGAATGGCTCAGCAGGAGCCCCTAGTGAGCATGTCTGTCTTACATGGCTGCTGACCACGCCCTCCCCTGGCTGTGGGATCAAGTTCTGGAAGGGGTCAGTCCCTGTTACCGACACAGTTGACCATTAGCCTGCAGGCTGGTGGGTTGCATCCATCAGCGAGGAAGTCGCAGACACCGTCCAAGCATAAAAAGAGCTGATCTTCGAAGGTCCTGTCATCATCTGGTGCCAGAAGAGAAGAAGGAAGGCTTCCTTTTTCAAAGGCAAGAGTCCGCAAAGAAGACCATTGTGTCGGTCCCGTTGTTGGATGACTTTTCGTAAGATGGATTGGCAGTTATGAAGGCTCCAAACGCCATGTCAGCAAATCATGACAGGCTGGAGAAGAAGTACCGGGTACCAGATTCGGCCCCCAGGTGTCTCAGGTCTTAGCCCTCTCTGGACACTGTGGTGTCGGCCGCTGCCAGGAAAAGGTCTTCAAACCCCTCGTCGTCATCTATGGTGCCTCCAAACAAGGAAGGCAAAAAGCTTGATGCGGTTGCCACATCATTACCAGAGCAGCCTCCACCATCAAGGTTGACCACGCCCTCAACATCCTTTCTAGGTATGACAGGGAGCTGTGGTACAAGCCCGAGCCCATCCTGAACTTCCTTTTTGATGACATGAAGGCCGAGGCTGAGGCCCTATTCCAGGAAGGAGATGTGGCCTAAGGCCACGCGATCACAGCCGCGCCAGATGGGAAATGGTGTGGCTCTCCAGCGCCAAGGTTGGCTGAAGCCCACACATTTTTGCACAGATGTGCAGACTAAGGTCATCAACATTTTATTTCTTTTATTTTTTACATTTGTAAAGCGCCAAAACCCTGAGGTTCCAGGGTGCTGTTGCGAGACCAGTTACATGATACAATCTAACCAAACTAAATAGTACATTTCACATTAAAGGATAGAACAGCAAGAACAGCAAACAGTGTTGAAAGTCCAGAAGGCCAGAGTGGGTGCTTATCAGTTAGGTGAAAAGCCATGTTTTAAGAGCTTTGCGAACTGTCCAGCAGGAGCTCTTAGTTCAGTGGGGAGAGAGTTCCCGTGGTTGACTGCTATCTTTGGGAAGCTCACTCCTCCACTTTTCGCTCTTTTGGTTTTAGGTAGGGTGAGGCGGTGGGCATAGGTGGACCTTACCGGTGTATTGGATTTGGATCTCTCAATTTTCTGGGCTAGGTATTGCGATGCTGAGTTGCTCAAACATTTGTGATCCATCGATAGCGTTTTGAAAATGATCCTTTCTTTAATGGGGAGCCAATGCACTTTTCTTCTGGCGGCTGATATGTGGTCTCTCTTTGGGATGTTTAGGGCCGCTCAAAGGGCATTGTTTTGGATTATTTGGAGGTTATTATTGTTCTTTTTTGAAGTTCCTGCAAAGAGATCATTACAATAGTCCAGTTTTGCTCCTGTCGTTGCTCTGGTGCTGGTTAAGCAGCTCTGTCGGGTTAGAAATTGTCCTGCAGCATTGATAAGTTTGTCTTTGTAAGCTGCTGAGGAGGCGATCGCATTAACTTGTTTGGTGAGGGATAGCACGGAGTCTGTCGACCCCCGAAGTTTTTACTGTGGCTGATACTGGGATCTGGTGTACGTCTATGGTGAAGGCAGTGTATTGGGGACCGAGTTTCTGCAGCATTGCAGGTGGGCCTGCCAGTAGGATCTCAGTCTTGTCATTGTTTAGACATGGGTAGTTAGCTGCCATCCATGATTGTATCGTGGAATAGAATTTGTTAAGCAAGCGTGTGTCTTCTTCGTAGCAGCCTGACTAGGGGAGGAGGATTTGGGTGTCATCGACATAGTTGGTGTAGAATATGCCGTTTTCATCCAGGATGTCAAAGAGGTTTTGTGAATGTGTTGTAGAGGGAAGGGGAGACGCAGGAAACTTGGGGAGGGGGTGCTGCAGGGAATAGGGATGGGGTGGAGGGGCTGGCGGTGACTGAGAAGGCTCTCATGGTTCGGTCTTCCAAGAAGGAAACTATCCAAGATGTGGCATCGGGGGAGAAATTGGCTGAGGTGGTGACATAAATGGGGTGGTCTACAAGGTCGAACGCAGCCGATAGGTCTAGCAGGAAAAGGATGGGTGGTTGGCCTTATCTCTGAAGGAGTCGCGTTAGATTTTAAGGTCTAATAGTGCTGTTTCGATGCCAGGGCCGGGACGTAAGCCTGATTGCTGCATACCTAGGATGTGGTTAGATTCGAGCTGGGCCTGGATCTGGTTGTATGCTGCTCTGTCTAAGATCTTCAGTAGGAAAGGTACTGTTGTTATGGGGCTGTAATTATTTGGCGCTGCAGGGTCCAGTGACAGTTTCTTTAGTGGGCAGACCCAGGATTCCTTGAGGCTCACTGGAACCGTGTTGTTGGTGAAGGAAGCATTAATAAATGTGGTGAAGAATGGCACCAGGTGCTCTGACCAGTCTTTGATAGTAGCTGCAGGGCAGATGTCATCCTTCAAATTGGAGGGTTTGAGGTTATTTAGGATGTTGGCTGTTTCAGCCTCAGATAATTGCCTGAATTTGAAGGCAGGTGCCGGGTGTACTTTTGGGGAGTTGTGGGGGATTATGGGCGGTTATGGGGGTTGTTGTTTCTCTATTGCTGATCAATTCTTTTCTGTAGTAGGGCGATCTTCTCGCGCATAGCATTCTGAATGTTTGTGCACCACGTTTCGTCTTTGTCAATGGGATTAGGGGCTATGGTGGGTGCCTCAGGTTCTCTGAGGATTTTGAACAGTTCCTTAGAGTTTGAGTTGGCATTCTCAATTCTAGTGTTGTATAATTGGGTGTCACGTCTCGGCTAAATTGGAAACTGCCCTGGCGGTTGTCTGAGCGCTATCCGGCACGTAAAACCCTTTGAAACTACAACTCCCGTAAAACCCTTTGAAACTACAACTCCCACAACTCTTACTATTATAGCCACGTGACATGCATGCATGACGTTGCTGTGTTTTCCTTCGTTTGTGAACTGCATTTAACTCCCGTCTATCCGGAGATCGAGTGCTCCTAAACTGTTGTTAGGTGTGAGCGTCTATTACCGGACTTCTGTTTTGTTATTGAATACTTGGCATTTGAATCTAGACCTTGGTTCTGTCTTGCCCTTTTTCTGTCTCCCGACGCTTGCCTCCCCGGACTGCCTCCCCTGGAAAACTCGAACCCGGCTTCTCCACCTCGACCTCCCATTTCTGAATCCTTACACTTGGGCGACCTGATAAACCTGAACAATTCTGCAATGGAACTAGCATGAGGCGAACGCTCGTTCCTCTGGATATTTCTTTTACTATTTTTTGTGGTTTTTGTTCAACATTTTTTGACACGTGTGTTTATTCCTTGGTACAATTTTGGGACGCTTTGCTGTTTTGAACATTGGATTGCTTTGGTACACTTTTGGAAGCTTTTAGGCTGAGCTCTTGGGAGGGAAGTCTTTGGCACATCAGCATAAAGACTCCATATTCCCGGAGGAAAGGTAATCTCCCCAAAAGACTGGGAGACATTATCCGCAACAACTGGGATACCAGCCCTGAGTTGTGACATTGGGCTTTTGCAGCTGTGGTAGCTTGCTTGTATTGTTTGGCGATTTTGTTAAAGGCCGTTGTTAGAGGCTTTGTGGGCTGTTTTTCCAAAGCGCTTCTGCTTGTTTTTTCTTACTGCGCAAGGTTTGAAGGTCTGCAGTGAACCAGGGGTTGAGGTGGCCAATGTGTCATGACCTACAGAATACGCCCCTTTTGGACTTCCTGGTCCTTGTCTCAAAGGGGCTTACACTCCCTTGTACTGTCAACATGGCCGTCCACTGTGAAACGCCTTCCTCGCTCTACACGTTGGACGTAGCGTGTTCTATTAATAGACCACGCCTCCCGCGGCTCCGCGCGTCTGAATGCTATTGCGAAGTAGCGACCAGACGTGTGCTCCGTAGCTCGCGGTATTTTTTTCCTTGGTTCTTTCCAGCCAACCCCATTCCTAGTCCCTTTCCTTCCTTTCTTGATTCCTGAACTCGTGTGCTGAGTAGCGCACTCTGTAAATTTCCCGGATTCCTGGATCTTTGCATCCCGGAACTTTGAACGCACGCTGGAGTCGGAAGAGACTCGTGCAGCCTTATTCAAGACCCGATCCGTCCGCAAGAAGGCATCGACCAAGAAATCCAGCAAAGATCGAACTCAGGTGAGAAGGGGGGAACTCCTTGACAGTTTGAGACGCCACCCGACCGAACTCGATATGGACATGGAAGCGGCCGTCCAGGACCTGATGCGTGGTATACAAGAGCTATCAACCGAGGTGCAGAATCTAAAGGCGGAAAACGCCGCTCTCAAACAATTCGTTCTATGCCGTGATTCTGCCACAAAAGAAAGTGTTTTGCTGGGCGGCATAGTGGACAAATACGATGGGTCGGCAAAAACCGTTCGCGTATTCCTAGATTCAGGTTTGGTCCACTTTACTTTTAAGCTCTACTACTTTTCAACTCCCAGGGCTAAGGTGGGGTTCATAATTTCCCACCTTTCAGGAAATGCCTTAACCTGGGCTACGCCCCTCGTTAATTCCGGTTATGCTCTTCTAGATGACTATGATGGCTTCATACAAGCCCTTAGGACCATGTTTGACCGTCCAGAGCAGGTATATAGTGCCCAGGAACGCCTGTTAGACTTTCAGCAAGGTTCCCAGGATATGCTCACCTATGTTACCCGATTCAAGCAATTAGTCAAGGAAGCTGATTGGTCCCCTGAGGCGAGTTTTACCCTTTTCAGGAGAGGACTGAATGAGGAGATTAAGGATGAGTTGGCCAGAGTGGCTCGCCCAAACTCATTCCAGGCACTAATGGACCTTACCATGCAAATAGATTTCCGTATCCAGGAAATGAAGGCAGAGAAGAAGAAATCCAGAGGTAATCCTCCGAAAATGTCCTTTGAGAGTACCACCAAGACGGACACAAACCCAGGCTCAGTCTCTGAACCAGAACCCATGCAGATAGGAGCCTTCCGTGGACCTATAGCTCTGCAAGAAAGAATGAGAAGGGGTGGTGCATGTATTGTGCCTCAGACAAACACTTGGTTAGGGAGTGTCCTCTTGCCCGCCCCTCCTCGGCACGTTCGGGAAACGCCAGCTCCCGATCCTAGATGGAGCAGAGCTTCGGGAGAGAGATGTTTGCTCCACATCAATTCCATCCTTGAACTCTCCTGGACAAAACAATTTGGTGATTCTACAGGCCTTCCTGTCGCCCTCCAAGAATAAGACCTATCCCATTCTGGCCTTGGTAGACTGCGGAGCTATGGGAATTTTCATTGATCAAGACTGGGTTGTTAGTCATCATATTCCATACGAGACACGAAGCACCATGCAGCCGGTGGAAGCAATCGACGGAAGACCCCTCACTTCAGGACCCATAAGCCTGCAGACAAAAGAGATCCAGCTTTCTATAAACCATTACCAAGAGCGGATTACATTCGACATCATTAAGTCAGCTCATTACCCCATGGTATTGGGTATGCCCTGGTTACAGAAGCACAATCCGTATATCAACTGGACAGCAGGATCACTATTCCTAGGCTCAGAGTTTTGTATGTCCCACTGTCTATTCCTGGATCCCTCCTCGACACCCCCTAAAGAACCACTAAGAGACCAGCAAATACCACTCATGGTTTCCAATATCATACAAGTCCCAGAGGCCTATCGGGGATATGCTGATGTATTTTCAACTGCCATAGTCCAGGCCTTACCCCCTCACAGACCTGAAGACTGCGCCATAGATACAGATCCCTCAGCAGTGATTCCCTTCGGCAGAATGTTCATCCTTTCCGAACCAGAGAAAAAGGCCCTCCGAGAATACCTGGATACCAACCTTGAAAACGGCACCATAAGACCCTCAAAATCTCCAGCGGGTGCTTCGTTGTTCTTTGTTTCCAAGAATGACACCAAGGAACTCAGACCTTGCCTCGACTATCGTGGCTTAAATCAATGCACCCTCAAAGATCGGTTCCCACTGCCCCTGATCTCGGATATCCTGGAAGCTGTAAGAGGCGCCGTAATATTCACAAAGTTGGATCTCCGGGGTGCCTATCATTTGATCCGTGTCCGGGAAGGAGACGAATGGAAAACAGCCTTTAGAACACCCTTTGGTCACTATGAATATCTAGTCATGCCCTTTGGACTAGCTAATGCCCCCGCAGTTTTTCAACGTTTTATGGATAGGGTGTTTTCTGACATGTTATTCCTCTTCGTCATTGTCTGATATATTGATCTTTTCCAAGGATCCTCTAAAGCATGAAGAACATGTAAAGGCGGTATTACAACGACTCTGTGAACACAGACTTTTAGCCAAACCCGAAAAATGCTTGTTTCACGTTACTTCTGTTCACTACCTAGGATTCATCCTTAGCCCAGAAGGAATTGGTATGGACCCTTCAAAGGTAAAGGCCATACTGGCATGGCCCGCTCCCACGTCCGTGAAACAAGTTCAATACTTCCTGGGTCGTGCCAACTTCTACCGGAAGTTCATTTCTACCTTTTCCGAGATCGTTCTGCCGATCGTTGCTCTCTTGAAGAAAGACGCCCCCTTTATCTGGTCTACACCGCAAGATAAGGCATTCCAACATTTAAAGACAGAGTTCACGCAAGCCCCCATCTTGGCCCAACCCGACATAAATCGGCCATTCCTAGTGGAAACGGATGCCTCTAACTACGCCATAGGAGCGGTCTTGAAGCAGGAACTTGAGGATAAACTGGAACACCCCATTGCTTACCTTTCACACACCCTGACTCCCAGTGAGACACATTACTCCGTCCTGGAAAAGGAACTGTTAGCCATCCGCCAAGCCTTCACTGAATGGCGACATCTACTTCTGGGTGCTAGATATCCAGTTCAGGTCCGCACGGACCATCGGAATCTTCAAATTCTACAGTCATTGGAGTGTAGGAACAGTCGTCCGGCGCGTTGGGCCTACTTCTTTGCCCAGTACCAGTTCCACATCACTCATGTTCCCGGATCACAAAACATGATTGCTGACGCCTTATCTCGACGTCCTGACTATGTAGCTACTGAAGATAGGGCCAATCCTAAGATGTTTCCCCACATGATCTTTGTAGCTCAAGCAGTCAACCACCTGGAAGAAATTAGAGTGCAAACCCAATCCTCTGACCTCTGGAAGGATATTTCAAGGAAGAATCCATGGAACCTAAGAGTTAAGGAAGGATATTTATTCGAGGACAATGCACTGGTCATTCCTACACAGAAATTACAACAAAGAATAATAAACCTCTGTCATGATACCCTTCACTCCGGACATCGTGGCATAACCAACACCCTCCGTCTCATACAAAGACAGTTTTGGTGGCCTAGAATGAAGACCAACGTACAGCAGTACATCAAAGCTTGTACTATCTGCAGTCAAAATAAACATAACAAGAGACCGGCGGGTCTTCTACTGCAACCTACACTGCCAACAAGGCCATGGGAATTCATTGCTACAGACTTCATTGTGGAATTACCACCTTCCAGAGGATACACGACCATCATGGTTACCAGAGACTTGTTCACTCCTATGGCTCATTTTACACCCCTGTGTAAGCTACCATCCTCGTCCGACCTTGCTGGAATCTTCCTGGAACACATATTCCGTTTGCATGGACTTCCTTCCAAGATCATATCTGATCGAGGACCTCAATACGTCGTTCAATTCTGGAAACATCTCTGTCGCATTTGGGGAATCCAACGCGCCCTCTCATCTGGTTATCATCCCCAAACCAACGGGGCCACAGAACGTGCTAATCAGACCCTGGAGCAGTATCTTCGATGTTTCGCCACCAAGGTTCAGGATGACTGGTCGCTCCTGATACCCGTGGCTGAATTCACCTACAACAATTCCGATCATTCAGCACTTAAGACCAGTCCCTTTTATTGTAGCCAAGGTTCCATCCATCGGTTCTACCCTCTGTTCTCCCTCATCCTACACCAGTACCTACTGTCGACTCCTGGATAGAAACCCCCATCAACGTACACCAGGAGGCCAAAGAAAACTTAGAGAAGGCCAGAACACAGACTAAGAGGTATGTGGATTCCTAAAGAAGACCAGGTCCTTCTTATGCAATTGGTGATCAAGTCTGGTTGTCCTCAAAATTACTAGCCCAACATCTACGGCAAAACAAGTTGGCCCCTCGGTACTATGGTCCATTTCTCATCAAGGAAATTATCAATCCAGTTTCATACCGCATCAGACTACCAGACTCCTGGAAGAAAATCTACCCAGTATTTCACACATCCTTATTAAAACCCTACACCCAATCCTCCCGGAAATCCTGCCGACCTCCTCCTCTGCAGGTCGACAACCAATTGGAATATGAAGTATCCCGGATATGTGACTCCAACGGGGTCAACTTCAATACCTGGTTGAATGGAAAGGATATCCTCCTAGTGAAGGAACCTGGGAACCACTTCTAATCTCAAGGCCCCTCGACTGCTCAGAAGATTTCACCTTATACACCCGGGCAAACCCAGAGGAACGGGTCTTCGCAGGAGGCATGCTGTCATGACCTACAGAATACGCCCATTTTGGACTTCCTGGTCCTTGTCTCAACGGGGCTTACACTCCCTTGTACTCCCAACATAGCCATCCACTGTGAAACACCTTCCTCGCTCTACACGTTGGACGTAGCGTGTTCTATTAATAGACCACGCCTCCCGCGGCTCCGCGCGTCTGAATGCTATTGCGAAGTAGCGACCAGACGTGTGCTCCGTAGCTCGCGGTATTGTTTTCCTTGGTTCTTTCCAGCCAACCCCATTCCTAGTCCCTTTCCTTCCTTTCTTGATTCCTAGACTTTTGTGCTGAGTAGCGCACTCTGTAAATTTCCCGGATTCCTGGATCTTTGCATCCCGGAACTTTGAACGCACGCTGGAGTCGGAAGAGACTCGTGCAGCCTTATTCAAGACCCGATCCGTCCGCAAGAAGGCATCGACCAAGAAATCCAGCAAAGATCGAACTCAGGTGAGAAGGGGGGGAACTCCTTGACACAATGGGCTTAGCCTTTCTGGGGATGAGAGGGGCAACCAGGTTGATAGCATTAACATCCCGTGTGATGGAGACAACCTGTTTGGGGATCCTGCAGCAGAGAAGATCATCCTTTCGTTCCCCGAAGGGAAGAGTCTCCAGATCCTCCAAGGGTAACACTACAACCTATTGTCAACCCTCCTGCTCCACCACCAAGGAGGCCTACAGGGGTCGCTCCCAAGCCTACAGCAGTGGCAGCCGACGTTGTTGTCTGCTATCCAGGACAGATGCCCAAGCAGGCCTGAATCGGCCAAGGGCCTGTGCCCCCAGTTTGGCACCCCAGTGGGAGGTGAACCGTCACATTTTGTCAATCATTGGTGAAAAATCTCCACGGACAAATGGGTGCTGGACTTTCTTCAGCAGGAGCCCACTTTAAAATTTCAAGACAAGTGCTCCCGCATTCCTGTCATGTGTCAAGAACTTCACATGGCCCAACTGCTACAGGCGGTTCAGGCCATGTTGCAAAAAGGGGTAATAGAACCAGTCCCTCAGCAGCTCCGGTGTGTAGTCCAGATACTTTCTGCTAAGGAAGAAGTCAGGAGGGTAGCGACCGATTCTACACTTGCAACGGCTAAACAAGTATCTAAAGTCCCAAAAATTCAGGGTGGTCACGTTGCAGCACATGCTCGACCTGCTAAAGGATGGGGATTTTCTGGCACCACTCCACCTGGCGGACACATACTTCCACATCCCAATTCATTGCGAACACCGGAAGTCCCTGCGTTTTGTTGTCCTAGAGCGGCATTATCAATTCAAGGCCCTTCCCTTCGGCCTGAAATCTGCTGAGGGTATTCACCAAATGAAGACCACATACCTTCTGACTGTGCTTGGGTTCTCCATCAATTTTCTGAAGTCCTGCATGGCGCCATCTCAGAACACACTGTTCCTGGGCGCCCGGCTCAACACAATCTCGTGTCTGGCAACCCCCTCGGAGGAGAAGGTTGAAAGTCATCTTGCGGAAGATTCAGTGGTTGTCCACAGCGTCCATCACCACTGTCTGGTACATCAAATCCCTGTTTGGCATGATGTCCTTATGCATCCATCTGGTTCCCTTTTGCAGACTCCAAATGCGGCCCCTCCATGAATTCTCAGACACCAGGTGGCAGCAGGTCACTAGCACATGGACCGACAAAATTGCCCTCAATTAGACATTCCGCCAAGTTCGTCAACGTTGGTCGGTTTGGGCACATCTCACTCAAGAGCCCCCTTCCAGATCCCTCCGTACCAGTCTACAGTCCCTACCAACGGCTCTCTGCAGGGTTGGTGGGGCTCACATCTGATGATCTCACGCCAGAGGCCTCTGGTTCCTGGAGGAAAAGGACTTAGAAATAAACGTCCTTGAACTAAAGGGCGGTTTTATGGGTCCTCAAGACATTCCAGCCTCAGCTACAGGTGAAGCTGGTGCAGATCTTCAAAGACAACACCGCCACCATGTTTTACATCAGGAAACCGGGTAGGACGCACTCCCCTGCTCTCCCTGGAAGCCCAGTCCCTGTGGCTCTGGGCCATTCTTTAAGACATGTTCCTCGTCCCCTTTCACCTGGCAGGAGTCATCAACACCATTGCGGACTCGCTCAACAGGAAGCTGCGGTCCTGTCACGAGTGGGAGCTTCTGCAAGCGAAGGTGTCGTGCCTCTTCAATGAGTGAGGTCTTCCACAGATCGACCTCTTCGCGCCAGTTGCCAACTCCAAGTGCCTGAGTTTTGCAGCAGATATCCTCTGGCAAGGAGTCTAGGGAATACATTCTCGCACCCCTGTGTGGGCGAGGCAGATCTGGTACTCAGACCTTCTCCATCTATCAGTGGTCCCGGCCATCCAGCTGCCTCCACTTCCCAACCTCCTCTCCAGAGAAGAAGGATCAATCCTGCACCACGACCCAGTGTCGGAGCCTCGCGGCCTGGCTCCTGCAGCCCTAGAATTTGGGCACTCTTTCCTGCCATTGGAATGCAAGAGGACCCGGGCCAAGGCCAGAGCTCCCACTATGTTGTCTTGCTAAAGGCATAAGTGGAAGCGTCTCACAGTGTGGTGCCGGGCACAGAAGATCACACCTCTGTGGGTAATTGCTCCACAGCTCTTCCCAGGCCTGCTCTCGCTGGCTAAAGCTGGCCTGTCTCACGTCTCCATCAAGGTTCATCTGGCTGCCATATATCCCGGTACACGCAGGCTCTAGGCAAGCTCTCCTTGTGGTCACAGAGGCTTGTCAAGGAGTTCCTCACGGGTCTGTTCAGGACTTTTCCGCCGGTGGGGGCGCCTGTCCCGGCTTGGGAACTAAACATGGTACTGTCTTAGCTCATGGGGCCTACGTTTGAGCTAATGCATGGTGCCCCTTTAAAGTTTCTATTGTGGAAGATCGCTTTCCTGGTGGCGATCGCCTCAACAAGGCGGGTCAGGGAGATTCAGGCCTTCTCCTGCAACTAGCCGTATTTGTCTATCCACGCTACTAAGGTGGTGGTGCTGCGGACTCATCTCACCTTCATGCCAAAGGTTCCATCTGACTTTCATCTCAGCAAGCCTTTGGTCTAGCAATTTTTCTTTGCGAACCTTTCTGCGCCTGCTGAAAGGGTGTTGCATTCGGCTGGACGTTGCTCATGCCCTCAAGTTCTACGTGGCACGCACTAAAGACTTTCGGGAAAAGTCTCAGCTTTTTGTCAATTTTGGACCTGTTTGACATGGGAAGGCCTCTCTAAGGCTTCCATATCCAGGTGGCTCTCCTGCTGTATAATGCATTGTCATTGTCTGGCCAATAGACTGCCCACTCCACCAGAGCCTTTGCAGCAACAACAGTGTTTCTCTCTGGTGTTCTCCTGCTTGACATCTGCAAGGCTTCTACATGTAGGTCTACCCAGACCTTCACAAGATTTTATTGTGTTGACAGGTATTCCAGGGAGGAGTCCCATGTCGGCCAAGCGATGCTACGCAACCTGTTTTGTTTGAGATTAATCTGTTTTGGGTGTAAGTGTATTGCTTCTGTGAGCTTTGCCACCTCCTATGGTTGTGTGTATGTACTGCTGTGTAATCGTATTCATGAGCATGTGAATCCATGCAAGATCCCATGCTGGAGAAGGTACAAGTTACTTACCTGTAACTCTTGTTCTCCAGCATGGTTCAGCAACTTTACTCCTTGTCTTAAATTTTTCAAACCGACCCTGAAACTTTGTATTTTCGTTTTTTGTATTTTAATAGCGATTTGCGCCAAAAAGCTGAACAAATTAGAAATGGTGCAACAAATTAACAGCACATCAAAACCTCATGATCATGCTGAGAGCAGATGTTCCTTGAGGCGAATCTTAAAGAGAAGAATATTACCGATAGAGCGGATAGAGGGAGGGCGTTCCAGGATTTAGGGGCTAGAAGAGAAAAAGAACGAAAGCGAGAAGAAGCACAGGCAGGATGGGGGATAAATAGGAGAAATTGGGAGAGAGACCTGAGCTAATGAGATGGAGAATAAAAAGAGATCAGAGGAAAGGTACAGTAGGCAAAGACCATACATTTTTTATTTAAAGGCAGTGCAAAGAAAGTTATATAAGCGAAAATCAAAAGAAAGCCAATGGAGGGAAAGTAACGCAGAAGAATTAGACTTACAAGGAGATAAATGAAAAAGTAGATGAACAGAAGAATTAAAGATTGAATGGAGGGGGGCAAGTCGATGGGCAGGAAGACCAGAAGGATAGCAGAGCAGTATAATAGATGAGAAAATTCGAGAGAAGAGAGTAAGGATTTAGTAGCTTGAGTAGTGAGGAATAGACGAGACTTGTAAATATTGTAAAGTTGGAAGCGTTAAGACCGAGAAGTAGCAGAGATATGGGCAGAAAAAGATAAGGAAGGGTAAAAAATGATGCCCAAATTGCTGTCAGTTGGAGAGGGTATAGTCAAGGATGGAGGAAAATTAATAAGATGAGGAGGAAGAGGAGAGGGAATATTGAAAGCAGGTAAGATGTTGATCTCGGTTTTTTACTGGTTTAGGTGAAGATAGTAAGTAGTCATCCAAGCTTGGAACGCAAAGAAGACATGAGAAAATAGTAGATTGGAGTGTAGGCAGAGAAGGATAGAAAGATTTGGAAGTCATCTGCATAAAGATGATGGGAGATTCCAAAGGAAGAAATTATGGAAGCAAGTATAGAGAGAAAAAAATTAAGGGGTGCCCAGGACAGAGCCTTGCAGTACACCATAGGTACGAGGGTAAGTAGAAGAGGATTGGCCGTGGCAGGAGAGTGGAAAGGTTTAAGCTGAAAGGTAAGAACTAAACCAATTCAAAACAGACCAGCGGAAGCCAAGATGGTGGAGAGCTGAAAGAAGAATGATGTGATCAACAGTGTCGAAGGCTGCGAAAAGATCCAAGAGTATGAGACGAGAGGAAAGCTTGGGATAAACAGTGAGAAGAGAATTAGAAACAGTGAGGAGAGTAGTCTCAGTGGGGTGACGAGGACGGACACCAGATTGGTGGGGAGGAAGAAGAGAATTAACAGTGGCATTTGAGGAAACATGTGTATAGACTATGCGCTCAGGGAGCTTAGAAAAGCAAGGCAGGAGAAAAATGGGACGAAACTTGTCAGGCAGAGTAGGGGCAAGAGAAGGTTTCTTCAAGATTGATCGAATAGAGTCGTGTTTGAAAGAAGTGAAGACCACATTATAGAGAGAAGAATTAAAAAGAGCCATAAGAAAGGGAATCTGAATAGGGTAGACAGAAAGAATCGGAGAAGAAGGGAGAGGATCAGAAGGCGCAGATGTCATATTGGCATTAGCAAGAATAGATGAAACATCAGAGTCAGCAGGAGAGGAGAAAAAAGATATTAGTGAGGATGGCTACATCTGAGAAATTACAGGGAAATAATAAGGGGTGACAGAGGAGAAAATAGAAGAGCAGAGATTTTCAGTGAAATATTCTGCAAAGTCAGTAGTAGTGAGAGGAGAGGACCAGAGTCAGGAGGTGGGGGTGACCAGATATGATTTAGGGCATGGTAGAAAAGACGATGCTGAGTGAAAAGAGAGTCCAGCAGATTAGTAAAGTCATGTAGTAAAGTAATATTTTTTACCAGACAATAATACACCATTATGAGCAGAGCGAGCAGAAGACAAAAACGGAAGATCAACAGAGGATTGGGATTTGAGCCATCTGTGCTTGGACCTTCGCAGAATACGTCGGGATAACTGGATGGAGGGATTCATCCATGGCTGTTAAAGTCTCTGAGAGGGGGAGAATAAAGAGGAAGAAGAATATATATAGAGTGTCAAGAGCATCCAGATAATATAGATGTAAGTATAGATGAGGCGTAGTCAGGTGCAAGCAAAGAGAAAGTATCAAGAGAAGGAAGAAGTGAGGTGATCACAGCATTAAAAGACGCAGGTGCGAAAGAGCGCAGATCACGCTACTGAAAAGGTGATAGGGAAAGGAGTGGTAGAGGGGACAGTAAAGCAAGAGAGAAAGTGATCAGAAGAAGGAAATGGAACGGCACTGACAGAAGCGATGACGGGAACAGTACAAAAGAACAGATTGAGAGAAGAGCCCGAGAGATGGGAGGGGTAGGAATGATTAGAAGGTGATAGGAGTCAACTAAGGCTAGAAGTGGGAAATTTGAGTGGGTAGATTATTTAGATTATGAGATTGATGGTGGGCAACAAAGGGATGACTAATGGGAACGAATACAATAAGGCATTGTAAGTAGAGGACAACGAGAGAGTGTAAAAGAACAGGTGGAGAACAAGAGGATGGAGAAGGCGACAAACAAAGGTAAGCAGAACCATGCATGAGAAAGCAAGAATTTACTGCTTCATGCAGAGTATGGTACTAAAGGGTAAGGGAGAGAAAAGAAGAGGGGGGAACACTGCAGTCCGTGGAGGAGACAAATGGCGGCAGGACGAATAACAGGATAGCAAAATGGCAAGATAGAAGTGCAAAGTGCACCACTCACCGCCACAGACAGCAGGGGGACATGGCCAGACTTCGCCAGGGCTTTGCCCTGGATGTGATCTGATAAAGGTTTGATTACAAAATTTAACATGTAGTTCAGCTCCTAATAGCTTGCTTATTTCAGGTTTTGGTTCCAGATGCTTCTTTTTTTCATTTCTTTCTCTTGTTTCAGGCATCGGTTGGTGAACCCTCACTCCTGTCATACTGTCTTATCAGGGCATCTTTCAGCAACTCCACTAGGCCCCAGCCTTTGGTATCACTCCTCCCCACTCACCTTTTCATTGCATTGTTCAGGGCTCTGGGTACGTTGATGGGATGACCTTCTCTCATCCTCTCTGCTACCCGGTTATTGTGTGTCGGACATTGACGGACACTCTCTAGCCCAGCCGAACTACCTGGATTCTTCAGAGTAATTCTTATGTCTGCAATACCGATCGCACAGGACCCCCACACTACTCATTTGGCAATTGATTCCTCCTCCTTTTCCTCCCTTATGTGCCTTTGAATCTTTACATCAAGGCTCGAAACATTTCCTTGCCCACTTGCAAAGTTGAGATTTTATGAAGGTGGAGTACCATTACCATGTTAATTCGCCTTGCTGCCGAGTATGGGGATGTTTAAAACTTTTATTTGACATTTAATGCAAACAAAGTTTGTTTGCTGTAAATGGCAAATGAAAGTTTCACTCTGTGTGGCTGGCGTCTAGGTGGCAGCATTGCGCCAAAAATGTGGTGATATGCAGTGTGCCTTCTTTCGACCGAACCCTTTGGGCATTGGCCATTTCAGGGAGGTGCGTTGGCTGCAGTAACACCTTTGGCATGCCCTGTTGGCCACGGCCATCAGGGTGCAGGGACCTAGAGGTGCCATATGTTTGTTTAAGGTAAAGGTAAAAAGTGAAACTGCGCCGAGTTACAGAAAGTCCATCAAGTACAGTTGTACTGTATTTTAATTTTAGTTCAAGGCAGCCTGACACGTGTTTCGAGCGAAGCTCTTCCTCTGAGGCTGTACAGATATAATCCAATTAAGTTGTATGGTACATTAGTAATTACATTTTCATTCACAGTGTATCCTCCAGAACAAGGGGTCATTTGAGGTTATGCCACATATATACGATAAATGAAATACCCAGGTAATGCATAGTGCATATCAACATTAAAAAGGTTAATGCATGTTGGCATAATGAGTAATTATGAGCAGTAATTATGAAAAATACAGATAAGCAGTTACCATTCCAATAGTGACATCAAAGTAGTCCCAGAGTTAGGAAAATGAAATAACAAAAACAACACCAACAGTTAATCAGACAAGGTGGATAGACAACCGTGGGCAAATCTATAGTAGTTACGAAATTATAATCAAGGGTAAAATTAAAGATAAAATTAAATTGAGTGGCTCAGTAAGGAAACATATTTACCAAAAGATCCTTGTCCAAATGGATACTCTGCGCAATAGATAATCAGACAAAATGAGTAATTGGTATATGCCGACCAAGATGAAAAGTTACTTGCTAATTCAGACATGTTGCTAATATACACTTACCAAATACTTGAAGTAACGATATATAAATCTAATTCGGGAATCTAGGTCATAAAGAGGACAAAATAATTTATAGCTATACTTATTTCACTAATTGTAAAAACATTAACATGTGGAATAGACTGAAAGTATTAATGATTTACCTGAATTAAGATTGCGATTGCAATTGCTCAATGTTAACGAACTTCATCAATTCCAAAATTGCCGCCGTAATTGAAAGAAATTAAAGTCAACCAATATAGACGGAGTCCACACAGTTAGTTCAACAAATTGAAGGCAGGGGGTGAGAAAAAGAAAATCACAAACAAGCCTGAATTAGACAGAATCTCAATTAGCCAGTATAATGCTCATTGCGTGTAGTCAGGGAGCGTATCAAAGTGTACGAACAACTTGCTTACCAGCCTTCCGGCATACGAATGATTCTGGGGAGAGCGCGAAAGTGATTCGGATAGGTCTAGTAATAAAGCCTCGGGTGGTGATACACCAATAGTAAATGTGATAACTAATGAGGATGGTGCTGAAACTGAAGGCTTATCGGAACCCCTGATTCCCGCGCCTTTTTTAGAACAAATAAGACTATTCAAAAAGGGCAACAGACAAGAAGCCATCAGAAAACAGGTCAGGTTTCGTCTACCACCCTCTGCCAATATCTCAACACCAGGTCCAAACCAAGGGGTACAAGGGGTGGCCAACACAGGCGGAGGCAGCACCGCCCCACTCGGTCAACGTCTAACCAGAGCTTCCTATCAGAAATCTCTTCAGAACCAGAACGCTCCAAACCAGTTCAGATAGACTTAATTCACAATTTAAGTCAATATCAGCTCTCTGCAGAAGAAAAATCACTACTTAACAAAGGTCTCTTTTGCACCATCTAGCACGAATGACTATGTACAGATCCAGATAGATCTATTTAAATTCATCAGAAAACGAAAACTTAAAAAATATTTTGCGACACAAGTTAAACAATATTCTCCAAAAACACCAGTAATTGAACCATCAGAGCTCTCCTTACAAGTAATGATGAGCACACATATTTTGATTAATGATGCTATATCTGACAGAGTCCAACCTATTGGACACCATGAAAGAGTTGGACATACAACAACACAATTTGAAAATTAAAGATTTTTCAAACAAATCTAAATTTACGCCTATCTTTCCGGAAGACAATATTATAGATACCTTTCACCGAGCTGTGACCAATGACATCCAATTACTCTGTGATCGCTGTTCTTCTCATTCTTACCGTAAACAATCTAATTTAATGACAGAAGAATTGCAAGCCCTACACAAGTTAGCCTCAAACGACTCCCTTGTGATCAAGGAGGCCGACAAGGGAGGCAACATTGTAATTATGGATAAAGCTGATTACATTACAATGGCACTGCCCCATTTGAATTCACCAGGATGTTATGAAACCTTGAAAAGTAATCTGATTTTGTGTATACGCAATACAGTTCACGCAATTATTGACAAATGGTACAAGCTAGGTATTGTCACTGATGTGGAAAAATTCTTTTTGATTCCTGGGCGACCCACTATGCCGACTGCATATTTTTTACCCAAGATCCAGAAGGCGTATACAAATATACCTTAAGGCAGGCCGATCATCAGTGGTCAGGGTGGGATTATGGAACCAATTTCAATATATGTGAATGAATGTATTTCACCTTTGGTACATACCAAACCTACATATATACGTGACACTATGCATATTCGCAATATACTTGCACAATTACCACCCATATCAGATGTATTATTGGTGACACTTGATGTTAAGGCATTATATACTTCTATTGATCATCAGAAAGCCATTAACAGCATTAACTACATTTTTCGCCAACAATCAGCATCATATCACTTGCACATTGAAATGGTTAAAGATTTACTTTTTTTGCCTTACAAAACAATGTCTTTTTGTTTAACAACACATATTACAAACAACTCATCGGGATTGCCATGGGGGCGAGCTTTGCTCCCTCTGTGGCTAATATATTTATGCACCAATTTGAGCAACAATATGTGTTTTTGAATACTGACTTTTTACAATCAATATACCTTTGGAAACGGTATATTGATGACGTTATCATGCTCTGGTCTGGCACTGAAGATTGTTTAGGTCAATTTTTTACTCTCCTTAATACGAATAATTGGGGACTACAATTTACTTACCAATTCAGTGCTTGCTCTATTGATTTTCTTGATCTGAATATCTCTGTGTCTGAGAATGGTTTCACAACAAAAATTTACCGTAAAACTTTTTCTGTAAATGCCGTGTTACACTCGTCCAGTTCTCACAAAATGTCTGTGATTAATAACATCCTGAAAGGAGAGTATATTAGAGCGAAAAGGAACTGTTTGCTTGATGCTGATTTTGTGTTGGAAAAGGCCTTCATCCATGGTCAATTTCAAATATGGGGATACAAGCCCTCATTACTGACTAAGGTTGAACGTGAAGTGTCTAGTATGAAGAGAGCAGATTTGCTTAAACCAAAGACTAGATCAGATTTTGCTAATGAGCGACATAGTAAAATCAGACTCATTACTCGGTACAACAGGGACAGCAATAGTATCTATGCTATTCTTAAACGCCACTGGCATTTACTACATTTAGATCATGATTTGGCAAAATGGCTCAAACCCAATCCTTCAATTACTTTCAGTAGAGCACCTACATGTCATGAGGCCTACCCCCGGGCATCCGGATCAAGCCCATCAGCCCCGGGAGCAGGCATCCAGACATTTACAAAAACCCCAGCAGCCCCGGCTAGGGGCTGTCTGGGTTCAGTCCTGGCGCCGTAGGCACCAGGCTCATAGACATTACTTACCTCATGCAGACCATGCTGCAAATAAATCCAAGCCAACGTGAGGCCTGGATGGGACTGTTTTACTACAGGGACTATTTTTTACTTGGGTGTGGTCCTGGGGAACTTCTTTCCTGGGACTACTTTGGAGGCTATTTAAACCACGCCCGAACAGCAGCACATGCTTCGTGTTATTCTGCATCCAGCAGCGTGACTCTCACCGTGCCTGCAGCCAGCATCCAGTCTTCTGCCACGCCCGTGTGCCTGCAGCCAGCATCCAGTCTTCTGCCACGCCCGCCTCGAATCCGGAGCTCCTAGAATAAAGAGGAAGAAAAGGACAAGGTTAGAAAACAAACTTATTTCAAATTCCTCACCCGATTCCGGATCCATTTCATCTCCTGACCTGGAAAGTACATCAGTCCTGCACGCGTCGCTTCGACAGCTCCAGCACGGCGCCATACTCACCAGTTCTCACAGCATCTTTCGATCCGGCACTGTCTCCATCATTTCTTCACCATACTCCGGCACGTAGGGGCACAAGAATAACAAGGTGAGCCAAGGGAATCAACAAATACCTCTTACCACCATAGACTTACCTGATTTACCACCGGCGATATTATTCTCCATATCTTCATATGCCGCATCTGTAAAGAGGGAGAAAAACAACACGTTAACGCATGCAATAGTTACCGGACAGCGTTGGGTAACACAGACTCTTACCTGAACGCCAGCAGCAGCTACTAGACCTTCTTCTCACGAACTCAGTTGCAACTTAAGTAAGGAAGGGGACAAGAGTGAACATTGGGCACATTGAACTCTTTGAACTTGATACTTACCAATCCCGCCTGGGACTTCAGAGTCAATGCTTACCGGAACTCTCCCAACGCCTTCAAACCAGTGAAGTAACTGGTATCTACGCGCCCCTGCAAGACACGCAGGATGGAGAGCTCATCTTTTACAAACATAAGGTGAGGTTACTAAGGGGATATTGGAGGTGATTAGTGGGGGAGAGCGAGAACAGTTGGGAGGCCATCACCAAAACCCACAGGTGGCTAATCCCTGTCTCCTTTGCAGGAAAATACTTCTTCGGGTCCAACAGACAAGACTAGGCGGGCCAGTACAGACAGTCATCTCTGCACTGCTCATCACGTTGACGGAGACCGCAGCTGTCCGGGTCTGATCGACACCCCTGTGGGGTCCAGGTGAGCGTAACAGAACACGAAGCCATTCTAAAAATACCCACCCGGGTGTTATGGAAACCGACCAACTGGCCCAATTATTGGGGGAACTTAGGGCGGAAGTACATGCCGCTCACCAAGAGACTAATGCCTTCAGGAGAGAACTGATTGTCTCAAAGGAGCGCACTGATGATCTGGCTAGGCAACTACTGCAAAACGAGCTGGGCAAACGGCCCTACCTGGATATGGGGGAAAACCAACCCCCGTTTCATCAAGCAATCCTGTGCAAGTGGTTTTACCAGGAAATATTCCGTTAGCTCCACCCGAACGCTCTGCTGGGGACCCCAAAAGATTTGCCGTGTTTGTGAACCAATGCCGCTTGCACTTTTTATGCAGACCGGGAGCCTTTCCAAATGACCAAGCCAAAGTAGCCTTTGTATTGTCATATCTTAGTGGCAGCGCAGCGGATTGGTCCATTCCGTTAGTCAACCAGGATGATCCTCTTCACCGGGATTTTCAGGGTCTTCAAAGGAGCATGGAAAAACTATTCGCCAGACACTCACAGGGTCAAGCCCTGGACAACCAACTTTTATCCATACGACAGGGTAACCTAGATCTGCTAACCTATATTGGAACCTTCAATAGGTTGGTGGTGGAAACCGGGTGGCCGGAGGAAAAACGAATTACATTGTTTCATCGTGGACTTCGGGGAGAACTCAAAGACGTCTTGGCACAAGTTGTGAACCCACCTCGGGATTGCACAGAATTTATAGACTTAGTGGTCCAGCTAGACCACCGACTTCAGAACCGAAAGACTGATCGAGCTAAGTTCGAGAATCGGGTATTGGTTAAACCCAACGTTGCCCCCAAAGGAACAGATGCATCTGAACCTATGCAGATCGGGGGGGTTAAAGGACCCTTAACTCAAAAGGAAAGAGAAAGAAGAAGACAGATGCAGTTGTGTCTGTACTGTGGAACCTCAGGACATTTTCTACGGGATTGCCCTACAAAACCACCCAAGAAGGGGGTAGGAGTTGCTGATAAAAGCCACATAGAGCCTGATTCGGGAAACGACCATGCCCGACAAGCGTAGAGGTCCGCTTGCTGAGCTTAAAGAAGGACACTCAGACCTCGCATCTGATCATCCCAATGGTCCTACTTGATCCCAGGCAGCCATCACGTATGCACGCAGTAAGGGCATACATAGATAGCGGGGCCGTAGGAAACTATATGGACCACGAATTGGTGTCAAGGATGAATCTACCTCTTTGCAAAAAGACCACTTCGGATGTCATCACCACAGTTGATGGAACTGAGATTGCCTCGGGGCATGTAACTCATTCCACTACAGAGATGACACTTTTGAGTCAAGATGGGCATCGAGAGACTATTGTGTTTGATCTAATCAAAGCCCCACAGTTCCAGATAATACTGGGGATGCCATGGTTGGAAACACATACTCCTTGTATAGAATGGCGAGAGAAGAGAATAACCTTCCCGGATTGTGCACACACCTGTTACCCGGAGAAAACTTTGAACAAAGACCTGGCTACAGTCGTTAACCCAATCGTGCAGTTACCTCAGGAATACCAAGAATTTCAGGATGTTTTTCAAAAAGAACAGGCCAATACATTAACTCCTCACAGATCATACGATTGTCAAATCGACCTCCTACCTGGTGCACAACCCCCATGCAGTAGAATCTACGCCCTCACGGAACCTGAAAATCTTCACCTACGGCAATACTTGGACCAATGCCTTGCTAATGGCTTTATTCGTCCTTCCAAGTCTCCTGCATCCTCAGCTTTATTCTTCGTGCCAAAAAAGGAAGGTGACCTTAGAACGTGCATAGATTACCGCACATTAAATCAGATTACGGTAAAAAAACGATACCCATTGCCTCTGATCCCCGAATTACTAGACCAAGTAAAGGATGCTTGTATCTACACTAAGTTAGATCTCCGAGGGGCATATCATCTGGTACGTGTTAAGAAAGGCGACGAATGGAAGACTGCCTTTCGCACCAAGTACGGATTATTCGAATATCCGGTGATGCCCTTTGGGCTGTGCAATGCACCAGCAGCCTTCCATTATTTTATGAACGATGTCCTTCGTGAACTCATTGACGTCTGTGTCGTCGTATACATAGATGATATTCTAGTGTACTCCTCCTCAGAATCAGACCATGTTAAGCACGTTCGTGCAGTCCTTGAGAAACTACGCCAGCACAAGCTATATGCAAAATTGGAAAAATGTGTTTTTCATGCTACGGAAGTTGAATTTCTTGGATTTATCCTGACTCCAAAGGGAGTCCGAATGGACTCTCGAAAGGTGGACGCAATTCTCAAGTGGCCATCACCCAGTTCAGTCAAAGGGGTACAAAGCATGCTCGGATTTGCTCATTTCTACCGCAGATTCATTCCGGACTTCTCCCATGTTGTACACCCCATCACAGCACTTTTGCGAAAAAACAAACGCTTCTTGTGGACCGAAGAGGCTGAAAAGGCCTTCCAAGAGCTGAAAGCGAAATTCACATCAGCACCTGTCTTAAAGCATCCACGCCCTGAGCTTCCATACATAGTAGAAACTGATGTATCCAGTTTAGCCATGGGAGCTGTCCTGTCCCAGAAGGATCCTGAAACTGGTCAACTTCACCCAGTAGCGTTTTGGTCCAGAAAGTTCTCAGCACCTGAGTTAAACTATGCGATTACCGATAAAGAGCTATTAGCTATCAAATCCGCCTTTAAGGCTTGGCGGCACTACCTTCTTGGTGCCAGGCATACCATTACCGTAATCACTGATCACCGGAACCTGCAGTATTTAAAAACAGCCAAAGACCAATCATCGCGACAACTTCGTTGGGCATTGTTCTTTGCCGAATTCGATTTCGTGATCACTTATCGACCAGGCCGCAAAAATGGCAAAGCAGATGCCTTATCCCTAATAGGGATGGGAGAAGCATATGCAAACCCGGAACCGGTGCCAATAATTCCCAAGCAAAGAATTCTTGGCATGACTACTCAACAGACACTAGAAGATATTAATTCAAAAATCCAACAACTCTTCGATCCAGCAACCCTGCAGGACTGGGTAAAGAAAGGCCCGGACTACTCAGTCGTCAATGACCTACCTTACTATCAAGGACGACTATTTCTACCACACAAGGAAATACAAGAACTAGTCATCTCCAATTACCATGACACCCTGATGGAAGGGCACCCAGGTATCGCAAAAACTGAAGCGAAAATTAAGAGACAGTTCTGGTGGCCCACTTGGCGAAAAGACATAAAGTCATTTGTGATGTCTTGTGGCATTTGCGCCCAAAACAAAAGCCAGAAGAAAAAACCCGCTGGCCTTTTACAACCTTTGGATATTCCACCTACACCATGGCACACCTTGTCTTTAGACTTTATTACAGATCTACCTCCATGTAATGGATTTAACACCATCCTAGTTATTGTGGATCTTTTTTCCAAGATGGCCCACTTTATTCCTTTAAAAGGATTACCTTCCGCTTCATTTTTGGCCAAGGAGTTCCTCGAAAACATTGTTTGAATACACGGATTTCCTTCCGTATTGGTCTCTGACCGAGGCAGTCAATTCATTTCACAATTTTGAAAGAAATGTTGTCAATTGGCGCAATTCGACGTGAGGTTATCAACCAGTCACCATCCCCAGACCGATTGTCAGACGGAGAGGACCAACCAGACCCTTGAACAGTACCTACGTTGCATGCTGCACCAGACCGAAAGCAATTGGAAGGATATTTTATGGATTTCCGAATATGCGTACAATAACTCAGTACATTCTGGAACCGGACAAAGCCCCTTCTATACCATATACGGACATCACCCTCGAACCTCAGAACTCGATTCGCCTCAGCACTTACAAATGCCTGCAGTAAGTCATTTACACTCTACTATTACACAAGCCTTTAAGGAGGCAACAGAACATTTGAAACAAGCGAAAGAGAAATATAAGAAAAATGCTAATCAACATAGAAGCGATGCTCCACGATATCAGATTGGGGATCAAGTTTGGCTACAAAACACATACCTCTAAAAGGAACTCAGACTTTTAATCCTAGGTATTTGGGACCTTACACTATTAAGGCCATTATCAACCCGGTGGCCGTCAAGTTGGAATTACCCTCTAATATGCGGATCCATCCTGTCTTTCATGTTTCACTTCTGAAACCAGTTCAACCCGGGACAAGACTTGCCAAACCACCTGACCCCATCCTAATAGATGGAGAACCTGAATTCGAGGTAAAGAATATCCTGGACTCTAAGTTGGTTAAATCAAGATTTTTTTATTTAATCGACTGGAAAGGTTACGGACCACAGGAAAGGTCATGGGAGCCTAGTGACCATGTTCATGCACCTCGGTTGGTGAAGAAATTCCATCGGAACTTCCCAGACAAACCAGGGCCAAGGGGAAGAACAACTTTAGGAGGGGCCTTGGGGGGGAGTGCTGTCATGATGCCTACCCCCGGGCATCCGGATCAAGCCCATCAGCCCCGGGAGCAGGCATCCAGACATTTACAAAAACCCCAGCAGCCCCAGTTAGGGGCTGTCTGGGTTCAGTCCTGGCGTCGTAGGCACCAGGCTCATAATAAAAATCAGTCCTGGCGCCATAGGCGCCAGGCTCATAGACATTACTTACCTCATGCAGACCATGCTGCAAATAAATCGAAGCCAACGTGAGGCCTGGATGGGACTGTTTTACTACAGGGACTATTTTTTACTCGGGTGTGGTCCTGGGGAACTTCTTTCCTGGGACTACTTTGGAGGCTGTTTAAACCACGCCCGAACAGCAGCACATGCTTTGTGTTATTCTGCATCCAGCAGCGTGACTCTCACCGTGCCTGCAGCCAGCATCCAGTCTTCTGCCACGCCCGCGTGCCTGCAGCCAGCATCCAGTCTTCTGCTACGCCCGCCTCGAATCCGGAGCTCCTAGAATAAAGACGAAGAAAAGGACAAGGTTAGAAAACAAACTTATTTCAAATTCCTCACCTGATTCCGGATCCATTTCATCTCCCGACCTGGAAAGTACATCAGTCCTGCACGCGTCGCTTCGCCAGCTCCAGCACGGCGCCATATTCACCAGTTCTCACAGCATCTTTCGATCCGGCACTGTCCATCATTTCTTTGCCGTACTCCGGCACCTATGGGCACAAGAATAACAAGGTGAGCCAAGGGAATCAACAAATACCTCTTACCACCATAGACTTACCTGATTTACCACCGGCGGTATTATTCTCCATATCTTCATATGCCGCATCTGTAAAGAGGGAGAAAAACAACACGTTAACGCATGCAATAGTTACCGGACAACGTTGGGTAACATAGACTCTCACCTGAACGCCAGCAGCAGCTACGAGACCTTCTTCTCACAAACTCAGTTGCAACTTAAGTAAGGAAGGGGACAAGAGTGAACATCGGGCACATTGAACTCTTTGAACTTGATACTTACCAATCCCGCCTGGGACTTCAGAGTCAATGCTTACCGGAACTCTCCCAACGCCTTCAAACCAGTGAAGTAACTGGTATCTACGCGCCCCTGCAAGACACGCAGGCTGGAGAGCTCATCTTTTACAAACATAAGGTCAGGTTACTAAGGGGATATCGGAGGTGATTAGTGGGGGAGAGCGAGAACAGTTGGGAGGCCATCCCCAAAACCCACAGGTGGCTAATCCCTGTCTCCACTTGCAGGAAAATACTTCTTCGGGTCCAACAGACAAGACTAGGCGGGCCAGTCCAGACAGTCATCTCTGCACTACGCATCACGTTGACGGAGACCGCAGCTGTCCGGGTCCGATCGACACCCCTGTGGGGTCCAGGTGAGCGTAACACTACATTGAAAAACATCCTATGTCCATCTTTCATGTCCCAACCACCCTGTGGCGAGACATGGCTTGCTCAGGGGAGGGTTAAAGGCTTTCACAAATGTGGGAGCTGCAACATGTGTCTGCATACGTTTGAGACTGAATCGGTTGATTTTGGTATAACGGGAAAACATGCAATTGACTCATTCATTAACTGCAATACGAAATTTGTAGTGTACTGTATTATCTGTACCTGTGGACTAATTTACATTGGCAGCACAATTAGGCCTCTTAAGATTCGTATTCGAGAACATTTCTCTACATTGTCTAATCAGGAATCTAAATATCCCTTAGCGTTGCATTGGCGACGTGTCATCATTTGGACAATATAAAGGATATTCGCTTTACAGGACTAGCTCAGATTTGTCCATCTAAGAGAGGAGGTAATATGTAACTTAAGCTCAGGCAGCTAGAAGCACAACTCATCTGTAAACACAGATTGGTCACCAGAGGTCTAAATTCGGACCATGAGTTTCATGTATTTTTATGAATCAATATGTGGGTTGCAGCAATGATTTATCTATTTTGATGCTTCATTTATAATCATATCTACTATAATGATCACATTATGTACTGTTACAACACGTAACACTAGTGATACAATGTTGTCATGTCTGTCAATTTGCTATGTTTCACTCACTTTTTGTCATTGTCGCATTTCGAATTGCCAGTGGTTCTTGGAATGGAGGGAGACTATTCCCCTGTGCTCTGGGGGTGAGATTATTCCCCTGTATTTGATTGGATATATGATCTAAGATGTAAATTTGTTGTAGGTGGATAAACAATCATGGCCATATCTTTTGCGCGATATATCATATTCAATCTCAAATTCAGTTATTTAGGATCTTGAACTATCTTTGAGAACATCCGCTGTAGCTGTAGTTTTTATCGTCAATCGACGTTTACTTACAGTATGCATACTTCTTTTTTTACTCTAATGTGCGACATAATCTGTTATTCGTTCATTCTTAACGGCTCGCAATGGCATGTGTAAATTATACAGTGAATACATAGTCTTCGCTCAGATATTTACCCTGTGTACGCTCAATTGGTTGTGTAAGGGTGATTCCCTCACACAAGATGGCGGCCATGGGGAGACTGCAGAGTCTTACACGGCTCGCGATATAGTGATTCTTTATAATCCTTGGGAAAGCACTCGCACGCTCCCCCAAGAATCATTCGTATGCCGGAAGGCTGGTAAGCAAGTTGTCCGTACATTTTGATACGGTCCCTGACTACACGCAATGAGCGTTACATTGGCTAATTGAGATTCTGTCTAATTCAGGCTTGTTTGTGATTTTCTTTTTCTCACCCCCTGCCTTCAATTGGTTGTGACGGATTGGTTGAACTAACTGTGTGGACTCTGTCTATATTGGTTGACTTTAATTTCTATCAATTATGGCAGCAATTTTGGAATTGATGAAGTTCGGTAACATTGAGCAATTGCAATCGCAATCTTAATTCAGGTAAATCATTAATACTTTCGGTCTATTCCACATGTTCATGTTTTTACAATTAGTGAAATAAGTATAGCTTTACATTATTTTGTCCTCTTTATGACCTAGATTCCCGAATTAGATTTATATATCGGTTACTTCAAGTATTTGGTAAGTGTATATAAGCAACATGTCTGGATTAGCAAGTAGCTTTTCATCTTGGTCGGCATATACCCATTGCTCATTTTATCTGTGATTATCTATTGCACAGAGTATCCATTTGGACAAGGATCTTTTGGTAAATATGTTTCCTTACTGAGTCACTCAATTTAATTTTACCTTTAATTTTACCCTTGATTATAATTTCGTAACTACTATAGATGTGCCCACGGTTGTCTATCCACCTTGTCTGATTAACTGTTGGTGTTGTTTTTGTTATTTCATTTTCCTGACTCTGGGACTACTTTGATGTCACTACTGGAATGGTAACTGCTTATCTGTATTTTTCACAATTACTGCTCATAATTACTCATTATGCCAACATGCATTAACCTTTTTAATGTTGATATGCACTATGTATTACCTGGGTATTTCATTTATCGTATATATGTGGCATAACCTCAAATGACCCCTTGTTCTGGAGGATACACTCTGAATGAAAATGTAATTACTAATGTACCATACAACTTAATTGGATTATATCTGTACAGCCTCAGAGGAAGAGCTTCGCTCGAAACACGTGTCAGGCTGTCTTGAACTAAAATTAAAATACAGTACAACTGTACTTGATGGACTTTCTGTAACTCGGTGCAGTTTCACTGTTTACCTTTACCTTATTCAGTTTCTCTGTGGGGTGTTGGTCAAGGCACCCACAACTTAACAGTTGAACGCTGCCGTGTGTTACAATTTTGAATTTAGGGCAATAGCGCTGGATTTTTCAGTGGCCTTACTTGACCATTTCCTTTGCCATATGTTTGTTTCCCTTACTATATTGTCATCCTAAACACAAGTAAATATAGTGGTTAAATTGTCAGTATATATAAGCAATAAACGGCACTTGGTAAATGAAGCTGTACATTATTATTATTATAATTATTATTATTGTTAGGGTATTGAGCATGGATTTAGCTTTGGAAATCAACTGAGCACTTTACAATCACAGGGGGTAGAATAAGGTTAGGGAGCATAGAAAAAGGGGTGGGAGGGCAATAGTCAGCAATGGATCTACAAGTAACCAGGGGAGGAAACAGTGGAAATCAGTTTGCCCGCTCTAAGGTAAGGTGGGTAGTGGACGGTGTATGTACTGTTAGAAACCTGAAGGTGTCTCACCCGCTAGTCCCCATGGAAATGTCATCCTGGTGGGCAGGACACGGCCATCGCTATTGGATCGAGTTCCTGGGGGTGGAGCAGTGCAGGAGGATCACCTGGATGAGGGGTCCTCGGAGAGTGGAAGTGGGACACCGACGGGTGACACGCGGTACACCCTTCCCTATAACACCTTTTCCCTATCCTACCCTGTAGGATATTCAGAAGTTCTACCCCCACACCCTTTTCCAACACAAACACTTTCCTACACTGTGACAGACAACACACTAACACCAAAGCCATTTACTTGACATGTCCCAACACAAGGGTCAGGCAGAGTCAAGCAGTTGACAATAACTACACACACCTGACGGCCCTTTCCCTTCCCCACAGGGATAAAAGGCAGAGCACGAAAGCAAACTTTGACAAGGCCGAACGCACAAGGAAGCAGCTATTTTGGACCGGCAGTTCAAATGGAGGAGAAAGGCGGAGAGACCTGGAGGGATGATGAGGAGGGAATTGCCCTTGCCCTTTTCAACTCAGACCGAAAGGGAAATCATAAGACCAGGAAGTCCAGCTGGCGTGTGGCGTGACAGGTGTCAATGGCACACAGGGCCCTCCCGCGCTGATAGCCAAAGCAGGGGAAGCACTTGCTGCCGTGGTGCTATCCTTCACTCCCGAGACTAGAAACTCCAACAGTTGAGCACAGCCAGTGAGTCTGAGAAGACAGATGGTAAAACCAAACTGTGCTGGGCACAAGGTTGCAGGTGGCAACCTTGTTGAACAAAGAACTTGTGCAATTGAACTTTAAAGAAACCCTAGTAAAAGGTTCAGAAGCAGAGTGATCCAGCGTTGTGGGGCGCTCCTTCAAATGACTCTGACTAAAACCCTTTTGGGTTATGTTGTTTTGTTGAAACTACAAAGACCAAAAGGCCTTAGGAGAGGCTAGTGTCAGTGGTCCTAAAAGGGTCGAGCAAAACCATTCGTACACTCGAAAGTCTTTGACAAATGGGAGGAAACTGATTGAACTGTGAAACTGGCAAATGTGAACCCGACAGAGGGATGCCTGCGAATTGAGTGTAAACGGTGATATACCCGTGAATACTGTGACAACAAGAGTGAACCCGGCTGAGGGATTTCCACAATGGATGGTTGATTCAAAAGACATTGAGATTGCTGAGTGATGCACTTTTTTTAGTGAAAGGCTGTAGTGAACCCTATTGAGGGAGGCTAATGTGGCTAGAAGGATCGGAGCCCGGCTGAGGGGGATCCAAGGGGCGAGGAACAATCGCCCAACGTGAAAGATTACATTAAGACTTTTGAATTATCGTTTTTGAGTAAAAGGCCATAGTAAACCCAAATTGAGGGAGGCTAATGCTGCTATAAGGATGAGGGGGATCCAAGTGACAAGGGGCAATCGCCCAAGGTGAAAGATTGAAAGGAACTTTTTGTTTGTTTATGGTCCAGCTGGCCTTCTAAGGCAAGAGACTTTGCAGAAAAGAGACTTGGCCCCAGAAGGTCCTGGCATTGTTGAAAAGAACTGTAACCATGTGCTGGGGAGGCCCAGGAGTGTGCTGTGCTCGGAGGTCGCGCCTTGTCTCGTGCTAAAAACGTGGAGAAGGGAGACCCCAGCCATACCATCCTGACCTATCATGTGGTGAACACTTCTTTCTTTTCTTTTGAACGTTATCACACACTATTTTGTAGCTTAGAGGTAAGGAATGGCAATAGTTTAGTGTAGGCCCTTTGTATTTGACAAGATGCCACTAGGACTGCCTTATTATTATTTGATGGTCAAAGCTTGCTCTGATCTTCGATTTGGGTTTAGATTAGGCGTTTTCCTCACCCATCATACAGTTTAATAAACACCCTTGAACTGTGATCACTTGTCTCTGTCTTTACTGTTGCCACCACAAGTTCCTTACAGGACCTAGGTATTAGGTAGGAGTCATTCCTTGAAGATGAGGATCTTGAGCTCCTTCCTGAACTGTAGAAGCAAGTGTGCGAGTGGGGTGTTGATGGGGAGGAGGTTTCTGAGTCTTGGGGGAATAGACAGAGAAGGCTTGTTTTCTGTTTTGTTCCTTCCTGCACCGGCAGAGTTCAAGTCTGCAATGTCTTTACTTCTGGTGGATCATAGGCCTCCGGAGAGGCAGAGTTTCATAGTACGGTAGCTTGGGGACTTCAGGGTGACCGCGTTATATATGATGCAGAAAGATATGAAAATTATACCAGCTTGCAGCGGGAGCCAGTACAGTTCGATGAGGGTTGGGTGATGTAGTTGAATTTACAGAGTCCTTTGAATCTTGCTGCAGCATGCAGGACACATTTCAGGGGAGCCGGCGTAGTTGCGGGAAGGCCTTCCAAAAGGACATTGCCACCATCCAGGTGGGAGAGGGCAAAGGCTTGGAGCGTAGATCTGAAGTTGTTTTCTGAGATGCTGGGCTTGATTTTTTGCAGGAGAGAAAGTTGGTACCAAGCCGGTTGGGTGTTCTTTGCTCAGTGCTGTTTGAAGGTGAGGTGTCTGTCGATGTCGACCCAAGGAACTTGGCGCAGGTGGCCAGCTGGGGTGGGAAGCCCTTGAGGTGCATAGCAGGGAGCCAGGTGTGGCTGTCCGGGTGTTTGTGTTGTTAGTCAGCGCTAGGAATTCAGTCTTGGAGGGGTTGAGCTTCAAATAAGCACTAATTGAGAGGCAAGCCTTGAGCCTGTGGATGTTTTGAGCTAGAGCTGCGTGTCATTGGTTTATTGGTGGCTGTGGATGTGTATGGAAGGGTTCAAGCGGTTCCATGTAAAGATCGAAGATCACGGGGGAGAGGATGGATCCTTGCTGGGCTCCACAGACGATGGGAAGAGTTGGTAATCTGGAGGAATCCATTTGTACAAACTGGTGGCGATTATCAAGGTACGATTTGAACCAGCTGAGGGCGATCTCGCTGATCCCCATGAGGTGATATAGATTGTGAGTGTCTGGAGGTCTACTTTGTCAAATGCTGCTAAGAGGTCAGGGAGAACCAGAAGGCAAGGATGGCCATGATCGAGATTTTGAGGGAATCGTAAATCACCTTGATGGAAGCTGTTTCTGTGCTGAATCTGGGTCTAAATCCAGATTGGTAGGACTGATGGAGGCTGTTGGCTTCAACATGTTGGAGGAGTTGCGTGGCTACTGCTTCCGCAAGGATCTTACCTAGGAAGGTAAGATGGATGATGGGGTGGTAGTTGTTGAGGTTGTCTGGGTTCGGTGTTGATTTCTTGAGAAGTGGGAGGATTTGTCCGGTCTTGAGGGTCGAGAGGAAGGTGCCTTGAGTTAGGTATCTGTTGATGATTGTTAGGTAAGGGAGGAGTGCTTCAGTTGCAAGTGTCTTGAGTGTGGAGGCAGGGAGGATGTCATCCGCAAATGATGTGGCCTTGACGGATGCTAGAATGGCAGTAATGTCTTCCACAGTGAGTGTCTTGAATGTGGTTTTGTGAGATGGGATGTGTAATGTGCTGTCAGTTTTAGCATTGGTGTCTATGTGTTGATGGATCATGTCGATCTTATTGATGAAGAAAGAGTTTATGGCAGTGGTTTTCTCAATGGAATGTGGGTGAGTCAGACAGAGGGTTGATGCAGTGTTTGATGGCTTTGAAGAGGGCTCTGCTTTCATTGTTGGCCTTGGCTATGGTGTTTTGGTAATATTTGGCCTTGGCAGTGGTGGTCAGGCGTTTCCGTTTAGCACAGAGTTCCTTGAGTAAGGTGAGGTTGGATGCTCTGCAGGTTTTTTGCCTAGGTTCTTTTGCTTAGGTTTCAGGGTGCGTTGTTTCACTGGGGCATGGTTGATATTGGTAGTGAGGGTGGTGTTGAGTTGTTGGAGGAGTGAGTCGTACTCCTGG
The DNA here is from genome assembly GCF_040938575.1 of Ambystoma mexicanum. Lineage (NCBI taxonomy): Eukaryota > Metazoa > Chordata > Amphibia > Caudata > Ambystomatidae > Ambystoma > Ambystoma mexicanum. Next base: position 989,487,575 of record NC_090923.1, read on the forward strand.
TTAGTCAGAGGTAAATCAGACTATGTGAAGTGGAGTTTGGTGAGGTCTTCCGCGAGAGCCTCCACTGGGAAGTTCTTGAATGATCAGAAGGCTTGTTTGCAGGGTTTCCGATGGGTTTGCTTGGCTGGTGTGGTGTGACTAATGTCAAAGGAGATTGCCAGATGGTCTGACCAGTAGACCTGTATTGGGAGGGCTATGATGAAGGGTGGGCAGGGCAGTAATGATGAGGTTGAGGATATTACCTTTCCTGCGAGTTGGGTCTTTCGTGTGCTGTGTGAGATTGAGTGTTGAGTAGGTAGGTAGAGATCTTCTTTCATTGACTTGGTTGCCAGGTTGCCAGGCATGTTGATGTCACCAATGAAGATGTTGTTGGGATGTACGAGAGACATGGTGGTGGCCAAGTTTGTGAAGTCTTTGTTGAAGGAGGTGTTGGGCTTGGGTGTAGATGAGGTGAAAAGTGACACTGTCCATTGGGGAGAGCGGGAAGTAACAGGAAAGACTTTTGAAAGAGCCAATGGTGGCGACATCCATTCGAGTGCATGGCCATGATGCCTTGTATTCATTCATTCGATGGTGAGGCCTGTGCCGACCTTGTTTGGATGGTCTTGTCGTAGAATTCTGTAGCCGTTGCGGATGAAGACATCAAGGATGTGGGTGAAGGTGGATGTCATCCACGTCTCAGTACTGAAGGTGGCGTCTAAGTCATGTGTGCGGATGAGGTCAGTGATGTCGGCTGCATGATTAATTGCTGAGTGGACATTGGCGAGCATCTGTTTTCTTGTAGTTGTTGATGATTGAGTGGAGATGGGGTTTACGGTGACGCAAGTGAGATAGATGCAGTGTCCATGATGTTGCTTGTGAGCGGCATGCTTGGCGAGAGTGGTGATGGTAGGGATGGGCTGTTGGGAGAGGCGGGTGAAACAGATATTTGAGGGAGCTTACCTGATGTTAGAGGAGCAGGGGTTCTGATCCTTGGTCTTCCCGGTCCAAACAAATGTCCCTTTTCTTAATCTGCCCTTTGCTTTGGACGCCCAGGCGAGAGACACCCTTGATCTAAGAGTTAGGAAAGGAAAGGAAAGGAAATTGGCAAAGCAAATAGGGTGGGTGGGGCTTAGGTCATGTGATAAGCAGCCTCCTCAATGTTGTCTGCCTGGAGTCCTTAAGTAGCTGGCTGGAAGGTGCAAAAATGGGTAGTGGGCAGAGCAACTACAAGAGCTGGTCACGTGACCAGCAGCCTCTTCAATGCTGTCCACATAAATGTGTAGGTTGCTGTGTCCCGCTATGTATGTTGTGTACATGACATGCGGGACACTGACACTTGTGTGGAGTGTTCAGTTAACGTAGAGCTCCATTCACTGAACGCTGTGTATTGCCTAAATTCACAGTCTTTCTAACCAGTACGTTTATTAGTGTTTATGGTGACAATATATCTAGGGAAACCTATGGAACTGCTTTCTCCCCCTCCCAGCTGGCTGCAGCCAACAGGGTGCGTCAAAAGGGCAACTGCAGCCGCTGCGCCAAAACAGCCGGCGCCCAAAGGCTTGCGCCGAATTGTCCTGCTCGGGGGACCTGCTCCATTCGACAGAAAGCACTTGTAGATTTATTTTTTTACCAGTAAAAGTAGCCGTGTGCATTTCTGTTAAATTGAGTTTGAAAACTAAGGAACTCTATCTGCAGGACTATTGTTTTTTTTAAAGATTTGCAAGGCTTCCATAGGCCCTTTGTGAGTCCATCATGGCAGCCTCCACATTGATCCTAACGTTTAGGCCAGTAAAGGTCCCTGGACTATCCCTCACACTTCCTTGGGGGTGGCTAAGGCTAAGTGGGCATTCCTTCGAATCAACCATCATATCATAGTTGTTCATCTGACCCTTTGTCTCCAGGCCCTTTTAGCAATCAACCTTTTTGCAAGGGTACTTAGGCTTTGTCCTGCTCCTGTTGCACTCTGTTGCTTTCTTGCTTCTGTAACTTTTAAAGCCCTGTCTTTGCAATGCGTGATAAGTGCAGTGACTTTGGATTGTCCCGGGTTGGACTTTAACCACTGAAGGTCCAGACCAGGCTTCTTGAAGACTCATGATGACTCACCACATCAGAACTGGGTAACAGCAGTAATACCTTTTGGCATACTGAAAAAGATCTTAAAGCAACTTTACTATCATATAAGGCTTTCTGTTGTTCCTGTGCCTTTGTCATATGGGTTTTTACCAAAGACCTAACTACCGTCATGTGTTCTTTAAGTTGGCTTGCCGTTTGGGAGCGGGAATTGAGGCTTCCTCTCTTTCTTCCCAGGTTTCTCTCAGCATAACCAGGATATCTCGAGGGACCTGCCAATAGAGTAGTTCGAACAGTGAGAATCCTGTAGGGGTTGGATGTCTTCCTTTAAGCAAACAAAGCCCATGGGATCATTTAATCCCAGTTTCTACCATCCTGTTCCACCAACTTACGCAATATGGTTTTCAAAGTTTTATTAAACCTTTCTACAAGGCCATCTGTCTGGGGGTTGTGAGACGGGCAGGGTATCGAGAGAGACACACTGTCACGACCGCTTGCTGGTCGTTATGGGACAGATGGAAAGGAGCACTGCTTTAGCACATCACGTTTCCTTTCGATTCTTGGAGTGCCGGTCTAGTCGGTTTCAGCATGGCACCCAACAACACCAGTGAGGCTCGCCGCATTACAACCCTCCTGTGGTTTCTCACTCTTGGGTAAGACGCTGGTGCCTTGGCTCTCTTGCCAAACTTGTTCCTTGCTGCCTTGCATCCTGCTTTTGCCACTTCCTTTTCTTTTCTTTTTACTTATTCGTCTCCCACTTATTGCCCTGACCGCTATTTTTCTTCCTCTTTTTACCCTGCACTACCCCGCTTCGGAACTGCTACTCTCCCATTTGACTGCTGGATTCTGCTTCAGCCTTCACGCTCACAGCGAAGGAAATTCTACAAATGAACTGGGTTTTTTTCTGCCTACATGCTTTTTCACTGTAATGGGGGGCGCTCCTCCAGTTCCGCCACAGTCATTCTCAGGTTTGTAAAGAGAGTCCAACCTGGCTTGTGGGGAGGAAAGCCCTTATTGCTTCTCCCAGAAACTACAGGAAAGAAAGAAGAAGAAAGGGAAGTCTCCTAGCAAATCTCAGTGGGAAAAAGCCAACGAGGATACTTCAGGTGAGGAAGTTGAATCAGTTGATCAGACACAGACTCAAAGATAATCGTTTCAAAACCTTTATTTACTTAGGTTCCCGGGCTGGTGTAATGCCTTAACCCTTTAAGTGCCATGGGTATTTCTCCCCAGTGCCAGGGCCTTTTTTGGTGATTTCGGTACTTGGCCATTCAATGGCTTGTAACTTTTTTGTTACATGAGATATCTCGGCCAAATTTGGCTCCTTTTTTTCCCACATGTAGGCGGTCGTAACGCCACCCAGGAATCCTAAGTTGCTGTAGGGGGGTGAGAGAAAATAACCAAAAAGGGGGAAAAATGTGGGTTTTTTCAAAAAATGCCAATAAACTGATGTACAAAGTAGCCTGTGGTTTTTTCCTTGTAAGAGCTAGGAACAAATGGTTTGCTGTGCTGAATTCCCCAATTTCCTGGCTTTCAAGAACAGGTTGAGTGGAAACGGCAAAAAAATATTTTGATGTGGTTATCAACCGTTTTGTGAGAAGTAGGCGATTTTGGCCATTTTTGCCAATTGGACATGCATGGACGGAATGGAAGAAAAGGGTAGGAAAGCAGATTTGGAGGACGGAAAGGCATATATTTCTGAAAAGTAGACAAAATTCCAAACTTAGGAAGGGGTGATTTGCGTAGGTCAGGCAACAACTAGGTTGGGGAAACTGCCATAGATTGGGGGAAAAGCGGGAAAATGACAGAAAACAAAGGTATGTGTTGGACATGGTTGGCTTGGTACGGCAATGGCTTCTATGAATTTTGAGAAAAGCAACGCTCCGCTACATTCCCCCGACTCTTGCAGTTAGGAGAGCAAACATTTTTTGTAGTGTTTTACAAAACAAGCAATACCACAAGCCAAACACTGAGCCATGTTACACAGGAGTTTTACGCTCACGGCCTGAACAGACGCACTTAGCATGTGTAAATCGGGAAAACCAATGTGGTGAGGAACGGCGAGCATACATTTTTTGAAAGAGCACAGACAGACCTTTTCAAGGGTAGTTGACTTGTGCTGGTTACAAAAGAGTATGATACCTAATGCAGCGACTAAGTGTAGGTCACATTTGGGAAATGAAAGGGTTGTGTGACAAAGGGCACCAGCAAATGGGTCAAAACGTTATGAAAACCACACAAACACAACACATGGCCTACCATCCCGCGTTCCCACAGGTGTCCCCATGAAAACGGTACCTCACATGTGTGGATGCACCTACCTGGCTGCCAAGGGGAAAGCCTAAAACACAAGTAAGTCTGTTTTCAGACCGGAATTTCAGACGCTCTGCCGACCGGCACAACATACAGATATGGGCCTCTGGTGTCCAAGCCACCAAGGAAAACAGGGAACCCCATGCATTTCCGAAAATGGGACACCCGTGGGAATCCACAGAGGTATGATTTGGGCAAATCGCCCCAGAATTTATTACCTAGACACCCCCGCAAAGTCCGAAATGTGGGAAAAAAACACATTTTCCGCACATTTCACTCGGTTCACCCATCGAAACATGCCCCCAACAACACATGGCCTACCATCCCGCGTTCCCACAGGTGTCCCGATGAAAACGGTACCTCACATGTGTTGGTGCACATACCGGGGCCGCAAAAGGAAAAGGGTAACCCACTGGTAACCCCAAACCTTTCGGCAATGCCCATTTTGTTCATGTGGGCAACCTACAGATTTGGACCTAGGGTGTCGAAGCCAGCAAGGAAAACGGGGAACCCCACGCATTTTCCAAAAGAGGACACCCGTGGGAACCCACACATGGCCAAATTGGAGGGGCAGCCCATCTCAGGTAGCCCTCCCCAGGGGCAGATAATGGGGGGGGGGGCTGTCCTGCACTCCTCCCTGGGCTCAGGCGTCCGTTCCTAGGAGCAGATATCTGGTCCCAGGGAGGGCTGCATGACATGGCACCCACTCCATTGTGGCTGGGGGGAGGGGGTCAATGCCCCATCCCATTAGAAACTTCCCAACCCCTTTGGGGTGCCCCACAGCACCCCTAAAAAGCGTTCCACCGTTTCCATTTTTTTCTTTGTTTACAAAACTTGCCTTGGTGCAGAGGGGCACATTGGTGTGCCAATCGGGCCCCGGGGTGCCCAAACCTTACTGCCCCACCCAGTGGGGGGCCTGTCCCACCATTTTTGGGGGCCCTCTCCCCCCTCACCCCAAATGGGTGTCAAGGGCACCTCATGCAGGCCTCCATGGGCCTCCTACAAACGGCTGTGTGAGGTACACCCCCCCCCCTCCATTTGGGGTGGGGGGAGAGGGCCCCCAAAAATGGTGGGAAAGGCCCCCCAATGCATGGGGCAGTAAGGTTTGGGCACCCTGGGGGCAGATTGGCACACTAATGTGCCCATCTGCGCCAAGCGAAGTCGGGTAAACAAAGAAAATAATACAAAATCGTAGGCTGCTTTTTAAGGGGGGCTGAGGGCCACCCTAAATTGGCAGCGAATGATGTACTGCAATGGGGGGTGGCCCTCACCCCCCGCACCCCAAATGGAGGGCCCCACCTCATGCATCCCTCCCTGGCGTCAGATAGGGGAGGCCCCACCTCATGCATCCCTCCCTGGGGTCAGATGCCCCTTCCTAGGAGCAGATATCTGCCCCCAGGGAGGGTTATAAGGGGTGCCCCCCTTTCTACTTCAGTTGGGGGGGAGGGCCACCCCCCCTTTCATTCAGTAAAAAATCCATGGTGGCTAGTGGCCCCCCACCCCCACCCCCTTTTCCCATCATTTCTTTTTTTCTTTTACATTCCCTGGGGGCAGATGGTCAGCCATCTGCCCCAGGGTTCACATGCATGTGCCCCCATGCTTTGGGGGCCGGGAGGGGGGGAGAGGGCTGCTTACTTGAAGCAGCCGCCCTCCCCCCAACTCACAAACGGATCCATGGTGGTGCAAGTGGGTTGCTGGTCACGGATCAGCGCTCTGCGCTGATCCGTGACCAGCAATGCCTCATGTAGATGGTGTCCTTGGAAAGGGGAAAACCTCCCCTTTCCAAGAACACCACTTTTTGCCATATACCTGGTGGTCTAGTGGGCCCCAGGGCCCCAAACCCCTGCCCACCTCTCCCCTTCCCTCGAAATGTTTTTTTTTCCCACCTCTAGCGCTGTGGCCCCATGCTTTGGGGCCACGGGGGGAAGGGGGCCGCTTACCTAGTAAGCAGCCCTCCCTCCCCCCGTCACAAACAGATCTGTATTGATCCGGTGGCATTGCTGCACGCGGATCGCGCGCCCTGCACCCGATCCGCGGGCAGCAATGCCACACAATGGTTATCGTTGTAAAGGGGAGAATCTCCCCTTTCCAACGATACCCGCCTCGATCTCCGGCTTGAAATGCAGCCGGAGATCGAGGCGGAGCAAGAAGGTCTCTTACCTTCTCTCTCCACCACAACAGGCGAAAATGGCTGCTGCAGTGATTTTACTTTCAGTTTCACGCCGACGTGCTTTACGCACGCTGACGTGAAACTGAAGGTAATCCAGCCCCCTGACAGTGAGGGGGGACCTCCCCCTCACATAGCCCGGGGGTTGGATTACAGCTTTGCTCGATCCCTGCGTTGCAGGGATCGAGCAAAGCAGAGTGCCAAAACCAACGAGCCGGCTCGTCGGTGGCAACCTGGAGCACTTTCCACTGATGAGCCGGCTCGTCGGTGGCACTTAAAGGGTTAAAGGCCCTAACATTAAAGGGATGGTTCCCTTAACTGGTGTTTTTAAGGTCTGTCGAAGTCTGGAAGTCCAAAATAAAAATCTGTCGGTGTCTAACCCTATGCTTGCCCTTACTCTTTGACAAAAAATGTGTTAGTACGTTTTATAAAAGCAAAAAGCGGTGGTTCAACAAAAATAGAAAACCAGGATTGGTTTCAGGTGGTCTTCTCACCAACTGTAGGTTGGTCAGCTTCAAAAGAATGAGCTCAGTTAAAAAGGGATTGTTCATAGGACCTTCATAGTTCAAACAATGTCAATGATCTTAATGCCTTGGGGTTCCCTACCCCAACCTTCAATTCCTTCAGTAACCCTAAATAATCAAGATTCCACTTTGATAGGCCTCTCAGGGTTCCCTTCCCCAAGCTCAGGCCCCTCTTGGATTTCAAAACACTAGTTCAGTTTGTCAGGATGTACCTTTCTTTCATATACAGATCTTTCAAGGGGTAGCATCAGAGACTTTTGCAAATGCCAGGTTCTTTGCTTCTCCTAAGCGCGACCACTCTGAGCTTTACCCCCTCTCTTTTATTCCGGTTCTTAACTCTTTACCTTGAAGGACTTTCTGCACCCCTTCGTGTTCCCCCTCTGTTTTCTTGACTTCTTTCTCGTGCCCACTGGCCCCTTTCTTTCCTTCTCCTGTACACTTGCACCTTACTCTCCTTCTTGTGCCCACTGGCACCTTCTTTAACTTCCTCCGTACACACTTGCACCTTCTTTATCCTTTTTGTGCTCCCTGGCACTTTCTCCAACTTTCTCGTGCACACTTGCACTCTCTTTACCTTTCCGTGCCCATTGGCACCCTTCCAACTTTCCTGTGCATACTTGCCCATTTTCACCTCTGCTGGGTCGCTTGCACTCTTCTTTCTCGTTTCGGGTCGCTTGCGCCCTCTTTATTACAGTTCTTTCACTTCGCACCCCTTGCGCGCTCTGCTTTTCTTCCTTTCTCTTTGTCTTGATCTTGTCACTCTTCTTTCAATCGATATTACTTTACTAGTTTCCTTTCATTTCTTTTTGCTTTATGCATTCCTTTTGCCGGCTTCCGTTCAGTCAGCCGCATGCTCCCAAGTCTCTCTCTCCCTCTCTTACTTTCACGAGACTCACCCAGGCAGCAGCGCGGTGACAAGTGGTCCTTTCTGTTTGTGCGGGCCTGAGGTCAGGGTCTCACCACCTGCCAGTCAGACACCCTTGGGGCCAACACCGGTCCCAAGGGAACAAGCAATGTTCCGACCGCCAATAGCAGCCTGCAGGGTGCTTAGTTCCGGCTCTCTGGAGACACGGCTTCCTTCGCCCTTCCGTTCAGTCAGCCGCATGCTCCCAAGTCTCTCTCTCCCTCTCTTACTTTCACGAGACTCACCCAGGCAGCAGCGCGGTGACAAGTGGTCCTTTCTGTTTGTGCGGGCCTGAGGTCAGGGTCTCACCACCTGCCAGTCAGACACCCTTGGGGCCAACACCGGTCCCAAGGGAACAAGCAATGTTCCGACCGCCAATAGCAGCCTGCAGGGTGCTTAGTTCCGGCTCTCTGGAGACACGGCTTCCTAGCCACGCTGCTGCCCCTCACAAACACCGGGCTAGCGTCTCGGCATGCTGTTCTCCTCTGGGCCATCGAACCTGTTGCTCTCTGCTCCTTGGCTTCTCTGGTACAAACAGCCCCAGCTTGCTCTCTCACCTGTGTATAATCACACCGGGTGTGAGTGATAATTAGTAAATGCCTAACTCTATCAATGGGACAACTTAAGTTCTTTCTACAGCCGGTTTCCCTTACACTCCCCATGTTATTACTATGTGAAATCTTCGCTACTCCCGGTTGCCTCTTCCTCGTCCCAGTATTTGTTTAAAATGGGGAGGAGATGATGGAATGGGTTTGGAAATACCCCATGAAAGCTGAGGGAAAGGGTTTTGAGGTGGAATGGGAAAAAGGGGAATGCCATGTCTCACCCTCGGATGTTCTTCCCTGGCCACCTGACTAGAGGATCCCGGGGGAGTATGGGGGAGAACACCGTTCGGTTTCTCACAGGGTGATATACTGAGGTCCTTAAAGTAGTAGTATGCAACAGTTGTTTCACTTGCCGCATAAGTTTGCTCATAAATGTAGATCCCTGATCTGTTAATATTTCTTTGGGAAACCCTACTCGTGAATACAAAGGGAGTAGGTGTTTCAAGATCTGTTGGGTGGTGTTGGTTCTCGGGGGGAAGGCCTTTGGATAGTGAGTGGCATAACCACTAATACCAGGATGTACTTGTTCCCTAATTTTGATGTTCCAGGGGGCCGACAATGTCCATACCAATTCTTGAGAATGGAATTTCAATGATTGGAAGTGGCTCTAAGGGAACTGGTGGTGGTATATGGGCACTGGTGTTCTGGCAGATTGTACAAGACAAGAATGGATAAAGTGTTTAATATCGGCATGAATGCCTGGCCAGTAGAATTCACTGAGGATACGGCACTGAGTCTTGGTCTGTCCTAGATGACGACCTGTCAGGTGGGAATTCTCTTTCCAGGACTACTTGCTTATGACTTTTAGGGATAAGTAGTTGGGTTCTCACTACGCCCTCTGAAGTAGTGTCTCCCCGGTACATTAGCCCATGTTTCAAAAAGAAGAAATACGCAGAGACAGCCTTGGGAATGATCCCAACAATGCTAGCGCTTTAGCTCAGTGAGGGGGGCCGTGTTGTGGGGATTCTGCAAAGCAATGCGGAAGGAGGCGACGCTGAATCACTGGAACCGTGGACAATGGATGAGCTGTACGGGCAACGTTCATACACACTTTCAAAGTTTGTCTGAAGGTTTTGGGGAAGCGGGCTGCAGGAAGACTGTGAAGTGTGTTCAGCAACTGAGTCCTTCCACAAGTAATTACAGGGGGTTCTTTAGTCGGCAGGAGGTCATAGGGCACCGCCAGAGGTAGTTTTTCCAACAATGTGGCATTTCTAGTAGCGCAGGAGGCCCTAAGGCCGGAGCTACATCAGGAGCTAGCAGGAAGGCTGTTGCATGGTGTCTTGCTCAGCCATGCAGCATCTCCTACCTTTTCTGGAAAACCAAAAAATCTAATATTATCGTGGCTGGTTCAGTCTTCAAGCTCTGTGTGGCCGACGTTCACTACCCCTACCTGGTCTGCATGTACCCAATCTGTTCCCTACTCCTCTCTTTCCAGTCTTATCTTCTGCCTCAATCAATAAAGCTGCACATTTCATTTTTCATGATGATGATTTCAGTGTGCGCTTCTTTAGTGCCAATGTCTGTGTTAACTGTAACTGCTAAAGTAGTAAGATATTGGTGGAGAAGATCCATTGTGGATGAATCATTCATGATGGCGGTTCAGATTACTGAAGACTACTTTGAGGTCGCGGTGAGTAGAGTATGTGGCAAGTTTTAGGTTGAAATAAATATGTAAGTCAAGGATTTCGAGTGAGACACTGATGGGAGTCCTCAGACTTCGTCAATGCACCTCTCTAATCGGAAACAGAGTCCTTTATTGGTTCTTCAGTGTAAGGATATTAATGATAATTATCCTGGATGAAAGGAGCTTTTTATTCTGGTGTTGTACAATGTCTGGCAAATAATGTAAGGGGACTCTAATACACTCTATTCTTTTCTTCATATTATAGAATTGTATCTACTGGTAGTGTAAGTAATGGAAATGTGACTATAATTCCATATGCCCAGTGTTGCTGTGGTATGCAGACCTAAGTTTCAATGAAACCCTACACAACATCTGCTAGTTACTATGGATATAAAATCTTTGTACACTAGCATACCACAGGGCCAAGCAATTGCGTGCATGAGAAGACAATTGATGAAATATGACCTCCAGGAAAGAGTCCCCATCCCTTTCATTATTGAATTACTTACCCTAGCCCTCACAAAAAACTATTTTGACTTTGACGGCCAGTTCTACTTACAGACGAAAGGCACGGCAATGGGCGCGACTTTCGCTCCAAGCCTAGCGGTTCTGTTCATGGCAGAATTTGAGCAAATAAACATTTTGGCTGACACCAATCCCTTCAGAGAAAACATTCAACTATGGAAAAGATACATTGATGATGTTTTCTTCATTTGGGAAGGGACCAAAGACACTCTTGACGACTTTTTAGCTTGGCTGAATAATGTTAACAGAGACATCCAATTCACAATGGAATCCAGTGCAACAACGGTTAATTTTTTAGACTTAGAAATTAAACACAGTGAAGGAAAGATTAAATGTAATCTTTTCCGAAAATCTAGTGACAGGAATACTCTCCTTCATTTTTCTAGCGACCACCCTAGACATCTCCGAGAGAACCTCCCATTCGGTCAATTCCTGAGGATCAGACGCAACTGCTCTGACATTCAAGATTTCTACCATCATGCTCATGATTTGGACAATAGATTAACCCAGAGAGGATATCCACGCCACATCATATCCAAATCCAAGAAACGTGCCAGATTTTATAACAGGGAGGCACTATTGGCTCCCGATATAAAATCACTGGATACCCACCCCAGGATCACCTGTGTCATTACACACGGCACCCACTCTATGAAAATCAAGAAACTGATTTCTAAATATTGGCCTCTCACCCGTCTGTGCCTACAGGACGAACCATTCCCTAGATTTGCCTTTAAACGTGGCAAGAATCTAAGGGGCCACCTTGTGCACTCTAGGTTCTTAAAACCTGCACCTAGAGCGGGATTATGGAATTTGAGAAGTGCTGTGGGCCATTTTGCCTGTGGCAATTGCACTGCGTGCAAATACACTAAAAAAACTAAAGAGTTCATGGTGAATGGAAAACCCTGGACCCTACGCAATCTAACAAATTGCAAAAGCAAGCAAGTAGTGTACATCATCGAATGTCCATGCGGCCTCAGGTACGTGGGTCAGACCATGCGTGCTGCCCACATCAGAATCTGCGAACACAGGTCTAGGATTCGCTGCAAAACCATAAGCGCCCCACTGGTGAGTCACTACATGGAATTCCATCACTCGGTTGATGACATTACCTGGTGGATCGCTGACATCGTTGTACATTCTTCGAATGCCCTTATGAGCCTTCTGCAAAAAGAGGCCAGATGGATCCATCGTCTTGATACCTTTCAGAATGGCCTCAAGGAAGAATTCATACCCCCCATATGACTGGACATCTGGGGTGTACACCTTTCTTGGACCTTACCAACAACATACATGTAGATGACACAGTTCACTAATGAAGATGCACATGTGTGTTACAGTGGACTGTTGCCATTTCCTACGCCAGCTGTTGACTTGATGTTCTCCATCTATGCCCACTGCTCACTGTTGCAATGGCACGACAGCGTCTGGTATGATTCGTCTGAGTATATGAAGTGAAGCCAGTATATGTGTCTTGGTGATGACCTTTGCAAATCTATGCACACTGTACCTTCAACCTACTGATGATACAGTTTACATTGATAAAGCATTTCTATGCTTCTTGCGGACTAATGCCATCTCCTTCATCAGTGCCCTTGATGGTGACTCTGCATGATTACTGCACCATGCTGAAGTGCCATGACAGTCGTAGGCACGTTCCCTCTGACTGGTTGGTGCGCGGCCATTATGCAAGAATGTTGGCACCCCTGCCCCTTTTGTGCAGGACATTTTGGGATAACAGCAACTCCCCCCCCTTCTTCTTCGCCCTCACCCCCCCAAAACCCCCCTCCTTCATTTCCCCCCCCCTCGCTCCCCGCTCTCAACAACCAGCTCTCACTCAGCGGGCTCCTGCAGCACACTCGGCCACGCCGCACACCAGGGCTGGTTTGTTCACCTTCGGGGCTCGCAACCCCGCCTCCCCTTCCATTGGCTGCTTAGCCCACGCTCCGAGCATCAGACGCCGGACGCTTGCTCCACCTCCTTAACGAGGACCGGGGTTACCGTGACAACCCCCTCGTGTCTAACAAGCCGGCGCTAACCCATCACAGCTGCCGGTCTCGAACAGGACCTTCGGTCAGCCATTTCACCCCAGCATGACGAGGCATTCTGTCCTCTGTCTTCAACTCAGTGAACTGAGTTAGCAGAACGTGTCTTCCTTTCCACGGGGATTTTGAACAGACGAATCCAACCTCTGCTGTTTTTCTACTTTCATATACTGGTAAGTTTTCCAGTACATTTTTGCCTCCCACTATCTATTTGGGTTTTAGCAACCGCCCCCTGGAAGGTTTTTTACATGGTTCCTTTCATATGGTTTTTCTACATAGTTGTTACTGTGTTTCCGCCTTGGCCCAGCACCAGCGCTCACACAGTGTTTTTGCCTTTCTAGGATGGGTGTGCTTGCTCATTATAGCACCCTTGGTGACTACTGACTCCATCTTTATTTACCTAAGACGGACGTGTTTTCCTCTCCACCCAGCCCTTCGGAAAAGTTTTACCCGGAGTATCCCACTACCAAGGTACCTTTTACGTGTGTTCCTGCCCTACCAGGCCTGTTACTGTTGAACACCAATAATAAAAATACTTTTCAAAATCTTGATATTAGCATTATGCTACGCTCCTATCCCCATATGGGCTTGCATGCACCCGTATACTTATACCATGCTTTTACCAACCTGCATGCCGTCTCCTTGATATGCTCCTTTATAGGATCCCTCATTATTCACTCTATGACTCCTTCTGGGTACCTCGCACTCCTTTTACTTATTGTAGTGCTTGTTCTTTAGTTATATTCATGATTCGGAGCACTACCTTTCAGATAAAATCATCAGGAGCAATACCACAGCATGCTCCGACGGCTTCCAACAAACTCTTTCTCCAGCATGGGGTCTGGCATGGATTCACATGCTCATGAATATTCCCCGTCGTCAGGCTGGGAATCCTCGGTAAAGAAAAAACCAGTATCATTTTCGTTTCTGATCTGTCTTTCGTAGTAGTAACCAATCACTGATCTCTGCGTCATACTGACCACAGCCAATGACTGCCCTCTACCTAAGCCCCGCCTCTGGCAGTCATCTTCAGATTTTTACCGCACGTTCAAGTGTTGGGATCCTCGTGCTATTGCTCTCGAGCGTTAGTGCTATTTTTTCACGTTTTTTTCTCAAAAACTTCGATTTTTCGGTCAAATGAGCCTCAAGCTCCACCGTTTCTTCATCCGATCAATGGGGACCCGTGTTGGATTCGTCTACGCCCCTCAAGGGTGAAGATTTCGTCGAGCCACGCTTTTGGAGGACTCCAGAAGTTTCTCAGGCCCATCTCGGACATGGCCCAGGAGAAGGGAAGCTCGACGCCCGGAAAGCTGTTCAGGGTCTGCCCTGGATGCCAGCTTCAGAATGTCTTTAAGGAGGACGAACACTCCTTTTGTCTGTACTGCCTACATGAGGACAAGACGCACCTGGAGAAGGACTGTGCGTTTTGCGGCAATATGTCGGAGCGGACCATGAAGGACCGCCATCAACGTCTCGCCAACTGGCTGGAAGGGAAGAGTCCGTCGGGCGAGAAGAAGAAGAAGAAATCCGAGCGGTCTTCTAAGACCTTTGAGGACGCCCCGGCGACGGGGGTCCAACACAAGGCCAAGCACCGCGAGTCCGCTGGCACCGGGAGCGCCGAAAGGTCGGGCTCTACGGGCGCCAGGCAGGGCGCATCCTCCCCGGCACCATCAACCACGAGCCAACGCTCTGGTTCGGGTAAGAGGAAGGCCGAGCACCCGGCGAAGCTCCTGGAGAGGCCCCGTTCGAGCTCGAAGGCCCCATCGGAGGGAGAGCGAGGCAGTGACCCTCCCCCCAAGGAGAAGGCGGTGAGCGCACCTAAGGTGGTGAAAGCCTTAATCCATCCGGCCAAGGCCTCTATCGAGACAGTCGCGGCGGCCCTGGCTCAGCCTGTGGAGGCTACACCAGTGGTAGTGACCTCGGGGCTCAGAGTCTCCCTGCCACCGCGGAGGGAGTCCTCTTTTATGCCCATCGACAGGACCCCCGTGAAACCTCGGACGGAGAAGAAAAAGGGGGGGCAGGAGGTCGCCGTGGATTCGGCCTCAACCTCTGAGGAAGAGCTGATCGAAGTCTTAAGCCACGGCGTTGGGGTGGAAGAAGACCAGCCCGTCGGGAGGGACCCCGACGTGGGAGACAAGGATAACGTCGAGGGTGCCGACGGGGCCCTTGACCGCCCGTCGGAATCCCCTCAACCAGTGCCGCAAGACAACTCGGTGGCCATTTTGTTGGCTATACAGTCCTTATGCTCGGAGATAAGGACGAGACTGCCGTTACCACCAGCGGAGGAACCGCTCCCGACGGGGGACCCGGAGCCAGGCCCTTCTGGGAGCCCTCCCCCTAAGAGAAGGATTCATCCTCCACCTCCTTTTCAGCCATCGCGCCCTGTTCAGCCCTCCTCCCCGTCCACGACTTGTGAGGATGATACGGGGACTGACACGGCCGTGACGGGTACGGACGACGAGGTTTACGACGAGGATATGCCGTCGTCACCTCCCACCCGGGCTTCCCCGCCCGACGAGATTGGATCGTTTCACTCCATGATCGCCAGGGCATCCAAGCTTTTCCAGCTCTGCCCGGAAGAGAAGAAGAAGGAAGGTTTCCTTTATCAACGGCGCGAGGCCAAGAGGAAGACGGTCCTCTCCGTACCTCTACTGGCCAGAACCCATCCACGACGCCGGCTAGAAGGGATCGGTACGAGAAGAAGTACCGGGTCCCGGACGCGGCCCCCTTGTGCCTTCGGGCACAGCCGACCCCGGACTCGGTCGTCTCCGCGGCGGCCAGGAAGAAAGCGGGGGGGGGCACGGCCTCTACGTCGACCTCCCCGCCGGACGGCGAGGGAAAGAAATTGGATACGATGGGACGCAGGGTCATCTCGTCTGCAGCGACGACGATTAAGGCGGCCAACGCCTTGGCTATCGTAGCCCGCTACGACAGGGAGTTGTGGTACAAACTGGCCCCCCTGCTGGACTTCCTACCGGACGACAAGAGGGCGGATGCCCTAGAGATCTTGCAGGAAGGAGAGGTGGCGTCGGACCACCATCAAGGCAAAGAAGTTCCGGATGGTCACCCTCCAACACGTCCTGGGTCAGCTGGAGGAGGGCGATTTCCTGTCGTCGTTGGATTTGGAGGATGGCTACTTCCATATTCCCATCCTAAAGGGACACCGAAAGTTTCTCAGGTTCGTGGTCCAAGGGCGTCACTATCAGTTCAGAGCCCTTCCCTTCGGACTGAGGTCGGCACCCAGGGTGTTCACCAAGTGCCTCGCACCGGTGGCGGCGCAGCTGCGCCGAGAGGGGATCCACGTCTACCCCTACCTGGACGACTGGCTCATCCGAGCGAAGACGAAGGAACTCGCCGTGGAGCACACGGCAAGGACCGTCCAACTTCTCACGGACCTGGGATTCTCCATAAACTACGCCAAGTCCCACCTGGTGCCCACGCAAGACGCACTGTTTCTGGGAGCGAAGCTCGACACAGTGTCGCTTCTGGCCTATCCGTCGGAGGAAAGGACGAGGGCCATTTTGGGCAAGGTGCAGCGGATGCTGGTTGCGGACGCGGCCAGAGTGAGGTCCATCAAGTCCCTCCTCGGAATGATGTCTTCTTGCATTTACCTCATCCCCCTGTGCAGGCTCCGGATGCGCCCGTTGCAGGAGTTCCTGGACGTGCGCTGGATACAGACGACGGGCAGCTTCGAGGAGAGGATCACACTCGATGAGAGTTTCCGACGAGCGATCCGGTGGTGGGGCACCCGCGCGCATCTGACGGCGGGCATGGACTTCCAGACCCCCGGCCACCAGGAGACAGTGACCACGGATGCCTCCCTGGAAGGGTGGGGAGCGCACACCGAAAATCTGCACGCGAGAGGCCTTTGGCTCCCGACGGAGAAGTCCCTCCATATCAACGTCCTGGAGCTCCGTGCAGTGTTTTGGGCCCTCAGGTCCTTCCTTCCGTCCCTCAAGGGCAAGGTGGTGAGGATCTTCACCGACAACACCACCACCATGTTCTACATCAGGAAACAGGGCGGAACCAGGTCCCCAGCCCTGTCCAGGGAGGCGCAGGATCTGTGGCATTGGGCCGTCGCCCAAGGGATGTTTCTGGTGCCGTTTCATCTGGCAGGGATAAAAACACCATTGCCGAATCACTCAGCAGGGAGCTGCGCTCGTGCCACGAGTGGGAACTACGACAGGATATAGTGGACCGCCTCTTCCGATGGTGGGGCACACCCCAGATCGATCTGTTCGCGACGGCGACGAACTCCAAGTGCCGGAGGTTCGCCAGCAGGTTTCCCCAGCCGAGGAGCATGGGCGATGCTTTCTCGTTCCCCTGGGAGGGCCTGTTTCTATACGCGTTCCCTCCATTGCCATTGCTGATCCGGCTCATCAACCAGCTCAAGAGGTCACGGTGCAGGATGATCCTCGTCGCACCTGCGTGGCCGAGGCAGATATGGTTCCCGGACCTTCTGGACTTGTCAGCGTCCCCGTCAATCAAGCTGCCAGTGGACGCGGATCTTCTCTCCAGGGAAGGAGGCGCCATCCTCCATCACGACCCGAAGTCGCTGAACTTGCAGGCCTGGCTCCTGCAGCGTTAGAGTTTGGAGGATACCACATACCGGCCGACTGCAGAGAGGTTCTTGCAAAGGCCAGGGCGTCCTCAACTCTTAAATGCTATGGACACAAATGGAAGAGGTTCTCTGTCTGGTGCCACGCACAGAAGATTAATCCTCTACGGATTACGGCTCCCCAAGTACTGCCGTACCTAGTGACACTTGCCAAGGCTGGACTGGCGCACGCGTCCATCAAGATTCATCTTGCTGCGATCTCCCGATACACCAGAACCACGGGGCGGACGTCTTTGTGGTCTCATCGTCTGGTGAAAGAGTTCATGAAGGGACTGTTCAGATCGTTCCCGCCGGTGAAGGCTCCAGCCCCGGCGTGGGAGCTCAACGTGGTGCTGACCAAGCTCATGGGACCTCCGTTCGAGCCTCTGCACTCGGCTCCGTTGAAGTTCTTGTCGTGGAAAACAGCGTTTCTTGTGGCCATCACCTCCGCACGACGGGTGGGAGAGATCCAGGTCCTTTCCTGCAAGGCCCCGTACTTGACTTTTCACGACACGAGGGTAGTGCTCAGGACGCACCCCTCCTTCATGCCCAAGGTGCCGTCGGACTTCCACCTCAACGAACCCTTGGTGTTGCCCGTTTTCTTCCCGTCGCCTTTGTCGCCGGCTGAAAGGACTTTGCACTCGCTGGATGTGGCTAGAGCGCTGAAGTTCTACGTGGACCGCACGAAGTCTTTTCAGAAGACGTCACAACTCTTTGTGAACTTTGGACCTGTCAATCAGGGGAAGGCTCTCTCGAAGGCTTCCATTTCCAGATGGCTCTCCGGCTGTATCATGTACTGTCATCGGTTGGCAAACCGACCGCTGCCTGGCCGTCCGAGAGCCCATTCCACCAGAGCGATCGCAGCTACCACGGCGTTCCTATCTGGTGTGCCCTTGCTGGACATCTGCAGGGCTGCTACGTGGAGGTCGACGCACACCTTCACGAAATTCTACTGCGTCGATCGGGATTCCAGGGAGGAGTCCAGGGTCGGCCAAGCAGTGCTGCGCAACCTGTTTGCCTAAGGTGAGCCTGGTGAGGAGGTAAGATTTGCTTAATGTTGAGTTTGATGTAATGCTTAATGTTGAGCCTTTGCCACCTCCCGTGGTTGTGCATGTGTGTACTGCTATGTATTCTTTATTCATGAGCATGTGAATCCATGCCAGACCCCATGCTGGAGAAGGAACAAGTTACTTAACTGTAACTGTTGTTCTCCAGCATGGGTCAGGCATGGATTCACATGCAAACCCTCCCGCCTACCCCTCTGTGGCTCTTCACTTGGTCATACTGCCACTTCACGTGCTACCAAATCTGAAGATGGCTGCCAGAGGCGGGGCTTAGGTAGAGGGCAGTCATTGGCTGTGGTCAGTATGACGCAGAGATCAGTGATTGGTTACTACTACGAAAGACAGATCAGAAACGAAACTGATACTGGTTTTTTCTTTACCGAGGATTCCCAGCCTGACGACGGGGAATATTCATGAGCATGTGAATCCATGCCAGACCCATGCTGGAGAACAACAGTTACAGGTAAGTAACTTGTTCCTTCACTGACTTTTCGCTCTTTCTATGAATTATACTCTCACTATGGCTGTATTTTCTCCACAGCCTTTTCAGAAGCGTGACCCAGGTGCGCTCTGCCTTTTTCTTTCTACTTGGCTGCATTGTTACACAGCGTATGAAGTTCAATAGGTCTGGAAAAATAGCCTCTACGGACTGCACTCCGTTCTTTAATCTATACTGGGTGAGAGGTCCATATATTTATGACAGCATACACTTGAATTAGGATATCCCTTTGAAGTTGTCTGTATAGCAGCCTGTCTATATGATTTAAGTATTCCCTTTTTTCTGCCCCCTTTAGGGTGACACTATCAACTCACCTCCATCCTGCCCTGAGGAAGGCTCTGACTACTGATGCCAGTTTGGCATGCCGAAACGTGATTTATATATATATTGTTCCCTTTAGGAACGAACTTTTGATTCTTTCCTACACGTTGGCAGATTAAATCTACAAACTCAGCTAAAATAATATTCTTTTTGCATACCTACCAGGGTAATTTTTTATACACCCTGGAAGGCCTTATGTTGCAGGAACTATGGGTAGCCTGTAATAATTGTTTTATCTTGATGTGATTAATATGTTATCCCTTCTTTTGCACTTGATGTATTTGTGATGAATGTTCTGTTTTTCTTCACTTGTTCAATTGCTCTATTCTACTTATCTTTTGTTTTAGAAATTGTGTAAAATCTCAAAAAACTGTGCTTTTAACAATAAATGTATGGTTAGCATTTCTCAGACTGCTTCCTTGGTGTATCCTTAGTGATTTGCCTCGCAAACACTAGCCTTTAAACTACTATGGAGATTTAACTTGAATGTTGGACAGAATCTAGGACTGTCTTGAGTGTGAGTATCCTTTTGTCGGTTTTTGTAAATACTAGGTTTCAATGAGGTCATCCACATCCAATAAAGCCACCAGAATTAGCACATTCAGTGCCACAGAGAAGAGCTCAATACCACAAAGTATAGCACGGCATCCAGTGCAATTCACTTGACTCCCAGGCTTGCTACCTCTAGCTCTCTGTTCACACTAAGAAGAGAGCACACATCCAAGCCTTCGTCTCTGCGGCATCTAACTACTCGCCCGAACCTTTTCAAATCTGCAAGTAGGTGGCCAATCCTGCTGCAGTCTTTACCGCTCCTGTCCCCTCCCAGGCCCTCTGCATGGCTCTGGCTGCTCATTTCATCTCTAAAACCTAGGACATCCTGTCCACCCTCTCGTCCTCTCCTCCCTTCTCCCCCTATTCTCTCCTCTACCTCCGGCCCCCCTGCTGCCATCTCTCCTCCCCCTTTCTCTTACTTTCCTATTTCCTCCCCTGACGAGATTTCTAGACCAGTCCGATCTATGAAAGTCTGGTCAAAACATGTTCTTCTCAAACCATCAAGAACCGCATTGACACCCTCGCACCTGCCTTGGCTGACTTCTATAATCACTCCTTCGCCCCTGGAGCCTTCCCCTCCCCCTTGAAGAACTCTCTTGTGCACCCTCTTCTCAAGAAACCCTCTGCCGACCCCTCGTGCACGGTAACCACCCCCCAATCTCAATCACTCCTTTCCTGGGCAAACTCCTAGAAAAGCTGGCCATCTCCCAGTTTAATCTTCACACTGAATCTGTTGGTTGTCTCCATGACCATCAGTCTGGCTTCAGAGCATCTAGAAGCACAGCAACTGCTCTCCTGCTGTCTAACCTTGATTCGAATCCCCCCTCTGTCCTCATCTTACTCAATCTCTCCTCTGCCTTTGACACGATCAACCATGCCATCCTGCTCAACCATCTCCGTGATAACCTTGGTATCACCGATCAGGCCCTGGCTTGGCTGACCTCTTTCCTCTCTGACCGACCCTCCCAGGTCCAACTTTGGTCCTTCCTTTCCTCTATCTCACTCTCTACTGGTGGTGTTCCCCGGGGGTCTAATCTCTCTCTCTGGTTGTTCAACCCATAACTGGCACCTCTCGCCCACTGCATTGCTGTTCTCTGCTCCAGCTTTCAGGGCTATGCGGATGACACTCGGCTCGTTTTCAGGCTCCCCTTAGCCACCTCTTCTCCCTCTCCCATCTCCGACTGTCTGTCTGCAATCCAGGAGTGGCGTGCCGCAAATGATCTCTGCCTTAATGCCAGTAAGACAGAGATTCTCCTCATCAGCACACCTGCACCTTCCTTTCCTGTCAATCTCTGGCCGGCCTCCCTTGGCCCTCTTCCTGCTCCCTGCTCCCACCTTTGAGGCTAGGAACCTCAGGGTCATCTTTGACTCCACACTCTCCTTTTCTCCTCACATCTGACGTCTCTAAGAAGTCAAACTACCAACTGAACCTCATCAGAGGTATTCTTCCTTTCCTCACCTTCCCCCAGAATCTCACTGTCGCTAGAGCTCTGGTTCTCTCTAGGCTGGACTACTGCAACAGCCTCTTTCTAAATCTGCCTGCTTCTACTCTCCACCCTCTGCAGCCCATCCAGAACAGGACTGCAAGAATTGTCCTTGGCCTTAGGCCCAGGAATCATATCTCTCCAGCCCTGAAATCCCTTCATTGGCTCCCAGGGGCTGCAAGGATCGCCAACTCTCTCTTTAGAAATATCTTCCTACGCAAGCTCTTCACTCTTCCACCTCCAACTCCCTCAGGGTCAGTCACTTCTCCAAGCAACGAGTTGGTGGTAGATCTCTTTCTTCGGCTGGGGCCTCCCTCTGGAACAGCCTCGCCGACTCTCTCAAACTTGAGCAGAACCATCTCCATTTCCTGAAGCACCTCAAGACCTTCCTCTTTGCTTCTGCCTTCTCTCTTCCTCCCCTGCTGCCCTCCTGTCTGATACTGCACTGGTCACCTGGCTACCCTCTGAATTGAGGCCCAGGTTCCCCGCCCGTCCAGATCCACACCTCCACTGCCTCTTGGCAACTCTTGCACTTGGAGCCGTATCTGCAACCCTACAATCCCCTTACATGCATTTACTGACAACTGGTGTCTGACTTACCCTTGCACTGCCAGCTGCTGGCCGCACTACTTGTTATTTGATCCTGTGTATGGCACTTGTCCTTCCTCCCCTCCCCTTGCACTTTTCCCCCACCTGTGCCCTGCACTTGCGCAATCTCAATGTCACTTGGCCTAGTAAGATCGTTTGTTTCCGTCCTCCCTCTATGCCCCTCCCTTGCCTCATCCAGCCTTGAAACACTTTTGCATAGGCGCGTTATAAATGCCATTTCATATCAGAGTAGATAGTCAGCAGTTTCTCCACGGTCAACTGAGCAGCGATCTGAGGTTTAATCTCCTCTGTGTCCGCGAGTCGGCTCAGATTCCAACTTTGCAGTTCACCGGGTAAGAACGGGAAGGCCCTTCTTCTGTTCAGGCAGGTAGTCCCAAGAGTATCATTGCAGAATGGTAGAGGTGGAAGGATGTTAGATGGATGTGCTTTGTTTTAAAGCTAATCCACTTAAGTTATGGCTACTACTTCGTTAAGTCATGTGCCTATTGGGGGCAACCTGAGATGATGGCCTATATCTGTGCTACACCACTCAGGCAGCAAGCAAAGGGTATCCAATATTATCAGCAGTTCAGCCATCAGAGGACAGTACCATCTGAGGTTGCTCTGTTCCGCTGCCTATAGGTTTCAGAAGTTGCTTGTTACAAGTCAGATGTGAGGGAGAGTATGTGATTCTGGGCCCGTTAAGGGAAGAGCTCCCAAGTGAAGTAGCCAAATTCTCAGCTGCTAGTCAATCCCCTCCTCTATCTATCCTCTAGGGCTTTATATACTCGTTCTTTTAGACAGACTGGTGTGTGGTGAAAAGAAGTGGTCTGGAAGGAAACAGTTGAAGGAGTCGTGGGAGAAGAAGGTGGTTTGGGCAGAGAAGTTGGAGGATGTTGGCAGCTAGAGGGGGAGAAGGAGACGATAATGAGGAGGGGGTGGCAGAGGAAATACGGAGGGGGATGGCAAGCAGCAAACTAAGGTGGAAGAAGAAGAAAATGAGGTATGTGAACAGCAGAATGACGTGGAAGGAGTAGATGAGGTAAGAGGATATCAGCAGGAAGTAGCGCAGCCGTGGGAGGTGGAAGAAGATTAAGTGGGAGAATATCAGGAGGGGGCTGGTAAACTGGAGGTGGAAGATGAAAATGGGAAGGTGGGTGAACAGCAGAAGGAGATTGAATGTGAAGAGGAGGTGGGAAAACAGAAGTTAATGAACAGCAGAAGCAGATGAAATAAGGAAAACTAGGTGGGAGAAGATCGTGGGAGGTTGGTAAACACCTGAAGGAAGTGGAAGGAGGTTAGAGAACATCAAGGTGAATTTAGTGAAGAGGAGCAGGTGGTGGTAGAGGAATATGAGGTGAAAGATTGGTGATCATCAGATGTAGGTGGCGAGATGACCAACAGTGGAGATCAAAAAGAGCTGAATGACAAAGTAACTAGGAAGGGAAAGACACTGGTCAAAAAAGGCCAGACCTATTGTGGAAATGAGGTTCAGAGAGTGGCACAGTTTCGAGGAGAGCCAAATACCAGCAGCTAGAGAGATGTGGGAGGAAACATTTTCAGGTTCTAGGAAATCGGCGAATGTACCTTGGGTTGATTGGTATTGTTCAGGCTCCTTAATTCTCCTCCGTGGACCTGACAAAGCCATCCCAAAGATGACACCTCATTGCATATGAGAATACTTAGTACCCCAAGGCTGACCCAGGACCTTGCCCCATGAAGGCCGGCTGTGAGCGAGAACAGGTTTTGGGAAACCCTTTATCATGGGAGACTGGAAGAAGGAAAAAGGGTGCAATAAACCCTGTCTGAGACTGAGGAAGAGTGTGACAAGGCTAGCTGTACCCAGGAGCAACAGACTTGAGGACTGGTAACCCTAAATGTTTCACCTAAGTTGGCCAAGGAAAGGCAATCGCTTCTCACCATGAGTTTTGGGACACCTCAGGTCCTTATGGACTTGAAATCTTGAGTTAACCATCCTAAGCTTATATCTGATTTTATTGTATTGCCACCCTGTGCAAACACCCTCAATTCTTTTCTCTGAGATCTATTCTTCATTTTATGTTTGATCCCCACCACATTTGTGACACTTCCCAACAACTTGTGTGCCTTTTCGAATGTGGTGCTAGGACATGGAAACCGTGCAGTCTGGTATGTTCAGCAATTTCTGACTGTGGACAGTCAACAAAGAAGAAGGTGAGTGGTCAATGATAGAGTTCCAATGCACCTGTTAAAGATTCTGGAAACTAGCATGACAACTGTGGACCACAGAAGATGGTGGGTTGATGAAGCTTTTGGGTGGCGCAGCAGTGCCTGTGTTCGGAGGTGCACTTGTGGAGCAGAAGCATTTGTTTGTCTAAGAAAAGCAGTCCTTGGAGTGGCATCATTCATTTTGGGTTTCCTATTAGCAGTTACGTGTAGTTTCTTGTTAGTTTAGCAGCAATAGGTCTCAGAAACCTGTGGCTACTGGTGCCTTCAATGTCTGTTGCTCTGACGTGTTCATGTCAGGTCCATCGAGGGAAAGGAAGCAAGGCTTCCCAAGGGCACAGATTCCCATGGACATGTCCTTGGCTGATCACACTGGTTCAGGGGAAGAGCGCATCTCACCTCGTATCTCTGATGGGCCAGTAGATTTGGTACCAGGGCAGAAATGTGCAATCAGGAATGATCTTAGCAGGTTGCAGGTTCAAGCACGGCATCCTCGTAATCCTTATTAAGGTTTGCCTCGTCCTCTTAATTGCTGATCTCGTCCTATCTTAAAACAAGGTAAAGGAGTAGACCCTTTATATTTATGGGAAATTAAGGATTGGGATGGAACCACAGAGTTGCAACCATTCAAATATTCTTGTAGCCACTGCATTTAACTTTCACTGGCTTCTTCCCAGACTTTCTGACGGGTGCAGATTCAATATTGAATTCAGGCACCATTCCCAAACTGGTCAAATCTGGTCTTGGTAACTGTAGCCTTCGCTCTCCAAGGCAAACAGTAGTCATGAGCATATATCTCACACTTAACACATTAGTCATTACCTACATTTCAAAGGGGTTCGTGGTAGAGACCCATCAGGGGTACAGCAGCTTGTGGCCCACTAAAATCCCATAAAACCTGCCAGGATCGAATGGAGCCTACAAAGCCAGCTATGCAAGGATCTATGCACATGATACACAGGGTGTTCTGACCGGACAGCCTTGGGGCCATTGAGGGGGCACATATTTATGTCTCTGAGGAGGCCTCTCGGGAATAGTCGAGTAAAGCAGTGTAGGGAATGGCCGTAAATACTGCATTAGAGAGACTATTAGGGCGACATGCAGCTGAAATAGAGGCTTTTATAATTAATCTCCCAATGTCAGGGGGATCAAAATTCAAGGTCCAAGGTATACCAGTATCAGCCACTTGACTGAACCCTTCATATGCTTCTCCATTAATTATATTCCAATGCGCAATCCATGCAGCCTCAGATACACTTGTAGATTGCATTATGGATTGCCGATGATCGATGTTATTCATCAGGGGCCAGAACTGTCTAGTATTTTTCAAAAATACTTTTAGCATCATCTCCCCGGATTTATTATTCATCCGATATCTATGGCTCTTTAGCCAGCATTTATATGCTGATTGAACATCCTTTTTCTGTGACTGGTAGTGTTTTGACCCATACTCATTCATTTTAAGCTGCCTAAAATAATAATTATTCTCCAGCATGGGGTCTGGCATGGATTCACATGCTCATGAATATTCCCCGTCGTCAGGCTGGGAATCCTCGGTAAAGAAAAAACCAGTACCAGTATCAGTTTCGTTTCTGATCTGTCTTTCGTAGTAGTAACCAATCACTGATCTCTGCGTCATACTGACCACAGCCAATGACTGCCCTCTACCTAAGCCCCGCCTCTGGCAGCCATCTTCAGATTTTTACCGCACGTTCAAGTGTTGGGATCCTCGTGCTATTGCTCTCGAGCGTTAGTGCTATTTTTTCACGTTTTTTCTCAAAAACTTCGATTTTTCGGTCAAAAGAGCCTCAAGCTCCACCGTTTCTTCATCCGATCAACGGGGACCCGTGTCGGATTCGTCTACGCCCCTCAAGGGTGAAGATTTCGTCGAGCCACGCTTTTGGAGGACTCCAGAAGTTTCTCAGGCCCATCTCGGACATGGCCCAGGAGAAGGGAAGCTCGACGCCCGGAAAGCTGTTCAGGGTCTGCCCTGGATGCCAGCTTCAGAATGTCTTTGAGGACGAACACTCCTTTTGTCTGTACTGCCTACATGAGGACAAGACGCACGTGGAGAAGGACTGTGCGTTTTGCGGCAATATGTCGGAGCGGACCATGAAGGACCGCCATCAACGTCTCGCCAACTGGCTGGAAGGGAAGAGCCCGTCGGGCGAGAAGAAGAAGAAGAAATCAGAGCGGTCTTCTAAGACCTTTGAGGACGCCCCGGTGACGGGGGTCCAACACAAGGCCAAGCACCGCGAGTCCGCTGGCACCGGGAGCGCCGAACGGTCGGGCTCTACGGGCGCCAGGCAGGGCGCATCCTCCCCGGCACCATCAACCACGAGCCAACGCTCTGGTTCGGGTAAGAGGAAGGCCGAGCACCCGGCGAAGCTCCTGGAGAGGCCCCGTTCGAGCTCGAAGGCCCCATCGGAGGGAGAGCGAGGCAGCGACCCACCCCCCAAGGAGAAGGCGGTGAGCGCACCTAAGGTGGTGAAAGCCTTAATCCATCCTGCCAAGGCCTCTATCGAGACAGTCGCGGCGGCCCTGGCTCAGCCTGTGGAGGCTACACCAGTGGTGGCGACCTCGGGGCTCAGAGTCTCCCTGCCACCGCAGAGGGAGTCCTCTTTTATGCCCATCGACAGGACCCCCGTGAAACCTCCGACGGAGAAGAAAAAGGGGGGCAGGAGGTCGTCGTGGATTCGGCCTCAACCTCTGAGGAAGAGCTGATCGAAGTCTTAAGCCACGGCGTTGGCGTGGAAGAAGACCAGCCCGTCGGGAGGGACCCCGACGTGGGAGATGACGATAACGTCGAGGGTGCCGACGGGGCCCCTGACCGCCCGTCGGAATCCCCTCAACCAGTGCCGCAAGACAACTCGGCGGCCATTTTGTTGGCTATACAGTCCTTATGCTCGGAGATAAGGACGAGACTGCCGTTACCACCAGCGGAGGAACCGCTCCCGACGGGGGACCCAGAGCCAGGCCCTTCTGGGAGCCCTCCCCCTAAGAGAAGAAGGATTCATCCTCCACCTCCTTTTCAGCCATCACGCCCTCTTCAGCCCTCCTCCCCGTCCACGACTCGTGGGGATGATACGGGGACTGACACGGCCGCGACGGGTACGGACGACGAGGTTTACGACGAGGATCTGCTGTCGTCACCTCCCACCCGGGCTTCCCCGCCCGACGAGATTGGATCGTTTCACTCCATGATCGCCAGGGCATCCGAGCTTTTCCAGCTCTGCCCGGAAGAGAAGAAGAAGGAAGGTTTCCTTTATCAACGGCATGAGGCCAAGAGGAAGACGGTCCTCTCCGTACCTCTACTGGACGATATTTGGGATGAGGGCCTCGCCCTGCTCAAGAACCCATCCACGACGCCGGCTAGAAGGGATCGGTACGAGAAGAAGTACCGGGTCCCGGACGCGGCCCCCTTGTGCCTTCGGGCACAGCCGACCCCGGACTCGGTCGTCTCCGCGGCGGCCAGGAAGAAAGTGGGGGGGGGAGCGCGGCCTCTACGTCAACCTCCCCGCCGGACGGCGAGGGAAAGAAATTGGATACGATGGGACGCAGGGTCATCTCGTCTGCAGCGACGACGATTAAGGCGGCCAACGCCTTGGCTATCGTAGCCCGCTACGACAGGGAGTTGTGGTACAAACTGGCCCCCCTCCTGGACTTCCTACCGGACGACAAGAGGGCGGATGCCCTAGAGATCTTGCAGGAAGGAGAGGTGGCGTCGGACCACGCCATTACGATTGCGACGGACATCGCTGACACTGGATTTCGCCAGTTGGGCAACGGCGTGTGCCTTAGGCGGCGTGGATGGCTCAAGGCTACTGACTTCCGTCAGGACGTGCAGACCAGAGTCTTGGACATGCCGTTCGACGGAAACAACCTGTTTGGGAAAACAGTGGACGATTCCCTTCAAGCCATCAAGGCAGACACGGAGACGGCCCGGGCTCTTGGGGTTCTCCAGCAACGGCGGCCGCCCTTTCGGAGCGGCAGAGGCAAACAGGGTGCCTCCAAAGGTTCCGGCGGCGGATTTTCCACCTACCGTCAAGCGGCCCGCTCGTCGTTGCAGGAAGCTTACAGGGGACGAGGCAAGTCAGGCGGACCCCGCCGTCGTCGCCAAGGAGGTCAAGGTGGCAAAGCCTCGTCGAAGCAGGACTGAACCAGCCGTGGGGTCGGGCCCCCACCGAAGCACCCCGGTGGGAGGCCGGCTGGCGAGCTTCGTCAGCGTGTGGGAGTCCATCTCCACCGACCGTTGGGTGCTGGACGCCCTAGCTCAGGGTCACGCGCTCGAGTTTCTAAACAATTGCCCGCGCGTCCCCCCTGTGGCCAGGAAAGAACATCACGTCCCTCAACTTCTCTTGGAGGTAAAGGCGATGCTCAGGAAGGGCGCCATCAAGCTCGTCCCAAAGAGGCTTCGGGGCTCCGGAGTTTACTCAAGATACTTCCTCGTGAAGAAGAAGACGGGAGGATGGCGTCCCATCCTGGACCTACGACGACTGAACAAATTCATCAAGGCACAGAAGTTCCGGATGGTCACCCTCCAACACGTCCTGGGTCAGCTGGAGGAGGGCGATTTCCTGTCGTCGTTGGATTTGGAGGATGCCTACTTCCATATTCCCATCCTAAAGGGACACCGAAAGTTTCTCAGGTTCGTGGTCCAAGGGCGTCACTATCAGTTCAGAGCCCTTCCCTTCGGACTGAGGTCGGCACCCAGGGTGTTCACCAAGTGCCTCGCACCGGTGGCGGCGCAGCTGCGCCGAGAGGGGATCCACGTCTACCCCTACCTGGATGACTGGCTCATCCGAGTGAAGACGAAGGAGCTCGCCGTGGAGCACACGGCAAGGACCGTCCAACTTCTCACGGACCTGGGATTCTCCATAAACTACGCCAAGTCCCACCTGGTGCCCGCGCAAGACGCACTGTTTCTGGGAGCGAAGCTCGACACAGTGTCGCTTCTGGCCTATCCATCGGAGGAAAGGACGAGGGCCATTTTGGGCAAGGTGCAGCGGATGCTGGTTGCGGACGCGGCCAGAGTGAGGTCCATCAAGTCCCTCCTCGGAATGATGTCTTCTTGCATTTACCTCATCCCCCTGTGCAGGCTCCGGATGCGCCCGTTGCAGGAGTTCCTGGACGCGCGCTGGATCCAGACGACGGGCAGCTTCGAGGAGAGGATCACACTCGACGAGAGTTTCCGACGAGCGATCCGGTGGTGGGGCACCCGTGCGCATCTGACGGCGGGCATGGACTTCCAGACCCCCGGCCACCAGGAGACAGTGACCACGGATGCCTCCCTGGAAGGGTGGGGAGCGCACACCGAAAATCTGCATGCGAGAGGCCTTTGGCTCCCGATGGAGAAGTCCCTCCATATCAACGTCCTGGAGCTCCGTGCAGTGTTTTGGGCCCTCAGGTCCTTCCTTCCGTCCCTCAAGGGCAAGGTGGTGAGGATCTTCACCGACAACACCACCACCATGTTCTACATCAGGAAACAGGGCGGAACCAGGTCCCCAGCCCTGTCCAGGGAGGCGCAGGATCTGTGGCATTGGGCCGTCGCCCAAGGGATGTTTCTGGTGACGTTTCATCTGGCAGGGTAAAAAACAACATCGCCGACTCACTCAGAAGGGAGCTGCGCTCGTGCCACGAGTGGGAACTACGACAGGATATAGTGGACCCCCTCTTCCGACGGTGGGGCACACCCCAGATCGATCTGTTCGCGGCGGCGACGAACTCCAAGTGCCGGAGGTTCGCCAGCAGGTTTCCCCAGCCGGGGAGCATGGGCGATGCTTTCTCGTTCCCCTGGGAGGGCCTGTTTCTATACGCGTTCCCTCCATTGCCATTGCTGATCCGGCTCATCAACCAGCTCAAGAGGTCACGTTGCAGGATGGTCCTCGTCGCACCTGCGTGGCCGAGGCAGATATGGTTCTCCAGCATGGGGTCTGGCATGGATTCACATGCTCATGAATATTCCCCGTCGTCAGGCTGGGAATCCTCGGTAAAGAAAAAACCAGTATCAGTTTCGTTTCTGATCTGTCTTTCGTAGTAATAACCAATCACTGGTCTCTGCGTCATACTGACCACAGCCAATGACTGCCCTCTACCTAAGCACCGCCTCTGGCAGCCATCTTCAGATTTTTACCGCACGTTCATGTGTTGGGATCCTCGTGCTATTGCTCTCGAGCGTTAGTGCTATTTTTTTTACGTTTTTTCTCAAAAACTTCGTTTTTTCGGTCAAAAGAGCCTCAAGCTCCACCGATTCTCCATCCGATCAACGGGGACCCGTGTCGGATTCGTCTGCGCCCCTCAAGGGTGAAGATTTCGTCTAGCTACGCTTTTGGAGGACTCCAGAAGTTTCTCAGGCCCGGCCATGGCCCAGGAGAAGGGAAGCTCGACGCCCGGAAAGCTGTTCAGGGTCTGCCCTGGATGCCAGCTGCAGAACGTCTTCAAGGAGGACGAACACTCCTTTTGTCTTTACTGCCTACATGAGGACAAGACGCACGTGGAGAAGGACTGTGCGTTTTGCAGCAACATGTCGGAGCGGATCATGAAGGACCGCCATCAACGTCTCGCCAACTGGCTGGAAGGGAAGAGCCCGTCCGGCGAGAAGAAGAGGAAGAAAGCCGAGCGGTCTTCTAAGTCCTTTGAGGACGCCCCGGCGACGGGGGTCCAACATAAGGCCAAGCACCGCGAGTCCGCTGGCACCGGGAGCGCCGAACGGTCGGGCTCTACGGGCGCCAGGCAGGGCGCACCCTCCCCGGCACCATCAACCACGAGCCAACGCTCTGGGTCGGGTAAGAGGAAGGCCGAGCACCCGGCGAAGCTCCTGGAGAGGCCCCGGTCGAGCTCGAAGGCGGAGGGGGAGCGAGGCAGTGTCCCCCCCCCTCAAGGATAAGGCGGTGAGCGCACCTAAGGTGGTGAAGGCCTTAATCCATCCAGCCAAGCCCTCTATCGAAACTGTCGCGGCGGCCCTGGCTCAGCCTGTGGAGGCTACACCAGTGGTGGCGACCTCGGGGCTCAGAGTCTCCCTGCCACCTCGGAAGGAGTCCTCTTTTGTGCCCATCGATAGGACCCCGTGAAATCCCCGTGGGGAAGAAAAAGGGGGGGCAGGGCGTCGTCGTAGATTCGGCCTCAACCTCGGAGGAGGAGCTGGTCGAAGTCTTAAGCCACGGCCTCGGCGTGGAAGAAGACCGGCCCGTCGGGATGGATCCCGACGCAGGTGACGACGGGTACCGACGGGGCCCCTGATCACCCGTCGGATTCCCCTCTGCCAGCGCCGCGAGACAACTCGGCGGCCATTTTGTTGGCTATACAGTCCTTATGCTCAGAGATAAGGACGAGACTACCGTTGCCGACGGAACCTCTCCCGTCGGGGGACCCAGAACCGGGACCTTCTGGTGTTCCCCCTACCAAGAAAAGAAGGATCCACCCTCCGCCTCCTTTTCAGCCGTCGCGCCCCTTCCAGCCCTCCTCCCCGTCCACCCGAGGGGATGATACGGGGACTGACACGGCAGCGACGGGTACGGACGACGAGGTATACGACGAGGATGTACCGTCGTCGCCTCCCACCAGGGCTTCTCCGCCCGACGAGATTGGATCGTTCCACTCCATGATCTCCAGGGCATCCGAGCTTTTCCAACTCTGCCCTGAGGAGAAGAAGAAGGAAGGTTTCCTTTATCAGCGGCGCGAGGCCAAGAGGAAGACAGTCCTCTCAGTGCCTCTATTGGACGACATTTGGGATGAGGGCCTCACCCTCCTCAAGAACCCTTCCACGACGCCAGCTAGAAGAGACCGGTACGAGAAGAAGTACCGGGTCCCGGACACGGCCCCCCTGTGCCTCCGGGCGCAGCCTACCCCGGACTCCGTCGTCTCCGCGGCGGCCAGGAAAAAAGCGGGGGGGGGTGCGGCCTCCACATCGACTTCCCCACCGGACGGCGAGGGAAAGAAATTGGACGCTATGGGACGCAGAGTCATCTCGTCTGCGGCGACGACGATTAAAGCGGCCAACGCCTTGGCTATCGTGGCCCGCTACGACAGGGAGCTCTGGTACAAACTGGCTCCCCTGCTGGACTTCTTGCCGGACGACAAGAGGGCAGAGGCCCTGGAGATCCTGCAGGAAGGTGAGGTGGCTTCGGACCACGCCATTACCGTTGCGACGGACATCGCCGACACTGGGTTCCGCCAGTTGGGCAACAGCGTTTGCCTTAGGCGGCGTGGATGGCTCAAGGCTACGGACTTCCGTCAAGACGTTCAGACCAGAGTCCTGGACATGCCCTTCGATGGGAACAACCTGTTTGGGAAAACAGTGGACGATTCCCTTCAGGCCATTAAAGCGGACACCGAGACGGCCCGGGCCCTTGGAGTTCTGCAACAACGACGGACGCCCTTTCGGAGCAGCGGAGGCAAGGGCGCCTCCAAAAGTTCTGGCGGCGGTTTCTCCACCTACCGTCAAGCGGCCCGCTCGTCGGCTCAGGAGGCCTACAGAGGACGAGGCAAGTCTGGCGGACCCCGCCGTCGTCGCCAAGGAGGTCAAGGCGGCAAAGCTTCGTCGAAGCAGGATTGAACCGGCCGTGGGGTCGGGCCCCCACCGAAGCACCCCGGTGGGAGGCCGGCTGGCGAGCTTCGTCAGCGTGTGGGAGTCCATCTCCACCGACCGTTGGGTGCTGGACGCCTTGGCCCGGGGCCACGCGCTCGAGTTTCAAAGAAGGTGTCCGCGCGTCCCCCCCGTGGCCAGGAAAGAACTTCACGTCCCTCAACTTCTCCTGGAGGTAAAGGCGATGCTCAGGAAGGGCGCCATCCAACTCGTCCCAAAGAGGCTTCGGGGCTCCGGAGTTTACTCGAGATACTTCCTCGTGAAGAAGAAGACGGGGGGATGGCGCCCCATCCTGGACCTGCGACGTCTGAACAAGTTCATCAAGGCGCAAAAGTTCCGGATGGTCACCCTCCAGCACGTCCTGGGTCAGCTGGAGGAAGGAAACTTCCTGTCGTCGTTGGATTTGGAGGATGCCTACTTCCATATTCCCATCCTAAAGGGGCACCGAAAATTCCTCAGGTTTGTGGTCCAAGGGCGTCACTACCAGTTCAAAGCCCTCCCCTTCGGACTACGGTCGGCACCCAGGGTATTCACCAAGTGCCTTGCTCCGGTGGCGGCGCAGCTGCGCCGCGAGGGGATCCACGTCTACCCCTACCTGGACGACTGGCTCATCCGAGCCAAGACGAGGGAGCTCGTCGTGGAGCACACGGCAAGGACCGTCCAACTTCTCACGGACCTGGGATTCTCTGTGAACTACGCCAAGTCCCACCTGGTACCCTCGCAAAACGCACTGTTTCTGGGAGCGAAGCTCGACACAGTGTCCCTTCTGGCCTCCCCGTCGGAGGAAAGGACCAGGTCCATCCTGGGCAAGGTACAGCGGATGTTGGTTTCCGACGCGGCCAAGGTGAG
Source organism: Ambystoma mexicanum (assembly GCF_040938575.1). NCBI lineage: Eukaryota > Metazoa > Chordata > Amphibia > Caudata > Ambystomatidae > Ambystoma > Ambystoma mexicanum. The sequence continues at coordinate 989,521,077 of NC_090923.1, forward strand.
GTCCATCAAGTCCCTCCTCGGAATGATGTCTTCTTGCATCTACCTCATTCCCATGTGCAGGCTCCGGATGCGCCCGTTGCAGGAGTTCCTGGACGCGCGCTGGATCCAAACGACGGGCGGCTTCGAGGAGAGGATCACACTCGACGAGAGTTTCCGCCGAGCGGTCCGGTGGTGGGGCATCCGCGCGCATCTGACGGCGGGCATGGACTTCCAGACCCCAGACCACCAGGAGACAGTGACCACGGATGCCTCCCTGGAAGGGTGGGGAGCGCACACCGAAAATCTGCACGCGAGAGGCCTTTGGCTCCCGACGGAGAAGTCCCTCCATATCAACGTCCTGGAGCTACGTGCAGTGTTCTGGGCCCTCAGGTCCTTCCTTCCGTCCCTCAAGGGCAAGGTGGTGAGGATCTTCACCGACAACACCACCACCATGTTTTACATCAGGAAACAGGGCGGAACCAGGTCCCCAGCACTGTCCAAGGAGGCGCAGGACCTGTGGCATTGGGCCGTCGCCCGAAGGATGTTTCTGGTGCCGTTTCATCTGGCAGGGATAAAAAACACCATCGCCGACTCACTCAGCAGGGAGCTGCGCTCGTGCCACGAGTGGGAACTACGGCAGGATCTAGTGGATCGCCTCTTCCGACGGTGGGGCACACCCCAGATCGACCTGTTCGCGACGGCGACGAACTCCAAGTGCCGGAGGTTCACCAGCAGGTTTCCCCAGGCGAGGAGCATGGGCGATGCTTTCTCGTTCCCCTGGGAGGGCCTGTTCCTCTACGCGTTCCCTCCTTTGCCACTGCTAATCCGGCTCGTCAACCAGCTGAAGAGGTCACGGTGCAGGATGATCCTCGTCGCACCTGCGTGGCCGAGGCAGATATGGTTCCCGGACCTTCTGGACTTGTCAGCGTCCCCGCCAATCAAGCTGCCGGTGGATGCGGATCTACTCTCCAGGGAAGGAGGCGCCATCCTCCACCACGACCCGAAATCGCTGAACTTGCAGGCCTGGCTCCTGCAGCGCTAGAGTTTGGAGGATACGACATACCGGCCGACTGCAGAGAGGTTCTTGCAAAGGCCAGGGCGTCCTCGACTCTTAAATGCTACGGACACAAATGGAAGAGGTTCTCTGTCTGGTGCCACGCACAGAAGATTAACCCTCTACGGATTCCGGCTCCCCAGGTACTGCCGTACCTGCTGACGCTGGCCAAAGCTGGACTGGCACACGCGTCCATCAAGATTCACCTTGCTGCGATCTCCCGATACACCAGAACCACGGGCCGGACGTCCTTGTGGTCTCATCGTCTGGTGAAAGAGTTCATGAAGGGGCTGTTCAGATCGTTCCCGCCGGTGAAGGCTCCGGCCCCGGCGTGGGAGCTCAACGTGGTGCTGACCAAGCTCATGGGACCTCCGTTCGAGCCTCTGCACTCGGCCCCGTTGAAGTTTCTGTCGTGGAAAACAGCGTTTCTTGTGGCCATCACCTCCGCACGACGGGTCGGAGAGATCCAGGCCCTTTCCTGCAAGGCCCCGTACTTGACTTTTCACGACACGAGGGTAGTGCTCAGGACGCACCCCTCCTTCATGCCCAAGGTACCGTCGGACTTCCATCTCAACGAACCCTTGGTGTTGCCTGTGTTCTTCCCGTCGCCTTCGTCGCCGGCTGAGAGGACTTTGCATTCGCTGGATGTGGCTAGAGCGCTGAAGTTCTACGTGGACCGCACAAAGTGTTTTCGGAAGACGTCACAACTCTTTGTGAACTTTGGACCTGTCAATCAGGGGAAGGCTCTCTCGAAGGCTTAAATTTCCAGATGGCTCTCCGGCTGTATCATGTTCTGTCATCGGTTGGCAAACCGACCGCTGCCTGGCCGTCCGAGAGCCCATTCCACCAGAGCGATCGCAGCTACCACGGCGTTCCTTTTTGGTGTGCCCCTGCTGGACATATGCAGGGCTGCTACGTGGAGGTCGACGCACACCTTCACGAAATTCTACTGCGTCGATCGGGATTCCAGGGAGGAGTCCAGGGTCGGCCAAGCAGTGCTGCGCAACCTGTTCGCCTGAGGTGAGCCTGGTGAGGAGGTAAGATGCTTAATGTTGAGTTTGATGTAATGCTTAATGTTGAGCCTTTGCCACCTCCCGTGGTTGTGCATGTGTGTACTGCTATGTATTCTTTATTCATGAGCATGTGAATCCATGCCAGACCCCATGCTGGAGAAGGAACAAGTTACTTACCTGTAACTGTTGTTCTCCAGCGTGGGTCTGGCATGGATTCACATGCGAACCCTCCCGCCTACCCCTCTGCGGCTCTTCACTTGGTCATACTGCCACTTCACGTGCTTCCAAATCTGAAGATGGCTGCCAGAGGCGGTGCTTAGGTAGAGGGCAGTCATTGGCTGTGGTCAGTATGACGCAGAGACCAGTGATTGGTTATTACTACGAAAGACAGATTAGAAACGAAACTGATACTGGTTTTTTCTTTACCGAGGATTCCCAGCCTGACGACGGGGAATATTCATGAGCATGTGAATCCATGCCAGACCCACGCTGGAGAACAACAGTTACAGGTAAGTAACTTGTTCCTTCCCGGACCTTCTGGACTTGTCAGCGTCCCCGTCAATCAAGCTGCCAGTGGACGCAGATCTTCTCTCCAGGAAGGAGGCGCCATCCTCCATCACGACCCGAAGTCGCTGAACTTGCAGGCCCAGCGTTAGAGTTTGGAGGATACGACATACCGGCCGACTGCAGAGAGGTTCTTGCAAAGGCCAGGGTGTCCTCAACTCTTAAATGCTACGGACACAAATGGAAGAGGTTCTCTGTCTGGTGCCACGCACAGAAGATTAATCCTCTACGGATTACGGCTCCCCAAGTACTGCCGTACCTACTGACGCTGGCCAAGGCTGGACTGGCGCACGCGTCCATCAAGATTCATCTTGCTGCGATCTCCCGATACACCAGAACCACGGGGCGGACGTCTTTGTGGTCTCATCGTCTGGTGAAAGAGTTCATGAAGGGACTGTTCAGATCGTTCCCGCCGGTGAAGGCTCCGGGCCCCGGCGTGGGAGCTCAACGTGGTGCTGACCAAGCTCATGGGACCTCCGTTCGAGCCTCTGCACTCGGCTCCGTTGAAGTTCTTGTCGTGGAAAACAGCGTTTCTTGTGGCCATCGCCTCCGCACGACGGGTGGGAGAGATCCAGGCCCTTTCCTGCAATGCCCCGTACTTGACTTTTCACAACACGAGGGTAGTGCTCAGGACGCACCCCTCCTTCATGCCCAAGGTGCCGTCGGACTTCCACCTCAACGAACACTTGGTGTTGCCTGTTTTCTTCCCGTCGCCTTCGTCGCCGGCTGAAAGGACTTTGCACTCGCTGGATGTGGCTAGAGCGCTGAAGTTCTACGTGGACCGCACGAAGTGTTTTCGGAAGACGTCACAACTCTTTGTGAACTTTGGACCTGTCAATCAGGGGAAGGCTCTCTCGAAGGCTTCCATTTCCAGATGGCTCTCTGGCTGTATCATGTACTGTCATCGGTTGGCAAACCGACCGCTGCCTGGCCGTCCGAGAGCCCATTCCACCAGAGCGATCGCAGCTACCACAGCGTTCCTATCTGGTGTGCCCTTGCTGGACATCTGCAGGCCTGCTACGTGGAGGTCGACGCACACCTTCACGAAATTCTACTGCGTCGATCGGGATTCCAGGGAGGAGTCCAGGTTCGGCCAAGCAGTGCTGCGCAACCTGTTCGCCTAAGGTGAGCCTGGTGAGGAGGTAAGATTTGCTTAATGTTGAGTTTGATGTAATGCTTAATGTTGAGCCTTTGCCACCTCCTGTGGTTGTGCATGTGTGTACTGCTATGTATTCTTTATTCATGAGCATGTGAATCCATGCCAGACCCCATGCTGGAGAAGGAACAAGTTACTTACCTGTAACTGTTGTTCTCCAGCATGGGTCTGGCATGGATTCACATGCGAACCCTCCCGCCTACCCCTCTGCGGCTCTTCACTTGGTCATACTGCCACTTCACGTGCTACCAAATCTGAAGATGGCTGCCAGAGGCGGGGCTTAGGTAGAGGGCAGTCATTGGCTGTGGTCAGTATGACGCAGAATCAGTGATTGGTTACTACTACGAAAGACAGATCAGAAACGAAACTGATACTGGTTTTTTCTTTACGGAGGATTCCCAGCCTGACGACGGGGAATATTCATGAGCATGTGAATCCATGCCAGACCCACGCTGGAGAACAACAGTTACAGGTAAGTAACTTGTTCCTTTTTTTTCTTATTTAGCCAGACTTCTTTGTCAAAGGTGTATTTATGCCAAGTTGTTGAGTTGCGTATTGTGTTTGGTATTTCCTGGGACAAAAGAAAGTCGCTAACATTTTCTACTGAGCAGTCATTAAACCCCCTCTGGAACACCTTGTACATAATTTAGCAATTTCAAATTCATTGTTGCACCCTTGCATCTGTATTTCCGTGTCCGGCTTCTGGCTGGATTAACCATCAGATCTCCAGGTGCAAGGGTTGCAGAGCAATTTACCTTTTTGTTAAGGTAGTAATCAACATATCGTGATCACTTAGGGTGGTTTTTTCACTCTGAAATGTTCACACAGGTCTAATAGAGGTCTTGACAAAATGACATAGTCAATTGTGGAGTGAGACTTTCCCCGGTTCCATGTTGGTCATTTTTTTGTTAAGAGCCATTGTTTCATTCACAATATGCAAATCCCAAATATCACACAGGATCTCCCATTTTAGCCCATTCACTCGATCAATCTTTTTCGAGCGAGTATTATGATTGACACAGTCTGTGTCGAGGTCCCCCGCAAGCATAATCAGCGAATAGCCCTCCATTTGCCACTCACCAATCGTTTGGAAAATGTGAAGGAATTATCTATCTAATGTTTCCAACTGGATGTTCCAATAGAGGTTTATCACCAGTAGCTTCCTTCTTTTACCCTCAGAATAAATCTCTATTTCTACAGCAAGGACCCCCTCTATTTCATCGGAGACTATGTGGGATGAAGTAATTGTTGAATTTCTTGAAGCCGCTAACAATCCACCCATTGGCCTACCCTTATTTGGTTTCTTAGCTACTTGCTGCATTATACTAAACTCATCACAGCGTAAGATGGTAGCTAGCCAGGTTTCCTGAAACGTTATAATATCATATTCTGTAAAAATACGATTGCCATCCTCAAACCCCAAGAAGCTATTAAAGCTTCTTGTGTTCCAATCTAGGCATTTCAGATTCCCCTGTGTCAGAGATTCGCTTGAGACTCCCTTATTGCAATTAATTCATTTTTTAGCAATTGGAGGACCGTTTGCACCAGTCGATGTTGTTCAATTGCAGGATTAGCTGTCACTTGACTCCCACTTATACCTCTAGCCTCCTTCCTATTCCCTACATACATCTCTCACCTTCAACCTCTTCCCTTCATCTCCAACCTCCATCATATTCCTTACATCAACTTGCTTCTTACCATTATCACATTGCCTCATTCATTCATTCAATGCACAAAAAATATTTCTCACTTCCTGGCGTTCTTCATAGACCACACAACCAAACTTAATTATTTCTTCTCTTTCATCTAATACCATGCGTTTAACAAAGGATGACTTCCAGCCCACTTCTGCGAGGTCACATCTGTCCTCAAAAGAAAAACTAACATACAGTATGTCTCATGAATAAATGTTTGCCTCAGTAAAGTCAGGATGGTAGATCTATTAAGTACAATATTAAGATCCTCATATGGGCACATTTCCAGATACATAATATTCTTATCTTGGGTCCCCTGGCTTCTCTCATCAAGATTTTCTTTTATCCTTATAGGTTGCATCTCTCCCGATTAAAAATTTCTGGTTAGTTGGGAATCTTCTTTTGGCACTGGTTTTACAGGACCAAACAGCTCTCTCAATCTGTTCACCGAACCCTCCATACTTTGCTGCCAGAGCTGCTTTGTGTAGCCTTTTTCTGATCTAAGCATATTGACTATAGCTGTGGTCCGGGTAGAACATTGCTCATTTGTAGACATTCCAGGGCCAGGATCCTGTCCTTGAGTAGATACAGCACCAATCTGTGTTTGATCAGTCTGACCCTGAGCGGCCGTATGAGTCGAGAATAGTACTGCCCATTTTTCCTTGGCTGTCGTCATATTGATCTTATCGTTCATGAGTTCTTCAGGGTTGTGAGTTAACGACCCATCTTTATTCTCTCTCTCCTTGGCCAGCAACACTTTTGTAGCAATCTTATTCTTCGCATGTTCACCAGGCTTACTAGATGCTGTCCCAGCTTTATTCTCACTCGCAATCTTTGCTCCAACCTCCTTCATCTTTATTGAGAACAGGTCCTGGAACATGGGTCTTTCCTTTGTTCCATATTTCGAATTTCATGTTTGGTTCGAGCTATCACCATCGGCTATCAAGTATTTCCCTACTTCAATCAGACTATTGGAACATTTTGATGAGTCCACATCTGAAAATGAGTCATTTTCAATTCTCAACACCCTTACCTTTCCATTCTATACTTTACTCGTACCTTCCCACTTTTCACTCCACTCTTGATCCATTTTCCCGGTATGTTTAGTTTCTGAATGGCATAGCACATCCCTTGGGTACTTTCTTGAGTCTTTCTTTAGTTGATTCCTTCTACCACTCTGTTTTCTTTTTGGCTTTTCTACACATCTTTGGGGATGGTACTTTTTCCACCAAAAGTTCTTTTGTTGGGATGGCATCCATTCTATCTACCTCGTCACTGGTTCCCACAGCTTTTTCCATAACAGCTTCGAAGTACTTTTTATGTCAAAGTGGCTTGTACTCAGTATGTCAATTTTTACATTCAGCTCCGACAAGATCAGAGTGTGAGCTCTTCATCTCGAACGTTATCGTACAGGGCTACTTGTGCGCTCATTATGGTGTTCAGTGCTGATGTAGAAGGAGAGGAGAGTTTTTTATGCATTCATCTGATTCCCGTAGCGTATGGTGAAGTGTATTTGTTCTGCTCACATCCGGCCCTTGGGCTAAATTGCTTAAAGACATTAATTCCACCTATTCAGAGGGCGAACCCACCATATTATTGCCATAGAACTGTCCTTGTGGACTTGCCGTACTCAGCACTGGGTGACTCATGCTAGAGAATGGTACATGTTGCATATCCTCAGTTACCACCTCTTCCGCACAACCTAACTCTCCAGCTCCTTCCAAGAAACTTAGATCACTCATATTGTTTCCAACATCATTCCTTAGTTCATTCCTTACAGAGTGGAGTCGCGCATTCTTTGCAAGAGTACTGGCAGTCACTGGTTTGAAAAAGTTATGTAGCCTATGTGAGGCACCTGGCGTAATCATCTTCACCCCCATACTGTGATCATCTGGTAGAGGGACTTGTGGTGTTATAGCAGCCTCAAGTAGATTGTTAGACACTTTTTCGATGCTTCTAGCTGCTGCTGGTTGTTTGGCCTCTACTATGCCCAAATCAGCACAAATTGCATTAAGAAGCTCTTGTTGTTGTTTATCTTGGGGAATTTAATTCACTGTGCCCGTCAAGCTAATCAAATATCCTGATGTCCCCTCCATTATTATAGGAGGTGATTGTGGGGTTTGCAACTGAGAGACCTTACTTTTTCCTTTCTGTTTGTCTGTTTTTTTAGCACTGCAACAATGTTGATTGTTTCAACAGTTTTTTCCTTGTTTGGGTTGGTGACATCCTTGGATTTTAGTTTTACAAATTATTTCAGGGGATGTACAGCTAACAGTCAACAACTGGTACTTCTCTCGTTTCGAATCCGAGGAAAGCTCACAGGCACAGGGGCCCACAGTCACTTCCCCACAGACTAAGTTGGGCACAATTATCAATTTCTGATCCACAGGAAGCTCAAAGGCTCAGAGTCCCACAGACACTTCCACGCTGTAGTTAGTTGGTCACAATTATCAGTTTCTGGTCTGCGGGAAGCTCAAAGGCTCAGGGGCCCACAGTCACTTCCACACGCTCTTACTTGGCCACAATTCTCACATACCGTTTTTGTGCGCAGATTTAGGCTATAGGCTAAAATTTTAAGAAAATATCAACAAAAGATGGCTAAATTGTTAAACAAGCACTTATTTTGAATTCCTCTAATGTACTGCACACATAAATTGTAGCAGTCCGCACCTATATTGGGAGTACGGGCGTCGAGCGATGGGGGAGTTGTGTGCTTTTTACCTTCATAGGCTTCTCTGGGTTGCGGCTTAAGGATGGAACCGCAGTGCCTTCCACACCTCCACCACCACACACCGCAAACACCAGCAACACTCTGTTCACTCTGCTCCAAATGCAATATTTGTATGTAGCAATTAGCTCCTCCTCCTTACCAGTGGAAAAGGTAAGCAGACCATGATTTCCAGAGACACGGGATACAGTTCACGGGCGAAATCGTAGATAGTAGCAACAGAGCATCCAGCAACCAGCTACACTCTGTTCACGCTATTAACATTCTCAAATACTTAGTTAATGTCACGTGTGCATGTTTGGAAGGCACCAGTTGACTGTAGGAACCAAAAGTAGCTCCTGGTAGCTGTTGGTTGTGTTGGTTTCAAGCTAACCAGGCTCTAAAATGCTAGAACCAGGAGCTAAATAGCTCCCAGCTCCCCTCAATTTCGAAAAAATTTCGAAAAAAAATTTCTGCAAAGCATAGCTGGAGAGAGGTGCTGACAGATGATGGGCACAGAGCCCATAATGAGCAGTGTGTATGGAATCGGAGACTGAATGCGAGAGGCAGAGAATTGAGGGGCTTGATAATGCCACAAAGTTCAGCATTGCCAAGCAAGTGTGCAGGGTAGAAGAAACACGACCAAGCCGTATGGGAGAAGATAAGGTGATTGAGAGGTGTTGGTGCTCAATCAGGCTCACGGAAGACCTGCCATCTGGACTGCTATGGGGAGGGACCAAGAAGCACACAGTGTTACAGAAACCAGTAGAAGGATCTACTAAGGATGTTGTCGGGAGGTCAGCAAAGTGAGCCTATGATAACATGACCAGCATTGAAAGAGTGTGGCAAGAGAAGCGCTGCATGTTGGAACGTTTTTTTTGTACTTAATATTCTGCTCTTTGTTTATAGGCCCGCTAACATTGCTGAAAGACTCCTACCTTTTCTGAATTCTATTTAATAGAATTTAAGAGACTTTCTTTTATTTTATAAATCGTCATTACTTCGCTTGCAAAAAGCAAAATGGTGCCATCCCTAGAACTCATTTTACAGAAAGTGAAGGTCTGCGGAATTACTCACACGTGGGTGTGCCCCGTTTTTTCGAAACAGTGATTCTCTTTTTCAAATCCATACATACTTGTTCCAGTGCTAGGCGAACGGTTTATAAGTTCCTGTGTGTTGTGTAATTCGCTTGTGCACTTATTATAAAAAGGCAACGTGTTCACAGAAATGCTTGTGCACGTTTCGAAACGTTCTATCCCTTTTTAGTTGCAGGACTTTGTACACAGCTGTTACAGAATAGCCATCCTGCTTATTGCAGCAACGTCACCACGTGTTCTTTTACAGAATTATGGAGGGTACGTTGCCGGAAATACCCAGACTTTGTATTAAGTCTTTTTGTGAATACTCGTGGTTTAAAACATTTCCATTTAATACCCTTTGCTAACATCTCTAAAATTGACATTGTGATTTTTCGTTGGAAATGCTGACCGTTTGCAAGAATATCTTAAGCAATGCTCACATTGCATTATCTGCAACATCGCACGATTGTGCATGGGTCTGTGAAAACTTGCCCAACCGTGGCATCGGCATCGCCCAGGAGTGCGTATCAGAGCATTGGCAAACAAAGGCCAATCGTGGTATCACCCAGGAATGCAGACTTGGGCATTATATTGGTATGCTGAGAGGGCAGGTCCTGTTCCATGGACACAGGCTGGTTGTGGCTGCGCTCAGGAGTCCAGACTCGCATTGTCTTGGAATGCTGGGCAGCACTGTGTGTGTACAAGGCAGACACAGGCCGATAATGGCATCGCTTAGGAGCCAAGATTCAGCATTGGCCTGGCATGCTGGGCGGCACCGTGTGTGTACAAAGCGGACACTGGCCGATGGTGGCATCGCACACAAGTCTAGAGCATTTGGCTTGCATGATTGGGGGGGGGGGGGGGCGGCGGGGAGGGCATGGTCTGTGCCGGGCAGAAGTGTCTGGTGGAAGTGGAGGGGCAAGATCGCCCTTTGTGGAAACAGACCTCTTTCCTGTTCAGGTACCGCATCGAACGCTAGTACACAATGAAAATCACAGACTTTCCAAAAAGAAAAGATCAACTGAAAGTGTATGTTCTCTTTTAAAAAAACGACCAGGCTGCAAACAGGATGGAAGAGTATTTGGCACCACGAGGCCACAATTATAATGGCGCCTGTAGACCCAGAACCTTGCAAGAGGATCCGACATGGAGGGGCACAGAGAAGTTTAAAAATATGAAAAAAACGGGCTACCTGCGACGAGCTCAGCTGCTACCTTCCCGTGCATAAATAATGTTTAACAGGTCGGTGATGGAACATAGTCATCGAAACGAGGACCAGATAATGCAGTGTGAAGGACGGGATATGGGTAATTGATTGGTGGGCCAGTGGGTATGCATGGATTTGTGTCTGAATGTTCTGGGTGTGTGCCCATGTGGAGAATGCAGTTTGAATGTTCTGGCATGTTGGTGCAGTCAGTCTAGCCATTTGTTGATGTGACATGATATTTTTTACTTGGCAACTATGATAAAGCAAGCATGTAATGTTATGTTGACTTACACTGCGCACCGCTACCACCCAGGGGTAGTCTCCAGTCGCTCACGTGGCTCTGCAAGAGAGCACAGGGTTGGTTAGTGAGGGTAGAGGGATAGGTGCATAACCAGGTGAATCTGGCATCTGTGTGTGTTTGGTTGCAGTTTGGTATCTATAAGGGTGAGGCGCAATGCCTTGGTTGTTTGTTGTATTGAATGTCTGTTATGTTGGGTGTGTTTGTGTGTTTTATGTGTACAGTGGCTGGATTTTAAGATTATGATTGAGCACACTGGCTCGTTGTGTGATTAGACGTATGGTCCAGTGCTTGGGATTGTTGTATGCAAGTGTTAGTTATGCTGGGCGTGTGTTTGTGTGTAATTTGGCTAGTACATAGACATCTATAGTACAAGGGAAGTGTGTAGCAGGGGAGCAGGATGCGGGTGGGGGGGTTAGTGCATTGGGTATTCTCAAAGTTGTTCTTGGTTGCTACTCTTCACAATTCTATCTGTCACTCATGGCTCATCTTCGCAAATCTTAAATGTGAGGCATGGCTAATCTTCACAAATCTATTGTGACACATGGCTAATTTGTACACATCTATCTAAATATGATGCATGGCTAATCTTCACAATTCTATCTAAATGTGAATGATTCCTTCTCGTCCCACGCCTTGTCTCTACATAATGTGCCTATAACTAGATATTGGATCTACAATATAGTATAGGAGTGTGTTTTGCCTTACAACAATTAACTTTTTTTTACACCTACACTCGTTTGTTTTTACTTTGTATTATATCTTCTTAAAGTACTTATTAAACTAAAATATATGTGTGTGTAATCTAATAAAGGTGTACATGTTTCAGTATACCTGTGTGGTGTGTCTTCTTTGGATAGGTAGAAATACTTGTTGGTAGAAAAGTGTTGTACAATATTGATCCTTGAACAAGAAGATTAGAACACAGAAGGATGAGCTGTAGCTAGCAGCTGAGAATATCGAAACCATACAATATCCTAAAGCAGGGCAGGGGAATGGGAGGGGGGGACACATGGCAGTAGGAGACTGCCATGGCATCAACACCCTTGGACAGACTGCTAAGTGGCTGGGCAACATGCTGGGTGCCGTAACTTTGAGACTTCGTCTTAAAGGTTAATGCATGTCAGATACTGAGTAATGTCACAACCCCACTGATGATACCCATCACCACCACCCCAGGGGACAGTGCCTACCCTCTCAGCACCCACATGATGACGCCAATTCGGAACCCCACCACGCCACCCCAGGTAAGATACAACACAGCCCACATTGCAACCCGGGGCATCGTGGAGCGCACATTCGGAGTGCTCAAGTCACGCTTCCGCTCCCTTGACCGTTCTGGCGGGCAGCTGTTATACGCTCCCCCAGTAGTGTGCAGGATCATAGTGGCTGCATGTGTCCTGCACAACGTTGCAACACGCCGGGGCCTGGCCGTGGACATGGTGGTGCCCCCACATCCCCAACCACATGCATGCCCACTGCGCATGGGAGGGGAAAGGGCACGGGGTGAGGCAGCCCGTACGCAGCGCTTGGCTAATTACTTCACATACAATCACACCCCTGTGGAGTGCACACAGCCCTGGCACATACCAGCTGACAATCAATGATGATTGTTACTGCCAATTATGATGTGTCAATGGACAGTCAACTGTCACAACCATACCAGCCTGAGATTGTACATCTGGAAGTGTTCCATTGTGTGCTTCCCAACCTACACAAACAGCACCAATGCCGTGTTCAAAAGACACACTCCTATGCTGCTAGAATCATTACCCCGTTGCAAGACACAACATGACAACAGTGCCATGTCACCCAACCCCTCCCCAGCACCGCCACCCAACACACCATGGCATGACATGCCATGTGAGAGCAAACAAAGTCATCCCCCAAACATGACACGTGTCGCAAAGTACAGTGTCCCTAATGGAAACTGGCCACACACAATATGCCCACATGAATGTAGAAACAACAACACACATGACCAAATACTTACCACAATACAATCGACATAGCATAAACATGACAGTACTAAGGCAAAGGATACGTAGTCTTACAACATGAGAATGCCAGCACATCCACCACCTCCAACTGTACAGTGTTGTTGCCACGCACATCTGGAAGTCCACTGCTCACAACATGAGCCCCATCTCCAAAGTGGACGGCCTTGTGAAGACATGAGGAATGACCTGCAAATCAGGAGGGAGACATGGATGCACAAGCACACATCAATAACCATGCAGTGCACAATACAACAACAATATGCACTATGAATGTATACACAGTATTGACTACAGACTGCCCACACAGCTCATGGGAGTCCAACGTCACTGTGTAATTCACTTTCACTTGGGCACACCCTTTGCAAGCCCATGGAAATGGGAAGCAGGAGGGGTGTGTGTCTCACTGACCCAAGCATCTAACCCAAACTCAGGACAAGCCTGCATGTGCCCAGCCGGAATACAGTGGATGCCCACGGGAGCCACACAAGGCAACACACTGTAATAAAAAATCAAAAATGGCCATATGTGGGCCAGGAGGTGTGGGGGAGGCCACCCAGGAGGTCCGAGGACAGGGTGCCCACCAACAGCCACCTGCGTGAATGTTGCGAAAAAAAAACACCTCCATGGGCTCATGGCCTGCACGGCTACTAAATAGTGGGAGATTCACTGCTGGATTCGCTCTCCTCAACCTCTGCTGCTGCTGCCACAGGAGGTGGTGGTGCCATGGGAGGCAGCCCACGCAATGCCCTAGTTTGGTCCTCCATGGCATCAAGCATGCGGGCCTGGAAGGCCTCGTTCTGGAGGGATATGGTGCGGAGATCCCCATGCAACACCCGATGTGTTGCCCGGACCTCCGCCCGAGTTGCCTGCATCTCTGCTGAGAGCGTACGGGTGACACGCTCCAGCAGCTGTTCCGTCCTGGTGACAGTGGAAGCCTCAAGGTCCACAAGAGTCTGCCTGAGGTGCCGGACCTCTCCCCTCAGGCCTTCCCTCTGTCCCTGGGCATCTATAGAAATTGATTCCCTCAGATTGTCCAGGGCCGCCTGTCTGTCCCTGTTGGACGCCAACATGTCCCCCCTGACTGATTGACAAATGGAGTCTGTTGCCTGCTGTAGTAGCTCCATCTGCCTTTCTGGGGAGACAATGGAAGTGGCCACCCTCTCCATGGCTTGAGCAATCATTTCGGATGATGCTGCCTGTTGGTTGGCCATACCGTAAATGGATTGCTCCCATGCGGTATTGCCTGGTGGCGGACGGCCACCGCGTTGGCGGGCACCACACCTGTCTGGGGCAAGGCGAACTGCGCCTTGCTGTGTCGGCACTGCCTGAGGCTGCAGGACTGCATTTCCCCTCTGAACTGCTGGCCCAGGAACAGGATCAGATGTTGCGGAGTGTGGCCCTGCATCCGTAACCACCACAGGCGCACCTACCAACACTGACATCCCCATAGTGGGCTCTACCCCTGGTGCAGGTGGGTTGGACAGAACAGTATCCCTTCCATGAACACATACCTGCGAATCCACATAGGCCTCATCCGAATCAACACCTGAAAAGAGTTCTGGGGAGGTGCAGCCAGGGACACCCCGGGACAGTATGGCCTGCAGCAAGAGAGGGTTCTCCCCCACCACCAAACCACGTCCCCCACTGGTGCCTGGTCGTGCTTCAGATCCCTCCTGGGCCTGCACCATCTCCTCTCCCTCAACAGCATCAGGTGCCTCATCCTCTGCAAAAACAAGTAAGACAAAAAATGGAAACAGGCATTAGCACCATGGCACGCTATTAGGCCAGACAAGCTACAGTACCAGTACTTGATTTACACATGTCCCACATGACTATAACCCTCCCATGCATGCACTGTCCATGAGTTGGAAGTGGAGGGAAATGTCAGACACTGATGACACCAAGATGGGAGAGCAACGCATCAGATGCATGCTGTCTAGCAGTGATATCACACATTGGCCTGTGAGTGGCATGTCCAATACACATACATGACACATTCCATCACACAGATGGCATGTACCATGGGCATGTCATATATGTGACAATGGGGCAGAGTGATGCGCAGTAGAACCAGGTGAATTCCTACTATCAGCCTGAATGAACACAGCTAAATACGGAACAATGTGGTAGCAAGATGCCACTTCAAGGGCAACTGGCGCAATGTAGTGCAGAACGCCTACTGTGGCCAGAAGGGATACTGTAATACCCAAATCCGGGGCGCAGAATGCATTGGATGAAGCACATGGGTGGGACAAAACACTCAGGCACACACACCCTGACCTGGCATTCAACCAGATCCCCTCCCACAAACTACATACACATGGATCACACACACATGCATGTGCACTCACCGGACAATGCCTCGTAATCTGGCATTTCTCCCACACCTTGGATCTGCGCCTCTGTGACGTAGGTCCCAGCAACATGCTCATGTAGAGTGAGTTCTATGTCCTCTTGTGGACGCTTAAGGTCGTTCCAGCGCTTGTAGCACTCAACAGCTGTGCGCCTCATAAACCCAAGGGCACTTATGCTGTCCGCGAAAGACTGCCAGTGTGCCTGACGTCGAGCAGGTGTAATCCTACACCCTGAAGTGACCAACATTTCGGCGTCATGTTCGGACACATACTGCACAAGTGCATCCAGTTCGGCATCATTGAAGCTAGGCTTCCTTGGCGTGCCGGACCGTGTAGCCGTGTCGGGGTCATCAGCCTGTACTGGACGAGCACTCTTCCTCTTTCTTTTTGTGGGTGGTGGGGATCCAGAGTGCCCTACGCCGCTCTGGACACTAGAGGCAGGAGCACCGGTGGACTGTGTAGTAGTAGTGTGCGATGGCACACTGACCACATGACTTTCTGCAGGCATTAGCTGAAGTGTGATGATGGCAGGGGGAACCTCAGTCTGATGTACCGGGACCAACACTGTCCTTGCTGGGGGAGTCAGAGATGGGATGGACGGAGCTGCAGCTGCCCCTGCAGCCTCCCCACCCCGCCTACTCGGGGCAGCAGATGACATGGCTGCCCCGGTACCACGTGGCCTGGTGACACTGGCTTGCGCCGCCACCCGTGGCCTAGACTTGGCGACCTGGAAGTCAGCCTGGGAGTCACCCTGTGCTAGGTCAGGTGCCACAACGGGCCGGTCCAACAAGGGCTGAGCAGGGATGGTGTCAGCCACGTTTCCCTCAACCATGGGGGGGGGGATGTATGTCCCTGACTGGTCCTCCACACGTGGGGGGCTTGGGGGAGTCTGCAAATCCTGGCCATGTCCCCTACCGCGCCCACCACGCCCACCTCTTGCGGCTCGGTGTCAGGTTTCCTTCTCTTATTCAAGTTTCCTTTTCATTATTTATCCTTTTCAGATTAGCTTTGTGTGGGTGGGAAGTTTTCCATTATAGTTGGTTAGGCCTTAACTTGATGATTCAGAATCCTGGTTCTGACCCAAGGCAAGATGGAGCCTCACAGTGACAGCTCTGATTGGCTAGAAGACAATGCTGAACAACAATGAACATTCTAAACTGTCACTCTGTGCCTTTCATCATCAAAACCCCATCTGAGAGGACGTGTTCAGTGGCTGCTCCTGCTTTAGTATTAGGCCTGGTGGATTTTATCCTTCAGATCTCAGCAGTTGAGCGGCTACTTTCTTGGGGGTTCAGGAGAAGTCTTCAGCTGGCAGGAATTCGTTTTGGAAGATAGGAAAAGCAGGAAATCTTTGTGAATTCGCTAAGGAGATAAGTGACTTTATTTCTACTGTAAATCTGTTCATCTTAAATACAGTCTCCTTGAAAATTTGTTAAAAGTAGTGTTTCAACTAAAACAATTGAACTATCGGTGTGCGCTTGTGTTTCCAGTGCGGTGTTCCTTAGCGCGAGATTTTGACTGTAACGTGCGTATTCAAGTGAGCGCGTGCTTTCTAGCGTTTGTATTCCGAGCGCGAGCAGAGGTTGGTCTCGTGCCATTTTAAAAGCGCGTGTGTTTTATTGCGCGAGAGATCCTTTTCGCCAGAAGCTATACGCAGCGTGAAAACTACAAAGCGCGTGTGAAATATAAAGCGCGTGTGAAATATAAAGCGCGTGTGAAATACAATGCGCGTGTGATTTTTAGCGCGAGTATACAAAGCGCGTGTGAAGTATAAAGCGCGTGTGAAATACAATGCGCGTGTGATTTTTATCGCGTGTGTACAATGCGCGTGTGAAATACAATTCGCGTGTGAAATATAAAGCGCGTGTGATTTTTATCGCGTGTGTACAAAGCGCGTGTGAAATACAAAGCGCGTGTGATTTTAAGCGCGAGAATCTGTTCGTAGCGTGCCTTGTGAGTGCGCGTGTGTTTTTTCCATCGCGAGTAATTTTGCGCGTGACAATCACTTCGTTGCTTTTGAACTCAATAGCGCGGGTGTTCTTATTTCGCGTGTCTCGCAGGAGAATATTATTGCGCGTGTGGACCATTGCGCGTGTGAATTGTTGCGCGTGTGGATTTTTTGCGCGTGTGGATTACTTGGATCGCGCGTCTTCATCCGTTTGCGCGTGTTCTTCAACCAGGAAGATTTCTATGTGAAGTTCAACGATTAATGGAAATAGATTAGTGTTTTGGGATATGTGTCGGTACAACTTCTTCTGTTGGCGACCAAGATGGGTTTGATTTGGCCTCTCAGCCGTGTCGCATCCTATGTAGCATTCGTTGGAGGAACCAATCCCCTACCTCCTTGGTTACTAATATGAATAGATAATCTGCCACTCAAGAATTGCGCCACACTTGTTAGTTCAATATTTTCAAAAGAACATTTCTTTTTATTCCTTATTTGCCCTTTGAATTCTTGTTGACACGTGTTTCGGCTACTCAAGAGCCTTTCTCAAAACAGAACAGGGCTTTATTAGGTACATATCTTATTCTATTAACACAATTATTATATAATGTTCAAAAACATTTTTGTATTCAAAAAGGTTTGGGTAAGGAAAGGAAGGTAACGAAGAAAAGAAAGAAATAGGAAAGGGGGGGGGTTTATGCAATATTAAATCACATATATTTTGGAAAATAAATAAAAGTAATAGATAATTCACAAATGCAGTACATCGCAATACAAATAATTACATCAAAATGTGCATCAAATTCATAATAAATACAAAACAATATAAGTGATAAGAGAACAATAAAAGATAAAAAATAATAATAGTGGATAATAAGTAAAATAACAAACAGAGAAACAGAAAAAATATATTGTTTAAAATAATTCCTCATACATAAATCCACATTTTATATTTAAGGTTTCAATATTAAACACAAATTCTCATTTGTATTATTTCTATAGTGATTCTATCATGTATTACAGACTACAGTATTGTTCCCTCTAATGGGTTGCAGTAAATCTACATTCGACACACAATAATATATTCATGTTTGAGCGTAATACATAGAACAGTAGAAATCTCTTACCCGTTAATTCCATAAATCCCGGGTAAATCCCTATAGTGAAAATAATGCAGAAAGAAATATTTCCAATCCAATTGTTGTTCACACACAGGAATTAAATCTATTAATTCTCCAAAGGTTTTGGTTAAGCTCAACCTTTCGTATGGCCATAAATTCTAACCTTCCACTTAAGAGTCCATCACATCTACCTCGCCACTCCACACCTTAATTTATCAACAATTTCGGTTTGTCTTATTAAGTTCACAGTCTCCCCGTTAGCAAAAAGACCCCGGTCTGAATCAACTCCCATATGGGCATTTGGATCGCCCGACTGCGGGCGTGCAAAAACGTCTCTTTTTCCTTTTCCGTTCGGGGACCCACCCCTGATGGCTTACCTGCAGCTTTGTAACAATCCGTCTCCTCGCGTCGGCCTCAAACAGAAATGAGCCACCGCGGGGATCCACCATGTAATGTATAGCATCACCAAAGTTACACGAATCCTCCTTCTTCTCTTTCTAGCATCGTTTTACAGAGCGGCCATATTGGAAGGGTTAAGAATGCACAAATCATCTATTCACTTAATCATTGTTTGTATCATGATGATGTGTCAAATTCCCCATCTCCCATTCACATATTGGAATAAATGAATATATTTCTGAACGGACATCTACCCTATATTATAGGCCAATTTAAAAATATATATTTACTACAAATTTTTGTTAGCCCCTAGAAATTAAATTCTTGTTATTATCCAAATGGTGTTCCAACTCAGTTTGTGTCGAATGTGATTAGCCATTAACCACCCTTACATAACATTATTTCTCAATTAATCTTGATACAAATAAATGTTATTGAAAAGATTTCGGCATTACAAACTACCTTTGCATATCAAATTGTTTATCATTTTTGTACATTTTACATATAAAATCAAGGTTTCAAACCATAAAGAATAGCATCCATTTCAATATCCATTTGCTTCCTTCCACCAGAAATAAAGTACCATGCCCTAACAGTGTCCTTTCATTTCATGACATGTATGAACATTATCAAATCAGAGAAAATGTCCCATCTCGTTATCATGATTGAGACCAAACTCAATCGATCTAAATTTGCATATCAATCTGGCTTCCATCTGTCTTAATTTCTCCTCTATATTTCCACCTCTTTTCCCCATTCGTATCTTCTGCAGTCCAATAAACCTCAGAGTTTTTTTGTTTTCCATTTGATGTTGGAGCTGCCAATGTTGTGCCAGCGGTAATGTTGCATCCTGGCTTCCAATGGATGAGAAATGTTCTCTTATACGAAACCTCGTTTCCCTAATCGTGCTTCCAATATAGATCATCTTGCATGGACATATTATTGCATATATTGTATATTTTGAACGACAATTTATATTTTCTTTGATTTTCATTTGCGTCCCTCTTGAGTCCACAAATTCCATCGTCATGTCATGTGCAAAATCACACATAGTGCAGGTGCCACATTTTCGGAACCCTGACGTCTTTGGGTCCAACCATGTTCTGCTAGGTTCAGGTTTTACATCTGGTAGAAGAGAAGGGCTCAAGGTCATTTTCAAAGTTTTAGCCTTACGATATGTTATTTTTGGTCTTTCTCCAATATACTCCGTTAGGTGAGAATCAAGTTGTAAAAGATGCCAATTTTTGTTTAACGTTTTCTTGAGTACTCCAATATTGGAGCTATATGTTGTAATGAAATTAATCATCCTGTGCTCAGTATTTGTCCTTCTTTCTTTAGGCATCAGAGTCTGCTCCCAGGTTACTTTAGCTACCTTTTGTTGTGCTGCTTCAATGCATTTCTTTGAGTAGCCTCTCTGTTCAAAACGATCCTGCAGTAGCTCACATTCTGACTTGAAATCAATAGTGTTTGTACAGTTTCTCCGTGCTCTAATAAATTCCCCTTTCGGGACATTCCATTTTATCGGTTTGTGGTGGCAACTACCGGCATGGAGGGTTGAATTCACCTCCGTTTCCTTGCGAAAGGTTCGTGTTACCAATCTATTGTTCTGTACAAAGATGGTCAAATCAAGAAAATTTATGGAACACTTGTCATCCTTGCCTACAAATTCAATGCCCAGATCATTATCATTTAATTTGATTTTAAATTCATTCAAATCTGAACTTGTTCCATCCCAGATTATGAGGACATCATCAATAAACCGTACCCATAGAATCATGTGTTGTTTGAATACCTCCTCCGTGTATACTGATTTCTCCTCAAACATACCCATAAAAAGGTTAGCCAATGCTGGTGCATACTTAGTGCCCATAGCAATCCCTTTCTTCTGCTGATAGTATTTGTTATCAAACAAGAAAATATTGTTCTCTAATGTTACTGCCAACATCTCCTTCAACATTTGTATGTATTGGTAGTGCGATGCCGAGTCCTGTCTAAATTCAAAATCTATGGTTTGTATAGCCGCTGGATGTTCAATGATAGTATATAGTGCGCGGACATCCCAGGTTGCAAGTCGATATGATGGTTTCCAATTTATTCTACTGATTGCCTTGATAGTGTCTGTAGTATCTTTAATAAACGCCTTTAGTTTTGGTACACGTGGTCTTAATATGTTATCAATATACTCAGAAATTTTCTCCGTTAGCCATCCAATACCACTAAGTATTGGTCTACCTTCAGGAATCTTGTCAAACAATTTATGTATTTTAGGTAAAAAATACATGGTTGGGATCACTGGAGTTTTATTTGATAATGCCGATTTTTCATCATCCGTAATCAGACCTTTCCTATGCCATTCATGTATCTGTTCCTCCACTCGAGTTATAATGTCCACTATGGGATTGCCTGGTAGTTTCAGGTAACAATTTGGTATTGTTAAGTGATTCTGAGCCATAATGATGTAATCCTCTCTATTCATCAGTACAATATTCCCGCCTTTATCGGCCTCCTTTATAACAATTGTATTGTCATTCTCCAAATTCCTCAATGCTTGCCTTTCCCCCTTTGTTAGGTTCTGTTTGTCCACTTTCATTCTGATTTCATCATACATTTTATATATATCACGTGATGTTGCTTTGTAGAATACTTCAGTCATATTTTCATTTGAGAGTTGCGGTGAAAATTTAGATTTAGGTTTAAGTTCCTTCTCTATAAGACAACTCGGTCTGATTTTCAAGTCATAAAGAGTATTGTGAATTTCACTGTCTTCTCCATCTCCCAATGTTTTTAGAATATGAATGTTCTCAATATCCTCCATGGTAAGGTCCGATTTTATCAGTTCTTGCTCGGTCCGTATAGAGCCACTCTTGTGAGCAGTTGCAAAAAATTTTTTTAATCTAAGTTTTCTTACAAATTTAAATAGATCTATCTGAGTATTGATAAGATCCAATTTACAGGTCGGGGCAAATGATAATCCTTTATTCAATACAGTTCTCTCATCATCCGTTAGGATATGTCCTGATAGGTTCAACACTAAGTCAATTATTGTTTTTTCCTGGTTGCATCCCGGGCGGCCGCCCGCGTTAGGCGACGAGAATCTTCCAGCACATCTGGGTTGCCTGTGTCTACAGCCCCCCCTCCTTCCTCTCCTCCTTGAGTAGTAGTACTCTTGGGTTGTGCATTTGGTAGTTGAAAACGGACCTGTTTTTGGTTTCCGACTCTTGTTCCTTTCTTATATCTTCTTATTTGATTCAGAAAACCCGCATGTTGTTGATTTTTGTTATTAGTTTTATCTTGACATGGTTCCTCTCCCTCTGCTCCTTCCTTCTCTGATTCTGAATCCACCTCTGAGCTGCCAGAGGATGTATTTGGTGTACTAGCCTTAGATAATGGTTTTGTAAATTTATCAAATTTCTCCTGAAAAGTATATACACGATCCTCTTTATAATCCCTTTCATCCCTGAAAAATTTTCGCAATTTTCTTAGTTTGATTTCATCCTGATAGATTTTTAATATTTCATACATTTTTTTGTAGTTTTTTTCCTTAGTTGCTTCAAGCGCTTGGGTTTCAGCAATTTCTTTGGTGATTATGTCAATCTGTTCCGTTGCTCGTACGTGTTCTCTTTCTGCATGTTGGATTAAGATCCTAATCATATTATCCGAACTGGCATTCAAATTTTGTTCCCATTCCTCTGCCAGATCACGATCTTCATCCTTGGCTAAGTCTGGAAATATAAGTATTCTTAAGCCTCTTGGTATTTGTTTCTTACTAATATAATTTTTCAATGATATCAATTCCCAATACTTATCTATTTCTTTTCTAGATGTTCGTTCGAGTTTAATGAATTTGTATCGTAGATCTTCCGTTCTCTTTATACCAGGGTTAGAGAAACCATGTTCCATACTGCCTTTTGGAGTAAATAATTTACTCGCATCCTCCTCCCGATTCAACATATATTCCGCCATTTATTTTTAGTGTCCTTGGGTCTGCAAACTGTTGTACCTGTATTTTGAAACAGATTAGTGTTTTGGGATATGTGTCGGTACAACTTCTTCTGTTGGCGACCAAGATGGGTTTGATTTGGCCTCTCAGCCGTGTCGCATCCTATGTAGCATTCGTTGGAGGAACCAATCCCCTACCTCCTTGGTTACTAATATGAATAGATAATCTGCCACTCAAGAATTGCGCCACACTTGTTAGTTCAATATTTTCAAAAGAACATTTCTTTTTATTCCTTATTTGCCCTTTGAATTCTTGTTGACACGTGTTTCGGCTACTCAAGAGCCTTTCTCAAAACAGAACAGGGCTTTATTAGGTACATATCTTATTCTATTAACACAATTATTATATAATGTTCAAAAACATTTTTGTATTCAAAAAGGTTTGGGTAAGGAAAGGAAGGTAACGAAGAAAAGAAAGAAATAGGAAAGGGGGGGGGTTTATGCAATATTAAATCACATATATTTTGGAAAATAAATAAAAGTAATAGATAATTCACAAATGCAGTACATCGCAATACAAATAATTACATCAAAATGTGCATCAAATTCATAATAAATACAAAACAATATAAGTGATAAGAGAACAATAAAAGATAAAAAATAATAATAGTGGATAATAAGTAAAATAACAAACAGAGAAACAGAAAAAATATATTGTTTAAAATAATTCCTCATACATAAATCCACATTTTATATTTAAGGTTTCAATATTAAACACAAATTCTCATTTGTATTATTTCTATAGTGATTCTATCATGTATTACAGACTACAGTATTGTTCCCTCTAATGGGTTGCAGTAAATCTACATTCGACACACAATAATATATTCATGTTTGAGCGTAATACATAGAACAGTAGAAATCTCTTACCCGTTAATTCCATAAATCCCGGGTAAATCCCTATAGTGAAAATAATGCAGAAAGAAATATTTCCAATCCAATTGTTGTTCACACACAGGAATTAAATCTATTAATTCTCCAAAGGTTTTGGTTAAGCTCAACCTTTCGTATGGCCATAAATTCTAACCTTCCACTTAAGAGTCCATCACATCTACCTCGCCACTCCACACCTTAATTTATCAACAATTTCGGTTTGTCTTATTAAGTTCACAGTCTCCCCGTTAGCAAAAAGACCCCGGTCTGAATCAACTCCCATATGGGCATTTGGATCGCCCGACTGCGGGCGTGCAAAAACGTCTCTTTTTCCTTTTCCGTTCGGGGACCCACCCCTGATGGCTTACCTGCAGCTTTGTAACAATCCGTCTCCTCGCGTCGGCCTCAAACAGAAATGAGCCACCGCGGGGATCCACCATGTAATGTATAGCATCACCAAAGTTACACGAATCCTCCTTCTTCTCTTTCTAGCATCGTTTTACAGAGCGGCCATATTGGAAGGGTTAAGAATGCACAAATCATCTATTCACTTAATCATTGTTTGTATCATGATGATGTGTCAAATTCCCCATCTCCCATTCACATATTGGAATAAATGAATATATTTCTGAACGGACATCTACCCTATATTATAGGCCAATTTAAAAATATATATTTACTACAAATTTTTGTTAGCCCCTAGAAATTAAATTCTTGTTATTATCCAAATGGTGTTCCAACTCAGTTTGTGTCGAATGTGATTAGCCATTAACCACCCTTACATAACATTATTTCTCAATTAATCTTGATACAAATAAATGTTATTGAAAAGATTTCGGCATTACAAACTACCTTTGCATATCAAATTGTTTATCATTTTTGTACATTTTACATATAAAATCAAGGTTTCAAACCATAAAGAATAGCATCCATTTCAATATCCATTTGCTTCCTTCCACCAGAAATAAAGTACCATGCCCTAACAGTGTCCTTTCATTTCATGACATGTATGAACATTATCAAATCAGAGAAAATGTCCCATCTCGTTATCATGATTGAGACCAAACTCAATCGATCTAAATTTGCATATCAATCTGGCTTCCATCTGTCTTAATTTCTCCTCTATATTTCCACCTCTTTTCCCCATTCGTATCTTCTGCAGTCCAATAAACCTCAGAGTTTTTTTGTTTTCCATTTGATGTTGGAGCTGCCAATGTTGTGCCAGCGGTAATGTTGCATCCTGGCTTCCAATGGATGAGAAATGTTCTCTTATACGAAACCTCGTTTCCCTAATCGTGCTTCCAATATAGATCATCTTGCATGGACATATTATTGCATATATTGTATATTTTGAACGACAATTTATATTTTCTTTGATTTTCATTTGCGTCCCTCTTGAGTCCACAAATTCCATCGTCATGTCATGTGCAAAATCACACATAGTGCAGGTGCCACATTTTCGGAACCCTGACGTCTTTGGGTCCAACCATGTTCTGCTAGGTTCAGGTTTTACATCTGGTAGAAGAGAAGGGCTCAAGGTCATTTTCAAAGTTTTAGCCTTACGATATGTTATTTTTGGTCTTTCTCCAATATACTCCGTTAGGTGAGAATCAAGTTGTAAAAGATGCCAATTTTTGTTTAACGTTTTCTTGAGTACTCCAATATTGGAGCTATATGTTGTAATGAAATTAATCATCCTGTGCTCAGTATTTGTCCTTCTTTCTTTAGGCATCAGAGTCTGCTCCCAGGTTACTTTAGCTACCTTTTGTTGTGCTGCTTCAATGCATTTCTTTGAGTAGCCTCTCTGTTCAAAACGATCCTGCAGTAGCTCACATTCTGACTTGAAATCAATAGTGTTTGTACAGTTTCTCCGTGCTCTAATAAATTCCCCTTTCGGGACATTCCATTTTATCGGTTTGTGGTGGCAACTACCGGGAGTTGATTCAGACCGGGGTCTTTTTGCTAACGGGGAGACTGTGAACTTAATAAGACAAACCGAAATTGTTGATAAATTAAGGTGTGGAGTGGCGAGGTAGATGTGATGGACTCTTAAGTGGAAGGTTAGAATTTATGGCCATACGAAAGGTTGAGCTTAACCAAAACCTTTGGAGAATTAATAGATTTAATTCCTGTGTGTGAACAACAATTGGATTGGAAATATTTCTTTCTGCATTATTTTCACTATAGGGATTTACCCGGGATTTATGGAATTAACGGGTAAGAGATTTCTACTGTTCTATGTATTACGCTCAAACATGAATATATTATTGTGTGTCGAATGTAGATTTACTGCAACCCATTAGAGGGAACAATACTGTAGTCTGTAATACATGATAGAATCACTATAGAAATAATACAAATGAGAATTTGTGTTTAATATTGAAACCTTAAATATAAAATGTGGATTTATGTATGAGGAATTATTTTAAACAATATATTTTTTCTGTTTCTCTGTTTGTTATTTTACTTATTATCCACTATTATTATTTTTTATCTTTTATTGTTCTCTTATCACTTATATTGTTTTGTATTTATTATGAATTTGATGCACATTTTGATGTAATTATTTGTATTGCGATGTACTGCATTTGTGAATTATCTATTACTTTTATTTATTTTCCAAAATATATGTGATTTAATATTGCATAAACCCCCCCCCTTTCCTATTTCTTTCTTTTCTTCGTTACCTTCCTTTCCTTACCCAAACCTTTTTGAATACAAAAATGTTTTTGAACATTATATAATAATTGTGTTAATAGAATAAGATATGTACCTAATAAAGCCGTGTTCTGTTTTGAGAAAGGCTCTTGAGTAGCCGAAACACGTGTCAACAAGAATTCAAAGGGCAAATAAGGAATAAAAAGAAATGTTCTTTTGAAAATATTGAACTAACAAGTGTGGCGCAATTCTTGAGTGGCAGATTATCTATTCAGATTAATGGAAATAACCTGCGTGTGCAGTTAGCACGTTTTTTCCTCTTTCTTCAAGGATTCAAAGACTCAAGATAATTATAAATAGTTTGAAAAGTTTTGATTTTACAAGAAAGAACATTTTAAAGACAATCTAATTGAACTACCAGTGCAAGTTGGAAAAAAGACAAACAAAGAACTAAAACTTCCAGTTTTGCCTAATGTAAGAAGTTGCTGGGAATTTCTAGTATCGCAAGTAAGAGAGATTTTCATCTTCTTATCCGCTTCTCTAAGAAATTTCAAGAGAAGAACCAGGTAGGATTCTTAATTATTAGTTAAGGATTAATTACTTCCCATTCATAAGGTTAAGTAAGTGAATTAAGAAAGTGTATATGTTATTCTTTATCCTCTGCAGGTTCAGCACTGATTAGCCTTGACGCAGTCTGCCTGGTGTTGTTTTGTTGTCCCATTCCCCCTTTCCCTTTGGGGTGTAGTTTACAGAGCTGTCTTGAAAACTAGTTCTGGGAAATACATCTCAGGGGGATTGTCGGGGGTTCAGCAGCTTCCGCGGATACAGGACCTCTCAGCCTGACACTCGGCCACCTTTGCCACCCTTACCACTTGCTCGCCTCCCAGCCATGGCACTGATGGAGTTGTGTGTATGGGAGTTGCAGTGGACAATTGTCCTGGGCAATTGGGGGTCAAAGGGGTAGGGTACTAGATGGAATTCGTACCCAAGTGCTCTAGCAAGGCTGTATGTAACCCCTGGGGAAAGATGACGGGTCACGCAACGCACAGGCACCCCTAAAACAGAAAATGACGTGCACGCGACCCCTCGTAGACCACGTGCGTGGGAAAAGGAACCTGCACTACGCTGTGGCACCCAGGAACACAAAAATGAACATATGCGTGTCACACGCAGCATACAATGTCCTCTGAAGGGGTACGCTACACACGGGGCTAGCACAGTTGGTAAATACGTGCGCGACTCACCGTCTGCCTGGGAAAAGAGCGTGAAAAATACGCGCGTGTGCGCGTTGGCAACACCCCCGCCAAAAGAAGAATTATACACTGTCTGAGGAGACAGGACAAAAGGAGAAGTCAACGCTGTTTGAGGAAACAGGTCGAACAGAAAATCAGAAAAATACTGACAGAGGTAACAGGGAGTACGAACTGGAAACGCTGTGAAGTAAATCGCGTGTGAACCGACAAGAAGTACAGATTTCACCCACTCGCTCTCCACGGGAAGCACGTACAAGGAAATGACGTACTACACGCACCTTTTAAACCACACCACACGTCCAACGTCACTTCCGCGTATACGCACTGAGGCACTATCCTCCAATCACACAGGCTGACACTCGGACGTGCAGTTTTTGGTCTTGTAACATTCCCCCGGGTACAGGGACAAGCCCGCGCGTGTCACGTCACAGACGCGCCTGCGCTGTCAGGGCCTTTGGTCCAATGGAATTGCATACACAGGCCAATCGCGTGTGGAACTTCTCGCGCACCCCTGGAATACACGCACACGCTCCCCCAGGCCCGATCGCGTGTGTAAACACCCGCGAGCCCCTGAAATACACGCGCCCAGGCCAATCGCGTGTGGAACTTCACGCGCACCCCTGAAATACACGCACACGCTCCCCCAGGCCCGATCGCGTGTGTAAACACCCGCGAGCCCCTGAAATACACGTACCCCGCTCCCCCAGGCCTGATCGCGTGTAAATACACCCGCAAGCACCTGAAATACACGCACCCCGCTCCCCCAGGCCCGATTGCGTGTAAAAACACCCGCAAGCCCCTGGAATACACGTACCCCGCTCCCCCAGGCCCGATCGCGTGTAAAAACACCCACGAGCCCCTGGAATACACGTACCCCGCTCCCCCAGGCCCGATCGCGTGTGTAAACACCCGCAAGCCCCTGAAATACACGCACCCCGCTCCCCCAGGCCCGATCGCGTGTAAAAACACCCGCGAGCCCCTGAAATACACGTACCCCGCTCCCCCAGGCCCGACCGCGTGTAAAAACACCTGCGAGCCCCTGGAATACACGTACCCGCTCCCCCAGGCCCGATCGCGTGTGTAAACACCCGCAAGCCCCTGAAATACACGCACCCCGCTCCCCCAGGCCCGATCACGTGTAAAAACACCCACGAGCCCCTGAAATACACGTACCCCGCTCCCCCAGGCCCGATCGCGTGTAAAAACACCCGCGAGCCCCTGGAATACACGTACCCCGCTCCCCCAGGCCCGATCGCGTGTGTAAACACCCGCAAGCCCCTGAAATACACGCACCCCGCTCCCCCAGGCCCGATCGCGTGTAAAAACACCCGCGAGCCCCTGAAATACACATACCCCGCTTCCCCAGGCCCGATCGCGTGTAAAAACACCCGCGAGCCCCTGAAATACACGCGCCCAGGCCAATCGCGTGTGAGAAGCTTCTCGCGCACCCCTGAAATACACGCGCCCAGGCCAATCGCGTGTGGGACTTCACGCGCACCCCTGAAATTCACGCACACGCTCCCCCAGGCCAGATCGCGTGTAAAACTTCGCGCGCACCCCTGAAATACACGCACACGCTCCCCCAGGCCCGATCGCGTGTGTAAACACCCGCGAGCCCCTGAAATACACGTACCCCGCTCCCACAGGCCCGATCGCGTGTAAAGACACCCACGAGCCCCTGGAATACACGTACCCCGCTCTCCCAGGCCCGATCGCGTGTGTAAACACCCGCGAGCCCCTGAAATACACGCGCCCAGGCCAATCGCGTGTGAGAAGCTTCTCGCGCACCCCTGAAATACACGCGCCCAGGCCAATCGCGTGTGGGACTTCACGCGCACCCCTGGAATTCACGCACACGCTCCCCCAGGCCCGATCGCGTGTGAAGACACCCACGAGCCCCTGAAATACACGCACCCAGGCCAATCGCGTGTGAGTAGCTTCTCGCGCACCCTTGGAATACACGTGCCCAGGCCAATCGCGTGTGGTACTTCACGCGCACCCCTGAAATACACGCACACGCTCCCCCAGGCCCGATCGCGTGTGGGCCTTCTCGCGCGTGTAGGACTTTGGCGCACATTTTTTTCCTGCGCAGGGACGCTACCGCCTGCTTTCGTGTGGCGGACATGTATGGGCCTCTGCGCGTCTTTGGCCATGCGCTGTTTTTCCCTATTCGATTCCATGAATACGTGTTGTAGGCGAGCGTGTGGGCGTTCTGTGCACTTGCCTCCTGTACTTCCCCCGTGACGCCCACATTTTCACGAGTTGTTCCCCATTCTGCGTGTGACGCCCCGTGTTACGCCTACTTTTGTTATGTGCGCCGCGCTATGTGCGAATTCGCTGTGGCCTTATCGCACGGCGTTCGTTGACCTGTGCGCCAGCGTGCGCCGCGCACTTTCTCAGCGCACATCCCACATTTCGCGCGTGCACGTACTTCCATGAATTTATGTGCGATGTTTTCTGTGCGATAATCGCACTTGCACTGCGATTTTCGCTGTTTCTCTGCGAATCGCACGTTTTCGCACGCGTGCGCCGTTTTTTCGGCGCACGTTGATTCCATGAATCGGCCTGTTATGGTTTAGTTAGGATGTTGGTGATTAGTTCTGCTGCGTGTGCATATGCAGCAGAATCTCATTCTTTCATATATTAGGCCATATCTGTGGGGGGGCTGCTCCCTTATTGGACTGTGCCCAACTAGAATGTTAAGCACACTACATCTTTACCTGATACCAGGAGAGAAGAACAATTATCCACAAGCAAAATGGATTGAGGCCACAAGTAAACCGTAGGCTGCATTAATAGACACAGAAACTTGTCTCATAATGTCTGGGCATGTTCAGGCAAGACCATACAGAGGCAGTGTACTTGTGCCTCATATATCTGAGAATATTTCTTATACTCTATTAATTTACAAAAGGCCAGAGTTTAGCACCCTGCCGAACAGATAGGTGGAATCGAGCAAATAACACTGATGAAACGACTCTCTCCCATTC
This sequence comes from Ambystoma mexicanum, assembly GCF_040938575.1. Classification (NCBI taxonomy): domain Eukaryota; kingdom Metazoa; phylum Chordata; class Amphibia; order Caudata; family Ambystomatidae; genus Ambystoma; species Ambystoma mexicanum. The sequence goes on from NC_090923.1 coordinate 989,551,420, forward strand.
TCTTTGGCTAATGCATCTTCAGAGTGTGAAGGCCCCCTTTCATGGATTAGGACCCACTGAGCAATAATGCACATTGACCCACACGTCCTTAGGCCACAGGAGACAGCCTAGACCTGAAGGAGAATTGTGCAACTGCTGTCACGATCTAGTGTACTATGGAAATTGTAACCTGCATGCACTGGGGAACAAGAGTAGAGTTAACAAAGATCGTCTTCATTTTATCTAGCCACATACATTCTCATGGAAACAGAGTGCATATCTACATACGTCTGTCTAGGATGTGCTGATCAAACCAAGAAGGCTACCGTCTGGGTTCATAAGTGTTCTTGCGTGTCTAGACTGGCCTACATTGGAGGCAGTTTGTACATTTTTCTTATTATGGCATTGCGTTTTTAATGGCAAAGCCAACAGCAGTATGTTATGTGGGGGCCTACTGGCATACTGGCAGAGCTAGCTTGGACATGTTTTCTTATGGTATCATTACTGGCATTAAAGCCAACATCAGTATGTTCTTGTATGGGAACACAGCACATATTCGTGCAGCCACCATGGACCACACACAACTACTAGTGAGGAATGTGGGCTTGTGGCAGGCCTTGGCTCATTATGTTGGCTCGGCACCATGTGGCATAGAGCCAAAGGGGAGGAAACAAATGAGGGTCTCTCTCTCTCTCCACGTTCCTTGCCACACTCCATATGTGAGAGCTATCTAACAAATGAAAATGCTTCAGAAAACTTCCAACACATGTAAGTATATTTCTGCAGCTTGTGGATCTGCTTAGATCACATGCTCTGCGTAGTCTGACATCTAGTGATAGTCGCGGAGGAAAACAGATGTCGACAGGACGTATTCGTAATACTATCCCTAGTGTGGCGTCTACTGTACCCATGGTCCTTCACGTGTCGAGGTCCCTCAGATGGTTTCTTTCCGCCATTGTGATATATATGTGGCGGGTATTGGATATTATAGTAATATGGAGGTGCTGCGGGGGGTCTCCCACCGCATATCTATGTGTTGTAAAAGGGATTTAATTTAAAAAAGAAAAGTCGCCATTTTCGGCCGTCGCAATTATGTGTGGTCGCAGTGATCACATAGATCCGAATCTTGATACATATGAACCAATTAATGTGTTCCCACCGAAGAAGGCTCAGATAAAAACAAAGCTGAAACATTTTGGGAACTGGTGATTCGGTCTACTTTTGAACAATAAAGCCAAGACCATAAGCTATTGCTACAAACATGCTTTGCAGACTTTTGCACCTATGCAGAGACACATTGGACTTCATTACGACTTTGGTTGTAATTCAGCAGTAGTTCTGCTGATTTACTGGCAAACTTGGTTACCGATTGCACCACTTGGTCCCGTAGTTTTACCATGGGACAACAGGTGGTGTTGTTCCCCATTTCTGTAGTCCATAGCACGTCTTGGGGATTTCGGCAGAATTACTGTGACCGGTAATTCCTACGATTTGTGGCAGATGTATTGTTAGCATGATCCTTGAGGAAAATCCTCCACCTTAAGGACAAACTTGTAGTTCGGCAGTGTGCTAAAAACAGCAGTATTTCCGTTACCGCCAAAAAAGTGCTGGTAACGGAATTACCACCAGTTTTTCCTGCACTGCTGAATTTGTAATGAGGCCCAATGTAGTTTGTATATATAACGATACAAATTTGAATGCATCGAAATGACTGGTTTCTACATATATTTTGAGATGTATTGCACGGTACATTAAAAGAAAATGTATGAAAGGTATCATACATAACTATTGCCGCAGTCTGGAATCAGATGCTATGTTGTGACCCTGTGAATATATTGGACTGTGGCCAGATACAGACACATTATCTAAATCAGGTATTCCATGGCAGGGTGGGGGTGTGTGCTCTTCCCCAGCGGGCAAATTAGTTGCCCCGTCTTTGGGGTAACTTGCAAACAACATGGGTTGGAGGGATAGGTCTAGGGGGCCATACCCTTGGGAATGTCATTGAAGATGGTGATATAAAGTATTTTTTAGAGATACAGGAGTAGTTTCATTTGGGTCAGTGTGTGTTCTATCAGTATCTTCAATTCCGACATGCCCTACTCGCAATTACATGGGAATTTATGATCTCCCGGATTCCTCTCCTCTGGAAAGATTTGTGGTGGCTGTCGGGATTAGTAATAAACCGATCTCTATGATGTACAAGATGATAACTGAAACTAGAACAATGCTCTTGTCAAGACTGTGGGATAATTGGTAAAGGGACCTGGAAGAGGAGGATTGGCAGAATGTTGCACCTACGCAGAGACACATTGGGTCTCATTACGACTTTGGTGGTAATTCGGCAGGAAATCTGCTGATTAACTGCCAAACTTGTTAACCGTTCGTACCACTTGGTCCCGTAGGTTTACCATGGAACTACAGGTAGTGGTAGGGTGGTGTTAATCCCCATTTCACAGTCCTAATCAGACTGCAATATGTGTCATTTTGAGAATGGTCCAATAAAAAAAAATAGACTTATTATTCCTTAGAAGCATGCAGCAAATTGGCAGAGGTGAGAATGAACTGTGCTCTAAATGTAAAAGGGACACAGTCGCTTTTTTTTGGTCTTGCGCACAACTTCTAAATTATTGGTGTGCAGTTGGCACCGAGATAAAGAGTCCTGGACTGGAGTATGAAAGTTAGACCGAAACTGTCTCTCTTCTGAATATGGGGTGACATGGCACATTCCAGGTACGAGGTAAGTTATTGCTGTGGCCGTGGTGGTGGTAAAAGGGGAAATAGGTTATGGCTAAGAAGTGGGGAGTAAGCTGATCAGCCCTTGATAATGGAATAGCGATTGGTACGGAACCAAACCATTGAAGGTGAAGAATTAATATGTGAAATTTGGTACTATTTGGGGGAAATGGTTCTACACCTTATAATGTTAGAATGATAGATTGCGAGAAACACTGGTCTAAACTGCATGGGAATTGTATTGCTGTAACGTTTATTCAATGCTGTGGTAGGTGTTGGTTTGAACACGGGAGTACAGGGTGGGGATGGTCAGGAGTACTGTTTCATGTTCAGTATTCTTTTTATGGCAAAATGCTAATGAAGTTATGTCATACAAATATTTTTTATAAAGTTCATGCACATGAGATTAATTATCTAGGGAAGAAAGTGTTCTTGCCAGGCAGGTAGTCACTATGTCCACGTTCTAGTGGCAATATACAGGGCGATATACAAGGCCTTCCAGGCCGGTAAGCCAGACTACCCTCCCAGCAAACATGACCTATTTAGCCACCAAAGAATATTTTGCAGTGAGAAGTCCAAACAAAAAGCCAACAAACTTGCTGTATTTCTCCTGATATTCTTCTAAATTATGGAACATCATAAACTCAAGTATGGAATATCATACTTCCAAGCGTCTCTCCCATTCTGCGGTAACTATTCTTCACAAGTTGTCCCTGCAGTAATTATCCCCCAGACTCATTAACTCTCGACAATATCACATTGACTGTGTGTTCCAACTATCTCAAAATGGCCCATGCATTGTTATACTTTGTCCCCATAAGTGTATTTGAATGACAATTCATATTTTTATAAGCATTACTACATTTACACAATAAGAATGCATATCGAATTTATTGTACATAATGCTTAGTTGTGCCTCTGGCCAATTTCTGGTCTCTATACAATGGCTAAATGTGAAACTTAAATGACTGCAAAAACCATTGTTATCTTATATACTTTCTTGTGGGACACCTCTGAAGTTGGCATGGCCGAATAGCAAGATAACAGATATACAGTAAAGGCAGCTGTTGCACATGCTGACATAGGGGCTTCTGGGTAGGGTGGGGTGAGGAGTATGATTTTTATTTTATTTGAACAGTTTCTCAGACCCATGTAATGTTCGCGTGTCACTCATATTATCAACGTCTGAAATTGTAAACCAATGAAGTGGTTAAAAAAAAATGTAGTGAGAAATGTACAGTACTAGCCAAGGAAGCAAACATATGCATCAAAGAATATGCAGATGTTTAAGGGTGATTCGAAAACACTTGCATCACTTGTTCTTCTCTTAGGTTTTTCTTATGACTTGCAATCAGTTGAACGTTCTTATTGTTTGATTTGTTATTGATTCTTGTAGGGAAGCTCAAAATGATAAAAAAATATGCCCGAGTCTCTGTGTGGCATGACATTAGTATAACATAACTAAATAATCGGCATACCCAAGGTGGGGGTACATGAGCGAATTTAAAAGCTATCCTTCATCCTCATCTGTTACATATTCCTCAAAAATTCCTTAGATATACGGCAAATAATTTGAAATGTCATAAATCGGTCTAGCAACTAATACGTTTTAGGACCCTATAACAATAGTGTTCAAGTTCCATTTCAGACAGATCTACCGCCACATGCACAAAGACTGGTGGATCTGGATTTTTCCTCATTCAATACTTTGCATTCTTGCAGTAACAGTGTTGACAAGAAAGAATGGATGCTGTCGGTCTTCTTCACCCTCTTCAATAAAGGCGCACGGTTCCACTATATTCCTGTACCCACGCAAGCAATTTAAAATACGTGTCCAATAATTCATCTGGGATTGATCAAAAACCAAGCCTATGTATATCATTCTTGTACTGTTCATGTAGGTACCGCATAACATTACTACATTTTGAAAGAGTTATTAGCACACACCTGGAGAGTGCTTTCGGAAGCCTTGTAGTATGTCAGGAACTGACTCAGATCAGTTTTTGTTTAATGGTATGTACAAATCAAGTTCATTATCGCGTTAGTCCAGTTTTTGCTTTTTACCATCTGATGAAGTTCTTTGTGACTCCAAAAACATAGTCAAATAAAACGTAGCACAATTTGGCTGTTGTGATTTGTGTATAATGGTGCCAAAATATTCTCACTCATTCCAATTTCCTGAAACAGGGTGCCGAGTAGACAAGCCCAATACTTGGTTTCGGTGAAGCTTGGCATGACCGGAAGGACCTCAGTACAGATTGAGAGAGCATGGGGCCTTAAACATGGACACCATTGTTGCTGTTCACCTTCGTTATTGTAGGCCATGTGCCCTGCAGGAGATAAAAACCTGTGCACCAAGGTTAGGCACATAACTTATTCATTGCTATCGCACCTGGTTGAACTATACATAGCACCACCCAAATAGGGCTCCAACGACTGCTAGACTGAGTTGATCAATATTCTCAGATAAATGGCTTCAAAATGAACAGTCAAAAATGGCAGATAATCTGCTTTTAAAAAAAATAAGAAAACGTTACTGCCATGTGAGTTATGCTCTATATGAGTGGTAGTTAACAGAATTAAATATTTAGATATAATTCTAGCTTGCAAGCAAAGCTGGAAACCATTCTGAGAGGCACAAATAAATCATAGTCACTTTGTGATGTTGCTACTACTGAGCTTTGTTTGTACTGAGAACTCAAAATAAACTTTTAAATTAAAAATGTGCATTTTGTGTTTCATGAAATATGCCTCTATTTAAGTGCCTTTGCCCAGAAAAGGTTATAATCTTTGAGCACAGTTGGATTCTCCCGATGCACAGTTTGCCCTTACCCCATCTTTCTTTTCCACCTTCCTTATCTCATAACTGACTTTGCTAGTTTCTTCCACAGGGGACTTTCTGATTGTGGATCCGATTGAGGAGGGGGAGAAGGTGAAGGCAGAGATCGCCTTCATCCTGTACAAAGATCATGTGCGCTACCTGAAGAAAGAAGGTTGCTGGTAATGTGGAGGAATTTTGGGGTTGGGCGTTACTGCATAGAAGACAATGCCCTTGTATCTTATCTTTTCCCTATCCTCTATGCTCAGTATGTATGTGATGTCATGAGTGCCTGGAAGTGGAATGTTGTGTTAGTGGTCTCTGCTGGGTGTTTCTTGAATTGCAGTTGGTGAGAGGCTGACTTAGAGAGATGGTGGCCGGTGGATGTTCCCCAATGTAACACCTGTCTTGTAACCTGGCCCTGTTCTTATCTGCAATGTAACTGAAGCAAAGAAGTTTCCTTTTGTACCTGAGGCTCCTGTGTGATATGTGGACAAAGGCACCTTTCAAAAGCCCTCAATGTCATTTTGATGCTAACTATGAAAACAAACACCACCTGATAATGGCCCGGGCAGGCTACATCCTTTAGGAATACCATATGAGGTCATTACCACTGTATTACGAGTTAAAATAACTCATAAATTAACTCTGTTTTCAACTCCCCAAAGGCAAAGAAATCCCCATAATTGTTTTACTTTTTTGCTTGCACTGTAGGGAAGCATGGAATCGAGAGCACTTCCTTCAATGCAAAAAGAACAGTTTTGGTACGGTGGCAACAAAAATGGGTGAAACACTGGGCATCTTGGATGCTCACCTTCTCAGTATCTTTGCAATGTAATGGGCAACAGGGTCAGAAATGACCTTTTATTCATTGGCAAAATGTGTACAGTAGTGTTTTGATCCATTTCCATCACCAGAATTAGGGTGGAAATTGATTAAGTAAATGAAAGAATAATAATGCATGCAGTATTTCTGAAAATCTCGTTCATCTCGTTCCATCTGATGGATTTCTTATATTGATGCAGATTTCCAGCAGTACCTTCATGTGGTAACAGTAATTACTGCATGTAGTGTTTTCATTTTGAAATCCGCCCAAGCCATAATGAGGACCACAGGGTTTTGTATCCCTTCGCAGATATAGAACGCACATTAACTGGCAAACGTCTCTTGTATTTGTATTGTATTTGAATTTATACAGCGCTTTCGCCAAAGCGATTAACAAAGAAGCCAACGGTACAAAATAAACAATGCAAAGTTAGCAGTACAAGTCAACGGTTTATGGAGCAGACAGAGGTGACAAAAGGCGAACCTTTAAGTGAGTACGGAAGATGTAATAAGTAGAGGAAGAGTGAATGTTAAGGTGGAAAGAATTCCAGTGGAGTGGGGCAAGGAAAGAGAAGGAGCAAAAGCTGGGGGAAGCACAGGGGGGCTTGAGAACCACAAGATGATAGGTAGACTGAGAATGAAGAGTGCGAGTGGGAGAGTATAAGGAAACTAATTATGCAAGATGAGGGGGTGGTGGGTAAGACTGCAGACATTTGAAGCCAAGAGAGAGGCAGTGAAACAGAAGATAAGATTCAAATGGTAAGCTAAAAGCATCTAGAATTGAAGGAGATCGAAGCACCAGGAGTAAGACCGAAAAAGGAGAAGACGGATGGCAGAGTTATAAATCAAAGGAAGGGGTGAGGCGATACTCGGGGAGTCCAACCAGCAGAGAGGACCAATAGTCGATACATGAGAAAATTAGAGCAGAGATGAGAAGTTAGATGCGTGAAAGGAGAGGAAGACCCAAGCGTGGCAGAGATTAAAGAGAAGAAAATGACAGTTGTGTGCTGTAAGAGAGATATGAGAGGAAAAACGAGGAGTCAGCGGACACTTAGATTCAGGGCAGAGGAGGAAAGAGAGCTGAGCGGGGGAACGGAAAGAGGGAGGGGCGAGAGATGATGGAGGGAAGAATAGAACTTCGGTTTTAGATGGGTTAAGGTGAAGGAAGTCGGAGCGCATCCAGTAAATGGAAGAAAGACAGGCAGAAACTTGAGAATGCAGAGTATCAGAAAACTCGGTAAAAGAAAAAGAACATTTTGGAGTCATCAGTGTAGAAGTGACAGGAAATATTAAAGTACAGGATGATTGAAGAAAGAAGGATTGTGTATAGTGAAAACAGGAGTGGGCCAAGAACAGAGCCTTGGGGAACATCATATAGAAGTGAAAGAGGAGGAGAGAGCTGGCCTGCCCAGGACACAGAGTAGGCACAATCAGATAGATAACATTGAAGCCAAGTGAGAGGAGCACAAGTGATGCCCAAGGAAGAAAGAGAGGGCATGTGGTAGTGTGATGCACAGTGTCAAGTGCTGCTGAGAGGTCCCGTAAAATTAAAATAGAAGAGAGCGCGTTGTGATGTGCAGAAAGAAGGGAATCGGAAACATGCAAGAGGCAGTTTCAGTAGAGTGCGCTAGTTGAAAGCCGGACTGGAGTGGGAGGGTGAAGAGAGTGGCGATGTAGGTAAGAAGAAACCTAAGAGTAAACAATGTGCTCTAAAAGCTTAGATAAGAAAGGGAGTAGAGAGATCGGACAGAAGTTAGCGGGAAGGAAGGGGTCAAGAGAAGAACAGGGATGACAGTAGAATGTTTAAAAGAGACAGGAAAGACAGAGGAGGGGCGAGACAGGTTAATGAGCATGTTAATGTAGGGGAGGATCGACCAGAGAAAAGAGTGTAGAGGGTACAGGGTCAGTTGGAGAAGCTGTAGGATGGGCACAAGAAAGAAAACTAGCAGTAGCAGAATCGGTAGAGGGGAGGCGGAAAAGATAGGAAGGAAAGGGGGCGAAGTCAAGAGGGGGGACAGAGATGTGGAGACGAGAGAGACGCAAAGGTTAGGAACACAGGTTGCCCTGTGTGGTGCTTCCATCCAAACATCTCATATTGACATTTCAGACCTTTGTTTCCACAGCGAGTAGTTGGTGATATAGGCTGATTTAGCATACAACTTAATAATACATATATTATGTGTACATCCACTGTGGCTGGAAGAAAAGAGGCATAATAACCAACCAGAAAGGATTGTGTTACTGTGTGAAGCATTGCATCATTTTTTTTATTTTTTATTGTCTAAAGTGTAGACATAGCTCGAGAGCAGCAGAGCACTATACAGTGTCGTTAACCAGCATTTGGGCTGGCATCGTGTATAATAGGTTCCTTTAATGGAGGATAGTTATAGCCTTTATTCTAATTCCAAGATGGAGGAATAGAAAGGCTTTGCTACCAGTTGTAGAAAGGGCAGGAACTTGATCATTCATCAAAGAAGTTAGGAAGTTCTTCATTTTTTCAGACAAGATTGGGAATGTTGTCAGTTTGGTTTGCCCAATCATTTAATGGATCATCCATTAGATAATTTCACAGATGACAAAACACACACTCATATTCGGCACAACAAGGCTGAAACACGTGTATGGGGTTACTGATGGTACTCTTGTTCAGAGGAGAATTGCCTAGCATTTCGGCGCTGGACTGCCCCTGGGCAGGACAAAGGCTGATATGCGGGGAAATGTCTTCTCTGTGAAAAGGACAGTGAGCTAAAGACTTGGTAGAGTCTCTCCCAGGGGTTATTCACCCAAGAACAGGTCATTGGGCTGTGTTCGTGCTGGTAGAGAGATTCCCAGACCCCCCTTTGTTTGTAAAAATAAGCTAATTCGAGTGGATTGTGTCCTCCAACATATTTCTCATCTTAGATGTATTCCATCCAGCTTTGCTGCTCTTCTGAAGTTTTTTTGGCAGAGGGCGCCGTGCGTCGATGTCGTCGAGTCGATGGTCCCTCGAAGGCCTCCATCGAGGGAAACGTCATCGGGTGTATAAGTAGCACGCGCGGCGCCCGTTGGCCTCAGTTCCGTTTTTCCACAGTTGCGTTGCTTCGGACATTCGGTGCGCCTCGAGTTCTGTCAAGAAATATAATATAACGAGAAGTAATTATGTCCTCGTCATCGACACCGACCACGACCCCGATATCGGGTTTTAAGAAATGCAAGTCGTGCGACTCAAAAATGTCGATCACGGACCCGCACCGCGAGTGTTTGTGGTGTCTCGGGGAAGGCCACGACATGGAGGCCTGTTCGAAGTGTCAGGCGATGACGGGGAAGGCCTTGCGAGAAAGGAGAGGAAAGCTACAGGTAGGTCGGAAGGATCGAAAAGGCTTCGATCTAGATCCCGAAGCGATTCTCATCGCTCGTCGTCGAAAAAGTCGAAGAAACAACGCCATAGGTCTTCCTCCACCTCGTCATCAGACGCGTCTCTGAAAATGAAATGCCCCACAAAACATTTGTCTACCGAAGAGTGGGAAGCATTCAGGGTCAAAATGATGGAGGTGTTTGAGAAGGCAAAGCCTCGGTCCACGCCTTCTTCGGAAGCCGGCCGGGAGCGTCATCGCTCCGACACTCGCGCGCCCTCGAGCCCGGGTGATCGTAAAAGGAAGGATAGGGAACCTTGCAGGACGCCGAGCGATAAACGCTCGAGTCGAGTCGACCGCTCGAGGTCACCAACGCTGTCCGAGACCTATCGCACCTCGAAGGGGAAACGTCGAAGGCCGCCTTGACGCCCTCGAAGCAGACCCTGTCGACGACCACTATGTCGTCGACGCCGAAACCCTCTGCGCCAAAGGCTCCAACCAAGCCAGGGCAGCCAGAAAAAGAGAAGGAGAAAGTTACAAAACATGTAATTTCTTCAGAGCCTGGTACTACACCTCTTCCTCTTCCTCTCCCAGAGAAGGTTCTCAAGCCTCTCCCTAGGAAGGAGTTTTTCAAATCCTTGACCTCAATTTTTGAAGAACAGGAGAGATCAGAGGAGGAAAATGTACCTTTTGGGTTGGAATATGGCACCCCAAACGTCCCAGAATGCTTGATCTCAGAGGAAAGCAGAATGAGGGATTTGGTGGAGTCTTTACACAATGCAAGTGGCATTGACACCTCTCCTGAGAATGACTTTGGTAGACCAGATCCAGGAGAGCATGCCAGTCAGTTAATGACCAAGGTGATAGATTACTTGGGATGGGCTAGACCACCAGCCCAATTCGCCCAGGACGATTTAACAGACATATTGGACCGTGGTCCCACTGAAGACCCAGTACTACCTTTTCATGTAGCCTTACAAAACAGGGTGGCCAAGAATTGGGGAAACTTCAGATTCTATTCCTCTGGTAAATAAATCCCTTGCATCAAAATACCACCCAGGCAGTAGCGACCCCGGCTATCTGTCAAAACTCCAGAGAGTTTGGTCATACAGTCAGCCACAGCTTCCAACAAACTTGCGTACCCGTCTATCCCTCCAAACAGGGACGATAAGCGTGTGGATGGTTGGGCACGGAAGGTATTTTCAGCCGGGAGCATGGCATTAAAATCTGCCAACTCAACATGTGCCTTGGCAACATTTTTGTACACTCTGTGGGAGTGCATCGCAATGGCGGCGGAGCACATACCAGAAGGGGAAGAAAGGCAAAGTTTCCGAGCCATCGTTAGAGATGGAAAGGAGGCCATGCAGGAATCCCTTCAATCTGGATTGGACACTGCGGATAGTGTAAGCAGGTCCATGGGCACTAGCACGGTAATGCGCAGGTTTGCGCGGTTACGGAAGTCGGGTTTTGCACCGGACGTACAGAACCGCCTCCTGAACATGCCTTTTGACGGGTCTCACCTTTTTGGCAACAAGGCTGACGAGAGCCTTGAGAGGTTGCAGACCTCAAAAGCAGCGGCCAAATCTTTAGGAGCTGCTATTAGGCAACTTCAGCCTTTTTGTGCACAAGGGCAATCATGGAGGGGACGATCCTATCGTTATTACACCTCATACGGGAAGACGAGAGGAATGGCCAGTCAATGGGACCAAAGAAAGGCCACTCGTGGTTGACGAGGAAAACATGCTAAGACAGCTCCAGCTGCAGCCTCTTTGCCATCAGCAGCTGCAACATCCGCCACAAAATCACTTTGAGGACTTGCCCCACAAAACACCTGTAGGGGGCAGGCTGTCACAGCATCTGCAAGAATGGCGAGCCATTACTTCAGATGTTTGGGCTCTAGAAATAATAGCCCAAGGCTATTGCCTTCCTTTTCTAAAGCAACCTCAAAGCAATCCACCAGGGAGACACCCGTTGAAACTTTCAAACCCGCTCCTACAGCAGGAAGTTCTAACCCTGCTGGAGAAAGGTGCTATAGAACCAGTACCTGCAGCGGAGAGGAACAAGGGTTGGTACTCCCCGTATTTTTTGATCCCCAAAAAGGACGGAGGACTGAGACCCATCTTGGACTTAAGAAACTTGAACAAGTTCCTCAGGAAGGACAAGTTCAAGATGGTTACCCTTTTTCAGATCCTTCGCGCCCTTCAACTCCAGGACTGGTTGGTGTCATTGGACCTCCAGGATGCTTATTTTCATGTGTCGATTCATCTCAAACACAGCAAATACCTGAGGTTAGTAGTTGGCGACTCACACTATCAGTTTCGTGGCCTGCCATTCGGGTTGACCTCCGCCCCGAGGGTCTTCACCAAGTTAATGGTAGTGGTGGCAGCGCACCTCAGGAGAGGGGGGATTCATGTCTACCCCTACCTGGACGATTGGTTCATCAGAGCGCGCTCTGCCGAACAAGCACTGGATCATCTGAAAGTCACCTGCCACTTCCTCCACAAACTGGGCTTCTCCCTCAATTTAAAGAAGTCTCAAATGACACCTTCCCAACAGCTTCAGTACATAGGAGCTGTATTAGACACATCCTTGGGAAAGAGCTCGCCTCCCAAGACGAGGGCTCAAGACATTCTTCAGATGGTTTCCAAATTCCAAAATGCCCAAAATCTCCAGGTTTACCACTTTTTAAGGTTGCTCGGCCTCATGGCATCCTGCATCTTTCTGATGCTAGAGGCACGCTTTAGGATGAGATCCCTTCAATGGCCCCTAAAGACTCAGTGGTCCCAGTTCTCGGGTCAAATGACGGATCTTCTTCAGATTCCGAACAAGGTCAGACAAGGCCTTATATGGTGGACCTGTGCAGAGAACATCCTAAAGGGACAACCTTTTTGGCAACCATGGCCGAAGATCACAGTAGTGACGGGCGCCTCGCTCCTGGGGTGGGGAGCACATGCCAACGATTTGACAATAAACGGTCGTTGGTCTGCATCGGAGACCAAACTGCATATCAACCTTTTGGAGCTGAGGGCAATAAGACTAGCGCTGAAGGCCTTCCTGCCATCTGTCAGGGGAAAGAATGTCCTGATAATGACGGACAACACAGTGGCCATGCACTACCTAAACAAAAGGGGAGGTGTGGGGTCACTACCCCTGTGCAGAGAGGCAATGCAGCTCTGGTATTGGGCGATTCACGAAGGAATCTCTTTAACGGCAATTCATCTAGCCGAGGAAGAGAATGACGGCAGATGCTCTGAGCAGACAGAGCACGGTGTCTCACGAATGGGAATTGGCTCAGGAAGTCATTCAAGAGATCTTTGCCCTTTGGGGAATCCCTCAGGTAGACCTATTCGCAACCAGTACCAACCGAAAATGCGAAAGGTATTGCTCAAGGGAATTTCCCCCGAGAGGAGCCCTGGGGGACGCGTTCGTGGTGGATTGGAATTTTCCACTATTGCACGCGTTCCCTCCGATTCCCGTCATTCCTCAGGTCATCAGGAGGCTGAGACAATTCGGGAACCGCTTGATCCTAATTGCTCCGTATTGGGCCAGGAGAACGTGGTATCCGGACCTTCTAGATATGTCCATCTGTCCTCCAGTATGTCTTCCTCAGAGAGAGAACCTTCTCTCTGAAATGGAAGGTCCTGTTCTCCACCCAGAGGTCAGAACACTCAACCTTCATGCTTGGTATCTGAGAGGCTGAGATACATGGATTGGAACCTTCCAGATGATGTTATGGAGGTGTTGTTTTCGGCAAGAAGGCCAGCAACAAAGTCTCTGTACCGTTGCCGTTGGAAAAAGTTTTGCAACTGGTGCAGGGAAAAGAATGTCGATCCTTTTCTATGTTCTATTCCGGAAGTACTATCTTTCCTTCTGACCCTAGCACATAGAGGTCTGAATATCGGAACAATAAAAGGTTACCTTGCAGCGCTTTCCATTTTCAAGCGCTCATCAGAAGAATGCTCCTACTTCAAAATTCCTTTGATAACACAATTCTTAAAAGGTCTCACTAATGTGTTTCCTCCTCACCCATTTCAAGTACCGATTTGGGATCTAAATTTAGTCTTAAAATTCTTAATGTGTGCCCCTTTTGAGCCTATGCACACGTGTCCATTAAGATTATTAACATGGAAAACAGCCTTTTTAGTTGCTCTAACATCAGCAAGAAGAGTGAGCGAATTGCAGGCACTGTCTTCTGGGCCACCCTATACTGTGTTCCATAAGGACAGAGTTGTATTGAGGGTTAAACCATCATTTTTACTGAAGGTAATATCTGATTTTCATTTAAGTCAGAAAATTGTTTTACCCGCATTCTATCCTCCACCTCATCCTTCTAAGGAGTAAGAAAGATTACACAGACTGGACCCAAAAAGAGCTTTAAGCTTTTACATCCCTAGACTTTCTAGGCTTAGAGTGGACAACCAGTTGTTTATAGGCTACACAGGAAGAAAACTGGGTCAATCAGTAACAAAACAGACAATTTCACGCTGGATCGTGCTTTGCATTTCTGAATGCTACAGACTAGCGCAAAAAGACCCACCAGAAGGGTTAAGGGCTCATTCCACCAGAGGCATTGCCTCTTCCACAGCCCTTCAGAGAGGTGTCCCGATAAGGTCCATTTGCGAAGCAGCAACTTGGTCTTCACTTCACACCTTCTCAAAATTCTATAGCCTGGATGCTTCCCAGTCTAGAGAGCTGACTTTTGGAAAAGCAGTGCTTTATTCCGCCATCTAAAGGCATTGGTGGAAAAAATCTGACCCCTCCTCCAGAGGAACTATGCAAAATACTGCTTTGGGAGCCAATCTAAGATGAGGAATACGTTGGAGGACACAATCCACTCGAAGAACAAGTTACTTACCAACTGGTAACGTTCTTTCGATTGGATGTTCCTCCAACGAATTCCTCATCGACCTCCCAACCGACCCCTCTGTAGATTTGTTCCGGGTTACTGCCATCTCAAATCTCGCAAGGCTGATGCCTGTCTGCCGGCACAATCTACACAGTACAAGATCACAGATACAAAAGAGGGGAAAACAGAACTGATGCCAACGGGCGCCGCGCGTGCTACTTATACACCCGATGACGTCGCCCTCGACGGAGGCCTTCGAGGGACCATCGACTCGACGACATCGACGCACGGCGCCCTCTGCCGAAACAATTTCCGAAGAGCAGCAAAGCTAGATGGAATACATCTAAGATGAGGAATACGGTGGAGGGACATCCAATCGAAAAAGGTACATCCAATTGAAAAAGAAAGTTACCAGTTGGTAAGTAACTTGTTCTTCTTCTACAAAAGACTTCCTTTTCAAGGAAAATATTTTCCCCAGGAGAGGAAACATTTCAAAGGTGGGGAGTTACGTTCTAAGGGGATGGTGGGCAAAAGGAGACCTCTATGCAGACCCTGTGCCACATTTGGCCTTAAGAATGTTTATGAAGGAGACAAACACTCTGACTGTATTTACTGACTTTACCCACATCACACTGTGGAGGGCTGCACTATCTGTGAAGGTCTTAGCTCCAAGACCCTAAAGGATCAATATAGACGGCTGGAATGCTGGTTAAACGTGGGGAATTATCCCGAATACCCCTGTGACATCGAGTCAACCAAAAGCATGGCCATTCCAGCCGAGAAATGCCCACGGTCGAGGGAGAGGGCCCGGTCGGAAGAGCGGCTGGGGAAGAAGCATAAAAGATCCCACGGCTCTGAGCCGTCAGCGGGGGGGAGACACAATTGCCCATGAAAGACCAACCCTTGCTGGCGAGGAAGTCATCAACAGGAAGGGAGCATCAAGGCCATAGCTCGAGGTCAGTGAGAGAGGGCGAAACCCATTCCTCAGGGCCTAAGGGCACATCGACAGCTGCTTCGAAGCCACATAGACACAGCTCGAAAGAGGCTAGCGAGGAGCAAAGGGCGTGTAAATGACCACCGTCCATGGAGGGGGGAGCAGAGGTCAGCGAAACAGGCTCTGCACCCATCCACTGTGCCCACTACAAAAACTGCCTCGTCTACAAAAACTGGCTTGTCGGCGGCATTGCAAAAGACAGATAGAGCGTCGCCTCACAAGACTAAAAGCCCCAAGGAACCATCCTCAAAACATAAAAACATCAGGTCGACAGCAGCTCAAAAATTTAGTCCGTCGGTGGCAGACCGATCCTCGAAGCAGAATGCTGCCTCGTTGACGACTTCTCAAAAATGTAGCCAGTCAACGGCGATCCATCGTAATCCTTCCAAAATGCACAAGACCACCTCGTCATCATCATCATCATCTCAGTCTGGCTCGTCCACGACTAAAATCCAATATAATGAGATCATGCCGTAGGACATCTTGCAACTTCAGATGGATACCGATTTTGAGGTCCGGCACCAACAATCAGACTCAGAACTGTCGGTCATATGGCAGGACGAAATTCTGACCAAACCATCTACGCCGCAGAGGCATATCCAGCAAGGGCACCCCATAAAATGGGATGTTCCCCACTACACCAACCACAGCAGGAGGATGTCCCGGGTCCATCCGGAGGGCACACCCACCAACACATACAGTTCCAACAAGGGGATGTAAGGTCGATGCTCGCTAATCCACTGGCCCTACTATCTAGCCAGGTCCTTTCATCCCTGCAAAGGGTAATCACCCAGCTCGACGCAGCACTTGCAACACCAGGAGCTCCAGCCTTGCTGCCCCAACCTCCCTTTTCACAGGAGCCCTCTCCGAGACCCTGGTCTGTATCAAGGGAAAGGTCGGCAAGGTCCTCGCCATCCAGAGCTAGGTCCACTTCAGGGATGAGGTCAATGCACTCCTACAAAGGGTGATCACAGCCATGGTCCACCTCTCCATCGGCCTCCACCGTCTTTGAGGCTATGACCAATCCGTAGGAACAGAAGTGATTCTCCGGCGCCACTGTTTACGTCCTGCAAGAGGACCCATACACTGATCCAATCAGTCAATCAGTGCTAGAGGAAGGAGAACTAACCATTACAGATACAGACCAGCCCGCAGGACACCACATCCTCCTCAACCACACCAAGACGGACATCAACTGGGACACAGATTACCCCCAGGAATTTCCCTAGGAGGAGGAATTGGCGAAAATGCCCCCCACCCCTGGATGACATCACAGGGTTCCACTCCACAGTCTTGAAGGCATGCAAGGAGTTTGGTCTCTTCTGCTGAGTGGAAGACAAAGAATGCTTATTATTCAACCATATTGGCAAAAGGAGAAAGACAGTGGTTTCGATCCCAATCCTTGACCACGTAGGGCAGGAGTGGGTAAAGACAATGAAGTGACCATTCACAATCCCGGCCATCAAAGGCCGTCTAGATAAAAAGTATAACTCTCCAGACAATGCCCCAAAATGCCTCTCCTCTCAACCATCACCCGAGTCAGTGGTTTCGGCAGCTGCAGGCCGGAAGGCAAAGTCGGACAAGCAAGAATGTGCTGTCCCTCCGGACAATGAAACTCGAAAACAGGACACCTTTGGAAAGTAAGTATTAGCTGTTGGCACCGCAACAGTGAAAGCCGCTAACTCCCTTGCCATCATAGCTAGATACGACTGAGAAATGTGGCATACACTTGCACCAATCCTAGACCATCTCCCATAGGAAAAGCGTAAGGAGGCAAAGGCAATACTTAAAGGTGGTCAAGATGCCTCCAACATAGGGATCACCATGGCAGTGGACCTGGCAGAGACAGGTTTTAGCAGTTGGCTAACTGAGTAGCCCTACGAAGGCAGGCTTGGCTCCGCTGTATGGACTTCTGGTCCCTAAAGGAGTTCCCCAAGGCTCATGCCTCTGCCCAACTCTGTACAATGCCTATACCAAACTTCTATTTTCAGCTCTAGAAAATATGGGTGTCATCTACACATACTTTGCAGATGACACCCATATCCCCATCACCGGGGACTACGCTCAAGACACCCAGGCCATTAACAAAATCTACGCTATTCTCCAGCATGGGGTCTGGCATGGATTCACATGCACATGAATATTCCCCGTCAGGCTGGGAATCCTCGGTAAAGAAAAAATCAGTATCGGTATCAGTTTTGTTTCTGATCTGTCTGTCTTAGTAGTAACCAATCACTGGTCTCTGGGTCATACTGCCCCCAGCCAATGACTGCCCTCTCCCTAAGCCCCTCCCCTGGCAGCCATCCTCAGTTTTTTACCGCTCGTTCAAGTGTTGGGAGTCCTCGTGCTATAGCTCTCGAGCTTTTACTGCATTTTTGTGCTTTTTTCAAAGAGATTTTTCTCATTTTTTGGTTAAATCGAGCCTCAAGCTCCACCGTTCTACTTCCGATCAACTGGGACCCGTTTCGGAATTTTCTGCGCCCCCCAAGGGTGATGTTTTCGTCGAGTTACACTTCTTGGAGGATTCCAGAAGATCTGAGGCCTACCATGGACATGGCCCAGGACAAGGGAAGCTCGAGGCCCGGATCCAAGCTGTTCAGGAACTGCCCTAGATGCGGGTTACAGAATGTTTTCAAGGAGGACGAGCATTCAAGATGTCACTACTGCCTTCATGAGGACAAGACGCACGTGGAGTAGGACTGTGCATTCTGCAAGAACCTATCGGAACGGACCATAAGGGATCGTCGTTCCCGCCTCGCCAGCTGACTGGAGAAGGGCCCAGCAGGTGAGAAGAAGAAAAGGTCTGAGCGGTCTTCTAAGTCCTGTGAGGGCGCCCCGGCGACAGGGGCCCAACAGAAGGCTAAGCACTTCGAGTCCGTGGGCACCGGGAGCGCCGACCGGTCGGGCTCTTCGGCTGCCAGGCAGGGCACTCCTTCCTGGCACCATCAACCACGAGCCAACGCTCTGGTTCGGGTAAGAGGAAATCCGAGAACCCGGGTAAGCTTCTGGAGAGGCCCCGGCCGATCTCAAAGGATTCGGCCGAGGGGGAGCGAGGCGGTGACCCTCCCCCCAAGGTGAAGGCCTAAAGCGCGCCCAAGGTGGCGAAGGCCTTGATTCACCCAGCTAAGGCTCCTATCGAGGGAGTCGCGGCAGCCCTGGCAAAGCCTGGGGAGGCTGCACCAGTGGAGGCGATCTCGGGGCCCAGAGTTTCACTGCCACCGCGGAGGGAATCCTCTTTCCAGCCCATCGACAAGACCCCCGTGAAGACCCCGGTGGAATAAGAGGGGGGGGGGCGGTGGCCATTACGGACACGGATTCAGCCTCTGAGGAGGAGCTGGTGGAAACCATGAAGAACCTCAATGAGAGGTTTGAGAAGGTACAATCCCACGGGAGGGTTCCCGAAGAGGTGGTCAAAGAAAGCAACATTGGCGCCGACGAGACCCCAGTGGAGGAGCAGCCATCCCTCCCGTCGCAGCCATTGGCCGAGCCTCAGGACAACTCGGTGGCCATTTTGATGGCAATCCAAACCTTATGCACGGAGATAACCACGAACCCCGGTGGACGATCCAGAACCGGGCCCGTCAGGAAGCCCTCCGAACAAGCGGAGCAGAGTTCACCCCCCCCCCTGCCCTTCATGCCCTCACGACCCGTGGAGCCCTCATCCCCCTCACCGGACCCCAGGGATGACACGGCGACGGATACAACGACGGGGACGGATGACGGGACCGACCTTCCATCACCACTCCCTCGGGCCTCCCCGCCCGATGAAATTGGCTCCTTTCACGCCATGATCGCCAGGGCATCCAAGCTCTTCCAGCTCTGCCCCGAGGAACAGAAGGAGAGTTTCTTCTATCATAGGCGAGAGGCCAAGAGAAAGACGGTCCTCGCGGTACTGTTACTCGACGATATCTGGGACGAGGGACTTTCGATCCTGAACAACCCGTCCACGACGCCTGCCAAGAGGGACAGGTACGAGAAGAAGTACCGGGTCCCCGACGCCGCCCCTTGTGCCTCAGGGCTCAACCTACACCAGATTCGGTCCTCTCAGCGGCGGTCAAGAAGAAGGCAGCGGGGGCGACAGCCTCAACCTCTACTTCCCCACCTGACGGCGAGGGTAAGAAATTGGACGCCATGGGGCGATGGGGTCATCTCGTCGGCGGCGACGACAATTAAGACGGCCAACGCCTTAGCGATTGTGGCCCGATACGACAGGGAGCTATGGAGCAAGATAGCTCCCCTACTGGACTTCCTACCAGACGAAAAGAGGGCGGAGGCCCTGGAGATTCTGCATGAACGTGAGGTGGTGTCGGACCACGCCATAACGGTAGCAACAGACATTGCCGACACCGGGTTTCGCCAGTTAGGCAACAGTATTTGCCTTAGACGACGTGGCTGGCTCAAGGCGACAGACTTCCGTCAGGATGTGCAGACCAGGGTTTTGGACATGCCGTTTGACGGCAACAACTTGTTTGGGAAAACGGTGGATGAGTCGCTGCAGGCCATCAAGGACCGACACTGAGACGGCCCGAGCCCTGGGAGTCCTTCAGCAACGACGGCCCTTTCGGAGCGCCAGAGGCAGACACGGGGCCTCCAAGGGATCAGGCGGTGGCTCCTCTATGTACCGCCAGGCGGCCTGCTCCTCGTCCCAGGAGGCTTACAGAGGTCGCGGCAAGCAAGGTGGATCTCGGCGGCGTCGCCAAGGAGGCCAAGGCGGCAAGGCCACCTCCAAGCAAGATTGAACCGGCCGTAGCGTCGGGGCCCCACCGAAGCACCCCGGTGGGAGGCCGGCTGGCGAAGTTTGTCAGTGTGTGGGAGTCCATCTCCACCGACCGTTGGGTGCTGGATGCCCTGGCCCACGGGCACACTCTCGAATTCCAAAAGAAGTGTCCCTGCATTCCTCCCGTGGCCAGGAAGGAAAATCACGTCCCTCAACTGCTGTTGGAGGTAAGGGCGATGCTCAAGAAAGGGGCCATCGAGCTCGTCCCTGTTAGGGAGAATTCTCTGTAAGGCTAATTTCCCAAACCTAGTGAGTCCCCCAGCAGCTTTGCTGGATTTTTTGGGGTTATTTTTTTCTCTCCTGCTAAGAGTGAGATTCTTTTGCTCCCACTCTTAGACATGATTTGAGGTGTTCCTTTAACTTTCCATGTGTTTTATGGGCTAAGGGGTCTTTTACTCCATAGGGTCTCATGTGTTTTTTTGAGGTGGGTTACACAGCACCCTCTGTGCCGTAACCTAGGGGTGTCGTAGCGACCCCCCAACATAGACTCCATACCCTGGGACTGACTACTGTCTCCCAGGGCATGTAAAGTCACCATTGACTTTGCTAGTCCCAAATTATGAACAGAAACCAGTACAAACCATCATATTGTGGACGTACTGGTTGGGGCAATTCGATTGCCCCGGGGTCTGTTGTTCGAGGGGGCACGTCTCCGTCCCCCCTGATCGAGTTTTGGCTGGTGGCAGTGGATACTACTTTTTATATTCGACCGCGAATATCTCTCTATGGGATTTTCCCATTGTTCGAGGCTACCAACTTTAATTATTTAATTCTTATAGCCTCGAACATACCGCTGGTTTATTTATTTAATATTAATTCGCCGGTTGGTATTTTTTGCCAGAACTCGATTCTAAAATGGCGTTTGTGTTCTCTTCTGTGACTCCAACCCAAGTCGAGCCCTTTGTTCCACTTTTTGGCGGGCTTCTCCACAGAAGCCTCCAAAAGTGGTGCCACTCTGTCTGGGTACCACAGGGGGAGTGGGAGGGGGTTTAGGCACCCTGGACTGAGTTACCTTGGTAACTCAAGTCGCACTGTTGTGTGATTGGCCCGCCGGCTCACCACTTAGCATATTTGATTGAAAGCTAGGCTGATTGAATGGGGGTGTGCTGCATAAAAGCAGGGCTTTGGGGACTGGAACTTCAGAAGTCGCCACAGGACCTAAGAATCCGAGGAGGGAGAAGCTGAGCCGGCCTGCAACGATGACACCACCGGTGGAGCCCTGCTGAACCGTCTCACCACTTTTCCCAACGACAGAGGACATCTCCAGCCCGGTGAGTCTTCTTCCTTCGACTGGTGGGGATAACCAGTCTACCTTCTTTTCGCCTTCCTGGAGCATCTCGTGGCCGCCTTGCCTGTGCCAAGCACCCCGGCAACCAGGATACCACTTTTTCACCACTACCGCGAACCGAAGGGTAGTACCTTTGTACCGGAGAACTCCGCGGCTGGTTTCTTCCCTGGCAGTGCAACGACCTTCATCCTTCCTCCACAACGAGATCTTCTCTTCCTCTGGACGTCGCTGTGGCTTGCACCCGCTGCCAAGAACAACTACCCCCGCTGGAGGATCCTCTCCATTTAAGGTACCGTGTTCCGCCTGGCTTCCCTTGCAACCGTTTGAACGGGGTGTATTAAATCCTCGTCTCTCGAACCTGGGTTAGCCTGGGACACCTTAGCTAACTTTCCTGCACTGAACTAAACCTTTTTCGAACTACCTCCACAAACTTTGAAGACTCTGTGTAACTGTCTGATCTTGGGCATCTTCCGCCTGGCTCCCTGGAAAGTGGGCCTGGCACCTAAACTTCCTTGCTCACCAGTAGACTCTGCCTTCCTAACTTGCTGTGGTTCTTCAAAAAAAGTGTTTAGTGTGTATGCTTCCATAATTCTGCTTTTCCCTCCCTTTTTATTTAACTTGGAGTGCCATCGAACGTTAAGCGCTCACCTCTGTCTGGAAATAAGTGGTGTTAACTAAGACTTGTCCAACAAGTAATCAGGGATGTACATATGATAATAGTGATTGTGTTTTGAACTCATCTTACCAATTTAGTGCTAGTGTGTTTTATAAGTGTGTGTTAAATAATTATACTTTTACACCCAAGCTCTGGTCAGTGTTTGCTTGTACTACTGTACTTCTGTACCTAGTTTGTATGCTCTGTATACTGCCTAACTCTTCTTGAGGGAAGTCTGACTGCTCAGCCACAGCTACCAAGTGAATCTGTGTGGTACAGATTGCTACCAAGTGGGTTTACTGCCAAACACCTGTAGTCTTAAATCTTTTGCAGTGGTCCCTAAGGGAACTGCACAGTTTTCTGCCTAACAGTCCCCAAGAGGCTCTGGGGCTCCGGAGAATACTCAAGATACTTCCTCGTCAGAAAGAAGACGGGCGGTTGGCGCCCCATCCTGGACCTACGCCGGTTGAACAAATACATCAAGGCACAGAAGTTCAGGATGGTCACTCTCCAGCACATGCTGGGACAGTTGGAGGAGGGCGACTTCCTATCGACGTTGGACTTGGAGGATGCTTACTTCCACATCCCCATCCTAAAAGGACACCGAAGGTTCCTCAGATTCATAGTCCAAGGACGCCACTACCAATTCAGAGCTCTGCCATTCGGATTGAAGTCGGAACCCAGGGTGTTCACCAAGTGCCTAGCACCAGTGGCGGCGCGGCTGCGCCTCCAGGGGAGCCACGTCTACCCCTACCTGGACGACTGGCTCATCCGTGCAAGGACATGAGAACTCGCCGTCGATCACACTGCGAAGACCGTCCGCTTACTCACGGAGCTGGGTTTCTCCATCAACTACCCGAAATCCCATTTGGTTCTGTCGTAGGTGGCACTGTTTCTGGGAGCGAAGCTCTGGAACGATTGGCGTCTCCCTCGGAGGAAAGGACGAAGGCCGTCTTAGGCAAGGTGCAGCACCTGCTAGCCATGGACGTGGCCAGGGTGAGATCCATCAAGTGCCTCCTCGGAATGATGTCCTCATGCATCTATCTAGTGCGCCTGTACAGGCTACGGATGCGTCCTCTATAGGAGTTCATCGACGCCCGCTGGATGCAAGCGGCGAGCAGCTTCGAAGACAAGATCCCACTCAACGAGGTTTTCTGTCGGAAGATTCAGTGGTGGGGCACCCGTGCACACCTCACAGCGGGCACGGACTTCCAGACCCCAGCACATCCGGAGACGGTGACGACGGACGCCTCCCTGGAGGGATGGGGTGAGCACATCGGAGATCTCCACGCAAGAGGCCTCAACATCTTGGAGCTCTGCACCGTGTTCTGGGCGCTCAAGTCGTTCCTCCCGTCCCTCAAGGGCAAGGTCATGAGTATCTTTACCGACAACACCACCACGATGTTCTACATCCGGAAGCAGGGAGGCACCAGATCCCCAGCCCTATCCAAGGAAGCCCAGGATCTGTGGCACTGGGCCGTCGCCCAGGGGATGTTTCTGGTTCCTTTCCATCTGGCAAGAATAAAAAACACCATTGCCGACTCACTCAGCAGGGAGCTGCACTCGTGCCACGAGTGGGAACTACGCCAGGATCAAATGGATCGGCTCTTCCGACGTTGGGGCAAACCCCAGATCAACCTGTTCGCGACGGCGACGAACTCCAAGTGCCAGAGGTTCGCCAGCAGGTTTCCCCAGCCGAGGAGCGTGGGCAATGCTTTCTCGTTCCCCTGGGACGGCCTGTTCCTGTATGCGTTTCCCCCGTTGCCGCTGCTGCTTCGTCTCATCAGCCAGCTCAAGAGGTCCCAGTGCAGGATGATTCTCGTCGCACCGGCGTGGCCGAGACAGATCTGGTTCCCGGACCTTCTGAACCTCTCAGCGTCCCCACCAGTCAAGCTGGCGATGGACGCAGATCTTCTCTCCAGGGAGGGAGGCGCCATTCTTCATCACGACCCGGAGTCGCTGAACTTGCAGGCCTGGCTCATGCAGCACTAGAGTTTGAAGGGTACGATATCCCGGCTGACTGCAGAGAGGTTCTTGCAAAGGCCAGGGCGTCCTCAACTCTCAAGTGCTATGGACATAAGTGGAAGAGGTTCTCTGTCTGGTAACGTGCACAGAAGATCAACCCTCTACGGATTACGGCACCTCGAGTGCTACCATACCTACTGTCGCTGGCCAAATCTGGACTAGCTCACGCTTCCATCAAGATACATCTGGCAGCGATCTCCCGATACACCAGAATTGCAGGACGGCCGTCCTTGTGGTTTCATCGACTGGTGAAGGGATTTATGAAGGGACTGTTCCGATCGTTCCCGCCGGTGAAGGCTCCAGCCCCGGCGTGGGAGCTCAACGTGGTGCTGACCAGGTTCATGGGGCCGCCATGCGAGCCTTTGCATTCGGCTCTGTTGAAGTTCCTGTCATGGAAGACAGCGTTCAGTGTGGCCATCACCTCCGCATGACGCGTGGGAGAGATTCAGGCCCTATCCTGCAAGCCTCCATACTTGACTTTTCACGATATGAGGGTGGTGGTGAGGACGCACCCCTCTTTCATGCCCAAGGTGCCGTCGGACTTCCATCTTAACGAGCCCTTGGTGTTGCCAGTTTTCTTTCCGTCGCCGGCCGAGAGGATTTTGCACTCGCTGGATGTGGCTAGAGCTCTTAATTTCTACGTGGACCGAATGAAGAATTTTCGTAAGACATCACAGCTGTTTGTGAACTTTGGACCTGTGAACCAAGGGAAGGCTCTCTCAAAGGCTTCCATTTCCAGATGACTCTCCGGCTGCATCATGCACTGTCATCGGTTGGCCAACCGACGGTTGCCCGGCCGTCCGAGAGCCCATTCGACCAGAGCGATCGCTGCTACTACGGCGTTCTTGTCTGGTGTGCCCCTGCTGGACATCTGCAGGCTGCTACGTGGAGGTCGACGCACACCTTCACGAGATTCTACTGTGTCGACCGGGATTCCAGGGAGGAGTCCAGAGTCGGCCAAGCAGTGCTGCACAGCCTGTTCGCCTGAAGGTGGGCCTGGTCAGGAGGTAAGAGTTGCTTAATGTTGAGTTTATGTAATGCTTAATGTTGAGCCTTTTGCCACCTCCCGTTGGTTGTGCATGTGTGTACTGCTATGTATTCTTATATTCATGAGCATGTGAATCCATGCCAGACCCCATGCTGGAGAAGGAACAAGTTACTTACCTGTAACTGTTGTTCTCCAGCATGGGTCTGGCATGGATTCACATGCGAACCCTCCCTCCTTCCCCTCTGCAGCTCTTCACTTGGTCATACTGCCACTTTACGTGCTACCAAATCTGAGGATGACTGCCAGGGGACGGGGGGGTTTAGGGAGAGGGCAGTCATTGGCTGGGGGCAGTATGACCCAGAGACCAGTGATTGGTTACTACTAAGAAAGACAGATCAGAAACGAAACTGACACTGATTTTTTCTTTACACAGGATTCCCAGCCTGACGACAGGGAATATTCATGAGCAAGTGAATCCATGCCAGACCCATGCTGGAGAACAACAGTTACAGGTAAGTAACTTGTTCCTTATTCAAAATTGGATGACCTTGAACAGCCTCTGTCTTAATGACGAGAAGACGGAGGATCTCATTGTAGGATCCCAAGCCAGAATAGGCTCTCTCCACTCTGCCTACACTCACATCAATATCGACGGTTCCTTAATTCCAGTACTCAAGCATGTTAAAACACTTGTCTATCTAGATGCCAATCTCACTATGTGTAAACACATATCAGCCCTCTCCTCCTCTACGGCATACACAGACAAACTTATTGCGCTTAGTAACCAATACCTTACACCCACCAACGGTATAACACTAGCTAGAGCATTGATACTAACCACGCAATACAAGTTAATTACAACTGCTACAGAATAAAGCACTTAGAGCAGCCTTATGGATAAGGAAATCGGACCACATCTCCAACATCAGGCGAGACAATCACTGGTTGACCATTAAAGCCAGAATCATTTTCAAATCTTTGTGTTGTCTACAAATGTCTCACTAACAAAGCCCCCAGTTATCTTAACAATACCATAAAGAAAAAAAACGCTAACAGAAAACTCAGATCAATCAATAAGGTACTACTAGAAATCCCACGTCATAAAAGCACCAAAGCAGGAGGGAACAGCTTCAGAGTTCTGGCCCCCACACTATGGAACTCTCTACCACTTGGAGACAAAAATGAAGAAACCCTTACTAGCTTCAAAAAATCGCTGAAAACATGGCTATTTAACAAATACTGATTGACTAGGCCCTCCTACTCTCCTACTCCTAAACATAGAACCACCTCTGCAACCTTACACCTTTGTATTGTTTTTTTATGAGCCATGCTTTGTTACTCTCTTGCTATTGTTCACTGTAACACTGTTTAAGAAATCTTATAAGCTGTCTGTAACCTCACCGTGATACCTACGGGTCTGGGCGAGTAACAAATGAAATAAATAAATAAATAAAAATAAAAATAAGATGTCCAGAATAAGGCCATAGATATGCCATCCGAAGAGGGAGGCTATTCAGTCCTAAGATTGATGAGGCACTCAAGGCAATAAAAACAGATACGGACACGGTCAGATCTCTAACATTCCTGCAGAACGACGCACTTTTTGTCAATTCAGGGGAGCATCCGGTAGAACATAAACCACCTCCTCCTGTAAGGGGCGGCAGTTTTCAAAAGGTTCAACATGTTACTCACAGGCGCACAAAAGGGCGTGCACAGGGGTTATCAAATGTTTAGCATGATCACTTTACAACAGGGCATAGAAACTATGGAGCACCATGACTTCCTCGCGTCCCTGGACCTGCAGGACTCGTATTTCCACATACCCATCCACCCGGGTCACCAAAAGTCCCTCCCGTTCATCGTCGGAAACCAGCATTAACAGTTCAGGGTCCTACCATTTGGACTAAAGTCAGCACCATGCACCTTAACGAAGTACCTCGCACCGGTGGCGGCCAGCCTGCGAAAACAAGGGCACCACGTCTACTCTTACTTAGACGACTGGCTCGTACGATCACCATCCAAGGAGGGGATGCTACGGTCGATGGCGGCAACAGTGACCCAGCTGTAAACTGGGTTTACAAAATATGTTCCTTACGGTCGTCCAAGAAGCTCATATTTCTAGGGACGGAATTCCCCACACACGGGCCAAGCGTGCGCCCATCCAGCGACAGGATAGACACCCTCCACACTGCTGCAGTCCTTTACACCAAAGAAGGTCAAAACGGTATGACAATGCATGCAATTGCTCAGAACAATGGCATTGTGCATACCACTAATCCCACACTGCAGGCTTCAAATGAGGCTGCTGCAGGAGTTCCTGGCAGCCAACTGGTCACAAACCACAGGGTCATGGGAAGACAAGGTTCAGAGCCCTCCCAGACTGCACTTGCAGCTTCAGTGGTGGGCAGCCAAACCTAGCGTCTGCTTAGGAAAGGCGTTTAAGGATCCTACTCCCACCAAGACCCTGGTGACAGACGACACCTTACAAGGGTGGGGTGCTCACTTGGACCAACTACGCATCAAGGGGCTATGGATGTCCCAAGAGACATCCTTGCACGTTTGAGCAGGCAGCTATCCCAAAACCACGAATGGGAGCTCAATCAGACGTCACTCCACATGCTCTTCCGCTGCTGGGGTTGGCCAACAATATATCCATTTGCCATGGCCCAGAACAAGAAAGGCATCAAATACGCCTGCAGGACAGCTCAGGAGGGATCCAGGGGAAACACTTTCACTTTCCCATGACACAGCCTTTTCGCATACGCGTTCCTTATCATAGCAGAATGCTGATGACAATCAAGCAATTATCACTCCATGCTGGCCCCGCCAGACCTGGTTCTCCGTGATAATCCAATTGGGTGTGGACAGTCCCGTCCGACTCGGCAGTCAATCAGACCTGATAACACAGGGCAAGGGGGAAAAGTCTAGAACACAACCTGCAATAACTACACCTCACAGCGTGGCTCCTGACTACCCGAGGTCCGGAGGCCTAAACATCCCCCCTGACTGTAGAGAGGTGATAGAGGTAGCTAGGGTGCCCTCTACCAACAAATCGTACCACCTAAAGTGGAAGCCTTTCTGCAATTGGTGGGAAACACCGGAACAACACCAATGGGGTATCCGTAATCCATTTCAGGTAACGGCGAAACAAGTCCTCCCATATTTGCAAGGCCTAGCCAAACTGGGCCTATCTCACAACTCTGTTAAGGTGCACTAGGCAGCCATCTCAGGATACACCACATAGGGCAAGGGTGTGTCCCTATATGGGCAAAGGCTCCTAAAACAAATCTTTCATAGATTCACATGCGGCCTCCTTCCACCCCATCAAGGGAAAAATCCCTTGCACCCCAGTGACTTCCGTTCCACAGGATTGGAATGTTAAGGAAAGAGGAAGAGGGGGTCTAGTCTACAGTTACTCCTGGTGCCATTGGTTGGGACCAAAAGCACCCATAACAAGGGTGTTCGGCTATAAAATTGTTTCTTCTTGCATAGGGTAAGGGGGAATCAAGAATTAACTGAGGAGTCCCAGCCTGAAGACAGGGAATATTTACAGCATGTGAATCTATGAAAGATACTAATGCTGGAGAACAGGAGTTACAGGTAAGAAACGTACTCCTTCTTTGCTGTTGAGGAAGTGAAGACTACCAAATGGAATCCACTGTATTTGTGACAGCGTCTAGCAGGGGCGGCTCATCCATAATGGGCGAGGGGGCATTGACCAACCGCGTCTTGGCCCCATCTCACCCATTATGGAGGAGCCAGCCCAGTAAAATATGCAAACTCCTTCACCTGTTTTTTTCAGCTGATGGAATGCTCTTAACTGTTAAAGGGAAGCTTTGTTCTCCAGCATTGGATCTTTCATAGATTCAGATGCTTGAATATTCCCCGTCGTCAGACTGGGAGTTCTCGGTGATAAAAATAATTATAAAATGTTTTTAATATATACACATTGCTACCTGGCAGTGCATGTACATAGCCCATTATGGCCTATGAGCCATTCAATTGTGTAGTCCCTCCACCTCACTATGGTCCTTTATGGTCCCAACCAATGAGGTGGCAGGGCTTAAGCTCTGCCCCCGGCAGCCATCTTCAGATTTTTCACCACAGTCTAACAGACACAGGGAATCCTCAAGCTCTCTGAGCTTTTCAAATTGTTTCTACTTTTGTGTTGAATATATTTCTTTCAAATATATTCTACTTTGTTCCCCTACTTAGGGGCTTTAGTCTCAGTGAAGCCTTGAGACAGAAAACTTTTGTTTTCACTACAAAATCGTTGTGTGAATTAATTTCTCTTAAAAAATGGCTGCACCTCAGGCTGTCAAGAAGCCTTCCCTGTTCAGGGACTGCACGAGGTGCAAGAAGACACTGGTCTACATGAAAGACCCACACGAACATTGCATTTATTATCTGTACCCACATGACATGCAGAAATGTGAAATTTGTAAAACATTTTCCACCAAGACCCTTCAGGACAGGCATAGGAGACTCCTTTTACACCTGGAATCCAGGGATCAATCTTCGGGCGAACAGTCTGTCATGACAGCTCCTGTTCAATCCAGCATTCCATCTTGGAGGCAAACTTCAAAGAAAAGGGCCTCTTCAGGGGAAAGGATTTCCTCTCCCATAACTAAAGGCAAGAGGAAGCTGGAGTTGATACCTTTTCTGCCTCCACTGGACTCACAGAAGTAGTCACACCCATCAGCAAAATCTACCTCCAGAGGTAAGTAGGAGTTTTAAAAAAAACGCGGGGGTGGGGGGCAGTCGTCGACGGGGAAGCCGTCCACGAGCGAAGGGAAAGGTAAAGGCCCGTCATCGGCCATACCATCGACAAAGCCATCATCGACGACGATCACGCATAAAACATTGTCGACGGTAAGATCGTCATCAGATTTATCGTCCACGAAGCACTCGTTGACGAAGAAAACACACCATTCGTCCACGAGGCATTCGTCCACGGCCAATTCGTCGATGAAGCATTCCTCGACAGGATCCAGACCACAGTCATCGGCGAAGCCCTCGTCCACGGGCAAATCACATTCATCGACGGGATCCAAAGCACATCCGTCGACGGAAGTCCCGTCCACGGGACGCTCGTCGGCGAAGATAGCATCGCCCACAACACCGTGGGCTAGACCGCAAGTTCCTGCAGCTAAGGAGGAATTGGAGTCCGAGGCGCCTTCTGCGCACGATACACCGGTCATTGAAGACAATCTCCTTGAGGGTACTGAGGCTGATCCACTGGTACAGCATGTTTCACCTCTAGGGGACATGGCAGAACACCCTGATGTAATTCTCCAGGAAGAATTTTCAGGTGCAGAAGTAGTGGAAGAGAGACCTGGTCCCTTCCCGAAACAACACAGTTCTCCTTGGCTACCGTCCACGGAAGAGGCTGAATATCCTCATGACCCGATAATTATGTTATCTGTGCAGAGGATTGTAGAGGAATTCTACAGATGTCATAGGGAGAAGGCTATCCCGACTGATACCATAGCATCGGAAAACCTTCCGAGATACTCATCTCCAATTCCAGGCACGTTAGGAAGTTCACCTCACAGGGGAAGACTTCAAAAGCGGACATCATCACCAGAACCTGCTCGAGGACCTAGGAGCAGCACTCGCAGTGCTTCACCGACAAGAGTCCCATCACCACAATCCCCACATAGACCTCGATCTCCGGATGGATATCCAACAATGGTGCCGTCCACCATTTTGGTTTCAGATTGGCAGGAGGATCCTTTTAGAGAATTCTCTGACCCAGAAGGAAGAGAAATTACACAGGAGCCTGACGCAACCAGTGAGTGGGATGACTACGTAGTCGAGAAGCCCAGGAGAAGAGATTCACCAGGCGAGGCCTCACCGCCGGATGATCTGGTCTCCTTCCACACCATAATAAGCAAAGCTGCAGAATTGTTTAAAATTCAGGTTGCATCAGAGGAAAGGAAATCTGTGCTGTAAGAGCACAGGGACAAACGCAGGAGAACGGTGACCACCATCACTCTACTCGACACAACCTGGGAGTCCGGTTCCAAGATCCTATCTACACCATTATCTACTCTGGCTCTGGTGTCCAGACCAGAGAAGAAATATAAAGCCCCAGAGTCTGCACCGCTTTGTTTGAGAGGTTATCACAGTGGCAGCAAGAAAGAAACTCGCCTATCCCGCCTCACCCTTGTCGGCACCACCGGACAAAAACGGGCTTAAGCTGGAAGCCATGGGCAGGGAAGTATAATCTTCTGCATCGCTCACTATCAGAGTGGGTAATGCGCTGGCCATGACCGCCAGGTTCGATCGCAAGCCTTGGCTCTGCATGTCCAAATTGGCGAAGCAGCTACCACCAGACTCCAGGAAGAGGCTAGGTCAGTAATCGCTGACGGTGAAGCAACATCGGATCATATGATCGACGTAGCGGTTGATGTGGCCGAATCAGGCTTCAGACAGATGGCGCCCGGCACAGTACTCAGAAAGCATGCCTGGATGAAGGCTACTAACTTTAGGTCTGAAGTCCAAGCGCAGATACTAGACATGCCCTTTAATGGACAAGATCTCTTTGCAAAGAAGATAGACGACCAACTAAAGGGAATCAAAGCAGACACAGACAGAGCCCGAGCCATCAGCTCTTTGAAGGACAAAAATAAGGACCATCGATCTTTTCGTCCCTTTAGAGGCTCATCTTACAAATTCAGAGGATACGGTTGCTCCTCGTATGGGCAGAAAGCACAAAGCGGCACGTACCAAGACAATAAATATCAGTCATCCAACAGATACGCCCATAGAGGCAGGCGTGGCTCCGCCCAAGGGAAGTCACAAGGCAAGCAAAACTGACTATCAAACACTTCCCCCTCAACATCACACCCCGGTGGGGGGAAGGGTAAGCCAGTTCTTCCAGCGCTGGCAGTCAATTACATCAGACAAATGGGTGTTACAGGTGATCCGAAAGGGTCACACCTTAGAATTTCTAGACCAACCTCCTTCCCTGCCACTGACTTCGCGCAGGGTGCAAATGTTATAGCAAGTCATGTCCGAGGTGCAAAAACTACTCCAGAAGGCATTGGTAGAACCAGTGCCGTACACTCGGAGAGGAAAGGGTTTCTACTCCCGCTTCTTCCTCATCAGAAAGAAAAACGTCAATGGAGGCCCATCTCAGACCTGAGGGCTCTCAATAAATTTATCAAACGCATAACATTCAAGATGGTGGCTTTACAAGGGATGCTCCCTTGGTTAAAAAAGCACGACTTCTTGGGCCACTTTAGACTTGGAGGACGCATACTTCCATGTGCCGATACATCCAGCACACAGGCAGTTCCTCAGGTTCACGGTGGGAGAGCTTCATTTTCACTACACAAACAAGCAGTGAGGCACTAGGTCAGAAGTCCTATCACAGGAAGCCCAACAGCTATGGGCATGGGCCTTACACCACGGAGTGCAAATCAAGGCAGAGCATCTTCCGGGAGTGGACAATGTCCTAGCGGACAGGCTAAGCAGGGAATACACGTCATCCCACGAGTGGGAACTGGACAAAAAGGAAACCCAACGATTTTTGCCTTATGGGGCCACCGGCATATCAACCTTTTTGCCACCAGGAACAACAAAAAGTGCAAGAGGTTTGCCTCGAGATACCCGGAGTACCAATTACTGGGAGACGCGTTCTCAGTGAATTGGACGGGGAAGTTCCTCTATGCTTTTCCTCTCATTCCCCTCATGGTAAGGGTACTTCGCAGGGTGAAAGAACAGGATTGCTCTATGATCCTAATTGCACCGGATTGGGCGCGGCAAGTCTGGTACTCGACGCTGAAGCAGCTATCTCATCGGCCCCCGATTCGCCTCAAGATGCATCAATATCTGTTGACACAACAGAACCACAAGGTTCACCACCACGACCCAAGGATCCTATCTCTCAAGGCATGGCTCCTGAGCAGTGCAAACTGATGAACTTGAAGCTACCATCAGAATGCTGGGATATCATCAGGGCCGCGAGAGCCCCTTCGACGCAAGTTACCTACACCAGGAAATTGACCCATTTCTCCAAATGGTGCGAGAACGCGGCAATCGATCCTCTCACGGTCTCGGTTAATCAGATTCTGCCCTACTTGTTGTACCTAGCTAAGTCAGGGCTATCATTGCCCTCCATCAAGGTCCATCTGTCAGCCATAGCGGCATACACGACAACCCCGGAGACGCAATCCTTGCTTTCTTTACCAGCGGTTAAAGTCTTCCTGAGAGGGCTGATGCGTACTTATCCTCCTACGCCTTCACCATTTCTGAACTGGAGCCTCAACACCGTCTTGACAGCCCTTCATGCAACCTCCCTTCGAACCCATACACAGATGCGAAGTGAAATTCTTGTCCTGGAAAACAGCTTTTCTGATAGCCATCACATCAGCCAGAAGGATCAGTGAGTTACAAGCTTTGTCTTCTGAGCCTCCGTTTACTTTGTTCCAGAAGGACCGCGTCATCTTAAGGCCACATCCTAAGTTCCTTCCCAAGGTGCTTTCGGAGATGACACTCACTGAGCGCATTGTTTTACCAGCCTTTTTCCAGAATCACGCTTCTGAAGCAGAAAGAACATTACATTCACTAGATGTTTGTAGAGTATTGAAGTTTTATTAACAGAGAACCAAGGAGTTCCGCTCCTCAAACCGACTGTTCATTGCCTTCTATAGCTGTACCAAAGGTCAACATATCTCTAAACCAAGCCTCGCATGCTGGGTATCGTCCTGCATCATCCACTGCCATCAGATGAAAGGCGACCCTCTAATTAGACCGCCATCTGCACACTCCACCAGAGGAATGGCGGTGTCAACAGCATTCCACGCAGGGGTAGCCTTGAAGGACATATGCAGAGCCGCCACGTGGAGCACTATGCACACCTCCGCGAAACACTACTGCCTGGCTGAAGACACCAACAAAGAAACTGCAGTTGGAAAGGCAGTGCTCCGCCATCTCTTTGCATAAGGTAGGTGCAGCCTCCTTTCCCACCTTTCCCGTGGTATGTAACCGTTGTGTTGCTGCATGGTAAAGGTTTGATCAGAAATATGTTTTTTCTGTATTTATGCAAAATGTAATGATGGTGGAATGTTTAACTGCTTGGTATTCTATTCAAGCATCTGAATCTATGAAAGATCCAATGCTGGAGAAGTCTTAGTTACTTACCTGTAACTGTATTTCTCCAGCATTGGTATCTTTCATAGATTCACATGTGCCCGCCCACCTACCCTGAGAGGCTGCTCCTATGCTTGGCATCCATCATAATGTAACATCTATGGTTCAAAATCTGAATATGGCTGCCAGGGGTGGAGTTTAAGCCCTGCCACCTCATTGGTTGGGGCCATAAAGGACCAAAGTGAGGTGGAGGGACTACTGTTACGCTCACCTGGCTCCCACAGGGGCGTCGATCGGAACTAGACAGCTGCGGTTTCCACCCACGTGACGCGTAGTGCAGAGATGACGGACTGGACTGGCCCACCTAATCTCGTCTGGTTGACCCGAAGAAGTATTCTCTTTAGGTTTTTTTTTTTTTTTTTTTTAAACATTTATTTTATTAAGAGAGCAGGTTAGCATTCAGACCGTCCACAAAGAAAGAATTTGACAAGGAATTGAGGCATGTACAGTATTGGCACATATATACAGAGTAGCAAGAAAAACACATCAAGCATCCCACATCATGGCGAAGAGAGAGGCGTAGCATCCTCGTCCGGTATCTGGGAACACAAATAAATACGCAACAGCGACCAAATGTCTTTGGGCCGACACTGTGTCGGGACCGATAAAACAAAAAGTTCTTCATCGTCGTTTACCAAACATAGGTCTTTTAAGAAATTGGCTCTGGATGGTGCAGTTGTAGACTTCCATGATTTAAGGATACAGCGCTTGGCGACAACACATGAAATATTAAATAAGCGCCTCGTAGTTTCTTTCACCTTACCAATGTCACCTTACGAATGTCACTTTAAGGGGGACAGGGTCGCTGGAATCGACGTTATGTCTTCGAGGAGTTCTGCCACCTCCCGCCAGAATTCCATAAAAAAGGGCATGACCAGTATATGTGGTAGGGGCTAGCGTTTGGTGCATTGCACTTGGGGCAGGCTCCTGTGCAACTCTCAACAAATTTGGCCAGTCTGGCAGGGGCATAGTGGAGCTGATTCAGAACTTTAAAATGGATCAGCTGTAGCCCCGCGTTCACAGAGACGGATCTGGTGAGTTGACAGAAGCGTGACCATCGTATTTCATCAATCTGAGTGCCCGTATCCCACTCCCAGGTCTCTCTTATCGTATTATGTGATGGGGAGTGGGTTTGTACTAGTGAGTATACCAACGAGACCCCTTTATTGTGACTGTTAGGGGATACTATTGCCCTAATGCATTCGTGTACCTGGGGTTCCAACGGGAAAGATGGCCATCTAGCCGCAAAAGCAGTTTTCATACGATGATATTGAAAGCGTTTAAGTGGGCCTCCTCCCACCATCCCGATGAAGTCAGTGAGTTCACAGAATGTGCCATTTGCGAACATGTCCCTTAGTGTGAATAACTTGTTAGGGTCCCAGGATTGTTGAATGGCTTTATCAAATGTTGGGGATATACTCGAGAAGTTCCACAGGGGGACCTCCCGGTCATAGGGGGTCTCAAGGCCTAATCTGTTATATATCTTGGCCCAGGCGCGTATGGTTGTATATACCGGGTCAAACGGGCATGTGTCTCCATAGACAGGGTTAAGAAGAAGTGATCTGATGTCATCTGATGTCATTGGGGCGATCAGCATGTTTCTCCATGGGGATGTGGGGAGATGTGTCATCAGGGTCAAACCAGTGTTTAACAAATTGAGCCTGTGCAGCCAGATAATATAGTTCAAAATCTGGCGCAGCAATGCCACCCCGTGAGAATGGTTCCACCATCTTATCCCACCCCAATCTGGCCGTCCTCCCATTTCAAACGAAATTAGAGGCGAGCGACTTGAGTTTCATGAAAAAGGACTTGCCAGGCCATATCGGAATGTTGTTAAAATAATATAAGAGTTTGGGTAAGACTACCATTTTGAGAATAGCCACTCTACCATACAAGGACAAGGGAAGGCTAGCCCACGTTTGGAACTTGGTCGTCAAACTTAGTAACAGTTCACCATGGTTCTGTGTATATAACAATTGTTTGTCCCTGGCCTCCATAATACCCAAGTAACGTACTTGAGTCGGGGTGGGCCGAAGCCCAGCAATTGCAGCGATGTTACCCATACAATCCGTAAGGGGAAATATTTCGGACTTGGGAACATTGATTCTATACCCTGAATATTCCGAGAACTCATGTATGTCCGACATTATGTGCTGTACGTTCTCTACTGGGTCACTGACATATAGCAGGGTATCGTCTGCATATAGTGAAATGATCTGGGGGGGGGGCGGTCATCCTAAGCCCTCTATGTGAGTGGTTCTGGCGTATATGTTCCGCCATCGGCTCAATAGTAAGTGCCAAAAGTATAGGTGAAAAGGGACAGCCCTGCCTGGTACCTCTGTAGAGCCTAAACGAGGGGGACAAAGTGGTGTTGGTCAGAACCTTAGCAGTCAGGTGAGTATATAGTAGCTGTACGCATTTGATGAAGTATCGGCCAAAGCCAAACCGTTCAAGCACCAGGAAGAGATAAGACCAGGACACGGAACTGAAGGCCTTCTCGGCATCAAGGGCCACCACGGCAGCCTTTGTTGTGGGATCAATGTGTGCCATAACATTAAACAAGCGCCTCAAGTTGAGAGCTGTAGATCTAGTTGGTATAAAGCCCGCCTGGTCTGGGTGAACAAGGATCGACATGTATGGCAGGAGCCTGGTGGCTAACACCATGGCGAAAATGTTCGCATCGGTATTAATCAAGGAGAGCGGTCTATACGAACCGATGTCATGTGCAGGTCTACGGGGTTTCAGGAGGAGAGTAATAATAGCTTTGCGCATCGATTCTGGAAGGTTCCCTTGATTCATCGCCTCCTCCCACACTTTTAACAGTAGAGGGGCTAGTTCAGTCCTAAATTCCTCATATAGCTCCGCGCTAAATCCATCCGAGCCGGGGGCGCGGCTCCCTGACAGAGATTTAATGGCCTCTACGATTTCTTCAATAGTGATGGGCTGATCCAGTATGTTACGGGTCTCAGTGGTCAGTGTAGGGAGGTCTAGGTTATCCAAATACCGGAACGTGTCTTCTTTACTTTTGATGTCATGATTGGAATAAAGGGAGGAATAAAACTCAGCGAAGGTGGAATTAATGTCTTTCTCCTTATTAACCAGAGCCCCAGTGGGTGTCAAAATACCAGGGATTAGGCTCTGATGTCTATCTGTTTTAAGCATGGTGGCTAAGAATTTCCCGGCCTTATTACTCTCCCCATATCTACGGGCCTTGGCAGGCGCAGCCATGTATAAGACTTCCCTGCTGGCTAACGCGTTGAATTCCTTCAACGCGACATGCATTTGCGATAGTGTTGCCTTGTCCTGTGTGGCGCTATATTCAGTTTGTAACAGGCCTATTTTAGTTTCGACTGCGCCCAGCTCCCGTCTTACAGCTTTAAGCATACCCGTGGACTTGCCCAGGATAGTACCCGGATCCAGACCTTGAATGCCTCCCAGAGAGTAGCATAAGTGGTTACCGATCCCTCATTCATTTCAATAAATTCTGTGATCTCAGTATGGAGGGCTTCGCAAATATTAGTGTCCCTGAGTATGGCGGGGGGCATTCTCCACCGTCTGACTGGAGGAGGGGCATCACCCAGCTGAATGCCAAGTGTTACTGGTGAGTGGTCAGAGAGCGTGCAGGGGTGTATTTCACAACTGGTGACCATGCCGGCCAGGGGTGAGCTAATGAACCAGTAATCGATAGGTGAATGGGAATCATGGACAGAAGAGTAAAAGGTGAATTTCCTCTCAGTAGGGTGCAGTGTGTGCCAAGCGTCCACCACATCCATCTGTTCCATCAACTGCCGCACAACCAATGCGGCTCTGGAGGGGGCCCTGGGGGCAGTAGAGGACCGATCAAGGGACTGGTCCAAAATAGTATTGAGATCGCCGCCCCAGATTATCAGTGCTTCCCCTGACGTAGTCAGCATATCAAGTATCGTACAATAGAACTGTGGATCGTCCACATTTGGCCCATATGTATTAACAAGTATTAATTGGTATCCCGCCAACTCCCCCCAGAGTAGTGCATATCTGCCAAGCGGATCTATTTTACTGGAGTGGTATTTAAAGCACAGCTTGGGGTGTATGAGGGTTAACACTCCCCTAGACTGTGTTGAGTATTCCGTGTAGTATCTCTGGGGGCCCCATCTTGGCAGGAATACAGAATTGACATTACCCAGTGCGTGCGTCTCTTGAATGAAAAGAATATGAGGATCGTGACGTGTAACATATGCTGCCACCTTCCTCGCCTTCACCGGGTTGTTAAGCCCGCGAATATTCCAGGAGAGTAGCTTGACTTCTAAGCCTCTATCAGCCTGTGCCATACCCGCATGTTGAAAAAATCATCTGTCCGTAGCCTCGCCCCTGTCGCAAGTGATACGGCCATTCTGCCATGCAACCGCTCTCTGATTTTAACAATCGAACTCCTTTAAACAGAAACTCCCCAAACCATCCCGATCTGACACCAGGAACCCACAACATCTACCCCAACTTTGTCCCACCCACCGGCCACATCAACTGCGGAATATTGACCCACTCAATAACCTTGGTCGAGCTTGTTTTGGCATTGACCAAACTTCCAGCCGGAGCCAACCTTTTATTCGAATGAAACCCCTTCAGGTGGTCCAAATTTCCACACCAAAAACACCCATTTCCAACCCCTCTTACCTCCCCTCCACCCTCATCATCACCCCCAACTTGACGATGTACCCAAAAACAATTGTGGAACATTCCCGGGGTAGCCATGTTGCCTCACATGGCCGCCTGATTGGCTCCAATCTCCAATAGTCACATGGAATGGAGCCGCCCTGCTTGTAGGATCCATAAGGCTGCAGTGGATATTACATAAGGATACAGACCAATCCGGTCGCCGGAGATCCCTAGTCCTCGGGTCTTGGTCTATTGTTCTGTGCCGGCCTGCCCCCCCTCGGGGGGAGAGGTATGGAAGTCTCTATATACTGTGTGGCCTCAGTCGGGGATTCGAAAAAATGCGCCCTACCCGCATGTTGGATCCTCATCTTTGCCGGGAACATCAGAGCATATGGAATCTGGCGGTCTCTAAGGAGTCTCTTGACTGGTTCATATGATCGCCTGCTCGCCTGGACCCCGGCAGAAAAGTCTGGGTATATATGTATTCGGCATTCCTTGTGTTGAAGCGTACCAGCCTCCCTGGCCAGCCGCAGGATTGTGTCCCTGTCTCTATAGTTAAGCAGCCGTGCAATTATTGTGCGAGGGGGAGCACCTGGTTTGGGGGCCGGGGCAACAGTATGGTGGACTCTCTCCACCAAGAAATGTTCGGAGAATGACTCGGGACCAAATAGTGTTTTGAGCAGTTGTTCAAGTTGTTTCTCCATTTGGCCTTTCCCAAATGACTCCGCCACGACGACCACACGGATGTTATTACGTCTTGATCTAGATTCAAGATCCTCGCATTTATGTTGCATTTTAGTCATGGCTTCCTTAAGCTGAGCGATGTCACCGCCATGTTGTGAGATAGCGTCTTCGTTACTGCTAATTCTATTTTCTGCATCAGTGACACGTATGCTCTCTTTTTCAACTCTTGCCTTCAGGGAGCCAATGGTAGACACTATATCGTCCAGTTTCATGTTCACTGCTCGGAATCCATTTTCCACAAGCATGGTCAGCTTGTCCTCTCGTCCTACAATGTCTGCAGGTGGGGTTTCATTAGCGTCAGCGTGCACCTCAGTTATGGCGTCCGGCGCCTGGCTGCCGGTAAATGCGTCCATAGGACCCTTCCTCTTGTTACTGGGCGTCTTGCCTCCCTTCCCAGCCCTGTGCGGCTCGCCCATGGTGCCAGCCCCCGCCCGTTGATTATGGATATTCAGCGAAGCCACCTGGATCAGGACGACAGAGTTTGCCGCTGGGGCAACAGGGGGCCTCCGCCTCACCCCCCTTGCTCCCAAGACGTCTGTAGATTTTCCGGCAGGGACCCCAGCACCAGGGCACCAAGGCCCAATGTTAGGCACCAGCGATGGATATTTTCTCCCACGTAGTTAGGTGTCAAAACTCAGGGCGCGCCTCAGTTTACGCCAAAGAGGGCCTATATAGATGACTGGGTGTCCACCAGCGCGTGGGGTCGGCCAGGCCACCAGCACAGGGCTTCATGCGCTAGGGCGACCGTGCCTGAAGTCGCCAAAGGTAGTGTAATCTCCTGCGTATGTGCACCCACGACAAACAGATAGTTCTGGATGGGGACCGGGAGGCAAGGACTCCGCAGCAGACTACACGGATGTAGGGCGTGCAATGTAATATCAGGAGCAATGTTGCCCGCTAGTAGGGCGTTTCCGTCAGTCCCCCCTCACTGGCACAGGGGCCCCTCATCTCCCGCTGCTTCACGAAGCCGTGGGCTTTGGCCTCCGTAAATTTATGTAATGTCTTAGCGGACACGCAACACAGAGACCAGCTTCCCGTCCACCGGGAGTGTCGGATCACCCGGGGCCGCTCCCTGCCACGGGCAGTCACGTAGCAGGATGTCACCGCCGTGTCTAGTGGCGTCTCTGCCGCAAATTCCAGGGTGTGGGGGCCACAGAAGAGTAGCGGGTATCGTACCTGAGGGGGGCACAACGTCTCCTCGTCTTCACGGCCGAACAGCTCTCAGTCCGCAGCTGCTCAGCGTGGGCGCGAGTCAAGCGTGGGCCGCTGACAATGGCCCCGCCCCCACTCGGCCTCCTCCTCGCCAGAGTCCACGGCTCCACGTTGACTCTGCCTGGAACTCCGAGCCGGATCGCGCTCCCACACCAGTCG
The DNA here is from genome assembly GCF_040938575.1 of Ambystoma mexicanum. NCBI lineage: Eukaryota > Metazoa > Chordata > Amphibia > Caudata > Ambystomatidae > Ambystoma > Ambystoma mexicanum. The sequence goes on from NC_090923.1 coordinate 989,592,592, forward strand.
GGCCAAATTCAGAGCGGCGTAACTTCGGCGCCAGAGACCGATTTCCACCAGGATTTGGAGATGTTGGGGACCAGACCTCGGCTCATCTATACAGCCATTTGTGGGTGCTTAGGTGGCTCCAAAACGGATGTTTTCTGGACGGATCTTGTACTGGAGCAGGAGCTCAGGATTCAGGCGGCCATCTTCGTCGTGCGCAACAGCGCCCCCTTCTCTTTAAGTTTTTAAAGGATGAGCTCTCCATCCTGCGTAGAATGCAGGGGAGAGTAGAAAACCAGTTAGTTCACTGGTTCGAAGGAATTGGAGAGTTCCAGAACAATATTGACTCTGAGGTTCCTGGCGAGGAGCCGTAAGTATATAGTTTGTAAGAGTTCAAAATGTCTGACTTTCACTCTTGTCCGATTCCTTGCAGCTTGACCCTGGAGAAGACTGCCTCGTGCGGCTGGTAAAGTTCAGGTAAGAGTCTGTATTATCCAACACTGTCCGGTAAATGACACCTGTATGTAATCTGTTGCTTTCTCCCTTATTACAGGTGCAGAGTGAGAAATGATGGCGTTTTGAGGAATAATACCTCTGGTGACAGAAATTCCTTTGGTTTGTTCTTTCGGCACACCTGGCTGTCCTTTTGTTCCCCTTAGGTGCCGGAGATCGGCGAAGATGAATGGAGGCTGCGCCGGCCCGTGGAGATGAAGAATGCCTCCGGCAGTAAAATCAGGTAAGTCTATTGTGGTGACTAATATTGCCTTATTATTCTCTCGGCTCACCTTGCTGTTCTTTATTCCCCTTAGGTGCCGGAGTTTGGAGAAGAAAGGATGAAGACAGAGGTGGATCGTGGAGGTGCTGCGAAGACTGGTGAGTATAGCGCGGCGCTGCAGCAGGTGATGCAACGCGCATCAGATAACGTCTTTCTTCCTATTCGAAGGCGCGATGGATCCAGAATCAGGTGAGGAAATAAGTATTGTTCTTGTTCTAACCTTTCCCCTTCTTTCTCCCTTTTTTCTAGGAGCTCCAGACTAGAGGCCGGCGTGGCAGAAGACTAGATGCTGGCTTGCATGCACGGTGAGCGTTACGCTGCAGGATGCAGAATAACGCGAAGCGTGAGCTGCTCTTCGAGCGTGGTTTAAATAGCCTTCAAAGTAGTCCCAGGTAAGAAGTTCCCAAGACCACACCCGAGTAAGAAAATAGTCCCTGAAATAAAGTAGTCCCCCTTCAGACTTCACATTGGCTTGAATGCTAAGCAGCATGTTCTACATGAGGTAAGTGAAAGCAAATGATGCCTGGCGCCTTTGGCGCCAGGACTGACCCCTTCTATGAGCCTGGCGCCTATGGCGCCAGGACTGTACCCAGATAGCCGGGGCTGCTGGGTTTTTTCCAAGTATCTGGATGCCTGCTCCCGGGACAGATGGCCCTGGTCGGATGCCCGGGGGTAGGAATCATGACAACTACACAATAGAATGGCTCATAGGCCATAATGGGCTATGTACATGCACTGCCAGGTAGCAATGTGTATATATTAAAACATTTTTATAATTATTTTTATCACCGAGGATTCCCAGTCTGACGACGGGGGAATATTCAAATATCTGAATCTATGAAAGATATCAATGCTGGAGAAATACAGTTACAGGTAAGTAACTAAGACTTCCCTCTCACAGTTACATTTCCCCAGCCGCACAAGCTCAATGAGCCATGCAAGGCTGGGGGCGTTTGCTCCCCAAGCTTCGCATGGCTCATAGGAAATGCACCTACAGACAGAGCAGGCTGGAGTGGGCAGCATCTCATCCCCACGCTCAGGCCCCTTGCACGCATGTGCAGGGACCAGGAGCTGCCTGATTCCTGTTCATGCGTGCAGGGGGCTGGAGCACTGGAAACTCCGGACCCGCGGCAGAAGGTACGTTTGTTTGTTAATTTTTTTTAATTTAAATTATGTGTATGGATGTGTGCATGCTTGTGTTAGGTAAATGTTGGATGATGGATGCTGGTGTGAATTAGAGAGGGCCTTCTGTGTGTATGTTGTGTAAATGTGTGTGATTGTATATTTATTATTTAAGTGTGTGTGTGTGCGTGTGATTGTATCTTTATTATTTAAGCGTGTGTACGTGTGTGCGTGTCCGTGTGTGCGTGTCCGTGAGGATTTTGGCGAGTGGGGGTAGGTGGTTTGCACAACAAAGGCATTTAAAAAATACCTTTGTTGCACAAAGCCCCCCTCCCCATCGGCCAGAATCAGCTCTCCGTCTGGGATGCTATTTTTTTTTTTACTGGACATCTATGATAGATGTCTAGTAAAAAAAAAATTACCATACCTGGCCCCCAGCGTCTTGAATACACACATAATCACTTGGGGTGTGTGTGTTTGGTGCTGTGAGTCCCAAGGGACAGGCATGGTATTTTTTTTACTGGACATCTATGTTAGATGTCTAGTAAAAAATACCATACCTGCCCACCTGGTCCCCCAACGCCTTGCATACACACATAATCACTTTGATTGTGTGTGGGTCTGGCGCTGTGAGGCCCGGGGGAGTCGGGCGTGTCATTTTTTTTACTGGGCATCTATGATAGCCAGTAAAAAAAAGCCTTAGCCCACTGTCCCCTAGCGCCTCGCAGCGCCTCGCAATCACATTCATCATTATTGTGATTGTCTGACTGCAAGGCGCTGGCACACCACGGAGCAGGCATGGCATGTTTTACTGTGCATGGTTGATAAAGCAAGCATGATAAGTGTTATTATGTAACTAGACGTGCATTTTAAAGCAGCCAGTCTAGCCATTTCTTATTGTGGTATGACATTTTGTATTGGGCATCTTTGATAAAGCAAGCAGGATCAGTGGTATTCTTACTGTGGCATGTTATGCACAAAGCATACATGAGTATGTTCTTATATGGGAATAATAGGGTATAATGTTGCAGTCAGCATGGAAATGTATGGGCACAGCCATTGTGAACATGTTTTATACTGGCACATAGTGTGGGAAAAGGCATATATATATAAAGGCAAATATTCTCGGGGGGGGGAGAACCACCCTAACCCGCCCTTTCCTGGTGTGGGCTCCCTTGCTATGCTCAGACGCTCAACAATATGAGTAACTCATATTTACTCCCCTCCAGTTAAAAAATTCACCAGCAGCCACTGGCGTCTAGTGATTCAGTGCTCCAATAATATATTTTTTTTTTACATTTCTGTATCATTATAAGGTGAGGCTACACATTTCACACTTACCTCCATCTTCAGAGCTCATATTTACAGTTGTCTCTGTTCACATTTATATTTGTTGGGTTATTCAGTGAAATAGTTATTGGTAAATAGTTTGTATTGAGGCAGGTAAGATATGCTTTAACGGTTGTTACATGTGCTTTCACCACATTTAGAAAACCTTGTTTTTGAACCGCTGTCAGTTGTCTTCTTTGCTGACCTGCAGTCCAGTACTTTCCCCAAATATTCGAGGACTGATGTTAGTTTAGTAAACCATAAAACTTCTAGAATAGGGGGAAAAGGCTGTTTTGAGGGCCAGGAACTAACATTGTTCCAGTAACAGTGTATCCGTCACAGGTTTTTTGCCGAGACATTTCCTTTTGTGGGGTCAGTTCTTTGGGTCCGTTCTGTGGATGCAGCGTATCTACAAACAACTTCAAAACCAAACTAAAAGCCTACCTCACATCTGCCTTCTAGCTAACACGTTTCCCTCGCATCTACTCTGTTCCCTCACTTTCTATTGCCGCCACTCTAGCACTTCATCCATCATGGTCACATCCCTAGCACAGCTGGCCTACCTGCACTTAAAAATGTCTAATGTTGGTTGTTCTTAATCTATGTATGTCCACCCATGTATTGTCTTCGGCGACTGTTCCATTTATCTCCCCCACCCCCTCAACCTGGTCAGAATGTCGCTCAAACTCACCCCATTGTAAGAAGCTCACTGCTTCCCGTCAAATGGGATTTCTTATCTATTGTATGTTCTTTTGTTATCAAAAGAACATACAATAGATAAGATCATTGTTCCTCCCTGTATAATTAAACTCTTCAATTGGATAACTCAACAAAGACAAATATAAGTGTGAGTACCCTGATAATCGGCTGTAAAATTGAACCATGTAGGCTCACCTCATTTCTGAATTGGTTGCAAAATAACCAGCCTCTGACATTACTGGAGTGGGTTGGTGTCCGCTTCTTTGGTCGAAAAAAAAAGATCGAATGACCATTTGGTCGAAACCAAATGGTCGAAAAAAAATGGTGGAATTTTATTTATTTATTTATTTATTTATTTTGTTTGGTTAAAAAAATGAATATATAAAAAGGGGGGTTGGGGGGAACCCCCCCAAAGAAAAAGAAAAAGAAAAATTCGACCATTTGGATTTCGACCATTTGGTGTCGACCAAATGACTGGTAGCCGAGTGGGTTGTCCTAATCATTCTATCTTGCTCACCACTGTGTAACATGTTTTTCACTTATGAATAATCACATAGCTTGGTGGCATGAGGTTCGGGAAAGCTGAGCCACATGATGATACCCTCTTACCTTTCACCCCTTTATAGTAATGTGATTATTTTAGAAGCACTTATCACTAAAGGAAAATGTTTGGAGCCTATTTGTACCTAGATTGTCACTCTTCTCCGAAGTTTTTTCCTTTTTAGCTTGCTTCTTTCAGAAATGCATATCAGTCAACAGAAATCTTTTTTTAGATGCCACTGAAATTCGTTGAGCCTGATTCTGGGCCCGTTTTGGGATTGTCTGGTCTTCAAACTGTTAAACCTTTTAAGGCATTGTAAATATGATCATCCTTTACTGGTTTTAATGTATACATTTTTTCTGGAAAGCATGTGCTAGAGAGTGCTGGTTGTGTCTTTTGACTTCAGTGAATGGATCACCTACTATTGTATGTGTTGGTGTTCTCATTTTGTGCTGAAATTGAACTATTCATGTATGATGGCATACATCATTTAATTAAAAAAAAGCAAAATCAAGGAAATCTAATTGTTTTTGTATTTCACTTAACAGGCCAGAGATGTTTTCTATTGACTCTTCAGAAGGTGCGGCTGGTGATAAAGATGGGTAAGACCTACAAAAAGCATCTCATATTTGTGATGGTACCTAAACCAACTTTTTACAAATCAAGGGCAGCTTTAGATAGGTTGATCACATACGCACTTGCCAATGGAACAGCCCTGACAGCATTCTGCTGTATTCAGGTGAGCTGTTCTGAGTATTTTGTAATGTATAGCTCTAATTTAGCCACACAATGACATTGAGTATCCCCTCTCTGGCCCCTCACCCTTCCAAACGCCACTTAATGCTAAACTATGGTGAGATTTTGGTCCCGCTGTTCTAGGTGTACAGACCAAAATTAATAGACCTGGAGCAGTGGGCAAAATCTGAGAGCCTTCTCTTTAACAAACACACTGGTTGCTTTTGTCTTAACCACTGTTATTTTTTTAATTATTGCTGTGCTGTACAGTTTAAATTAAACTTTACACACTATAAAAGAAAATACATTAAATCAATAATAAAACATATTAAAAAAATTACCACTGCTTCATGTAAAATATTTATTTTGTTATATTTCATAACAACACAATTCTTTTTTTAGTTTAATTGTTTTTATATTGTACTGTAAATAAACGTTTTGAATGGAGTAATAAATATTAAGTGTTGATGTGCAATGGTTGACATGCCAAAGTTAAAAATATATTTAAATATTGAAAGTATAAGAATTTAATTCATACAAAATAATTCATATATCATATCAACAATACAAAAGAGAACAGACAAGAGAAAAGGGGGTAGAAACCATTACAATTAAAAAATAACAATTCATGGGGGTTTTGGAACATTAGAATTATAATCTAATCATTCAACACCAGCTACAGGTGGATTTGAATGTATAAAAGTAATAAAAGGAGCCCATTTCAATTAAAATGTATATGAATAATGTAAATCTTAAGCTATACAAGATTCAACATAATACATTCAACCATTTATTTACTATTAAAGATTGTATGCATCCTTCCAGTGTTTTGTAATAATCTGCAAAGAGTACAATGAAAAAATTAATGTTTCCTTATATCTCAGTAAGTGGGAACCTTGTCCACACTCGCAGAATCTTTTACTCTTTTTTTGGCTGTCATTTTTAATACTCTCCATAGTGTCTTAACTTTTGGCAGATACTGCCCATTGTTGTTGGGTTGCCCTTGGGGCTCCCCTTTTTAACTTTCTCTGGCTAACCTTATGAGAACTACAGTTTCCAAGCGTAGAAAGGATCTCTGGATCCCTTTTACATTTTATTAGGTGAGACCAGCAACCACCACCTTATAGGGAGTGCTTGTGAGATACTGGGTATCCCCTTTCTCATTCTAAATGTAACATTTATGTTACAAGGACAAACTTAACTTTAATAGCTGGTGGCAGTGAACCTTTTAACTAATTCGGTACACCTTTACCGCGGGCTGTTTAGACAGCCCCGGTAAAGGCACCGATGGGTGTTCATTTCACCAAAATGGCCTGTCTTTGTTTTGCCATTTTATTGTTCCTTGTCCTTTCTTGTTGTTTCCCTTGACATCCAGGGCAGGAAAATCCTTAGTGTTAACTTTATCTTCGCCGGGAATCCTTTGGATTCCCCACCCAGGCTCCCAGAGTGTCTGTGAAAGCAGGAAGCAAGGGGGAGTCCAAAACTCTGCAGCCCTCTGTCTCCAGCCTGACTGTGAGATTCCAGTTCAAACTGAGAGGCCTGCCAAGTTTGAATACTGTTGATTGGCTGTTTGATTTGCTGGGTTCCTGCAAAAAAGTCAGATCTTGGAAGCTGAAGAGGTAGGCGACGGCTGGAACCAAAACTGAAGCGGAGGATGAAGAAAACGCAGCGTAAACGATTTAGAGCGACCAGCGAACCTGCTGTGTAACCAGAGCCTGCTGTTACCCTTCCTTCCAATCGACCCAAGGACTCCGAAAACTACTACCCCGACACAGAACCTGGCGAGACACAGTAGACTCACAAAGACCTGCATTTTGAGCCATCCAATGTCATGCTGCGAACTTGCAAGGCTGCAATACCCTGGGACCTCATGCCATTGTGCGGTGCACAGTCTTCTGAATTCCGAATCTTGCAGACACTTTTTGGGCGTCCTGCTTGGCCTCCAGAGACTTGAATCGAGTCGGAAAAGTCCCCTCACCAGAATGCTGGACCTTGCAAATGGTGAGAATCCAACCAGCGATATTCTGTCTTCTGGCTCCTGAAAAGGGTGCCAAAAACCACAGAACCACATCCAGCCGCGAAGAAACTCTTGTCTCGAGCCTTTCCCATTGATCCTTGGTCCTGTCTTCAGTCTTTATGACAAGGAATCCAGTGAACAGGTTTTTGGCTGCAGATCCTGAAGTAGTCCTGCTGCAAACTCTTCTTCTGTGCTGAGGTACTGTGTTGGCTTGGGTATTACTTACCTTAAGTCTCTTGTGATTCCTGTGTAGCTTAGGAGTGTGTCCTGTGATTGGGAGTCTTCTCGTCCAAGATCACCAAGGCCCCTGCCAGAATCCACCTAACGTGTCTTCTCTGAAGTCCCTGGACCCTCAACTAACTTTGAAAGTAGAATACTTACTTGTTTAAACAGTCTTCCTCATGAACTCTGACTTTGCCTGCAACTGAGACCTCTTACCCTGCCTAAAGCTGGCTCCTAGACCACTGGGGTCCCTCTTCTTCCTCCGTGAGAACTCGTGTAATAGAATTTGGAAGGGCTGGATACTTTAAGGGGTTTACCTTGAAAAGTAAAAAAAAAAGTGTTGAAAAGTTTACTTACTTGTAAAATAGCTCGTTTGTAACTTACAGTTACAAAAGTTCTTACCTTGAAAGTGTTCTGCCACTTGTAAAAGTATATGTAAAGTTATTACTAACCTTAGATATGTTCTGCCATTCTGAAAAGTATATATAGGTTTTACCTACCTGTGTGTCATTCTGAAACTGTCTCGCCTAGGTTAATTTACTCACCTGTGAATTGGGTCGCCCTCTTTCTAAAAGTAATGCTGTTGGTTCCACTGTACTATTCCTTTTAGGATATAATTGTTTGAGTGTGCCCAATTGTGTCTTGCTTCCCCTGACTTGCTGTTATTCTGCCTTGGGTTATACTGATCCTTAAATTGCTGATAGCTCCTTTTAAAAGTGTATAGGTTTTAACTTGCTAGAATAGCTGCGCCATTCTTGAAAAGTGTTATTTAGTTGTAGCTGACCTTGGTATGCATGGTGCAATCCTCAATTGGTGTCAAAAGTTCTTACTGATCTTAGACTGTGTTCCACTGAGCTGAAACGTAAGTGTAATTGTATAATTGTATATTACACCCCAAAGGTCCAACTCCCCTAGAATATCTGTGTTATCCTGAATCAAGAGTTATAGGATTTTACTGTTCCTAGAATAAGTGTTCCACTATTCAGAAAAGTATATTGTCCAGTTGCTTTACTAAGTTATTTCTTGCTCAGCATTACGGTAGAACTGCCAGGGTCTACTACCCTTGTATTACTGAAGGTGATCTAAACCTAACTGTTGGTTTGACTTCCAGAACTACTGTTAGGTATTCTGAATAAGGTCTTATGCTTTGGTCTGTGTACCTTCAAGCCATATTGGTGTGTTTTGTGGTGTGTTTTGATTAATGTGTTTTATGACTCTATGACCAGTACTCACCCCAGACTTAACTTTGCATACTTATATTTAAAATAAACCTTTATTTATTATAATACGTCTGATTGTCAGTGTTTCTATTGAATCCTTGGTGTTCTGTCGGTCCTATGTACTTCCCCACAGCCCTCTCTCCCTCCTAAAATCTGCCTGGCTGCTCTGTCTATATGCAACCATATACTCAGGTGGTACAGCCTTATACTAAGAGTGGAGTCTTGTACTGTCTCAATTGAATGGTTTTACTAAGCCCTTAGTTGGACTTCAGAAAAACGTTCCTAACACTCTGTGCATTACAAAGAAAATTGATTTTGTTATATTTTCTGCAACACAAACATTAAAACTTTGAATACATATCTTTTCCTCAATACTCAATAAGGATATTAAGAGCCGTTAAATACATGAAGCTCTAATCAATGAAGACTCGTAACAATAAAGAAATATGTTTTGGAATAGTTTTTGTATTTGTTTATTATTTGTATCGCGCCCCAAACCCTGAGGTAACTGGGCGCTTGAAAAACTTAGTGGTTACATACAGATAAGGCAGGCATATTACAATCCAGTGTAGAGACAGCACGAGGGACCCTGGTTACAGGTGGGCCAGACAAGGAGATAATGTACAGTAGTATGACATACAAGCAGATGAGCAGAAGCATAAATAGACAATGGTCAGATAGCATAATGGAGGTCTCTTAGTGAGGAGACTTGTTGCTCAGCCAACTTTTTATACTGGCTTTAAAGGTGAGGAAGGAGGGTTCCTGTCTAAGAGGGATGGGAATAGAGTTCCATCGTTTGGCAGCTTGGACTGGGAAGCTGGCTCCTCAGGCTGTTTTTAGATTGAATCTTGGTACCACCAGGTTGGGGGAGTGAGATGATCTAGTAGTGCATCTTTTCCAAATAATATGCCATCTGTTCAGTGTCAAAGCTGAATTGCTTTTGAAGTGGTGTGAACGAAATGGGAGATGAATTGGGAATCGATTGTTGTCCATACACAATACCCATACTAATTAATAATAGCTCCATTAGTAAATTTCTGAAAATCTGAACTATTAAATGGTTTTGTTTGTTCGTTTTTGTTTTTGGCATTTATATAGCGCTACGAACCCTTGGGTATCTGAGCCCTGCTCATTACCCATGGTGTGTGGTGCTCATTTATAAACCTCGGAAGGATGAAAGGCTGAGTTGGGCCCTGCCGGGATTCGAACCTGTGTCAGCAGGCTCTGCACAGATTTCAAAGCGAGCACTCTACTCGTTGTGCTAGCTGACCAGCTAACAACATCTCCATTATGACAGAATTATCAGTGTTTTAGGGTGAATGATGTGTCTAAAAAAGATGTCTAAACTCAAATGATTGATACTAGTAACGAAAATCAGGAAAGGCAACTCCACCTTTTGGTTTTTGCTAACCTCGGTTTTATGATTGCAATCTGTGGAATTTTCTTGTTTCATAGCAATTTCAATAAGATTTAATTGATTTTTTTTAAAAAGTCAGGATATACAATTGGGAGCATGGATAGAGAATACATTATTTATAATCAAAACTTCAATATTCGTAAAATTGACAAACCACAGATCCCCGACTGCTAAATACTCTGAGTTAAGTACCAGGTTAACCATAATCTGACCATTCATATTGTAATCGTCTATAGGCCACCCCATATCTGAGTATTTTGTCACACATTTTAGTGACTTTATAGCACTGATATTAAAAACCAATACTAAAACCATGATTTTGGGGGAGATTAACTTTGGGTTTTTTAACCGATTGGATGCTTCAGCCATGTTACTGAAATCTTTGCTATCTGACCTAGGGTTTGAACAACATGTTACTTCCTCTACGCATGAAAAAGGTAGCACCCTGGATTGGGTCCGATCGCAAAACATTTGCATTGAGGATCTGTCAAATTGTCAATGCCCATGTTCGGACCACCATCTTTTGGATTGGAACTTGACTATCTTTCCTGTCCTTAAAATCCCCAAGGAAGAGTGCAGGGCAACGGTTTATAGACATAATTTCGAAATCAAAAATTTCAAAAGTCAAAAAGTCGAAAAAAAAATGTCGAAAAAAATAATGTTGAATTTATTTTTTATGACGTATTTTTTTTTAAATGGGGGGGTTCCCCCCCAACCCCCGTTTTTTCTTTTTTTTTTGGTTTTTACCTATTTTTTTTATATAAACTAGAGCCCAAAAAAAAATATCGAAAAAAAGAATAATTCGACATTTTTTTTTTCGACATTTTTGATTCGACTTTTTTGACATTCGAAATTTTGTATTCGATATTATGACTGGACACCCAGGGCAACGTTTAGAAATATATGCAAGCTTACCCCGACAGCCATGGCCCCCTTCTTTGCATCTTTGCCAAAAGACTTAACTCTTCTTAATTCAGCAGAAGAACATTCCAGCACTTATTGCAGAACATTGGAATTAGTTGTGGAAAGCTTAGCGCCAGAAAATCGCATGTAACTACGAAACCACCTAACAAAAAATGCTTTGCGCCAGATTTGCGACTCCTTAGGCAAAATGTGTTGAATGCTTTAAAACTTTAGGATAAAACCAAGACTGATGAGGATAAGCTCATCTATGTGCTGGCCGTCAAAACCTCTAAATTGGCCATTGTTCGGGCCAAAAAAACCTATTACGATCTTCGTATCTCTGGAGCAGCACCCAGCTCTAAGGAACTCTTTCGGATCCTTAAGGAGCTGGAAACTTCTTCTGTATTGCCACCTAGTAAGGTGGTTAAGGATGCCTCCTGGTGTAATATTAGGTCTTCCTGGATAAACTTGAAAGAATACAGGAAAATATCAGGCAGAAAAATATTGACTGCCCATTTGAGGGGATAACAATTGCAGAACAGGCAGCCCCTAAACCCTTTCCAGAGTTTACTTTTAAGCCTATCTCTGAGCAATATATGGCTGGGATCTTCGGTAAACTTAAGCCTACAAATTGTAGAGGTGATATCTGCCCAGCAATTACCATTAAGGCTTGCACTTCACATCAGGTACCTGTGATTACCAAGTTTATTAATGCCTCATTTAAGGAAAATGTTGTCCCCAAAAATATAAAGCAAGCATGGATTTCTCCTCTCATCAAGAAGCCATCTCTTGATCCTGGTATTGCGGGCAATTACTGGCCCATCACAATTGTGCCTTATCTGTTGAAGATTTTAGATAAGGTGGCTCACCTACAGATTGAAGCATTTTTGGCAGCTCATGATATATTGGGGGTTAAACAATCAGGCTTTAGAAAATCCCACAGTACTGAATCTACCCTACTTGAGCTAAGACTAATATAATGCAATCTATGGCAGAGGGTGACACCACTATGCTTATGCTGTTAGATCTCTCTGCCACGTTTGATCTTGTGGATCACTCTGTGCTGGCAGAGAGACTACGGATATCTGCGCTCTTCTCCGAGTCAGCGATGGAATGGGTTAAATCTTTTCTCGCTGGATCGTAGGGCTAGGGTTTTTTCCGAGAATATCTGGGCTGAGGAGTTCTCAGTGTTATGTGGGGTCCCTCAGGGTTCATGCGTGGCACCCACCCTCTTTAATATTTTTATAATTCCGCTGTTTGAACAACTAGACAGATTGGGTGTGGTGTACACAAACTATGCGGACGACACAGTGTCTTGTACCCCTAACCGGCGATTAGGCACGCAATGCCGCCTCTCTTACTTGTATATATCACATCTTTCAGGTGTGGATGCAGGCAAACAAGCTAGCACTTAACAGCACAAAGACTGAGCTTCTGATTCTGGGTACGGCAACGCACCTAAAAAAACGTCCTGCTGACTATACATCATTTAAAATTGTAGACTGTGTGATTCATATCCAGAACAAGGTCAAGACACTTGGGGTGGTCCTGGATCAGGAATTGGACATGAAAAATCTGGTTAATTTCCTTGTGTCAAGCACATGTTATCATCTCAAACCTTTGACATAGGCTATTCCTGTCCTCAGAAAATTGTGCCACAATAGCCCGCGCCATTATTCGTGCCAAGATCGATTATTGTTCAAGTCTTCTGTTGGATATCTCCAAGCAAGATTTGACTCGGCTGCAGGTGATCCATAATAAGGCTCTGCGCATTGTGGCAGGGTTTCAAAGGAGAGACCTTGTCACATCAGTTAGGAGAGCTTTACACTGGCTCCCTATTTGCAGTTGGATCATTTTCCGGGCGATGTGCATTACGCATAATTGCCTTTCGTTGCAAGTAAGTATCTGGCCAGTCGTATTTCATGCCTATCGGCACATAGAGTACTTGGGTCTAACTCTAGTAGCCTCCTGGAAACACAGAGAGCACATTTGGTCTACGTGGAGCGTAGATCATTTCCGCATGCAGCACCACGGCTGTGGAATATGCTTCCGCTAGATGTGAGGACATGCACTAATCTGCAACTCTTCAAGAGCAGATTGAAAACACATCTTTTTTTAAATGCTCGCCAATAATTTGACCCTGTACTCCTTGACTCTGAACTTATCCGCTCCGCCGTCTGTTTCTGTGCAGTGCATTTCTTGCTGTCTGTTTATCTGTTCACGTGGTGCGCTACTATGCCTCCGGGCGTGTCTGCCAGCGCGGTACAAATAAAATAAATAAATAAATACAAGATAAAGGAATGAACATCATCCCCATAGTCTCCAGTCGACTCAACCATTACCAAAATAAAGTGACCGTTTGTCAGTTAATTCATTGAGTTCAGAATTTGTTTTTAGAGTTTCTGATGATTCACTAGGTGTCGTCACTTCTCCCCAGGGAGGAGCCCCTTCTCATGAGGCTAGGAGAGGTGTGGCTGCTACCCAATAGTCTCCCTAGGGGTGGTTTAATGTGGTAGGACCTCATAGGGAGTGACTTCCCTACTGGGGATAAGACCGACCAACTGGGTGATAGACGCCAGAAAACCCAAACCTACCCAAAACCTGTAGCCCGCTTTCACACACCCCCTCTGACTGACACAAATATTTGCTATTGTAATATCAGGACCGTTTCAACTAAGACGAAGATAATCGTCCAAAAAAGCAAAGGGCAACCCCACTGCAAGTACGGAGAAGAGGTGGCCCCATGGAGTCATGAAGAGTGACTCATGGAACGAGAGAAAACGTTCTGCGGGTGGTCACCAAAAGAGCATAAAAACAGATGAAGGACTAAGTGATGGAGAGAATAATAGTCCTGGATGCGGGCCAGCTGAAAAAGAAAGCACAGACAGTCCAGCCTGGGAGAATCAATGGTGGAGCAGAGAACTTTCCGGGGAAGCTAAAAGCAGTCATCCAATGGAGACAAGAAGCAGGCGGCGAGAATCCTTTGCCCGGTGGTGTGGAGCTGTTCGGGAACATGGCTGGAGGTTGAGAAGCAGCAGCGCAACCTTGAGAAGGTAGACTGTGCATTCCTGCAACAGTGCCTACACTTCCGGCCCGACAACCAGGAAAGAAGAACCTGGAACAGGAGCCATGGAGACAAGGAAAGCCCGCGCAATGCTCCCAAGCGAAGCAAGACCCCAGGAAGAACCGGCATAGCGTTGCAAAGCTAGCAAAGGTAACTGGTGTAACGTGGGAACCAGTAGGGGCATAAAGCTAAGTTAATTGGAAATACGTAGTGCAAGATAACTAAACTCGATCATACGAGTAATCTTCCTCGTGGCAGCACTTGAAAGGAGAGTGAACCAAGTGGCACTAGCAAAAAGGGGAGGAAAGAGAGGGTTTTGAACCGGAGCAAGAGAAGGGTCTGGGACCCGGAGCAAAACCAAGCAAGTATCGGAGGGAGTGCCCCTCAAGACAGTGGCAGAGGTAAGTCACAAGAGAAAGATCTGGGATCCTTAAGAAGATTCGGGACATTGTTGAAAGCAAGTTATAAAGGCAAAGTCTGTATCGGTCTGAAAGCTCTGAATATCATGTGATACCAGGAGAAGGGAGTCATTCTCCTGGTAATAAAGCGGAAGTAGAGAGACACCAGGGGAAGGGAGTCATTTCCCCTGGTTCTAAGTGGAAGTGGAGAGGCGTTAGGTGAAGGGAGTTATTCCCCCTGGCTTTGTGTGTCAGGAGCAGACCAAGAGAAGGGAGGCATTCTCTTGGTTGTGAAATGGAAGTCAAGTTGGTGACGCCAGGGGAAGGGAGTCATCCCCCTGTCATGATCACTGCTTCCAAGGAGTCAGGAACAGCCCAACGTCCTTGGAAGCAGGCCCCTAACCGTTATCTTAGGCACCAGCCGGTCCCCACTGGGACCTTTTGGACCTTGTCCTGGCGCCGGTGGCACCAGGCTCATCAAAGCCATCGGTCCCGTCTCTGGAAGCGCCGGGCTCATAATATGTATGAAGATGCTTGGGTGGATTTACCTGCAGCAGACCATGCTGCTTACTTACCAGCCACATAGGAATCCTCTGTGAACAGGAACTACTTTCTTACCTGGGTGGGGCAAGCTCCACTCCCTGGATACAACACGGGAACTCTTCTGGAACTGGAACTCTTTTCTTACCTACGCGGGGCCGTGGAGGAAGACGCCTCATCACTCCAAGGCTAGTTAAACCACACCCGATTGAACAAACGTGCTTCGCGTTATTCTGCATCTGCAGCAGAACGCTCACTGAGTCTGTTCCAGCCTTTCTTCCTTCCGATCCTGAACCTGCAAGAACAATACTTACCACTCCTGTATCCAGTATTCAGCAGCACCTGCAAAGACAAGAAACAACAGGTTAGCACTGCAACCTTTACACGCAGCGCTTTCCTCACCTGATCCATCGGCAGCGAACATTTCTTCACGCTGCACCTCCGCCTGTGAAGACAAAAGCATTGTTATTACTTACCGGCACTCCGCGAATTCCGGATTTCTTCAACGCTGCAACCCAGCATCTGAAAGACAAACGAAGAGACATTAGACAGGTATTTACTCACGTCCATCGCGCTCGCCACAGTAGAACGCCTGCAAATACTCCAGCGTTTTCCAGCATCTCTTCAGCACGAACTCACAGCTGCAAGGGAAAAGAGACAGTTAGAGCGCTTGCATTTACTTACGCATTTCCAAGCGCTTCATTCCAAGGCTCTGGCTCCAACTTCGGCTCTCTTCACACCATCTCCTATCTCAAGAGCCCTGCAAGACAAATAGGAAAAAGCATTATACAGAGTCCTGTTCTATATTAACATGCCCGCGCACCTAAAGACTAAAAGGACTAAAAAGGTGTCCAGAAACTCAGCGCTCGTGCAGTTAACGACGGTAGCGATCCTCTGATGTCAAGAGGCCTATGTTTCACCAGTGAAGGAACTGGCAACGGCACCCTGCACCAGACGCAGATGGAGAGTCCAGCATTCACCTATCTAAGGTGAGCACGTTGACCTGGGGGCTCTACGGAGAAGCTAAGAAGAGAGAGAGAGGGACATTCAACAACCCAGATCATTAACCCCCATATTCTTTCACCTGCAAAAATCTCACTCTTCGAGTTCGACACACAGTGCGAAGAGGTTCGGCCCCAGAAGCAAATCGAGTCCTGCACATCACTTTTCGGGTCACAGACACCTTCCTGCCAAGACCAGCGCCTCCGTGGGAATCAGGTGAGCGTTACAGAACGCGAAGCCCACCGCAAAACTCCTACCCAGGCGCAATGGAAACCTCAGACACTGATCAATTAGCCCAGTTGCTTGGGGAACTAAGAGCAGAAGTGCATGCAGCTCGTCAGGAAACAAACTCTCTAAGAAGAGAGTTGATAATTTCCAAGGAGCGAACAGAGGACCTCACTAGGCAATTGCTACAAACGCAGGCAGGACAGACACCTTTGCCCGCTCCAGGAGGAAGTTATCCTTCTGCATCATCCTTAAATCCTGTGCAAATCAATCTACCCGGCAATGTGCCCTTGGCTCCGCCCAAACGCTTTTCTGGTGACCCAAAGAAATTTGCAGTGTTCATTAACCAGTGCCGCCTACACTTCTTATGTCGACCAGCTGCCTTCCCAACAGATCAGACCAAGGTGGCTTTCGTGCTTTCTTATCTCAGTGGCAGCGCCGCAGATTGGTCGATCCCTTTAGTCACTCAGGATGATCCGGTTCTGCATGATTTCCAGGCCTTCCAGTCCAGCATGGAGAAACTGTTCGCAAGACATGCACAAGGGCAGGCCTTGGACAATGAACTTCTTTCGTTACGACAGGGTAATCAAGACCTCTTGACTTATATAGCCTCATTCAACAGACTTATAGTGGAAACTCAATGGCCTGAGGATAAGAGAATAACGCTCTTCTACAGAGGCCTGCGTGGAGAGCTCAAGGATGTGTTAGCTCAAGTCGTGAATCCTCCACAAGAATGCTCAGACTATATTGACTTAGTTGTCCAATTGGACCACAGATTACAGAACAGGAAGGCTGATCGTTCCAAATTTGATACCCGAATGTTTTCTAAACCACAGACCTCTACTAGGGGAGCTGACACTGTGGAACCCATGCAAATAGGGGGCATGAAAGGACCTTTAACCCAAAAGGAGCGGGAAAGAAGAAGACAGCTGCAATTATGCCTCTATTGCGGAAACTCGGGGCACTTTCTTCGAGACTGTCCAGTGAAACCAGCTAAGAAGGCTGTAGGAGCCGCAGATACCTGTACCACAAATTCTGAGCAGGGAAACGACCTAGCCCGACAAGTGTAGAGGTCCTCTTGCCGAGCGTTAAAATCTGTCCCGTGACCTCGCATTTCGTGATGCCTATGGTCCTCATTAGTCCTGAACGTCCGGATCGTTTGCATGCAATTGAAGCTTACATCGACAGCGGAGCAATCGGTAATTATGTGGACCGTGAACTGGTATCAAGGATGAATCTACCCCTTGTCCCTAAGGCAGTAAAAGACGTCATTACTACAGTGGATGGCACGGAGATAGCCTCCGGACCAGTAACGCACGCCACCCAAGAAGTGACGTTAGTGAGCCAAGATGGACACCGGGAGAAAATAGTGTTCGATGTGATCAAGGCCCCTCAGTTCCAGATCATTCTGGGAATCCCTTGGTTAGAGAAGCACAATCCTCAGATCGATTGGCGAGCAAAGACGGTTCAGTTTCCAGAATGTTTTACCACTTGTTATCCTCGGCCTGATGTTTCACTGGTGGCAATCTCTTCTGAGGTTCCCAAACTACCTCCCGAATACCAGGAATTCCAAGACGTCTTTCGGAAGGACCAAGCTAACACCCTGCCTCCTCATAGGTCTTACGACTGTCAAATAGATCTGATACCCGGAACAACTCCTCCTTGCAGTAGGATTTATGCCCTCACCGAGCCAGAGAATCTTCACCTCAGACAATATCTGGACCAGTACCTAGCTAACGGGTTTATCCGTCCTTCAAAATCTCCAGCTTCCTCGGCTTTGTTCTTCGTTCCGAAAAAGGAAGGAGACCTTAGGACTTGTATAGATTACCGCGCCCTGAATCAAATCACCGTTAAAAACAGATACCCGTTACCTTTGATCCCTGAACTCCTGGACCAAGTCAAAGACGCATGTATATATACAAAGTTGGATCTCAGAGGAGCCTACCATTTGGTACGAATAAAAGAGGGCGATGAATGGAAGACGGCCTTCCGCACCAAGTATGGGCTGTTTGAATATCAAGTTATGCCCTTTGGACTTTGCAACGCTCCTGCCGCCTTCCAGTATTTTATGAATGATGTCCTTAGAGAACTCATTGATGTGTGTGTTGTTGTCTACATTGATGACATCCTCGTCTATTCATCATCTGAAGAAGAACATCGGAAACACGTTAGAGAGGTCCTCGAGAGATTACGTCAACATAACCTTTTTGCTAAGCTCGAAAAATGCGTTTTCAACGTAACTGAAGTTGAGTTCCTGGGATTCATATTGTCACCTAACGGAGTCCATATGGA
The DNA here is from genome assembly GCF_040938575.1 of Ambystoma mexicanum. Classification (NCBI taxonomy): domain Eukaryota; kingdom Metazoa; phylum Chordata; class Amphibia; order Caudata; family Ambystomatidae; genus Ambystoma; species Ambystoma mexicanum. The sequence goes on from NC_090923.1 coordinate 989,611,069, forward strand.
TTCAAAGAAAGTCGATGCAATCATCAAGTGGCCTTCACCAACCTCTGTAAAAGGAGTCCAAAGCATGTTAGGCTTCGCTAACTTTTACCGCAGATTCATCCCTGAATTCTCTCGAATAGTCCAGCCCATCACCGCTCTGTTAAAGAAAAACAAACGTTTTGAGTGGTCTACCGAGGCAGAACAAGCTTTTCAGGATTTAAAGACTAAATTCATTTCTGCACCTGTTCTAAAACATCCTCGCCCAGAACTCCCCTACATCGTAGAAACAGATGCTTCTAGCCTTGCTATGGGGGCAGTTTTATCGCAAAGGGATCCGGTCACACACCAATTACATCCTGTAGCCTTTTGGTCCCGCAAATTCTCGGCTCCCGAGATCAACTATTCAGTTACAGACAAGGAACTTTTAGCTATCAGATCGGCCTTTAAAGCCTGGCGGCATTATCTTTTGGGAGCCAGACACACAGTCACCGTAATGACTGATCACCGCAACTTACAGTATCTGAAGACAGCCAAAGCTCAGTCTTCCAGGCAGCTTCGCTGGGCTCTGTTTTTGGCTGAGTTTGACTTTATAATTACTTATCGACCAGGCAGTAAAAATGGAAAAGCAGATGCCCTCTCTCGGATGGGAATAGATGAACATTTGACCAATCCAGAACCAATACCCATAATCCCAGAACAAAGGATTTTGGGCTTGGTCAGCGCTCAATCCTTTGAAGACATTAAGACTACAGTCAAATCACTTTTAACTCCGGTCCACTTACAGGACTGGCAATTAAAAGGAAAAGAATTCTCAGTGGATCGAGACCTACCATATTTCCGAGGACGATTGTACTTGCCCAGTGAGAAAATACAAAAACAGGTAATCTCCTGTTATCACGATTCACTAATGGAGGGTCACCCTGGCATAACCAAAACCATGGAAAAGGTCAAAAGACATTTCTGGTGGCCATCATGGAAGAAGGACATTAGAGACTTTGTAATCTCCTGCGGTGTGTGTGCCCAGAATAAGAGTCAGAAGGAGAAACCAGCCGGTCTCTTACACCCACTAGACATCCCTCCCTGTCCATGGCATACCCTGTCCATGGATTTCATCACTGACTTACCTCCATGCTCAGGGTATAATACCATTTTAGTAGTCGTGGATCTATTCTCCAAGATGGCTCACTTCATTCCCCTGAAGGGCCTACCTTCAGCTTCAGTATTAGCCCGAGAATTCTTAGAAAACATCGTTCGGTTACACGGTTTCCCCTCGGTTTTGGTCTCCGATAGGGGAAGTCAATTCATTTCCCACTTTTGGTGAAGTTGCTGTCGTTTAGCCCAAATTGATGTGAGACTTTCTACCAGTCACCATCCCCAAACTGACGGACAAACCGAGAGGACAAATCAAACTCTAGAGCAATATCTACGTTGCATGCTCCAACAAACTGAAAACCCTTGGAAGGACATTCTTTGGATCGCTGAATACGCCTATAACAATTCGACTCATTCTGGAACCGGGAAGACTCCCTTCTTCCTATTATACGGACACCATCCTAGAACCTCTAACCTGGATCCTCCCCAAGAATTCGAAACACCTGCTGTGGATCACTTGCACTCGGAGATCTCTCGTGCTTTTAAGGAAGCCACTGCCCATCTGCAAAGAGCTAAAGCTCAATTTAAGAAAGGAGCAGATCAGCACCGTAAAGAGGCCCCTCACTACGCAGTGGGAGATCAGGTCTGGTTATCCACTAAGCACCTACCTCTAAAAGGACCCCGCACTTTCATCCCGAGATACCTTGGACCCTATCTTATCTCTACCATAATTAATCCGGTGGCTATTAAATTGGAATTGCCTTTGCATATGAAAATACATCCAGTATTCCATGTCTCCTTACTAAAACCAGTGCAACCAGGAACCCGATTGACCGAACTCCCGGAACCTGTTTTAGTAGATGGAGAACTTGAGTTCGAAGTAAAGAACATCCTAGACTCCAAAATCTCCAAATCGAAATTATATTACCTGGTTGATTGGAAAGGATACGGCCCCCAGGAAAGGTCTTGGGAACCCTCAGAGTATGTCCACGCACCTCGTCTGGTCAAGAAATTCCATTTGAATCACCCCGACAAGCCAAACCCCCCGGAGAAGACACGCTTGGGAGGGGCCTTGAGGGGGGGGTGATGTCATGATCACTGCTTCCAAGGAGTCAGGAACAGCCCAACGTCCTTGGAAGCAGGCCCCTAACCGTTATCTTATGCACCAGCAGGTCCCCACTGGGACCTTTTGGACCTTGTCCTGGCGCCGGTGGCACCAGGCTCATCAAAGCCATCGGTCCCGGCACTGGAAGCGCCGGGCTCATAATATGTATGAAGATGCTTGGGTGGACTTACCTGCAGCAGACCATGCTGCTTACTTACCAGCCACATAGGAATCCTCTGTGAACAGGAACTACTTTCTTACCTGGGTGGGGCAAGCTCCACTCCCTGGATACAACACGGAAACTCTTCTGGAACTGGAACTCTTTTCTTACCTAGGCGGGGCCGTGGAGGAAGACGCCTCATCACTCCAAGGCTATTTAAACCACACCCGATTGAACAAACGTGCTTCGCGTTATTCTGCATCTGCAGCAGAACGCTCACTGAGTCTGTTCCAGCCTTTCTTCCTTCCGATCCTGAACCTGCAAGAACAATACTTACCACTCCTGTATCCAGTATTCAGCAGCACCTGCAAAGACAAGAAACAACAGGTTAGCACTGCAACCTTTACATGCAGCGCTTTCCTCACCTGATCCATCGGCAGCGAACATTTCTTCACGCTGCACCTCCGCCTGTGAAGACAAAAGCATTGTTATTACTTACCGGCACTCCGCGAATTCCGGATTTCTTCAACGCTGCAATCCAGCATCTGAAAGACAAACGAAGAGACATTAGACAGGTATTTACTTACGTCCATCGCGCTCGCCACAGTAGAACGCCTGCAAATACTCCGGCGTTTTCCAGCATCTCTTCAGCACGAACTCACAGCTGCAAGGGAAAAGAGACAGTTAGAGCGCTTGCATTTACTTATGCATTTCCAAGCGCTTCATTCCAAGGCTCTGGCTCCAACTTCGGCTCTCTTCACACCATCTCCTATCTCAAGAGCCCTGCAAGACAAATAGGAAAAAGCATTATACAGAGTCCTGTTCTATATTAACGTGCCCGCGCACCTAAAGACTAAGAGGACTAAAAAGGTGTCCAGAAACTCACCGCTCGTGCAGTTAACGACGGTAGCGATCCTCTGATGTCAAGAGGCCTATGTTTCACCAGTGAAGGAACTGGCAACGGCACCCTGCACCAGACGCTGATGGAGAGTCCAGCATTCACCTATCTAATGTGAGCATGTTGACCTGGGGGCTCTACGGAGAAGCTAAGAAGAGAGAGAGAGAGAGGGACATTCAACAACCCAGATCATTAACCCCCATATTCTTTCACCTGCAGAAATCTCACTCTTCGAGTTCGACACACAGTGCGAAGAGGTTCGGCCCCAGAAGCAAATCGAGTCCTGCACATCACTTTTCGGGTCACAGACACCTTCCTGCCAAGACCAGCGCCTCCGTGGGAATCAGGTGAGCGTTACACCCCCCCTGGGTCTGTTGAAACCTGTACAGAATCGCACCAGGAGTAGGGAGACATTCTCCTGGAGAAACATTGTGTAAAGACTGTTTTAAAACCTGCAAATCGGGGGAAGGGAGTCATTCCCCCTGGTGTTGGTTTGAAAGAACATTTTGGTTAAGCAACTCTCCTTAAAGAAGGGCATTTATGTTTGTTACTCTTTACTTTTCTAGTGTGAGGGATAGGTTTTGACAGAGACAAGTGGTTTATTCCTGGACGGGCATCCTGGTAGCCCCCTTTAGTATTTGTTTTGAGGCAGGGAAACTCCTCTTAGAAGTTGGGGATAGGAAGGACCTCTTTTCGATTTTCTAAAATAAGTCTATAACCAAAATCATGCAACCGCTGTGTCAGTTTTCTTCTTTGACACCCTTACAGTTAAGATTTAAAAGTAAATGAATGTCTTTGGAATGTCAGTAACCCAAGATATTCTAAATAAATAGCATTTCATAACATACCAAAATGATCTATGTCTTATTAGGGACAAATGTTTGAGAGAGGGAGAATTTGTGATTAACTGCTATTACATTTATATACAGAAATTAAGGAATATTGATTAACACATTTTAGTAAACTATCAAGTGAAGCTTGTGTGTTTGAAAGGTATAGCATTATATTATTTGTGTAAGCTGGAACTTGTATTGGTATTTTATTGTATTTGAATCCCTGAATGACCATGTATATTTTGGAGAAGTTCTAAGGCTAAAATAAAAAAGAGGGGATAATGGCAAGGGTATCCCGTAATTTTACCGAAAAAACATTTTCAATTGATTTTTTAACCAAAACAAATCCAGCGAGGAAAAAAACAGATTAAAAAAAAAATATATATATATATATATATATATATATATGGGGGCAGGGGGCTAGGGGTTATAACGGGGCGAGGGGGTTGGCGTTGGGTTAAAAACTAGGGAAACATTTGTTTTTGTTTTTTCAAATGTTTTATTTTTTTGAGTAAAAAATCCATCAACAAAATCACATTTAACCAATGGGAAGCCTTGTCAAGTACTCATATGTAAGTTAATAGGGTCAGAGAGTATTAAGCTTAAATCAAGATGTAGGATGAACCAAGTACAATTTTTAGAAAGTATATAAATGTAGGATCTATACCATGTTAAGAGAATGAAATCTAAAACGCCATGAAACCCTATCAGCGTCTAAAGAAACAAGGATTAAAGTGTCTATAGACTTTTTAGCTAGATCAACTTTGTGACATAACAGACATGAATTAGAAGCTCTGTTGAGTTTCTGGTAGTTCCTGTGGATCATGCGCAACTCTGTTATCCTTCTATTGTGTATGCTTGGAAGCAAAATGAGTCTCGTCAAACAAGAACATTATTCACAAATACCTTGATTGTGCAATATTGTTAGGTAGAATTTCCTTTTTGAGTGCAATTCTCCCCACTTGTGAGCCCTTCAACACTGTTTGCTGGACTCTTGGATTTTTGATCAGTTGTGGGAATTTTTTTCCACACCCTTATCTTTCACTCTACCTTTGGTAACCTTTTCCAACCCCTGTGGTTGTATCTTTTTGGAGTCATGCTTTCTTCCAGCTTTTAAGGCATGTGCAATTTATTATTGCAGCACAAAGCACTTTCTGTGCAGTGTTGCTGGCAGCCCCTTTCTGGCCTTTTTTTTCCTTGTCATAGCAGCCTTTACCAATGTCAAGGGGGTACTTTTTTTTTATCCTATCTGACTTTTATTTTGTGGAATCAGCAGCCACCACCTTATGTGGAGTCCTGAAGGGACACAATGTATCCCTTTTTCCACTTGTCATGTAACCTTTTAGTTACAATGACAAGTTCATCTGAGTGGCTGTAGATATTTTCTACTGAGTTTTGTGAATTTTACACGCAGGCTGCGTTCGGAGGGGCGATAAGGGACACATGGGTCACCATTGACCTAAAATGGTGCCTGTTTTCTTTTTTCGAAAACTCTTGATGATTTGTCCTTTCTTGATCCTTCTTCTACCTACGTGGGTGGGGAAAGTCCTGCTAGGTCTTTTGTCTTTGGCAGGCTTCCTTGCGAAAGCACGCTAAGGCTCTCTGCGTGTCTGAAAGGACAGTAAGTGGGGAGATGACCGAAACTCCCCGGGTCTTTGCCTGTGGTGTGGCTACCTGGATACAGTTTGAAGAGTGAGTCTGCTATATACCTACCAGGGGGACTTCAGTAAAACTCCCTAACAAATATACACAAGTATGATGGTTGTTTTACGTAGACCATCTGTTTATTTCATATCTTTCACATTGGTATCTTCCATAGCCAACCATAGGTGTCCATTTCAAGGCTATTGTTGCATAAAGTTGGTCTAGGTACTACTATTCAGTTCGCAAACAATGGAGTACCAACATATATGATCAATCAATAAAAGTTGTATATAAAATAAAATTATTAAATACCTGTCATCAATATATACATGTGGCTCATTAAGAAAAGGAAAAAACAGTAGGAGAGAGAAAAAGGAAAAAATGTATTATATTAGTGCGTGACATCAAATGATGTCATCGCTATCTTTTACTCCTATAGAAATTCCAATCTCACCAAATTCCTGTTGATTTCTATTAATTCGTCCCTTAGACTATTTTATGATAATCTTGTCAATTTCAAGATCCAGTCTGGTTTCCTACTATAAATAAGGACATTGTTCTATTTGTTTAAATATGACACTACTATTTGTTTACTGTGATGTAATTATAAGCATTTGATCAGATTTTGGTGAAATTAGTTGACTGTGCATCCGGGTTCTAGGTGCGTGTACAAGTCTGTTAAGCTTGTATCATTTAGAGATGCCCTTATTTACAAACTGTTATGAGTGGGGGGCGTGGAGTAGGCTGTGATCTCCGTGAGCTCTGTGATCCGGCGACCTAATCCGACGAAGAAACGCATATTTCTTTCATGAACGGCAACTTCAAAACATATGAGAAGGCGTGGGAAGACACCGAGCAGAATGTGTGCAGGCTGACTGCACGTTCAGAGCTGTGGAACAGACGACGTGATACATTGTATCCCGGAGCCAGCCGCGAGAGGGACGTTAAAATGGTGGCGGCCGAGAACAAATGGATCCCGAGGGGCGCATTCCTGTAATGAAGTAGCTGTCTCCGGCAGATAGCTACAGCTGCGGATTAACAAGCAATATAGAGAATAAAACGCTGCACGGTTCGGGCGGCTGTGGGGAACGAGAGGCCTTTGCAGACACAGCTGAGGGTTTCGATGCTCTGCGAAGGCGCACCGAACGTGTGTGTCTGCTAGAATCCTCATGCGAGGTAAGAAGTGTCCCCAATGACCTGATAAAGTCGAGCCCGTTGGCAAGAACACTCGGGAGTGAAACCGGAAGATTACATGGGCTTTGTGCGGTGCTGGAAGCAGAAGTGACTGCTGGGCCCTGCAGGACGAAGAGCGGCTGCGGCAGCGAATATACACGGTAACCCGTGGAGCAGGTCAGAAGCGCTCGGGACAGGCAGCGCTTGCCGCGAACACCGTGTCATCCGACTCTGCAGAGCAGACTTTTACACAGAGCAGCTGCCACCGCATGAGAGGATTGGAAACTGGCCCGCGAGCGTTCATAGACACACGAGCAAGCCGGGGGAAGCGCAGTGCGCTTAACGTGGGACCGTGATCAAGGACAGTCCGGCATGAACACAGTGAAACACAATTACAGGAAAGCGACCTAGCAGGTTGAAAACGGCCTGTGAAGTAGAGCGCTATTGTTCCCCTTGATGATGCACTGTGGGGCTACAGAAGATGAACCAATAGCCACTGAGTGAGAGTGTGTAACATAACTTCAAAAAGTACACCCAAACTCTGCTTACACTGCATGTGCCCAGGCAATCCAATCACAAACGGAGGTGACAGCGAAAACGTGTGCCAACAAAAATTGTATGGGGAGAATAAGCGTGGGAAGATCCAATCCACTTGAAAAGCAATTTCATCCGCCATAGCACAAAGCAAGTTGCAGAGGTAGCAACCCCAACGACTGAAGGACCTGGGAGTGTCACAACAACACTGCATAGTCGGAACCAGACACGCAAGTAGGGTAGCGCAATGTCAGTGAAAGGACTAAGAGCTAAGTCCAAACAACCTACAACGGAGGTCTTTGCAAAAGCGCAGAGGACCCCTACAACAGCGACACAAAGCATGGTCGCGACTCCTGCAGAAGAAGCCTCAGGAGACAAGCATCAGATCCTGGCGGCCATAACGGAATTGAGCACCAAATGGGGCTCAGCAATGGCGGACCTGCGGACAGCCCTAGAGAACAAAATTGATGCGATGGGAACTGAACTCACCCTGCTACGACAAGACGTTAGGGCGCTGGCAGAGAGAACGAGTGGTCTGGAAAGCACAGTGAAGATCAATACAGATGTCAGCGCAAATAACGCAAAAGAGGTCCACGTGTTAAAACATCAGTTTGTCAATCACGAAAATCGTGTGGAAGAAGCAGAAGGAAGGGCGAGAAGAAATAACATACGGGTGGTCGGCCTGCCGGAGAGGGAGGAAGGCCAAGACCCCACAAACTATGTGGAGAACATGATCCTCCAGGAGATAGGAGCAGACAAGCTCTCACAGGGGTTCACTGTGGAGCAAGCGCATCGTGCCCTGATGAGGAAACCATGACCTGGGGCCCCGCCGAGACCGATAATTGCGAGAAATAAAGACAGAGAGAAGATCCTGGAATACTTTCGTATGGGCGGAACAATAGAGAGAGCATCCACCAAAATCACGGCATACCCGGATTACACAAGGCTGGTGCAGAAGCAGAGGTATAGTTATGTGGCCGTCAAAAGGAGGCTGCGTACGGCGGCATCAAGTATATGCTTCTGTACCCGGCGAAACTGAAGGTGCTGCACAAGAGCAGAGCGCTTTTCTTTGACACTCCAGAGGAGGTGGTGTCATGGCTGGACCTGCAGGGCTGCCCGGAACAAGAGGCGGACCGAGATCGTCAGGAGCATGACAACTGAGGAGCCTGTGTCATGGACATTGAGGGGGTAAGTGGGAGGGTGGCCCTGTCATGGTGGAAAAAGTGAGACTGGATGGACATTGTGTAGCCTTCGGGTCTTGTGCCCCGGTTGGACTGGATTATAGTGGATAAAATGCATGTAGGAGCTGCATAGTACTAACATAAATCGTAATAAAATGGGAAATAGGAGCAAAGGGACGGAAGCAACCCACCCCTGAGAACTAGTAGTTAAGTGGCCACTGGGGCGACTTCACCCTACTGAGCCCTGAGCATAGGCTTGTGCTGGGCAGGGCTAGATGTGGGGGTGCCTAAGATCCAGGGATGGAGCTGGGCAACAGTTGGGGAGGGTGTTGTTGGGGAAGGGCTGGGAGGTGGGTGGGAGGGGGGAGAGTTTGGTGTGCATATAGTTTTGGGGAGTTTAAGTTTGAACATGAGCCTACATAGAAGAGTTGGATGGTTGAATCTGTATTGCGCGGGCGGGAGGGATCTGTTTGAAGTAGGGAAGGGAAACTCTAACGAGCCATGGGGGATCTTAAAATAATCACGTGGAATCTCAGGGGACTTAACAGTTATCTGAAAAGGAATAAGGTCATGTTGTACCTGCGAAGGCAAAAGATAGATATTGCACTACTGCAGGAGACACATCTGACACGGGAAAAGATGGAGTTGGTTGTAAAGAAATGGAAAGGGGTTGTGGTGGGCTCGACATACTCTGCTTATGCTAGAGGAGTATTTATCTGGGTGGCGCCGCACGTCCCGTTTCAACTATTACAGGAAGTGGCGGAGACGGGTGGGAGGATGGTCATATTGAGGGGGTTGGTGGAGAATAAGGAGATAAGCATTGTAAATACATATGCCCCCAACCAGAACACGGCAGCGTATTTCAGAACTTTGTGCACCAACCTTAGTATGTGTGTGGGTAGTGCGGTGATCTGGGGCGGGGATTTTAACTGCGTACTGAACCCCAACGTAGATAGATCAGATGGCAAGATTGAAAGACCCGCCCCAGCGGCTAAAGCATGGCAGACACTGCTAGACGACTTTTGTCTGGCGGATGTGTGGAGAACAAAATACCCCCAAGAAAGGCAATATTCGCACTATTCCGCCCCGCAGCAGCTACATACAAGGCTGGACTATGTCTTTGCCACGTCAGATGTAATAACAGAGATTACTCTGGTAGAATATAAGGCAAAGGTCCTCTCGGATCACTCGCCACTGGTTCTCGGGTGGCAATACTGCCCACCAAGAGCACGGATTCCGACATGGCGCCTCCGAGCAGAGGCGCTCAAGGACCCAGTTTTTAGAGAGGACATAAGGGAGGAGATTAATAACTACTTTGAGGCGAATACGGGTAGCGTTGACTCGACAAGTACATTATGGGAAGCCTTCAAGGTAGTGATGCGAGGGGTTGCCATAGCAAAATCAAAAGGCTTGCAGGGCGGGGTTCTGGCGGACCTACAAAGAACAGAAAGAGAACTAAAAAGGGCACTAAAGGGTGGAAGCAAAGACATGGAGCTGGCATTTAAGCTGCAGCAGAAATGTGCGGAACACTGGGAAAGGCTCTGCAATCTAAACTACAAAAAGTATATTGAGAGACAGCATGCGGGAGGGGATAAAACAGGACGGCTCTTAGCATGGCTATACAAGAGCGAAACTCCCAGACCCACGATCAGAACGGTAATGAGATAAGATGGCAGTGTAGTGGACACCCAGGAAGGAGTTAACAAGGAGTTTGCGGATTATTATAAGCTGCTATATGGGGATGAGGAGGGAAGCAGCCATAGGGATATAACGGAAACATTAAAAGACATAGGGCTGCCTATGATAAGTGAGGAGGAAAGAGAGGGGCTAGATGCACCAATCACTCTGAAGGAGTTAGAAGAAGTGGTGACGCAGCTGCCTACTAGCAAGACCCCGGGGGCGGACGGGTTCCTGAGTGAATTTTATAAAGTATATAGAGAGGAAGTGCTCCCCCCAATGTTAGAAATGCTCAGTGAAGCGTTTGAGGTGGGACGGTTGCCGGAATCACTCAGAGAGGCGATCATAATACCGCTTCACAACCCCAACAAACCTGGGCATAGCTGTGGCTCTTACAGACCTTTGTCGATGTTGAACCAAGACAGCAAGATATTGACGGCTGTCCTGGCAAACAGATTGCGAAGAGTAATTAGCAAACTAATACACCCCGACCAGAAGGCCTATGTCCCGAATAGGAATATAACTCATAATCACAGGCGACTCCAACGGGTTGTCGAATGGGGTAGTAAGACTGAAGGCGAAATGGCGATTGTGTCCTTGGACGCAGTAAAAGCTTTCGATTCGGTCAAGTGGCCATAGCTGCTGGCAGGGGTACGGTTACATAAGGTGGGCGAAGATGCTATACAGTGAGCCGCTGGCCAGAGTTAGAACGGGATCAGTGATATCCGAGAGGTGGCAACTTAGTAGAGGCACCAGACAGGGGTGCCCATGGTCCCCGATGCTTTACATATTAACCCTGGAGCCCCTAGCAATATACCTCAGACAACAATATGATACGATAGGTATCGAGGTGGGGGGGAACGACACCTGATCTCCTTATATGCAGATGATTTGTTGCTGTACTTGAGATACCCGGAGGAAAATCTCCAGTACATCCTGGAGGTGATGGAGAGGTATGTGGGGCTGTCTGGGATAGCGATGAGTCCTCAAAAATCTAGTATTTTTCCGTTGGGCAGCTATAAGGGGACCCCTGTGAGACGGTTACCGGTGTTACAAATACCATGGGCGGTTAGTTCTTTCCGGTACCTTGGGATAGACGTGTACCACACGGTAGAAGAGGAACATAGGCACAACACAGAGATAGCTATTGTGAAAATTGAGAAGTGCATGACATTCTGGGTGAAGTTGCCCCTAGCAATGATGGTACGAGGTGCAATGCTGAAGATGGTGGTCCTACCTAGGCTCCTGCATTATTTTAGGAATATTCCATACATGATACCCAAGAAGTTCTTTGCTAAACTGAACAGTATGTGTAGGGATTTCCTGTGGCATGGTACCCGGAACAGAGTGGCACTATGGAAGCTGCAGAACTTTTATGAAAAAGGGGGGATAAAACGGCCTAATTTTGAGGTTTATTATGTGGCGAGCCAGCTACAATATGTGGCCAAATGGCTCCCAGATGAAGCGATCCCTGAATTTACGCTGTTTGGACATGATTGCGCCCCATTTCACTTAAGAGAGATGATCTGGCTGCCCAAGTCAGAAATGAGAGAGCGCCCTAGGATGATGATGCTTGGGTGGAAGATGTGGCGTCGGGCATGCCGGATGATGGAGAACCCATTCCCATGCTCCCCGCAGGTACCACTGGTTGCATTGGCAGGGGATGATGAGCAGCTAAGGGTGATAATCAGGACCACGGGGAATCGGTAGGGCTGGTAACTTTAGGGGACATCTGGCAAGAGGGGACCATTACAGATTTTGAAGGGCTTGGGGAGGAAACAGGGTTACATACGGGCCAGTATATTACATATCACAGAATGGTGCAGAGAATCCGGAAAACATAGCCTGAAACAGTATTGGCAGAAGAACCAGATGCTATCATAGAGGAGATATATGATATATCGGAAGGGGGGCATGGGATTTCTAGGCTGTACGATATGGTGATGTCTAAGGTCGGGGAGGATTTGACACAATTGAGACTAGACTGGGAAGCGGAAGTAGGAGCCCCGATAGAGGATGGGATGTGGGAACGTGCCCTGGGGTACCACAAGAAGGTGTCAAGGAATACGAGACTAAAACAAATACAATTGTATATAACGCACAGAGCATACGTGACACCTCTGAGGATTTCCAGGTTCGAAAATGCTGGACGACGAGCATGTCCCAAATGTGACGAGGAAAAGGCTGACATGACACACATGTTTTGGTCATGCCCAGTAATTGAGTGTTTCTGGGTGAAGTGGCACAGAAACTAGCGGAAAAGGGGGACACGATCATCATAGATACAGCCTGGGCCTGCTTGCTGGGAGGGTTCCCCAGATCACAGAAACTTAAGCATGTTGGTAAACTGAAAGACATAGCATATGTGCTTGCAAAACGAAGGATTGCCATGGGATGGAAGACGTGTCACAGGCCACGGGTGGATGGTGTGGTGGAAAGAGTTGCAGACATGGGCGGAAGTAGAAACAATGGTATGGCAAGAGGCAAGCAATGCATGGGGGGAGGAGGAGGCAGGAACCCTGATGGCATGGAAATCATTAATAGCGGAATTGTTTGGAGCAATACAAGATCTGACAGAATCCACGGGAAGCGAGACTCCGCCACGCGCGGCAGATGCAGAGTGTGAGGAATAAGTAGGCTCATAAAGGGGGGTGGGATGGGGGGGCAGTGACCAATTGTTCACTACTTAATTTTGAACTGTTGTAAAATGCACTGCGTGTTTGGTTTGTATTGTTGTTTGTTTTGAATAAAATGAATTTAACAAAAACTGATATGAGTGCGGAAACATCATTTCTTGACTTTTTGTTTTAATTGCCTCACTAATATTGCTAAACCAAAAGACCAAACCATATGCCAATGCATGTTTTCCAATTCTCATTATGGTCAACAAAAGCATTCATCCCCATGCAATTGTGCTCTAGTATTCATTGTTCAATGAAACCCAACATTGTTCTAGCTTTAGCTTTGCATTTATTGATGCACAATATACCTCTGTGTAGTGAGGCTTGAGAGGCCAGGGAATCAAGACCTAAATCTATTTGTATGCATTTTATCAGTGTACATTACAGTACATAGGTGCTCTTCTAATCAGTCCAACCATGTAGTTCTTCCATTTAACTTTGTTTCTCCCCCATATAATGTCATTGCAGTAATCCTGAGTTTATAGGCCGTAATTAGGCCTTTCAGATTTAAGCCACGGTATTTTTGATGAATCCTCATTATGTTGGCATCGCAGGGACTTCTATAATTAACCAGTATTAGCACATGGAGCTTGTTATTGACCTCCTTTCAGACCATCATAATGTTTAGAATGTGGTCAATAAATACTGGTATTGACTGCATTCTGAAGATTCTGTCTTCAGGAGCAGACCTTTTTTTGCTGCTACATGCTGTTCAACGCAGGAAGGAGAACGCTAAAACATTGGAAAAGACGTTCACTTTCTTACAGAGAAACTATTTAATTTTACATGGCACCTAACGCATGCTCAGGTTCAACCAAGTTGCAATAAAAATGCCTAACTTATGAAGACAACCATTTTATTTCAATACTACTACAACATGAAACCACATTTAAATTACTAAATCACTTTGTCTATTTACTTTGCACACATTTAAAGTTATATGTTTAACTTCACCACCAAAACTCCACAACCACCACAGCCTTATAGTCTTCGGGAAGGGTCATTCTATTCTTTCACACCAATAGTTTCAAAACAATGTAACCACGTCTTGCTATCCTTGCATTTTCAAGAAGAACCATATATCTATCCAACAGGCACTAGGCTATTTCCACAAGTCTCCTGGGCATGTCTGGATGCTCCATGCCTTCACCTGTCAGACTCTCAGGCTTGCTTTGCGTAATTCTCACTAAATGAGGCACATAGCAAGGTACTTTGGATGAAAGGCTGCCAGACGGATCAGCTGAAATGTGTTCTCCAAATCAAACATAGCCTGCGTCGTATCACAAGGTCCTAGACCTACTGCTCCCACATACCATCCAAACGAAATACCGTCTTCTATAATGCCCTCACCCCACTCAATTGTGGCTAGTGTCATACTCCGATTCTGTGTTATCATGTATACAGAAATGCCCATGCTTCCTCTGTGAATCTTAGTTTTGTAATGACACATTCGTGCAGCAGTGCTACTGCATTTAGTAAGTGGAGCCATGGTATGAAATTAAATGCCACACATAGGTATTCATCTTTTCACCCATGTTGTGTTCTCAAATATCTGAGCTGACAAAAATGAGTGCAGTTCAAACATGTTGTGGTGGGGCTGTGTACCACTTTGCATTCATAACCCATCAGCTGCATTCCATCACTTCTTGTGTGCTTTAATTAGGATTAACCGTACGCAAATGTATGCGTTGCTCATTTCCTAGGCATTACCCTCTTTTCAAGGAACAATAATCTCTGATGTTGAACCTCTTTGTAGAAGCAGTACAGGAATTCGCATTTGGTTGGTTCTGACAGTTTAGGGTTACATTTGGTGCTGAAAAGGCTTCCAACTTCACATTCTAAGCTTCTGAATATATACACCATCTGTTTTGAATGCCATCACTTTTTTACACACTCTGCATAAGTGGTATGGCCTCTTTCGGTGCTCGCCCTTTCAAGGGCATCGAGCTCTGCTTTACTGATAAAGTCCAAAGATTCAGAAACACGAGGCTGCCATTTGTCGTTTTTAGAGATAACGCGGATAGCTGTTTCAGCTGACGCCTCCTCTGGATTGGGACCAGACTCATTTGTGCTTTGTTGGTTGCCTAGAGTAGTGGCACTTCATAGTGCAATAAAGTATTTAGTGCAGCTCAAATGATTTTATTTTCTAGAGCTCACTTAGCAATGTTGCAAGCATTCCTTCGCGAACATTTACAATTGGAATTGAAATTCAGAACGGATTTAGTTTCTTAGAAAACTTTGTTTGGCAAAATGGAAATATTTCAATGCAACCACACCCCCATCCCCTAGACAAATGTGTACATCACATAGTACGCTACAGATAAGTAGTTCCTTTCTCATCAGTCGCTAGATGCCAATCGCATTTTGATCAAGCTTTGCAATATGAAGTACATTCTCATGCTTTCATAGACTTTCGATTTTACTCTGAAGTAACGGGAAAATCTGGCAACAAGCAATCAATCTGCCAAAACTGTAATTGGCAACTATAAAGTATTGTTATTTTTGTACTTGTTTTCCGTTTTAGTCTTATGCCTTTTTCCGTGTATAGCAATGGCTTGGCCTCCAGGCATTCAACCTGGATGTTTGGTTAATATCTGCCATTTGTTCTGTTGTAATTGTAGAAATGCAATCCTCTTTGCTAGCCACTTGACTGGTGTCCGACCAATTACATTTTATATTTCCATTTCCATTTCAGTGACACTTCCCAGGATGGCAAGGCCTCTCCCATTATTGAGAGTTCTGCATCAGAGGAAGAAGTCGAAGACTACAGCGACTTATTTGTGAACACAAACCGTGCGCACTATGAATATTCAGGCAGTGACACTTCTGAAGAGCAAAGCGAAGAAGAAAAGGAAAAGTAACTACCATTGTCTGTGGCATGGAACTTTTAAGGAAAAAAAACCTTTGCTGAATGGCTGCCATGCGCGCAGGCCTAGGTGCTAGAAGCAGGAGAGTGTCTGGCCATACAGATTGCCTTGGGAGCGTAGGCACAGGGCCTCCTATTTTGCACTATAAGAAGGGCTGTCTGCTGACGCCCCTGAAGGGCCTAAAAAATGAGACCAACAACTTACAGGAAGCAAGCAAGAAAATGGTTCTATTGGTAAGAAAAAGGTCAGAGAGTTGCCAGGGCACTATGGACAAAAAAAGTCTGAAAGTCCTCCTTAACTTGTTGAATACCGTTAACTTAAGAGGTCAATGAAATAGAATTCAACCACTAACTGACAAAAATTGCTGTGATTTAAAAAAATAGTTGACATTTTGAAGTATTTTGAGTATCGGCATTCATCCTTCTTACGGCCGCCTCCATTTTACCATGAACAGTTCTGCACAGAAACCCCTCGTTACAGACCAAATATTTTTTCCAAGGCCGAGTTGATAGTCTTTTGTAAATTGCACTTCCTTTGCGAAAGGGCACATTTCTCAGCCTTCGTATAGCATTCTTGATTGGAGGCGTTATAAGATCAAGGAATATTTTAGGTAAAACAGTTTTTTCTTACTCTGTAATGAACAATCGTGTTATGAAATAAACATTTGAAATCAAATTTGCTTTTCATGTTTGTTTTCATTTAATTTTGAAACGTTTGGAAGTACAATTCGACATCACAGTAAAGAATAAATTACACCAGGTCCTTAATTTTTCATCAGAGGTAAGTTAAAAAATAAATACTCAGCTCCCATATAGCATTGTGACTAGTGTGGAATTAAACTGAATTACGGAATGGCATGACAAAAGGGAAACGTGTGCACTGCAAGTGTTATAGTTCCTCTTTCAAATCAACAATGAAGAAAATGATTCAACAGCTGCAAAAATGTCTTTAGAAGAAGGATATTTTAAAGAGAATCAAATGCTTCTGGGAGAATCCAAGTGATTTGCCCACGGCTGAAATTACCGCAGGCAAATCGTTCGCATGAGAAAGGTGCGAAGTAGCAAAAGTTTGCACCTTTCTCATGCGAACACAATTACATACTACTGGGGCTGCAGGAGTTTCCCCGCATCCCTGCTCACTATACTGTGTGGTATAGTGAGCGGGGGTGTTGCGGGGGAAACCCCTGCAGCCCTCATTGTCTTTTTTTTTTGTTTCGTTTTTTGCGGGTGCGTTGCGGGAATGTCCCCCGCAACACCCCGCTCACTATACCACACAGTATAGTGAGCGGGGTGTTGCGGGGGACACCCCCACAGCCAGCGCAGTCTTTTTTTTTAATATATACTAACCCATAATGCTACCACCAAAGGTTCGAACTTTTGGTGTTCGAACCTTTGGTGGTAGCATTTTTAGGACGTTTTGACCATGCAAACTTTTGCATGCGGTCAAAACGTCCTAAACCCTTCTGGGACCCTCTCTGCTGATGGGAGAGGTTATTTTATGTAACTTGAATTTATTCCACACAATTGCTATTTGCTTGGTCTTCAAGCACTCTGGCAGATCTGAAAGAGAGTGAGTAGGCTAGTTTAGTGGTTTGAGAGGGAAAACGCAACATAGCTTTGCTGTTGTGTTGGTACGTGCATACCATAAGTACTGTGTGTTGAAAGCATAGAAGCATTTTTGGCCAGAGGCAAGTTTTGTTGGCTGCAATGGAATTGTGATGAATCCGATGGAGTCATCACTCATTTCCCTGCGGTGACCTTCTCCCATATTGCCAGGGGACAGCTGCTGCTACCTGATCCTGACCGTAGGGGCGGCTATATGAGAGGATCGCATGATGGGAGACAACCTCCAGGGAGATGTCATGACTTCATCGGGGGAGACATGGTATACCCCATATTCTCTTGAAAATAACGTTCCCATATCTAGTTACTCATTCCCCGCTTCAAGAATTCCAGAACAGGAGAGTCACGTTTCCCTGTAGCAGCCCCCAGAATATGGAATACACTCCCTGAAAATATAAGCAACGAGCCGTCCTACACCCACTTCAAGAAACCTCTAAAAACCTGGCTATTTAACAAATTCTAACCCAACCGCTTCATATGTCTCGACCAGAACTCTGACTGATGTAACTGATTTGCTGTATCTATCTATGTATTATTTCTGTCAACCCATATCCCTGTATCCACATTGCCATTGTACTTGTTTCATCACCTGACTTACAACACTGTAACCTTCGCCGTGATTATTCCAGTTTTAGTTGTGTAATCAAATACAATAATTAATAACCTCATGGCCTATTGTTATACACCCACTCCTTCTTCCATGAAGAATAGGGAGAGCACACTCTCCAGTTCCACCTGTCATTCAACCAAGACTCATTCACCATTTAAGACTACTGAAACTGTTTATTCTAGTTTTCTGAATCAAATCCCAAAACTTGACTTCCTTTTCCAGAATGGCCGAAATGCTGGGACATGGAAGAGGAATCGACAATGCAGAGCGAGGAAGGCCACAAGCCCAGTGAGCGCTCTAGTGGTTGCTCATACACACACCTGTGCCTGGGAAGTTTGAAAGGCAAGTGAAGCAAGGAATCGAAGTCTGCTGATAGCCAGGGGGAACTGCCTCTCTCAGTGAAGTTGAAGAATCCGAAAAGGCAATTACCGGCGTAGTGGAGCCAGGCAGCACACCAGTGAAGAGGCTGCTGCATGAGGAGGAGACACTGGGGGAACTCCAAGAGCCGACGAGGGACTAAAGGGCGTTCACAGGTGAACTTGAGTTTGGAAAACCAGAGGGTGGGCAGCATGCGGATGCATCTTATAGACCGCTCACTTCGAAAGTTACTGAATACATGGGTTTGGATTAGGCCTCCATTGCCCTATGAACAAGACGACCTCACAGACATTCTGGACAAGGGTCCACAAACTGATCCTATTTTGCCTTTTCATGTGGCACTGCAAAAAAGGGTGGCTGGGAAATGCCGGAATCTAATCCGGCAGTCGACAAGAACTTGTCAACCGCCTCTCCAGTAGTGACCCCGACTACCTGTCGAAACACCCCACTCTGGAGAGTCTGCTGGGACAGGCAGCTACGGCTACTTCTTAACAGGCAGTGTAGATGGATGGGCGAGGAAGGTATTTTCTGCAGAGAGCATGGCACTAAAATCTGCCAACTCCACTTGTTCCGTTGCAAAGTTTTCGTATACTCTATTGGACTGTATCTCCATGGCAGCAGAGCACATTTCCGAAGGGGATGAAAGGGATGGCTTCTTAGCTGTTAGATTGGATTCTACGGATAGCATCAGCAGATCCATGGCTACCAGCACCATAATGCGCAGATTTGCATCGTTGAAGTCGGGTTTTGCACCTGATGTGCAATCTAAGCTTCTCAACATGCCTTTTGACGGGTCTCTCTTCTTGGCAACAAAGCTGACTAGAACCTTGAAGTTGCAGACCTCAAAGGCGGCAGCCAAATCTTTAGGCGCCGCTATTAGTCAACCTCAGTTTTTTCATCCTAGTGGGTAAGCTTGTAGGGATAGATCTTTTCGCTACTACTGAGTTGGAAGGGCGAGAGGAATGGCCAGTAAAAGAGGCCAGAGAAGATTTCCTCGTGGTGGACGAGGTAGTGGTTCCAAGCCAGCTCAAGCAGCAGCCTCCTTACCATCGGCTTCTGCATCAGCCACCACAAAACCACACTGAGGTTGTCAGTCACAGCTCATGTGTGGGGGCAGACTGTCTCAGCATCTAGAAGAATGTCGAGACATTACTTCAGATGTTTGGGCTCTGGAAACTGTAGCCCATGGTTAGTGCCTTCCTTTTATAAAGAGACCTCATCCACTGGGGAATCACTCGTTGAGGATTCTGGATCCGCTCCTTGTGCAGGAGACTTTTACCCTGCTAGAAAAAGGTGCTATAGTATCAGTGCCTGTAGCGGAGAGGAACAAGGGGTGGTACTACCCATATTTTATTATACCCAAGAAGGACGGAGGACTGAGATCCGTCTTGGACTTGAGATACTTGAACAAGTTCCTCAGAAAGGACAGGTTCAAAATGGTCACACTTTCTCAGATCCTTCAGGCCCTCCAACTCCAGGATTGGTTGGTGTCATTGGACCTTCAGGATGCTTATTTTCATGTGCCAATCCATCTCAAGCACAGAAATTACCTGAGGTTCGCAGTTGGTGGTTCTCATTATCAATTCGGCTGACCTCTGCCTGAGGGTTTTCACCAAACTGATGGCGGTGGTGGCTGTCAGTCCCAGGATGCGGGGGGATTCACTTCTACCCCTACTGGGACGATTGGCTGATCAGGGCGTGTTCTCCCAAACAAGCCCAGGATCATCTCAACGTCACCTGCCACGCTCTTCACAGACTGGGCTTCTCCCTCAATTACAAGAAGCCCCATGTGACACCTTCCCAAAACCTCCAGTACATCGGAGCAGTGCTAGATACATACTTTGGGAAAGAGTGAAAGTGAAGGCTCAAGACATTCTTCAGATGGTAATCACATTTCAGAATGTCCACAATCTAATGGCCTTAAATTGTCTAAGGTTGCTCGGCCTCACGGCATCCTGCATTTTTCTGGTGCCAGAGGCTCACTTGAGAATGAGATCCCTTCAGTGGGCTCTAAGAACTCAATGGTCCCAGTTCTCAGGAATGATGTCAGACCGACTTCAGATTCCAAACAGGGTCTCACAGGATCTTCTGTGGTGGGCCTGTGAAGACAATATTCTGATGGAGAACCTTTTTGGCAACCATGGCTGGAGATTACAGTAGTGACAGATGCCTCACTCACGGGGTGGGAAGCCAATGCCAACGATCTGACAGTCAGCGGTCGTTGGCTCCATCTGAGTCCAAACTACGTATCAATCTGTTGGAGTTGAGGGCAATCAGACTAGCGCAGAAGGCCTTCCTGCCCTCTTTCCGGGGAAAGAATGTCCTGATAATGACAGACAACACAGTGGCCATGCACTACCTAAACAAGAGAGGAGGTGTAGGGTCACTACCACTGTGCAGAGAGGCAATGCAGCTCTGGTACTGGGCAATACAAGAAGGAATCTCCCTAGCAGCAGTTCACCTAGCCGGGGAGGAGAACACAGCGTTAGACGCTCTGAGCAGGCAGAGCACAGTCTCGGCTCAAGAAGTCCTTCAAGAGATCTTTACCCTTTGGGGAATCCCTCAAGTAAATCTGTTTGCGACCGAGGTCAACCGGAAGTGCGAAAGATATTGCTCCAGGGAATTTCCTCCGAGAGGAGCTCTAGGAGATGGGTTCATAGTGGACTGGGAGTTTCCATTCCTGTATGCGTTTCCTCCAGTCCCCGTCATTCCTCATGTAATTGGGAGGTTGAGAAGATTTGGGAAACAAATAATCCTAATTGACCCGGATTGGGCCAGGAGGACGTGGTACCCAGATCTTCTGGACATGTCAATCTGTCCTCTGATTCGTCTTCCACAAAGAGAGGACCTTCTCACGCGAGAGGGAGGTCTGGTTCTCCATCCCGAGGTCAAGACTCTCAACCTTCACGCTTGGTATCTGAAAGGCTGAGATATAAGGATTGGGACCTTCCGGATGATGTAATGGAGGTGTTGCTTTCGGCCAGAAGACCAGCAACAAAGTCTTTGTACCGTTGCCGTTGGAATATGTTTTGCAACTGGTGCAAGGAAAAGAATGTTGATCCTTTTCTATGTAAAACTCTGATGTTTTATCCTTTCTTCTATGCTTAGCTAATCTGGGCCTCCAGAATGGTACCATTAAAGTCTACTTGGTGGCGCTGTCCATTTTTAAGTGTTGGTCAGAGGAATGTTCCCATTTCAAAATTCCACTGGTGACTCAATTCCTAAAGGGGCTCACTAATGTGTTCCCTGCATCTCTTTTCCAGGTTCCGGTTTGGGACCTTAATCTGGTTTTAAAATTCCTGATGTGGGCTCCATTTGAACTACTGTAAACATGTCCGTTAATGTTATTAACCTTCAAAACAATCCTATCGGTAGCTCTGACATCAGCCCGCAGAGTGAGCGAGTTGCAGGCACTTTCGTCCAAGCCACCCTTTACCATCTTCCACAAGGACAGGGTTGTTTTAAGGGCCAAACGCTCCTTTTTGCCCAAAATCATTTCGGACTTTCATTTGATTCAGAAAAATTGTTCTACCTACCTTCTATCCTCCACCTCATCCTTACTTACTACATCAAATACTTTATAGGTTAGACCCTGGGAGAGCGTTAAGCTTTTACATATTCAGTATGTCTATGTTGCAAATTGATGACCAACTCTTCATCGGATATACAGGATCCAAACTAGGTCAGGCTGTTTCCAAACAGACCTTGTCTGGATGGATAATTCTGACAATATCAGAATGTCACAGGTTTGCAGGAAGAGACCCTCCTGAAGGTTTAAGACCTCATTCCACCGGGGGCATGGCTACATCTACGGCCCTTCAGAGGGGCGTCCCAATCAGAACAATTTGTGAAGCAGCAACATGGTCTTCCATACACACATTCACTAAACATATTCCCTTGGCCAGGATGGTTCTTTTGGCAAGGCAGTCCTTCACTCTATCCGTGTAAATATATGAATTCCAATTCTACTCTCTCCCCCAAAATAAACACTGCTTTGGGAGTCTGTTAAACATGAGGAATAAGTGGGAGGACACAATCCATTCGAAGAACAAGTTACTTACCCCTGGTAACGTTGTTTTGACTGGATGTTCCTCCCACGTATTCCTCACCGCCCTCCCATCCTACCCCTCAGTAGAATCTCCCATGCTATTACAGCTTCCATTCCATCAAGCGGAGTACGATCACTCCCGTGTTTTATGGGTATCTCTGCTGCAGGAGGAGGAAAAAACAGAACTGAGGCCAACAGGCGCTGTGCGTGCTATATATGCCTTTGAGGAACATCATCCTCGACAGAGGCCTTCGAAGGACATCGACTCTACGCCAGCAATGAGCGGCGCTCCCTGCCGAAATTTGTTTTCCGAAGCAGCTGAAGCTGGACAACAAGTGTCAAATATGAGGAAAACATGGGAGGAACATCCAGTCAAAAGAACGTTACCATGGGTAAATAACTTGTTCTTCTGCCACCAGGAGGTATACCCATAATTATAGGGTTTTGGAACAGGGGTGCATATCTTAAATGTACCACCTGCACTGCAGAGAGTTGGCTGTCGCTGCAGCTGTCAAATGGGCACCTGTGACCTCTGAACCTGCTCTGTGCCACTGGTAGGGCAGGCACTGCAAATCAAGTTACTGATGCAGCAGGACACAGGTAAACGGCATGATTTTGGTATGGAGCTTATGAAAGGGGAATCTGATGAGCAGATTTCCCTTGCAGAGATGGAATTACCTGCCTCATTTTATTAATTTAATGAAAAACAAAATATTCAGAGCTTCCACAACCTTGCCAGATGGCAATTCATCACATGGGAAGTATAGCATAACAAAACCCTTGAATTTCAGTGAAAAAGCTTTAGTTGAAGTGACCTTAAGGTCCTGATTTTATGCCACAAAAGCCATGGAATTTGCCAGATGCTGAATCTGCGCCACCTTAACTATAATGCCCCCCTTGCGCGACCCCTAAGTAGACTGATGACATCACTGATATCGCATCACATATGACTTCAATTGTGGCATCATTAGTGACATCACCAATACAGCAGATCGTGTGTGCAAGAAAGAGAGATGCAACATTTGAAAAGTTTGTTTCTGCATATAAGGGTGGATTCAGCTTGGTTGGAGTTTGCATTTAAAAATACTGTTCCTGTTCAGTGGATGCACAGACCTCAACTCACAGTACTGCGCTACTGTTATAAGATGCCAGCCCAAATGCTGGCTCCTCTCACTCTGTACAATGCACTGCTGCTCTTGAGCTAGATCTGCACTTTAAACAATAAATTAAAAATAATAAATGCAACACTAAATTGCATGTACAAAATTGGCTGTATTTGCCAAATGCCGCCGATTTTAATATGAGTGCCCCCCAGCCCCAGTATGTGTTCATTTTGTCATTTTCTTATCCAGAACACTTATGTGACTGAAAAACAGACGCAAAAAAATCAACTACATATTCACATATATAGACATGCTTAAGAGTCCCAAAAACACACAAACATATCACCACAATCACACATACGGAAGCATAAGCAGACACACACACACCCAGCCCATCCTTTCAGGAAAACACAAATATGTTGCTCTTACTCCCTCTCCGTCACCAGATCCCAGCTGACTCCTCATGCAGTTCCATTCTGCTTCCATTCATTGAAATATTCAGCCACCCTTGCAAGAAAGGGCAACCTGGGAGCACAATACAAGCAAAGTCCCCTGAGTGTCTTTCACTCTGTGTTGTTCGAGTGCCGATCCCATAGCCACAATTACCAGCAATGCTCCTACCGCAGCTACTTGTTGTCTGGCAGAGATGGCAGATAGACCTGGCAGATCAATGTAATTTGCTTTCTGCATGTGAACCAGGAAGAGAGGGAGTGACAATCAGTTACTGAGCAATGTGGGCAAAGGGAGGGTATTTTGTGGGAGGTAAGGAAAAAGGATTGCGTTCATGTTTATGAGATGGAGCAAAAGGGGAAAGGAGGTCTGAACGTTCATTGTATGGAAAAGGGGTATTTGAGGGTGTGAAAGGGAAGGACATTGGAGGGACACTTGAGGGTACAGAGTAAAGCAAATAGGGTAAACGAGACAGCAGTAAATATCTAGAAAGGTAGATCAGCAGGCTCGACCAGTTTCCTTCTTCTGATGAAGTGATGTACAGCAAGCACCTGGTTAGAAGTTTCCAGCCTGTTTAGGGTCTTTGGGGGCGTGGTTTGTCTGTGTTTTAAGTGGAACTTTCAAATCGTTTTTGTGATGGGGTGCTGGTCAATTGTCAGTAGTTCCCTGACTTGCATATAGTAGGCCATAGGTATCCTGTACACCAAGCACCTGCTAAGACGTTTCCAGCCTGTTTGGGCTCTTTTTTCTATCTGTGTTGTAAGTGGAATGTCCATTTGTTGTGCTAGTTCAACTTCTATGGAGGACTGCCTTGGGCGTGTAGTGTTTTGTTTGTATCTGTTACTTTTTCCTCTCTCCTACCATCTTGATGGCAATTGACTGATGAAGTCAGGTGTGACTGCCTTTTGTCAGTGGTTTTCCCTGGCTTGCAGTTAGTAATCCATAGGCCCTTGTCTGCTTTTCACTCCCTCCGATTGGCCTATGTCCTTGGTCACATAACCAGAAAACACCCTTCTTCACCGGCCCTCCCAGGGCAGCCTTGCCCGGGCAGCCATTGGCTAAGGGCCAGAGGCAAAGGTTAGCTCCCAAAGAAGCATCCCCACTCTGTGTTTGCCTGTGTTCGCTTGGGAGGCCTGCCACCGTCAACCAGCAGCGACTGATAAGGTAAGTGTGGTCTGGTTGGGGAGCAGGGGGGAATTGCTGTATTCCAGTAAAGCCCTGCCATTCTTATTACCTTACATAACATATTACACCTAGGTTAGTCAGCTAGTAATTTGTTTTTCAATCATTGCTGTGTCTCAAATGTAAATGTTTCTCCCTTTACTGCTGTACTTCAATTTCTAGGCCTCTCTCCCACTACTAGTGTGTTCTCAAATCTAGGGGTTCTCCCTTTACTGCTGTATATCAAATCTAGCGGTTTCTCCCTTTAAGTGCATCTCCCCTATTGTGCTTTCGTAAGGTGTCAGAGCACCCATGTTTAGCCAGCTAGTAATTAATTTCCAATCACTGCTGTGTTTCAAATCTAGGCGCGTCTCCCACTACAGAAGTGTCTCAAATTAGGTGTTTCTCTGTTTACTGCTGTGTTTCGAATCTAGGTGTTTCTCCCATCTACTGCTGTGCCCCATATCTAGGGCGATTCTGGGGGGAAAGAAACATGTTGCACTTAGATCGATTTGGGGGTAGAAAACGTGTTGCACTTAGATGGATTTGGGAGTAAGGCAATGTATTGCACTTGGATGGATTTTGGTGGTAGGAATTGTATTGCACTCAGATGGTTTTGGGGTTAGGAAATGCGTTACACTTAGATGGATTTTGGGGGTAGGAAACGTATTTGGATTGCCCCTTTGTGCTTAAATATCCATCAGCATGGTTTACCACTGCTCCAGGGCCTTAGAACTGGACCTGATAATTTCATATTACCTGCTTACAATACCTCAGGAGACAGCCATTGGGGTTATACCTAGATATGCAGGTAGCCTAGCATTCGAGCTGGAGGAGGGCACATGAAAGTTAGCACATGGGGTACACTTGGAGGATTTACGGCTAGCTTGTTTAGCCTGCCCAGGATGCCCTTAGATATATGTTGATAACCCTCCATTGCACCCATAACTGCTTAGTTTAGCCATTGTGTTGCACCGTGCTTACAGGCAAGCTTTGGTTAGCCTTTTAAGAACATGTGAGATATGTAATCAGACTATAAAGGTAACCTGTCTGTTGTACTCTGAGAATCCCATTGGCCTAGTTTCTATAGTAGCCGGGCTGTCCCTCCGACAAGATGTTCTATGTCACCCAGTGTATTGCTTTTGGAAGTCTAGCTCAGGGGCAACACGTTTGTCTTGGAAGCAAGACAACGCAGCGCAGTACAGGTTTGAATCTCGATCCCGCTCTTAGAAACCACTTGTTGGTATTGGGCGAGTTTTTATTTATTTATTTATTGCATTTGGTTGTACGCCCAAACCCTTGGGTATCACGGCGTAAGTATTAAATCCAGGTTACATACATTATGAGTTGCAGCAGTATACATATATATGTGTTATGGAATCCAGGTTACATACAATTTAGGTTGCAGCAGTAAGACTGGCACATGTGAGTAACGTCTATCATATAATATGGTAGTGATCTAGTGTTACTCGGGAGCTACCGCCTAGGGTAAAGAGTGTTTAAAGAAGATTAGTACTTGTCGAACAACCAGGTTTTGAGTTGTTTTTTGAACTTAGGTAGTGAGGTTTCATTGGATAGATGGGGTGGGAGAGAGTTCCAGATGCGGGGGGCTGCAATGGTGAAACTGGCATTACCTGCTCTTGTAGTGGTGAAGTGGGGTATGTGCAGTTGGATGTTTGCATTGGATCTCAGAGCTCTAGGTGTGGCTTTGCGTGCTATGCAGCTGTTGAGGTAGGTGGGGGCAGTGTCAGAAAGGCATTTGTGGGTGATGGAGAGTGTTTGATGTAGGATTCTAGCCTGTACTGGGAGCCAGTACGCCTCTCTTCTATGTTGGGTGATGTGTTCTTTTCTCTTAATGCCCAAGGCTGCTCTGAGGGCTTTGTTTTGTAGGAGTTGGAGTTTAGTTAGATTATTTTTAGAGGTACCTAGCAGTAAGATATTACAATAGTCTATTTTTGTTAAAATGAGGGCTCTAGCAAGTGTCATGCAGTTGACGAAGATAGGAGAGGCCTACTAAGTGTGATGAGTTTAGCGGTATAGGCTGTTGAAGAGGCGAGGGCAGTAATGTGATTGTTCATGGTGAGATTCGAGTCAAGGTACACTCCCCGTGTTTTGACTTTATGGGAGATGTTAATGGGTGTGCCATCAATTATTATGGTCTTGTAGTCTGGGTGGAGTTTACTGAGTTTGTTTGGTGAGCCAACTATGAGAATCTCAGTTTTGTCTCCATTAAGACAAAGACTGTTATAAGCCATCCAGTTTTGGATGTGTTAATAGATTGTGTTGATAGCGGCCGTGTCTTGGTCCAAGTCGCCAGTGATGGGAATGAGGAGCTGTGTATCTTCAGCAAAGTTTGTGTAGATTACTAAGAGTAGCTTAGTGTAAGCATTGTAAAGGGTGGGGGAGAGAAAGGAGCCTTGTGGTACACCTAGAGGTACTGGGATGGGATCTGCTGCTACTTCCCCTATCGAGACTCTTGAGGTGCGGTCGGAGAGGAATGATTTTATCCAAGTGGTGGCCTTATGAGAAAAGTGGAAGTTAGTAGATAATGTTTGGCAAAGTTTGTCATTGTCAACCAGGTCAAAAGCCGCTGATAAGTCTAGGAGAAGTAGAATACACAGTTTGCCGGAGTCCTTAATGGCATCCATCTGGTTTTTTAGATCTAGTGGGGCAGTCTCTGTACTATGGTTGTTGCGGAAACCCGATTGTCTTTCCCCTAGTAGAAGATTCTGTTCAAGATGGTGTTGTACTTTGGTATAGGCTGTTTTGTCAATGATTTTGAGGAGGAATGGAACTGTTGTTATTGGCCTGTAATTAGTGGGGACTGTAGGGTCTAGTGCAGGTTTTTTGAGTAATGGTGTGACCCAGGCTGCCTTAATGGAGGCTGGTATTTTCGCTGGAAATGAAAGATTCATTCAAGAAGTTGGTGATGGTCGGTGCTAGTATAGTGGCACAGTCTTTGATTACTTTAGCTGGAGTGCTGTCACCTTTGCAGTTCGAGGGCTTGAGGGATGCTATTGTTTTGAGGACTTGCTCAGTGGTGACTTGTGTGAAGTGGAATTCCGGTGCATCAGAGCAGATGGTGTTAGTCAAAGGGAGGGGGGCCGTGGTGGTACGCTCTAGTAGGTTTTTTTGTGCAGCTATTTTGTTTTGGAGTGTGGTCACTTTGAAGGATAGGGCATCCTGAATGGTGGTGCACCAGGCTTTGCTAGGAACTATAGTGTTGGTGGGGAGAATGGGTGCTTCTAGTTCTCTGATGATAGTAAATATCTCTTTGGTTTGTAAAACTGGTGAATTGTTTTTTCTGGTTAGATGTTCTAATGCTCTTTTTTCTGTTCTGAGTTCATCATTAAACCAAGGGGTGCTGTATTTAGCTTTGGGCACTTTGGTTTTTAGTGGTGCTACTTCTTCAACCGCTGATTTTAGGCATTGGTGGTAGTGTTTAGCAATACTTTCTAGGCTGGTATTGTCCTGTGGTTTGGTGATGAGTTGGTTGTTGAGGACACGGTTTAATTTTTCTGGTGTGAGCTTACGTATATTTCTGACCTGTATGGGTGGTAGTTTGCAACTTAAGGTTTTGTGGTCAGTATCTAGTTTTATTGTGAATTTAATAAGGCAGTGGTCGGTCCAGTGTAATTGGAAGGTGTCTGTTATGGTTACTGTAGTATTAAGGGTGAGTATCCAGTCTAGGATTCTTCCTTTGGAATGAGTGGGGGAGTTAACTATTTAGGAGAATTGCATCTCCTGGAATGCCTTTTTGCAGGCTGCAGCTTTGCTGTCTGCAGGGTCGTCATAACCTAGGTTAAAGTGTCCTAGGATGATGTATTTTGTTTTGGGTTTGTGTAGTGATGTGCTTAGAAGTGGCAAGTCTAGTTCTGGTTTACTTGGGGCGCTGGGTGTTCTGTAAATTATTAGTAAATTAATGGTTTCTTGATGGTTGATGGCTAGTTTGAGGGAGAGAAGTTCATAGCCACTGAGTGCTTCTATTTTAAATTCCCTAAAAAGTAGTGTGGTTTTGTAGATGGCTACTCCACCACCTAAAGTGTCAGTGCGGTCTGCTCTGAGGAGGGTGTAGTCGGTAGGGATGGCTAATGTAATCTGGGGACCTGAAGCAGCATGTAACCAGGTTTCCGTGAGCACCAGGAAATCTAGTTTGAACTCTAGTGTGGAGTTGTGTATTTCAATTGCATTTTCTCCAAGGGATCTTACATGTAGTAAAGCTCCTAATAGGGGTTGCCTAGTGTTGATGGCGATAGGGAGTTGGGTCAGGTGGACTTGGGAGCTCGTGGTTTTGAGGTTTTGAGGGGTGCCAGTAGTTTCCAGGGTATCGTGGACTTTGGGTGTCGTAGCGTTGGTGAGATTGTGTGGGGGGTGAGGGTTGTTGATGGGGAGGTGGAGGAGATGGGTGCGTCCTGAGAGTCTGGAATTTCGTCTGGTATTACCTAGGATGGGTCGAGTTTTGTCAGGGGGTTGATGTGTAGTTGCAAATGCTGGTTGTCTGGGGAGGAATGGCGTGGGACAGGGCAGAGGGTGATGTCTGGGGCAAAGGAGTCGGGCCAGGCCTGTCTTGTAAGATATGTAGGCCCCTTTAGTGCAGGTTGTATTGTGAAGAGGGGTATAGGTTTGGTCAGCACGATTGTTAGTGGTAGGTTTAGGAGAGGAGGTGTTGGTGAGCATGATTTGATGGGAGGTGGTTCTGATGAGGAGGGGGATAAGAAGGCTGAGGATGGTCGGGATGGTATAGTTCAGGGATGTGACTCTCATAGGTGTGTGGCTGCCTCTATTGCGCAGCGGTTTGGGAGCCTGAGTTATAAAAGAGCAATTATAATTATAGTGCCCAAAAAGTCCACAAGGTTAGTTGTCTTCTCTCCCCCACAGACGATCAGATGACACAGTGACATCGAAGATTAGCTCCACCTGAGTTTAAGGTTTCTGTAAAAGCACCACTTTGGTGGACATCTGCCGCAGGCACAGCTATGCATCCGCAGAACTCTAGAATGCAGCTACGACTAGGTCAAATTCTGTCTAGCTGGTCAAATAACAGTTTCGCACTGAAACACCAGACCTGCGTCAATACCTCTGCCATTAGAATACAGCGAGAAGAGCCGTAATAACTGAGGTTCAGGGAATCTACAAAGGTGGCTCAGTCGTGCTGGATTATGGCAGGGTTGACAAAGCCATTCATTGGAAAGATACTTGCTGATATGATTCCATGATGGAAGGTTTTCTGTGGGGTGGGGAAGGTGCTGTTATGAGGAGGATAATCTAAGGTGGCGGTGGCGGGAAATAAGTCCCATTTACCCCGGCAGTTCGGAAGAGCCCGGTGAGTGTATACATCTTTTATGTTGGGTTCTAAATAAAAGTTTGGTGGGTGTTGGGAGGATGGTTTCACGGTTTTCTTACAATTCATGATGTGGTGGTGGCACACGGGAGTCCTCGCTACAAAATGGGGTGGGGGTTGGTGATGAGCCTCGCGGGATACGAAGAGTTGGAATTGGATGATGGCAGAGGTACACATGGTTTCCCAGAACATTCAGGGTCTAAACTCGCTAGTCAAGAGATGCTCAATCTTGAGGCTTCTTACAGAGCTGCAGGCTTCTGTGGCTCGGCTACAGGAGACACATTTGCTCCCTAGTTTCCCACTCAGTTTTTCGCATCCAGTGACGCTAAAAAGAGGGGAGTGGGAATCATGTTCACGATGGGCATGAAGTTCCATAAATGATTCATACACTAAGACCCAGAGGGTCGCTACTTGGTCTTGTGAGGTGTGGGGGGTTGTTGTTGGGCCAGTTGTTTACTTTGATAGCTATATATGCATCAAACGAGAAGCAAGAGTAATTCTTAACTGATCTGCTGGGAAAGCAAGCGGGCTGGTGTGTGTGTAAGGTATTAGTAGGAAAATTAAGGAAGCAAATGGCTAGGAATTACATTACCCATTTGGAAGATCCGGCAGGTGATCTGCTGAGGGGGGGAGGAGAAAGTGGTCACTCTGAGATACTTAAGGGGGAGGACCTAGACACTATGGGCCAGCAGGCGTTCCTGGGGAAAATAGACTTACCCTGAATCTCTGATAAGGACATACAGCTTTTGTAGGCCTTGTTCACGGAGGAGGAGGTAGGTTAAGCTGTTTGTTCCCTTCCTGGGAATGAAGCTCCGGGACCACATGGCTTATGCAGCGAATACTATAAACGCTTCCGGAATATACAAACTACCCCTTTAAAAAAGATTGGTTAATCGAATCAGGGAGTTGGGTGTAGTGTCTGGGGCTATGGGACCCTTCACAACGTCCCTTAGTTCTGAAACCGGGAAAGGATTCGACTGAATGCGCCAGCTATCGCCCCATTTCTTTACTTAACCGGGACGCTAAACTCTATGCAAAGGTTTTGGCCCAACGGTTAATGGGTGTGCTGCCAAAGATAATACACTCTGACCAAGCTGGGTTTATTATGATACTTAAGATAATATTAGAAGGGCTGTGAATGTGGCAATATGGGGATGTAGGACTGCCCAGAAAATGTCTATGCTCGTGTTTGATGCCACCAGAGTGTTCGATAGCCTGGGCTGGGACTTTCTGAGGCTGAAAACATGGCCGTAGCTTCGAGCTACAGTAGCTTGAATTGCATGTCTGCCGTTATCTAGTACAGTTTTATAGCAAAAAAGAACAGGCCAAGGAGTGAATAAGTTACTCAATGAGTAACATTATCATCCGTGCTGGTATCACAAAATACGCACGCTGTCCCTCACAAGAAGCACACCCTGAACCTGTCAGGGCAAGTTCTCCCTATGTGGCCGGTGGTGCCTGCCTATCTAATAGGGACAGGGAGAGAAACTGTCCCTCATCAGCACATCTTCACATCAAAGATTCATACTGAGTTAAAAATCCTAAGGAACAAGAGCGGATTGAGACCGTTAAATCATGTCTCGTCTGTGTTCAACTGAAGCATGCAGCCCCAGGGAATTTCCTTCAATATTTAATCACCAACTGGGTGGCAGGCTTCAGGAACATCAATCTTCATTCCGGGATGTTGAAAGTATCCCCAATGGTGCGGGATAGCCTAAAAGAAATACTCCCTCCAAGAGAGTATATAAAGTTTAATGATGTATCCAAACTTCATTTAGCAGACATCATCCTTGTCAGGGCAAGCCAAAGATCATACATTCTGACCAAGCTGGGTTTATTATGGGGAGGCATACTCAAGATAATATTAGAAGGGTGGTGAATGTGGCAATATGGGGATGTAGGACTTACCAGTAAATGTCTATGCTCTCGTTTGAAGCCACCAGAGCGTTTGATAGCCTGGACTGGGGCTTTCTGAGGATGACCTTGGAAAGGTTTGGATGTTGGCTGGTCTTTAGCTGTATGATTCTTGCCAACTTTTGGGTACCCTCTATGAAATTGCTGGTCACTGCCCAACTCTCGAGTTCAGTCCCTGTGCGGAGGGGTACCCGACAGGCATGTCCTCTGTCACCGCTGATTTTTGCTATGGTCATGGAGCCACTGGCGCAGGCAATTAGGGCAGACCCAGAAATCCACGGGGTCACTGTTAAAGGGGACATACATAAGATTGCATTATATGCTTACAACATACTGGGCCTCATTACAACCCTGGCGTTAAGGGGTTAACGGCGCCGTAAAAGGCTGCGGCGCCATTAAACCCTTAACGCCAGATTCACACTTTAACGCCTGCTTTTTGCAGGTGTTAAAGTCCAAGGCGCTAAGCGACCTTGTTGCTTATTACGGCACCGTAATTTACGGTGCTGTAATTAGCGCCTTCCCCATCCCCATTGAGCCCTATGGGGCAAAAATGGGAATGGGGAAGGGGCAATGGTGAATGGGGATTTACCGCCCCGCCAACCTTGGAATGGGGCGGTAAATCCGCCATCCACCATGGCGGAATCCGGCATGGACCATGGTGCTAATAGCACCATGGTCCTACGCCAGGGTTGTAATGAGGGCCACTGAGTGCTCAGAAGGGTCCTTTTCCAGCCCCCGGGGTTGGGTGGTTTGGGGGTTCCCGAGATGGCCCGCTAAATCCTAGTGGTGCAGCTGGCCCCGATGTTGCATTGGTCTTCAGAGGAGCACCAAATGGGCTGGTGTAAACTAGAGCAGATTGCCACCGACATTCCACTGCGGTGCATTGGGTTCCTTGGACAATCGAGGCGGGAGGCCCACTACTTGAAACCTCAGGTGCACACTCAATACTGGGATAAGGCATTACGAGGTAAGAAACTGAAGCTGGGGTTGAGTCCATATCCGCCGATGGGATATAATACTGATTTTGCGCCAGGCAGATTCCCAAGTTTTTGGGGGAACTGGACAGGGCAACAAATATTAACTTTAATAGATTTCTATCAAGCGGGAGCCCCATTACAATTTGAGGACTGTAAAACGAAATTTGCAGTGACGGAAGAGGAGCGGTTCCTTTATGCACAGATCAGGCATGGCTCTCAGATTTAGACTCTGACAAGGAAAAGCTCCCAATGTACGGCCATCTGAAAATCTGCATATAAAATATGCTTCCGGTGGTATATGACCCTGCACCGACTGCACTCTATCAATTCCGAAATTTCCCCTCTCTGTTAGCAAAACTGTGGCCAGGATGGGGGGGTGGGGGGGGCCTGGGTCACATGTGGTGACCCAAAGGCACACATTTTCTGGAAGGAAATTCTGAGCCGCATCAAGGACATTCTGGGATACAACTACCTCATAGCTGACAGTTGTGCTGCTGGCGGGGTGGCTAAGGGCCTTTATGATAATGATGTGTTATTTATATAGTGCCATTATCCAAAGCGCTTTACAGAGCACATATTTACATACAATATCCCCCAACTGAAATTGGTACTCATTTATCGACCTCGAAAGGATGAAAGGCTGAGTCGGCCCTGCTAGGATTCAAACTTGCGACCTGCAGATCACGCTCAGATTGCAGCAGCGAGCGTTCATCCCGCTGAGCTATCTTACATGCTGCTCTTATTACCCACATGCTCACTGCGGTATCCGGTCACATTTTCGAATACATATTTTCGAAACACCATTATGGCGAAAACATTTTGGCAATTTTTTGTTTTCGAATATATCTTTTTTTTATTTTCGTTTTTTTTTGTTTGGTTTGGTAAGTAAAAAAATGGGTTTTTGGGGGGGAACCCCCCATTTTAATCATAAAATAAAAAAATGCAAAAAAATAAATTCGGCTAAATTGCGTCGACATAATGGCATTCCAAAATATGCCATTTGAAAATATCACTATAAACCGCTCACTGCAGCAAGGATCATGCTATCCCATGGTTGGAAAACAGAACAGGGCCCAATTGTGGCTATGTGGTGTGTATGATTGTGGGGAATTAGGGTGATGGAGAAAGTGTGTGCCTTGGCTGATGGCAGATACCAGAGATTTCCTAATGTATGGCTTCCATTTCATGAATATGTATCGGACAGAGAACAGAATTACTTTAGGCCTGCCTTGCTCTGAAATTTCTTGTTGCTTTTCAATGGGTTGTGACTGGTTCGACCCGGGGGAGTGCCCCTGACTGATAGACTGAATATCCACTGGAAAGACTCTGTTGCGCCACTGCTGGTTTGTTTAGTTCGTTAAAGGGGTAAGGGAGGAATGAGTTTATGTACTGGTTAAAAATGTAAACACAGACTCTTACCATAAGTGATCATAAACCGGTCACATTGCCATGATGTTTATTCTGATAGCAGTAAGTCAACAATGCATGTCTGGATTTCACATTGAACTCAATAAAGCTTTAAAAATAAACTACAGCGATAACCTATAACAAAATTCAATCTAGCTAGATACAGTCTCCTGCACTGTCACTCTGTCATGACCTCCCGCAGCACCCACCCACGTGCCTGACATCTTAGGTTGCTTACTGGAGCCTAGACAGCCCTCCTAAATCCTAATATTGGCCAAATACATTTTAAGCCTCCTCTTAGAACTTTCCCATCCCTGGACTAAGGTTGCAGAGGGCGTTCCAACCACAAAGCACATGGAGGCCATACAAACGGGGAAATGGCGCTATATAAATGACTACAATACAGTACTTGCTTTATGAACTTTTGTTTCAATTAAGAATTTTATTTTGCTAGGTTACTGTGTCGTGTGACTTGGTGCTTTGAAAGACAGATTTATTGAACAGTGTAGTAATTGAGCCCTTAAATACCAACATTGCAGGAAGAAGTTTGTTGGTTCTAATATTGAAGACGGAGTAGAACAGGATGAAGTGTCTCCTGCTGTCTAAATTGGAAAATGTGGAAGCAGGAAACCAGGGCAGAGCTCAAATCCACACATTATGTTATCCTGAGCAAATCACTTATCACTGTGCCTTATTTTCCATAACTATCTGTAGGGAAAGTATAACTCCTATGGGTTTATGATCTCTAGTGTTATTCCAGAAATAATTCTAATATGAGCCATGTATATAATGTGTACTGGTGGGTAGACAGGATGCCAAGTGCTATGTGGTGGGGGGTATGGGTTTTGTGTTGTGGGCAGAGGAGGCAGGAAGCCTGGTATGGGTATTCTGCCATGTCAGCTCATATTTGGTTCTTGGAGCGATGCCAGACACCTGGATCAGCTATGGCTTGGCACTACCAATGAATTCTCTAGCTACCCCACCTCTTTAAGTTGGTCTGAAACTAAAGATGGGATGGGAGAAGATGTAGCCTGCTGTCAAATTCCAAATTGGGACACACGAAAACTACTCAAATACTAGCTTTCCCATTTTACTAAATTATATAATCTCGGTGAAATCATGTTTCTATGTTTGGTATGTGGGAGAGTCTTCCTGGGTATTGTGTCTCTAAGAAACCACAAGCACAACTGATGGGTAAATAAGAACTGTGAGGTTTGAGAGGTTAAGTGAAGCGCCACACACAGTGTATTTCAAATGTGAAATAACTGAAAGGTATGTTGCATAAAAGGAAACTAATGTCAGTAAAGTCTAATCTATGTACTTGGCTGGTTTGGTGTTGAGTTTTTCTGTTTTAGAAGTTGGGGCCGCTGGATTGTGGACTTTGGCCAGTGCACTATGGGTCCAGGGTCGGACTGGGACAAGACACATGGACACATAAAAAAAAAGAAAGTGGCCCGTCCCTCCCTTCAAAAAGAGGGGCCCTCAAACCATCATCCATGAATCGGTCAATTCACGACTGTGCATGCACCGTTAAGATAACCAAATGGGCGACTACACCTACTGCAGAAATCTGTGGAGGCATGTTATGGTATCTGGTGTTACCTGCCGTAGAGGGGCATCTCACATCCTGTAAGCTGGACTTGAGTACCTGGCACACACTGCCAACATCTACCCCACTTCACTAGTGCCACCTGGTACCGCTGACAATCCCACAACTCTCTGAACTTGCAGGGCATAGCTCCTGCAAGAACAGGTTATGCTTAATAGCATACACGTGTATGATAATCCAGTGGGTGATCACACCGGCTGCAGAAATCCGACACGTTAGGTTGTGTCGCACAGGCATCACCTGCCATTACAGAAGAATCACAGATGCGCCCCATGTTCTGGATGTGAGTACCTGGGCTGGCCCACGCTGCCTGAATCTACCCCTCTCCATTGGTGCCACCCGGTACTCCAAGGCAATCCGCCAACTCACCCCCGCAAGAACAGGCTATGCATGAAAAGGAGTGGGTTAATGCATGTGTTGTACAATTCTGGGGACTGTGATGTGTGGTACTCTGGCTGCATACAAAAGGTGGGAGTGGGATGGCTGAACAGCTCGTGAAGCAGGTGGGGGGGGGGAATATAGTAGGCGGATCACAAACTTTAGCTGAACAGCAAAGCGCCACTCTTCGATTTTGATCACATACCTTCCAAGCTTGACTGGGTACTAATAGTTTGGATTTGAAGGCCTTCACTAATAATGTTTTATAGAGTTTACCTACAAAAAACAGAAATGGCATAATCTAGCCACATGACATGTAAATCCTTATAGCAACATGTTCAGCCAAAAGAATATCATTGTGGCTTTTAATTTTTACATCCTGAATAGTAAACTCTAAGTCCCAGAATGCAAGATAATGCACTGTACTTTCGGTGATTTAAGGCATGCAATAAAATAAATTGTGTTTATAAACTCTGATATGGAGATTCTTTGTCACAAAGCTCCAGCTTGCCCAACCCCCATCTGTCAAGCCACCCATTCATGGATCCATTAATATATTCATCAAACTATGCAGTACATTCATCCATTTATCCTTCCATCAGTCAGGTCTCTCTGTAGGGCATAAAGGCATTCAGATGGGAATGCATGAACCTTGAAGAGCGTTTTTTTCTTTTCTTTTTTTAAACAGGTGTTTTTGGTCGGCGAAGCTCTGTTGCTTGCACACAGATAGCTGCATCAAAAGAGCAGCAGATTAAATATGTACACTTTGTGTCTCAATGATGCTTCCGAGCTTTGCTCTGCAAAGGGAGTCTACTTAAAAAATGCACATATTTAGGATAATAAATAAATGCACTTTCTGACTCCATATTTACAGTCTCTTTCACAGGATTGAGCAAAATCTGCAGTGAACTGCATGTACCTGCAGTTTCTGGGCCATTTCTGTGTAAAGCGCACTCACATGCTGAGCGGCGATAGACGGGAATTCTATGCCTGCAGTTCACATTGCCATCAACTCTCAGATCCTCCAACACACTGCTGGCACTTGCAGCAGTAGTGGTGGAAGAAGGGTGCATCACACTGGCTGTGCTATGCCAAAACTGTGTGGAGTGTGTTTGGCGCTGAATGAACAAGCCACATTTCAAGAGGGCTAAAACTGCACAGCTAATCTGTGGCCCTGCATTTCCATGCACTAATTCAATTTCTCTTTTCATCAGAAGCATACACATTGAATCCCCATTCTCCAATCTGCCTAACTACCCCAGGCGAACCACAAGGTACTCTCCCCAGAGAACCAGACCTGATGCATTCATAGATTAATAATTGCTGGAATGCCTCATCTACTTGTTGTCCGTGAACGTGATGTTGAAAACATTTGATTAGTGACATAAAGCAACAATTTTTTGTGCCAAGATATTAGTCCTCTTGTGGAGCGTGCTGTGTTGCTGACCTGCACCGACCATAAAGATCATCTCATGTACAAGGGAAGTTTAGAAATTTAAAAAATGTTTGTATGCAAATGGAGTTTGTGTGTCTCTTCAAAACATCTCTGTGGTCAGAGACCTGGTCTCGGCTGATTTAAATGAACATTAAACACCCTGATTTGTGAAGTCGTTTAGTCTGTTTACAAGTGCTTCTATGTACTGCACAATTGTACCGAGAGAGAGTTACAGAAATTAGCAGCACCAGCCAAACAACAGAACTTAATTGTTTTGAAAAAGAAACTAGACTTGCAGCATGATTTTTTTAACTATACAGAATGGAACAGACAATGTACTAGATGTATTAAATCAAACAAATAATTGAATGCTGCCATGTGTACACTTGAGCTTATTCACTGTTAGAAATGTTGTAAAAGATAAGGAAATGGGGTCACATATTTTTTCAGATAGATTGCTGCTGGGACATTCCACTCTGTCAGAAAGGCTGTTTTCATAATGTCATGTTCCATAGAAGTATGTGTACATTGGGCAATTTGCCCGCTGGGTATATCATTTCAGTTATACACACACTGCTAAAAGGTGCTGGAATTTAATTTCTTGTTCATTCAGTTAACTTAATAAAGGTGCATTTTGAACAAACACATATATTTTTAGATTTACTGGCAGCACTAGGAATACTAGTAACGAGAACAAAAGTACATTGCAAAGCTGCAAAATAAACTGTGTCCTCTTAGCGGCATCCCTATAGTGACTTCTAAAAGCAGCAATGCTACAACAGGTCTAGGGCAAGGTTGGGTGCTCTGCTTTCTTTCTCCCTTTAACCCTCTGTATATCTGTTTAAAGGAGTAGTATGGCCATTTCTATTAGTTTTAAAGAGGTTTCAGATGACGGCGGCGGCTTCAAGGCAATCACTAGTTCATTTAAGTCGCTTTACAGCAGGGGTCTCTGCATGGAGTGGATGCACTTCAAGGAATGGGCTTGCAGATGGTCTACAAGCCCAGTCCAGTCCTCCAGAGATAAAAATGCTATACAGGTAATTGACTTGGCGGGCACCACTTCATTTTATATTTGTATCTTTACTTACTTTTGTGTGATCACACCGGCCCACGTGCGTGCACAAATGTCTTCTGCTGTCCACCTCGGCTGAGCTGCAGGGCTGGGTTGGGGCAGGTGCGAATAGAGGCCTTGTCGTTGGCATTACCATTTCAAGTTGCATGTGCTTTGCCACAGCCAGAGAGCCAGAGGCCTGCAGGCTGCTATTCATGTCAACAGTTCCTTCCTTGCTTCCCAAATGTGCAGGGGGTGTCGTGGTGAGTGACCGACCACACCCAGACCCAACAGCACAACACATGCACGTGATTGGCTGCCAAGCCACATAGCAACAGCAGGCCCTTAGTTGCCTGGCCCCTGCCCCGAGGCTCAGAGAGAAGAGGACTCTACTCTAGGCAGACCACCCCACCCGCTGTCCTCCCCCAAAACAAACATGCACACAACACAGGACAGGAACTGCCCACAGCAGGAGGTGAGCTCTCAATTGACTCCCTCCCAACCTCCCAGGACAATTTGTTACAATTTGTTGTTTAATCAAAGAGTGGCTGCCTCCTGGCGCCACGCTGACAGATGGCTGGGGACACACTGCCCAGCATGACCTCAGCTATTGTGTGCATTCATCAAAGAAAGTTAACACTTATTAAGTGTTAACTTTCTTTGATGAATGCCTGCTGTGTCCCATCCGCTTTTTAGCGGCGAGCAACTCGGGCAATAAGTAATGTGACGTTACCTAAATGTTACTTAATCACAAAAATAATTTTATGTTAAAAACTGGCCCCAGGGTGGCTTGTAAAACTGACCCCATGCCATCTGAAGTCCAAATTGCATTCTGCCAGGGCAGTACGCCTCTGTATGGGTCTGATATTTGTATACTTGCCCCACAGGCTAAACTTTACCAGTCCTCCCCATTTGGGAACTAATAAAGAAGTGGCTCACAATTGCAACGGTCCGTTTGTTGCCTTTCACAACTAATAGTTTGAGAACTGCTTAAGGTGGTATTTTTTGGTTAAAAAGGATCATGCAAATATTACATTTTAAAGCACATTTGGTCAGTAACATTGGTTAAAACTGCCAGCTGCATAGTTCAGCAACTCACCCACTTTTGCTGAAAGAAAAGAACTGTCCCTCGCTAGCATGTCAGCTGGCCCTTTAGGGTTTGCCGTAAAGGCCAGTGAGTGAGAGGCTGCATCTAGGATACTGGGCATGATCAGATAGTAGAATCAATTATATCTTCCATTCCTTCACATCTCACCTGAGCCTTTGGCTAATTTAAACGTGATTGATTCTTGTATATGATTTGTTTGTGCAGGTGAAAAAGCCCAGTGATGAAGGATACATTTCCATCAAAATGTTAAAGAGCCTTGCATCATCCAGGTCTTTGCACTACGTGGACAGAAGCCACAGTGGAACAGCTAGAGTTTGACTGTTATTGAACCAAAGTAGGGAAACAATTTCAATTAAACTCCCTCACAATGTTAGGCTACCTACAAGAAAGATGCAGGTCTTTGAGAGTCATTCTCTGATGCATTGGTTATGCCCCACATTTATTGCATTTATATTTTACCCAATGTGTATTTAGACCCAATACCCCAACCCAGTGTATTCTTCAAAAAAAGGCATTGTCCTTAAAACCATTTTCTACCATGAATGGGAGGTGTTTACCTAGTGACAGCGCTAGACCAGCATTTTGTAACTCCAGATGGACTGACCAATTTGTTCGGCAAGAAAGAATTACTAACTTGTTAGGGCATTTCTCCGACAAGGCAATATTTCACAGCTGAGATACATGTTTAGCATCCCGTGTTAAGCCAGGGAGTCCTCTATAACCAGGAAGGTAAAAGACATATTTTTACATAACCTTGTCTAGCCCATCTTTGCCCCACAGGTCATTTACTTACCCTGGTGAAAGAAGCAATAATAGGAATCATGCACTTGATCAGGCACACAATCTTAGTGAAGTACCTGCCAATTCTCTGCCACTATTGCCAGGCAAGCAGTGCCAAACTCAAAGCCCAGATTAGACTGTTAATGAACCACTAGCATATAATCAGTCAACACCTATACGATCCCTTGGAGGCTCTACATTTATCACTTTCAGCTATTGATGGGTTGTGCGATAGATTTATTTATTTATTGGTCATTTGTTAGCCGCTTATACAATTAGAAACAACTGTTCCAAAGCGCCTACAGGGCAACAGGGTGGGTAAAGGGGAAGGCAGACAATGAATTACAACAAAGACAACTAATTGAATTAATAGTACAAACAAATAATGAAAATAACAGGCACAGGAGACAAACCTACTATGCCTTGTGAGTGTTATGAACGCGCAAGTGCAGAGGAGATGGGGGTGAGGTATAGGTGCTGTGGTACTCATGGAGAAGTACTAATAAGAGAAGAGCGTAAGTGCAACTTCCCGAGGGGAGGTTGAGCCTAAGTAAGTGCATTAAATAGACAGAGGCTGGGATGAGAGATGTGGGGGGGTCAGTGCCCCGAGGATACATAAGGGCCCTGCACATCAGTCCAGACTACTGTATGATTAGCAGGAAAGGAAGGAGGCGAAGGAAGAGGTAAAGAGAAAGGTCTTGAACTTAAGGAGGTCCTGCTCAAGATGCAGAGGGAGAGGGAGCCTATTCGACAGGAGGAAGCCCGCCGAGGAAAGTGACCACCAGCTCTCTGTTTAGCAAACCGCTTCACACGCAGGGAGTTGGTGCCAGAGGAATACAGGAGTCTAGAAGGGGAGTATTTGGCCAGGAAGCGTTGAAGATAGCGCAGTCCACGGCCCCAGATAGCCTTGTGGATGATACAGAGGGATTTTAATTGAATCCGTGCTGAGACCGGGAGCCAGTGAAGGTTTTGTAGGGCAGAAGAGATGCTGTCCTTGGGCTTGAGGCCTAGGATGTCTTGCTGCCCTATTCTGTGTTAGCTGGAGGGGTCGCAGAGTGAACGATGGAAGATTAAGGAGGAGGCTATTGCAATAGTCTAGCCTGCAGAGAACCAGAACACGGGTAACATTGAGTCTGAGGGGGAAGGTAAGGAAGGGTAGAGTTCCTTTGAGAAGGAAGAGCTGAAAGTGGGACTTCTTGACAATGTCCTGAATATGAGGGATGAAGGAAAGGGATTGCTGGCTTCAGAGGAGGGGCCTGGGGGGAGCCCATCGAAGAAGGCCAGAGTGAAGGGAGGAAGGGTGCATGGGACCCAGTAGGGGGAATCTCTGTTTTGCTGGCATTGAGGCAGAGGTCATTAGGAGGGCACCAGGACTGGATGGCAGAGAGACAGTCGGGGATGAAGGAAGGTGCAAGAGCTTCAGTAGGAAGTTTGAAGAAGAGGAGTTATGTGTCGTCAGCGTAGCACTGGAAGTTGGGGGAGAAGGAGGAAATGAGGCGTGCCAGCAGAGAAAGGTATATATTAAAGAGCCAGGGTGAAAGAATGGAACCCTCCCCGACGCCACAGGTGGAGAATGAAGTAGGGGAGGAGAAAGGGCCCAGAATGGATTTGGAGGAAACGTCAGTAAGAAATGAGGTAAGCCAGTCCAGTGCCCTCACGCCGAAAAACCAAGATGGCAGATATCTCATCTCTTTGGTTTTCCACCTGCATCTAATGCATCTATGAATTTTGAGGCATTTCCAAATCCTCCCCCTCAAACTGGCACTGCAACTTTCTCTTTAAGACAACTACCTAGGGCAGGAATAGCATTAGTTACCATGCTGTGCCTTGTAGGTCCGCAGACTTATTTAATATTGTTCAAAGTTTTCCTAAGATTCGTGAAGATTCTCTTAAAGTTGATAAATTACAATTTATCAATAACTGTTAGAATCCCTATTTTTCGTATCTCAACACGTTATTGAAGGCTGCCCTCCCAGCAGACACTTTCGCTTTACTAAAGCAAAATGCAAATGGCCATTACAAGAACCCTTTATGCACGCACTGAAAGATTTCACCAATTGGTTGCTTTGCACTATCCTGTAGATCTTTCCTAAAAAGGAAGATTGGACCACAATTAATGCATGCAAGCAGACTAGGGGAGAAAACCCTGCTGAGTTTGGATCAATTTTTAGGGATCCCAAATGCAGTGGTTTTAGCATTGGTTATGGGGCAGCAGCCCAAGATTGCAGATGAAATTAAACGAATGCTCATTGGTTGGGAAGGAAAGAACTTAGACCATGGCACTAGTGCTTCATGTTTGGATTGTATTTTGTTAACTGATACGTTGCATTGTAAAAAATTGAAGTATGAAATTATATTTACACCACTTAATGGCCATATAATGCTGATTGCTACATTTCAACTGTATAATCAGAAGACTAGGAAAAAGAAAATTGGTAAAGTGTCAGCCAATATCCAGGGCAATAGAATTGTTTGGTGAGAGGCTAATTTAAAAAGGGCTAATGAATATATTGCATACATAACGTGTCCTCCAGAAGAAGTATTTAAACACTGTAAAGAAGACCTGGTCGAATTATTTGCTTTAATAAAGCCCTGGCTCCATATGGTGGATAAAATGAGTGTTCAAGGAAGGGGTAACTCCTTCATTTTTGACGGGAAAATGTATTTGTAAAAGTACCAGTTGCATAAGAAAGTGAGGGCCACTAAGAATAGCAAGATTTTGAACAGTCAATAAAATAAAACGTAGATTGGGATATTGTGTACCAAATATAAGAATTGGCTACCATAGATCCAGTCTTGAATTATCCAATTGGAATATGATATATGGCCTGATTTGCACGCACGATTCCCAGATGTTTTGGCACCTCTATCGAACTTATCTGGCCGCAATGGCTCCTAAGAAAATGTGTGCCATTGAGTAAGAAGACTGGAAGGTACATGTAAAGGGACTATATTGGGAACACTGTTATATGAAACATGAATTTCATTTTGAATGTATGGGAGGACCAGTCTTGAATATTGAGCTTACTGATATACTGGACATCTTGGTAAGGTTAAAACCGTCCAGTTCCCCTGGTCCGGACGGTTTGGCCAACATAGTATTGGAGTCCAATCCCCAATTTTGTGCTAGAATATTGCACGAAATGTACATTAAAGTATTTTCTTTTGGCACAGTGGCCACTAGCTGGCTCATCTCAATACTGGTCCCGATGCACAAAGGTTGTTCCCGTACAGATCCCAATAAGTATAGTGTACTAACCAAGTTAGATGCAAGCAGCAAAATGTTTGCGACTATACTACTAAAATTGCTCTATAAGTGGACTTGCGCCAAACAGCTTCTTAAACACGTTCAGCTAGGCTTTAGGAAGGGTTACTCCACAATACAGGCCATTTGGACATTGCGCCTGTTGACAGCTGATGTCCTAAATGGGTCTGATGGAGACCATTACCCATGTTTTGTCAATAATAGAATTGCATCTGACTGCATTGATCAGGGATCATATTATAGTGTAAACTGGATAAATTGG
Source organism: Ambystoma mexicanum (assembly GCF_040938575.1). Taxonomy (NCBI): domain Eukaryota; kingdom Metazoa; phylum Chordata; class Amphibia; order Caudata; family Ambystomatidae; genus Ambystoma; species Ambystoma mexicanum. The sequence goes on from NC_090923.1 coordinate 989,655,792, forward strand.
GTTTTGACAAACATTTCCTATATTTCATAAAGGCCCTTTATACTGACACAACAGTCATGGCTCGACACTCCCAAGGGGCGGATATTACTTCACCCATGCCTACAAATAAGGGTTTGAAATAGGGGTGCGTCCTTGCACCCCTGTTATTCAACTGCTTTGTGGCAGAAATGGGAAGGACCCCTGGGTCGAAACGTACTTTAGTGCCACCTCTACTTTGATGCTTCGTTTTGTTGCCTCATATTTATTACAAGACGGGTATGGCAAGTGCTTTTTTTGGTCTATCGTGTCTGCCTGTTTCTCCATTTCTTTCTTGTTATATGTTGTTTGTACTTTATTTTCCCTCTTTTGTGTGCACCCTGAGGCCTTCGGGTTAGTGGCACAATAGAAGAACCTAGATAGATAGATAGATAGATAGATAGATAGATAGATAGATAGATAGATAGATAGATAGATAGATAGATAGATAGATAGATAGATAAATAGAATCATAGATAAACACCAGAAGCCCCCTGCTAAACCGGAAAACATTTCCACCATTATTATGACCAACTTTATAAGCCGGTCAGCTTATATGCAAAAACAAAATGAACTTAGCAATCAACAGGTTTTACTTCAATCAGCCAGTAACCTTAACCTTAACACCTGAAGAAATGAAAAAGCATCATGGCATGCGAAATGTTTTCTTAAGGCAAACATGGATCGAAGCAAAAGATTGTATGGAGAGCAGTTATGTGAGCCAGAACCGTCTATCTCCAGCCATGAAGAAGAGAAGAAGTAGAACAAAGCTACACTACAAGATCAAAAATACCTATGTACGACAGAAATAAATGCTTATTTTGCAATAAAGAAGGAAACAGAACAAATAAATTATATGTGATGGCAACTGATTCAGCAGGCATCCGTTTGATGAGAGCAGTAGAAATGTCTAACAATGACACATTGAAGATTCGTCTTATCGATTGTAAAAATCCTGGTGACCCTCACTCAAGCAAAATTGCATATCACAAGCTATGTTGGAACACAAATGTAGAGAATGTCTTACGACCCGGCGCAAGCCCTTGAAGGCAACATAACAGGAATGGGGAAAATTGAAAAGCTTTACACGAAAATTGAAGCTAACAATTGGTTAGAGGGACCAATGAAAACAAGAAATAAAATCAAAAGTTTCATATAAGAAGAGCTTGAATGTATTGCCATTATTTTTAGCAATCCCAAAAGGGTAAATGAACCACAAAGAATCTCGCTAAGGTAACACTCATGCATATGAAGTATTTGAGGATTTTGAAAAAAGTGAGAACCCCTCTTGAAGCAGCTACGATTTTACATAGAGCCATACTAACTTGTGAAAGATGGAAATTCACTGGAAGTTTTGAAGAAGTGAATTTGCAGATGCTGTTCCAAAGGAAGTTGTTCTTTTTTTAAAGTGGTGCTGTCAAGGACAGATGGATATGAAAAGTAATTCAGAAAAGCAGGATACCACTGTAATGAACAGAGTTCATAAATTGTCACAGATATTTATATATGAAATGCTATTACTGCGTCACGCTTCCTATGCGAGCACTTCTACCACATGGCATACCCGCAAAATGCCCTTACAAGTGGCAGTTGGACTCACAATGCACACAGCCGCAGCAAATTCATCATTCAATTTCTGGATAGCGTCGGAGCTTCTATAGATTATCCTAGAGTCCCTGGGTTTGAGACACTGATAGCCACAGAGGTAATACAACTCATGGATGAGTGTGGAGGATCTTACATTCCCCCAGAGTTGGTCAGAGACAGATTTGTCTATTGTGCTGCTGACAACATTGTCTTCCTCGAGGATACTCGGTATGGTAAAGGAACTTTGCATGGTACAGTTATGGTGGTATTTCAGGAGAAGGAGGAGGAGGAGTTAGATATCCCAAGCCCATTGAAATATTAGAACCGTCATCACTTCGATCGCTGCAGAAGATTCCTCAGTCCTGTCTGAGGTCATGTCTTGCAACATTCCCAAAGGGTGTAGACCACAGAATCCTGTAAGCAGTCAAATCACTGATTATACAGAGAGGAATAAGGTTATTTTAGATTCCAACAGGCTTGAGGATCTACTTTGGATGATGGAGGAAGTCTTGCCGTTGAGTGATTTTCAGTAATATTTCGATGAAGAGTTGCAGAATGCATATTGTAATCTCACTGAAGAAACCGAGACTGGTGAATCTGAGACCGAGTCAGAACCACTCGGTGCAGTTACAACTTGGTTAGCTTACAATTCCATTATAAGTGATCCTCCAACTAAAGAAACTAGAGTCGGTGTACTCCCACCCATAAATGTCAGCCCAACAAGCACAGCTCACATTCATGAAAAAGCTGGAGAAAATAACATCTGTTCTCCAGCTTGGGGTCTGGCATGGATTCACATGCTCATGAATATTCCCCGTCGTCAGGCCGGGAATCCTCGGTATAGAAAAAAAAATCAGTATCAGTTTCGTTTCTGATCTGTCTTTCTTAGTAGTAACCAATCACTGGTCTCTGGGTCATACTGCCCCCAGCCAATGACTGCCCTCTCCCTAAGCCCCGCCTCCGGCAGCCATCCTCCGTTCAAGTGTTGGGAGTCCTCGTGCTGTAGCTCTCGAGCTTTTGCTGCGTTTTCACGCTTTTTCAGGACATTTTTCTCATTTTTCGGTTAAATAGAGCCTCAAGTTCCACTGTTTCTACATCCGATCAACGGGGATCCGTTTCAGAGTTTTCTGCACCCCTCAAGGGTGAAGATTTCGTCGAGTTACGCTTTTGGAGGATTCCAGAAGTTCCGAGGCCTACCCGGGACATGGCCCAGGAGAAAGGAAGCTCGACGCCCGGGAAGCTGTTCAGGACCTGCCCTGGATGCCAGCTTCAGAATGTTTTCAAGGAGGACGAGCATTCGTTATGCCTCTACTGTCTCCATGAGGACAAGACGCACAAGGAGAAGGACTGTGCGTTTTGTGGGAACATGTCGGAGCGGACCATGAAGGATCGCCACCTCCGTCTCGCCAACTGGCTGGAAGGGAAGAGCCCGTCAGGCGAGAAGAAGAAAAAGAAGTCCGAGCGGTCTTCAAAGTCCTGTGAGGGTGCCCCGGCGACAGGGGCCCAACAAAAGGCTAAGCACCGCTAGTCCGTGGGCACCGGGAGCGCCGAACGGTCGGGCTCCTTGGCTGCCAGGCAGGGCGCATCCTCCCCGGCGCCATCAACCATGAGCCAACGCTCTGGCTCGGGTAAGAGGAAGTCCGAGAACCCGCCAAAGCTTCTGGAGAGGCCCCGGTCGATCTCAAAGATTCCGGCAGAGGGGGAGCGAGGCGAGGACCCTCCCCCCCAAGGTGAAGGCCCCAAGCGTCCAGAAGGTGACGATGGCCTTAATTCACCCTGCTAAGACCCCGATTGAGGATGTCGCCGCGGCCCTGGCTCAGCCTGTGGAGGCTACACCAGTGGAGGCGCCCTCAGGATCCAGAGTCTCCCTGCCACCGCGGAAGGAGTCGTCTTTCAGGCCCATTGAGAAGACCCCCACGAAGTCCGTGTTGGAAAAGGTGGGGGAGGGGCTGGTGGCCATCGTGGATATGGACACGACCTCTGAAGAAGAGCTCATCGAAGTCGTGGAAGAGGCCCAGCCCATCGGGAGGGATCCCGACGAGGGCGACGAGAGCGACGGTGCCGCCGACAAGGCTCCTCAAGAGCCCTCGCGCCCGTCGTTTCCGGCGCCGCAGGACACCTCGGCATCCATTTTGTCAGCGATTCAGTCCTTATGCTCGGAGGTAAGGACAAGGTTGCCCCTTCCCCCGATGGAGGTACCTGAGCCAGACCCGACGGGGGAACCGGAGCCAGGACCTTCGGAGAGTCCACCGCATAAGAGGAGGAGGACGCATCCTATGCCACCTCTGCCACCTGCTCTGCCTTCACCCCGGTCTACTACCCACGGGGATGACACAGGCACGGACACGGCTACAACAGGTATGGATGACGAAGGAGGCGACGACGGGACGTGTCCCCCATTGCCCCCTGCTCAGGCGTCCCCGCCCAACGAGATTGGATCCTTTCACGCCATGATTTCCAGGGCATCCGAGCTTTTTCAGCTCTGCCCAGAAGAAAAGAAGAAAGAAGGGTTCCTTTACCAACGGCGCAAGGCTAAAAGGAAGACGGTCCCCGCCGTACCGCTTCTTGATGACATCTGGGATGAGGGGCTCACCCTCCTCAAGACCCCTGCCACGGCACCGGCAAAGAGGGATCGGTACGAGAAGAAATACCGGGTCCCCGACGCTGCCCCCTTGTGCCTCCGGGCAGAACCTACCCCGGACTCAGTCGTCTCGGCGGCGGCAAAGAAGAAAGCTGCGGGGGCATCGGCCTCGACATCAACTTCCCCGCCGGACGGCGAGGGCAGGAAGTTGGACACGATGGGACGACGGATCATCTCATCCGCAGCAACGACTATCAAGGCGGCCAACGCCCTGGCTATTGTAGCCCGCTACGACAGGGAGTTGTGGTTCAAAATGGCCCCTCTGTTAGACTTCCTTCCGGACGCCAAAAGGGCTGAGGCCCTTGAAATCCTACAGGAGGGGGAGATTGCTTCGGACCACGCAATCACGGTGGCAACGGACATCGCCGACACCGGTTTCTGTCAGTTGGGCAACAGCGTTTGCTTGAGACGACGAGGATGGCTCAAGGCCACGGATTTCCGCCAGGACGTACAAACCAAGGTTTTGGACATGCCCTTCGACGGGAACAACCTGTTTGGGAAGGCAGTTGATGAGTCCCTTCAAGCCATCAAGACAGACACAGAGATGGCCCGGGCACTGGGAGTGCTCCAACAACGACGGCCGTCCAGTCAGAGCTCCGGAGGCAGACAAGGTGCCTCCAAGGGATCCGGCAGTGGCTCCTCCACTTACCACCAAACGTCCCAGGAAGCCTACAGGGGACGCGGCAAGTCAGGTGGTGCCCGTCGTCGTCAAGGAGGCAAGGCGGCCTCCAAACAAATTTGAACCGACCGTGGGGTCGGGCCCCCGCCGAAGCACCCCGGTGGGAGGCCAGCTGGCGAGGTTCGTCAGCGTGTGGGAGTCCATCTCCACCGACCGTTGGGTGTTGGACGCCCTGGCCCAAGGGCACGCCCTCGAGTTTCAGAAGAAGTGCCCTTGCGGTCCACCCGTGGCCAGGAAGGAAAATCACGTTCCTCAACTACTGTTGGAAGTAAGGGCGATGCTCAAGAAGGGTGCCATCAAGCTCGTCCCAAAGAGGCTTCGGGGCTCCGGAGTTTACTCAAGGTACTTCCTCGTAAAAAAGAAGACAGGAGGATGGCGCCCCATCCTGGACCTACGACGACTGAACAGGTACATCAAGGCACAGAAGTTCCGTATGGTCACCCTCCAGCTTGTGCTGGGACAGCTGGAGGAGGGCGATTTCCTTTCGTCGTTGGACTTGGAGGATGCGTACTTCCACATCCCCATTCTAAAAAGACACCGAAAGTTCCTCAGGTTCGTGGTCCAAGGGCGGCACTACCAGTTCAAGGCCCTCCCGTTCGGATTGAAGTCTGCTCCCAGGGTGTTCACCAAGTGCCTCGCACCGGTAGCGGCGCAGCTGCGCCTACAGGGGATACACGTCTACCCCTACCTGGACGACTGGCTCATCCGGGCAAGGACAAGGGAGCTTGCCGTGGAGCACACTGCGAAGACCGTCCAGCTGCTCACGGACCTGGAATTCTCCATCAACTTTTCAAAATCCCACCTGGTTCCGTCGCAAGTCGCACTGTTTCTGGGAGCTAAGCTCGACACAGTGGCGCGGCTGGCCTTGCCGTCGGAGGAAAGGACCAGGACCATTCTGGGCAAGGTGCAGCGTCTGCTGGCCACAGACATGGCCAGGGTACGATCTATCAAGTCCCTCCTCGGGATGATGTCCTCCTGCATTTATCTGGTGCGCCTTTGCAGGATTCGGATGAGACCCTTACAGGAGTTCCTCGACGCCCGCTGGATCCAGTCGACGGGAAGCTTCGAGGACAGGATCCCTCTCAACGAGACGTTCCATCAGGCGATCCGGTGGTGGGGTACCCGCTCCCATCTGTCGGCGGGCACGGACTTTCAGACCCCAGCTCACCAGGTGACGGTGACGACGGACGCCTCCCTGGAAGGTTGGGGAGCACACTCCAGAGATCTTCACGCGAGAGGCCTTTGGCTCCCGAAGGAGAAGTCTCTCCACATCAACATCTTGGAGCTCCGCGCAGTGTTCTGGGCCCTCAGGTCCTTTCTTCCGTCCCTCAAGGGCAAGGTGGTGAGGATCTTCACTAATCTTCCCTCTAATTATTTTTCCCCAAGTGCGGAAAAGATTAGCCTTCATGCGCATCTTATTTTCCATGTGCACAACTGAATAATGATGTAGGCCACTTTGTGAGAATGCATAGTTAGTGAGATCCCATCTCCAAAGTGGTTGGAATGAAATGTACCCTTCCCAACCACCGAAATTCTTTACAGATCAGTGTAAAAGTAGCATCTTGCAACTCTTTTTCCAGACATATAGGTTAAAACATACCAAAAGTACTCCTGTGCATAGAGAAAAACGTGTATGCACAAAAAGGTTTTGTATGGTCCGGATAAACAATAGGTTTTGTGAACCCATTTGTCAACACTGCTCAGAGACAATTCAGAAAGTGCTTAAAGCCATTGGGAAAAAACATTATTACAAAAAACAAATATCGCTAATCACTGATGTGGTTGCCAAAAAATTCAGACATTATGCAATTTTTGCAAAAATAATAATTGCAACTGGAAGAAATGTGTCAGAAAACATGCCAATAGGAGTTTATGTGACACTTTTGTGGTGTAATTTAAGGGCCAGGAGAAAATGCATCTCATAATATATGTAAGGATGATAATTGCATCAGAATAACTGCACCACAGAATATGATGATCAGAATTCATGGGCCTCTGCTTACTATCCCCATCATGTTTTTCTGTGAGTTGTGACAACATTATTATTTTCAAAACCAGCCTTACAGCTAGGAGACATATACTATTTTACTCCCTAAAAAAGGGCAAGGTGCCCAACAAAAATGGAAAACCATGAACATATAGGAATCCACCCCCTGCTTCTACACAAAAAGTTCAACTGATCTCTTTTTGAATCGGTGATCAGCAAAGCAGTGTCTTTGGTAGGAACTCGAATATCACTGCCCAATCTCAAGAGGAAGTTCAGGGGGAAATAGCATTTGAATAAGCATGAAATATCCCTACTGGCACTGCCAATTACTTCCTTACTCCCTGAAAAATCTTTTGATTTCAAGTACGGAGTAAAATCGTTTCAGAGCCCTGATTGTAACCCTGAAATCGAAAGTCAAATTACAGGGCATATAATACAGCCTATAGTTTTGCACACCTTTGATCACCACAGCCTAGACAAAAAATCAACAATAGCGTTACTGATGTTTCTTCTGGCACTCTGTTGTAGAAATCACGTATATTTGCCCTTTAAGTCAATAGCAGCATTTCTCACAGTTACAACATACAGAACACCTTCTTCTTTAACTAGGGACCCCTCTTTTGAAATTCACTGTTATAAGTTGAACAAGATGCATGGGGATGCTAGGAGCAATAAATGGCAAACCCATTAATATATTGAAAAGTCCTCAGCAGCTGAGCATAGAAATAAATAGAAGGTGCTATTGTCTAGGCTATTACTATAGTTTCCTATGCTTTAGCAAACACAAATTTCCTTCATTGTACTGCCAAAACATTTGATTTGTTGTTTGAAAGTTGCTGATTCGTTGTTCACCCCGAAGGGCTATTCTCCCATTACCTTCCATCCATTCCCCTCCCGGGCTTCTGTGCTATCCTCCAATATTAGTTGACAGGGTTCTGTAAAAAGTGAGGGATTGTAGAAGTAAAACTAACTCCGATATTTGCATACCCACAATACTTTGCGATCAAATCCAATTTAAAGCCTTATGATGATGATATGTGCAGTTTAAGAAAATGTCATAAATCTGCATGTGCACAATTACAATAAAGTGCATACAAGATTGTTTCCAACATACCTCACCTTTCAATTGTTGAGTAGGTTTCGACAAGTGCTCAGTGAAACCATTTTTGTATATCAGCAAGTTAACATAACTTGTGAAGGTCTATTCCCCATGGAACTCTGAACATTTTGAAAGGTTGAAGATTGTGTGAAAAGCATTCTAGTTATCTTAATAGTGTTTCCCTAATTATATATATATGCTTAAGGCCAGGCAGAGTCCATACTAATTATCCCTTTCAGGCCAAGTAAATGATATTGCAATGTTGCTCTCCACTCATATGGTAATGTTAGCAATGCTAAAGTAGGAGACACTGAACATGCCATTTGCCTACTCAAAATACTTAGAAGGCAAATTAATATTTGAGTTTTATAATGTGCTAACTTGCAACGGGGGCCTTCAAAGTGCTTGTGTGACATATGTACAAAGAATAGGAAACATGGGATGAGGTTAAATATCCTAGTAGCCTGCTTACTTACAGCCTGTACCCGATATTTGAGCTGGCACTCGGGCTAGATAATGTGGGTTATGCTTTTGCTAAGGCACCATGAGTAACAGAAACTCTTGTGCTTGAACGTCATTCATATTATAACATAAACCAACACTTATATCTAAGTCTGGTAACCTTCTGCTGAGCTAAGGTGGGCAGAGTCATGGTTGCCTGGTAATATCTGCATGTGGAATGGGGCGGAGTCCAAGTCATACGGTATAAGTGTGGCAGAGTCAAGAATAGGATCCTGGGTGGGGAGGAATGATAATGTAGTTAATGTGTGCAGGCATATCTAAGTTATTTCTTCTGTTCATGGAGTCACTTTTTCATATTAATTTTTAACCTTGTGTGGGTGTATTCTATTTTTAGAGTTTTTAGGTCAAGCTTGCATAACAGGGCAATGTAATTAGGTTAGGTCTGAATATCAAGAATAGTTAGTATAATTTAGCTTGATTTTGAGAGAAAGCAAATATTAGGTACCTGCTGTGGCTTGTGCCTTATTAAATCTTATTTGATTAGGTGGGAATTGTCTGTGTGCGCTGCTAAAATTCTTCTGAGCGGCACCCAGAAGGAAGCTGGGCAAGCGCACATGCGAACAGCTTAGAGGGAACATTGATCTTCACCGACAACACCACCACGATGTTCTACATCCGGAAGCAGGGCGGAACCAGGTCCCCGGCCCTATCCAAGGAAGCCCAGAATCTGTGGCATTGGGCCGTCGCCCAAGGGATGTTTCTGGTGCCTCTTCATCTGGCAGGAATAAAAAACACGATCGCCGACTCACTCAGCAGGGAGCTGCGCTCGTGCCACGAGTGGGAACTATGCCAGGATCAAGTGGATCGACTCTTCCGACGATGGGGCCACCCCAAATCGATCTCTTCGCGACAGCGATGAATTCCAAGTGCCGGAGGTTCGCCAGCAGGTTCCCCCAGTCGAGGAGCATGGGCAAAGCTTTCTCGTTCCCCTGGGACGGCCTATTTCTTTATGCGTTCCCTCCGCTGCCGTTGCTGCTCCGGCTCATCAACCAGCTCAAAAGGTCCCGGTGCAGGATGATCCTCGTCGCACCGGCGTGGCCAAGGCAGATCTGGTTCCCGGACCTCCTGGACTTGTCAACGTCCCCACCAGTCAAGCTGCTGACGGACGCAGACCTTCTCTCCAGAGAAGGAGGCGCCATTCTTCACCACGACCCGGAGTCGCTGAACTTGCAGGCCTGGCTCCTGCAGCACTAGAGTTTGGAGGGTACGACATCCCGGCCGACTGCAGAGAGATTCTTGCAAAGGCCAGGGCGTCCTCGACTCTCAAGTGCTACGGACATAAATGGAAGAGGTTCTCTGTCTGGTGCCGTGCAAAGAAGATTAACCCTCTGTGGATTACGGCCCCTCAAGTACTGCCGTACCTACTGTCGCTGGCCAAAGCTGGACTGGCTCACGCCTCCATCAAAATACATCTGGCTGCAATCTCCCGATATACCAGGACGACGGGACGGGCGTCCTTGTGGTCTCATCGCCTGGTGAAAGAATTCATGAAGGGACTATTCCGATCATTCCCGCCGGTGAAGGCTCCTGCCCCGGAGTGGGAGCTTAATGTGGTCCTGACCAAGCTCATGGGGGCCCCATTCGAGCCTATGCATTCGGCGCCTTTGAAGTTCCTGTCATGGAAGACAGCTTTCCTCGTGGCCATCACCTCCGCATGACGAGTGGGAGAGATCCAGGCCCTATCTTGCAAGCCTCCATACCTGACTTTTCATGACACGAGGATGGTGCTGAGGACACACCCATCCTTTATGCCCAAGGTGCCGTCGGACTTCCACCTCAACGAGCCCTTGGTGTTGCCAGTTTTCTTCCTTCGTCGCCGGCTGAGAGGACTTTGCACTCGCTGGATGTAGCTAGAGCGCTGAAGTTCTACATGGACCGCACAAAGAGTTTTTGGAAGACATCACAACTGTTTGTGAACTTTGGGACTGTGAATCAAGGGAAGGCTCTCTCGAAGACTTCCATTTCCAGATGGCTCTCCGGCTGCATCATGCACTGTCACCGGGTGGCACACCGACAGCTGCCCGGCCGTCTGAGAGCCCATTCGACCAGAGCGATCGCTGCTACCACGGCGTTCCTGTCTGGTGTGCCCCTGCTGGACATCTGCAGGGCTGCGACGTGGAAGTCGACGCACTCCTTCACAAGATTCTACTGCGTCGATCGGGACTCCAGGGAGGAGTCCAGGGTCGGCCAAGCAGTGCTGTGCAACCTGTTCGCCTAAGGTGAGCCTGGTGTGGAGGTAAGAGTTGCTTAATGTTGAGTTGTTGTATTGCTTAATGTTGAGCCTGTTGCCACCTCCCGTGGTTGTGCATGTGTGTACTGCTATGTATTCTCTTACTCATGAGCATGTGAATCCATGCCAGACCCCATGCTGGAGAAGGAACAAGTTACTTACCTGTAACTGTTGTTCTCCAGCATGGGTCTGGCATGGATTCACATGCGAACCCTCCCGCCTACCCCTCTGCGGCTCTTCACTTGGTCATACTGCCACTTCACGTGCTACCAAATCTGAAGATGGCTGCCAGAGGCGGGGCTTAGGTAGAGGGCAGTCATTGGCTGTGGTCAGTATGACGCAGAGATCAGTGATTGGTTACTACTAAGAAAGACAGATCAGAAACGAAACTGATACTTATTTTTTTTTCTACACCGAGGATTCCGGGCCTGACGACGGGGAATATTCATGAGCATGTGAATCCATGCCAGACCCATGCTGGAGAACAACAGTTACAGGTAAGTAACTTGTTCCTTATCACCCCAGAATAAAATACAGTTGTGACATTGGATCTTGGCCTTCACAAGCCGGTTTTAAAATTAGCTATGGCTAAAGAAGACTTGTCAAAGAACTGGGTCCTTAAACCAGGTGAGCTACATATAATAATGGTGATGCTTCGAGCTATTGGTTCTTTCTTGGATGGTACAGGCATTGAGGCCACCTTAACTGTACTTTATGATGCAAAAGTAGAGGTGAGGATTCTATCAGGGAAGTGTGTAAGGAGAGCAGTTGAAACACACGTCACTCAGTCTTGCACTTTAAATAAATCATCAATGAATTCTACAAAAGCATGTTAAATAAAGGAAACGATAGAACCTGAGCTTAAGAAATTACTTAAACGTTTGCAAATGGATGATTCCCAAGAAACAAAATCAGTCCATAATTATGTTGTGACAGTTCTGACAAATTTTAATGTGATGGCCAAAATGGAAGAATTTGAGGCTAATAAATCTCAAGAAAAACCAACAGAGTTGCTCTTCAGTACATTCATATGGTGGACACAATGCTTTTATTGATCAGATCTGCCCTTGCTGCAAACTGGGATTTACAACAAGTCATTTTCCGCCCTCGATTTGATGAACTACGCAAGTATGATAGCATGGCAGAAATGAAAGAGCTTGAAAGCAAACACACGGACGTGTGGAGTGAGTTTCAGAAAGGCAATTGGGTAGTAGGCAAGACAAAAGTACCCTTTTGTGCTTTAGGTTCAGATGAAGCTGTGGAACATCCAAACCGGGCAGTGGAAGTACTTGGTGGTGTGGATAATGTTACTCAAAAGAAACAGGTCCTAACTTATAGCCTCTCCCGAGTGGTCTAGGCTGTCTACAGAAGCAAAACAAATTGTCTAAATCACAGATTACGAACGTTCAAAGCATCACCACCTAACAGCATCCAAAGCAACCCGCCAAAAGAGACATGTTCGACAGATCCTGACATAGACTAATCCTGTGAATTATAATGGAAAAGAACTCAATGTTTCAACAAAGGAAAAAGGACACATCAAGAATGACAGAAAAAGGTTTCCAACTGTACAACAGCTTTAAAGAATACTGGATTGAATCAGAAAGTTGTAGCCTGTAGGCACCAATGGAGAAAGAGAACCTTCAGCTGTGTAAAAGTGCATGCAAAGTTGTTAAGACACCATACTGCAGTAGAAGGCAGATCGTTCTTTGTTCACACGTTTGCTGATTGCTTCACAAAGTGCAACTGACATTGATCTACAAGAATGCTTGAAGAATTACAAATTCTCTGCAGTACCTCTTTCAATGTTCAACTTAGATGGTACAATCATTTTAGCAGCAAACAAAGGCAAGCTGACGAAGATCCTGCAAGAGGAACATACAGAGGTTTCTACCAAAATGCTAGAGGTCTCTTCATTTGTTACTGAGGACAGATTATCTGTACCACAGCAAGCATATCCACCATCTGTCGTTGGCAGATTTGCAAGCACTGCAGAAACCATCATATGTGAAGACATGCCATGACCTTGCAATTGAATTCAACAAGAAAATAAAACTTTATATGCTCAAGTATGATGAAATGTATTTAGTATTCGATCCTACCTAGGACATTCACTCAAGAACTCAGTGCAAAGGAAAAGAGCAGGAAAAGCAACACCTGTTGAGTACCAAATAACGGATTCTACAAATATTCAAAGTTTTTCCATGTGAACCCTCTTATTGCATTCTAAATCTAAAGATGAGTTAATAGCTTACCCCTCAAAGCAATTCTGCATGCAGTGAGGATAAAAAGAAGCCTGGTAACCATTTGGAGAAATTAAGCCAAGTCATCAGATGGAAATGATGTTGGAGACATTGAAAGCACACACGAGGAGGCAGACACAAAAATAATCCTTCACTCCCTTTATGTATGACATTATCATTCTACTAACCTCCACATTTTTTCACCTGATAACACTGTTTTTGTACTTTCACTCTGGTGGTCACTGTTTTCCCCATCTGACGGGAGTTGGAACTAATACAAGTTGTATAGCTCTGAAACGTGTGTGCTCCTGCTTAGGGCCTACAAAAGTACAGCATAACTAGACCTTCATGCGCTTTCAAGTTGTGATGTTACTTGGTGCTTTACGAAGAAAGGAGAACTCTTAATCGAAAGTTTTCAAGACTTCAGAAAAATAAATCCTTGAAGCTTTGAGAAGACTTGGATGTCTAGAAGAATTTAAGAGGGAAGATGAATGATTTATAAAGTGATTCATTTGCCAATTAAACTTGCCAGGACCATAGATTTTGGACATTGGTCAACGGCATTGTTGGACGTTCACAAAAAAAGAGATGCAAAGTGAAAATCTGCTGCCAACAAGATCCTCTCTAATACCATAATTCTCAAGGACTCATTACCAGGTGATGGAGTGGCGACACGCTGATCAACAACACCCAAATCCATCACAGTTTGGGTGGCAGAAGGCAGATAATCAATATTTTCCTACTATGTGTATGAATCCATGTGCACCACAATCAATCTTACAGCTGATTCGGTGTGCATGCGTCAAAGGACGGTGTGCTGTGCATTGCAAATGCTGAGCTCAGTCACTAAGGTGCGCAGAACTGTGCAAGTGTGGCGACGAGTTCTATGATAATGATTTTGAAGATGATGAAAATGAACTCTGGGACTCAGAAGATGACCTGTAAAACCTTTATTTCTCCATTCAAATGTAAATAGTCATTGTAGTTTTAATAAATAGTATATTTCAGTGAAAAAGTTGCAAATTATTTCAAACATTCTAATTTAGTGAGCATACAGTCGAAGGATTGCGATGAGGTAACAATAATTTACAAGGCTATGTCTTGGAAATGGTAAAAGATATCAAAAAGTTCCTTATATGAACTTTTCTGTTCCTTCGATCATGTTTAACAAAAAACCTACTTGCCGCATGTTTCATAGAACCACTCTAAAAGCAGTTACAGCTCAAAAACGAAATTAGTATCCGTAACAGTGGCCATCTTGGATTAATGACATCACAAAGGCCCTCTGCCACAAATTCAGACAGAACACCTGGGAGTACTTGATTGTATGCTTCATTATCAATGCATCCCCAGTAGGCATACCCCTCCCTTCATTCAAAATCCCACCTGTCTAGGTTATTGTAACAGATGCCCATCAACTAGTGTTTATGTGTAGAATAGAGTTGGTGTGTGACATTTTATTGCTGGCTAGTGGCTTGCACCTTGAAATGTTTAGCCATGGCTTAAACAAGGAGTTATTGTCCCTACTCAAAGCCCTTGTAATACCACAATTGTGCCTATCACACATCTGTACCGATCTTGGATTGGTTTCTGCAACAAAAGTTCTGGAGCCCTGTTTTAGTTATTAATCTCAGATGTGATTTTTGGTTCATCCACATGTTCCCTCCCAGGAAAAGCGTCAAAAGAAACCTCTTGCAATACATCTATCTTCTCCTCCAACAGGTCTTCTCTGCTACACTTTGTATGGGCCTGAGCCGATGCAGATATACCTATATACTAGTGTAGTTGTAAACAATGTTACCTTTTCCTTTGATTAAGGTTTTTGATTGCTCAATTAAGGGTATGCTTCTTATCACAGAAACTATTTAATTTCTTGGGTCAATGATTATGCCTGCCCACCCATGAATTGGAGTGGTAGTTGTTTAATGCAGTGCATCCTGCTTGCCATCAGATATTTTTCAAAATTGCCATTCCCACCAAGAAGAGAGTCAGGATGGGAAACTTTCTTTGATATCATGGGATACATAGGGCCTCATCACAAGTTGGGCAGTATCCTGGCAGTAAATCCACCAGAATACCGCCCAACGGAATTATCATTACCACCACTTGGTCTGGCGTATTATTGCTGGATTACAAGTGGCGGTTGCTGTATAACTCCCCATTTTAATGGAGGCATTTTCGGCAGAATTACTGCAGCGGTAATTGCGCCATGGTAATTGGGCAGAAAGTTGGTGGATTTCTCCAGCATGAGGTCTGGCATGGATTTACATGCTCATGAACATTCCCTGTCGTCACGCTGTAGTTCTCCTCTAAACCATTCACTGTGCTCTGGGTCATACTTCCCCCATCTAAGGACATTCCTCTCCCTAAGATCCACCCATGGTGGCCATCTTCAGATTTTTACTGCATGCTTCAGTGTTGGAGTCCTCAAGTTGCTCTCCGAGCTATTTTCATGTTTTTTCGTATTTTTTTCCCAAATAGTTTAAAATTTGCCAGATTTCTGCTTAAATAGCTTCAACGAAGGACACAGACCGGCAGCGGAAGTGCGCTAGCAGCGAAGATCTTCATCCACCGTTGGATCGTCATCAAAGTTTCGAGAAGGCCTGGCCTTAGACCTACTTTGGGTCTTTTCTACCATGAATGAGGAGAAGAAGTAAAGTCGGAGCCTCTTCAAACAGTGCGCAAATTGTGGATCATAGAACTTCTTTGTGGAAGATCGGAATCATAAATGCTTGCATTGTCTGCATGCGGAACACGATGAGGAGGGATGCAAAGAATGCTGTCGTTTTTCGAAGAAAACCAAACAAAGACTGCTACAGCATACTGGCAGCGTGGCTCAAGTCAAGCAAGGCCACTGACTCGGCCGTGTGGCAAAGTCATGCCTCATCTCGGACCGGCCGGTGTTCCGCATGCAGACAATGCAAGCATTTATGATTCCGATCTTCCACAAAGAAGTTCTATGATCCACAATTTGCGCACTGTTTGAAGAGGCTCCGACTTTACTTCTTCTCCTCATTCATGGTAGAAAAGACCCAAAGTAGGTCTAAGGCCAGGCCTTCTCGAAACTTTGATGACGATCCAACGGCCGGTCTGAGGAGCAAACTCCCTCTGAGAGTAGGTCAAGATCCTTTAAGGATGCCCTGCTTGCGGGGGTCCAAGAGAAGGCCAAGCTCCACGATGCTAGCAACGCTGGGTTCGCCGCTCATGCGGGTCACGAGTCGGGCAAAAGACGATCGCCATCACCAGCGACCGTGGCAGTGACCTGAGCATCGAAAGGGTCTTAAAGAGTAAGTCCCCAAACCCGGCAAAACTCTGTGCATCTGCAGATAAACCGATGAAGGACAAGTCCGGGGAGGACTCATCAAAGTTGGCAAAGACATTGCAGCATGTCAAGACAACAGAGTCGATGACGGCACCATTGACAAAGACGGCGACAAGCTCATCATCGTCAGAGTCAACGGCGACTGCTGCGATATCGCTGAAGGAGACACTGGGTCAGCAAAGGAGGTGGCAGCCACTCCACGGATGTCCCTTCCCCCGAGGCGAGATACAGCTGCAGAGGCAGTGTCTAAGGCGGTGGCCACTCCAGGGTCAGCGATGGACCCGATGGCCGCAGGGTACCAGCAGCCTCCTGAGAAGGATAGATGGACGGTCCCGCCATTGGGGCTTCCCAGTGCGTGGATCAAGCTGTTGGCCCAGAAAGACCGGAGCAGATCTACTCTAGTACCAACGAGGACAAGGATCTGCAGGATGATTGCTAAATGGAACACAGGGGGGTTCACCTGCTCACAAGAGGATTCCCATCAGCCCAGACCCAACTCCGGATGCTCCAATTACCCCTAGGCATAAGGACGTGTCGCTCGATATCCTAACGACTCTGCACACATTGGTCACTGAAATCAAGCAGAGGATGCCCTCAAGACCTATGCCCTCACAGGACATGCAGAAGCCTCTGAGGCTAAGCTTGCCTCTGCGAAAGAAAACCAAAGGGGGTGCTGGTCCTAGCCATCATCAGACTCATCCAACAACACCTTGTCATGAAAAGACCCCACCCAGAGCCCTGGACCCGCATGCGGACAGGGGCACCTACGACAACAACTTCATTGTGGCCGACGGGGAGACGCCGCACGCGGACGAGCCCATAAGGCCTCCACACCCAATGAAGTTGGATCCTTCCATTCCATCGTATCAAGGTCCTCAGAGTTGTTTCAGTTAACCCCCGAAGAGACCAAGAAGGAAGGCTTTCTATACCAACGGCGCGAGTCGAGAAGAAAGACAATCATGTCTGTTCCCTTCCTGGACGACATCTGGGAGGAGGGCCTGGCACGGATAAAAACCCAAGTACGGCTCTGACCAAGTGAGACAGGCTGGAGAAGAAGTGCAGGGTCTCAGATACAGCCCTCAGATGCTTAAGGTGTCAGCCCTCGCCCGACTCTGAGGTCTCGGCAGCAGCAAGGAAGCACTCAGCAAACCCATCGGCAGCAGCCCTGCTACCTCTGGATCAGGAGGCGAAGAAGCTGGATGCAATGGGAAAGAGAATGATTTACACGGCAGCCTCTACCATCAAGGCAGCTAACGCCGTAGCCATCTTGCCCCAATATGACCGGGAACTATGGTTCAAGTTGGATCCTATTCTGGACTTCCTGCACAAAAACAATAAGGTTGAGGCACTGGAGCTCTTGCAAGAGGGGAAAGTGGCCTCGGATATCGCCATCACAGTGGCAGTGGACATCGCTGACAGGTTTCCGCCAGATGGGAATGGGGTGTCTTTGTGCCGCCAAAGTTGGTTGAAGGCAAATAACTTCCGCCCAGACGTGCAGACTAAGGTACATGCCATTTGATGGGGAGAACCTCTTTGAAAAGGCGGTCGACAAGTCTTTACAAATGATAAAGCCCGGAATAGAGATGGCACGCTCCTTGGGAACCTTGCCGCTGTGACCATCCTTTCATTCTTCCAGAGAAAAACCAGGAAGATCCTCCAAGGGATATAATATGCCATACCACCAGCCTCCACGCTCCTCCTCTCAGGAAGCGTACAGGGATCACTCCCAAGGTAGCGGAGGACAGCAGTGGTGCCGCCCGCAGGGCAGAGCTCTGACCCCAAGCAGGCCTGAACTGGCCATGACCTCAGGCCCCCACCTAGGCACCCCAGTGGGAGGTCAGCTGGCAAAGTTTGTCGGCACATGGGAAAAGATCAGCAGGGACAAAAGGGTGCTGGACATCTTCGCACAGGGACACACATTGGAATTCCAAGGCAGTTGTCTGCTTATCCTGCCAATTCAGCGATCGGAACAACATGCACCATAGCTTCTGCAGAAGTTGCGGCAATGTTGAAAAAGGGAGCAATAGAACCCGTCCCCCCACAGCGTCTGTGGCTTTGGAGTATACTTCAGATACTTTCTGGTTTGAAAGAAAAACAGAGGGTTGGAGGCTGATCCTAGATCTTTGTCGGCTCAGCAAGTACTTCAAGTCCCAAAGGTTCTGGATGGTCACATTGCAACACATGCTCAGCCAAGTGGAGCAAGGAGATTTTCTGACATTGAAGTTCGTATGGTTCATAGTTCAAAGTCAGCATTACCAGTTCAAGGCCCTGCCTTTCGGCCTGAAATCGGACCAAGTGTGTTTACAGAGTGGCTGGTCCCAGTGGCGGCACATCTTTATCTGCAAGGCATCCACGTATACCCCTACCTGGGCGACTGGCTGGTGCATTCCCGCTCATGTGCGCTGGTGGGCGACCACACATCGAAGACCATGCATCTGTCTTCATACACAGAAAGCATTGGTATCTTTCAAGTGTGTATTCTCCTTATGTATATGTTTCATATGCTGTGAGTGAACACCAAACAAATTACTGTAAGAACATATTTGAAGTATAAGTTTACAAATCTAGTACTTTTTGATTTCTTTGTTTCTAATTATTACTGGGTAAGATATATCACTAAAGGAAAAAACAGCATGTCAGACATTTGTGATGTCATCTTTGATGTTCTGGGTGTTAGTCTTAACAATGCACGTTGGTGGCGCGAGTTATGGTTGCTTAGTTTACCATATTTAGCGAATTTCAGGGGGTTTTCGGTTTTACTTTGAACCATAACATCCCTTTAACAAAGTTTTTTACTGAATTTCATAGGTTTTTAGTAGCGCAACTTAACCATAACCTCCCTTTATCAATGTTTTTTTTTTTTACAGAATACACATATACATAGTGTGAATTTGATAGATGTTTACTCGGATTCCCGGACTTTATATACATGTAGCATATAACATACCGAAACCCCTGCTAGTGATTTTGATGTCCGCGGACGGACGCGGAAAACGGAAACAATGCCCAAAAACTTAGGCGGTATCTTAGATTGATCTATCATGCTATATAAACACTGAACAAGTTCAAAAAGCAGCATATAAACATATTATATGTAAAAATAAATAAGAAGTGGAACCTATATATGTAACACATCAACCATCCATTTAAATACCATATGTACTAAAATTGAATATACCAAAACAAAAAAGATATGCTTCCAACATAATTACCTCACAGAAACTGCACATCTAGGAGCAACAGCAGACCTACACAACAATAAGAACACAACTTACCAGAAACTAGTAAGTAACTTCATTTTTCTTATATATTTCTAAACTTTCTGTATTAGGTACACTAAAAGTAATATTTATTTTTTACACAGAAATGTCCAGTACTTTGGAATGGCTTGAGGAAAACTTCCCACGTGAGGAAATGTCTGAAGGCAGTGATACTAATGGTAGACACTTCTCTATATAAGCAAATTAATAATCATTACTTTATGTGCTCTTAACATATATATTTGTTTTAACAGGCCATACACACATTGAAAATAATAAACCAAAAGATACATTAGAAAATACTCTGCAGCACATGGAACAAAAAATGGACATGCTTATGGAAAATTTCAATCTTTTGAAACATTTTGTGGAGGACCACATAAAAGAAAAAAAAAATATCATTGTCCCACATGCACCTGTTCCTCCTCTCCATGTCCCAGTCAACTATCCCCAAACCCTCAACACCAAGAAAAACGTTTTGATGAGACTTTCATCCCTTCATCCCCTCTCATCCATCCTCTCCAAACACCTAATTCCCCTGTATTTGTGTCAGTTTCTGCTTCCCCTCTCTTTCATAAATGTTATATCTGTATATAATTAAAGGGATGTCCGCGGACAGCGCCGGTGTCCGGGATGTCCGTAATTAACCAAAACGGGGGTGTCCTAAGGACACTGCACCTGTCTGTATTGTCCGTAAGCAACATTGAACTTTTCTTAGAACACACCCGGTGTCCGGAATGTCCGTAATTAACCAAAATGGAGGCGCCCTAAGGACACCATACCTGTCCGTACCATTCGCAAGCAAGATGGAACTGTTCTTAGAACACACTAGGTGTCCGGGATGTCCGTAATTAAACAAAATGGAGGTGTCCTAAGGACACTATACCTGTCCATTCTATACGCAAGCAACATTGAACTGTTCTTAGAACAAGCGTGGTGTCCTGGATGTCCGTAATTAACCAAAATGGAGGTGTTTTAAGGACACTATACCTGTCCATACTGTTTGCAAGCAACATAGAACTGTTCTTAGAACACACTCGGTGTCTGGGATGTCCGTAATTAAACAAAATGGAGGTGTCCTAAGGACATTATACCTGTCCGTACTGTACGCAAGAAAAATTGCACTGTTCTTAGAACACGCACAGTGTCCGGGATTTCCGTAATTAAACACAATGGAGGTGTCCTAAGGACACTATACCTGTCTATACTGTCCGCAAGCAAAATGAAACTGTTCTTAGAACACACGTGGTGTCCGAGATGTCCGTAATTAGGAAAATGGGGATGTCCTAAGGACACTATACCTGTCTGTACTGTTCGCAAGCAGCATGGAACTGTTCTTAGAACACACCCGGTGTCCAGAATGTTCGCAATTAACCCAAATGGGGGTGTTCTAAGGACACTATACCTGTCCATACTGTCTGTAGAACATCTACGCACATGCGCACCACACCCATAAGTCCTACGAACATTGCGCCTGTCCGTAACTGTCCGTCTCACTTGTGTCGCACTTTTAATTAGTTTGAGGACCCGAGCACTGTCTGTAGAACACCCGTGCGCATGCGCACAACCGTTCCTGTGCATCTGGTGTCCTGCGGACACCCGTTCCCTTCGCGGACGTGTGTCCGCGACGTCATCATGTGACCGCACCCACACTGAGCGTGTGTCCTAATTTGTGGACACTGTCCGGGTCCCCAAACATTTTAAAAGTACTTTTTCAGGCAATCCAAGGTATTTTAAAGTAAAAATTCACCAGTGCACATGTCCCAGACAATGACCCTGGCTTTCTACATACTTTTCAGAACTTTTTGAGCCTTTTTGGGGTGTTCGATCTGTCCGCAGACAGCCCGGCTGTCCGCGGGGCACGCCCCTGCACCCCTATAAAAGGCCTCACCCCAGAGCTGATCTTCATTGTGCTTCTGGCTATTGCAGATTGACTTTTGCTGCCTTTGCTGCTCTTACTGAGATTGTTCATCAACTCTGATGGCATCCATGGCTGCTGTTGCTACATCTGCCTCAGCACCACCCCCAACCCATCCACCACCACCACCTCCCCAAGGGCCTGCAGAGGGGAACAGGCATGAGGATGTAGAGGAGGAGGATGAAGAGGATGACGAGGACGAGGTAGTGGAAGTCCCTACTACCAGCACTCGCCGTGAGTCGTGGGTGTGGCAGTTGTTTACCATTCATGGTGACTTACCAAAAGCACGTGCGAACAAGGTCACCTGCAACCAGTGCATAAAGGTGCTGAGTTGTGGGAGGCCTGGTTCGTACAGCTTTGTTACGGCATCCATGAAGTGATACCTAAGGTCGTTCCACGGTGGGGCCGTTCGCAAGGTTATACCTTGTGATCAACATAGTAGGTTGAGTTCCTCGACCACATCTTCCGTTTCCATTCCTCTCACCACAAGAGACACTCCTGTGGGAGAGCGCATCCCTCCAGCTGCCTCACAGGCCATTCACGATGCTGTTGACCCTTACCTTTCGAGGGTCACAATATTGTGTATGTACTGCAATGTGCTTTCGAGACTGCGGTCACAGAGCACCAGAAGACCTGCTACCTAGCTAAGTAAGGCCCACCCTACATCTTCCTCTCTCCACCTGCCCCTTCGTATCCCCGTGGTTGGTGTCCCTTCCTTACCCTCCTTTTCCCTCCTCTCCTAGTGTGTCGTGTGCAAAAAAGCAAAACAATATAAAACAACAAAAATCCAAAAAAAAGGCTCTTTTCAGAGCCGCCTTTCACAGTTTAAAAATAAAAGTGGCAAATAAATGGTGCCGGGTCCTGTGCATATTTTAGAAGTCCGTGGGCAGTACACGTACATCTAAAATTTTGGGGTGCTGCCCTAGCAAAATCATTGCACTTTTCTCTGGGAGGAAGTGGTGGCTCTGAAAAGAGCCTTTTGGTGTTTTTTTTTTGTGTTTGAAAGACTTGAAATGGTCAACACCTACTGCAAAATGAATGGCTGTAATTCCAAAAAAGGTCGCAAAGCATTTTGTACATTTCTCAGAAAAATCTGATTGCCAGCATAAGTAAGATGCACTCCATCTCTGCGAAAAATGTATGTGCTATGAAACATAATATTTTCATTGTGAAAAGGGGACATGCCAACATCTCTTAGAAAGGCACAAACAGCCTTATTGACATTGCGCCTCGCTTTCTCCATTTGTGGACCAAATGAAGAAGAACGCAACACACCCAGTAACACACCTCTCCTTACGCAACACACCCAGTAAACTTTACTGACCAATGCCTTGCTATGCTCATTCTCATTTGCATGCCTCTCCACCCCAAAATCCCTGTATGCAATACACGATGTCCGCGGACTACCGCAATGTCTGCGGACATATCGAACATCTGAGCGTGGTGAATTTAAATTCAAATAGTGTGCCCCATTTCCCCTTTGAGGTTGGCTCTGAAAAGAGCCATTTTATTTTGTTTTTTTTGCAGATGCTTGACAGACACCTGTTATTTTGTATTTTTTTGGGGGGGGGAGTTTCTTACTTTACTCCTAAAACCTTCACATAACCTTCTCCAAAGCAACCCTTACATTCCAAAACAGAATGGCATTTCCCATAAAAGATAAGGAAATGCCACCTTCTTTAAAATAAACAGCATTACTGGAATCAATATTCTCATTATTACAGAAGAACATACCAGCTCTAAGCATGAAAGCACACATGCCTCGGTTGATTGCACAGCTAGCAATGTTTTGCTGAGGACAAAAAACAGAACTATTGTCCCATATTGCCCTAGGTACTAATCCAGAAAAAAATAATTTGGCATTTGGAAGGATGCTCATTACTGCTTTAACCAAGTGTTCCAAATCTGCCAACAAAGTAGGGGCACTGACATGGCCCAAATGGAAAGCACCATAGTGCAAAACTACCACATGGGGACTGTTCATCCTGCCCATATCTTCACAAACTTGTACAATTCTTGTACGTTGCAATCAGGCACAGTGCTCCACACCACCTCCACTCCTTTAACATCAAAATTGTTTGCCACATGCCTGCATGGAGCATACTGCTGTAAACCATGCACAAACATATCTCCAAGCACAAACACCCTGACTTTCTCCACTTCCGCCATCTTCACTACACACAGTCTCTTTCAACACAAATCCACAACCTCAACATCTGATTGCTGATCCCTACAGTCCGCTTTCCATGCTGGATTTGCTGGAAAACCCCGGATGTGGCACGCCCTGTCCGCGGACAACCGCGGTGTCCGCGGACCGCGTAACTCTTACACAGCCCTTCTACCCTTTCCACTTCACTCTCTGTGCCATTCCCTCATTGGATACAGCTAAGCAGTCACACAACCATCCGCCAATCACATCGAAGACCTCTACTTCTAACTCCATCATCAGAGTTCAGCACTTCAAATGTACTGTTGATCACTCTGAGTACAAGTCTCATATCATTGGAAAGCACCTACTACAAAAACTACTATACAAGTCTCCAAGATTTCTACTTACAGCTGCATCCATATCCACATGCATGAATACAAATTACAGGTATGCATATTTTCTGCACAGTACATCTACAACTCGTATGAATGCATATAAACGGAGTAATTGCCACTTAACCTGTATAACCTATAAAATGAATTTACTGTCATTTTTCCCATCTGCTATAATTAACTTTCACTTCCAAACCTGTCTGCTATCTAATCATTTTTTTACACAGCTATCTAAAAAAATATAATATTAGAAGATGGGAGAAATAACAGTATAATTGTAGAAAAACACTTAGTAGTGTATTATGAAATTTCACACAGCCAGGATAAGGTCATGCATCTTCATACACTCACACAGATAGACACTATCATTGAAAAGCTCCCAGCGGCAATAACACCACTACCTGTAAATCACATCCTTCTGATTTATTACCCACATATTCACAAATACATACATTCCATGCTTTGCTATACAGTTTCTGCCATTTATCTTATAAAAATTGCAAAATAAGTATATCATTATTTCTTCTTTCTCCTAACATTCAATAACACAGCCTTAAAAAACCGAGTGAGTTTCATACACTTAGTATTCTACTCCTTTGCAAAGCATGTTGAACTAACATATTGTAAGTAAAATATAAAGGCTGAACATAGTCAAAGGAAACTGCATGCACACACTATGTTCAGATATCAAACAAGAATACTACTACAAAAAAATAAAAAATCGTCTAATTTAACATCAGTGCTATAAACACACAGAATTACTAACTTGTTTCTTTTACAATTGCAGTGAAGACCACTCTCCTGAAAAGCAGTAGCATCTGAAGTACAAACAACAACTCAGAAGAAACCTGCTCATTCCACACAAAAAGAGTAACTACAATACTACCATAATATTCTTACTGTTACTCAAACACACTGTGGGGTTGATTCATGGAATTTGTGCACCGAAAAACAGAGATTTGTGCACCATTCTGCCCACAAATCCCCATTTGTTAAACAGGGATTAGCAGGCAGAATGGCACACAAATCCCTGTTTTCCGGCACACAAATGACATAACCCAGCCCCTAGAATGTTAGTATTACAGAACAAACAACTGTTTTAATTCTATAACATTAGATTTAGGATTAGTGCTTATCCTCACCACTAGCTTACTTTCTACTGTCGTCTGAACCCCAGTATAGTAACACACAAATAGAAGAATAGCCTTCCCAACTAGTTGTAGCTGCCCAATGCACAATCACACACCACCACATACATCCTTACCATCATACTCAGACACTCATGCACACATACATTGCAGAACAGCCCAACCCATTCCTTCTTTTTTTTTTCAGCAGACTCCAAAGAATGCCTACCAAAAAGCAAGTCCGTAGAAAGCAACGCAGAAGTAGAGCAAAGCCCTCTGTTTACTTGCTCGTTTGTTTATTTTATATTTCCATTTGTTGCGAATTGTGTTCTGTTACCTTCTGTTTTTACTCATTTCAAATTTGTTGTTAATGTTTTATATTTGAAAGGTTGATTAATTTCAACCAATCAAATAAAAAAATAAAAAAGAAGTAGAGCAAATGAAAGTAAGTGCCCAAAATAAGCATCCATCTCTAGCAGAATTTGTACAAAAAGTTCAAACAAAACAGCTAATGCAGTCATTAAGCGAAACAAAACAAGCTTCCAGTACAAAAACTTTGCCTCCTCTATCAAAATGTAAAACGAAACAGAACGTGATTAACAAGAATTCAGCTACCACTACTGCTAACACTGCTCCTATGAATCTTGATGTAGTGGTAAGTAACCACAAAAGCTTTGCCTCCTCTATCAAAATGTAAAACGAAACAGAACGTGATTAACAAGAATTCAGCTACCACTACTGCTAACACTGCTCCTATGAATCTTGATGTAGTGGTAAGTAACCATACCAAAAAAAGTATTTTAGCAAAAATGTTCCGCCACAGAGTCCTTCAGAATCTTATAAAAACAGGATACAAATCATGCACAAACTTTAAAACCTACTGTAGAAAATTAATCTTAGAAGCTTTGATAGACAGTGCAATCCTTCTCAAAAGGAAGTTTAGTGTTAAACAGAATGAAACCACTAACAAAACTAATTACTAAATTACAAAAAAGACTTCTCAATAAACGGAATGTCAACAAAAAATACCTTCTTAAATATCTGTGAAGGTGAATGGAGTCACACGACGAGCACAGAACCATATTTCAATGAAGAAGCATACAAACACAAGCAAACAAACACAGTTGCCATACATAGCAGTTTACAAGGGTATGAAAAACTTAATACCATCATGCAACAAGAAATACTGCTTACAAAAATATCCCCTAGAAAATTCAGTATCACCTCTCCATTCGACTGAACCAGAACGTCCAGTATACAAATGGCCATGCACGTCAATGTGTATCATTGCCAAAAATTATTTCAAATCTTTACGCCAGTTCCTCAATCAGTATGTCAAAGACAAAGACAAAATCAAAATAAAACTACTACAAAATATGGATACCTGTCCAGTGTGCAAATACACAGGACTACAAGGACATTCATTAGCCTGCATTTCAGGACCTATTTGCAAAAGCACCTTCCATCATATCAAAATGATATCAACACATCATTCAACTATAAGAAATCTAGTCTATAAATTGTACTATGCTAAAAGTCCTGCTTTAGCAGTAGCCAATTTAAATAACAATCTTCTACATGGTACAGCCAAAGACTTACTCGAAGAAATAGAGCATATCCAGAGAAAATATTTTGGAAGTGAAAGCCACTTACAAAATGCAATAGTTTTACAACAGACTAGCTACAATTGTACAGATTGCAACCTTCTACTACACACATACATCCGCTGAAGTACCAAACCATGTGTGTGTGTGTTGCAGCAGAACTTTTTATAAAAGTAACACAAAACTGTAGACGTAACATACAAAATAGAAGACCATGAAGATTCCAAATGGTTTGAATTAGCTCTCTACCTAGGAAATGTGCACACTCTGGGAGTGCAACATCCAATAGAGCAATCTTTAATTGTCTTAGTAAATGGTGTACCTACAAAAGACAAAAACAATTGGCAACAGCACTGTAAAGTGCGATCTTATTAGGATAACGTTTGAGCACACTGAGACATAAGGTAAGTGGTCATTTGTTTCAGAAGGAACTTTTATTAAAATGTAACTTTGTTTCTTTTCTCTTAGGAAAAAGGATACGTATTCTTCTCTTCAGGCTTCTTGGATTGAATATACTTTTCAGACCAAATTCTTGGCTCACGTTCAGGTAAGTCTCTGCAAGCTTCCTCAGTGTCTTTACTCCCTCTCTTTACTTCCTCTCTGTCTAAAGTTCAACTATCTCAGTTTGTTATTTCAGTTCCTCTGACTCTTCCTGAATCATTCGATTATGCATACTCTTGTCCCATGTAATCCATGTCTACATTGGATTCTCATCTACTCTCTTATCTCTGGGTATATATTTCTAGATCTTTAATTGTCTCTGAACCTCCTTCTTCTTAGTTTTCCTATACTTTTAATTAATTCTCAATTTCTTCTTTAGACATCTAATTGTTATATTAATAAACTAGTTTCAGAACTGTTTCTGTAATACCGGTCTTTTGAGTGATTCAAGCATTGACTTTCACTTTTCCCCTCTTCACGAATAAGACAGTTTGTCTGTTTTGAGTTCGTATTATTCAATGTCTATTTCAGTGTTGAGACTATGGCCGTTCAAAGTGTCTTGTAGTTCCACATATCTTTCACTTCTTTACTTTCCTTTCTTTATGCGTTGCGTGTGTATGACCTTCTCCGTATACTCCCCTGCTCAACTATCAACGCTCTCAGTAGGGCCGCCTGGTCTCCGCCCCCCTTTCAACTGAGATCGTGGTTCAACAACGCCACCTCAACTCCACCCTCTCGTTCTCTCACCTTCCGAGGTGGCGCTGTAATGGCTCAGCGATCCTCCGGCGTTGTGAAGACTTTGGGCCTCATTACGACCCTGGCGGAACGGGTTAAACGGCACCGTAAAAAGGCTGCAGCGCCGTTCAACCCGTTCCGCCACATTACGAGGTCCCCTCGCGGGACACGTTAAGCACGCCTGGGAAAACCAGGCGTGCATACCGGGTCCCACGAGGGGAAGAGGGAGCAAACAACGGGCCATCTCGTAATGGCCCGTTGTTTACTCCCTCTCCCATTCTGCCCTATGGGGGTTGAAATGGGAATGGGGATGAACCGTGTCCGTGTCCTCGAGTGAGGAATTACCGGGCCATCCGAACTTGGAATGGTCCGGTAAGTCCTCATTCCGAGGACACAGACACGGATGCGGTTTTGCCGGCAGCCATGCCGCCAATAGCGGCATGGCTACCGGCATACCTCGTAATGAGGCCCTTTGTCAGCGTATGATCAACTGACAGCAGACACGCCCTTTCTTCCGGCGTTGGAAAGACTTGTTCAGCGTATGCACAGCTGATGGGAGACACACATTTTCAAAAGCTACGCTGTGTCGAACTCTTCTCCCTCTCCAACGATATGGCAGAGTGTCTTTTGTAAACAGGAAACTGGTAACAATGAACGACTTTTACATAGCGACTAATACGATCGCTCTAACTCCACATGTAATAAAGTTCAGACCAGCGCAATGGCGCAACTTGACTCTTTTTTTATATCTTCTGTTAACTTCTTGGACTTAAAACAACTCTAGTAAGCCCACTTGTAACAATCGATATGGCTCTCCTCTCCTGTCTCCTAGCAACCGCAAGAAAACAAAGAAAACAGTTGTTGTCAGTTGGAGGACAGAGAGTGATTGGGTAATAGTCCTGTCAATCATTTCCTTCCCGCTGAGAGTTCAAATTAACCCTTCATGTGGCTGATCAGCCTGGTATTGCCAGAGCCAGATTGCACACTAACCGGGTGCACTACAGTAGATTTATCACAAACACGCAGACTTGCATAAAGTTAGACAAGCCTTGCACTATCTAAAAGACAATAATGAATACTACAAAGAAATGAATATTGAAGAAAACTTGAGGGAAACCACTGAAATAATTCAAGAGTCACCAGAAACTGGTCAATTTGAACGTCTAGATCCTGCTACAGTATCCAATATTTTAGACCATTATACAATTCATCCATTACACACTAATGACACCATAGATGATGCACTAGAAACGTACCAAATGCAAAAAACCAAAGGATCACCAATCGGCATATGGGAAAAAAGTATAGAAGCACATGCTTTTCCTCTACTCTTTCCTACTGGGAAAGGAGGAAGGTATGATGATAGATCCATTCAGATAACAGCATCAGAATACCGCTCGTTACGAATGTATTCTGAAGAACCCAGATTTAGACAAAATGTGGAATACATATTCCACCTACTCTTTGAAAGTGAACTAGCAACTCTATGTTATGGAGTTGCACACACATTGAAATCAGGTACCCACTTTCAAAATATGTCAGCTACGCAATTACTACAAAAAGTGCAAGAAAAAGATGAGGTTTTCCAATCAAGCATTACAAATCTTTTAGCAAACATGCGTGGTACTAAAGAGTACTGGTTGCGATGTTACAGAGATGTACGTTGTATGATAAGAAACCTTGGCCCGTTCACTTGGTTTGTTACATTAAGTTGTGCATGATTTCCTATGCATATCAAACAAAAACAAAACAAACATAGATATACTAACACCTGGAGAACTTTGCTCTCTAGATCCTGTTAATGTTTCAAGATATTTCCATCATCGCTTCATTGCTATGCTACACTTTATTTGTAATAAAACTTCCTCCCGTCAGAGAAGTGTGACACTTCTTCTGGAGAAAAGAATACCAAGCCAGAGGAGCACCACATATCCACATGATTTTATGGATTAAAGATGCTCCTAAATTTGGTCAAGGCAGTGATGCCACTGTTTTAGAGTTTATCGAAAAATATGCCACTTGTGAAATTCCATCAGAAGCAACAAATAGTGATCTTCATGCACAAATTGTACAATTTCAAAGACACAAATGTGGGAAATATTGTTGTTGCAAATACAAAAACAAAGGGAAATACTACACCAAATGCCGCTTTGGTTTCTCTAGACAAGTTAGAGAAACAGGTGAAGTGAACAACTTCATGTCTTCAGTTAGACATACTGTTAAGTGTAAATCACCTAAGAACACATATTACATAAAAAGAACAGAAGAAGCAAAATATATCAATGATTACAATGCCATCATTCCCCTCTTATGGAATGCAAACATAGATGTGCAGTACATTGCAGACAATTCCACTGCAGTTGCACGATATGTTACAGCCTACTTAACTAAAGCAGAAAAAACAGAGCTTCAAGACCTCTGGAATTACCTATCATCGGACAAAACATTGTCTCAGAAATTGTACAGTTTGGCATAAAAATGCTCTCTCATAGAGAATGTGGCTGCTATGAAGCTGCAGATCGTTTAACCGGTACTGCTTTGTATGGAAAATC
Source organism: Ambystoma mexicanum (assembly GCF_040938575.1). Classification (NCBI taxonomy): domain Eukaryota; kingdom Metazoa; phylum Chordata; class Amphibia; order Caudata; family Ambystomatidae; genus Ambystoma; species Ambystoma mexicanum. The sequence continues at coordinate 989,686,295 of NC_090923.1, forward strand.
TGAAAATATAGTATGGCTACGTCTTGGTCCTGCTAAATCTAGAAAAAGAGTTCTCAAATCATACGACGACATAGAAACAATAGCCAAAAATGATCCCAACAACTAAGACATTTTGAAAAACAAACTAGACACATATTACCCAAACAGGAGTACCACTTTGGAAACCATGTGTCTATACCACATAGCCCAAAACTTCACATGCAAAGATAATATAAAACCCGATGAAAAAAGGTAGATTCAGAGTGACAAATTGTGAAGGCAGCTTGCTTAGTGAAACTTACCAAACAAAGCTTAATTAATCATATCAAATTGTCATTAAAAACTCCTCAACATAAAGAACTATATTACATGTCCCTCCTACAACTTTTTAAACCATGGAGAAAAGAAGAAGAGATACTAGATATCTATGACTCCTATGAAGACGCTTTCAAAGCAAATGAAAGCACTATAACCGATGTAAACTGTATACAGTACAAAACAATGTTGTACAATGAACAGCAACACGAAGAAGAACTCCAAGCCCAACTAGATAAGGACACTCCCGACAGTAGTCAATCTTCTGTAACAGGAAACCAAGAACCACTGGGACAGCCACTAATAACAAATGAGGCAGAATTAGCTATGACAGAAGTAGAAAACACCATGTGTCACTATGAAGAAGATACAGAAGACAACTGTATTACAATCAAAACTGAACAAAGAGCAGCGTACCATTTTTCAAGAAGTAACAAAAGAAATTGCGCATGGTGTACAACATGAAAATAAGGAATGTACCTGCCAAAATTACAAACCTATACTACTATACGTCAGTGGTGAAGTTGGTTCAGGCAAAACATTCTTAATCAAAATCATCAGCGAGTTCCTTCAACAATTGACAAACAACAAACTGTCAGCTGTTGTAACTGCCCCCACAGGTTTAGCTGCCTGCAACATAGGCAGTGTCACTTTACACCGATTACTACTCCTTCCAGTAGAACACCAAAACAAATTAGAATATTACAAACTTTCTACAGAAGCTGCAATGGAACTACGCAGAGTGTTAAAACAAATGAAAATGCTACTAATAGAAGAAGTGAGCATGGTCTCCAACCTAATGCTGGCTTTGATTCACCTCAGATTACAAGAAGTAATCAAAACAAAACAAACTACTCTTTGAAGGAAAACACATTATTGTTTTCGGCGATCTTCAATTGACACCAGTGAAAGGTGAACCTATTTTTAAAACCTTAGGGCACAAACACTGCCGTAAAACTGTTGGCAGCATAGGAAATGTTAACCTTTTGCAACATTTCCAATACAGAGAATTAACAGAAAACATGCACCAGTCTGCATACCTCACCTACGCCAGCATTTTAAAAAGTATTAGAGTTGGTGTACTATCTCAAGAAGCACAAGCAATATTAAAAACCCGGCACATCCATGCACTTTATGGCCATATCTCATGTGCTACTTATGTCATGGAACAATTAGCACACAAAAATGTCAACTGTATGTCCTTGATGCCAACTCTTGCAAGCTGGTCCAAATTCAATGAAACAATGTTAAAAAAAGAAATGCAACCAATAATTGAAATTTGCTCCACAGATAAACTGGACGTACATGGTATGACACTACCCATGTGTCAACAAGCCACAACAAGACTAAATACCTTAGAAAACTCTATCTCCAACACAGTTGGTTTGGAGAAAATATTAAAATTATCTTTAAACTGTAGAGTAATTCTTAAACGTAACCTTGACGTGGAGCAAGGACTAGTTAATGGAGCACTTGGTACAGTTGTTGGCTTTCAAACATACCCACGTGACAACAACATTCAGTTTGTCAATATTCTGTTTGACAAACTATCAGAAGTAAAAAGGATATGACGCTCTACAGCTTGATTCCTTCTTTTCAAAGACATGTATGTACGCAGAGAACAATTTTCTCTAACTCTAGCATACGCAGTCACCATTCACAAATCACAAGGTCTTACCATATGTTAGGGAGAATTCTCTGTTTAGGCTGAATTTCCCTACCTAGTGAGTCCCCCAGCAGCTTTGCTGGATTTCTGGGGTTTAATTTTCTTCTCCTGCCAAGAGTGAGACTCTTTTACCCTCACTCTTGGACATGTGGAAGTGTGTTATCTTGGTTAAACCTTGTGTTGAATGGGCTATGGGGTCTTTTACTCCATAGGGCCTCATGTATTTTTGTGATGTGGGTCACACAGCACCCTCTGTGCCGTGACCCAGGGGTGTCCTAGGGACTCCCCAACATAGACTCCATACCCTGGGACTGACTACTGTCTCCCAGGGCATGTAAAGTCACCAAAGACTTTGCTAGTCTTGAATCCTGAACAGAACCAGTACAAACCATCATATTGTGGACGTACTGGCTGGGGCAATTCGATTGCCCCAGGGTCTGTTAGTCGAGGGGGCACGTCTCCGTCCCCCCTGATCGAGTTTTGGCTGGTGGCAGTGGAAACTACTTTTTATATTCAACCGCGAATATTTCCCTATGGGATTTCCCATTGTTTTAGGCTAACACATTTAATTATTTATTTACGGTAGCCTTAAACATACCGCCGGTTTATATATTTATTTTTATAACTCCGGTTGGGACTTTTTGCCAAAACTTGATTCTAAAATGGCGTTGGTGTTCACCTCTGTAACTCTGACCCAAAGTGGAGCCCTTTGTCCCACTTTTGGCGGGCTTCTCCACAGAAGCCCTCCAAAGTGGTGCCACTCTGTCTGGGGTACTTAGGAGGGGTGGAGGGGGATTTAGGCACCCTGGACTGAGTTACCTTGGTAACTCAAGTCGCACTCCGTCCTGATTGGCCCAAGTGGTGAGCCGCCCGGCTCACCACTTAGCATGTTTGAGTGACAGCTAGGCTGGGTGAATGGGGGCTTGCTGCATAAAAGCAGGGCTTTGGGGACTGGGACTTCAGAAGTCGCCACAGGACCAAGAATCCGACGAGGGAAGAGCTGAGCCGACCTGCTTCGACGACACCACCCGGTGGAGCCCTGCTGAACCGTCTCACCACTTTTTCCCGACGACCGAGGAGAACTCTTAACGGAGTGGCTCCTTCCCTTGACTGGTGGGGACAACCAGTTTTCGCCTTCTTTCCGTTCTTTGAGGTATCTCGTGGCCGCCTTGCCTGTGCCAAGCACCCCGGCAACCGGAATACCACACTTTACCCCCATACCGCGAAAGTCGGTACCAACCCTTTAACCGGAGGACTCCGCGGCTGGTTTCTTCCCGGGCAGTGCAACGACCCTCTTCTTCTGCGCTTCAGCGAGAACTTCTTCTCCCCTGACCGACGTCGAGCCCTGCTGCCACTGCCTGGAACAACTGCCCCCGCTGGAGGATCCTTTCCGCTTAAGGTACTGTGTTCCGCCTGGCTTCCCTTGCTACCGACTGTACGGGGTAGATTTAGTCCCCGGCTTTCGAACCTGGGAGTGCCTGGGACACTTTGGCTAAACTTTCTGAGCCACTCTAAACTCTTTTTGACTCTTTGCAAGACTTTGAATCTCTAACTAACAGTGTGATCTTGGGCACATTTTCGCTCCGGCTACTCTAAGAGTGGGCCCTGCCTAGTGACTTTTGCTCACCTGTGACTTTGTGCTTCTTTAAGCCTATTGCAAGTGTTCTGGACCTTAGAGTGGTGTGTTTAACCCATTTCTGTTTTTTCTCTCCCTTTCTTGGAAACTACTAGAGTGTCATCTAACGTTAAGCACTCACCTCTGTTTTAATTAAGTGGTGTTAACCTAGAGTTGTCTAGATAGGAGAAAGGATTGAATCTACTTCCATCATAACTGTGTTTGAAGTTTTTACTATATTTTTGCTAGAGTGTTTTTGACTTATGTGTATTTTAAATAAATAACTATATACTTTTGAAACCAAGCTCTGGTCAGTGTTTGCTTGTGCTATTGTGTTTTGGTACATATTGTGTATACTTTACATACTGCCTAACTCTTCTTGAGAGAAGTCTGACTGCTCAGCCACAGCTACCAGGTAAATCTGGGTGGTACAGACTGCTACCAAAGGGGTTTACTGCTCTACCTGTAGTCTTAAATCTTTTGCAGTGTTCCCCAAGGGAACTGCACAGGTTTCTGCCTAACACTGGTGTACAGCGGTGGGATTTGTATTGAGTATACATTTTATTGTGCTTTAGATACCTTAGTGCAACTAACCACAAAAGCTTAGCACTGAAAAAGTAAAACCTCTAACATGTCAGTTATAGAAAGCTATAGTCAAGAGTCCCTTGCAGCCAAAACTGCTGATTGTTTAAGAGTGCTCTGTAAACATAAGGATCTCCTGACTAAGGGCAAGAAAATGGAGCTGATTGAAAGATTGTTAGCTAACCAAAGTCTGGGTGATGGTTCAGAGGAACCTACCACTCCAGCAACTGTAGGTGACAGTATTGAAGTTAACATGGAGCAAAATGTTGATGATTCTGAGGAAGAGTCAGAAGAGGAGGGTGAGGCTGTTGTAACTGTCCCCCCTAGGCCTCTGCCTGCTCTACCTGCTGTGCCTACTGGACCTCTACCAGGTCCCACATTTAGTCCTCAGTACTTTGAACTGGAGAAAATGAAGCTAGAATTGGAGTATAAGAAACTTAATGCTCAAACTGACAAAGAACTAAGGCTAAGGGAAATGGAGCTCAAGTATGACTTAGAAATGAAGAAATTATCTGTTGAGAATGTTTCTCTCTCTGGCTCCTCTAGAAGTTCCAGTCCTAAAAGACCCCGGATGCCTAAAGAATTGGTTGGTATGTATGAGCCCAAGTTGGATGTGTTGGATTGGTTGTCTCTGTTTGAATATAATCATGGGCTCCAGAACATCACAGGAAATGACTTACTCACCTGGTTGTTCTCTAGGCTTCCCCCTGTTGCAACTGATGTGGTAATGGAGATGGGGGAGGAGGATAGGAAGGACTATGAATGTGTGAAACTAGCTTTGATAGCTAGGTTTGGGAAGACCCCTTCCCAGTATCTTAAGAGGTTTAGGAGCCTCAAAAAGCATGATGGTACCCCTTGGGCTACCTGGGTGAATGAATGTTTGAAAAACTTAGAGGGATGGATTAAGGGTTACAAGGTGAACACTTATGAAGGTATGAAGAATTTGTTTATGTTGGAGACTATTTATGATGCCTGCTCTCCTGAGCTCAGACAACACTTGGCTGATTCCAAGGAATTGGATTCCCGGAAACTAGCTAAGGCTGCTGACTTGTGGGTTGCCAACAGGGCCACTCACAAGGATTCTGGGGTAACTCAGAAGAAGGATGGGGAGAAACAGCCTAAAAAAGACTCCAAAGAGAATTCTAATAATTCCTATCCCAAAGAGGGCCCCAAACCACAAAATAACCAGGGTAAGCCACATGGGAAACCTAGTCAGGCTACTGTACCTTCTGGCCACAAGCCAGAAGGAGGTCAGAACAAGCCACCCTTCCAGAGAGCATTTGGACAATGCTATGTCTGTCAGGGTACTGACCATATCAAAGGAGATCCCAAGTGCAAGGGTAAACCTGCAGGGATCAGCACAGTCTCCTTAGCCTTCACTCCTGAGGATGAAGTACAGATGGCTAGTGCCCACTTTGAACTCTTTGCTGAAGAACCCTTGGGTCTTCAAGCAACTGTAAACTTAGAGCCTATGGGTCTGGTTAGTCCCCAGAATAGGGTTGTGTATAACTCCCTACCTGTTAACTCTAAGGTGTATTATGTGGACAGTGTTCTTGTCAATGGCCAGGATACTCCTGCCAGGAGAGACACTGGGGCCAGCAGAACAGTAGTGGATGAAAGCTTCTTTCAACCTGAAGATGTGGCCAAAGCACCCAAAGGTCCCACTAAGATGTCTGGAGGCCCTGTCCAAATGGTTCCTATTCTACCAGCCCTCATTCAATGTAACAACATGACAGTAAGGATCCCTGTCAGTGTTCAGGCTGAGGTACCTGGGAAGGTCCTGTTAGGGAATGACCTAAGAACTCTAGGAGTAGTGTCACATACCCCCAGGCCTCCCAGTATGGAGAAGCAGAACTTAACCAAATTGGCTAGAAAGGCTACCTTGAAGGACCCTTCTAAGCCTGTGGGACCCTCTACTGAGAACCCCACTACAAGCCCTGGGTTTAGTAAGTTGACCTCTGACCCAGGCACCTTTCCGGATAGTATGCTAGGAACATGGGAGCCCCCACCAAGCTCCATCATTGTTCCCCTAGTCTCAGAGTCTCTGACTCCCCCTGCTTCTGAGGAAGAGGTGGATAGACCAACTAGGCCCCTATCTGGACCTGAGAGAACTGGTAATTCTCAGTGCTGGTGGAAAACCAGAAAAGAAAAGTCTAAGGCCAAAAACCTTCAGACTGTTGGACCTTCTACTGAAGACCCCAACTCAAATCCTAATATTAGGGGGGAAACTCCTAAAATAGGTAAGGGTAGATCTAAGAGGAAGGGGAAGCAGGTACATTGCCTAACCCCAACCCCTCCAACCAAGAGGCCTAAGACCCAACCTGCTCCCACAAGAGAGGTGGTGAGGAACCTTGGAGGCCCCTCTAGATCTAAGGGAATCCTTTATAAGGACCCCTTGAAAAAGCCTAACATAGGTTCAGAAGTTGTACCAACTTCTGAGGGACTGGTCAACCAGATCCCCTATAACAAAAAGACTGATGTTCCTCAAAGGGTCTGTAGGTCCGTTAGCTTGCAAAAGAAAACCTTTGAGTTCTCCATTGAACATAGGTCAAGGTGTCACCATCAAAATGCTGATGGACTCTCTAGGATGTATATCATCGACTAGAGGTATGAGGTTCATCCAGGAGTGGATTAAATCCTCCTGTCCCTTAGTCTGGGGGGGGCGAGTGTTAGGGAGAATTCTCTGTTTAGGCTGAATTTCCCTACCTAGTGAGTCCCCCAGCAGCTTTGCTGGATTTCTGGGGTTTAATTTTCTTCTCCTGCCAAGAGTGAGACTCTTTTACCCTCACTCTTGGACATGTGGAAGTGTGTTATCTTGGTTAAACCTTGTGTTGAATGGGCTATGGGGTCTTTTACTCCATAGGGCCTCATGTATTTTTGTGATGTGGGTCACACAGCACCCTCTGTGCCGTGACCCAGGGGTGTCCTAGGGACTCCCCAACATAGACTCCATACCCTGGGACTGACTACTGTCTCCCAGGGCATGTAAAGTCACCAAAGACTTTGCTAGTCTTGAATCCTGAACAGAACCAGTACAAACCATCATATTGTGGACGTACTGGCTGGGGCAATTCGATTGCCCCAGGGTCTGTTAGTCGAGGGGGCACGTCTCCGTCCCCCCTGATCGAGTTTTGGCTGGTGGCAGTGGAAACTACTTTTTATATTCAACCGCGAATATTTCCCTATGGGATTTCCCATTGTTTTAGGCTAACACATTTAATTATTTATTTACGGTAGCCTTAAACATACCGCCGGTTTATATATTTATTTTTATAACTCCGGTTGGGACTTTTTGCCAAAACTTGATTCTAAAATGGCGTTGGTGTTCACCTCTGTAACTCTGACCCAAAGTGGAGCCCTTTGTCCCACTTTTGGCGGGCTTCTCCACAGAAGCCCTCCAAAGTGGTGCCACTCTGTCTGGGGTACTTAGGAGGGGTGGAGGGGGATTTAGGCACCCTGGACTGAGTTACCTTGGTAACTCAAGTCGCACTCCGTCCTGATTGGCCCAAGTGGTGAGCCGCCCGGCTCACCACTTAGCATGTTTGAGTGACAGCTAGGCTGGGTGAATGGGGGCTTGCTGCATAAAAGCAGGGCTTTGGGGACTGGGACTTCAGAAGTCGCCACAGGACCAAGAATCCGACGAGGGAAGAGCTGAGCCGACCTGCTTCGACGACACCACCCGGTGGAGCCCTGCTGAACCGTCTCACCACTTTTTCCCGACGACCGAGGAGAACTCTTAACGGAGTGGCTCCTTCCCTTGACTGGTGGGGACAACCAGTTTTCGCCTTCTTTCCGTTCTTTGAGGTATCTCGTGGCCGCCTTGCCTGTGCCAAGCACCCCGGCAACCGGAATACCACACTTTACCCCCATACCGCGAAAGTCGGTACCAACCCTTTAACCGGAGGACTCCGCGGCTGGTTTCTTCCCGGGCAGTGCAACGACCCTCTTCTTCTGCGCTTCAGCGAGAACTTCTTCTCCCCTGACCGACGTCGAGCCCTGCTGCCACTGCCTGGAACAACTGCCCCCGCTGGAGGATCCTTTCCGCTTAAGGTACTGTGTTCCGCCTGGCTTCCCTTGCTACCGACTGTACGGGGTAGATTTAGTCCCCGGCTTTCGAACCTGGGAGTGCCTGGGACACTTTGGCTAAACTTTCTGAGCCACTCTAAACTCTTTTTGACTCTTTGCAAGACTTTGAATCTCTAACTAACAGTGTGATCTTGGGCACATTTTCGCTCCGGCTACTCTAAGAGTGGGCCCTGCCTAGTGACTTTTGCTCACCTGTGACTTTGTGCTTCTTTAAGCCTATTGCAAGTGTTCTGGACCTTAGAGTGGTGTGTTTAACCCATTTCTGTTTTTTCTCTCCCTTTCTTGGAAACTACTAGAGTGTCATCTAACGTTAAGCACTCACCTCTGTTTTAATTAAGTGGTGTTAACCTAGAGTTGTCTAGATAGGAGAAAGGATTGAATCTACTTCCATCATAACTGTGTTTGAAGTTTTTACTATATTTTTGCTAGAGTGTTTTTGACTTATGTGTATTTTAAATAAATAACTATATACTTTTGAAACCAAGCTCTGGTCAGTGTTTGCTTGTGCTATTGTGTTTTGGTACATATTGTGTATACTTTACATACTGCCTAACTCTTCTTGAGAGAAGTCTGACTGCTCAGCCACAGCTACCAGGTAAATCTGGGTGGTACAGACTGCTACCAAAGGGGTTTACTGCTCTACCTGTAGTCTTAAATCTTTTGCAGTGTTCCCCAAGGGAACTGCACAGGTTTCTGCCTAACACCATAGATAAAGCATTGATAGATATTGGGAACACAGTCTTTAAAGAAGGCATGAGCTACGTAGCACTATCACGCTTATGTACACTTGACGGACTATTTCTAATCAACTTTGATGCAAGTAAAGTAAACGCTGATATTCCTTGCATTTAGAATACAATAGGCTACGTTCACTATACACCCCATCTAAAAACCTGTTCCACAAAAAGCAAAACGTTGTAAAAGAAAACTACTTCAAACAGAAATGCAACAAGATCTCACTGAAAATCCTCCAAAGAGAATATAAGAAGCTAATACTGCATCAATTACTACAACCAAAGAAGAATGTACTACTGAAAGTAACTCGGTACTTCTTCAAAGAAGCAACACACACTCTGAAGAAATGACTTGGACACAGAACTATCTGGTCCATTCAAATGTTCAAATATAACTGATGTAAATTGCTACATAAATGTAGGAATAAATATTCTATTTCAATTGCCACCATTTGTTGACAACATTTACTTACACAATACAGAACAATTGTGTTTGCAAATGTTAGTCCTTCAGAGAAATGCAAGCAACACTCCTGACAACACATATAGTGTTCATGGAATAAGACAAGAATTACTGTGCTGGAATGGTGAAATTCACAATAAGCTCACAAGAAGATCCACAAGAATTTCACTTACTACAAATACTGGAAAACAAAAACATACCTATAAATGAGATCTTCCAGATTTCATACATGTGGAAACATACATCCACTCTGTGCAACAATATGGGACAGGAACAAATCCCTAATGAACGTTTTGTGTATGTATCCATACCTAACTGTAAATCCGTTCCATTTCAGCAACTTGTACAAAATGCAACCATGGCAGATTATGTACTAACTGCAATTCAGATAATCGCTGCACCTTACAAATACAAACACATAGTAAATACATAATACTAATGCTTTTACGTTACAATGCAGATGGTACCAAAAACAACTGCAAGCTGACTGGATTCACACATGATCAAGTATCACTTGGTAAGAAAACCTTCACAACAATAGGTATAATCTACCATGCAGGAGCCACAACCAATGCAGGTCACTACACTGCATATATAAAAAAGAATTGTGGATGGTTCAAATGTAATGATAGTACCATTACTCTAAGGGCAAAGATTACCCGCAAATCTTATAAACGCTTATTTAATATTCTTAAAACCAAAATTTAATAACTAATCTGTGCATAAACATTAATAAAACTATAAACAGTTAGAATACGCCAACAGGTATCTAACTGCCCCAAGAATCTGCAAAAACCCAACAGATAGATTAGCAATTTGAGAATATAAATAAAAAGCTATAACCAGTTACTACAATAGGTATCTAACAATCTGCAACAAGCCAACAGATAGAACATTAGCCAGAAACAACAAGTAAACACTTAAAACAAAAAAAGAAATGTACTGTACCATAATACATTTTTTTTTAATCCAACATGGATTTGTTTTCCATAGACCCAATGATTTAAGCAACAAACACAGAAACTGAGCAAATTGCACAGTACACTGGTTTGTAAACTACTAGATATGAGGGTCGAAATAAAGCAAAAATGTCTATTATTCAATGTAAAACGTCTTTTTAAACTACCTACACTAACATGATCTTTTCTTTTGTCACAGAAATTGACAAAGAATATATCTGCTCCAGTTACCCACGTCATGAAAAAAATATATCCAATCACAAAAATCATACAGTAAATATATTATAATAAATACTCATAAATACTGCTCCATAACGCAACCATTGAAGCAAACATCTAACCATACACCACAATATCAAAATGTTTACTTCCATGGATATGTTATACTGCAGTGCTTGTTACCAAACTCTACAATCTTACTGACATGACGTAGCCAATACTTCATATACAAACTATACAAATCAAACAGTACACAAACTGTAGATTTGCAAATATTTGATAGATATTCAATTCTATGGGTGTGATCTATGGGTATGATATGCTGCGGTGGTTGTGGCCAGGGCCTAGAGTCTTGGGTGCATGGCCTACGGCCTTCGGCCATGCACCCAAGACTCTAGGCCCTGGCCACAACCATTGCAGCATATCACACCCATAGAATCATCAAACATTTTAATGGCTATATGGGCTACTGCACTGCATAGATTTGTGCATATTTGATGGATATTTGATTCTATGGGTGTGTTATGCTAGGCCCTGACCACAATCACCGCAGCATAACACACCCATAGAATCAAACATTCTAACTGTGCTATATGGGCTACTTATACAGGATATTAATTACAATCAACGCTGTACTAACAACCCAAAACCAATATCACACTAAAGTAAAATAGCCAGAAATGCATTTTTTATGTCCGCAAACACCTGCGGTGACTGCGGACATGACGAACACATATGGGGTGCCTGCCACCTAAGCAAATACAGCATTTGACCCATCTCTTACTCCCCCATGCTCCCCAAGCACTCTTACACACCAACACACTTGCCAAAGTTGTATTTCTCCCCCTTTTGTCGCTGCGCTGTCTGCGTATGTCCGTGGATCCAAGGTGGTGGGCGCATCAAAACAATACGACGCACCTCACGCTTGGTCCCGAAAGCATGCTTTTGTTAATTTGGTGTAAATCTGTTCAGTATTTTCTTTTTTAAACTACCAAAACATAAGGCAAAAAAATGTGTGATGTCATCTTTGATGTCCTGGGTGTTAGTCTTAGCAGTGCACGGTGGTGGCACGAGTTATGGTTGCTTAGCTTACCATAACTGGTAAATTTCAGGGGTTTTTCGGTTTTACTTGGAACCATAACGTCCCTTTAACAACATTCTTTTCACTGAATTTCATAGGTTTTTATTAGTTCAACTTAACCATAACGTCCCCTTAAGTAAGTTTGTTCATTGAAAATATATATATATATATATATTCTTATTCCGCTCTGATAACCATCAGGCAGGGTGTGTGGCACTCTCCATAGTAATTTGCAAAAAACCTCCGGGTACCAGGCTTTTCTTGAAAAAAACATTTCCTTTATTAGTGTTAAAAAACAACACAGCAACACAAATTACAAGCCATAAAAATACGGCACTCCCATAGTGTAGTGAAATTGCGTTGCAATGTTAACGCGTTTCACGGCAAACTCGCTGCTTGTTCACAACCCAATCAATGCCTCCGTTGAACAAGTGCTCTATTATCAAGAGAAAAGATAAAGCAGCTGGTGACTGATTGCGAGAAAGTGAAAGTAGAGAGAGGACTTGCATGTGCATTCACTGCTGTTTATGAAAATCCCCTTTCCGCCATCTTTAAAAGGTTTCCCAGTTATATGGTTAAAACCCAGTTGCCATTGTGACAAACAAGCATGCATAAAGTATGCCCTCAATAATGCTTGTTGATTGTCAACATAACTGCGTAGCATCCAGAATGTCATTACCGTCTGTGGACCGTGCTTGCTGCATTTCCATTTAAACGCACGCCCAATTTGTCTAGCTAAAAACAGGTCCTTATTGCGGGCGGCACTATCCAGATAACAGTTGTTGCCTTGTAACCGGTGCATAGTGCACGGACAAGGAAGCAGCACTATTCAAGTAACCTTGCGTTACATTAATTAGGGATCATATACTTAAACCCATATGGGTTGGTGCCATGCAGTCCAATTCTTAATGCACAGACAACATTACAACGTCATTACAATTTTTTGTTGCATCAACCACATTAGCTTGCCTAAAGTGCACAGTGCATAGACACTTCTTCAAAATCATACTTATCTAGGCAGCTGAGTATTTTCAGGCTACATCAAATTGTTGCCACCAGTTACTTCAATTCTATGGCAAGACGGCAGGCGAGCATTATGCTTCAATTTCATTTATTACTACTCTTCAGCAGTTTCAACAACTATAACAAAAAACAACAACATTGCAATGTTTCAAGTGACTTTCCCACTTTTGAACTACAAATCCCATAGTCTCTGTAGTCCTTCATACTCCAGATCAGCTATGACCACTTCCTGTCCCTGAGCTCCTCCTCTTCTTTTACTGCTCTTCAAGCAGATAAGTAACATTCTCTTTATCTCCCTGTTTACCAACAGGAGAGATAGTTTTACATCATAAGTCTTCTTATTTGAAGGGGAAATGTATATAATCATAGATTATGAAGATAGTTTTACATCATGTGTCTTCTTATTAGAAGGGAAAAATGTATATAAATCCACACGGCCGACCAGCGCTCGTTTCGGCACAGAGGACCGTAAAGGCAGTGTTTCTGCCGTCGGGTTAGGTGGAGTGGACGTGGTATAAAGTATATTTGTAGCTCCAGCGGCGCTTCAGCCCTGTGCCACATGACTGACACTGCAGGTTTTTTTTTCGTTCAGTAGCCGCGGAGCTGTCAGGCAGACGAAGTGCAGGAGCTCGAGCCCCCCTCCTTTGGGGAGGCGGAGCAGAGCGCCGAAGCGCGTTAGCAGTAGGTCCTCGCTAGAGGGTTGCAGAGAAGCCGAGCGCTCCGGCCCCCACCTTCGTGGGGGCGGAGTCGGATTCCCCGTGTTCAGCTCTGTGTCACATTCGATCTGCAACGCGGAGCCTCACACAAGGGAGAAGAACGCTTGCGCGAAATCTTAACCTATTAAGGTTATAAAGATCAAGCAGCTCACAAAGCTTTACAGTGAGATCCTCTGTATGAAGAGACTGGAAGCCTCAGTCTACAAAGAAAGAGGCAGTGAGAGCCAATACTCACCATCAGGACCAGGTTTTTTCCTGGATGTAAGAGACAACAAGCCTCACACTAGAGGGAGGAAAGAAATGTAAGCCATCACAGGCATAAAGAATTAGAAGTCCGGTGCAGCCACAACAATAAAAAAAAAAGAAAGAATTTTAAAAAAGAAAGAAAGACACAAGGGTTTATCCCAAGTAAGATCATCTACTAGTGAAGTGGGCGGCAAAGAGACACCTTCACCAGGTATACAGGCACATAGTACACTCCTAAGCATGTCAGAGTTCAAATGGGGCGAGGAGGAGCAGTCATTAGACTTAGCTGCCAGCTTCAAGGAGGTGCTGGGGAAAATTCCCTAGTAGATTCAGTGGCTCAAGGGGTCAGACCCCTCCTAGAAAGACTGGAGACATTAGAAGCGATGCTTCACCAGCCTAAAGATAGCACCACGAGGATGAACCTCACGCCCATCGAACCCTCTGGAGCAGGGCCTAAGAGGAGTATTCAGGCCTGCAAGAGGAAAGCCTCTGCAGACCCCCAGGGCCCTATGGAAGGGGCGAAAGATAAGGCCCCGGAGGTCACTGACGTCTTCGCAAAGCTTAAGGAAGCCTATTTGCAGCATCAGGCAGTGCCAGTCCTCACGACCCCCACTCCTGGGGAAGACCAAGAAGGAGAAGAAGACCTGGGCTCGGAAGAGGAGCCAGCAGAAGGGGACCTCTCCCCCCAAGAGTCGGAAGAGCCAGTCGAGGAAGAATGGGCAAAGCCCAGCAGAGGGAAAAGAACCCGCAAGGAGAAGCACCTCGAAGAGGAGCAAGATGACATGTTTGATCCGGAAAGCATCCGTAACCCAAGGTCATCCGACTAGCAGCCGTCCCCAAGGGTGGCACAATACATGACAGCGAGGCTGAGAAAGACCTTAGACAAGGAGGTTAGACAGAGCCTCAAGGCAGAATGCCCTCGCCCAGACCTGCCGGGGAAAGTGGCAGAGACCCCCGAACTGGATCCCAAAATGCTTACCTTTGTGTCCAAGACCAACAAGGACCCACGGAAGGGTATAAACAGGTCATGGAAGAGTTGCCAGGAGAAAGTGCTAGACGTGGCGGGTCCCCTCGCTAAGATCATGGACTTAGTGGAAGGAGCAAGAAACATGGGGGAGAAAGTAGATCTAGATGCCCTGGCAGGTTGGGCGCAAAGAGCTGTTTGCCTGCTGAGAAACGTAAACTGCGCCATAGCATCAGAAAGAAGGAGAGGCCTTCTGTTAAAGATCGACTCGAAGCTCAGCGACTTGGTGTCCTATGAAGCTGGGGAGGGAGCTCAGGGCCTCCTATTTGGAGAAACCTTTGGAAAAGAAATGGGTCGCTTCGTGGGCACATACACATCGCTAGAGAAAGCCCAAGCATCCATTCGGAAGATCTTCCCGCATAGAGTTTTTGCCGGGACCGGCCGTTACAGGGGTCGCACGACCGGTCGCCAACAAGGAGGGAGAAGACCCCCCAATCATAGAGCCCAATACTGGGAGAACAGGCAGCAGGATGCATTCTTCCCAGCCAGAGGCTGCAACACCAGAGGGCGCATAGGCAGAGGTTTCGGAAGAGGACAAGGATTTACGCCCCGTGTAGGAGGTTGGACCAGTATGTTCTGGGAAAACTGGCGTGCGCTTTCCAGCAATGCCTGGATTTTGCAAACTGTCAGAGGTCTGCAGATAGAATTTATGCAGACACCAGTGCAGATCTGTATACCCCAGCGCCTAGCAGTAGCAGAGCAGGAATCTCTAAATATCGAGATAGAGCTACTAGCGAAAAAAAGAGCCATAGAGAGATGCCCAGTAGCCCCGAGTTTCATAAGCAACATGTTTCTCGTTTGTAGGAAGGAGAAAGTACGACCAGTAATAAATCTGAAAGAGTTGAACGGATGGATCGTTTACCATCATTTCAAGATGGAAGGGATCCACCAGCTCAGAGATTCCCTGAGAGAGGGAGACTGGTTGACGAGACTAGACTTAAAGGATGCTTATCTGACGATCCCAGTACAGAAGCAGTACAGGAGATTCTTAGCTTTTCACTGGAAGAAACAGCTCTGGCAATTCAAGACGATGCCCTTCGGGCTTGAGTCAGCACCTTGGGCTTTCACCAAGTTGATGAAGCCCGTAGCAGCAGCTATCCGAGAGAAAGACATAACATTAATAATATATTTAGACGTCCTTTTACTCCTAGCAGAGGATCGGGGAACGCTAGAATATCAAACAAAGTGGGTCCTAGACCTTTTACAGTCTTTCTAGTGAACACAGAGAAGTCAGATACCAAACCAGCACAGAGACTAGATTTCCTTGGCTTCGTATTAGACACAAAGAAAGCCACGCTAGAACTTCCAGCAAGGAAGATTCGGGATATCAAGAGAGAGATCAGGATGTGTCCGAGGAAGAAAGTGATTTCACTGAGGGTCTTAGCGAGAATAGCAGGCCTCCTAGCAGCCTCCATACAAGCCATATTTCCGGGTCCCTTACACTATCAAGCCTTACAGAGATTAAAGTTAAGGCACTTCCAACAAGGATTGAAATAGCATCAATTGATACAGTTGGATCAGGAGTCCGTCACAGAACTAGAATGGTGGTTGCGGAATATGGACGCCTGGAATGGCCGTGCCATTTTCGGAGTCCGTCCAGACCTGATCATAGAGTCAGACGCCAGTCGTTTAGGCTGGGGGGCACGATGCGGGGAGTTGCAGACAGGAGGCAAGTGGAGCGCAGAAGAGTTAAACTTACACATAAACTGCCTAGAGCTTCTGGCAGGCTCCTTCGCGATAAAGACCTTCATGAGAGACAAAGTGAAGTCATGCGTACTGATGAAGATGGACAACATATCAGTAGTGTGTTACATAAACCACTTAGGTGGAACAAGATCCAGGATGCTAGCAGAGCTGGCGAAGGATTTTTGGCACTATTGCCTACAGACAGGAACGTCAGTGACAGCGGAATACTTGCCTGGGGCATTGAACGTGGTAGCACACTGGAATTCCCGATACCTCACAGACTCCAGCGACTGGAGGCTGGACCCAGCAGTATTTCAGATACTGGACCGAAAGTGGGGTCCGATACACACGGATCTGTTTGCGTCTCGCCTCAAAGCGCAGACAACCAGCTACTTCAGCTGGAGGCTAGACCCAGACGCAAGCGGGACAGACGCATTCCTGCAAGATTGGCAGGCAGACCGCATTACGCATTCCCTCCTTTCATGATGCTGAGCAGAGTGCTAGCGAAATGTCGGAGGGAGAAAGCGGGACTAGTGCTAGTAGCACCATTGTGGAAATCACAAGTATGGTTCCCGACGCTGATGGAACACTCGATAGACCTGCCTAGAGTCCTCCCAGAAGTAGAGCGACTGCTTACGGACTCAGCTGGACAGTATCATCCTCTGAGAGTGAGAGGGACACTCCTGCTCATCGCGTGCAGGATATCAGGAAACGATGGGAACTGCCAGGCATTTGAATGCAGGCTCCAGAGCTCATTGCAGAATCCTGGGCTCCATCGACTAGGGGGAGCTACGACGCGGCTTGGGCCAAGTGGACTAGCTGGTGTAGGAGAGATATTCATCCCATTTCAGCACTTGTAGTAGCTATACTGAATTTTCTAGCACAGCTCCTGCAAGACGGGAAAGCGTTCCGCACCATACGAGTGTACAGATCAGCGATCTCAGCGGGGCACCTACCGATCGAGGGGGTGCCAGCAGGAGAACACCCAGCAGTTAGCAGGCTCATTAGATGGGCTAAGTTTAAGGCACCGCCGGAGCCTAAATACAAGGTCCTATGGGACGTGACAGTAGTGCTGCAGCTTTTGGAGAGCTGGACAGATAACAGATATCTATCTCTGAAGCAGCTGTCAGGCAAGTTAGCGATGCTGCTGTGTCTCGTATCTTGTAAACGTGTGTCGGATATCAAAGCATTAGATATCAGTAGGAGGACATTTGGCCCGGAAGGAGTGAACTTTGTGGTAGTGCAAAGGACTAAAACAGGCACTTCAACAGTGCACTATCCATATTTTCCGAATAACATCAAATGGTGCGTAGCAAGCTGCATCAAAGAGTACGAAGCTAGGACATCAGAGAATAGAGCAGCGAGCACGACTCAATTGCTAATAGCGCGTAGGAAGCCTTTCCATGCTATAAAGACTGCTACCATCGCGAGATGGGTCAGGGAGATAATGCAAGCAGCAGGGATTGATTTACAGAAATATGGGCCCCACTCCGTAGGAGGAGCAATGGCGTCCAAAGCATATACGACAGGAGTACCCTTACAAGACATTATGTCAGCAGCAGACTGGGCTAATGATCGCACCTTTATGAAATTTTATTTTAAGCCAGCAGAGAGTATAGCGGTTACAGTATTGGGGTAGCTTAAAACAAGCATAATGCTCGCCTCCAGTCTTGCCATAGAATAAAGATTACCCCTGCTAAAAGCGCAGGGAGTATTAATTCTATTAAAGACTAGGATGCGAGCATTAGTTCCCACTCATTGTTATTTGTTAATCATAAATTCTGTATGCATATTTCGTGATGATATGATAACAAAGCTAGGAACCACCGTGATACTCTATTTTGTATTTTCCTTAGGGGAAGAGCAGAACAATAGTTGAGTGAGGTGACTAGTAAGGAGAAGGGGAGAGAACAGCCGGAGGAATTGGCACCCAGTTGGAGTGGAAAAAGGTATTTGCTCTGTTGGCGGGACAAAATGTTAATGGTTAAATGACATTCAGAGCACGTAAAAGAGAGGAGGAGTTCAGGGACAGGAAGTGGTCATAGCCGAGCTGGAGTATGAAGGACTACAGAGACTATGGGATTCGTAGTTCAAAAGTGGGAAAGTCACTTTAAACATTGCAATGTTGTTTTTTGTTATAGTTATTGAAACTGCTGAAGAGTAGTAATAAATGAAGTTGAAGCATAATGCTCGCCTCCTAGTCTTTAATAGAATTAATACTCCCTGCGCAGTTAGCAGGGGTAATCTTTATTGCATGTTTTGCATGCACAAACAAAGATGACATATTATCCTGTACTCAGTAGGATTAAAAATCATGAACATCATAGAAAGTCATTAAAATTTGACAAACGACATATTCAGTAACACAATACTCATTCTAAAACACAATGGTTCTTAAAATATCATGGTACTAAAGCACAGAAAATGTATATCCGCTGCTTACTACATTTGTGCAAAATGCAATTGGTTCTTAAAGTGCATAGTGCAACAGCATCATCGAAGCAATAGCATTAGTTGGCAATATATATCATTGCCAGCCAACTATCCATAAATTGCATAGTGCATTTTGCCGCCCTTTTTATTAGAACCTGGTGCTTATTCAGTACCTAAAATATATTAATGAGCACTCAATTAATCATATCACCAATTACATCTTGTTTTCCCCTCTCGCAATGATACTAACCAACCACAAAGCTGACTAAACTAATTCCACTTGTCAATTTAAAACCAATGTGCACAATAACAAAGACACAATCCCCAAAATATCAATAAAGAAAAAAAGTAAAGTAAAATCTGCACAAACCAAAAACTACAACTATCAGCAAAACATTATTTTTTGAGCGTGGAAGCCACAGGGAGAGGGGAGGTGCATATTTCATTGGCCCAAAAATGTATATAGTTCCTCGTCGATATTGTGAACATTCGGATATTTACTTTCAAAATCCAGAATGCAACAGGACTCTTTGTCGCAATAACTTTTCTTTATTGCCTCCTCTCGGTCCTGTTTCAATTTTCTGGATTCTAAAAAAACCGAAACTCCCCATGTTCTTGTTGTGGCATTCTGCGAAGTGGTTGGTCATCGGGTAATTAACATCCCTATGTAAAATAGCTCGTACATGTTGTTGAATACAAATCTTTAATTTGCACTTAGTGCTGCCTATATACCATTTCTGGCAGGAACAAGTCAGAACATATACTACATATTTGGTTTCACATGTATATATATGCACTAACAAAAAACATTGTTAAAGGGACGTTATGGTTAACAGGCTTTTTAGGAAAAGTAAATGCACATGTGTTGTCATCAGTGATGTCATCAATGACATTTGTGATGTCATCTTTGATGTCATGGGTGTTAGTCTTAGCACAGCACAGTGCTGGCGTGAGTAATGGTTGCTTAGCTTACCATAACTGGCAAATTTATGGGGTTTTTCGGTTTCACTTGTAACCATACTAGAGATAGGTTGTGGGTAGTGCAAAGGAACTGTAACGTCCCTGTAATAAAAGTTTTTGCACTGAATTTGCTAGGTTGTTAGGGGAACGGAAGCATAACATCCCTTTATCAATCTTTTTGCAGTGACTTTGATAGGTTTTTAGTAGGGCACTGTGAGCAGAACCTTCCTGTAGCATAGTTTTTTTCAGTAACAGGGATACGTTGTTAGTAGCGCAACTTAACCATAACATCCCTTTAACAATGTTTTTTGTTAGTGAATTTCATGGGTTTTAGCAGGGCACTGTAATAGGGAACATTGTTTTAGCATAGTGTTGGCAGTAAAGGTGATATGTTTGTAGTACCGCACCTTCACCATAACGTCCCGTTAAGAACGGTTTGTCACTGATAGCTTGTCTGCCCTCCTCACAAACTTGTGGAAAGCCCAAATTACCCTGTGTATGTATCCATTTGTTCAACCCCTTGCCTTGCCTAATAGTGTTGGTGTATTTTACAAATGAAAGGTATGCATGTTAAGTGTTGGTGAGACTGTGACTGGTGTTTCTTTTTGTGTTAACATAGCATGGTGATTCTGTGCCGCACATAAGTAGCCGAGATAGCTGCAGGTAAGCAACGTGGAGGTTTCCTATGCAGACTGCACCTGGCCAGCGTATGTGCAATCACAATGCAGGTAATCCCTAGGATTGCAGTACTGGGCGCATAGCCGCATGTGTGGAAGCACTTTAAATTACTTGTGGGAGAGCACGTCTATCAGTTGTACAACTATGTCCATACCTACAGCATCCTCTGTGTGCTGGTAAGAACGCTGCTGTCGCAAGCTCTACGGATTGATACAGTAGGCTACCGCATTTCAAGTACTCCTCACGACTATGTGGGTTGCTCTGCAAACCTACCAATTTGTCCCTGCACCACGCCTCCCTGTATGAGGGCCACTTGAAAACAAGAAACAGCAACCCTGCGTGTACGCTGGGTGTGCTAAATGTTACAATAGTTTGATTGATGTGCTGCTTGCCTTTCCATGACCCGTGAAACAGACACACCATGTCTGCACTGTGCCACAAAGTGTGAAGGGTTCGCCTGCTGGTCGTACAGTTGGAGATAACATTTACCAAACACATGTCACAGTTAGCAGAATCCACAAACATTCCACAGCCTCCGCCACCCCTACCCATTGCCATTCACAAAGAATTGTGTCACTGCCAACCTAACCACAACATCTTCACAACATTGGGCCAACTACAACAAATTTGCACACAGCACATTAACCAAGCACATATAAGCTGCACTTCAACCATACCCTCTTCCACACTCACAGTATACAAACACTTCACCCTGTGGCCACACTGCACAACTTCTCACTGCACCATCTCCAGCCATACACCAAATACTGTAGCATATTCCAACTATCACCACAACCATGGAACGAACAACACACCCTTTTTTACTCACTTCTGCTGCTGTAGGACATGCACAATGTGCTCTACAACCATTCTCCAAAGATCATCACACTCTGATGCAGAGTCAAAAATGCATTACTGCCCTCGGCTCTTGAGTGCATGCCCTACGTCTAGGCCTTAAATGCACCCACTGCAACATAATGCCACCCTGCATGTCACCAACTACCACAATCCACATACACACCACTGCCACCAGCACTCCTAGCCAACCTGTGCACTGCAATGGAGCTATGCAGCGAAAAATGCAACAGTTACCATAATGTACAAACAAAGCACTGTCTCCGCAACCCATTGCACTTTCCTTCACTTACTATGGTTTTACCCACTTCCATTCACAAAGTATTGTGTCACTCCCAACCTAACCACATAATGTTCACAACATTGGCCCTACTCCAACCAATGTGCACACACCAGACTATGCAAGCACCACCCTCTACCTGATGCAGAGTCAAACATGCATTGCTGCAGTGGGTGTGCTGAAGCCCTAGAGTCTTGAGTGCATGGCCTATGGCCTTTGGCCATGCACTCAACACACCCACCGCAACGTAATGCAAGCATGCATGCCCCCTGTGCCCTACTACTACAATCCACCCACATGGCACAGCCACCCGCGCTCCCACCCAGCCTATGTCATGTGCAATTCGTTCCCCTTCTGAAAATCACCTGCCACCACTGCCATACTTGCCCACATTCTGTGACCAAGAAGATGTAGGCGTTTTCAAATTTAAAAAATAAATGACATCACGGGAAAATACAAAACATACAGTGTTGGCACCATTGACACATTCTAAAATGTACAACCCATCAAACAGCACAACATGCAATGATGTTCAAATGTTAAACATGTACATTTCTGAATGGTAAGTTAACACCAAATGAAATTACCTAACTTCACAGAAGCTAATCACACAGAGCTGGTAGGCAACATTTGCCACTGCTCTGTAGCTGCAGCCTGCCCAATACATATGTATTCCTGCAGTGCAACTTCACCACTGAATTACATGGAGACTGATACACCCCCTCAGTCTGATAGCCAGATGTTGTGTGATGGTGGTACACTCTGCCACTTGCCTTCACTGGTGTTTCACCTAAGAGAGTCACGTAGCTGTCAGGTCAGTGGGTTGGTCTGAGCCCAGTCAATGTAATCACCTATCAGGCCACTGTACAGACCGACTACTTAATGTGTTCAATGCTTTGTCCTACAGCCTGCCTTAGAGTTACATAAATCACCTGCCGCTGTAAAAAGCAGTAAGATCTGTCACCCAAATCTGTAGGCGGTAGCACTGCTTAAAAAGCAGTAGCCTACTGCCTAAATCTGTAGGGTTGGTAACTCACCACGGAAAGAGATCGCCACAAACAGGTTGCCGCACAAGCTATCGGGCCGTTGCGACAGCTGCCTCCATTCACCACACAAGGTAATCGCATGTCGAGGTACCCGCGAACTGGTGCAATACGCATGGATACTGGAGGCACACTTCTGTCTTCTTCCACCTCATTTCATATGTCACATAAACCACTTCTCACTCCCCCACCCTTTCCATCCCTTGACCACCAACACAAGGCATACAGTATATTTTGCAGAGCCTTCCACCGCTGCACTGTCCTTTGATACACCATGGCGAAGTTTGGCAAAAAATGTTGACGCACAGCACGCTTCCCTCCAGCCAACCACCGGCCGCGTCCAAAGTTCTCCGACAGCCGGCTGTACCGCAAGCCAATGCCACTTCTGTCCGCGGAGCGAACAGAGAAATGGATCCGCGGAACGGAGCCAGAAATCATACATTTTTTTAGACGTACATTTTAATGATTTCCAACAAAAGACTGGTCCGATTTACACCAAACACACAAAAGCATGCTTTCTGACCCAAGCCCCCAATCCTGCCGCAAACTTGGTGCAAATCCATCCAACCTTTTGGGCTGTAGCCAGTTTCGTCCCATTCAGTCTATGAAAAAAAAAATTGGGACCCCCTCTGCCCCCCTGCACGAAACCTCACCAAACATGGCGAAAGAATTCAGAGCGGGTCATATACTTTTTTTGCAAGGTTGGTGAGGATTCCTACAGGGGGAGCGAAGTTATAAGCCACTGAAAAAGTGGTCTTCCTATGGGTTTAACAACTTAACCATAACTGCACGCCCGCTACCGCGGGCTGTGTAATATATGTGTGTATGTATAGGTTGAGTTTGCTTGTACCATCTTAGACAAGGATTGAATGATCCAAAAGAAAACAATGTGTCAATACCTTAATTCGGCAAACAGTCATTTATTTTACTTATTTGCAAGCTTTTGTGGAATTTCTCCACTTCTGAGTTTCAACTTGTCTGCTCCTATAATAACCGATGCTAACCCATCCCCTCCTGCCTTAATGAGAACACTCTAACAGGGCGGGCTGTTTGTTCTTTCTCTGCACTTCAGGTCCACTGACCCCTGCGCCGTTTAACACAGTGTACGATTTAGACCTTGAAGGTCACAATGTGTGGGGAAGTTCAACATTCAATGAAGCAAAACTACAAATCAGGCACACAGGCACAGATAACAGGGTATTTTTAGGAGGGGCTGTGTAAACTGTAATGTTTCTCAAAGGCTTCATTCCATCCCAGCCTGAGGAAGTGCGGAAATTCCCAAGAAGCTTGCAAATAAGCAAAATAAATGACGGTGTTAGCCTAAAACATTCTCTAGGTGTGTGTGTGTATATTATTTTTTCACTGAAAAAACCTTAGTTAAGGTACAGATAAATTGCGAAGATTTAACAAAACCCTCGAAATTCAGCAATGTTGGAAGCCATAACCACCTTAACTCGGCACGATCCCTTTGATGTCCCCCATCATGCTATTTCTCCCATAATGCCATTTTGTATGTCAATATGAATCCCTTCTCTTTTGTATGTACTCATGGGCTTTGCAACGGGAATGTGCCGAGTTAAGCTGGTCATGACTTCCCACATCCAATGCAATTCAAGGGTTTTGTTCTGTTAAATCTGTGCAACTTAACTACCTTAACTAAGATTTATTCAGTGAATTTCAAGGGTTTTGCTATACCATAATGTCCACTGTGTATATTCCCCCAATAGGTTTCTTTTGGACCCACTATACATTTCTTTCAGTCCCATAGACAGTAGCCGTGCTCACTGTCTATTTCAAAACTCTACCTTTCTGTCTTACTCTTCAGCCATGGCCTTCATCCATGACCATTGGCCCCAGCCTTTGGCTGTGGCCCCTTTACATGTTACCCCAATAGCTTTCTTCTGGTCTCACTAGACATGGTCCTTCAGCCATGGCCACACTACATATTGTGCTAACATATTTCCTAAACAGGCCTACTAGCCATGGCCTTTGGCCGTGTCCATTTTCCATATTGCACCATTTGAGATGTTGCCCCAATAGGTTTCGCTGGGGCCTACTAGCCACTGCCTTCAGCCGTGTCCACTTTCAATATTGCACCATTTGGTTAATTGAAGTAACCCAGTACCCATATCTATCCGACACTATATATATATATATATATATATATAAAATATGTGTGTATATATATATATATTCACTGAAAAAACTTTGTTAAAGGGACGTTATGGCATTTGTGATATCATCTTTGATGTCCTGGGTGTTAGTCTGAACAGTGCACGGTGGTGGTGCGAGTTATGATTGCTTAGCTTACCAAAACTGGCAAATGTCTGAGGTTATTCGGTTTTACTTGCAAATATAATGTCCATTTAACCAAGTTTTTTCATTGAATTTCATAGGTTATTAGTGCAACGTAGCCATTTTTCCTACAACTTACTAATATCATACTTACCCCAATAGAGCAACATTTTTCTCCAATTTACAAGGTTTCACCTTACAATTCAGCAATTTCCCACCTTCTAGCATCATTTGTATCACTACTATACACTTTTTGCAACTTTTCCCACTGTTTTTGTGTTCATCGCCGTCCACGAACGTCTGACATCATCGCAGACATTTTGGACAGTGTCACGTGACCACACACTTGCGCGTGGCATGACGTGTCTGCGAATGCGTCTGCACTTTGCAGACAGCTTGGAACTGCATTGTCTACTCATCTAGGAATTTCAAGATCAAAATGTTCCCCTTCCCCAGCTCCTACACCTATTCTTACTCATTATCCATTAACAATCTAATACAGAGCACATACTTTGAAGAATATCAGGGAAAGTGCTATTTATTTTAAAAATGGCATCAGCTATTGCCACCCCTCCTCCCAAAGAGCCACCACCAGCTTGAGGACTGAACAAAAAAAGCATAGTACTTTCAAAGACAATGAAGAGGACCAAGAAGATGCGGTAGAGGAAGTGCCTACCTCTAGCACCAAGAGAGAATCATGGGTGTGGCAGTTCTTTGCCACTGTTGGAAATGTACTAAAGCCTAAAGCTACCAAAGTGCAATCCACTGAGTGCATTCGTGAACTACCTGGACAGTATTGCTACGGGACGACCTCCATGCACTGCCACACTCAATCCAACGACTGCGATGCTCTCAGAAAGGCTGTTCCTTTCTTTGCAAGTAGCAGACTGTCTTCCTCCACCTCATCTTCCTCAACCATTCCTCAACCATTACTGTAACCACACATCCTACTTCGTGGGACACAAAATCCCACCAGCTAGCTACCTTGCAAGCAATAAAAGAGGCTGTTGATCCATATCTTTCGAAGACAACAGTCCTCTGTATATACTGCAACAAACCACTCAGGGGGGAGCAGTTTAAGTGCTTTTGAAGCTGTAATGAAGGAGCATGAGAAACACTGCCCCCCTACCTTAGATGTTACACACATGCAACATCTTCCCCTATCCACCCGCTACTCCAGATTTGTGGTCGGATCCTCTTCTCTCATTTTGCTCCCCACCTTACTTTCTAACCTTTACTGTAAATTTTGTTAATCAAAAAACAACAAAAAAAGGTTCCTTTAGGAACAACGTTTCACAGTTAAAAAAAAGCACTAAAACAATTATCTTATAGACTCTATCTCCTTTACATTTCTCAAAAAACTAGATAGACTCAATAAGATTCTATCACCCTAACGTCAAAAGCCCTTGCGGCACTGATTACGTTAGCCCGCCCATAGCGCTGAAATCATTAAACGTTAAAAATGAGCTCCACCTATTTCAATGACGTTAGTGGGCAGTGTAGCCAAATTTACCCTGTCATCACCAACATCATAAGCTTATCTAAAATGAGGAATTTAAGCACATACATCTACAACAAATGCAAAACGTTTCTTTCTTTTTACAAAAATGATAGAAACATTTTATTTTGAAGAAAACAATAATAGTCGGGACCACAAGTACTTTTCATTTTGACACAATGCAAAAAGCATTCAATTAAGTCCACAAAAACTTGGTTAACCTTTTCGAATACAGTTCATAGCTACCAAACTTTGTATCGTTCTCATTTTGAGTGGAACTGTCAACAGTGATCTTCTAATGCCAAATCCGGTCATTGATTCATTAACGCAAGTCTTTGCGTTCTTCACCAAAAATTATCTTCCATTACCAACGAGTAATGTACACACATGGCCCTCCATTACAGAGGAGAAATTGCTGCTTTAAAATTGAAATAAAAGCAACACTTTCACATCCGCCCGTTTCTATAACCTATGCGCTCCCATGTTGCTCCTGGTTACTGAATCCGCAAATGGACAGATTTCTGTCTGGCAGTCGTCGCAGATGACTGTTATTACATATCCGTCGTTGATAATTATTGTCCAAAAACCGTTGAAAACAAATGTCAGCCGGTAGGCTGTACCCATGACATGCCCACATCGGGATTATATAACTATATCAAATAAAGAAGGCAAAAACATATTTCAGTAACCGCTTTACAGTAAAATATCCACAGTACATTCTCAATTTGGCTATACATTTAAGTTACAATTCACACGTACAATGTCTATTTTTTTGCGTCAAATTGATCATCTATCCATCAGGACATTCATCATATGGCACACAGTACACTTTCAAGCCATAATTAAATATAATGTAAATATCTTGCTTACATTGTGTATTGCAAATCCATTCTTCCAATGTAGCGGAGTACCAACTGCTTCAAAGCACAGTTTTCCAAAATAGAAACTTTAATCAGCTTTCAATGTAGTGAATCTTATGATTTCTTTGTGGATTTTTGACACATTTACTCCTTCAAATTCTTAGTGTGTGTAGTGTCTATGTGCAGGAAGGTAGACAGGATTCAGTGAAGACGCTGGAGCCAGCAGGTACAAAATGGTGAGTTCTTTATTGAGGTACAAGGAATAAGCCACAATTAATGGGGAGAGTAGGATTTAGGCATCTTTCCGGCAGCATCTCCCGTCCTGAAGTCCCAACTGTAGTTCCTGGAACTCTGAGGGAACACAAGGTTCGGGGCTACTTAGCATTCCATGGCTTATACTGCCTAATGCAATGCAAGCCTACACTGCACATCCCCCTTCCTTATAATGAAAAAATCAAAACAGAAACTCACATCATAAAGGACAAAATGTCTTTCATCACGCACACCAAACAACCTCCTAATAACAAACCACATTCATAACCTTCAGAGCGTATACCACAATCTTGCAACTAACACTCCAGACCAACACATAATAATACTACCACTTATCTAGGACTGCCACTCCCAGATCTCAAAGCTTCAGCCTTCAAGCACATCATGTCCTTGTATTCAAGGACACATAAAAATGAGACCCTTCATGTGCTGTTCACAGCGTGCACGAGTCAGTTTAGTTTTTTGAAACACATGCCATAAAAATGAACAATATTACTGGCAATCGGTCTACTGAAAAACAACATTTTTGAAGTAAACCACATAGCACAATATTTACTTCCATGTTACCGCTATCAACACACCTATACCCAATACATTTACGTTTTCTTTCACGAAATAACCTCAAGCACGGATTTCCCTACACATCAAAAATAATCTGCCTACTGCTTTCTGCTATGAGAAGCGTTTCCCCAGCAGAGACTTGCATCGACAAGATCTAAGGTATTGTGAAGAAAAGTAGTTTGTCAAAAAGATCTGCAGATAGTGTGTTCCCATGACTCAGACAGCGGTGTGGATAATGCAGGGGTCTTGACTTTCATCCTTAAACCAACCACAAAAGCATCACACTTTGTCTGCCATAATTGCTGGAACCTGAACGAATAATAGTAACGTAAATACTAGTACACTGATCATGTAAAGGTCTAGACACATGAACAGTGGAGTACAGGCTTACTAGCTTCTGTGTACATCTATTCCTGCAATCATATCCATTTCTGCATTCATGCATGCGTCCCTCATTGCCCTCTGAGAACAGAGTTTAAGAAGTGCCAGGACTGTGGGGCGAAGATGTCCCTTACAGACCCCCATCGGGTGTGTCTGTAGTGCCTGGGTTCCTCTCACGCTACCTTTGACTGTAAAGTCTGCTTATCGATGACGGTGAAAGCCCTGAAAGAGCAAAGAGGAAAACTAGTGGCCGGTAGGTCTAAATCCCCATCGACGATTCAGTCGAAAAAACAGTCTTCAGATGAGTCGAGAAATATTTCTCCCTGTCGAAAGAAGACAAAAAGATCAAGATCACGCAGTGGTTCTCACCACTCGTCATCTTCACGACATTCGAAGAATAGGCACCATAGGTCTCCGTCTTCATCAAGTTCCTCCCCAGAACGGGTCAAATGCCCGACGAAATCAGCCTCTCTGGCTGAGTGGGAAAAATTGAGAGAAAAAATGATGAAAGTATTCAAGAATGCGACGTTGACCCCCTCGAAGACTCATGAAAGCCATGCGCAGGTCGAAATACTCAACAAGAAAAAAGATAAGGGTAAATCCTGTGCACCCTCTGACCCGGGAGGCAAGGAAGAATCTCCTCAGGAGGGGTTGAAGGATCCCTCAAGTCGAGACAAATCCCCTCTGGGGAAGAAGTCATTGACGCCATCAGTGCCGAAAGACCCCTTGTTGGACCCTAAAAAGTCCTCCACGCCGCAAGCGTCTTAGGCGTTGAAAATTTCGGCACCACCATCGACGCCATCGAGGATTACTGAAAAGACATATACACCACTACCAAGAAAGAATTCCTTTGAATCTTTCTTCTATTTGTGAGGAGGTAGAATATTCCTCTGATGATTCACATCCCTTGTGACTACAATATGGAACACCTAGGGTCCCTGAATCCCTGAACCCTTGATCTCTGAGGAATCAAGGATTACAAATCTACAGGAGTCCCTGCAAAATGCAAATGGACTAGATACGTCCCCAGAATTAGAATTTGGGAGACCTGATCCTACTGACCATGCAGATGGGTCTTACAGACATTTAATGTCCAGGGTGGTGAAATACTTGGGTTGGAAAAGACCCACACCAATATATGAGCGGGATGATTTTACAGAAATCCTAGATAAAGGACCCCAGCAGGATCCCATTCTTCCTTTTCATGTGGCGCTGCAAAAGCAAGTAAATACAAATTGGGAGATGCCAGAGTTAATTCGGGCAGTAAATAAAAAGCTAACATCCAAATACAGGGCGTCCAGTAGTGACCCTAATTATCTGACGAAACATCTGACTCGTATAAGTTTGGTAGTGCAGGCTGCCAAATCCACCCCAAAACAAAATGCATAGCCAACTATTCCCCCAGACAAAGATGACAAGAGTTACATAGCTTTGGCCAAGAAAGTTTTCTCTGCAGGGAGTATGGCCATAAAGTCAGTGAATGCTACGTGCAAATTGGCCACATTCACGTACACAATCTGGGAATATATAGCAATGGAGGATGAGTATATCCCTGAAGGGGATGAAAGAGACAGATTTTTAAATCTAATCAAGGATGGGAAGGAGGCGATGTGCGAATCCCTCTCGACAGGTCTCGACACTGCTGACAGTATTAGCAGGTCAATGGCGGCTAGTACAGTAATGCACAGATTTGCGTGGTTAAGAAAGTCTGTTTTTGCTCCAGATGTGCAATCCAGACTTCTTAACATACCCTTTGATGGCTGTATTGCTCTCCCCAAAGTGCACGGAAACTCATAAATCACCAATGCAATTATAGAGCCAATACTTTGAACGCAGAAAGATGCAATAACTCGCAACCACACACTCTTAGAAGATAATCAGCACTTATACGGCTATTTATTCAAAGTTTAAAAGCAACCAGTAATAACATAGAAATAACTCACAGAAGTAATATAGACATAAATCACAGAAGAAACAAAGAATTCAAAAGGAAATACATCACGGTGAGCCTAACTGGATTCCTCATCTCGCCCAGAAGCGGCTGGAAGACTCCGGGAACAGCCAGGCCGAGAGCACCACAGCTCACAGGAATGCCGGACGTAAGCATCCTCCTCCGGCTGAAGTCTCACGTGACCACCCCCGGGGCCCCGCATATATGCACACTCCGAAAAGGGGTGGCGATTCTCGAACCTTCTGGAAATGGCACTTGCTCATTGATGAGCAGCCGTTGGTTGCCAGCTGGGTCAATCGACAGCCACCCTCAAGGAGCAGAGTGCCTCCCTCCTCTAAAAAACACGCTCATAACAAACCATAACAAAGTTAGCTTTCCCAGCAGAAATGTCCTTGACCGCATACCAGGTTTGGAAAGCATGTTTTCCTCAGCACGGTTAATCTAACACTCGACAAAATGTGTGCAGCTTTTCACTGCGGCATGAAGTAAATATCCATCATGGCTCCGAGCGCTCCCAGAATGCACTGCGCACCAGCGCCATTTTAGTTCAAGCATAACAATTCCACCCTTGGATATTTACCTTCCATAGCCCAGTGGCAGGGGAGGCGGTCTCTGAACCCGACGAAATATTAAAACTAAATTAGGAATACATTGAATACAACAACAACAAGCTATTATGATAGCTAATATAATGCAAATGCAAGCAAAAGCTTAACGTAGTGTACCCCCAATATCAGGTATCCATGAGAATAACCAATCCCACCAATTCCCAGTACGATCTTGAGACACTTGAGAAATGAGATCCCTCAAACCTCGAATATGACTTTAAATGGATTGTGAATG
The DNA here is from genome assembly GCF_040938575.1 of Ambystoma mexicanum. Lineage (NCBI taxonomy): Eukaryota > Metazoa > Chordata > Amphibia > Caudata > Ambystomatidae > Ambystoma > Ambystoma mexicanum. Next base: position 989,717,600 of record NC_090923.1, read on the forward strand.
GTCACTTAGATTAAAACAACACATACCTTCAAATGCGTTACACCCTAAATTATGCTTTATCAATAGATAATCAACAGCAGCTCTGTTCTGCAAAGTTGCTTTTCTAATAACTTGACTATCAAGAAGTAATTCTTCTAATGCCTGAGAAGTATGATTAAGGCTTTTGACTACTAAACATGCTAATTTCATCAAAGATTTATAACCCCCAGCAGCTAAACCCCAAACTCCTACTAATGAAAGGGTTAATGCTAGAACCTCAGCTTCTGATAACAAGTGTACATGTGAATCACAATCAGGCGATAGACCCACAGATTCGAAAGTTGACCTTTTATCTCGAGTTATCGCTGGGTGTAAAGGAAACATCATTAGTCCTAATCAAGTTAAAGCACATGGACCTCCGGAAATGTTAGCTGGAATATAAGTGTATGTGATGTTGCCACATGAAAAGAGCCATCCTGTTGGAAGTTTCACATGATTCAAATGACTAGCAGCTATCACTGTACGATTACAAGACATAGTATTATTTACACTGGTGCACGTGCGTGGCACTCGCGAACACAGTCGCTGCTCAAACCTTGTACGATTGTGCTGTTTGGTTAAATCGATCTGTTGGCATTTGCCAATTTCTTGTGCATTGCATGTCATGAAATAACATGCATCACCTTGGGTTATATTATAAGTAATAACACGTGTCAAATTTCTCCATTTGCAATCGGTTTCTTGGCAAAACCAACAGTACTCATAAACGGAAAAAGATTGCCTAATATCCGAATCTTGAACCAAAGAATCATTGTGTGTGACGCCGAAGATATGTTTTAAAACCGGAACAGGCGTCAGCACTGCTACTAAACACGTAGTCAGTAAAGCTTCAGCATTGGCCACATCAGTAAGACAGAAGTGCGATATGTTGAGCACCTACTGTGCCAGATATTTCCACAGATTCTCCGTCTGGGTGATCATAGGAGAATGTTTTCGCCGTCCTGAAAATGCTTCTCGCATGAGTGGCATCAAGGTTGTTTTCACTTGCTCCTGTCTTATTTGTCGCATTTCACAAATCCATATCTTCGGTCTGGCTGGCTTTTCGGCATCGGCATGAGGCTGCTTTGAGACAACACTATTCAGTACTATCAGTATCCCCTTGATCACTGGCACAGATGTGACATTTTTCATTGGTAGCAGCAGGCTGTTTAACTCTCCCAAAAGGAGTCCATTTAGTACCACAATTACACCAGCCAGACACAGGATCTACAAGGCAAACCCAGAAAAGAGATATCAGTGTTGTACATCACTCTCTCAGGTAACATTTGTCTGCGGGCACATATTGCCATTTCTTTCTACCAGGCTCCATGACTAAAACTACTTGATCTTTGCCTTGATAATCCGCATCAATTACCCCTCCCAACACTTGAACTCCCTTCAATGCTAGGCCAGATCTAGGGGCAATCCATCCCATATGCTCTGGGGGAATTTGTACTCCAATCCCTGTTTCAATTACAACCATCCCTCTCGGGTCTAATCTGATTTCTTCATGGGAATGCAAGTCTACCCCTGCTGACTCTGGAGTTGCTCGATAGGGAGCTAAAGAACCCGGAGTAATTTCCCAGTACAATAGTGTTTCCCTGACTGAATTGGGTTGAACCTGTAAAGTAGAAGTCATTAGTCGCATTAAAGGAGTTTCATGCTCATTCACAGGTCTATTGTTTAATACTTGCACCGCATCAAACACACGATCACGCCAGCCTGCCAGATTGCCATCTCCAGATTTGCGCAACTGCTCTTTCAATGACCCATTAATTCGTTCAATTAACCCTGAAGCAGCTGGGTAATACGGTACGTGATACAACCACTCAATGCTCTTTTCCTGACAGTACTCCTGAATTAATTTGCCTTTGAAATGTGACCCATTGTCACTTTGAATCTGCAAAGGCACTCCATAATGTAGCATGATATGATCTAAACACCTGATGATGTTCAATTGTGTTGCACGCTTGCACGGCAAAACCATCAAATATCCTGAGTATGTATCCACAATAGTGCATGCATACTGACAACCTCTACTGATTGGCATGGGGCCGATATAATCAATCTGCCAAATTTGACCTGGTAATTTTCCTCTTCGCAATGTACCTCGAACAACCTGAGGGATAGGTCTATGCAGTTGGTGTTGGCACACTGGACATTGCAAAATTATCGTTTTCACTACTTCCAAAGGAAGACTGATTCCTCGAGCTTGTGCCCACCTGATAGTAGCCTTTTCTCCAAGGTGCCCACATTTCTGATGAGCCCATTTGGCCAAACCCTCCAAATTGTCTTCCTGAGCCTCTGCATCCACAGATGAAATCTTGGTGTGTTCGTCTGCAACAGAATTAAACCAACGTTCTAATGAGTCTATGGCACAATGTGCGTCCACACGATATACAGTGACTTCACTTTGTGATAACATTTCTGCAATATCTTGCCACAGTTCTTTTCCCCACAACTCTTTTGAATGAATCTTCCACCCATTCTTTTGCAAGGTTGGCAACCACACTGCCAATCCATTCGCCACTGACCATGAATCTGCGTACACATAACATTGACCAGGGGTCCCTTGTTTCAATGCTTGGTAAACTGCGTAAAGCTCTGCAAACTGACTGCTCTTCCCTTTCCCTGACGTTGTCAACATCTTTTTTGTCTTGGGATTATATGACACTGCTTTCCAGTACCGCTCAGTTCCCACATATCGAGCTGAGCCCTCCGTGAACCAAGCATGCTCTGTTTGCTCCACGGTCAAATCGCTGTAAGGTACTCCCCATTTCACGGGAGACTCACGTTTTTCAAGCACTTCCGATGGTATGTAATCTGAGGGCGGTATGTTGGCTACTTGCTCATGTAATTTTGCAACTCCACCCTTCCCTGATTTGGCTCTGTCTTGAATATACCATTTCCATTGAATTATTCTGGCTTCTTGAGCATGTCCTATTCTATGCGTTTTAGGAGAGCTCAGTACCCATTGCATGATTTGTATTTCTGGTCTCATTAATACATCATGGCCCACCGTCATTTGCTCGGTATCAACAAGGGCCCAATAACACGCCAACAATTGCTTCTCAAACGGAGTGTATGAGTTACCAGCATCGGGCAACTTACGACTCCAAAACCCCAATGGCACACGTTTCCTGTCTTGTTTCTGCCACACACTCCAGTTAGCATAATTGTCTTGTACAGACACATTTAATTCCACTTCGCCTTCCTTCAATGGCCATAAATCAAGCACCTGCTGCACGGTGTCTTTTGCCAGCTCAAAGGCTTTCTGCTGCTCCTCCCCCCACTGAAACTCATATTTCTTTCGTGTCACTTTGTAAAGGGGGGCCAATATCTGCCCTAAATGGGGAATGTGCTGTCTCCAAAACCCAAACAGCCCTATAAACTGCTGAGCTTGCTTTTGTTCATTGGAGTGGTGAATTCAAGTATTTTCTGTCAGGCTTTTGGCACCATTTCTCGATGCCCATGATGCCACTGAATTCCTAGGAATATCACTGTTTCAGCTGGACCTTGAATTTTACTCGGGTTAATCTCCCACCCTTCCTTCTTCAATCCTTCCATAATGACATATAACTGACTTTGCACACTGTGCTCATCCTTGCCCTGAATCAAAATATCATCAATGTAATGAGAAATTTGTATGTCAGGTTTACACAGTATCTTGTCTAAGTGCTCTGCCACCAGCCGGTGACAGATAGTCGGGCTATGTATGTACCCCATAGGTAGCCTCGTGAAAGTGTACTGACATCCACTCCACAAATATACAAACTGCTCTTGACACTCATTGGCTAAATCGATCACTGCATACCAAGTCCCCTCAAACTTTTGGACATTCTCAATCAAGGTAATGGCACTAAGGGAGGAGTGTGTTTATTCAACTCCCGGTAATCCACCGTCATCCTCCACGACCCATCTCCCTTTTTAATAGGCCAGAGAGGATTGTTCCATGCGGTGGTAAAAGGACGTAACACACCCGCCTCCACGTACTCTTTGATGGTGTCTGAAATTTCCTTGTGACCCCCAGGAATGCGGTATTGTTTCATTGCTACCCGCTTGGTTGCCACCGGCACTTGCACTGGGGGCATCTTCAATTTGCCTACGGTAATGGGTGTACAGATCAATGCACTCACCCCAAACTGGTCTGTTTTACCGCCAAGTCCCAAGGTTAACCCTTCCAAAATGTCAAAGCTAATTATATATTCAGGGATCGGGACAATCAACACTTGGTATTTCTGCCTATTCAAATTGCCTATTTTCATCTCCACTTTCGTTTGTACGGCGGGGGTCTCCTTTCCCCCTAGACCTGTAATAGTAAACTGTTTGCCTTTAAATCGTGTTGGATTGCCATGAATCAAAGAGGCCTCCGCCCTGGTGTCTATCAATGCTCGCACCCCTTGTGTATTTCCTGGCCCCCAAAAAATCTTAACATCAACATGAGGCCGCCTATCAATTTTTATGCGGCAGAGCCAAAGCCCTAGTCAAACTTCGAATGAGTGTGACTCGACTCCGCCTCTAACATCGCACTGACCACCTTTCTCAAATCAGCGCATGTCGGCTGGTACGGGGAAGGTGTCCCCATAGACCCTTCGTCTTGCTCTTCCGCAGGGGGAGCAGAAGGTGAAGTGTCCCCCTGTTGCGTGGTGACTACCTGTTTCTTAACCTGTTTAATGCGCTCTTTGGCTGCAAGTCCTCGTTTTTTTGTATAATTCATACATTACTCTGGTTTCAATGCAATCAATTTCTTCGTGTGGCACACCATCTTTGAACAAAGCCAAAAACATGTCTTTTCGGGACACTCGGGAGTCTCTGCTATCTTGCCGCCTGCCTTCGGTTCTTCTCTCACTACGCCCCTCTCTCTCCCGTGGCTTGTTATCACTCTTATCCCACTCCCCTAAATCTGCAAGTTGCCGAATGGCATCCGCTACTTCATCAGTAGCTTTGCCCATCATACCTACGAGCAAAGTCATAATGACACTTTTGTATGCGGGTGGCGCGGTTCTAATCACCATGTTTCGAGTTGAAACTGAGAGCGGCACGGCTCCCATGTGATCAGGAGCATTTATATGATTAGCCTCTTTCATAGCATGCTCTCTGACTTTTTGAATTGCCTCTCTCAACGTATACCACTTTGTTTCTTCGCTAGGCCAATCTGTGGTAATGGGGTATTTACAGTTACATGCTTGGGCTATCAGGTGCAACAAAGACACCTGTGTATCTTGACCATTTCCGTCAGGGGGCGGTCCTGCCCTTAAGACCTCCTGTACATTGGTGTCAATTGACAGGGGTAAAAAACGCGGTGAATCGGTAGAATCTACCAACAACCCTGCAGCACCCCCATCTAGCAATCTCACCATCCATGTCAATAAAGCTTCCCCTGATTTTTCCTCAAACAGGTAATCATTTCGCCAACCTCCTGCTGTGTGTAATCCTCCAGCGTGATGAAATCCACCATTCCGCCAGCAGGATTCTGCGGGTGGGGTCCGCCGCGCCGTCTTCTAACTGGCTTAGCTGCCACTGTTTTCTGTTTCACTTCCATTTTGGGGTCAGACTCATTTGCGGAACTACTTTCTAGACTGGTTGAGTCAAAAATATCACCATCCCACTTATCCGGATCCCAGTCCACACCAGCGGTAGCGATTACAGCTGCCACCTTTCTTTTGTTGACCCCTCCCCGTCTTTTCCTATACTTATACCGGGCTACTCTGACTGCTGCCCTCTCGGCCACAGCCTGATATGTGTCAGCCTTATCTTTAAATAGTTTTATTTGAATCTGCTGCATTAACGCAGTCTGCCTTTCTGCAGCCAGCTCTCTTTCTAATCGCAAAACCTCATTTTTCATTTCCACCTTCATTTGATGTATTTTCCTATAAGCATGCAAAAGAACCCAACCTCGCCTACCTAATGCCGTACATTCTCTGCCACGTTCCACTGGAACTTGTTGAAAGCATTCCATTACATCAGACGGATCGGCATCTCCCAATCCTTGATCCCATGTTTCACTTAGCCCTGCACCACATGCCCACGCCTGGGCCAACTTATAATATGGACTCTTAGTCCAGCCTGGAATAACAACATCAGATTAGTCACCGCCAGCGGTAACGCTCTTTTTCCTGAACAAACTACTCATCATCACAAACAAAACAAAACCTCTTTATATATATATATATATATATATATATATATATATATTTTCTCTCCACACTGCAATCACTCCCACAGGCACGCACACACCGGCAAAGGAAAAACTACTCACAATTTCACTACCCACTTACTTTCACCTGCAAGATAACCGAATCCTATCTACGTTCAAACAGATTCTTGAATACTCGGAACAACTCATCACAAGTAACCTGTTTGTGACGCCAAAAATGTATTGCTCTCCCCAAAGTGCACGGAAACTCATAAATCACCAATGCAATTATAGAGCCAATACTTTGAATGCAGAAAGATGCAATAACTCCAACCACACACTCTTAGAAGATAATCAGCACTTATACGGCTATTTATTCAAAGTTTAAAAAGCAACCAGTAATAACATAGAACTAACTCACAGAGTAATATAGACATAAATCACAGAAGAAACAAAGAATTCAAAAGGAAATACATCACTGTGAGCGTAACTGGATTCCTCATCTCGCCCAGAATCGGCTGGAAGACTCCGGGAACAGCCAGGCCGAGAGCACCACAGCTCACAGGAATGCCGGACGTAAGCGTCCTCCTCCGGCTGAAGTCTCACCTGACCACCTCCGGGGCCCCGCATATATGCACACTCCGGAAAGGGGTGGCGATTCTCGAACCTTCTGGAAATGGCACTTGCGCATTGATGAGCAGCCGTTGGTTGCCAGCTGGGTCAATCGACAGCCACCCTCAAGGAGCAGAGTGCCTCCCTCCTCTAAAAAACACGCTCATAACAAACCATAACAAAGTTAGCTTTCCCAGCAGAAATGTCCTTGACCGCATACCTAGTTTGGAAAGCATGTTTTCCTCACCACCGTGAATCTAACACTCGACAAAATGTGTACAGCTTTTCACTGCGGCATGAAGTAAATATCCATCATGGCTCCGAGCGCTCCCAGAATGCACTGCGCACCAGCGCCATTTTAGTTCACGCATAACAATGGCAGACATTTATTTGGTAGCAAGGCTGATGAAAGCCTGGAGAAACTGCAGACCTCCAAAGCAGCAGCCAAATCGCTTGGTGCTATTAGACAGCCACAAAACTGCCCCCCCGGGGACACCTTGGAGGGGTAGGTCCTTTCGCTTTTACTCAGTTGGAAGGGGGAGAGGACTGTTGAATCAAAGAGGTAAAAAAAGATTCCCCCGTGGTGGACGGGGAAGAGGTGCTAAGACCACCCAGGCAGCAGCTACTTTACCATCAGCCACTGCTCCAGCCGCCTCAAAACCTCTCCAAGGCCTTAGTTCTCAAGACCCTGGTGGGAGGCAGACTCTCACTGCATCTGAAAGAATGGTGAGGCATTACTTCAGATGCATGGGTATTGGAAACAGTTTCCCAGGATTACTGCCTTCTCTTTCTAAAAAAGCCTCAGAGTCATCCACCACGGAACAGCTCTTTCAAAGTTCCAGATCTACTCCTTATGCAGGAAATCATCACCCTGCTAGAGAAAAGTGCTATAGAACCAGTACTTTTACCGGAGAGGAACAAGGGTTGGTACACCCCATACTTCCTAATTCCCAAAAAGGACCGAGGATTGAGACCCATTTTAGACTTAAGAGACTTAAACCAATTCCTCAGGAAGGACAAGTTCAAGATGGTTACCCTTTCTCAGATCCTTCAGACCCTCCAGCTTCAGGACTGGATGGTATCAGTGGACCGTCAGGATGCTTACTTTCATGTGCCAATCCATCACAAGCACAGGCAGTAACTGAGTTTCGCTGTTGGCAGTTCTCATTATCAGTTTCGAGTTCGGCCATTTGGGCTGATCTTCGCCCGAGGGTTTTCACCAAGTTGATGGTGCTGGTGGCAGTGAGGCTCAGGAGAGGGGGGGATTCACGTCTACTCCTACCTGGACGATTAGCCGATCAGGGCCAGTTCCCCCGAACAGGCCCTTGAACATCTCAGCTTCACCTGTCACTCCCTTCACAGACTGGGCTTCTCCCTCAACTTCAAGAATTCCCACATGATACCATCTCAAAGGCTTCAATTCATTAGAGCAGTCCTAGATGCATCCCTGGGAAAAGCCTCCAGCCTCACCACCAGAAATGAGGGCTCAAGACATTCTGTAGATGATCACCAAATTACAAAGTGTCCAGCGTCTCCCAGCCTTTGACTTTCTGAGGTTGCTCAACCTCGTGGCATCCTGCATTTTTCTGGTGCCAGAGGCATGCCGCAGAAAGAGATCTCTCCAGTGGGCTCTCAGGACTCAATGGTCTCAATTCTCAGACATGATGTCAGATCTCCTTCAGGTTCCAAGCAAGGTCGCACAGGATCTCCTGTGGTGGGCCTACGAGGACAACATTCTGAAGGGAGTACCTTTTTGTCAGCCAAGGCCAGAGATAAAGGTAGTAACGGACACCTCACTCAATAGGTGGGGAGCACATACCAACGATCTGACAATCAGCTGTTGTTGGTCTTCATCGGAGTCCAAACTACATATCAACCTTTTTGAGCTGAGGGCAATCAGACTAGCGCTGAAGGCCTTTCTGCGATCTGTGCAGGGAAAGAATGTCCTGATAATGATGAACAACACAGTGGCCATGTACTACCTCAACAAGAGAGGAGGTGTAGTGTCACTACCATTGTGCAGAGAAGCAATGCAGCTCTGGTTCTGGGCAATTCAAGAGTCCTATCGGCAGTTCGCCTAGCCGGAGTGAAGAATACGGTGGCAGATGCTCTGAGCAGGCAGAACACAGTCTCCCACGAGTGAGAACTAGCTCAGGAGCTCCTATAAGAGATCTCCACCCTTTGGGGAATCCCCCAAGTAGATCTGTTCGCGACCAGTGTCAACCAGTAGTGCAAGCGGTACTGCTCAAGGGAATTTCCCCTAAGAGGAGCTCTAGGGGGCGTGTTCATAATGGACTGGGAGTTTCCACTCCTGTATGCGTTTCCTCCAGTCCCCATCATTCCTCTAGTCATCAGGAGGTTCAGGAAATTCATGATCCTAATTGCTCCAGATTGGGCCAGGAGGATGTGGTACCCGGACCTTCTGGACATGTCCATTTGCCCTCCAATACGTCTTCCATAAAGAGAGGACCAGAGAGAGAGGATGGTCGGGTTCTCCATCCAGAGGTCAAGACACTCAACCTTCACACATTGTTTCTGAGAGGTTGAGATACAATGATTGGGACCTCCCGGACAAAGTAATGGAGATTTTGCTTTTGGCCAGAAGGCCAGCAACAAAATCCTTTTACCACTGCCGTTGGAACAAGTTCTGCAGCTGGTGCAGGGATAAGAATGTTGATCCTTTTACATGCAGTACACCTATGGTGGTATCATTCTTATTACACTTGTCCAATCTGGGGCTCCAGGTTGGTACAATTAAGGGGTATCTGGCAGCGCTCTCTATTCTTAAGTGCTCCTTTGAAGAGGTATCTTTATCACCATTGTCAATCCCTTTGGTTAGATCTAGGTTAGATAAAAAGGTGGCTGCTCCGAGTTTATCAATGAGGGCATTGATGCGTGGCATGGGATAGGCATTGAAGCCCGAAATAGCATTACCTTGTTGGAAGTCTATGCAGAATCTCCAGAAGCGGTCAGGTTTAGTGACCAACACGATAGGAGAAGACCATGGGCTTGAAGAAGGCTCGATAATATTGGCGTTCAACATTTTGTTGACTTCCTCAATCACTATCTGTTTACAGGCTTCTGGTAGTCTATAACCTTTTAAATTAACCACTTTACTTTTGGGTGTCCTAATATAATGGTATGTGCCTTTTACTCTTCCTGGTTTTCTGAGAATATATCGGGAAATGAGTCCAATACATCTTTTAGATCTTCTTGTTGTTGGATAGATAACCCGGAAGGAATTAAATCAAGTTATCTATCTCTTCAGGAACCAGCCAGGCTAGTACTTTGGTATGGGTGGTTTATGGGTTCGCCTTCCACTCTTTCAACAGATTTACGCGATATAAATGAACCTTCTGTTTTCTGTCCGGTTGGGCTACTTTAGAAGTACAGGTTTCCATTCATTCTATCTCCTACGGTTCGTGCTACTTGGAGACAGATGTGTTTTCTGAAGAGGGTAAGAGGACCATTACTTTTTGTCCTATCAGGAATGATTGTAATGCACTTTTTGTTGTCAGAAGCAGATTTTTGTTGGCTCTGGACCATTTCCATATGAGTGCAAACTAAGTGTTGAACCAATTTCATATGTTCTCACATTCTTTTGGCGGTCTGCGAGAATGGAATGGGGGCCTTTTCCCAGGTCTCCCGGAGCATGTCCAAGACATATATGTGCTCTCTACCATAAAGTAGTTCAAAAGGAGAGAAAACTGTTGACGCTTGAAGGGGTTTTCCTTATGGCAAATAGTGCCCACGGGATCATTCAGTCCCAGTCTTTCCCGTTCTTATCTATCAGTTTTCATAAAATTAGCTTCAGGGTTTTATTGAATCTTTCTACCAAACCATCAGTTGGGGGTGGTGCACAGAAGTTTGCAAGGTGTTTATGTGGAGTAGCTCTCTGACATTAGCCATGAGCTTACTCATAAAATTCAAACCCTGGTCTGTTAGTTATTTCCTTAGGAAAGCCGACCCTGGAGAAATACATTAGAAGATGTTTAGGGATCTGCTGTGTGCTATTAATTTGCATTGGGAATGCCTCAGGATATCGGGTCGCATAATCCACGATTAGCAGGACATATTCATTGCCTAATCTGGATGTCTCTAGAGGTCTAATTATATCCAAACCAATTCTTGAAAAGGGGACTTCTATGATCGGCAATGGGTTCAGAGGGGCAGGTAATGGGATGTGCATGCTGTTCTTCTGGCGTATTTTGCAGGTTCAAGGTCTTTATATCAGAATGGATACTGGGCCAGTAAAATTCCCACTAATATGCACCTGGGTTTTAGATTGTCCTAAATGCCCCCTGGTAAAATGGGAATGCGCAATCTCTAGTACAACTTTTCAGTGGCTCTTGGGTATTACCAATTGTATTTTTAGTAAACCTTCCGTGGGTGCCTCTCTTCTATAAAGCAATCCTTGTCTTAAGAAGAAAAAGGGACTTCACTTCTCTATGCCTTCTCCTACTGGAATTGCTTGTAGAAAAGCTTCAGCGAGAGCGGAATCATTTTGCTTGGCGAAGGCTAGGTCGGGATTGATGGTAGGCTCTTCCCCCTTCCTTTCTTCGTTGTTAAGAGACTTATCAGCTTCCCCAAAGCCTAAGTTACCTCCGTCTGTTTTATCTGGTTCACTTTCTTTAAACTGAGGAAATAGAGCACTCTCCACGATTCAGTGGGCAATTTGATCTCCACAACATACCTCAAAGGGAATCTCACCATGATTCTGTAAGAGAACCTTCACATTTCCCCAGAAGATGGGATTGATAATGCCTGCTGAGACGTCTATCTTGAATTTCCACGCTAGTCCAGATTTCAGGGACAATCTTATGTATCACCCTTGAACGTGTGTCAGTCAAGTCTGTAGGGATCATTCCTCTTTTCCCCAGGGGAATAATAGCTTCCCTACTGCTACAGATATCAAACCCTATTGACTTCTCGGTGGCGATGGAAGGGGTAAAAGCTCGCTTCGTTTTTGCAATTGTAGGGTTCCGCAATGTGTTTCAATTGAGTTAAAATCCCACTTCTTACACCATATATAATTAACTCATGGTGGCAACAGCAAAGACAGACACAAGTGATCACAGTTCAAGGTTGTTTATTAAACTGCATAGGAAAAATGCCTAATCTAAACCTAAATCTAAAATGGGAGCAAACTACGACCATCAAATAATAATAAAGGAGTCTTACTGGCGTCTTGTCAAATAAAAGTGCCCATACTAAGAATCCTATTGCCAATCCTCACGCTAAATACAAAAAAGAGTGTGGGATATTGATCACAAGAAAAGTCAGGATTTGGTCTCCCTTCCCTACATTTTGAGCACATGACAAGGTGGGATTCAGAGCACAGCACAAGCTCGAGATTTCCCTGCACAAGCCAACAGTTCCGCTCAGCTATCAGGGCCTTCGGTGGTTAAGTCTTTTTTCTACAAAAAGTCTCTTGCCTCCGAGGACCTGATGTATCCAAATAATAAACAAAAAGTTACTTTTCACATGTACGTTGAGTGATGCCTTTTAACCCCTGGGTCCCCCTCTTCCGGGATCAGACCCTTCTCAAATATCAGCATCCTTCAATTGGGTTTAACTACGGCTTCTCAAAACAATATCTTCTGTGACATTCACTCATCTTAATGTCTTTTGAAACAGTTCACTGTGGCCATCCCTCTGCCGGGTTCACTCTTGTCAACACACTATTCATTGGGACTTCAGGCTTTGCCCCCTTTTCATTGGCATCTCTCTCTCAGGTTCACTATTGCCAACTTCAGCCAATCACACAATTCCTTAAACAGTTCTTCGATGTGGGATTCAGCATGGTTTTACATTCATCTGCCGGTCAAAGCAGAGGCGTAGACAGGGTAGCTCCTGAGGGGCAAGGCCCACCCAAAATCTGTAAATGCCCACTCAGCAGCACTGAGTGGGCATTTACAGATATTTTTGTCAGTGCAGTGGGCCCAAATACATTAGCATCAGGCCCCATTTTCTAGACAATCCTTGCTATGCCTCTGGTGCTTCCCAACTCAACAACCCAAACACCCCTTCAGCCCTTCTTACTCGTCTCACAGCACCTCCCATAAGTGAGGAATGCATCTTTTGTTGGTAGATTTACTTCATGAGGCTTAGCTAGGCCTGCATTCCTTTTCAAAGGGCCATAGAAGAGAGCAAAAAAGGAGAAGGCATAATAGAGTGGGAAGTTGGGTGAAGACGAGGGGTCAGGGGGGTTGGCAGTAAAAGAAACATGGCCTGGCCTGGCAGAGATTTAGAAATTAGGGTACACAACAATGAGCGAGGGACTAGGAAAGATGTCTCAGGCATGCCGCTTTCCGATTCTTCCCCCCACTGGGCCTGCAGAAAGACACGTACTATTCCGAGCTCTCTCCCGAATGGATACATTTGCCTGGAGAGCCCAGAACTAATGTCACTTAGGCAGAAGGTAAACACAGGGCAGCTGAGCAGGCACACCCCTTCATTTTACTATGCTCCCAGGTGGCTTCTGGGAGAAAAAAGGCATCAGTATTCCAGCAAGATCATCTTCACCTAGTCCACCGTCACTAAGGTTTACAAAGCAGGCTGTGACATTTTCTGGGGCCTAGGTGGCCAGGCCTACGTGGAAGAGCACAGATCCTAACCCTAAGCTGTGTGGGTGGCTGCACCAGAGTGGCTGCATAGGACAGATGGCTGTGCCCATAAGGGCTGTGGTCGCGTTTGGGAGCGTTAGGGACGCGTGGAGGACGCAGGGTGCAGACCTCTGCCCGTTTCCCTCCAGAATTAGGCACCGATTGTCAGTGGTGGAGCCAGCCACTCCAAAATGGAGTACCCTCCCAATCTCTTGGCAACCAAGGATATGCCTCATTACCGCAAACAGTTAATGGGATCTCCTACATATAGAGGTCACTAGTTAGCACAGCAACATTTGTACATCCCTCAAATGTACCCATTGGTTGGGAACCCTCTCTTCGTATGCAAAATGGAACAGAGTTTGGACTATGGTTAACAATGTAGGAAGGAGGCATTGCATCCCTATTACCTATGGGAGCCATTTTAAAGGTAATCATTGATTGGAAAGGCCTGGAAAGTCTATCAGAAGGCCTAAGAAAAGCTACATTTAGCTTGCTCCTGTTCGCAAACAGAGAACATCCTAAAGGTGCTAAAACTTGTTTTTCAAACTTATTGAGATAAGTCCCATCAAAATTCCCAGTGACACTATCATTCCATCGGCCAAAGAATAATGCCCTAAGTGAAGCATAACATGCAGTAGTTAGATGGAGTGGATGTATATACCAGCCCAATCTCTTTTGCCCATGTTGTAGCAGATGTGAACATATCCAACAATTTGTCTTATTCAGAATGGCATGGGTTGTGTTCATGATCATCAAGAGGGTGTTGTTATGATAACCCCCTCTATGTTGGAGGTCTCGAGGACGAATAGTGTGTGAATGCACATATGATGGAGACACAGTGGAGAGTAGACACTTGCAGTTAGCAATAAAACATCAAGCGGATGTGTACTTTCCAGATACCAAAACCCGAATGTCAATGCAATTATAATACAAGCTGTTATTGTGATCAGCATCCATTTGGACCTCGGGGTCCATGACCGTCAATGGGCGGACTCATTATCAGCAAAACGATGAAGATCCTTTTTAGTACGAGTGGCCCCTAAAATAGGCATAGTTTCTCAGCGTCCTTTAAGAAGCCTCACTGTTAGGCTTTTTTAGTTCATCCGTGGGTGGCACTTGACCACTTGGCCTATCGTGGCGTAACTTTCCTAGTCCCTGCCACTTATTGTATGCAGCAGAGGAATGACGAGGGACTGGCTCAACTGTGGTTTCTTGTGGGCACAGAATCCTGGCTGTACTTTCCTATTCTATTTACATTAATGTAATGTCAGCAAACTCTAAATCTAAATCCTGTTCCGTGGCCGCAGATCGTACCTTGACACACCAGGTACGGAATGGCCAGTGAACAAAGCGTCATCATTTCCTGAAGAAGATGAAAAAGCAGAAACAAGATCGATCGACGGTGAAGAAGAAAATTAAGAAGCAGCAATCTCCCCAGGCCCCACGGGCTCAGGAAGTACTTTCGAAGAAGAAGCAACAATCTCCCCAGGCCCCAGGGTCTACGGAAGAACTTTTGTGACATCCTCTGTGTCAATAAAAGCAGGCTTGTTGTGAGTGTTGGGATCATCAATTCCCTTCTCCTCCCCTTTGTCATAGGGTAGAGGAAAAGGAATACTCTTCAAATGTGTTGCGTGGATCCAGTGTTTCTTTCCGGTCACTCGTACTGCAGTTTGCGTAGCCAAAAGGATCTGATGTGGTCCTTTCCAACGAGGTGCAAGGCAGGTGCCCCTCTCGAAATTCTTCACCAGGACCCACTGACCAGGCCGGAGTCGATGACCTAGACCCTCGTATTTAACAGGGAGGGCTGCTCGTACCTGTTGGTGAATCAAATGCAAGTTTTGAGTCAACTGATAACAATAGTCAGACAAAAGTGGGCACTCAATTTCTTTCAACTGCTTGGGCCTCGGTGCATTCCATACATTGGCTGGTCTCCCTATGACAGTCTCTTAGGGGGAGAGCCCTGTCTTTGATGGTCGTCCGCATTGATAGTAAGGCAATTGTAAGGCTATTGGCAAAGCGTCAGGCCATTTAGGATTGCCGTGCGCACACACTTTGGCAATTTTGTTCTTTAGAATCCCGTTATGACATTCCACAAGGCTGGCAACCTAAGCATGTCTGGCCGAGTGGAACCGTTTATCAATCTGTAATCTGGCACATACTTGCAGAATGACAGCAGCGATAAAATGTGGACCATTATCGGACCAAATTACTCTTGGCAAGCCAAACCTAGGGAAATATTCCTTAAGCATGGTCTTCGCCGTTGACATTGCAGTGGCATCTTTCAGTGGGAAAGCCTCAACCCATTTGCTAAAGGCACAGATCACAACTAGGACATATTTATAGTTTTGACAACGTTCCATCTCAATGAAATCAAAATGGATCACCTCAAAAGGCATGGAGCGGGGACCAAAACTGCCCTTCGGTGTCAGTGTTCCCTTCCCAATGTTATGTTGCAAGCATTTCATGCAACTCTGGACCAGACATTCAGCAGTTTTCTGGATGTTAGTGTTATACCAGACGGGATCTGGCAATAACTGTTGGCAAATCTTTTTGGCATATATGTGTGTTGGGCCATGGTGACCATAGCAGTGATATAGGCATTGGGTAGCATCCATCTTTGCTTCTCGTTATCCATCCAACAACACTCATCATCTAGACCCGCTGGACCCTCAGCCCACTGTTTGATTTCTTCTGGGGTAGCTTCAGCCTGAATTTCTTTTATACAGCTAATCCCGTCGTCCATCTTACAAGTATCAGTAACCCATCTTGTTGGATCAAGCACATACATCTTTTATTGCAGGTCAGTAGCAGTCTGTTTGGCTATTCTGTCAGCAAAAGCGTTCCCCTTTCCTACATCGTCCGTCCGTCACTTTCTGATGTGCGGCACACTTCATTATTGATAGTTGCGTAGGAAGCACAAGTGCTGACAGCAAACGGACTATCAGAGTGCCATGTTTAATTTTTGTTCCATGTGAGGTCAAGAATCCTCTCTCAGCCCATAGTCGATCAAAATTATGAACCACCCCAAATGCGTTCTGACTATCTGTATATATATTTACACTAGGCCCTTCAGAAATTACACAAGCTCTGGTTAGCGCAATAATCTCTGCGGCCTGCGCAGAATAATGCGGAATTCATTTAGCCTCCACAATAGTGCTTAACGTGGTGATTGCATAAGCAGCGGTGGATGTAAAATCCAGAAGTTTAAAACAGGCACCATCACAGAATAACTCCCTTTGCAGATTCTTTAAGGGTGTATCAATTAAATCAATTCCGCCCTTAGTTTCTTGTTCTGTAATAAAGAGGCAATCATGTGACATTTCGTCACTGCAATCCTTCTCTTGATGAGAAGGCAATAGTTTAGCCGGATTCAATGAACAACATCTCTTAATTTGGATATGCAGAACAAATAGAATCAGCTTGTATCTTGTTAATCGGGCTGATGTGAGATGTTGCATCTGCGTTCTGTTTAATAGAACGTCTACCGAGTGGGGTACCATCAAGGTTAAAGAATGACCTAAAACCATACCCTCACTTTGTTTCATGGATGCAGCAGCAGCTACAGCTCTCAAACATCTTGGCAAAGTGCATGCAACAGGGTCTAACGTGGAGGAAAAATAGCTGCACAGCCTATTCTTGCCCCCATGTGCCTGTGTCAAAACAGCCAAAGCACATCCATCACATTCATTCCCATTATGGAGGCAGGTGAGTGGAGCAGCGATGCGCGGCGCCCATTTTGGGCCAAAAACACTTGAAAAAGTGTCTGCATTCCCTACGAGCCCCACCCACCATTTCCTGGTCTCTCCCCCTCCAACCCGCCTCCCATCCCGCCCACGGGCAGTGATTGGCTGCCTAGCGTGCAGCATCGGGGCCCAACGCTCGCATGCTCCCACCAGCTCAATTTCCCATTATGGAGGCAGGTGAGTGGATCAGCGATGCGCGGCGCCCATTTTGGGCCAAAAACACTTGAAAAAGTGTCTGCATTCCCTACGAGCCCCAGCCACTACTTCCTGGTCTCTCCCCCTCCAACCCGCCTCCCATCCCGCCCACGGACAGTGATTGGCTGCCCCTCATCTCATAACCAGCCCTCCCAGGGCAGCCCTCTGCCCGGCAGCCCCTGCGGCTAAGGGCCCCATGGCCAAGGGCAGCTCCCACTAGGGCGGCTCCAGAGAGTGTCTGCAGGTGTCAGCAGGGGAAGCCAATGAAGCCACCAGACACCAACAAAACTGTAAGTGCTGGCATGGGTGGGGAGTAGAGCAATTACTCTACTCCAGAAAGCTCCTGCCACTCTAATTTACCTTTCAATGGCCTGCAGTATAATGTTAACCAGTACCACACCCCCCGAGAGAACCACAAAGATTAGCCTGCACCAAATCTAACACTGCACTTAGATGGTACTCTCAACCTTAGCCCGCATCGCATCTAGGTAGAAATAATGATTGTTAGCATATGCCACACTTAGATGAATCTCAAGTTTAGTCTGCGCCAAATCTAGACAGAAATGTAATTGTCAGCAAAACCGCACCTAGATGGCATTTCAGAAATGTGATTGTTAGCATATGTGATTCCTAGCATGCACCACAATTAGAATTATGAACCTAGCTTGCGCAGCATCTAGATAGAAATGTGACTCTAAGAAAAGCTGCATTGAGAAGTGTACCCAATTGCCTATGTGTATTTAGAAGTTGTGCCCAATAGCCTCTCTGAGAAAGTTGCATTTAGAAGTTATGCCCAATAGCCTCTCTGAGAAAAGTTGCATTTAGAAGTTGTGCCCAATAGCCTCTCTGAGAAATGTTGCTTTTAGAAGTTTACCCAATAGCCTATGTGTATATAGAAGTTGCGCCCAATAGCCTCTATGTATTTAGAAGTTGTGCCCAATAGCCTCTCTGAGAAACGTTGCATCTAGAAGTGTACCCAATAGCCTGTGTATTTAGAAGTTGTGCCCAATAGCCTCTGAGAAAGTTGCATTTAGAAGTTGTGCCCAATAGCCTCTCTGAGAAATGTTGCTTTTAGAAGTTTACCCAATAGCCTATGTGTATATAGAAGTTGCGCCCAATAGCCTCTATGTATTTAGAAGTTGTGCCCAATAGCCTCTCTGAGGAAAGCTGCATTTAGAAGTGTACCCAATAGCCTATGTCTATTTACAAGTTGCGCCCAATAACCTCTCACCTACCACTGAGAAAAGTTGCATTTAGAAGTGTACCCAATAGCCTCTCTGAGAAAAATTGCATTAAGAAGTGTACCCAATAACGTATGCGTATTTAGAAGTTGTGCCCAATAGCCTCTCTGAGAAACGTTGCATCTAGAAGTGTACCCAATAGCCTGTGTATTTAGAAGTTGTGCCCAATAGCCTCTGAGAAAGTTGCATTTAGAAGTTGTGCCCAATAGCCTCTGAGAAAGTTGCATTTAGAAGTTGTGTCCAATAGCCTCTCTGAAAAAAAGTTGCATTTAGAAGTTGTGCCCAATAGCCTCTATGTATTTAGAAGTGTACCCAATAGCCTCTCTGAGAAAAGTTGCAATAAGAAGTGTACCCAATAGCCTATGTGTATTTAGAAGTTGTGCCAATAGCCTTTCTGAGAAAAGCTGCGTTTAGAAGTTGTGCCCAATAGCCTCTCTGAGAAAGTGACATCTAGAAGTTGTGCCCTATAGCCTCTCTGAGAAAAGGTGCATTTAGAAGCGTATCAAACAGCCTATGTGTATTTAGAAGTGTAGCTGGTTCCAGTATGGTCTGGAATGCAGGGAACGTTTGGAAGAGCATGTAAACCCACCATATCACACCCCACGCTTACTCTCTCCTCTACATCACCACTCAAATAGAACACAGAGATACTATGACACCATTCGGTATAACTGTTCTCATACCAACACTTCTCGCTCACTCCCCATCACTCTAAGTAAACACCGCTGGTTACACACCCCCCAGCCAGGCGTTCTCCTCAGGCCTAACGCAGCCACAGTCGGTCTGGATAAATCCTGCCAGAACTAACACATACCCCTGACATCAACCACCACACCTACCGCTAAGAAGCAGCTATTTCACGAATAACGCACCAGCTGCACACATACCCGGTGCGCACACGCGCCGTTTGACCCTCCCCACTCTCTCTACTGACTTGAACTTCGGTTCCCAAGGGCGTTCAACCTACCAGCGCCTTCAGACCATACCAATGGTATATAAGGCGCTATATAAGTGCAAAATAACAATAACAATAACAATAACATACAAAACAAAGCCTTTTTTATAATTTGGTGTGTCCAAAACTGGTGCTGAACACAGCGCAGCCTTAAGCAGATCAAAGCGTTCTGGCAATCCATGTTCTGTGGTAAAGGCAAAGAAATATCCTTCTTTGTCAGTGCCAACATAGGTTTTATCAACAAAGAAAAATTTGGGATCCACTGTCTATAATATGAGGCCATGCCTATTAAAGCTCTGACCTCTTTCTGTGTATTTGGAACAGACATATCAGAGATGCTTTGTATCCGTTCAGGTGTCAGTCTTCTAAACCCATTCGACAGGAGATAGCCCAAATAGGCGACCTCCTGTCGACAATACTGAAACTTCTTCAACAAAGCCTTATGCCCATGCTCTGCTAAATGAATAAGCAGCAACACAGTGCCTTCTTTGCAAGCCGCTTCAGAATCAGCAGCTAGAAGTAGATCATCAACATATTGCAACAACGTGCAATTGGAAGGTAACTTAAGCGTATCAAGCTGTTCTTTCAACACTCTACTATAGATGCTTGGACTCTCACTTTACCCTTGCGGCACACAAGTGAATGTGAATGAGTGTCCCCCTAGGGTGAACGCGAACAAATATCTGCTATCAACATGCACAGGGATACTAAAGAAAGCATTTTTCAAATCCACAATACTAAAATGTGTAGCCGTGGCTGGAATCATAGTCCGAATTCTGGTAACATTGGGTACAATCGGAAACTGTGGAGCAACAACCTTATGAATTGCGCGCAAATCAATAATAAAACTAAAAGGAATCATATCATCCCCTTTCTTGTAAACTGGTCAAATCGGACTATTACACACACTTCCTGCAATTTCCTCAATTACACAAAATCAGAAATAATACTCTTCAAAGCCTGTTCACCTTCAACTGAAATCTCATACTGTGGAATACGCAGCAATTTAACTCCTGGTTTCAGCACAATTTTAACGGGTTCAATTTGTAAAATTCCAACTTCATTATCATTAACTGCCCATAAACATGTCGGAACCTTATTCAATTCAATTGGTAAAGGCATAGACAAAAATTGTGGAACGGAAATTTGTTGGGGCGAAATCGTTAAGTACACTCCATCTGGAAAACAGTAAATCACAGCATTCAATTCCTTTAATAAATTCAATCCCAATGTATTTTTGCCACAATTTGTCGTCAATAGAAACGGACAAGAATCGGTGAAGGGTCCCAGTGAAATTGGTACCGGCAGAGAGACCGGACTTACCACTGGCGTACCAGAGAACCCTACAGAAATGTTGTTCTGCCCTGATAGTGGAATATCTGGAACCTGTGAATGATCAATGGAACACTTCTGTGCTCCTGTATCTATCAAAAAGAGATGCTCCCTATTCTCCACCTTCATTTCAACGTAGGGCCCTTTCTGATCGACGGGAAAAGGTATTGGTTCCAGACCCCACTTAGAGCTGACCTAACGGAACAGTATATCGTCAGATCCAAAATCCTGAGAAAAACAGACATTCAAAGGATTATCAAAAATATTCCCACTAGTAACACTCTGTTGCTGATTATCTTGTGATGGTGTCTGTTGGTTCTGTGCAAAATGACTTCTACCATGACCCCTATCCCAGGACGGCTTCTGGATCGTCTACCCATGGCACCATATGTGCTATTTGATCTCTGCTGAAGGATCGGGCATTGTGCTCACCATTGACCCTCCTGTCTACAATATGCACACTGGGTCATATGCACAGGACCCAGTTGTGTGCCACCCTGTGGTGTAAATTGGCCTCTGGCTCCTCTAGCTATTTGCTGCAATAATACTCTAGTTTTCAGATCTCCCTTCTTCTTTTCCACCTTCTCCTTCTCTGTATTTACCCTATTTTCATATTACTGAGCCATGTGTAACACATCAGATTGTGATTTCGCTTGCGATGCACTCTCAGAAGTCATGATCTGTGATTGGATTTCAGGCAATAATCCACACACAAACTTATCAACGAACAGCCTCTTTCCTGGCTCTGTACTTAAGTCTTGACCACTAAAATCCCAAAATACTTGCTCAAATCTGTTAAAATACTCAGTTGCACCCTCTGACTTAAATTGCATGAAAGCTGTAAGCTTATCCCATATGATTCTTTTTTCAGGAACCAGAGTTTTCAATGTAGTCACTATTCTATCTGACAACATCAGTATCGCCTGTTGCGGTTTCTCATCGGCTTTCCTTTCCCCATCTATTAGTACTAAGGCATCCCATGTATCACCCATCCCTGCCTGATCGTCTACAGTTCTAATCTACTTCCACAAATCAGCAGGAAGGATCACGTGAAACAACAAATCTATATCACCCAATGTGAAAACTGATGAATGCTAAACAGATTCAATTTCTTTATTAAATCCTGCTGAATTCTTCCTAATATCTGGAATTAAATGCCTCATGGTATTCACTTCCTGTCTAGAAAATGAAACATGGACAAACTGTGAGACATAATGTGCTTCAATAGTAGTGGCAGGTGTGTCTGCTGCAGCATTAGTTGGAATCTCTACTTTTGGAACAAATGTCAGAGGAACCTCCCTCATCGGCAATTGTAAAGTAGGCAAATCTGAACATCTATTAAGCAACAAAGCTAAATCAAGTGACAAAGTAGTCAAAGCAGTATTGGTCGAAAAAGCTCTTTTATAAATAACCATCAAATCTTTGGGACACCATTCCTTTCTCTTCATAAATTCATCTTGTAGATACTCTACCATCACCTATTACACTTTCCTTTACATTGCCGGAGCATACTGACTAAACGTGTCATGCACTTCAATGGGAGACATTTAAACATCCGAAATCCATCTAAGAGCATCTGTTGTGCAAATGCGCATTTCTTCACTCATTGGTTTCAATGAAGGAAGAAATCGCTTCTGCACACATGAAGCTTGCTGTTCATTACCATCCATTTCATCTTCCTGTAATCGATCTAGCTCCCTTTTAGAATGAAATACATTCTTTACATGCTCATATACTTTCTACGCAGTGTCCCTTGAGCAGGCAAGGACATTCAAATCCCTCAACCCCTGTGGGACATTCATGTCCGTCAAATCACTCCATATATCAATTAAATACGTTCCCATCCGTTCTATCAAAATATTCTGTTAAGGAATACCCCCTTGGTCAGAAATCGCAACTAAAACAACCGATTCATCCCCTCTTCTACATACTTTTTAGCCCACGTATACAATTCTCTCTTTCTGCCTTTAGATACTGTGCCACTAGTCACTATTCTTGGATCAGCTTGCGCCCCTTCAACCACTACAGGTGGAGCAGAGCCACCTGACAAAGAGTCAATAGATAGTTGAGGCAATACTGCTGGCAGTGCAGATGGAGCTATGGGGACGGCAACTGTCGGCAAGGGTGGAGATGCAGGAGTGGGAACAACAACGGGAGGAAGAGGAACAACAATGGGAAGAGGAGGAACAACAACGGGAGGAGGCACATAAGGAGGTGGTGCAGTTGAAACAGTTCTACATTCATTCAATAATTTATGAAGTAACTCATCTGATGTATGAAAATCCTGAGAGGGATATAGCTTTTGCACATCTAGTTGAAAAGCCCTATCCATACTTTTAATGGATTCTGACTGTACCTGCTGATCATGCAACAATGCTTTCTCAGCATTCGTTATGTGTCTACATCCATGCTTTTCTCTACTTTTGAGTTGCTGCATAGCTTTCTTCCTCCAATCTCTAACTGCGTCAAATGCTGCAGGCCTAGCCTTTTTTCTCAACAATACAGATTCTAAATGTTCTAGGTGGGCAATTTCAAAACTACCATAGACTGGCCACCGAAGTTCGGAAACATGTCTGGTCTGTCTGTGCCAAATTTCATTAAATACGATAGTTCCTAGGCCATACTTACAATACATTAAATAAGCCGGCGACCCATCGGGTGGTGCCGGTTCGCCTTGTTTTAAAGATTGTCTCTCTCTGCGGACTAATACCCAGAAACAGGATGACAATTTCCCAGGCATGTCAAATCACTGTCTTTACCTGGCGTTGTTTGTATTTGCAAAAACAAAACTGAAACCAATATCAGGAATTTTAAGAATCGGGGCACGACTCACCTGATTTCAAATTTCAAAAGGGTACGTTTGGATTACAAATCGTTGTTGCTGGTGTTTTCGAAAAACAGGCCTCGATATGGGGACCCTCGTCGTGATGTCCTACTAAACGATGTTCACCGTCCAGGGATCGGGCATGCAGTACTGCGGAGGAATCGCGTCTCAATTTGCAGGGGCCCCGTCACTCTCCGATCCCGGTCCGGCAGCCTCGTCTTCATCTAGTGATTTGACATCAATCCTGAGGGTCCCTATTCAGGCACCATCTGAAAGATTAAAAGAATATCGAGGCTTAATACCACATAATAGAAATACGCCAGTCACGAGTACTAAGAAACAAGTACACTTTATTTTAGAAAAACAGCTGTCTGGCTCTCAACACCCCGCAATGTGTGCAAGCAGACACTGTGAGATGAGAGAGTGCTGGACATTTAAAAAACATGAGTATTTATGCAGTTTTCTGACAATCCCGGACACATCGTCCAGCCCCTCTTTGTGTAACACATTTACCTAGGGTACATAGCCTTTCCACAAAACGAATACATTTTAAAACATCCTTGAATAGCTGGTTGTTTTCTGTTAAACACTTCATATGTTTTCCAAACATTGGACACAAAGGTAACAGTCCTTATTTCATTTACTTATATTAGTCTACCATTTGTTCTTAAGTTTAAAGTCAGCTTAGTTTCAAGGAGCGAAAACAAAGATTTCTGCAAAAGCACATGTCCAGCTATTCATCATTCTATTTTGCTATTTGAACAGGGAAGACACTGTTGGTACAGATGGCATCTAAATTACTGATTAGCACGGCTCTTGTTTAACTCCAAGGTTCCCTTAGTGCTGGACAAACAATCCACCTTAGCAGCTTCAGCATGCTTATCTACGTAGACACAGTACAAAGTTCATTTTGCTCTGCTGGAGCTGAAAACACAAATTCTAACATGGGACAGAAAGCAGGAGTTAATCAAAATGGCGGATAACTTAAAATGGCAGTGTAGTCAGCTTATTTCAGGTTCATTCCAATGCGATTTACATGCGGTGAGAATGTGCTTAGGCCAAGGTTTACTATCAGGTGATATTCATGCAAAATATACTTTTACAATTGGGTTGTTGAGTTGGGAAGCACCAGAGGCGTAACCAGGATTGTCTAGCAAATGGGGCCTGAAGCTAATGTAGTTGGGGGGTAAGAGGGCTCAGCAGCGCTGTGTGGACATTTACAGATATTTTTGTCAGTGCAGTGGGCCCAACTACATGAGCTTCAGGCCCCATTTGCTAGACAATCCTGGCTACGCCTCTGGTGCTTCCCAACTCAACAACCCAATCACCCCTTCAGCCCTTCCTACTCATCTCACAGCACCTCCCATAAGTGAGGAATGCATCTTTTGTTGGTAGATTTCCTTCATGAGGCTTAGCTAGGCCTGCATTCTTTTTCAAAGGGCCCTAGAAGAGAGCAAAAAAGGAGAAGGCATAATACAGCGGGAAGTTGGTGGAAGACGAGGGGTCAGGGAGTTGGCAGTAAAAGAAACGGGGCCTGGCTGGCAGAGAGTTAGAAGTTGGGAACACAACAATGAGCGAGGGACAAGGAAAGATGTCTCAGGCATGCAGCTCTCTGAGTCTACCCCACTGTGCCCGCAGAAAGAGACGTCCTATTCCTAGCTCTCTCCCGAATGGATACATTTGCCTGGAGAGCCCAGAACTAATGTCACTTAGGCAAAGGGTAAACAGAGGGAAGCTGAGCTGTGGGTGGCTGCACCAGAGGGGCTACCTAGGACATAGGGTTATGCCCGTAAGGGCTGCGGTCCCATTTGGGAGCATTAGGGACACGTGGAGGACGCAGGGTGCAGACCTCTGTCCGTTTCACTCCAGGATTAGGCCCCGATTGTCAGTGGTTGAGCCAGCCACTCCAAAATAGAGGAAGTTGAAGGCAGAAAGCAGCCCTCTTACCCCCAAGTCAAAGAGTGGGAAAGTCTTGCTACATCAAGAGCGTTTCAAATCTTTCACTTTTGAGAGCAGAGTGTTTACATTTAAAAATCATGAACAAGCAGCAATAAGAAAGCATACAGTAGCAGAGGACAGAAGACTGCCCTGCTCATATCAATACACCCCAATGACAAAGTCAAAGATTTAACTGACCTGCTTAGCTATTAGTGGCTCACACCTCACAATTATTATCATCTCTCCGTGAAACAAAACATCCTCTGAATTGGGGTGAAAGACAGATCTAATGTGCCAAAGGAAGGCAGCATGCAAATTCAGTTTCCTGCTCTCAGAGGAAGGAGGGTTGACAGCCCAATGGGTTAATGCACCCACTGCAGCCTCCTATATGTAGTCTGCAGGTGACACATTCAGTTGCTGGCGAGATGCTGATACAGGTTTGCTTGCTATGCAGGGGCCGGTGGTCACCTCACAGCACCTCGAGAAGGTGTCCTGTTTGAGTCCCAGTGCAAATATCTTATCAACCATGACCTGTATATTACACTCTTTCCCCTTGTTTTTTCCAGTCAGTTGGGGTCAGAGAGACAAGCTTTTGTATGGTTGTCACCAAGGCCAGAGTGCAGAAAACAAATGCACAACTGTTAGTAGGAATGCAGGTATTGAAGGGGCATTAACTGTTGGCTGATCGTACACACATTTTCAATAAATACATTGTTTTTTAAATATATCTGCAGGAGATTCAAGACATTGGATTAGAATTCAGGTCTCCAGCATTCCAAGACCAAGCACTTACCACTTGAGCCACTGGTGGCTGTGCTTCTGAGAGTAGCTTTTGGGTTGATTATCTTTCTCCTGCATGCCCCTGTGAGCATACCCATTTGCATTGTGAAACATGTTCATGGAAGCCAACGAGGATAGAAAATCTGGCCCCCGTTCCACCAAATACCAGCTAACTGCAATGGCCTAGAGGTTAAGTGCTTGCGTTACAGTGCTGGGGGCCTGGGTTTTATTCCTGCTTTCGGCACATAAAGGGAATAGTTGGGTAATCTCCTTGTACAGTTGCGGGTACCCACACTCCTTCTTAAAGGTTCAGTGGTTATGAAAAAAGTTCTGTGGTAAAGGGAGGGTGGAAGAAAGCAGAGAGGTGGAACTGTGGAGGTGAGGAAGTGCAGGGTAAATAAAGGAGGAGGCGGGGCAGGTTATAGGGGGAGGTAGAGCCAGATGAATGGGTTGCTGTGGAGAGGAGGAGGGGGGGGCTGGGTGAGTGGGGGTAAATCTATAGGAGAATGGGGATGTAGGATAAAGTGAGCCCTGGGGGGACAGGGAATAAATCTGCCCTGGGGAAGGTGTCATGGGGGAAGAGGTCACTGATGAATTGTGGAGGGTGGGGTGTTTAAAGAGGGTCCTAATGTGGGAAAAGGGGGCATTGAAGAGGGGAAAAAGGATGCCCAGTGGAGGGTGGAATGGAACCCACAATGGGCTGAATTCTTTTTTTAATCCATGTTTAGCGAGTACTTCCCAGAGGCCTGAGGGGCAAGGCCCACCCAAAATCTGTAAATGCCCACTCAGCACTCAGTGTGTGGCCATTTACACATATTTTTGTCAGTGCAGTCGGCCCAACTACATTAGCTTCAGGCCCCATTTGTTACACAATCCTGACTACGCCTCTGCTGCTTCCCAACTCAACAACCCAATCACCCCTTCAGCCCTTCTTACTCGTCTCACAGCACCTCCCATAAGTGAGGAATGCATCTTTTGTTGGTAGATTTCCTTCATGAGGCTTAGTTTTCATGGCACGGTCCTGGAATTGTTGCATAAGTGGAAGATCTCTCATTTACACCAGTTCATGGCCAGAGTTGCGATCTAGTCCTCACTCAATATGGCCGCCTCTCTCTATATCAACGCACTGAGCCTTCTACACACTGTGTTGTATATGTCCACTAGGAGCTTCGCTGCTGTTTCTTCTTACCTCTCTGTCCCGAATGCAGATTAGTTTCTCTCTTGCGTGCTCCCGTTCTCTAGCGGTTAGCGACTTCCTTGTTTCCTGGCGTTCGTGCCCTTTGCCTTGCACAGTGTCTTTTCTCGTTTATGCCGCCTGCACTCTGTCTTTCCTGTCCCTTTTAATTTCAACCGGGCCCTGCCTTCGGCTCTCTCCTGCTTACTCTCTTTCTATTGCGGGTAGCTTCTTGTATTTTCTGGTATCCTAGCCTTCTGTCTTTTGCAGCAATATCTTTCTCTGTACCGCATGCTTACTTCCTTAACTGTTCTTTTCCGTTTCCTCCGGAGCTCGCCTTCGGCTACTCCCGCTTTCTCTGTTCCTCCTGGTGGGTTGCTTCTTTCCCACTTTCCGGCGCTCTAGCCCTTCTGTCTTTGGCAGCGGTAACCTACTACACCGTTTGCCTTCTAACTATCTTATCCTGTCATACGCCCTTGCGTTTTACATTCACTATGATCTACTACCTGATTTCTCACTTATCTGTATTCTGCCTACCAGTATTATTCATCACTCCTCTCTGTTTTCTCTGGGGTTCCACCTGTTGGTCCCCAAGATAATCTTCTTTACTCACTGGAGGATCTTCCTGAGGACTCGACTCGTTGAATGTTCCACTCCTCTGATCTTCAATACGGTTTGGGTACTCTGACCTGAACCTTCATTAACTTCCATCTTGTGAGGACAATAGTCTCTTTGTTCACCAGTTTGGTGGGAACATTATTCCTTTCGGATTGTGCATTCTGAGTTCTACAAGGACTACTATAACCAGATCGACCAGGGTTTTTTGGTGCCTGAAGGCTTTTTCCCTGGCTTTGGACGGACTCCAGGGAGTTCCCTTTGGCGTGGGTTTCGATCCGAACCAAGGAGGCCTCTGGTGGAGCTCGGCCCTATTTGCACGACAAAAAGCAGAAGACGACCAAGGGGAAGTCAAAGGAAGGACGAAGATCAAGACAAAGGACCTCTGAAGACTTTCGAGATAGCTCATCAGAAGACAGAGGTGAGGAGGCATCACGGGAGGTTACTCCGGATCAGGACAGGCCTATGAGACTGATAGAACCCGTGTAGGGTTCTTAATCTCCAATCTGGTAGGGAACGCACTGGCATGGGCCACACCTCTAGTTACAGCCAACGATCCCACATTGCAAGATTCTGGTCAGTTTACTCAAGCATTCAGGTCAAGGTTCGACCAACCAGAAGTTTTGTACGCCTCGTACGAGGCCATGATGGAGATACTACAAGGCCGTTCTGATGTACAATCCTACGTGTCTCGCTTCCAGAAGGTATCAGCCAATGCAAGCTGGTCTGATTCTGCTCAACAGACCATATTCAGAAGAGGACTACACGAAGACCTCAAGGATGAACTGGCTCGCGTTGCACGCCCTACTTCCTTCCAAGAACTGATTACTATGGTACTCCAGATAGAGTACAGGCTCACCGAACACCGCCAGGAAAGGAAGAAAAACTGCAGCTATCCCCTCTTGAGAGAACCTCGGCCTCCGTCTCGGGAGTTGCTGACACCCGAAGAACCAATGCAAATCGGAACTGCCAGAGGAACGTTGCAGGCGCAGCAATCTCGGATTGTGCATGTATTGCGGCTCATCTAAACACATCCTCAGGAACTACCCGAGGGTACCACCTCGGCGGAAGGGAAACTTCACCCCCCGATCCTATGCATGGGAGATATCGGGGGTGTCTGAGGCAATCCCTGCAACCATACCCAAGCAGTAGACAAAGAGGAAGATGTCAGGTTAATGGTCTTCCAGGTTCGTCTGCAGCTGTCCCCCGACAGGTTTGTTGAAGCTTTGGCCATGTTAGACTGCGGAGCTGCAGGCATCTTTGTCGCCGTCACTTGGGCCCCGGAAAATCAGCTGCCACTATCAGCCAAACAGAAACCCATTCCAGTTGAAGGAGTAGATGGCACGCCCCTCTCTTCAGGTCCCATCGTCCTGGAGACCAGACCCCTCTCTGTTCTACTAGGAGAACATACTGAAGAAGTTGTTTTTGATCTCATCAGAGCTGCCCATTTCCCTGTCATTCTTGGCATCCCATGATTACGAAAGCATAACCCTAGGGTTGACTGGACTCTGAACACCTTGAGTTTCGATTCCACCTATTGCCATCAGAATTGTCTCCAGAATGCCGAGAACCTAGCTCAGCAAGGACTCATGTTCGACCTCCTCAATTCAGTAGTCTCCATGATACCAGCCCACTACAGGAAATTTGAGGAGGTTTTCGAAGACAAGGTACCTCGCCTGCTGCCTCCACACAGACCCGGAGATTGCTCCATAGATCTACAACCCAAAAATTCTGTACCATTTGGTTGCATGTATCCGCTATCACTGACCGAACGACAGGTTTTGAAAGAGTACCTGGAGGCTAACAACCAGAATTGCCTCATTCAGGAATCCAGGTCATCAGGAGGTGCATTCATTCCAAAATGGGATACTACAGAGCTCAGACCCTGTATTGACTATCGCGGTCTCAACCGCATAACCCTACGTGATCGGTATCCCATGCCCTTGATCTGAGACATCCTGGAGGCTGTGCAGGGAGCTAAAGGGTTCAGCAAGCTTGACCTCAGGGGTGCTTATCACCTTCTGAGGATCAAGAAAGGCGATGAATGGAAGACAGCCTTTCGCACTCTGAGGTAAGCCACGGACACCAGGTAAGAGTTTACCAGTTTATTCTGGACCCCGGAGGAGCAGGCCACCGCTGGGCAATCATTCAAACAACCAACTGGCCCGTGTGGAATGTTGACCCATAAACATGGAACAACATTCCACATGCGCCCTGATACAGAATACAACATATCTCCTCCCCTTATTGTACATCACAAAGTATAACTACAAATTGCAAGAAAAGAAACATTTTGAACAAGATAAATTAGCAAGGAAAACAAGAAAAATATGCAAAGAAAACAATAGCCGGTTCAAGATGAACACAGCCATAAATTCACATTGGAACCTCATTAACCCTCATTAACCCAGTGCAACAGATGTCCATATATTCATTTCATGTGACATCCTCAACCATGATGCACATTAATGCACAAAGTCTCTGAGTCTAATAGGAGGTCCACATCTTCTCACAGGCCGCCCCAACTCTACAACCTCTTCTCTCGACACATTAAAATCCTCAGGTCCACTCACACTCTGTTCCATCCACAACAACACCTGAAGTCTGGCTTCCCGTGGCACACTCGGGAACACAGGCACTCCTCTCTCCAGGTACAAAATCAAACACATCACTTCCATCACCATCCAAACCATCACAGTTCCCCACAGGTGTGGAATTTGTTCTGGATCCATCAACCACCACCACCCGCCTCTTACTCCATGCTGAACCATCCTCCAACAGCACGTAACGTTTACCACTCTTGACTACTTTCTTAGCAGGAAAGAATACACTACCACCCTTTTGGACGAATCTAGGATTCTTTACATGGACCAAATCTCCCTCCTTGACTTGCAACTCCTTCCTATTTCTCTGGGACAACCTCACAGCTTCCTGGCGTGCTAGAATCTTCTGCTGAACATTGTCCAAGTTCAACTCACATGGACCACCACCGCCTAGAACCATGGATCTCAAAGTAGTTCCAGGTTTCCTTCCCCTCATCAATTCGAAGGGTGTCCTACACGTGCTAACAGAAGGGGTTCTGCGATAAGCTGACAAATTTTCCGACACCACCCCCTGCCACTCAAGACCACTTGTCAAAGCCAACTGAATAGCATTCTTAATCATGCCATTAACTCTTTCCACCAAGCCATTGGCACTTGGGTTATATAAAGCAGTGTGATTTTGTTCTATACCATACTGCACCAAAAATTCCTTCTTGAGTTTGGAGGTAAACTGCACACCGTTGTCCGTGACCAAATTGGCAGGAATCCCTTCCCTATCAAATACCTTTTTTTAGAAAAGTTATAACACACTCTGTGGTCACCCTGCCAAATGCTGCAACCTCAACCCATTTGGATGTATAATCCACCAAAACCAAAAGAAACCTGGACTCTGGTTCCAAACATTCAAAAGGGCCCATGATATCTAAAGCCACCTTTGACCACACTTCTCTAGGAATATCAACAGGGTGAATAGGCTGAGGACGAACCACTCTGCTCTTGTCACTCATGGCACAAGCATGACACTCCTTCACCACCAACTCCACATCACGGTCCATGGCAGGCCACCAATACTCCTCCCTCAGTCTTCATTTGGTCAAAGAATGACCTAAATGCCTCTCATGAGCCAACGCGACAATCCTCTCCCTCAAGCTGATGGGTGGAATCAATTTCGCTCCTCTCGATACACCCCAAGGACCAACGGGTAACTCGTCCAAAACCTGGGAGTAACCCCTGCCCTCTGGTCTATCCTTAACTACCTCCCAACCTTTGCTAAGGCCCTCCTTGACCCAACACAACTCGGCATCATTTTCACTTTCAATGGTCCAAAGAGACTTATCAATAGCAGGGATAACACATGCAACTTGAAACTCCTCCTCTTCTCCCATACCATCGCCATGAAGATTCCATGATTCTGCAGTAGGCAACCGCGACAAGCAATCTGCTACAACATTTTGTCTACTGGGCACATACTCCATGGTGAAGCTATACTCCTGCAACTCCACGGACTACCAGGCTATCCTTGGAGATACTGCCCCAACCCCTTTGGTGGAAAACACATGCACCAGGGGCTTATGGTCAGTCCTGACCACGTATGGAATACCCCAAAGAAACGTCCTGAAGTGTTTAGACGCCCAGGTCACCGCCAAAGCTTCTCGCTCAATCACAGAATACCTTCCTTTAGCACCCCTCAAAGTACTAGATGCAAAAGACACTGGTTTGCACTCCGCTTCACACCATTGTCCCAAGACTGCACCTATTCCCACTTCGCTGGCGTCTACAGTGAGAATGGTTTTGTATTTGGGGTCAAAAGACCTTAAACATGGGGCAAGATCCACACTATTCTTCACAGCCTCAAACTCCTCACCACACCAGACCATTCAAACCTAACACTTTTTTTTAACAATGCTCTCATGGAAATGGTTTTGTCAGAATAGTTAGGAATAAACTTCACATAGTATTCAGCTAGCCTTAGAAATGCCTTAAACTGATCCTTATTGGCGGGAGCCGGGGTATCCTTCAACACCTGCACTAGCTCTGCCTTGGGACTGATTCCTTGGGTAATAAGGGTATGACCCAAATATGTCACTTTATCCACCCCCACCTGACACTTTGCCAATTTTACTGTCAAACCCTTTCTTTTCAAAAGGTTCATCACTTCACGCACCGTACTATCATGTTCCTCCCTACAACCACCCCACACCAAAGTGTCGTCCTGGATATAACATACACCCGACAAGCCGCCAAGTAATTCTTGCATCAAACGCTGAAACACAGCCGATGCCGACGCAAGACCAAAAGACATGCAGCAAAAGCGATACGCTCCAAATGGGGTCACAAAAGATGTAAGAGGCCTAGAATCTACATGTAGATCAATTTGGTGATATGCCGCAGACAAGTCAAACGTAGAAAAACATTTGGCCTTACCTAAGGTGAGTAGCAATTCATTAATGTTTGGCAAGAGATGACGGTCAACCCAAATATTCGAATTAAGCTCCTGCAAATCCACACGCATCCTAAGATTTCCATCCCCTTTCTTAACCAACATCACCGGGAACAACCATTCAGAGGACTCAATAGGTTCAATGACCCCTTCCGCCATCAGCTTATCCAATTCCAACTTGAAGCCATTCCTTGCCAAAACTGGGACACCCCTCACCTTGTGTACCTTAGGCACTGCACCCCTTTTTAGAATGATGTGATGAGAAAATCCTTTGAGTTTCCCCAACTGATCAGAAAACACTTCAGGAAACTCAACCCCAAGTGATTCAGACGTCACATGCCCCCTCACATCCTCACCCTCGTGAATGCTCAGCACAGGTACCTCCTTCCCCGGGTGGATTTCAAAGCTCAAAGTAGCTTGTTCGTCCCATCCCAACACACTGGTACCTTTGAGTGCAACATACAACTTGCCCATTGTTTGTCGACCCCCGGAATTCAATGCAAGATCAATCATAGCATAACACACAAATGGATTTTGTCCATAAGCACTGGGACTAATGTCAGAAGCACACAGGGTTGAGATCTCCTTGCCCAGTCTCTCCACGTATACCTCTGGAGACACAATGGTGTAGGGAGAGCCCAAATCTACTAACATGTCTATGGGATAGCCATCCACCAGCACTGAGACCCACGGACCTTTCTGTGAAACCCCTTCCACATGTAAAATTACTCCTTGCTCCACCTTAGCAGTGGACTCAACCTCCTGATCGGAAACACACCCATCCGACACCACACCAATCACACCATTATATTTGCACATACGAGCATAATGTCCTCTGCATTCGCCTTTTCTACACACAACATTAACTGCAGGACACTTCTTGGAGCCAGTGAAATGGCTCGGCCAGCCACATTTCTTGCAAGGCTCCTTGCCATTAAGTGGCCTCCCACCCTGACTGTCATTTTTATTGAGTTTCTTTTTGTTATCTCCACCGCCTCCTTTTCCACATGGTAAAATAGCCTGCACAACATCTCTGGAACCCTCTCGCTCAGTCACTATTTGCACGCTCGCTCTGGAAGCTTCGATAGCCCTGGTAATCTCGACCACCTTCTCCAATGGTGGGTCGCTTTCTATCCAAAGTCTCTCCCTGATCTTCTAGTTACTTGTTTTCATCATTACCTGATCTCTGATGTACTCATCCACAATCCCTGAAAACGTACAAGTGGCCATCAGGGTCCGCAATGTCGTTACATATGTCTATGGATTCGCCCGACCCTTGTGCCCTTGAGAAGAACTTATAACGCTCCAATGCCACATTTATCCTTCTACCAAAGCGAGCATCTAATTTTTTAAGTGCAGTTTCATACGCGCTCACAACTCTTTCTCCTTCCCCACTGCCAGGCACAAACACCTCCTCCCAAGGTAGATGACGGAAAACACGCAGCCCTTCAGTGCTTATGCAGTTGAGAAGCGCTGCTTCTTTCTCATCATCAGAGAACTTTGCACCTCCAGCATCCCTCAAATATATTTGAAAGGAGTCAATCCATTGATCCCACGGGGCCACTGGCTCACATGGAGTTGGCAGAAATGCAGGGGGGGGGGTCTAGCAGCCGTGTGCCACATGTCTTATGCACCAATACTGGACCGGTACAGAAGCAAGGTATTTCTCCAGAGAAATTAGATGCCCCAAAAGGAGAATATCAAGGGTGAGTGACCACCGGAATCCCCCAGCTGCCTCACAACACGAAGTCAAGCCGTAAAATTATGCCCCCTCACCTGTTAATTGTGCCCAATAACGTGTGAGCTGGCCAATATACACAGTACTTTGGAAGAGGGAACGCCCGTACATGCACTGCAACACAAGAGAAGAACGTGTGTGCCGGTCCCACACAGACTGCTGTCCAAACAACACAGCTGAGAGTGCACTGACAGTACCTTGGGGCAGAGAACACCCCCCTCTGCGCTGCAAGCAACAGGAGTCACTCACGAAATGTACGTTCTTTGGCCCCTCCTTCCAGCCCTAAGCGTCGTGTGCATGAGTCAGCCCTCGATCCCAAACCAGGATCACGCCCCAGGACGTGATGACAGGGAAGAGGCTGACTGCTGGTACACTCCGGACGTTTCCGGGATGCTGCAGTAGTGGACGATAGCTTGCGCCACTGCGTCGCTGCATTACCACACATAGCTGCCCCCTCCTAGAAGCAGCCATGGGGCTCCGCAGAAACTGCGCCTCCCTCCTGCCGTGACTGCTGCAACGGGTGCGGCACCCGTAACTAGGATTGCAGCTGCCTCCCACCTGGGACCATGTCACGGTCCGATCCAGGCAGCGGGCCCCAAAACCGACCAGCCGGCAAACAGCAGCGTCGCGGAGCACCACTGTGCTCAGGGATGAGGACCGCGGTTGCAGCCAGCAACGGCCACCCCTCGCCTGAGGAAAGCTCTCAGCTAGAACACATCCAGCGAGGGCAACCACCCGCAACACCAGCGTTAGGGTCCGGTCACCCACAGCGCAGCTGGGTCCAAGAAGACAGCGCCGGGCCCGAGGCAGACACACTCCGCGGTTCCTGCTCCTGCAATCTCAGCCGGAGAATCACAACAACCCTGCACATGTGGGACGGGGGTCCATTCCATCCTCGTCGCCAATGAGGTAAGCCACGGACACCAGGTAAGAGTTTACCAGTTTATTCTGGACCCCGGAGGAGCAGTCCACCGCTGGGCAATCATTCAAACAACCAACTGGCCCGTGTGGAATGTTGACCCATAAACATGGAACAACATTCCAAACGAGCCCTGATACAGAATACAACACACTCCCATGGGACTAAATGAATACAAGGTGATGCCTTTTGGTTTAGTGAACGCGCCCGCTATGTTTCAAAGGTTTATAGACAAGATCTTCTCTGACCTCCCCTACATATCAGTGGTGGTTTACTTAGACGACATTCTGGTCATCTCCCCTACGTTAGCCAGACAGCATTTACATGTAAGGGAAGTTCTTAGACGACTTCAAGAGAACCATCTCTATGCCAAACCTGAGAAGTGCCATTTGATACATCTACGGTATCGTATCTAGGTTAAATCCTATTGAAAGACGGCATCCAGATGGACCCGAGAAAGAATGAAGCCATCCTAAACTGGCCGGAAACCTCATACAGTGAAAGAAGTTCAACAGTTCCTAGGCTTGGCAAACTTTTATCGTCGCTTTAACCCCAGGTTCTCTGAGATTGTCCTACCCATCACCAACCTGCTCAAAAAGGGGGTAAGGTTTGAAGTAAGCCAAACCGTTAAGCAAGCCTTCCAAACTCCCAAGGAACTTTTCACTTCGTCTCCTACCCTAGTACAGCCAGATCAGTCTAGTCCATTTATACTAGAGACAGATGCATCGTAGGTGCTTTGGGTGCCGCACTCTTGCAGAAGACCTCGGACGATCAGGAACATTGACTGGTGTACTTTTCCAGAACGCTTACAAGTAGCAAACTTAATTACTCAGTGCTCGCAATAAAACAAGCTTCCGAAGGGAGCAGCTCACCCGTTTCTAGTACGCACTGACCATCGCAACCTGAAGGTGCTCCACCAGATGGAGTGTACCAATTCACAGCATGCCAGATGGGCGTTCTACTTCTCCCAGTATGACTTCAGGATTACATACATCCCAGGAACCGAAAAAAGGTTGACTGATGCCTTATCTAGAATCTCCAGCCAAGAAGTCGAGGAACCCGTAAGATGCGAACCCCTTTTGCCCAACAAGAGGTTCATTGCTCTTCTTCCAGTTTTCCATCAGAGGGTACGAGAAGGGCTTCAGAACTTCGATGGATCGCACTTCCACTCACGCTACAGGACGGACTATGGTATCATGGTTCAGCACTGTACCTTCCTACCCAGGATTTACAGTCACAGGCACTTTCATGGTGCCATGAGTCTCCATTGGCTAGACACAAGGGTCAAAAGGATACCCAGGAGCTACTTCAGCGGCTGTTTTGGTGGCCCAG
This sequence comes from Ambystoma mexicanum, assembly GCF_040938575.1. Taxonomy (NCBI): domain Eukaryota; kingdom Metazoa; phylum Chordata; class Amphibia; order Caudata; family Ambystomatidae; genus Ambystoma; species Ambystoma mexicanum. The sequence goes on from NC_090923.1 coordinate 989,754,743, forward strand.
GATATCCAAGGATGTCAAACAGAAGGTGTCTACCTGCCCTGTGTGTTCTGCATATAAGATCACCAATGGACGTCCTCTTGGGCACCTCCAACAAGGAGAACTACCATCCAGACCATGGGAGCATGTTTCCACAGACTTTGTAGTGGACCTTCCCTCCTCCGATGGCCAAAAAGCTATTATGGTGACCATAGACTCCTTCAGTAAACTAGCTCACTTTTCTTCCCTTTCAGGGCTACAAACAGCATCAGAGACCACCTCGATATTTCTCAGAGACATAGTCCGGTTACACGGTCTGCCCATCACTATGGTGTCTGATCGAGGGACACAATTTACCTCTAAATTCTGGGGTACTCTATGTGTTCAACTAGACATCCAAAGAGCACTATCTTCAGGATATCATCCACAAAGTAACGGCCAAACAGAGCGCCTCAATGCCAATCTGGAAAAGTATCTCAGTTGCTTCTGTAACCGTGAACAGAATAATTGGGCTTCACTACTCCCATTGGCGGAATTCACCTATAATAACACTCTACACTCTGCCATACGCATGAGCCCATACTATTGTACTTATGGATACCATCCGCACCATCTCCCTTGGACCAAGTGCTCTTCCACCAAGTCGCCATCAGTGGACAGCCTCCTTACTACCCTGAGGTCCATCAAGAGACTAGGAGTACCTTGGAGGAAAGCTGCAATAGGTACAAGAGATGGGCAGACGTCAAGAGAAGATCAAACTCAGATTGGGAAGTCGGAAGACAGGTTTGGCTGTCTACACGTTATCTACCCAGATGGGTTTGCACTGGGAAGTTTTCACCCAGATATATTGGGCCTTATCCCATTGTGGAGAAGATGAACCCTGTTGCCTTCCGACTTTTCCTTCCCGAACAACTGCATCAGGTACATTCTGTGTTTCACACCTCGTTCCTGAAGGAATACATTCCCAATCTGTTTTATCGGACCAGGCGCAAGCATCTGGTTCGAGACTCAATGGAGCCTGAAGAATACGAAGTTTCACATCTGGTTGACTCTAGATACAGAAGAGGAGTCCTTCAGTACCTGGTTCATTGGAAGGGCTATCCAGTGTCTGAACGCACGTGGGAACTCAGGAGCCATGTCCACGCACCCAGATTGCTCAAACACTTCCACTGTCTCCAACCTGGTAAACCCAGGGGGGGCGAGTATGAAGAGAGGGCATACTGTCATGCCGCAGTCCTGGAAGTGTTGGCATAAGTGGAAGATTTCTCATTGACACCAGTTCACGGCCAGAGTTGCAGTCGAGTCCTCACTCAATATGGCCACCTCTCTCTATATCAACGCACTGAGCCTTCTACACAGTGCGTTGTATCTGTCCACTAGGAGCTTCGCTGCTGTTTCTTCGTTCCTCTCTGTCCCGTATGCAGATTAGTTTCCCTCTTGCACTCTCGTGTGCTCCCGTTCTCTAGCGGGTAGCTACTTCCTTGGTTCCTGCTGTTCGTGCCCTTTGCCTTGCACAGCATCTTTTCTCGTTTAAGACCGCCTGCACTCTGTCTTTCCTGTCCCTTTTTCCTTTCAACTGGAGCCCCACCTTCGGCTCTCTACCGCTTACTCTCTTTCTATTGCGGGTAGCTTCTTGTATTTTCCAGCATCCTAGCCTCCTGTCCTTCGCAGTGCTATCTTTCTCTGTCTCGTGTGCTTACTTCCTTACCTGTCCTTTTCTGTTTCCACTGGAGCTTCGCATTCGGCTACTCCCGCCTTCTTCGTTCCTCCTGGCAGGTTGCTTCTTTCACACTTTCCGGCGCTCTAGCCCTTCTGTCTTTGGCAGTGGTAACTTACTACACCGTTTGCCTTCTAACTATCCTATCCTGTCGTACGACCCTTACGTTTTACATTCACTCTGATCTACTACCTGTTTTCTCACTTACCTGTATTCTGCCTACCATTGTTATTCCTCACTCCGCTCTTTTTTCTCTGGGGTTCCTCCTCCTATGGTCCACAAGATAATCTTCTTTACTCACTGGAGCATCTTCCCGAGGACTCAACTCGTTGAAAGTTCCACTCCTCTGATCTTCAGTACGATTCGGGTACTCTGACCTGAACCTGAATCTTCATTACCCTTCTATCTTGTAAGGACAATAGTCTTATTGCTCATCAGTTTGGTGGGAAAATTATTCCTTTCGGATTGTGCATTCTGAGTTCTACAAGGACTACTATAACTGGATCGACCAGGGTTTTTTGGGTGCCTGAAAGCTTTTTCTCTGGCTTTGGGCAGGCTCCAGGGAGTTCCCTTTGGCATGGGTTTCGATCCCAGCCAAGGTGCGCTCTGTGTCATTTACCTAGAAATGAAATGCTTGTATGAAAAACAAGTGCTGAATGACATCATACACAATAGCAAACAAATGAGTTTAAGTACTTTGACAAAGGAATAATTGTTAAAAACAATACGGTGTGTTTCTTTTCCAGAACCTGTACATGCTTTGTAATAAAACAATTGCGCCAACAACTCAGACTAACAATATAAAAGAGAAATTCTGTGATTTTCAACAGATCTTGGGAGAGACCAATAAGCTCTCATAAGGATAATTCAAAAAGGAAAAAAGAAATTCTGTGACTGTTAACAGATTCCGACAGCAACCAAAAAAAGCCTTCAAACGTAATTCAGTGATTCCAAGTAGACTTCAAGTCAAATTCATAAGGAACCTCCTGAAGAACCGTCAGAAAAATAGACGGGGAAACACGTGTCGAGGAACCATATGACGAACCATATAAGAGGAACGAGGAACCATATGAGGAACCATATAAGAGGAACTATATAAAGTTATTTGAGGAATCAAATTAGAGGAGAGCATAACATTTTGAAAAAACCCTTAAAATCTGTGCGAACTTTGTGCAAATCCGAAAATGACAAGACTTTCCACAAACCAACTGGGTAAATTTACATTTTAAGCAGTGAATGCTTTGTGGAAGAAACATATCTGTAGAATAATATTGCACAAACCCATTGTATGATCAACAGTGCGCAAATGAAGTCGTAAAAATCAAATAAAGGCGCCATTTCAAAACAATACAGGACTTTTCTCTTTATTTTCAAGTTTCCAAACCCTGGTCAGCCTGAGGGTACCTGTATTTTGAACTAGAGCTGCCGTTCTCATACTACAATTTTTTCTTATCTTCTTCAAAAAATCAACACACACATAACAATCTTAAGGGTGCCAATAGCCGCCACAAGGCTGATTAACCAAAATAGTGCGCTCTGTGGGAGCTCGGCCCTATTTGCATGACAAAAGGCAGAAGAAGACCAAGGGGAAGTCAACGGAAAGATGAAAATCAAGACAGAGGACCTCTGAAGACTCTCGAGACAGCTCATCGGAAGACCGCGGTGAGGAGGAGTCTCAGGAGGGTACGCCGGATCAGGACACTTACTAGGCCTGCATTTCTTTTCAAAGGGCCATAGAAGAGAGCAAAAAAGGAGAAGGCATAATAGAGCGGGAAGTTGGTGGAAGACGAGGGGTCAGGGAGGTTGGCAGTAAAAGAAACAGGGCCTGGCAGAGAGTTAGAAGTTAGGGAACAAAACAATGAGCGAGGGACAAGGAAAGATGTCTCAGGCATGTAGCTCTCTGAGTCTTCCACACTGTGCCTGCAGAAAGAGACGTCCTATTCCTAGCTCTCTCCCGAATGGATACATTTGCCTGGAGAGCCTAGAACTAATGTCACTTAGGCAGATAGTAAACAGAGGGCAGCTGAGCAGGCACACCCCTTCACTTTACTATGCTCCCGGGTGGCTTCTGGGAGAAAAAAGGTATCAGTATTCCAGCAAGATCATCTTCACCTAGGCCACCGTCACTAAGGTTTACAAAGCAGGCTGTGACACCTTCTGGGGCATAGGTGGCCAGGCCTACATGGAAGAACACATATCCTAACCCTAAGCTGTATGGGTGGCTGCACCAGATGGGCTGCCTAGAACATTGGGCTGTGCCCGTAAGGGCTGTGGTCGCATTTGGGAGCGTTAGGGATGCGTGGAGGACGCAGGGCGCAGACCTCTGCCTGTTTCCCTCCAGGGTTAGGCTCTCATTGTCAGTGGTGGAGCCATCCACTCCAAAAGTGAGGAGGTTGAAGGCAGAAAGCAGCCCTCTCACCCCCAGGGCAAAGAGTGGGAAAGGCTTGCTACATCAAGAGTCTTTCAAATCTTTCACTTTTGAGAGCAGAGTGTTTACATTTAAAAATCATGAACAGGCAGAAATAAGAAAGCATACATTAGCAGAGGACAGAAAACTGCCCTACGCATATCAATACACCCCATTGACAAAGTTAAAGATTTAACTGACCTGCTTAGCTATTAGTGGCTCACACCTCACAATTATTATCATCTCTCCATGAAACAAAACATCCTCTGAAGATCTAATGTGCCAAAGAAAGGCACATGGAAATTCAGTTTCCTGCTCTCAGAGGAAGGAGGGTCGACAGCCCAATCGGTTATGCACCCACTGCAGCCTCCTAGGTGTAGCCTGCAGGCGACACATTCAGTTGCTGGTGAGATGCTGATACAAGTTTGCTTGCTATGCAGGCGCCAGTGGTCACCTCACAGCACCTCGAGAAGGTGTCCTGTTTGAGTCCAAGTGTGATTATCTTATCAACCATGACCCGTAGATTACACTTTTTTACCTTGTTTTTTGCAGTCAGTTGGGGCCAGAGAGACAAGCTTTTTTTATGGGTTTTACCAAGGCCAGAGTGCAGAAACAAAGGCACAACTTTTAGTAGGAATGCAGTTACTGGAGGGGCATTAGCTGTTGGCTGATCGCGAAGGGCAATGCATACCCATTTTCAATAGAAAATTGTTTTTAAAAAATATCCGCAGGAGATTCCGGACATTGGATTAGAACTCAGGTCTCCAGCATTCCAAGACCAAGCACTTATCACTTGAGCCACTGGTGGCTGTGCTGCTGAGAGTAGCTTTTGGGCATATATATCTTTCTCCTGCATGCCCCTGTGAGCATACCCATTTGCATTGTGAAACATGTTCACTGAAGCCAACGAGGATAGAACATCTGGCCCCCCCTTTCCACCAAATGCCAGCTAATTGTGGGGGCCTAGAGTTTAAGTGCTTGTGTTACAGTGCTGGGGGCATGGGTTTGAGTCCTGCTTTCGGTACATAAACGGAATGGTTTGGTTATCTCCTTGTGTAGTTGCGGGTACCCACACTCCTTCTAAAAGGTTCAGTGTTTATGAAAAGAGTTCCGTGGTAAAGGGAGGGTGGAAGAAAGCAGAGAGGTGGGACTGTGGAGGTGAGGAAGTGCAGGGTAAATAAAGGAGGAGGCGGCAGGGACATCATTTCACCAAAATGCCAGGGGTAGCGGAAGTGACATCACACGACCCTTGACCCCTGATGACATCACAGGAAGTGATGTCATTTGACCCCACCCCAAAGTGATATTGCGGGAAGCAATGGAACACAACCTTTCACCCGTTGACAAAACAGGAAGTGGCATCACATACCATTGTACACTACGAAAAAATATGGTTGCGATATTACTATAATGTGATGTACATTTCATACCTGAATGGATCGCCATATGTATCGTTATGATCAGTGTGTATAGGCTCATATTACCAAATTACTGTGATTGCAAGCAGACGTCCATGACCAAATGATAATGATGTGTTATTATATAGCACTTAAGCTTAAGCGCTTTACATAGAAATAATATACACCCAATATCACCCAACCTGTGTTGGTACCCATTTATCGACCTCAGAAGGAGTTGAGGCATTTGAGAACAGACTAAATCAGTGTGCCTGAAATAAACCTTTAATGAGTCTAGCAATTATTGTATAGAATTCCAGAAAGACACATTTTTTGGCATTCCTATTCTTTCTTATTTAGATTCAGTGCTGAAAGTGTTAGACTTGTGGCCCTCATGTTCTTATTTTTCTTCTATTTTGAGGGGCCTGTACAAGAAAGCTAGCCACTCCAGAATGAAAGAGCCACACGGTGATGGCCAAAGCCCAGGAGCTTGCATTGCAAAAAAAAGAAAAAAAAATATGTTTTTTTTTTTAGAGGTCGCAAGGGAGACCACAGAGGTCGCAAGGGAGACCTCAGAGGACTTGCGACCTCTGGTGACCCCCAAATGACGTCCCTGGGATAAGGGGCAGGTTATAGGGGGAGGTAGAGCCGGATGAATGGGTCGCTGTGGAGAGGAGGGGGGCTGGGTGAGTGGGGGTAAGTCTAGAGGTGCATGGGGATGTGGGATAAAGTGGGCCCTGGGGAGACAGCGAATAAGTCGGCTCTGGGGATGGTGTCGTGGGGGAAGAGGGCGCTGATGAATTGTGGAGGGTGGGGTGTGTAAAGAGGGTTCTAATGTGGGGAAAGGAGGCATGGAGGAGGGAAAAAGGGTGCCCAGTAGATGGTGGAATGGACCTCACAAAGGGCTGACATTTAAAAAAAATCTTGTAATCCATGTTTAGCGAGTGCTTACCAGAGGCATACACAGGGTGGGGCCTGAGGGGCAAGGCCCACCCAAAATCTATAAATGCCCACTCAGTAGCGCTGTGTGGGCATTACAGATATTTTTGTCAGTGCGGTGGGACCAACTACATTAGCTTCAGGTCCCATTTTCTAGACAATCCTGGCCATGCCTCTGGGTCAAAGACTTTCGACTGTAAAGAGAATTTACCTAGACACCTGTATGACGATTTCAACCCCTTTTTCGTGCCTTTCCCAAGGCCTTCTGGTGACGGTAGTCTCAATAATAGGGTAATCCCAGAGATTTTCCCGATTGAGCACCCACATGGTGCCTGACTCCTCTGTAGCTGGTTTTACCCTCTAACACTAACAGTTCTTTGTACTTTCTTCAATTAGCTGCTTGCTAATTTTGTTCAACACAGTTCTGTTTCTTATCGTCTCTCCTCTCAACTCACCGTCTGTGATGAACCACTTGGCTTTTATTGTCTCTGGAGTCAAGGCCGGTTCCACGGTGGCAAGCGTCTCCCCCCAGCTTGGATATCAGTAGTGGAGAGCCCTGTGTACCGTTGCTGCAACACACGCTGGCTATTGTTCGCGATCTCATGATTCCTTCCACTGAGGTTTCATGGGCCTAGGTCGGAAAGGGCAAAGTTGCTTCTCTCCTTGTCACCCTTTCGGTTCTCGCAGTCTTTCTCCGCCTCTTGAACTGCTGTGCTGGGTTTGCTCTCTCGTCGTGCGGTCTGCCTTGCTCGTATTGTGCTCTCGTGCTCCACCTTTTATGCCAGTGGGGAAGGGAAAGGGGCATCAGATGTGTGTGATTCAGGTCAATTGCCTGACTTTGCCTAACCCTTGTGTTGGGACATGTCAGATAAACAGCTCTGGTGTTTGTCCATCGTCTTTTGTGGTGTGCGAAAGTGTTCACGTCAGAAAAGGGGGGTAACATGTTAGAGTATCCTATGTGGTAGGCTGGGGAAAAGGACCCTGAGAACCCCCCATCCATGTGATCCTCCCTCACTGGTCCACCACCAGGAACTGGATCCAATAGCGATGGCCGTGTCCTGGCCACTTGGATTACAGATCCCTGGGGACTAGACAGGGAGACACCTTCTGGTTTCTCACACTGAGTTCCATTTAACTCAGAAAATAATTTTACCTTCATTTTATCCTCCTCTTCATCCTAGAAAGAAAGAGAAGAGGTTACACAGGCTTGATCCAAGACATGCACTTAGTTTCTACATCTCCAGGATGTCTAAACTAAGACAAGATGACCAACTTTTTGTAGGCTGCACAGGCCACAAGTTGGGTATGACAATTTTGAAACAAACTTTATCAAGATGGATTATTTTAGGAATGTCTGAATGATACAGATTAGCGGGAAAAGATCCTGTGGAGGGTCTTAGAGCTCATTCGAACAGGGGTCATCGCTACCTCCTCTGCCTTACAGCGGGGTGTCCCAATTAAAGATATTTGTGTGGCAGCCACATGGTCATCCATACACACTTTTAACAACCACTATAATCTGGACTCTTCCTCAAGCCGGGAGGTTTTATTTGGAAAGGCAGTGCTACATTCTGTGCACACAGACCTATAAAGGAACTCCTAAATTATCAACATTCTGACTCCCTCTTCCAGGAATACATACACTGTTTTGGGAGTTTATCATAAGATGAGGAATACATGGGAGGACACAATCCATTCGAAGAACAAGTTACTTACCCATGATAACATTCTTCAGACGGGATGTTCCTCCCACGTATTCCTCATCGCCCCTTCCAACCTGCCCTGCAGTAGAATTTTCCATGTAATTGATATCCTATACATGTTCAAAACGGAACTGAAGCCAACAGTCACTGCGCATGCTTTATACCATCAATGACATTGAGACAGAGGCCTCTGAGGGACATCGAGTCGACAGGCATCGATGCGCAGCGCCCTCTGCTGGAGAAAAATTTCCCATGCAGCCATATGGAAATATCATAAGATGAGGAATACATGGAGGAACATCCAGTCGAAAGAACGTTATCATGGGTATGATATGATATGAAATTTTATTTATGTAGCGCCTATACATAGAGTGTTTCGAGGGAGCAAGGGAAAATACAATACATTCTTACAAGGCCTTTAAACATTAACAATGGTCAAACTAATTATCGTACTAGGCCTGTTGACATTTCTGATGGTGCAAGAACATTTGACAATAATGAGGAAAGGAGGGGTGGGCGGATGAGGTGAGGGACAAACAGTAACCATGGTACTAGGCCTGATGACATTTATGACAGTGCAATAGCATTTGACAATAATGAGGAAAAGAGCGGGGGCTGGATGAGTTGAGGAACAACCAATAACTATCGTACTAGGCCTGACGACATTTCTGATAGGGCAAGAGTATTTCACAATAGTGAGGAAGTGAAGGGGGGATGGATGAGGTGAGGCAGGCAGATGGAGAAAAACAGGCCGCAGCCGTCAGTTACCTGCCAGGTGAACACTTGATGCTTGATGGGTAAGTAACTTGTTCTACTACTGTGGCGGTTGTGCCTAGTGCACAGCCATGGCCCCCAGAATCTGGCCACTGACCACAGCACAATTAACTATATAACAAGTACGTACCATACACCATCAACTAATAAAACTCACCCTGACCCTCCTGCATTCGAAAAGATGTCTGCAGACTGGGCAGCATTTCCAAAACCTTTTTTCAACGAGAAAAATAGCTCCACGTGTCCGTCATTCCACTTCCCTACCATTTCTACTCCCTCTTCCAGCCATCAAATGACCCCAAATGTATTTTCCAAGCCGTCCGTCAACGGCGCTGTACACAATCAGCTACGGCACCTGCCCGGCCTTTTACAACCAACAAACACAGCCTCATAACATCTTTTTTCTACTTGCCCACCCTTCCAAGCCCCTCTTTACACCACCAAATGACCCAAAATGTGTTTTCTAGACTTTTTCCCCACCATGCTATCCGCAGCCAGCTGTGCCTCTGTGCAGATCCAACATGGGGCCGTTTGCAAAAATATGATGCACTTCACGCTTTTCACCATCCAATCAGCGGGCACGTCCGATGTCCGCGGACCTCACGTCACCCTCTGGCCCAAATTGCTGCCTGTCCGCAGACCAAACATGGAAGTAAGTCTGAACCCAGATATCACTATTTTTATTTACCTACTTTTTGGTCATTTAAAAAAAAAAAAAACGATGGATTTACACCAAATTTACAAAAGCACGATTTCTGGACCAAGCCGCCACTCCTGCTGCAAACCTGGTGAAAATCCGTCCAGCGATTTGGGCTGTTGTCGTGGGCAAAACCTATTTTCCATTGTATCTATGGGAGAAAAACAAACATTTTGGGACCCCCTATAACTTTGCCCCCCTTGAAGAAACCTCACCAAACTTTGCAAGATCGATCCGACAGGGCCATATACTTTCTTTGCAAAGTTTTGTGAGGATTCGTCCAGGTGGTGCGAAGTTATAAACTGCCCAGATAGTGTTCTTCCTATGAGTTGAGCAACTTAACCATGACTACAGACTGCTACCACAGGCCCTGTAAAATAAATATATATGTATATTACACGCCCCACGGTAGTGGCCGCGTAGTTATGGTTAAGTTGCTAAACCCACAGGAAGAGCACTTTTTGGGTGGCTTATAACTTTGCTCCCCCTGCACGAATTTTCACCAAACTTTGCAAAAAATGATATGGTCCACATTGAATCGTTCTGCAAAGTTTGGTGAGGTTTGGTCCAGGGGGGGCAAAGTTATAGGGGTGGTCCCAACATTTCTTTTTTTCTCATAGACTGAATGGAGAAAACATTTCTGTCGCGCCTAAATCCCAAAACGCTGGATGAATTTTCACCAAATTTGTGGCAGGAGCGGTGGCTTGGTCCCAAAAGCGTGCTTTTGTAAATTTGGTAAAAATCCAACCAGTATTTTTTTTTTTTTAAACGACCAAAAAGTAGGTCTAAAAAAAATTAGTGATATCTATGTCTGCTCCGCGGACACACTTCCCTGTTCGCTCCGCGGACAGGACACTGATTGGCTAATCGGCTTGTGTCATGTCCGCGGACACGTGACATGTTCTCTGATTGGCTGGAAGGAGGCGTGAGGTGCGTCAAATTGTTTGGATTCGCCCACCATATTGGATGCGCGGACATGCGCTGGATGTGAGCATAAATCCAATTTTGGGGAGTGTGTTGGTGTGTATGAGTGCTTGGAGAGGGAGGGGGAGTAAGAGATGGGTCAAATGCTGTATTTGTTTAGGTGGGAGAAGGCCGGGATGTGTTTGTGGTGTCCGTGGTCACTGCGGTTGTCCGCGGACATACTAGACACTTGCGCACTACTGGCTATTTAAGTTTAGTATGATGTTGGTTTGGGTCGTTAGAAGAGCATTGGGTAAAGAGGGTATGTATTGAAGAGTTTGTACGTCGGTTGTAATTATTTTTAGAATGTTAATTGAAGTGTACAGTTTTGAGGTGGATATATTATGTTTTTGGGTTGTGGTCGTTTGGTAGGTGTTTGTTTCTATGGGTGTGTTATGCCACGGTGGTTGTGGACAGGGCCTAGAGTCTTGGGTGCATGTCCGAAGGCCGTAGGCCGTAGGCCATGCACCCAAGACTCTAGGCCCTGGCCACAACCACCGCAGCATAAGTGTACAATGCTACCAAACATTTTGTTTGTGGTATGTGGGCTGCTTAAGGGATATGTTTTAAAAAATCTGAGTACTGATTGGTAGTAGTGTAATGGTTTTTATAGGATAGTGAGATGATGTGTGTTTGTTTGTTGGATTGTGTGGGTGCACTACTGGCTATTTTAGTTTAGTATGATGTTGGTTTTGGGTCATTAGAAGAGCATTGGGTGAAGAGGGTATTGAAGAGTTTGTACGTTGGTTGTAATTATTTTTTAGAATGTTAATTGAAGTGCATAGTTTTGACGTGGATGTATTATGTTTTTGGGTTGTGGTCATTTGTAGGTGTTTGTTTCTATGGGTGTGTTATGCTGCAGTGGTTGTGGCCAGGGCCTAGAGTCTTGGGTGCATGGCCGAAGGCCGTAGGCCGTAGGCCATGTACCCAAGACTCTAGGACCTGGCCACAACCCCCGCAGCAGAACTCTACAATGCTACCAGACATTTCGATTGTGGTATGTGGGCTGCTTAGGGGATATGTTTTCAAAAATTTGAGTACTGATTGGTAGTACTGTAATAGTGTTTATAGGATAGTGAGATGATGTCTGTTTGTTTGTTTGTTTATTTGTTGGATTGTGTTCAGATTGTTGGTATTGAATACTCTAGGCATTTTAGGTTGTATTTATTGGTGAGGTGTTCGTTTGCATGGCAGTGTTATGTTGCAGTGTTTGTGAGTTTAATTATTATATACTTACTGTTTCCTTTGTTGAGGATGTATGAAGAGTTTTGGCCAGGCCATGCAGTCAAGATTGTAGTGTTTGGCAACAAGCACTGCAGCATAAGATACCCATGGAAGCAAACATTTTGGATTGTGGTTTATGGTCAGGTGTTTGCTTGGATGGGTGTGTTATGCTGCAGTGTTTGTGAGTCCAATCCTTATATACTTACTGTTTGACTTTTTGTGGTTGTATGCAGTTTTTTATGACATGGGTAGTTGGAGCACACATTTTTATAAACTACTTTGCCACACATGCCTTTCACTAATTTAGAGGGAGGTAGTTTTGCTGTTTTTGGTTGTTGCAGATTATTGCTTGAAATGGGTGCACTGTTTGAATTATGATGCTCTCATATAAATTGAGTTGTTGCAGGGGTTTTGGTAATTGGAATAATTCCAAGTTATTTGTGATAGCACATGATGGTGTTTGGTTGTTGTCAAGTTTTGCAGTGCAGTAACTGCAAAGTGTTAAGGGGTCAGTAATTTCATATTTGTTTTCTGTTATAAGATAGAGAGCTAATTGGAACCATTTGGAATCTTCATTGTCTTCTATTTTGTTTGTTATGTCTACAGTTTGTGTGCCATTATTTTTTAAAAGTCCTGCGGCAACATACACACAAATGGTTGGGTACTTCAGCAGATGTACTTTTAAACTTTAGTATTTCTTTTTTGTATGTGTGCAATAGAAGGTTGCTATCTGTACAGTTGTTGGTAGTCTGTTGTAAATTTATTGCATTTTGTAAGTGGCTTTCAATTCCAAAATATTTCCTCTGGATATGCTCTATTTCTTCGAGTAGTTGGTTGGCTGTACCATGTAGAAGATTGTTATTTAAGTTGGCTAGTGATAAAGCAGGACTTTTGGCACAGTACAGTTTATGGACCAGATTTCCTATAGTTGAATGATGTGTTGATATCATTTTGATATGATGGAAGGTGCTTTTGCAAATAGGTCCAGAAATGCAGGCTAATGAATGTCCTTGTGGTCCTATGTATTTGCGCACTGGACAGGGGTCCATATTTTGTAGTAGTTTAATTTTGAATTTGTCTTTGCCTTTCACATAATGATTGAGGAACTGGCGTAAAGATTTTAAAGATTTTTTGGCAATGTTACACATTGATGTGCATGGCCATTTTTAGACTGGACATATTGGTTCAGTGGAATGGACTGGTGAAACTGAGTTTTCTGGGGATATTTTTGTGAGCAGCGTTTCTTGTTCCACAATGTTATTACGTTTTTCATACCCTCGTCCACTGGTATGTATGGCAATTGGGTTTATTTGCTTTTGTTTGTATGCTTCTTTATTGCAATATGGTTCTGTGCTCGTGGTGTGACTCCATTCACCTCCACAGATGTTTGTGAAGTTATCTTTGTTGATATTCCGTTTATTGAGAAGTCTTTTTTGTAGTTTAGTACTTAGTTTTGTTAGTGGTTTCATTCTGTTTAAAATAAATAATTTCCTTTTGAGAAGGATTGCACTGTCTATGAGAGCTTCCAGGATTCATTTTCTATGTTAGGTTTTAAGGGTTGTGCGTGATTTCTCTGCTGTTTTTATAAGGTTCTGAAGGACTATGTGGCAGACCATGTTTTGTAAAAGAATTCTTTTGGTATGCTTACTTGCTACTACATCAAGATTTATAGGTACAGTGTTAGCACTAGAGCACTAGTGGTATCTGCAGGCTTGTTAACCACTTTCTGTTTCGTTTTACATTTTGAAAGAGGAGGCAAAGTTTCTATACTGGAAGCTTGTTCTGTTTCGCTTAATGAGTGTATTAGTTTGGTTGAACTTTTTGTACAAATTCTGCTATAGGTGGATGCTTATTTTGGAGAGTTTTAGTTTGATTTCATTTACTTTTGCGTTGCTTTCTACAGAGTTGCTTTTTGGTAGGCATTATTTGGGGTCTGTTGGAGAAAAAAAGAAAGTGTGCGTTGGGATCTTGTGCAGTGTATGTGTGCTTTGTGCATGAGTGTCTGAGTATGATGGTAAGGATGTATGTAGAAGTGTGTGATTGTGCAATGGGCTGCTACATCAGGTTGGGAAGGCTATTCTTGTATTTGTGTCTTACTATACTGGTGTTCAGATTACAATGGAAAGTATGGAACTGGTGAGGGGAAGCACTAATACTGAATCTAATGTTGCAGGGTTAATGCAATTGTTTGCTCTAGAATACTAGAATTCTACAGTGTTTGAGTAACAGTTAGAACATTATGGCAGTATTGCACTTACTTTTTTGGATGGAAAGAGTAGGTTTCTTCTGAGTTCTCGTTCGTACTTCAAACGCTGTTGCTTTTCAGGAGAGTGGTCTTCACTGCAATAGTGAAAGAAAAGTTAGTAAATATATGTGTTAATAGCACTGTTGTTAGTGTAGACATGGATTTCTTTGTTTCTGCAGTAGTAGTGCTTTCTGATAACTGTGCATAGCATGTACATGCACTTTTCTTTGCCTATGTGCATTCTGTATATTTTATTTAGAATCTGTTAGTTGAATGTGGTTTAGAAATGAGTACAATAGTAAGCACACAGAGCACACTCGGCTTTGTAAGGTGGTGTTATTGGATGTTAGGAGATAGAAGAAATAATCGTATGCTTTGTTTGCTATTTTTACAAGGCAAATGGCAGGAACTGTATGGAAAAGTATGCAATGTATGTATTTGTGAAGGTGGGGGAAAAAAATCAGAAAGATTTGATGGGGTCAGCAATTTATTACTCAGTAGGTGATTACTAAAGTAGTAGGTGATTCTGTGGTGCTTGGAGATGGGAGAGTCTGAAATAAAGTAAGTGTGCAAGGAAGGACCTGGTGGTTGTGTTGCAGACTAAAGGGAAGGGGGGATATGTTGTATGTCTTGCTTTACAACACTGTACATAGTTGTAGATGGTGTGATAGATATGACTGCATTTGTGCATAGATGAATGCTGTTGTGAAATCTAGTACGGAATGGGCAACCAGCTGGAATGAGAGAGTTGTCTAGATTGGAAGAACAGTTGTAGAGGCAGTGGTGTTGTTTCAGATGGGAGCCTTTCAAATTATATTGGCTATCTGTGTGCATAACTAAAGATGCATATACTCATCCTGGCTGCGTGTCATTTTATAACACACTAGAAACCATTTTTCCATAATTATACTGTTATTTCTCCCATATTGTAACATGAAATGGCAGAGATAGATAGCTGTGTGTGTTGTGTCTGATTACTAATATAGTCATTTGTAAAGGAAGTTGAAATGTTAAATTGTATGTGAAATATGCAGAATGTATAGAAAGGAAATTGTATGTACATCTTATGCACTATAATGCATTAAATGCTATCATGGTTGAAATGGGGTTAAATATGCGGCAGTGGTTACAGAAATGATAGAATGAATGAAGAAAATAACAGTTTACACATTGCAGTTAATAATATGGGTAAATAAAAATGTGGAGAGCAGACAACTTTGCAAGTGACACTTGATCATAGTAGATGGGAGAAATGACAGTAAGCTTGTTTTACAGGTTGCACAGGGTAAGTGGCAGTTACTCTTTTTATTTTTTTTTAGACTTTGGTTTTATTCGCATTTTCTTAGTGTTACAAACAGGCTCAATGTAGATTCAAAGATTATACATTTGACTGGCCCTTAAACCATACCCTTCCTCCCCCATCCCACCACCCCGACACAGTCCCTCTCCCCAATCAACATATCAAAACAAGAACTTTGATCTTGGGAGTCTTCATTAGACCTCTTTGTATCCGGTGCTTAAGAGTTGATGTGTTTGTTGACTTCTTCGATGGCTAATTTGCGTCCGCCGTCCCCCGGGCCGTGGGCGCCCGGGTAGCATTCAACACCTCCCTGTCCCCATCCTCCCTACCCCTGCCAGGGCCTCACCTTAGTGTCAATGAACATCCCATCCCCAGGACTGCTGCACCCCATACCAATTCGCTTGGAATGAGCCAGAGTCATTATTCATCATGGCAGTCAGTTTGTCCATTAGGAACATGTTCTTCACTTTTTTCAACCAATCTTCTTTGGAGGGGGTCTCCGGGCTCATCCATTTCTGCGCCAGGGCCACCCTGCCCGCCCTCAGCATTGTTTCTCACATTCTTGGGAACCTGTGTATTTCCGTTTCCTCCGGGGGGAGTCCCAGCAGCATCGTCAGTGGATTCTGTGGGAGTAGTTCATCGGAGACCTCAGCAATCTAGCCCCTTACCTGCCCCCAAAACTCCTGGACTTTTGGGCAGTGCCACCACATGTGGCCCCTCGTTCCCACCTGACCGCATCCCCTTGGACATCTGGGTGAAACCCCTGGGAACATCTTCGACAGTTTCACTGGGTCCCTATGCCACCCCTGCAGAATCTTAAAATGATGTTCCATATCCGAAGTGAATAAGTGCCCATGGAATGCTATTTTAAATATCCTTGACCAAGCGTCCTCTGAGATGTCCTCCCCTGCTAGGTCGTTCCATAAGAGAGGAAACCCCTCCTTTCCGCTAGGTTGTTAGTGTTAAAAATGTTGTACATCTTGGACACTGCCCCCTTCCTCGAAGTCGCCATGTCCAGTAGTTTTTCAAAGGGGGTCAACTGTCTCCTCAAATTTTTACCCCATGACTGGTCACAGAGGATTCCCTTCAGACGAAGGTATTCAAAAATGGAGAGAGACCCCTGCCCAAGAGCGTCCCTCAATTCCTCATACGCTAGAATTCACCCTCTCTGAACATCTGCCCCGCCCATTCCATTCCCATGTCTGACCAGGCCTGGGCGTTCCAGAACCCCCTACTACTCAGTTTGAGAGGGTGTCCCCAGAGTGAGGTCATCGGGACGGCCATGACGTGAGGTATGCAGTCTGGGGACCCTCTTTCCAAATTGCCCAGAGAACTCCCAATGTCGGGTGAGTTTTTAGTCTGCTCGGGATGGACTTGCGCGGGACCCACAGGAGGTCACAAACCTTAAGAAGGTGGGCATCCATATCTTCTATGTAGGACCAATAGGTCCCCATCCCCTCTTTCATATGTTCCAGGAGGACACGCAGCTGGGCGGCGCAGAAATAAAGACGAAAATCTGGCAATCCAAATCCTCCCTCTTCCCTCGGTAAAGTTAGCATGGCCCTCCCGGTCCTCAGGGTTTTCCCCTGCCATATGAACTCTGATGGTTTGGTCGGGGACACTGGTTGGGAGCGCCGTAAAGAGGTACAGTAGCCACAGTAGTACATTCATCTTTACCGCCGTCATACAGCCATACCAGGACAGTATTATCGTGCCCCATCCCCTCAGATCTGAGGTAATCCCTGCCATTGTGGGGTCATAGTTGGTAGGGGCAAGTTTCGATAGGTCCCTGGTGAGGCCCAGATATAGGATAGAGTCCTTCCTTACTGCAATCCCATTGAACCTATCCAGGGGATCTAGCCTCGTCGTACCGAATTCTCATGGGAAGTAATACTGACTTTGTTGTGTTAATTGTTAACCCTGAGAAATGCCCAAACGTGGTCACCAAGGACAGGAGCGGGCAAAGCGAGGAGCTAGGCTCCACCAGGTAGGCCAGGATGTCATCCGCAAACAGGGAAAGCTTGAATTCCACTTCACCTCTTCTAATCCCCTTGATGTCCGGATGTGCTCTCACTGCTATGGCTAGGGGTTCCATCGTGAGGACGTTTATCAAGGGAGAAAGTGGGCATCCCTTCCTTGTCCTTGATCAAAGTTACAAATTATTACAAGTCCAACATCTATATTCGTCTGAAATAAGTCAAAGTCAATCCAAAAAGTCCATCCGCGTGATGCTTCTCAAAATAGAATGTTTTTAATTTGTCAAAGAGAAACAGCCGACACGTGTCTCGACCAACGGTCGTTCTCAAGGCTCAAGGTCCCTTGGCGCTGCGGCCGTTCCCACCTCCTGCTGCTTTCCCCGGAGGCAGCAGGTCCCGTTTTCCGTCCCTCGGGGTCCCCGAACATCGCTCTTTCGAGCGGGGGAGGCCCTGGGGGGTCACTGTCCGATCCGGCCAATTAGATCCACCTGGGGAGGCTCGGGGGGGCTCAATCCCCTGTCTCGGCCTGGCTTTGGCGGGAGCTCGGTACTCAGGCAGCCATTGCCTGTGTGCCCCCTAGTGGCCTCCAGTTACTCTTTTTATATGCATTTATACAAGAGATGTGCATGTACCATACATGCCAATACTCCCTATTTCAGCTGGAGACTCCTGATATTTCCGTGAAAAATATTGTTATTTTTCATGTTCTCCCACCGAAAATAGATCTTTGCCCAGTGCATTCTTATGACACAAATGTTGTCTCCTGATTTTTCGGAGGAAATGTTCCTTCCAGGTGGGTCAGAATGTTGGCATGTATGATGTACTGTGCAAAATCTATTCATACCTGTACTTTGTGTTCATGCATGTGGATGTGCATGAATCTACAAGTAGAAATGTTGGAGAGTTTACTAGTAGTTGCTGTAGGTGCTTTGCAGTCACAGAGCAATTGTACTCGGAGTGATTGTAACGCTCACCTGGTATCCACGGGGACTTCACTCAGCCTGTTCTGACCTCTTACGACCTCGAACCCTTCCCTGGAGGCTATTCGACTGGAGACTGGGCCTGAAACACAGGATTGGTAGAGTTTAACTCCCTATTGTCTCTGTGTGCTTGAACCCCTTCTTCCCCGGGGTCCAACCCTTCCCTTTGATCCACAGCTCACCTTGTTTTCTTGGATAATGTGCTCTCTGTCCTGCTTTCAGCGCAGGGGTGCGTTGATTGATGCAGACTCGCTGCTGCCTAGTTACTTCACTGGCAAGAGTCCGACAGGTAAGTATAATGCGTCTTTTGAACAGTTCTCTAACTTTGTTCCTTTCCTTCCTTAGATGATGGCCGGCGTCCGGGGATGGCGGCATGCTGCTGAGATGAGTAGCGCTGAAGGTGAGTGAGAGCGCGATGCCAGATGCACCCCTTCTGTATTTCCATTGAACTGAGTTCTTTTTCTGTGTCTTTTTGGTGCCGTGACGTTTTCAGCGTGGATGCTGGTTATGAAGAACAAATGCGGTGGATAAGCGCAGTATGCAGCGCCTCTAGATCTTTCCACGCTAACCTGGAGTGTCTTTTTCCTCTTGCAGATGGATGAGAAGTTCCAGAGACAGAGATCCCCCAGAGCGGCTGGGATTCAGGTAAGCGTTTGAAGCTTGTACAGTATTTAAAAATAAGCGAAGATTTGCAGAATGCTTACTAATGCCTTTTTTCTGTTCTTTTCCCTTAGGAAGCGGCGTGCCGGGATGGGAATGACACCGCCAAGATGCCCGCAGAACAGAAGGAGCAATGAATGATGGGCAGAAGCGCCGCAAGGTAAGGCTGTTCCTAACGGTGTTCTTGTTCTTGCAGGAGCTGAGCGTAGAAGAAAGATGCAGGCTTACTGGAGACCGATTCGAACACGGTCAGTGTCACGCTGCAGGTGCAGAAAACGCAAAGCATGTTTTTCAGCCTGGGTGTGGCTTAAATAGTCTCTGGGTATCCCAGGTGTCTCTGGGCTGAACCACACCCAAAAGACTAGACCGCACTTGCAGTTCTGGGAACCGAAATATGTGGGGCATCCATCTTGTCCCCATCAATGCAGTACAAGTCCAATCCCCAATGTTATCCTATGGGAGTGAGTGAGTCTGGTGCCGCAAGCGCCAAGTCTGACTCCAAGTGGGTCTTTGGAGGGAAGGAGAGGCCCTTGAGGGACATGTAGGTGATTGTGGCCTGGCTCCAGCCTGACATCTTGGAGGGCTGGGGACATGAGGGGCAGGAATCATGACAGTGATCAACAGTACATGTAAAGTGCTGAATTGTGATGATGGAGTTAGATGTAGAGGTCTTGCATGTGATTGGTGGATGGTTGTGTGGCTGCTTAACAGTAGCCAATGAGGGAATGGTGCAGAGAGTGAAGTGGAAAGGGTAGAAGGACTGCCTTTGTGTTACTTACGCACTCTGCGGACAGCGCGGCTGTTCGCAGCCAGGACATGCCACATCTGGGGCTTCCGAGCATGAAATCGGAGTGTATTTTGAGGATTAGCCAATCAGGTATTGAGGTTTTGCTTTGTATTGAGAGAGGCTGTGTGTAGTGAAGATGGCGGAGTGTTAAGCGGAAACCTGTGCAGTTCCCTCTGGGACTACTGCAAAAGATTTAGGCTTACAGGTGTTTGGTAGTAAACCCACTTGGTAGCAGTCTGTACCACACAGGTTCACCTGGTAGCTGTGGCTGAGCAGTCAGACTTCCCTCAAGAAGAGTTAGGCAGTATGTGGAGTATACAAGATAGGGCAATTTACACAGTAGAACAAGCAGACACGGAACAGAGCTTGGGTGCAAAGATATATAATTATTTATTTTAAGGACACATCTATGAAAACACTCTGGCACTAATACGGCAAACAACTTCAATTACAATTACTATAAGTATATCAATCCCCTAACAATATTTCGACAAGTCTAGGTTCAACGGCACCACTTATTTGCAGACAGAGGTGAATGCTTTAACCTAGATGACACTCTAATAGTCGTTACAACGGGAGAGAAAAGGCAGGGTATAAAACCAACTCGGTACCAACTCTTTTACGAAGCAAATGCAAGGCCCGCAAGGCAGGGTCTACTGTGGATTACAAAGTTCAGAGGCCGGGCCCACTCGGAGAGAGGTAAGGCGATATGTCCCAACAAGTATCACAGTGGAAACGCACTTCGAGTCTTTGTAGCAAATTGTCACAGAAAGGTTGGACCAGTTTAGAACAAAAAGTTAAGAAGGTCTGGAGGCGACCCAAGGGAAAGGTAAGGATTTAAGACACCTCACGCTAACCGTCACAAGGGAAGCCAGGCGGACACAGTACCTTGTGAGTGAAGAGCCAGCTCCGGCGGGGGCAGTTGTTCCTGTTGGTGGATGCAAGTCAGGGCTTTGCCAAGAGATGAGATGATCTCATCGTCGAAGGAAAGTTGAAGATCGTTGCACCACCAGGGAAGAGACCAGCCGCGGAGTGCTCCGTCACAAGGCACCACCTTTTGGTCGTGGTATGGGCTAGTGGCTATCCGGTTGCCGGGGTGCTCAGCACGGGCAATTCGACCACTATGCCCTGGAAGCGAAGAAAAAGCAAAGGGGACTGGTTGTTCCCACCAGTCAGGGAAAGAAGACTCTCCAGCCGGGAGATCTCCTCTGTCGTTGGGAAGTGGTGAGACGGTTCAGCAGGGCTCCACCGGAGGTGTCGTCGTTGCAGGTCGGCTCAGCTTTACCCTCGTCGGATTCTTAGGTCCTGTGGTGACTTCTGAAGATCCAGTCCCAAATGCCCTGCTTTTATGCCGCAAACCCCCATTCATTCAGCCTAGCTGTCAATCAAAATGCGCTAAGTGGTGAGCGGGGTGGCTCACCACTTGGGCCAATCATACCAGAGTGCGACTTGAGTTGGCAAGGCAACTCAGTCCAGGGTGCCTAAACCCCCTCCCACACCCCCTGTGGTACCCAGACAGAATGGCACCACTCTGGAGAGCTTCTGTGCAGAAGCCCGCCAAAAGTGGAACAACGGGCTCAACCTTTGGTTCGGAGTTACAGAGGCGAACACAGACGCCATTTTAAAAACCGAGTTCTGGCAGAAAATACCGACCGGTAGATTTATTTAAGACAAATAAACCGGCGGTATGTTAGAGACTAACGGAAAAAAGTATTAGCCTCCAACAATGGGAAGAATCCCATAGGGTTATATTCGGGGTCGAATATAACAAGTAGTTTCCACTGCCACCAGCCAAAACTCGACGAGGGGGGATGGGACAGTGCCCCCTCGAATAACAGACCCACGGGTAATCGAATTACCCCTACTAGTATGTCCACAATAGGATGGTTTGTACGGGTTCTGTTAGTAAATTTAGGTCTAGTAAAGCCAATGGTGACTTTACATGCCCTGGGAGACACTAGTCAGTACCAGGGTATGGAGTCTATGGTGGGGATCCTCTAGGACACCCCAGTGTTACGGCACGGAGGGTGCGGTGTAACACACATAGCGAAACACATGAGACCCTATGGAGTAAAAGACCCCATAGCCCATAGAACACATTAACATTCAAAGGAATTAACCACATTCATGTCCACGAGTGGGAGAAAAGAGTCTCACTCTTGGCAGGATGGAAAAAAACAAACTCCAGAAATCCAGCAAAGCTGCTGGGGGACTCACTAGGTTAGGAAATTCAGCCTAAACAGAGAATTCTCTCTAACACGGAGGTGGAGAACGTCAGGGTGGTGGTGCTTGGAGATATGTTTGTGAATGGTTTGGAGCAGTATGCAAAATGTAGGAATGTGGGAAAGAATTTTGATGTAAAAGGAGTGAAGGTGGTGTGGAGCACTGTGCCTGGTTTCAATTTGCAGGCAATGGTAGAAGTTTGCCAAGATATGGCTAGGGTTAGCAGTCCACATCTGGTTGTCCTGAACTGCGGTGCTTTGCATTTGGGTTATGTAAGTGCCCCTTCTTTGTTGGAAGATCTGCAAAACTTGGTTCAGGCATTAATGAAACTACTTCTAAATGCCAAGATTATTGGTTCTGGTTTGATTCATAGGGCAATATGGGACAATAGTTCTGTTTCAGCAAAATGTTGCTAGATGCTTAATCAGCCGAGGCATGTTTGCTTTTATGACTAGAGCTGGCATGTTCTTTTGCAAAAATGAGAACATTGACTCTGATAATGTTGATTACTTTAAAGAAGCTGGCATGTCTTTATCTTTTATGGAAAATGCCATGCTGTTTTGGAACATAAGGGTTGCTTTGGAGAAGCTAATGTGAAGATTTTTGGAGGAAAATAAGAAAATAAATGCAAAACAAAATACAAAATGAATGGTGTTTCTGAAGCATCTGCAAAAACACCAAAAAAGGATCTTTTCAGAGCCAAACTCAAAGGGGAAATGGGGCACACTATTTGAATTTTAATTCCCCACGCTCAGATTTTTCGATGTGTCCGCGGACACCGCGGTTGTCTGCGGACAGCGCGTATTACATACAGGATTTTTGAGGTTGAGATGGATGCAAATGAGACGTAGCACAGCAAGGGATTGGTCAATAGGGTTTACTGGGTGTGATGTGTGAACAGAGATTTTGTTAGAACATATTTTTCCTTAGAGGAGAGGAGAGGAGATAGCTATGGCTGTCTGTTTTAGAAAGCTGATTGTCTGGATTTTGGGAGATTCGTGGATAAATTGGTTGCAGGTGCATGCAGATCGCTGCAGAGTGGCTGTACATCTTGGATTCCCTCATGTGGAAGTTCACTGGCATGGAGTACGTGGAATGAAGTGGCTGGATTTGGTACCTCTTTGTGCTACTTTGGTGACACAGTGTCATCCAGACATTATTATTCATTGTGGGGGGAACAGTTTAGGACATGTGTCTGGAATCTCTTTGCAATTTGTAATGAAAGAAGGACTTGGGAAAGTCATGGACATGTATCCAAACTCCAGAGTAATTTTTCCCCGTATTGCGCAGAGACAACTGTGGCTGTGTTCTTCTTCATTTGGTCCACAAATGGAGAAAGCAAGGTGCAATGTTAACAAGGCTGTCTGTGCCATTTTGAGAGATGTTGGTATGTCCACTTTTCACAATGAAAACATTATGTTTCGTAGTACACACATTTTTCGCAGAGATGGAGTACATCTTACTTATGCAGGCAATCAGATTTTTCTGCAAAATATACAATATGCTTTGCGACCTTTTTTGGAATTACAGCAATCCATTTTGCAATAGGTGTTGACCACTTGAAGTTTTCGAAACAGAAAAAAAACACCACAAAAAGGTTCTTTTCAGAGCCACCACTTCCTCCCAGAGAAAAGTGCAATGGTTGTGACAGGGCAGCAATTCACAGATTTTAGATACCCGCATTTCAGTGACACTTCTCTTTTTGAACTGTGAAAGGTGGCTCTGAAAAGAGCCTTTTTTTTGGTTTTTGTTCTTTTATATTTTATTTGGTTTTTTAAACACGACACACAAGGAAGGGAAAGGAAGGTAAGGAAGGGACACCAACCATGGGGATAAGAAAGGGGAGGTGGAGAGAGGAAGATGTAGGGTGGGCCAGGTAGGTAGCAGATCTTCTCATGCTCCTTGACCGCAGTCTCGAAAGCACTTAGATGGTTCTCCCCCCTGCAGAGTACTGCATCGGAGTACATGCACA
The DNA here is from genome assembly GCF_040938575.1 of Ambystoma mexicanum. Taxonomy (NCBI): domain Eukaryota; kingdom Metazoa; phylum Chordata; class Amphibia; order Caudata; family Ambystomatidae; genus Ambystoma; species Ambystoma mexicanum. The sequence goes on from NC_090923.1 coordinate 989,778,683, forward strand.
ATACTGTGACCCTCGAAAGGTAAGGATCAACAGCATCATGTATGGCCTGCGAGACAGCTGGGGGGATGCGCTGCCCCACAGGAGTGTCTCTTCATTGAGGTAGTACCATAGCTGTACAAACCCAGTTTCCCACGGCTCAGCACCATCTTGCTCTGATTGCAGGTCACCTTGTGTGCACATGATTTTGGTACTCCATCAACAGTGGTAAATAACCTCCACACCCAAGATTCACAGTGAGAACTAGTAGTAGGGACTTCCACTACCTCATCCTCTTCATCCTCTTCATCACTCTCCTCTGTATCCTGACGCCTGTTCCCCTCTGCAGGCCCTCTGGGAGGTATTGGTGGTGGAGAGGGTGGGGGTGCTGCTGAGACAGCAGTAGCACCAGCAGCAGCCATGGATGCCATTAGAACAGCTGTTTTAAACAGCAAAAGCAATCCAATGCAACAAGGAGCAGTCTCTGTCCTGGAAGCCCAAAAACAAAATAAGGAGCAGCTCTGGGGTGTGGCCTTTTGTAGGGGTCCTGGGGTGCACTCTGTGGACACCCGGGCTGTCCCTGAACATTTTGAACACCAAGAAAGGGCTAAAAAAAATCCAAAAAGTATGCAGATCGCCAGGGACATAGTGTGGGACATGTGCAAGGGTGAACTTTCCCAAGAAAATACCTTGGATTGCTGAAAAGAACACTTTTTAGGTGTCCGGGGGCCAGGACAGTGTTCGTTACGCTTAGCACGGGTGCGTTCATATGATGCCGTCGAGGACATGTTGGTGAATGAGACGGCTGTCCGTAGGACATCAAATGCATGGGGTCAGGTGTACGCCTGCGTGCGGGTGTTCTACAGACAGTGTTCCAGTCCCCAAACTAATTAAAAGTGCGACATACGTGCGGCGGACAGTTGCAGACAGGCACGATGTTCGTAGGGGCAAGGGTGTGGTACACATGCGCACAGGTATTCTACGGACAGTGTTCAGGTCCCCGAACAAAAGAAAATGTGCGTCATAACTTTGCGGACAGGTGGACGGGCTATGTGTTCTACGGACATATTCATTCTGGTTCCGGACAATGCGAACAGGGGGAATGTTCTTAGGATACGTTATTTTGCATAGTTACGAACATACGGACGTCTTTAGTGTTCTGCAGACAACCCCATTTTGACTACGGCCAATTCGAACAGGTATAGTGTCCTTAGGACACCCCCATTTTTGTTAATAGTGTACAGGCGGACATCTTGTGTGTCCTAAGGACACTTCCATCTTGATTGAGGACAGTACGAACAGGTATAGTGTCCTTAGGACACCCACATTTTGGTTAATTGAGGACATCCCGGACAGTCGCGCTGTCCGCATACACCCTAACTGCCTTTTTTTTTTTTTCAATGAGACACAGAGGAATATACTAACAGCACACTTCATATTTTATTATTGTATAAAAGTATAAACATTACACAAGAGAGGGGGGAAGCAGAAACTGAAACAAATACAGGGGAATTAGGGGTTTGGACATGATGGATGGTAGGGGAGGAAGGGATGGAAGTCTCATTGTAACGTTTTTCTTGCTGGGAAGGTTTTGGGGATAGTTGGCTGGGACATGGAGAGGGGGATTCAACAGAATATGAGGGGGCAGAGCAATAAGTTAACAGGGAATGCCCTTGTTTGGTAAACTGTGTAGCACAAAAGTGTCGGGCAAATACCAACTGTATTTGAATTTGAGTGAAAAGAACCCAAGACGGGTCTGTTTTCCAAAAGCAGGCTAAACAACCTGTTATTTGGAGTAAAACCACCGTGGTTGAGGGCACAGTTATTTTTCCAGAGGTGAAGATACTGCTGTAGGTTTTAACACCTACAGTAACAAGGCTGTGTAGGAGGACAGAAAAGGATAGAATTGAATTCTAAATATCCCTTCCTTTAAACCTCTTCTGTCCCTGTGTAGTGCTGGTGTATCGCCTACAAAAAAGGGACAGGCAAAGAAAGAACACTATTTGCTTCTAGATGTTAAGAGACATTCAGCCTTGTATAAATTGTGCCCTTCAACCACTCTCTTCCCCTATGTGTTTGCATAGGAAGAGACATGTACCAGAAATAAAAACGGTGCTTTTGAACTGAGGTGTACAGACATCCACTGGGTTGTGTAAAAATTTAATGACCCAGGGATTGTTTGTAAAACCCCATGCACTGTGATTTTAAAAGACTAAAGACAAAACACGCTACACCTTGCGTTCTTCTGGGTCTTATTGTTACTACAGCAAGATGAGGGTGGTAAAAATTGCTCTTATATAGAGAGTAAATTGATATCTATAGATTGTAGCAATTACTGTCTACCGGTTTCATCGGCTCATGTTCATTATGGCCGCTTTCTTCAGGACAGTCTTCTTATATGGTCAACAAGCAGGTAAATGTACTGATTTCTATACCAATATGTTGATTTTCTGGAAAGGAAGGTGGGTGATTAATACTTTACCACCTCCTTGGAATGGCGGGGCTGAAACAGACGGGTGTCCTGTGTAAGACACAAAAAATATATATACACATCACCGTTGGTTTGTTCACTGCCAGTATATGTCTTATGAATTAGCAGTCTTCTTAGTGCTATTCATGTTCTAAAAACACTACGCTGGGCGTGGTGTGGTTTATCTCTTACCATAGTTGTTACTAAGATGTTCTATATATTTTCATTAATTCAATCAGAAGCAGACTTAACCAGAGTTTACATCTGTATTTGGTGTCATGTAATTTATTGTTGCTAGTTATTGTCTCACAGTTATCGTGTTAAGGGCTAATGCAAGCAGTATGGTTCATATAATATTGGGACCCGTTAATGCCACTAACCTGGGTTTAGGTAGTTAATTCGCCTTATTTTCTCCGCAAGGTACAGACAACTGATGTCCCCATGATTCAGGTGAGATGTCCTAATCCTAGGTGAAAAAAAAGGTGGAACAAGGAGCAAACGCTATATTACATTTTTTGTGTAGTTAGCATCATGTTTCAAACAGGCACTCGACATGGTGACTACTAGCAGTGCTCTTGGTGGGCTCTGGACCATTCCCATGGGAGGGCTATGCTATACGCATACAATTGAAGGAAGTAGCGTCCGCAAGTCTGTGCTTACCGTAAAACTCCCGATGAGCCGGTCCTATCACTGCTCTTCCCAACCCACGTACTGTGGGCGGTATGTGTGGGAACCATTGATAAGCACGTCAGGAGTCATGTGTTCGGTTCCTGATACGTCACATGCACGTCGTTTGATCACGTGCATGCGCGCCGAGCTAACCAGAAGTCAGGCACCTCTCTTGGGGGGTGGGACAGGCCGCCCTGGGGGTGTGTCAAACATTAGCAGGTCTAGCCGGAAGTCAGGCGCCTCTCTTGGGGGTGGGTCAGACCGCAAGCTATTCGGCGATTCTGGGGGTATGTCAAACATAAGCCGGTCAAACCGGAAGTCTGGCACCTCTCTTGGGGGATGGGACAAGCCACCAGCTGTTCGGTGATTCTGGGGGTGTGTCCATCAGCGCCGAAGGCACCGTGCGCGTACAATCGAGGGGACAGACGATTCCCCTGCTGGAAAAGGACTTATTCAGTTTGTTGTTGCAGTATTTCTTCAAGAGCAGGCCTGGGACGATTCAATGGAAAAATTAGAACATTTCTTTTTTGCAACGTCAGTCTCACGCTGTAATGCCGTGTATTCAATAAAGTACAATGTGCAATTGTTCTCTGGAAATGTATGGTACGTGATCCAGTGACCACTTGGAGTTCATGGCACGGGCGAGTTATACGCCGTGTGTATGTTAGTATATGTCAGTCACGATTAATGTTGGCAGTTAGAGGCATGCTAGACAATTCGTCTAGATAGCACTGTTGATCCCAAACCTTAATAGAGATGCATCTGATGGATATCTGGGGTCAAGCCCAGGTGTCATGGTCGCGAAGGCTCAAGTGGTCATTGCTAATGTTTGCCATACAATATTCTCATTGAGTCCCACTTGATCTAATTTCAAGCGAAATATCCATTTCTGCTCTCTCCTTAAGAGCAAATTGGCCATGTCTCCGCCTCTTCTTGGACATATCACTTTCTCTATTACAGTCCATGTGATTTCATTGGCCTTGTGTCTGTGTGATTTGAAATGCTCAAGTAGGGGGCATTTTTGCTTTCAGTGCGTATACATGACTGTCAGGGATGGCACTCTATTAAGAGTGGCACAGGACACCCAGAAAGGGTTTGGGTGGTTGTGCCTAAATAAAGTGGACAGATAAGTACACACACAGCTGAAAGGAAAGAGAACGAAGAGTAGGCAAGAGTAGCAAGGAAAAAGGTACAGAATGAATTCCCTCTTGGGGTGTATGCAGATATAGGAAAATAGTATTCCACGAACCTTAGGAAAAACTGTAGCCTTCTGCACAGTTTGCTATAACAGAGGCCCACGCTGTTTGCTCATGGCTTCGAACAGCAGCTATGGGTGTCTGTAATGTAGAAACGAGACAAGGGAAGGGGCAGAGGTTGACTGATGGAAACCAACAGACAAGCTCTGTACAAAAGGATCTACAAACAGTACAAGAGAAGATACTTACAGACAAATCCAGGAAAAGGAGGTTGATAGCAAACTAGCAGAAGGAAATGAAGGGAAAGTCGTGTAACAGGATTGGATAGCAGAGGACAGTAAGGAACAAGGTTGAGAGCTCAGAGGAGCAGGAAAGCAATGAGCAAGCCCACAGGAGCAGGGCTGTAAGGTAGAGAGCCCTGAGGGAAAGGGCTTAGGGCAGCAGAGTAAAGCAAGCTGCACGGCAAGGAACCCAGAAGGGCCGGGCAGCAAGGAGTGAGCCCTGAGGGGCAGGGCCACTGACCGTAGAAGGTTGCAGAGGACTGTAGAGGGCTGCTAGGCCGAGAACCCAGCGGAAAAAAGGTAGGTAGTAGGCAGCGGAGCGTGATAAGTTGCAAAGTAGGAAGCCCAGAGGACAAGGGCTGTAGGCAGCCGGAGGGAGGCAGGCTGCAGAGCAGGGAGCCCAGAGGACAAGGGCTGTAGGCAGCCGGAGTGAGGCAGGCTGCAGAGCAGGGAGCCCAGAGGACAAGGGCTGTAAGCAGCCGGAGTGAGGCAGGCTGCAGAGCAGGGAGCCCAGAGGACAAGGGCTGAGGCTGGAAAGCAGCAGAGCGTGATCAGCTGCAATGTAGAGAGCCCGGCAAGGCAAGGGCGGAGGCTGGAAGGCAGCAGAGCGTGATCGACTGCAATGTAGAGAGCCCGGCAGGGCAAGGGCGGAGGCTGGAAGGCAGCAGAGCGTGATCGGCTGCAATGTGGAGAGCCCGGCAGGGCAAGGGCGGAGGCTGGAAGGCAGCAGAGCGTGATCAGCTGCAAGGCAGGAGCCTGGAAGAGCAGGGCGGAGGCAGGGAGCCCAAAAGGCTAGGGCTGTAGGCAGCAGGGTGTAGCAGACTGCAAGGCAGGACGCCCAGAGGAGCAGGGCTGAGGCAAGGAGCCCAAAAGGCTAGGGCTGAAGGCAGCAGGGTGTAGCAGACTGCAAGGCAGGAGCCCACCAGGGCACTAGAACACAGAGCAGGTGAAATCAGGAAACAGCATACAAAGTTTGTAGCTCGAAGCAAAAAGGTGCCGGAAGGACTCTCAATGCAAGAGAGTTCGCTCTCGCAGGCAGCAGCCTTTATATTGCCCAGCCCAGCACAGAGGCAGGCTAATTGGTTGCACCTGGCTCAGCACACCTGCAGACAATCGGCCACCTCCCTCTCTGTTCCTGAGCTGGTGGAAGCAGAGCAAATCCCTAGGGCTTCTGGGGATTGTAGTTCTGATGAAGAAAAATAGGAATAGCCAGGCATAGATGGTTATAGCCAAGTGCATTATGGTAAGTGTAGTTTTCTGGGAAAAATAAAAAAGCACCAAAGTCTTGCAAATGGGAAATAAAGTCCAAATAGTGAATAGCGGCTGATCCAAGAGTTTTCTGTAGATAAATGAATAACAATTTGTCTATATTGATCGCCAATGTATGCACCGATGGCGCAGGCATGACAGTATGCCCCTCTCCAGGCCCCTCTCCAGGCTCCCTGAAGACTGACCAACAGGAAGAAGGTCTGTCACACCGTGAAAGAGTCTTATTCCGAAAAGGCACATCATGAAGCACCAAAAACTGTTTAAGGTTGTAAGGAGGGAGTCTTGAAAGGTGGAGACGGTATCAATGTGCTGAACCTTTGCGGTAGAAATCAGAAAAGACAAAGTCTTTGGAGCACAAAACCCAACAGAGTGTTCATGAATAGAGGAACTGTGAATGTCTGTTGCAGGTTCCATGGCAAAGCTTGCTTTGAAAGGCAACAGTAAGGTGGTGAAAGGTGGAGCCAGAGGCACAGCAGAGTTGGTTACTTTAGGAAGGTTTTCCAAGGCATCAGACACAGCAATGGCAGAGTCAAGATTAGCCGCAGAAACGTCAAGAGTCACAGTGGCGGGTTCTCCATGATTTGTAGGAGTTTCAGAAGCCACCGCAGCAGAGAGATCATGAATGGCTGTGGATAGTTCCGATGCTGTAGCAACTGGGAAAATGGGTGCCATAGAAGAACCAGTGGACAGTGACGCACCTGAGACTGATAGAGTAGAGTCTGGTAGTCTTAGTGCTGCAGAGGCGCCAGTAAGAACAACCGGAGCTGTAGTCCCAAAAGAAAAGTTGTTATCTGACTTAGCAACAGGTTCTGTCCTTGCAGGCAGAGAGGAAGGGGGTGCTTCTGCTGCGAAAAGAGTGATGTGAGATGCTGCAACAGTAGCAGATTTAGAAGTATTAGCAGGAGGAGCAGCAGAGATTGGGCTAGCAGATACAGTAACAGGTAATAAGACAGATGTGGGGTCATGATTGGGTAGGCGTTCTGAAGGCTGATCTTCAAAGTCTGTTGTGCTCAAATTACTTGGTGGGTCTGGGGCATTGACTGATGGAAAGGCTGGATTCCAGGCAGGTACCGGGTATTGTTCAGGATTGGAATCATGGTCTAGAGTACCAGAACCTGAGTTACTGTGGTTGGAAAGTGAAAGAGCTGTGTCAGACTTTAGAAGGGATGCATATGCTAAATTTAGGTCTTCCATCTGCTTGGTATAAATCTGTATCCTTTTCTGCGTGGCAATTCCAGGCCTTACCATGTCGATCTCTAAAGACAGTATTTCGGGTGTAGGACATTGTGTCAAAAGGTCTGGAATATTGTGTCCCTTCATAGAATTTTTACTATGTAAATAAACAAAGTCATCATAGAGATCTCCGGTCTTTCTTTTAAGGCGTAGGAGTTTTTCTTGCAGCAGGTATATATCATTAGCCTGATCTAAAGCTTCAGAATCTGGTGTGGCAGAAAATTCGGTTGTAGCAATGGGAAGCCTGACCTTAAGGTTATTGTGGTTGGTAGATACTGGGGAAGTATTAAGACCACCGATGGTCAGTATTGGTCTTTTGTACCCAGGACTAGGTGAACTAACCTCAGGATACATAATGCCGTGTCCTGTCAAATGAGGGTTTCCAGTAGACTGGGGAGCTTGCCAATCAGATCTTGAACATATCACTCTAGCAACAGCGTACTCTGGTTTAGAGACCCCCACAATGAGTGCAATATCCTTGGCTGTAACAGTGTTAGAAAAATTATCAGATGCAGGAGTGTCTTTCACTGTTTGGGCTACCAAGATCTGTAAGAATTCATTATCTTGCTGTAGCTCTTCAACCGATAAGGACTGCGGATCATAGTCGCAAATGTCATAATAGTTATACATGGAAGAAGGGTCAGCAAGCCAGTGAGTGTAGTACCGTGCTTGTAAATCTTTGTTTACTAAGGCGAGGATGTTCTTTAGACTAAGGTTCTTGTTTGCTGTCTTTAGGGAAAGTATAGATTTTTGCAAAGGTTTCTTAACCCGAAAGGAAAGCATCCTTGGTCTGTGTGTGCCTTTCCTGCCTATGGAACAAGACATTTTTTGCTCTTGCATTCTGTCAGGGATGGCACTCTATTAAGAGTGGCACAGGACACCCAGAAAGGGTTTGGGTGTTTGTGCCTAAATAAAGTGGACAGATAAGTACACACACAGCTGAAAGGAAAGAGAACGAAGAGTAGGCAAGAGTAGCAAGGAAAAAGGTACAGAATGAATTCCCTCTTGGGGTGTATGCAGATATAGGAAAAGAGTATTCCACGAACCTTAGGAAAAACTCTAGCCTTCTGCACAGTTTGCTATAACAGAGGACCACGCTGTTTGCTCATGGCTTGGAACAGCAGCTATGGGTGTCTGTAATGTAGAAACGAGACAAGGGAAGGGACAGAGGTTGACTGATGGAAACCAACAGACAAGCTCTGTACAAAAGGATCTACAAACAGTACAAGAGAAGATACTTACAGACAAATCCAGGAAAAGAAGGTTGATAGCAAACTAGCAGAAGGAAATGAAGGGAAAGTCGTGTAACAGGATTGGATAGCAGAGGACAGTAAGGAACAAGGTTGAGAGCTCAGAGGAGCAGGAAAGCAATGAGCAAGCCCACAGGAGCAGGGCTGTAAGGTAGAGAGCCCTGAGGGAAAGGGCTTAGGGCAGCAGAGTAAAGCAAGCTGCACGGCAAGGAACCCAGAAGGGCCGGGCAGCAAGGAGTGAGCCCTGACGGGCAGGGCCACTGACCGTAGAAGGTTGCAGAGGACTGTAGAGGGCTGCTAGGCCGAGAACCCAGCGGAAAAAAGGTAGGTAGTAGGCAGCGGAGCGTGATAAGCTGCAAAGTAGGAAGCCCAGAGGACAAGGGCTGTAGGCAGCCGGAGTGAGGCAGGCTGCAGAGCAGGGAGCCCAGAGGCCAAGGGCTGTAGGCAGCCGGAGTGAGGCAGGCTGCAGAGCAGGGAGCCCAGAGGACAAGGGCTGTAGGCAGCCGGAGTGAGGCAGGCTGCAGAGCAGGGAGCCCAGAGGACAAGGGCTGAGGCTGGAAAGCAGCAGAGCGTGATCAGCTGCAATGTAGAGAGCCCGGCAAGGCAAGGGCGGAGGCTGGAAGGCAGCAGAGCGTGATCGACTGCAATGTAGAGAGCCCGGCAGGGCAAGGGTGGAGGCTGGAAGGCAGCAGAGCGTGATCGGCTGCAATGTGGAGAGCCCGGCAGGGCAAGGGCGGAGGCTGGAAGGCAGCAGAGCGTGATCAGCTGCAAGGCAGGAGCCTGGAAGAGCAGGGCGGAGGCAGGGAGCCCAAAAGGCTAGGGCTGTAGGCAGCAGGGTGTAGCAGACTGCAAGGCAGGATGCCCAGAAGAGCAGGGCTGAGGCAAGGAGCCCAAAAGGCTAGGGCTGAAGGCAGCAGGGTGTAGCAGACTGCAAGGCAGGAGCCCACCAGGGCACTGGAACACAGAGCAGGTGAAATCAGGAAACAGCATATAAAGTTTGTAGCTCGAAGCAAAAAGGTGCCGGAAGGACTCTCAATGCAAGAGAGTGAGCTCTTGCAGGCAGCAGCCTTTATACTGCCCAGCACAGCACAGAGGCAGGCTAATTGGTTGCACCTGGCTCAGCACACCTGCAGACAATCGGCCAACTCCCTCTCTGTTCCTGAGCTGGTGGAAGCAGAGCAAATCCCTAGGGCTTCTGGGGATTGTAGTTCTGATGAAGAAAAATAGGAATAGCCAGGAATAGATGGTTATAGCCAAGTGCATTATGGTAAGTGTAGTTTTCTGGGAAAAATAAAAAAGCACCAAAGTCTTGCAAATGGGAAATAAAGTCCAAATAGTGAATAGCGGTTGATCCAAGAGTTTTCTGTAGATAAATGAATAACAATTTGTCCATATTGATCGCCAATGTATGCACCCATGGTGCAGGCATGACAGTGACATATGTTCTTGTATATGTTTTTTGACTGGTCTAGTAGTCATGCCTATGTATTTTTTGTTACACGGGCAAGTGATCATGTAGATCACATTTGAAGAGTTACAGTTTGTTAGAGATTGTTGTCGCCATGGTGTTAGTAGACCCAAATCCAGTGTTTGGGATTTCTTTGTTAGGACACAGACATTGCAGTAGCCATATGGTGTGTGTCCAAATGCCGGCATTGTTCCCCAAAGTGTAGCCTGTGTAGTAGCTTTCTTGGGTGGCGTATATGAATGTATAAGAGTGTCTTGTAGGTTTTTTCTCTTTTTGATGGCAAACCTTGGTATAGGGAGGGTCACAGGTCCCATGTTTAGCAATGGCCAGAGTTTTTTGATTTCTCTCTTAATTTGATTTACTTTATTAGAATAGCTGAACACAGCTGTGATTGTTTTTTCACCTCCCGGCCGTGTCTTCTGCTGTAAGGTGATTGCTCTTGGGATATTTCTTGCCCGTTTTCTGGCTGTTTTAATGGTTTTTTTGGGGTATCCCCTTTCCCCCAGTTTGTCTGCTAGGATCTTTGCATGGATGTCGTATTCTTGTACACTCGACCAGTTACGCCTATAGCGCAAAAACTGTCCGAACGGAGAGGGGGAACAGGTACATGTGGGACAGTGATATTTAATTTTTTCTTTTATATGGTCCTCCACAAAGTTTTTTAAAAGAATGTCATTTTTCATTAACAGATCCATTTTTAGCTCCATTCGCTGCAGAGGATTTTCAAACGTCTCTCTTGGTATATTATTTTTAATGTCTGTATGGTCTGTTAAAAAAAATGTTAAGTACACATGATGTAATTGTTATTAATTGGCTTATATAGAGAAGTGTAGTGTCTACCATTAGTATCACTTTCTTCACTCATTTCATCCCGAGGGAAATTTTCTTCCAGCCATTCCAAAGTACTGAACATTTTTGCGTAAAAAATAATAAATATTAGTTTTAGTGTACCTAATACAGAAAGTTTATAAATATATACAATAAATGTAGTGTACTCACTAGTTTCTTGCTAAGTTTTGCTTTTACTGCTGCGTAGGTGTCCTGTTGATTTCTGCTGTGCAATTTCTGTGAGGTAATTCTGTTTGAGGCATATTTATTGTGTTTTGGTATATTCCACTATGTTGCATATGCTATGTAATTGGACTTTTAGTGTCTTACATACACAGTTTCACTTCTTATTTATTATTGAATGTAATTTATTTATGTGCTGCTTTTTGAACATGTTAAGTGTTTTTTTGGATGATATAACAATGTAAGATACCTCCTGAGTTTTTGGATAGTGTTGTTGATGTTGTCTGAGTACATCCGCGAACAGGCACATAGTCCGCGGATATCAAACCCACCAGCGCAGGTAGGGGATTCAGTATATTCTATGTTATATGTATATAAACTAAGGGCATCCTAGTAAACATTTATCAAATTTACATTATCTATATATCTATATTCAGAAAAAAAACTTTGTTAGAGGAACGTTACGGTTAAGTTGCGCTACTAAAAGCCTATGAAATTCAGTAAAAAAAACTTTCTTAAAGGGACGTTATGGTTCCAAGTAAAACCGAAAAACCCCTGAAATTCGCCAGTTATGGTAAACTAAGCAACCATAACTCGCGCCACCACCGTGCACTGCTAAGACTAACACGCAGGACATAAAAGATGACATCACTGATGATATCACATGTGCATTTACTTTTCATGAAAAGTCTGTACAAGGGCTTCTCATTGTAATGTTGATAAATAAAAGTGTCATGGATCATTGGAATAAATATCATGAGGTACGTAGTGCATTGACCAATGCAGTGATACAAATAACATTCTATTACGAAGTTCTTTAGTATACTAAGATACTCATGTAGAAACATAGGCATTGTGTGGAACATGCATATGGAGGTGCAATATTAATAATTTTACCATGTTGAATAGTAAAATGATAAATGCTTTCTTATCAGAGTTTTGCGTACTGTGAAACATTGAATAAGTAGCTAATAAAACCCAGTTACTACATAATTGCGTTATTGCAAACAAAACAGAAACAGAGAACAACACATACAAATATGAGCATATACAGGGAAAATGAAGTAACCAAAAAAAACAGCAGTATTACCAGACAATCTTCATAACCTAACAGATTATCTTCATGCACAGAAATGATTGCTCTGCTTTAAAGACACTACTTTCCTAATTACAAGTATCACATAATGTGACTGGACCCTAAGCAAAGTAGTGTGAATACAATGTATACAAATATGAGCATATCCGGGGAAAGTACAGTAATAAAAAAAAACAGCAGAACTATAAAAATTTGATGATAACCTTACTGATCATCTTCATACATACAAAGCATTGCTGTCTTCCAAGTCTATGTTTTCCTCTATGTATGCTTCATATGCTGTGAGTGAACCCCAAGTGAATTACTATATTAACATATTTGAAGTATAAGTCTACAAATATAGTACTCTTTCAATTTTTAGTTCCTGACTGTTACTGGCCTAGATATGTCAGTAAAGAAAAAAAGAGGGAGCCAGACATGTGATGTCATCAGTGATGTCACCAATGACATTTGTGATGTCATCTTTGATGTCCTGGGTGTTAGTCTTAGCAGTGCACGTGGTGGCTTAGCTTACCATAACTGGTGAATTTCAGGGTTTTTTCGGTTTTACTTGGAACAATAACAAGGTTTTTTTTCACTGAATTTCATAGGTTTTTAGTAGCGCAACTTAACCATAACGTCCCTTTAACAAAGTTATTTTACTGTGTGTGTAGTTTTCTTGTACCATGTTAGCCAATGGTAATATAAAACGTGTTGCTCCAAAAGATGATAAAATGATACCTTAGGGTAATCAAAGCCCTACACTGCAGAAGTTCCCCCACACATTCCAGTCACAAAGATTTAAGTGGAGCACTGAAAACGACATTCAAGCAGGCAAGAGAAAAGAAAACAGTGCTGGGTTGCTCTCAAAGAGGCATGAAGGAATGGGGTAGTGTCAGTCATAGCATGTGCAAACCTACTGAAGGATGGTATGCTTTAGACCAGGGGTCTCCAACCTTTACATGGGTAAGAGCTGCTTGTTTTCAGTGGCCAATAGGTGGGAGCTACTGGAGTGCGTGAGGGGTCAGTAATTTGAGACTCACAACTGTGTTTAGTTTTCTCATGGTTTAACATTTTATTTTAAACACAATTAGAAAGTAAACTCTAACTAAACCTACTCTACCAGGGGATTTCCTACCTAGTCTAGGATCTAACGGAAAAAACCTCCTAGCATAGACCAAAACTAACCCCCACAATAAACAACAGAAACATTCAAATCTACATGAAAACATAAATAAAAGTTTACCAAACAACCATTGTCCTGGATGACTTCTACTGGTCCTGGGCAGATCTTGCTCCCCAGGAATGTCTCAAAGTCAATTTCTTCCAAATAAAAGAAAGTCTTGAACAATGTCTTGAAAAGCTCCAAAGAAACAAAAGGTCAAACAAATAAAAATCCACTGCTAACAGTTCCTTCTTCGCTTGATGAAAAGATTTCCTTTACGAGTTCCACAAAAGCACCAATGGGATTCCTGGATGACTTCTACTTCGGGTTAACAACAGCTCTTCTGCTTTCAACTTCTGCAGCATCTTTTGCATGCAGTTTGTCAGGATGCACCTGCTTAGGGTTTGTTTGCTCTCTCTCTCTCTCTCTCTCTCTCCAGCAACTCACTTCTACTCATGATACTGTGGAGGCGGGTTCCCGTACCCCACAGTTTACTTCTGCTTCTACTACGTTTAACTGCTACAGTTCTGACAAAGGTATTGGCGCCCACAGTTCTACTGCTGCTACTGCAACTTCAAATTTTAGGAAACTTCAACAAAACTTCTTCGATCTCTACAGGTTGGCAAGGCACTCTTCTTTCTTGTATGGCAAGAAAGGACAGCCTCTTTTGCCTTTCCTTTCTGTCTTGCTGCTACCACAAAATCTGTCTTTAGCTTCCAGACTATGTCTTCTCAACTTAAACAGTCTCAGCTATGCAGATTTTAAATCAGCTTCTTTTAACAAGTACCCAGCTCCCTTCCCCAGCTTCATATACACCTTTTCATCCAGTAGCTATCCCAGAGCTGTAGTGCCACTCTTTCAGCCTTGGATTACCTTGTCACCCTTATTTTAGAGGACTGTGTAGAACTACAGAACGTGGAATGAAGGATCCTTGGATTCTACTAGAGAATGCAGTGAACGAGAGGGAGAAGAGGAGATGTGACATACGATCATTCATATCCCCTTTAGTATATGTAACTTACTTTCGTGTAATAAATCCCGTTTGAGTTCCCCTTTGTGTTTGTGTACACTTCCTGCAGCCTCCGCAGTACTTCAAGTGGTGATGAGCAGTTACTGTACAAGGCCCGACGCCAAGCCAGTGCAGCGTCATAGAGCAAAGAGGGACAGCGGTGGCTTCCGAAAGATATAGATGAGAGGTCCGCAATCCCTCCAGAACAATAAGTAATCCTGGGCACCCGGCAGCTTATGTATGCCCATTCCGTGTCAGGAAAGAGAACCAAACAAGTGTGTAATTCCTAAAAGACACCCTGTACCTAATATTCAGCAATTGATTTCAATGATGGGTTCTGCAAAAATATTTTCAACACTTGACCTTACTGCTGCATAACATCAAGTAAAACTGCACAAGGAGTCGAGGCACCTAACTGCCTTCATCACACCAGAAGGAATGTTCCAGTACTGCAGAATGCCATTTGGTTTAATATCTGCAGCATCTGTGTTTAAAAAAGGAATACACTGAATATTTGATGGTGATGAAGGGGTCATTTTCTAATATCTGCAGCATCTGTGTTTAGAAAAATAATTCACTGAATATTTGATGGTGATGAAGGGGTCATTTTCTTCCAGGATGATATCCTAATATACGCTGACAAAAAATAAGAACATGACAGGAGATTAGAGAGGGTGTTTAAGAAGTTGCATGATGTTGGTATGACACTCAGCAGAGAAATCAAAGATCAATAGGAGGGAAATTGAGTACTTGGGCCATGTGATATCAAAGGATGGAATCACACCTAAGAAAGAGTTAGCCAAATGCAATAGAAGACATGGCCACTTCAACCTGCAAGGAACAGATCAGGACATTTTTTTCTCCTGTCTATTTAAAATTGCATCACTTGAATATTTAAAATTGCACTGTCTAGGCCTTTCTCCCTCTATTCAGGATTCTCAAATTTAGGTGTGTTTTCTCGTGTTTTAAAATGCACTGTCTCAGTATTTAAAAATTGCATTGTCAAACCTAGACCTTTCTCCCCCTATCCAGGATTCTCAAATTTAGGTGTGTTTTTCTCCTGTCGTAATATGCACTGTCTCAGTATTTAAAATTGCATTGAGAAACCTAAGCCTTTCTCCCTATATCCAGGAATCTCAAATGTAGGTGTGTTTTTCTCCTGTCGTAACAGGCACTGTCTCAGTATTTAAAATTGCATTGTGAAACCTAGGCCTTTCTCCCTCTATACAGGATTCTCAAATTTAGGTGTGTTTTTCTCCTGTCGTAATATGCACTGTCTCAGTATTTAAAATTGCATTGAGAAACCTAAGCCTTTCTCCCTATATCCAGGAATCTCAAATGTAGGTGTGTTTTTCTCCTGTCGTAACAGGCACTGTCTTAGTATTTAAAATTGCATTGTGAAACCTAGGCCTTTCTCCCTCTATTCAGGATTCTCAAATTTAGGTGTGTTTTTCTCCTGTCTTAAAATGCACTGTCTCAGTATTTAAAATTTCATTGTGAAACCTAGCCCTTTCTCCCTCTATTCAGGATTCTCAAATCCAGGCGTGTCGTCTCCTGTTATAATATGCATTGTCTCAGTATTTTAAAATTGCATTGCAAAACCTAGGCCTTTCTCCCTCTATTCAGGATTCTCAAATTTAGGTGTTTTTTTCCTCCTTAAAATGTGCATTTTTGTACGCTCTTAATCCTGAGTGAAGTCATATTGTCCTATTGCTCAACTTGCTTGCCTCTCGCTATCTTCTGCCTACTCGAGTGTCCTTCTCCAGTTTCTCCCCCTCTCCCTTCCACCTCTCTCCTCTCCCACCTACTCTATGGTGCTTTCTGTCTCTCCCTGCTTCTCTGTTGACTATCCTGCTCTCCTCATTAAATCTGGTAGGAAGAAGTTGGTCTCCAACTCAGGCCTCCCTATCGCTGACACCTACACCAGTGCCTCCTCCAAGGAAACTCTCACCGACATCCTCTTTGTCGTTCCTCAGCCAGAACAATGGACCCTTCATATGGTCTCTGTGCTCTCTCCTTTCTCCTCTTCTCCCATTAATGGTGGCACCCGTTGGGATGCCCTCCTGACCTCCTTCCATTCCTCTAAGGAGTATGCAGTGATAAAATCGGGGCAAAAATATTGCCTGTAAAAACAATTGTGGCAAAAATGCTGTGGTTTGACCCGTTAAAGGTGTACCCCATTACACCATTTAAGGGGAGCGTGGGTTGCGGGGGTGTCCCCCGCATCCTTTACATGGATTGCAGCATCAAAACCACTGCATTTTTGCAGCGATATTTTGTGTTCACAGCCATTTCTGCAGCGATTTTAACACATGGAACCCTCTAAGGTCATCATTAATGTTTACTTGAATGGGAGCTGTCTTGGTCCAAGACCCTCAGGCCAACGGTTACTTCTTTGATAGACGCGTCCCACGCCTCATCAATTTCCTTTCTTCTCCTGCTGTCCCCTCTCCCTTTTCTGTGGCTACTTCACCTCCCCCTTCTGCCTCCTCCCTGGCTACCTTGCCTTCACCTACCCTCTCTGCCCCCTCTTGGGCTCCTTCTATAACTCTGAAGGGCGTACCTCTGATCTGTACACCTCCCCGGAAGTCCTTCAAGGATGGCAACCTTCTCCATATTGCCACTCTAGACTCTCGCTCTGCTGCCAAACACTCCTCTAATATCTGCCGCCTCCTGGAAGAACTTGACCTCGATGTCCTTGGTCTCACCAAGACATTGTTCACGGCCAGCTCTGTCACTAGCTTTGACATGCTCCTACCTGACTGCTACATAATCCTCCCTGCACCCAGGTCAAACCGCTCTGGAGGGGGTGTAGCCCTGATCTTCCCCGAGTGGATTCCTGCCTCTGTCACTCCTACGCAGACCTATGCAGGCCTACTCCTCCTTTGAATGCCTCGTCTCTCTCTCTCCCCTAGCCATTCCCTTACTGTGGCTACTATCTATCGGCCACCTGGTCAGATCGTCTCCTTCCTCTCTGAGTGGGTGGACCTCTCATCCTCGCTCTTGGCCTCAACCACTCAATTCCTCCTTCTTGGAGACTTCAACATCCACCTGGATGCCTCCTGTCCTCCCTCTTTTGCGACCTCTGCGACTCTCTCTCACTCACTATTCTCCCCTCTGGCCCAACTCACTCTGCAGGGCACACTCTGGATGTTCTGATCTCCTCAGACCGTCCCCTCTCTGTCCCTCTCTCCACTCCTCTCTCCTGGAGTGATCACGTTCTCCTCTCCTCCCACCTCACACTCCCTAACCCTCAGGCCAAGCCACTTCCAGCACTGCCACCCACCTTCTCTGTCATTCGACCCATGAAGCGCGTGTCAGTTGAGGCTTTCGCCACCACCTTCTCACCTCCTCCAACCCCTTTGGCTGATTCTCACCCTGATACAGCCTCTCCATGCTCCACTCTGCTATATCTGATACTCTCGATATCCTTGCCCCTGTCATGAGAATCCGCCTGAAGCCCAAAGCCAAGTGCAACTCATGGTACAACTCAGACCTCATCACCCTAAAACGCAAGTGCAGGGTGGCCGAGAGGAAATGGCGTGCTTCATGTACATCCTCTGACAAACTGGCCTGCCGCCTGCTCCAAAGGCAATACCGGCTCTCTGTCCTAACCAAAAAGAGAGCTCATATCCAAGCCCCGCGTCTCTGCGGCATCTAACAACTCAGCTGAACTCTTTAATATCTGCAAGGAACTGGCCAATCCTGCCGCAGTCTCTACCTCTCCTGTCCCTTCCCAGGCCCTCTGCACGGCACTGGCTTCTCACTTCATCTCTAAAACTCAGGACATTCTGTCCTCACTCTCCTCCTATCCCCTCCCTCTACTCCCTGCTCTTCCTCTGGCCCTTCTGCAGCCACCTCTCCTCCCACCTTCTCTGCCTTTCCCCTTTTCTCCGCGGATGAGATTTCTAGACAAGTCCGATCTATGAAAGTCTTGTCGAAATAGGTTCAACCCCGTTCCTCCAAAATAATTACGGACCACATCGACTCCCTGGCTCCTGCCCTGGCTGATTTCTGCAATCACTCCTTTGCCACTGAAGTCTTCCCATCCCCCCTGAAGCACTCCCTTGTGCACCCTCTTCTTAAGAAACCCTCTGCCGACCCCTCCTGCCTGGCTAACTATTGCCCAATCCCCATCACTCCCTTCCTGGGCAAGCTCCTGGAGAAACTGGCCATCTCCCAGCTTAATCGCCACACTGAATCTGTTGGTTGTCTTCATGAATATCAGTCTGGCTTCAGAGCTGCCAGAAGCACGGAAACTGCTCTCCTGAACATCCGTGAAGACCTGCTCTCCAACCTTGACGCTAACACCCCTTGCGTCCTCATCCTGCTTGATCTCTCTTCTGCCTTTGACACTGTCAACCATACCATCCTGCTCAACTGTCTCCGTGAGAACCTGGGTATCACTGGTCAGGCTCCGGCGTGGCTGACTTCTTTCCTCTCTGACCAACCATCTCAGGTCCAACTTGGGTCCTTCCTCTCTGCTATCTTTTTCTCTCCCTGTGGTGTCCCCCAGGGGTCCAGCCTCTCTCCCTGGCTGTTCAACCAATACCTGGCACTCCTTGCCCACCGCATCGCCACTTTCTGCCCCAACTTTCAGTGCTATGCAGATGACACCCAGCTCATTTTCAGGCTACCCTCGTCCTCCTCCTCTCCTTCCCTCATCTCTGACTGTCTGTCTGCTATCCAGGAGTGGTGTGCCGCCAATAACCTCTGCCTTAATGCCAGTAAGACTGAGATTCTCCTCATCAGCACACCCGCTCCCTCCTTTCCCGCAGCTCTATGGCCAGCCTCTCTTGGCCCTCTCCCTGCTCCCACCTGCAAGGCAAAAAACCTTGGGGTTATCTTCGACTCCACACTCTCCTTCTCCCCTGACATCTCTGACATCTCTAAGAAGTCACACTACCAGCTGCACCTCATCAGAGGTATTCTTCCTTTCCTCTCCTTCCCCCAGAAGTTCACTGTCTCCAGAGCTCTGGTTCTCTCTAGGCTGGACTATTGCAACAGCATCTTTCTAAATCTACCTGCTTCTTCTCTCCGCCCTCTGCAACTTATCCAGAACAGGACTGCAAGACTTGTCCTTGGCCTCAAGCCCAGGGTTCGTATCTCTACAGGACTGAAATCTCTGCACTGGCTCCCAGTGGCTACGAGGATTAAGTTCAAAACCCTCTGCATCGTCCACAAAGCCTTCTGGGGTCTGGGGCCTGGGGCCTCAATACCTTCAACCCTCTCTCCCTAAATATCTTCCTTCTCAAGCTCTCCGCTCATCCGCCTCCAACTCCCTCAGGGTCAGTCGCTTCTCCAAGCAACGAGTTGGTGGTAGATCTCTTTCTTCGGCTGGTGCCTCCCTCTGGAACAGCATCCCTGCCTCCCTGAAACTTGAGGAGAACCGTCTCTGGTTCGGAAGCACCTCAAAACCTTTCTCCTTGAACTATGAAGAATCTAGGATTGATCAGGAGAAGCAGGAGATGGTTTGTAAGATTTGGGAATCATCTTTATCCAAACAAGGGTGGTGCGAAGAGATGATCAAAGATGTCCCCGCAGCAGGGTGAGTGTTTGGGCCTGCTAAGACCCCTTTGGGCCTAATTCCTGGTGCCTGCAGACCCTACTGGTTGTATCCCCAGCCCGCTTCCAGCCCGTTCAGCCTGCCCTCCCTCCCTCCCCTCAGACCATCTCCCTTCCGTGTTTGTCTTTCCTCCTGCCTCCCTCCTCCCCTGATTGGCCAGATCGCTTCCTCCCTGGTCCCAATTGGTGCAGACGGGAAGCTCCCCGTTTCTTTGCTGGTCCTCCCAAGGCAGCCCTCTGCCTGGCAGCCTCTGCGGCTAACGACCCGAGGCAAAGGACGGCTCCTACAGTGACGGCTCCACTTCGTATCTGCAGGTATCCGCAGGAGAAGCAAGTAGCCAACAATAAGTAAGTGTGGGAAGTGTCGGGCCAGAAGCAATTACTTCACGCCATACTACCCAACCACTGTGCCCAATTGCCTCTCTGTGAAAGCTGCATTTAGAAGTGTGCCCAATTGCATTTAGAAGGGTCCCCAATTGCATTTAGGAGTTGTGCCCAATAGCCTCTCTGAGAAAAGTTGCATTTAAAAGTGTGCTCAATTGCATTTAGAAGTGTGCCCAATCGCATGTAGAAGCTGTGCCCAATAGCATCTCTGAGAAAAGTTGCATTTAGAAGTTGTGCCCAATTGCATTTAGAAGTGTACCCAATCGCATTAAGAAGCTGTGCCCAATAGCCTCTCTGAGAAATGTTGCATTTAGAAGTGTGCTCAATTGCATTTAGAAGTGTACCCAATTGCATTTAGAAGTTGTGCCCAATAGCCTCTCTGAGAAAAGTTGCATTTAGAAGTTGTGCCCAATTGCATTTAGAAGTGTACCCAATCGGATTTAGAAGCTGTGCCCAATAGCCTCTCTGAGAAAAGTTGCATTTAGAAGTGTGCTCAATTGCATTTAGAAGTGTACACAATTGCACTTAGAAGTTGTGCCCAATAGCCTCTCTGAGAAAAGTTGCATTTAGAAGTTGTGCACAATAGCCTCTCTGAGAAAAGTTGCATTTAGAAGTGTGCTCAATTGCATTTAGAAGTGTACCCAATCGCATTTAGAAGTTGTGCCCAATAGCCTCTCTGAGAAAAGTTGCATTTAGAAGTGTACCCAATTGCATTTAGAAGCTGTGACCAATAGCCTCTCTGAGAAAGTTGCATTTAGAAGTTGTGCCCATTAGCCTCTTTGAGAAAAGTTGCATTTAGAAGTGTACCCCATTGCATTTAGAAGTTGTGCCCAATAGCCTCTCCGAGAAAAGTTGCATTTAGAAGTTGTGCCCAATAGCCTCTCTGAGAAAAGTTGCATTTAGAAGTGTGCTCAATTGCATTTAGAAGTGTACCCAATCGCATTTAGAAGTTGTGCCCAATAGCCTCTCTGAGAAAAGTTGCATTTAGAAGTGTACCCAATTGCATTTAGAAGCTGTGACCAATAGCCTCTCTGAGAAAGTTGCATTTAGAAGTTGTGCCCATTAGCCTCTTTGAGAAAAGTTGCATTTAGAAGTGTACCCCATTGCATTTAGAAGTTGTGCCCAATAGCCTCTCCGAGAAAAGTTGCATTTAGAAGTTGTGCCCAATAGCCTCTCTGAGAAAAGTTGCATTTAGAAGTGTGCTCAATTGCATTTAGAAGTGTACCCAATCGCATTTAGAAGTTGTGCCCAATAGCCTCTCTGAGAAAAGTTGCATTTAGAAGTGTACCCAATTGCATTTAGAAGCTGTGACCAATAGCCTCTCTGAGAAAGTTGCATTTAGAAGTTGTGCCCATTAGCCTCTTTGAGAAAAGTTGCATTTAGAAGCGTACCCAATTGCATTTAGAAGCTGTGCCCAATAGCCTCTCTGAGAAAATTTGCATTTAGAAGTGTGCCCAATTGCATTTAGAAGTGTACCCAATCGCATTTAGAAGTGTGCCCAATAGTCTCTCTGAGAAAAGTTGCATTTAGAAGTGTACCCAATTACATTTAGAAGTTGTGACCAATAGCCTCTCTGAGAAAAGTTGCATTTAGAAGTGTGCCCAAACGCATTTAGAAGTGTGCCCAATTGCATTTAGAAGTGTACCCAATTGCATCTAGAAGTTGTGACCAATAGCCTCTCTGAGAAAAGTTGCATTTAGAAGTGTGCCCAATTGCATTTAGAAGTGTACCCAATTGCATTTAGAAGTTGTGACCAATAGTTTCTCTGAGAAAGTTGCATTTAGAAGCTGTGCCCAATAGTCTCTCTGAGAAAAGTTGCATTTAGAAGTGTGCCCAATTGCATTTAGAAGTGTACCCAATTGCATTTAGAGGTTGTGCCCAATAGCCTCTCTGAGAAAAGTTGCATTTAGAAGTGTACCCAATTGCATTTAGAAGTTGTGACCAATAGCTTCTCTGAGAAAAGTTGCATTTAGAAGTGTGCCCAACTGCATTTAGAAGTGTAACCAATTGCATTTAGAAGTTGTGACCAATAGCCTCTCTGAGAAAGCTGCATTTAAAAGTTGTGCCCAATAGTCTCGCTGAGAAAAGTTGCATTTAGAAGTGTGCCCAATTGCATTTAGAAGTGTGCCCAATTGCATTTAGAAGTGTACCCAATCGCATTTAGAAGTTGTGCCTAATAGCCTCTCTGAAAAAGTTGCATTTAGAAGTGTGCCCAATTGCATTTAGAAGTGTACCCAATTGCATTTAGAGGTTGTGCCCAATAGCCTCTCTGAGAAAAGTTGCATTTAGAAGTGTAACCAATTGCATTTAGAAGTTGTGACCAATAGCTTCTCTGAGAAAAGTTGCATTTAGAAGTGTGCCCAACTGCATTTAGAAGTGTACCCAATTGCATTTAGAAGTTGTGACCAATAGCCTCTCTGAGAAAGCTGCATTTAAAAGTTGTGCCCAATAGTCTCGCTGAGAAAAGTTGCATTTAGAAGTGTGCCCAATTGCATTTAGAAGTGTGCCCAATTGCATTTAGAAGTGTACCCAATCGCATTTAGAAGTTGTGCCCAATAGCCTCTCTGAAAAAGTTGCATTTAGAAGTGTACCCAATTGCATTTAGAAGTTGTGACCAATAGTCTCTCTGAGAAAAGTTGCATTTAGACGTGTGCCCAATTGCATTTAGAAGTGTGCCCAATTGCATTTAGAAGTGTACCCAATCGCATTTAGAAGTTGTGCCCAATAGCCTCTCTGAGAAAAGTTGCATTTAGAAGTTGTGCACAATAGCCTCTCTGAGAAAAGTTGCATTTAGAAGTGTGCTCAATTGCATTTAGAAGTGTACCCAATTGCATTTAGAAGTTGTGCCCAATAGCCTCTCCGAAAAAAGTTGCATTTAGAAGTTGTGCCCAATAGCCTCTCTGAGAAAAGTTGCATTTAGAAGTGTGCTCAATTGCATTTAGAAGTGTACCAAATCGCATTTAGAAGTTGTGCCCAATAGCGTTTCTGAGAAAAGTTGCATTTAGAAGTGTACCCAATTGCATTTAGAAGCTGTGACCAATAGCCTCTCTGAGAAAGTTGCATTTAGAAGTTGTGCCCATTAGCCTCTTTGAGAAAGGTTGCATTTAGAAGTGTACCCCATTGCATTTAGAAGTTGTGCCCAATAGCCTCTCCGAGAAAAGTTGCATTTAGAAGTTGTGCCCAATAGCCTCTCTGAGAAAAGTTGCATTTAGAAGTGTGCTCAATTGCATTTAGAAGTGTACCCAATCGCATTTAGAAGTTGTGCCCAATAGCCTCTCTGAGAAAAGTTGCATTTAGAAGTGTACCCAATTGCATTTAGAAGCTGTGACCAATAGCTTCTCTGAGAAAGTTGCATTTAGAAGTTGTGCCCATTAGCCTCTTTGAGAAAAGTTGCATTTAGAAGCGTACCCAATTGCATTTAGAAGCTCTGCCCAATAGCCTCTCTGAGAAAACTTGCATTTAGAAGTGTGCCCAATTGCATTTAGAAGAGTACCCAATCGCATTTAGAAGTGTGCCCAATTACATTTAGAAGTTGTGACCAATAGCCTCTCTGAGAAAAGTTGCATTTAGAAGTGTGCCCAATCGCATTTAGAAGTGTGCCCAATTGCATTTAGAAGTTGTGACCAATAGCCTCTCTGAGAAAAGTTGCATTTAGAAGTGTGCCCAATCGCATTTAGAAGTTGTGACCAATAGCCTCTCTGAGAAAAGTTGCATTTAGAAGTGAGCCCAATCACATTTAGAAGTGTGCCCAATTGCATTTAGAAGTTGTGACCAATAGCCTCTCTGAGAAAGTTGCATTTAGAAGTTGTGACCAATAGTCTCTCTGAGAAAAGTTGCATTTAGAAGTGTCCCCAATTGCATTTAGAAGTTGTGCCCAATTGCATTTAGAAGTGTACCCAATCACATTTAGAAGTTGTGCCCAATAGCCTCTCTGAAAAAGTTGCATTTAGAAGTGTGCCCAATTGCATTTAGAAGTGTACCCAATTGCATTTAGAGGTTGTGCCCAATAGCCTCTCTGAGAAAAGTTGCATTTAGAAGTGTACCCAATTGCATTTAGAAGTTGTGACCAATAGCTTCTCTGAGAAAAGATGCATTTAGAAGTGTGCCCAACTGCATTTAGAAGTGTACCCAATTGCATTTAGAAGTTGTGACCAATAGCCTCTCTGAGAAAGCTGCATTTAAAAGTTGTGCCCAATAGTCTCGCTGAGAAAAGACGAACTTAGAAGTGTACCCAATTGCATTTAGAAGTTGTGACCAATAGTCTCTCAGAGAAAATTTGTATTTAGAAGTGTGCCAAATTGTATTTAGAAGTGTGCCCAATTGCATTTAGAAGTGTACCCAATCGCATTTAGAAGTTGTGCCCAATAGCCTCTCTGAAAAAGTTGCATTTAGAAGTGTGCCCAATTGCATTTAGAAGTGTACCCAATTGCATTTAGAGGTTGTGCCCAATAGCCTCTCTGGGAAAAGTTGCATTTAGAAATGTACCCAATTGCATTTAGAAGTTGTGACCAATAGCCTCTCTGAGAAAAGTTGCATTTAGAAGTGTGCCCAATTGCATTTAGAAGTGTACCCAATTGCATTTAGAAGTTGTGACCAATAGCCTCTCTGGGAAAGTTGCATTTAGAAGCTGTGCCCAATAGTCTCTCTGAGAAAAATTTAGAAGTGTACCCAATTGCATTTAGAAGTTGTGACCAATAGCCTCTCTGAGAAAAGTTGCATTTAGAAGTGTGCCCAATAGCCTCGCACTGAAAGTTGCATCTAGAAGTGTGCCAATATCCTCTCTGTGAAAGGTGCATTTAGAAGTGTGCCCAATAGCCTGTCTGTGGAAAGTTCCACTTAGAAGTGTGCCGAATAGCCTCTCTATGAAAGTTGCATTTAGAAGTGTGCCCAATAGCCTCTTGTGAAAGTTGCATTTAGAAGCGTGCCCAATAACCTGTCAGTGTAAAGTTGCACTTTGAAGTGTGCCCAATAGCCTGTCTGTGGAAAGTGACGTCTACTCTATAAATTTATAAGTGCGCCCCACAGCCTATTGATGATAGTTGAATTTAGAACTGTGCCCAACAACCTCTCTGTGAAAGTCACATTTAGAAATGTGCCCAACAGCCTCTTTCTGAATTTAGAAGTGTGCCCAATAGCCTCTCTGTGAAAATTGAATTTAGAAGTGGGCCCAATAGACTCTCTGTGAATTTAAAAGTGTGCTCAACAGCCTCCCTGTCATAGTTCAATTAGAAGTGTGCCCAATAGCCTCCCTGTGAAACTTGCATTTAGTAGTGTGCCCAACAGCCTCTCTATATATTTATAAGTGGGCCCAACAGCCTATCGGTGATAGTTGAATTTAGAAGTGTGCCCAACAACCTCTCTGTGAAACTCACATTTAGAAACGTGCCCAATGGCCTCTCTGTGAATTTAGAAATGTTACCAATAGCCAGTCTGGAAAGTTGAATTTAGAAATGCGCCTAATAGCCTGTCTGTGGAAAGTTGCATTAAAGTGTGCCCATTAGCCTCTCTGTGAACTTAGAAAGTGTTCCCAATAGCCTTTCTGTGGAAAGTTACATTTTGAAGGGACCACAATAGCCTCTCTGTGAAAATTGCAATAGTGTAATACCATGCCGCACCGAGCCGACCAATCTCCCTAAGAACCTCTCGGTACAAAGTCCCTAATACCCTCCCTGTATAAAGTCGAATTGAAAGAAGTGCACCTACTAGCGTGCCCTAATTAATCGTATTGGCCCGGGAGGATAGCACAGCGGCAGCGTGCGCGTCTTGGAAGCAAGACGACACAAAGCAACAACAGGTTCGATCCCTGGGTCCGCGCTTAGAAACCTCTGAGTGTTTAAGCGCGTTATAAATACGTAACTAAGACAAAGAAAAAACACAATTACACAACTAAGAAAAACTAACAATTCCTGTAACAGCGCCTCGATGCCTGCGGGCTGTGTGAGCGCTTTATAAATGTAAAATAAATAAATAAACTAACAGTATAGCTGTGTAATGTAGAATCTAAAACGGTGACTAATAATCTAATACAAAGTTGATTTTCATTCATGCCTAATACCCTCCCTGTATAAAGGTGAATTGAAAGAAGTCCACCCACTAGCGTGCCCTATTCAATCCTATTAGTATAACTAACAGCATAGCTGTGTAATGTAGAATCTAAAACAGTGATCAATAATCTAATCTCCCCTCTAATCAAATTGAATCTAGAAGCAGACCGAATATCTTCTCTGTGTACAGGTGAATTTAGAAGTGTACCTAATAAGCTAATATCATCTCTGTCTACAATTGTATCTAGAAATGCACCAAATAGTCTAGTATCGTCTTCGAGCAGTTGAACCTGGAAGTGTGCCTAAAAGCGTGCCACCACCGATCTTAGAACTACAATCAGAAAGCCCTCCTAAAATCAACCTAAAAGCTCACACCAATCATGAGTTCACCCACTCCACCAGAGTCTGTCAGAAACGACCCTTGTAGACCTCCCCCACTCTCCGATCTGCCTTCTCTCCCGCCCCCCCTCCCAAATCACCCCACCCTCCTTCACCCTTCCACTCATTCCCCTCTCCAAACACCAGCCAGGGGGGCACGATGGCGAGCCATTCACCCTAAGACCACTCATCCCCTGAACCCCAACTCCGACCCGCCAGCGTTAACCATACCCGCTCCCCTCACTATCATAACTGCACACCCCACCCTGCAATCACCCACCCCCCGCCTTGCCCTCATACCCCTGCCACCTTCCCCCCCGACCGCACCCTTTCCCCTCCCTAAAAACTGCACGCCTAGCCCTAGCAAGAACCGAAGCTGCTTCCCTCGCCCCCTCTGACCCCCCTACCCTCTCTCACACACCAATCGCAACAAAGAAACTAAAGAGGAAATGTTCCTGGTCCCCCTCAATCTCTCAGCACTCCTCGCCTCCCCTGTCTCGACCCACCACCTCTTGCCCGCAATCTCCTCCTTCCCCCGTGGCTTCTCCCTTCCTGAAACCCCTCTCCCTCGATTTCTCATCAACTGCAACTGAAACTCCTAACCACCCAAACCCGATCATCCTATCACACGCAGCCATCCAACCCGGCCCGAAGCCTGCCAAATTCTCTGCTCGCCCACTATTCCCATCTAGCATCACCCACCCTACCCCTCTCCCTCCACTCTCTCCGCCACTGCCCCATCCCGCCCCAGCACCGAGACCAACCTTGCCTGCTGATGTGAACTGTATGCTATTTAACGCCCGATCTGTAGCAAAAAACAGACATTGCATCTTTGACCTCCTCGCCTCTGTCAAACCAGACCTAGTTTTCATCACTGAAACCTGGTTCTCTGACGACTTCGGCCCAATCGCTAATGAAGCCTTTCCCCCTAACTAATCCCTCATCCCACTGAACCGTCCGTCCAGAGGAGGGGGGGTAGCATTCGTCTTCAAATCTCTCTTCCGCGCCTCAATCATCGACAACCAACCCTCCATTCCGTCCTGTGAATCTCTCCTCGTTAAACTATCCCTCTCCCCGTCGCTCTCACACAGCTTCCTAATAATCTACAGGCCCCCTGGCTACAATAGACAATTCGCAAACAACCTTTGCGATTCTATCGCCACCCTCCAACTAAACCATCCCAACCTCACCCTTCTTGGAGACTTCAACATATGGCTCGACATCCCCACCAACCCTATGACACACTCCCTGGTTGACGGTTTAGATGCAATTAATCTCCAACCCCATATAAACGGCCCGACCCACTATAAAGGACACACTCTTGATGCCATCTTTAGCTCTAACACCCTGATTCATTTAAAGCCCCCCACCCCTATCATCTGGTCCGATCATTTCATTCTCTCGTTCGCCATCCGCTCACCCGACCCCCTTCCCGTACTCGTATCCGAACCTCCGAATCTATGCAAATGCTGGAAAAAACTAATAATCACCCCGGAGCTAGCCGTGGCACTCCTCCAGTCTCCACCATCTACCTGCCGTCTCAACAACCAACTAACCCCTGAGGCCTTTGATTCATGGCTCAACGCATCTCTGATGCGGCTCACCCCCCGTGCAAACCATCAACCCGCCGTGGCCTTTTCCCCAGATGGTTCACTCCTGAGTTGAAGACCACTAAACGACAATACAAATACCTAGAACGCAAATGGCAGAAAGAGAAAACCCACGAGAGCAGGACCACCTTGGCCCGACACCTGTATCGGTACAAGGCCGAAATCCGGAAAGTAAAGAAAGCCCACTACAACACCCGAATCCTAAACTGCAAAAACCCAAGCAAAGAACTCCACAAAATCATCTCCGAATTCACCAATCCGGCTTGTAACAGAACCGTCCCGACCCCGTCACAATCACTGTGTAACTCACTCTCCCTCCACTTTTACACCACGGCTATCGAAAGGACAAAAACTCTAACCACAAAACTGGCTCTCTTATAGCCACCAGGCAATCCTCTGCCCGTACCGGCCAGCCCATCAGCTGCGACCTCTACGCAACCAACGTTCGAATCCTTTAGTCCAATATCACCAGAACAATTTCTCAAACTTCTATCTGCCCGCAAAACATCTGGATCACCACTGCACCCTTGCCCAGCCACAACCCTTAAAGAAATGTTTGCTTCCACCTGCGCAGGAGAACATGCAAGATCTATCATAAATGCCTCCCTTTCTTCCGGAATCTTTCACGACGCATTCAGAATGGTGCACGTCAAACCTCTAATTAAAAAACCTTTGCTCGACCCTCTCGAGCCCAAAAACTACCGCCCCATCTCAAACACCAGGTTCCTTGCCAAACTCATTGACCGAACTGCCTATTCTCAACTAAATGCCTTTGTCGAAGCCAACAATCTCCTAGACCCCGCCCAATCAGGTTTCAGAACATGTCACGGAACTGAAACCACCCTAACCTCGATCTGGGATGACCTTAAAATGACAGCAGACTCCGCGGGAGGCGCTGCACTAATCCTTCTCAACCTATCGGCCGCCTTTGACACGATCAATCACTCAATCCTCCTAGACCGCCTCCACTCCCTAGGAATTCGTGGAACCGCTCTAAAATGGATAGCTTCATTCCTCAAAGACAGGCACCAAATAACGACACTCTCCAGCTTTACCTCCCAAGCCCGACCAGTTGACACGGGAGTCCCGCAAGGAGCATGCCTATCCGCCCTCCTGTTCAATCTCTACCTGATCACCCTCCCACCAATAATTTGTTCACACAACATCCTGTGTTACAACTACGCCGACGACACTCAACTAATTCTAAAACTCCTGAACTCGAAACCCAACTCCCGACCTGACCTGGCATCCTGCCTCCTTAACATAGAACTCTCTGATGACCCAAAGCCACCTCTTGTTAAACCCCTCCAAAACAGAAATCATGGTTTACGGCAAATCCGATCGTCTTCCGCACCGACTACCCTGGCCACCCGCCATGGGCAACTCACCGACACCCTCCAACTCAGTGAAAAATCTTGGATGCACCCTGGACTCTGACCTAACACTCTCACGCTACTTGCGCTCGGTCCAAGAGACCACGTCTCCCCAGCCCTTAAGACACTGCACTGGCTTCCTGTAGCCCGATGGGTGGCTTTCAAAACCTTATGCCTCTCCCATCAAGCACTACATAAAACTGGACCTAAATATCTTCAAGACAAGCTAATACCTTATCATCCCACTCACACCCTAAGATCAAGCTCAGCCGGCCTCCTAGTAATTCCTAAGACAAACTCAGTCAGGTTAGGCGGATCGTCTTTCTCAGCCCTGGCCCCAACCCTGTGGAACTCGCTCCCACCCCACATCCGCCTAACTGAGGATTTAGCGTCCTTCCGCAAACTACTGAAAACCTGGCTCTTCCCCTAAAACCAACCGGTTTTCCAAACTAACAGCATCACAATGAAACCGACCCAACAAACTACCTGATGCGAGAAATTGACAGCTAATAAACTTGAATGTAAACTAGAAAGACAAACAGAACTAAACGAGTAATGTAGATCAAAACAGTGAAGTGGATAATATGAATAAATCATTGGGAAAGTAAGGAGATCTAAACTGAGGAAATGGACATAATGAATGAGGAGGGAACGTAGTGAATGACATGGTTGAAATAGTTAGAATGGATGAAGCGTATAGAACAGATGAATGCACTAAGTGGAAGAGTGCATGAGGGGAAGAACAGACGACTAGAAAGATCAAATGAGTATGGAGATTGGATGAGTGTATAGAATAGATGAACATACGAAAGCCAATGAGTGGTTAGGTGTGTAGAGCGGACGAGCGTGTAGAGTTGATGAGTATGTGTAGAGTTGATGAGTACGTAAATACAGAGAAGCTAATAGAACGCAAGAGGGTGTAGAACTGATGACTATATTGAACGTACGAACGTATAGACCGGATGAATGTTTAGACCAGATGAACGTGTAAGAGCGAACGAGCGTGTAGAGAGGATGAGCGTGGAGAGCAGATGAGCGTGGAGAGCGGATGAGCGTGGAGAGCGGATGAGTGTGGAGAACAGATGAGTGTGGAGAGCGGATGAGTGTGGAGAGCGGATGAGTGTGGAGAGCGGATGAGTGTGGAGAGCGGATGAGTGTGGAGAGCGGATGAGTGTAGAGAGCGGATGAGTGTGAAGAGCGGATGAGTGTGGAGAGCGGATGAGTGTGGAGAGAGGATGAGTGTGGAGAGCGGATGAGCGTAGGGAGCGGATAAGTGGGGGAAATCGGATGACTGTGGGGAGCGGATGAGTGTAGGGAGCGGATGAATGTGGAGAGCGGATGAATGTGCAGAGCAGATGACTGTGGGGAGCGGATGAGTGTGTGTAGCGACTGAGTATAGCGAGTGGGCGAGTGTGGAGAGTGGCCGAGTGTGGAGAGCGGCTGAGTGTGGAGAGCGGCTGAGTAGGGGGAGCGGCTGAGTAGGGGGAGCAGCTGAGTAGGGGGAGCGGATGAGTGTGGGGAGCGGATGAGTGTGGGGAGCAGATGAGTGTGGGGAGCGGATGAGTGTGGGGAGCGGATGAGTGTGGGGAGCTGATGAATGTGGGAGCAGATGAATGTGGGGAGCGGATGAGTGTGGGGAGCGGATGAGTGTGGGGAGCGGATGACTGTGGGGAATGGATGAGTGTAAGGAGCGGATGAATGTGTAGAGCGGATGAGTGCGGAGAGCGGATGAATGTGCAGAGTGGATGACTGTGGGGAGCGGATGAGTGTGGAGAGTGGGTGAGTGTAGGGACCGGCTGAGTGTAGAGAGCGGCTGAGTGTGGAGAGCAGCTGAGTGTGGGGAGCGGATGAGTGTGGAGAGCGGATGAGTGTGGAGAGCGGATGAATGTGGAGAGCGGATGAACTTGTAGAGCGGATGAGTGTGTAGAGCGGATGAGTGTGGAGAGCGGATGAGTGTGGAGAGCGGATGAGTGTAGAGAGCGGATAAGTGTAGAGAGCGGATGAGTGTGTGGAGCAGATGAGTGTGACGAGCGGATAAATACATAGAGCGGATAAGTGTGTGGAACGGATGAGTACGTAGAGCAGACGTGTACGTAGAGAGGACGAGTAGGTAGAGCGGACGAGTGTGTGGAGCGGATGAGTGTGTGGTGCGGATGAGTGTGTGGAGCGGATAAATACGTAGAGCGGATGAGTGTGTGGAACGGATGAGTACGTAGAGCGGACGAGTACGTAGAGCGGACGAGTGTGTGGAGTGGACGAGTGTGTGGAGCAGACGAGTAGATGGAGCGGATGAATGTGTGGAAAGGATGAGTCTGTGGAGCGGACGAGTGTGTGGAGCGGATGAGTGTGTGGAGCGGATGAGTGTGTGGTGCCGGTGAGTGTGTGGTGCCGGTGAGTGTGTGGAGCGGATACATTCGTAGAATGGATGAGTGTGTGGAACGGAGGAGTGGGTAGAGCGGATGAATGTGTGGTGCGGATGAGTGTGTGGAGCAGATGAGTGTGTGGAGCGGATAAATAGGTAGAGCGGATGAGTGTGTGGAACGGATGAGTACGTAGAGCGGACAAGTAGGTTGTCAAGCGGACGAGTAGTATGTTGAGCCGATGAGTTTATGGACCGGATGAGTGTGTGGACCGGAGGAGCGTGTAGATTGGATGATTGTGTAGATTGGACGAGTGTGTAGATTGGACGAGTGTGTAGACTGGACGAGTGTGCAGATTGGACGAATGTGTGAATTGGACGAGTGTGTGGAGCGGACGAGTGTGTGGAGCGGAACAAGCGTATGTGGAACGGACAAGTGTGTGGAACGGGTGAGTGTATGTGGAGCGGATGAGTGTATGTGGAGCGGATGAGTGTATGTGGAACGATGAGTGTATGTGGAGCGGATGAGTGTGTGGAGCGGATGAGTATGTGGAGCGGATGAGTGTGTGGAGCGGATGAACGCATGGAAGGATGAGTCTATGGAGCGGATGGGTATGTAGAGCGGATGAGTGTGTTGAACGGATGAGTACGTAGAGCGGATGTGTAGTACATAGAGCGGATGAGTAGTATGTAGAGTGGACGAGTAGTATTTTGAGCGGATGAGTATGTGGACCGGATGAGTGTGTAGATCCATGAGCGTGTAGATCGATGAGAGTGTAGATCGGATGAGCATACAGAGCGGATGAGCGTACAGAGCGGATGAGTGCACAGAGCGGATGAGTATACAGAGCGGATGAGTATACAGAGCGGATGAGTGCGTAGGCAGACAGGAGTACATGCGCAGGGTAGACAGGAGTGCATGCGCAGGGAAGACAGGAGCGCATGCGTATGGAATGGGGCACACTGGAGAATGAGGGATAGACTAGAGCACGCAAGGTGGACTAGAGTGCGTGAGTGTGTCGAGCAGACAGGAGTGTGTAGGGCAATCTTGAACGCCTGAAATGAATAAAAATGCATAGAACAGACCTGATCGCATAGAATTGTGTGACGTACATAATATGCTTTGGAATGCAGGGAACATTTGAAAGAACATATATCATACCACACCCCACGCTTACCCTCTTCTTTACACCACCACGCAACTAGAACAAAGAGATACTATGACACCATTCGGTATAACTGTTCTCATATCAACATCTCCCGCTCACTCCCCATCACTCTAAGTAAACACTGCTGGTTTCACACCCCCAGCCAGGCGTTCTCCTCAGGCCTAACGCAGCCACACTCGGTCTGGATAAATCCTGCCAGAGCGAACACATACTCCTGATCTCTCAACCACCACACCTACCGCTAAGAAGCAGCTACCACACGAATTCCGCACCAGCTGCACACATACCTGTTGCGCACATGCACCTTTGGACTCTCTCTACTGACCCGAACTTTGGTTCCCAAGGGCGTTCAACCTACCAGCGCCTTCAGACCATACCAATGGTATATAAGGCGCTATATAAATGCAAAATAACATAACATAACATTAACATGATGCTAGTAATTAAAAGTTTGAAAGAAGGTGATTTTTCTATGAAGAAAATGTGAGATGCAGGAATAGATGGAATTTGGAATGTGAGAGATGAACTCTATATTCAAGATGGCTATTTGATATGGGGAGATAGGCTGACATCCCCGGAGGAGATCAGGGAGAAGGTGATAAGTCTTGGACACGAAGGTCATCAATGGATCGTGAAAACCAAACGCAGAATAAGGAATACCTATTGGTGGCCGGGATGTGACTTGCAGATTGAAAGAAGTGTCAGAAACGGTATCCTTTGTACTAACTGTGATAAAGGGTGTATGAGTGAGTAGTATCCCATGGTTCTGACAGACATACCGGAGAACTCTGGAAAAAATAAGCTATTGATGTACTGGGGCCCGTGTGGAGTGAGGGTTGCCAGACCTTTTGTATTGTTGTTATTGATATTTTGATGAGATGGGTGTAACTGAGAATGATGGCGTATGTAACTACTAAAAGTGTGATTGATTTCCTGGAAGAGGTGTGTGGTCGTGAGGGGTATCCGGAGGAGGTGTTTACTGATAATGGATCACAATTCAAATCTAGGGAAATGGAGGAGTACCTAAAGGGGAAATCCATTACACACAAAACTAGTGCCATATATCACCCCAGACCAATGGCATTTTGGAAAGGTACAATAGAGTGATAAAGGAGGAGATCAGGTAGGCATGGTCCAATGGGAGAGATTGGAAGGAAGTGGTGAGGAGGACGGTTGTGGCGCATAGATTCACGCTGCACTGCACAACTGGGGTATCTCCTTTTCAACTTAGCAGGGGGAGGAAGGCCAACGCCAAACATTTTCTGGGATGGATGGGTCAGGTGACTGGCATGAGTGTGGAGCTAGCCTGATGAGGTGGAAGAGAATGTCAGCAAGAGACAATTGAGTAATATGGCACTGCAGGATAACAGGAAGTTCAAGACAGCAAATACTCAACAGGTTGGATTTTGGATTAGGATCAAATTGCAGGTGGTCCTTAGGGACAATGGGTGTCATTGGTACAAACAGATTAAGTGGTGGCAGTGTTTAAACATGCTGTTAGAACAAAAGATGGAAGAGTTTGAAACAATGTAAGAGTCATGGTTATGATAGGGAATGGTGGTGAAGTGAGTAGAGGTGATGAGGTGTACAGAGAGAGAGATTGTTCCTTGCCAAAAGATTCAGGCACTTCGGGAGCGACGTCAGCAGCTACAACAAGGCTCGGGAAAAGCTATTGAAGATCAAGGAACCTGATGGATTTTGCTGAGTAGCTGTGTCACCGGAAGGGACTCTCTTGTGAAGGAAGGAGGATGTGTAGTATCATGTAGAACTACAGAACATGGAATGAAGGATCCCTGGATTCTACTAAACAATGCAGGGAACGAGAGTAGGACGGTTAGGAGACGAGAGAAAAGAAGACGTGACATACGATCATTCATATCCCCTTTAGTATATGTAACCTACTTTCGTATAATAAATCCCTTTTGAGTTCCCCTCTGTGTTCGTGTACAATTCCTGCTGCATCCGCAGTACTTCAGACCCTGAGTTAACAACAGCTTCAGCGACTCAAAATAATGGTATTCAGTTCTTAAATGAGCTGTATTCATTTAATAGGGTTTGATCTACTTGTTCTTTGTTCAGTTTCAACCACTTCTACATTAGTGTTCAATATGTTACAAGAATCAAGTTTCTTAATATAAACGAAATTAAGCACACCCGATTTTGTTTTGATCTTGAATTGCCACTTCAAAGATGTGCATTCCCTCCCTTCGGTCAGCGTTAAGCTTCTAAGGTAATAGGGAAACACTGTTTCATGCGCAACCTCTTGAGATGTTAAACTGTGCTCGTAACATTTCAGGAAAGTCAAGTTCTTCTTCAATAAGTTTACCGGCAGCCTTTTCCTCGCTAATAGGACCCACGTGACTGCTCGGCAACAAGTTTCTTCTAACAATGAGGAAAATAGATGCTTTCACTACACGCGGGTACTTGAGCCTTGTTAATATAAGCACGTGTTACAATTCCCTTGTTAGAATAACTTCCCACTTTTGCGAACAACTACTACTTTTATGTGTACACGAGTATGAATAACGCTGGTTACAGTTACCAGCAAGGTATTCCTGTTGATCTGGGGTATGGAGCTTCCCTTTCCTGACTTCACAATCACAGCGACTGCATGCTGCTTCTCAACTTGATTTCTTCTACTGCTATAGGCACTCTTGGAACCCACAACCCTCTGCTGCGCGGGTGTCGCCGATCTGGCCTCATTAAAGGAGAGTCTTCCACTCTCCAGCTTCCCTCAGCTTGCTTCTGCACACAGGCCTTGGGTGTTCCTCCTCAACCTCCTCCTCTGCATCCAGTGCCTCATCACCTGCACATGGACAGAAAAAAACATGAAGATCCATGTAAATAGCATAGCCCACACACATAGGTATCACAATGTTTTCCTGCAACACATAAACATGCTATGTCACTCATGGCACAATGTCCTGCATGTTGCCAGTGTTAATGGAATGTATGGGTAGCAAGAAACCACCCATGGACATGTGTGGATGGACTTGACACCACATTCAGTGCATGGTGTATAGCACCAGCTTCACACACAAGACTAGACTGGGATAGTTGACTCATTAACATCACTGATGTAAATACCCAGACGGCACGTAGCATAGGCATGCCGGAACTGTCTATTGGCATGAGACGGTTCTTGATGACTACTGTCCCTGACTCATGTACAATGGATATGACATGGTATTCAAAAAGTGCATATACACAAGTGTCACAAGGTGCAACGAGGCAACGGTGGGGGAACAGAGTGAAGGCAGACACACCGATCCCATGAGACTGGGTGACATTTAGATTGCGCAAGTGAAGGGGAAGGGGGAAGTGGAGACTTGTGGGGAGGGGGGTCAGTGGGAGGGGGCTGTGCAGTACATGGGAACGGCATGAAATAAAAATATAACAACATAAGCACTAAATTAAATGTGGACGGCCAGTGGCAGTGGAAGGGTAAGTGCAGACATGAGGTCTCAACTGCTGGTAGGGGGCTTTAGGGATAAAGATAACAGTCCCCAAGTGCGGGGGATGCCAGGGAGGCAGGCAGTGCATGGGTGCAACTGGCAGGGTAGAGGACCGGGCCAGAGATCAGAGGATGGCCAGGTGACCAGTGCAGTTTCAGATTCAGCCAGGAGTACAGCAGGGGACAGAAGGAGAGAAAGCACAACCCAAGAGGAAGTATCAGATGTGCTTCCTGAACCTGAGAATGTGCAGCTCAAGTTTTAGGGAGGCAGGGAGGCTGTTTCAGAGGGAGGCCCCAGCAGAAGAAAGACATCAACCACCAGCTCTTTGCTAGGAGAAGCGACTGACCTGGAGGTAGTAGGAAAGGGATGATAGAAGAGCTTGAGAAGGAAGACATTCATGAAGATACAGTTGAAGGAATTGCATCCCCCGGACCCAGAATGCCTTGTGGACACTGCAGAGGGTTTAGAACTAAATAATAGTAGCCACTGGGAGCCAGTGCCAAGATCACAGCCCTGGAGAGATACGAGACCTGGGCCTGAGACCAGGGACAATTCTCACAGTCCTGTTCTGGATGAGTTGCAGAGGGCAGAGAGTTGAAGCAGTCAAATTAAGTAAGAGGCTGTTGCGGTAACACAGCCTAGAGAGAAACAGTGCTCTGGAGACAGTGAGCTGCTGGGGGAAGGAGAGGCAAGAATGATTAGCTCTGAGGAGGTGCAGCTGGTAGTTTGACCTCTCAGAGACATCAGAGATGTGAGTAGAGAAGGAGAGTGTGGATTTGAAGATCATCCCAAGCTATCCAGCATCACAGGTGGGAGCAGGAAGAGGGCCAAGAGAGGCTGGCCAGAGAGTGACACGAAAGGAGGGAGCAGGTGTGGTGATGAGGAGACTCTCGGTGTGCAGCACATCAGTTGTATGTAGTCTGCAGGACAACAAGCACGGGTTAGTACACCATGACATGGTTCACGAAAGGCAGAAGTGCTACACAATCATAACACTTCATTCAATCGACATACACATATTCTGGATGCACATACTCACTAGTGGCCTCTCTATGTGGTGTGAGATCCTCGTCCTTTTGTGGTGACCCACCTCCAGTCACCAGAGTAAAGGGGAAGTTGGCACCGAGCTTCCACTTGGTTCGACGGTGGAGGTCATTCCAGCGCGACCTCACAAGCTGTGCGCCTCTCATTGACCAAGGCGTTGATTCTATCCGTGACTCGCTGCCAGTGGAGCATACGCTGAGCAGGCATATGTGTGCTCCCTGTCTGCACAAGCATGTCACGGTAGTGTTCGAGCACGTAGTCCACGAGGATCTTGATTTCTTCATCATTGAAGCTCCTCTTCCTCGACGTGGTGGTCTCCTCTGCCTTGGGATTGAGCCTGTTTTGCTAATGCACGCTTTGCCTTCTTGGAAGGTCGTGCTGACCATGTGTGGCTGGGGCCACACGGGTGAGTAGGGGCTGGAGCACTAGTGGCCTGGGCCTTGGCATCACCCACTGATGCTGGGACAGTAGGTGCCCCTGCAGGTAGCCGTACCTGGGTGCTGGTGCCAGGTCCTTTCACTACACGTCCCTTCCCCTTGGACGTACAGATGACATCTGCCCCTGCATCTCTGTGGACCTGGGCCGTGACCACTACAGGCCTGGCTGGGGGAGCCAGAGCCTGGTTGGTGTGGACAGCAGATGGCCCAGTAGCTCGCGGACCCTGGGTGCTGGGGACGTCGGCATCACCTGAATCTCCCTGACCCTGTTGGGTGAGGGGCATAGCTCTCCCAGCACGTCCTTGACCCCGGACACCTCGGCCACCTCTGCCACCCTTCCCACTTGTTGGCTTCCCACTCATGGTAGAGATGTATTTGTACAATGGGAGGCACAGCAATCAATTGTCCTGGGCAATTTGAGTGAGGGGGCAGGGTACGTGATGTAAAGCGTACTAGTGTGGTCCTACAAGCTCAATTTAACCCCTGCTGGAAAAATAAACGGGATGCGTAATGCACAGGCACCCCAAATATCAAAAATATGTGCACGTGACCCCTCGGTAGCTCACGTTAAAAAGAATAAACATTACGCGGTACGCGGTGGCGCCAAGCAACACAAAAAATGCAAACGCAAAGTACACGTAAGGTACTATAATGTTGAGAAGGGGGGGTACGCGATACACAAGGGGCAACCAGAGTATGAATAATGCATACGGGACTCACTGTTAGCCTCAGAAAATAGGTAAAAGTACACGCGCGTGTGCCGAGAGGCAAATAACCCACCAAAACAAGAAGCTTGCACTGTCACAATAGTGGACAGATCGTGTGGCACCCCAAATATCTACGAAGTCCACACATCCATCCGCTCTAACTCACACAAGCCTGTGATGTTCTCCTACGCACTCATTTATCCCGAATCTGAACACCAATGCCCAACGGCCAGCGCGCGTCACAGCCCTTTCATCTGATTTCACGCTGACGCGCTGTTTCTGCACATACAGAGTACCCGTCACTCTGTTTCTGGCTGCCCATGCGAGTAACATGGAAGACCCACGCTCCTGCCTGCGAGCCTTTTTGCCTGCCTCCTACTGCCCTGAGCTGCCTCCTACGAGCCATCTGCTGCTGCCTGCCCACTGTGTATGCCTGCTGCCCACGTGTTCTGCATTTTGAGTGCCTGCTGTCAAGCCATTGCCAGTGCTGCTGTCGTTGGCCTTGTGACCACATCAGCTGATCCAGAAGACTCCCAACGTGCCAGAACATCACCACCGCTCCACAGCCCAGCCCCAGGACCTCCTTGCCCACCCCACACCTGCCTCAGGGGTTGCCATGTCTGAGCAAACATCTCCAGAGGCAAGTGGCAACCCCACAGCAGCGAGGCAGAGGATTGTCAGGTTCACAGCAAGGGAAGTTGACATCCTTGTGAAGCATATCCTGGGGCATTATGATGCCCTCTTAAACCCCGCAACAAAACTCGGCAAGGAAGAACGGAAGCTGATCTGGGACCAGATCGTGGGTACCATCAATGCGGAGGGGGTGGCAACCCGGGACTACCACCATGTGCACAAGCTCTGGGAGGAGCTGAAATCCAGAACCCACAACAAGGCCCGGTGCTTCCTCCAGGCTGGTGCCAACCAGGGGGGCACTGGGGCTGGTTGAACACTGCGGACATGTGGGTCCAGGAGAGGTTTTACACGGCGCTGCACACCCAGGTCAGCGATTTGCAGCATCCCCTGGAGTCCTCAGGTGAGTGTCCATGTGTTTCTGCCATCCACTCTGCATATGCATGTTAATGTATGGTGAGAGTGTGCACCTTGGCCTTACAGCAAGTATGCCTCTTGTACGGATGTCTGTGTGCATATCCCAGACAGTTTTCGACATATGTTGTATGAACCATGCATCATTTCAACAGTATCACTTTTGAAATATGTGTTGTACTGCAGAATGACACAACGCGCACATGGTTTCTTACATGTGTCTGAGACGTGCCAGTGGGAGAGGTGTGACATATGGGTGGTGTCGTCAACATCATGAGCAGGCATGGTGTACATGTGTATGGGTCTGAGATGTGACTGTGTGACTGGCCATCACTCCTGGATTGATGCAACTGGTGCATTTTGGTGTGTGCCCTAGTCTTGTTGCCTGATTGACGTTGAGGGGACTCTGATGTGATAGCTTAGTGCACTGCTTCAGGACTATCAGGTGATGTGTGTGCATGACATGTGTGTGTCCCATGATGCATTTGTGTGTGTAGCCTGCACATTTTGTAGGTGGGGACAGTGCCATGTCCAAGGATGTGATTGTGTGTTGGGAAGGACAGACATGTATGTGCATGTATGTACATTGCATGTACCTGTGTGTTGTGGAGGGTGATGATGGTTGTGACCTTTGGCAGTGTACTTCCTGTGCATAAGTTTTGTGCAAAACACTGATCGATACAGTACCTGATGTTTGTGTTCTATGTCTACTTATCCACATCGGTGTTGGAAGAAGAGGGCGGAGAGAGTGCTGTAGAGCAAGGCAGCAGGGATGCCTCCACCAGGCAGAGACACAAGGCCCAGTCAAGCCCCCTGGAAATAACATCATCGGGGAGCAAGGAGACTGGTGCAGCTTCCCAAACATCGGCCACAGCTGCAGCGGGGAGGTCCAAAGAGGGCGAAGGTGGACGTGGACTCCTCAGCAGCGCGTGGGGGGGAACAGGTGAGCTCACACAGGGGCAATCCACTGCACAAGATGTTGGGGAGGCATCCAGGTTTGCAGGGGAGGAGGAGGAGGCGTATTAGCCCAGTCCATGGGGCCCAGCGGGGGTGGTGAGTTGGGTTTTACTGGTGCAGTCGTGACTCAGGAGCAGGATGCAGTGCAGGTTGCCGTGGAGGTGACTGTGCCAAATTCTGCCCCTGGGCCAGCGCCTGCACCAGTATGCACCTGCTGGCATGCCCCAGGCCGGACCCATCCACAGGTGTCAGATGTTTCCACCCAAACCGACAACCCAATCCCTGCGGATCTGGCCATTCGAGACAGAGTGGAAACCCTGCTAGCTGGTATCGTGAGGCGTACAGCCGTCATTCGTGATGATGTGCAGGCTTACAATCGTGGCTTACACATCATCACAATGAAGTCTGGTGTCCCTTGAACTGGCTAGCAGCGTTCCTGGTCTCGAATTGGCTGCATTGGCTGGTCACTTTTGTGACCCCCTCCTCGTTTTCCTCCTCTGTGTGCCAGTTGTCCTCCCTGGCGCCTTCCAGCCCAGATACCACCGGGGTTCCCTGTGCACCTGCCCAACCCACATCGGCCCTCCTGGTGAAGATAACACTCTGCATGAGTTGGGAGTCACCACGCCGATCCAGGCTACGACAGGAGCTATGGCAATGGAGGGAGAGCAGGCACCCAGTAGCAGGGCATGTGCCAGAAGCCCCCAGGCAATTTGATCAGCCCAGAGGGTGTCCATGCGAG
Source organism: Ambystoma mexicanum (assembly GCF_040938575.1). Taxonomy (NCBI): domain Eukaryota; kingdom Metazoa; phylum Chordata; class Amphibia; order Caudata; family Ambystomatidae; genus Ambystoma; species Ambystoma mexicanum. The sequence goes on from NC_090923.1 coordinate 989,820,020, forward strand.
GCAGGCACCGGGCAATACGGCAGCAGCAGGCTCTGAGTATTAGGCTTCGTGACTCAGGGCATACCATCCGGTGTCAGCCAGGACGCAAATGTGGACCTCTGTTCGAGGATGTCTTCCATGTGGGAGCAATATGGGCAGCAAATCGGGGCATAGATGCAGCAGGCTCTGGAGGCGAGACTCACCATGGCCAGGGTGGAGACTGCACTGCGTCGGGCAAGGCGGCTCCGCCTCATCCTCAAGGAGGCTTGCAGGGACTTGGAGGCGAGGGAGAGGGCCATGCTGGTAGACCTGCAAGCCCTCGAGGAGGCAACAGAGGCACACATTGTGGAGGTAGACGCAGTGCTCGAGGATGCCCTGGCCCGGACATTGAGCGACATCGGTGAGGAGGAGGACTAGCCCGCTGCCTTTGTAAATAGATTTTTAGATATAAGTTTCTGTTGAATGTATTTATTATTTTGAGTTTTTGGACAATACTGATTTTCTTTGTACATAGTTCTTCATGTGTGGTTTGCGTTTTATTTATTTTATTATTTGGCGTGGACTTTGGGCATTAGTCCATGTTTATTGAGTAAATAGTTTTATTGGTCTTTTTTTCTCTTCACCACGCCTTAATGGTTTATTTTTGACTTTTGATGGTATTGTAAATAATTTTTATGAACTTGGACATTTTTGCAATCTTTTAATTTTTTTCACGTACGTATATTGAACTTTAATTTACAGTGTGTATGAGCACAATCAGGTAATCTTTGGATATTTCCAATTAAACCATTAAGGTCAACATCTGTTTGTAGCATAGGTCAGTGTCTGTTCAATATGTGCATAATTTGATAATATTGTGTACTAAAGTTTTTAATAAATCTCAGAGAATCATCTTTTTTCTTTTTGTAGTTATTTTCAAACGATCACTCCATCTTCTCTGTCTGGTTTTATTATATGCAATGTTTATACTTTTCTCTGTATAACCTCTGGTCAAAAACAGGGCTCCTATGTTAATAGCCTCGGCCTCAAAATAATTTTCTTAAGAGCAATTGTGTTTTGCCCCGAATAACTCAACATACGGAATACTGTTTACAAGTGTTTTCGGATGATGACTTGCAGCATGCAATATAGCGTTGGAAGATGTTGCTTTTCTAAACAAAAACAATATATCCAGAAATATTAATTTCTAAGGGCTATCCACCATAGTTAGTTGCAGATTAAGATTGTCATTCAAACAAACCACATATTCTTCCATGGATTGCAATATACTCTTCCAGATCAAGAAAAGATAGTCCATAAAACGATGCCAGCACACAATCTGTCCCAAATATGTATCATGTTTGTCAGACCATGCTTCTGTAAACTGCTACCAACCCATTCAACCTTTTGTTTGCACTTTGTTGAACCAGATGTTTTAAATACATTTGATATTTTGCGCAAATAGAGATCGAGTGCCTAGAGATTGTTTGTTTGACCCTCTTTGTTTGCTTGACAGGATTGGCAACACTGAGGAGTAAACGTGTTTTTGGATTGATTATGTTAGTTTTCCCCCTGCCTCCCAGAAGCACCCGCTATCAGTAGGCAAAGATCTGCATGTTAGGGAACATTGTAATACTATATGTACACAAGTACGCACACACAAACATATATATTTCTGAGGCTTGTCGAATCTGCTTAGATCACATGCTATGCATAGCCCAACATCGAGTGGAAGCTGCAGAGTATTACAGTTGTTCTTTTCGAAACTCGAAAAGGGGTGTCAACAGGGCATGCCAGTAATCCTATCCCTAGTGTGATGTCCACTGTAAGCATGGTCCTTCACGTATCGAGGCGCCTCAGATTGTTTTTTTCCACCATCATCGATGGACGCTAAACTGTGGAGTTCCTATTTCGACTAAGGCCATTGCTTGGAAATTAATTAGAGTTTGTTACTCTTTCTATCCTTTAAATTGCTGACTTTTGACAACATCTTCGGCGGTGGAAAGGACGAACATCTGATAAAGACCTTGATTCGACGCACCCCTTTGGCCTTGGAAGGCCGCACCGGGCCTCGGCTCAGATAGTAGGGAGGAGTGGGGGGTGGACATTTCTTAGGGCTCTAAGAGAATGCATTTTCCCCTTTACCCTCTCTATTTTCGCCTTGCTGCCCTTCCTTCCAATTATGGAAAACACACCATTTAAATTCTGCCTGAGTTGCAATAAAATTTTCCCCTGGAAGGACAAGTACCGGGTGTGCAACCTTTGTCTTGCATGGGACCACAACGAGGGCCGTTGTCAAGCTTGTCAGCTCTTCAAACTGAAAACACGCAAGGACCGAAAGACCAAGCGGTGGGCCCACCATGCCATGCAGGCCGAGGCCGCCTTGGACGTGGAGGGTGCATCGAGCGACGGCAGCATCACCGTCTTTTCAAACGACAAAGGCGACGGGGAACTGATCGATTCCAATGTGCTAGTCCCTGACCCCAATAGACAGGCCAGCAGCGCTGTTACGTGGACGACACCTGGCAGCAGTTGCACACACAGTGCAACTCACACTAAGCACATACCCCACAGCCGAAAGTGGATGACCCCATCGGCGACCCAGCCAAACTCTGCGTCAAGGGGTAGGTCCACAAGCTCCCTGTCCTCTCGGCACTCAAGATCTCAATCGCCACACAACAGGCCCCCAAAGTTGCACGATAAACGCAATACAGACGCTGTGTCTAATCCAACGGCCGAAAGCCGAGCATCGAAAGACACAGCTTCAGACCTCCCATCCGACGAGACTCGACATTCCACATTGAAATCAGCAAAAAGCACCAGTTCTGCTAAAATAGCACAGCTGGGGCAAAAAAATGTCCTGGAGACACTCCTAAAAGGGAGAACCTCGAAAAAACACTCCTCTAAGGTTCACCAATCCTCTAAGAGCTAAAAACTCTCTAAAGATCACCATTCCCATAAGGAGAAAGGTAGTTCACCTCACAAAAACAAAGAGAGTGCTGCACAAGAGGAGGGTACTTTAGCAGGTGCTATGAGACATAAGCAGCCTACTCCAGAAATACCACAGACTCCTCTTACTACTCCTCTTACTATACCAAGTTCCTCTCAATGGTCCTGTGAAGACATTGATAGGGTAATGCATAGAATGTCTTTCGTGGCAGATTTATTTTAAAATAACCCACAGGCAGTACACAGTATACAGAATACGCCACTCTGACCCTCACCTGATCACCTTGATGCACCAGTGGCAGACTCACCGGTGGACAATTAACGTCAGTTTAATGATAAGCTCATAAAAGCAGCAAAGCATTTCCAAATCCATACCCAAAGACGAAATTGGATAAGGATTTTGTAGACGACATATTAGGGGACAAAAAAGCTGTTACCCAGTTTATACCCCTCCTCCAATCAATACAAAGGCGAATTCAGCACACATTAGAAACACCAAGCCAAACGTGGGCAGTGAACCCACGTATTGAAAAGATGTTCCGCCCTGCACCCACAGATCCACTCTACATAAGGGGTCAATTGAAACCAGACTCGTTAGTAGCGACCATTATACGAAAGAAGGCAGGAACACTGCTAGCTTCATCTGAATTTCCCCCAGATAAAGAAAGCAAGAAGCTTTACACTCTAGGGAGGAAAGTGGCCACCTCAGCGGCCTTCCAAACAAGGATTGCAAACAATACCACATTATTGGTGAGTTACAACGGCCATAAGTGGGATGAGGTTGGGACTCTTATGGCATCAGCACCTGAACCTCTCAAGTCCCAACTGTCCCTCGCAGTAGCGGAGGGAAAAGCGGTATCGAACAGTATCCTGAAGGAATAACTTGGATGCTGCAGACAACGCAGGCAGAATCATCACCAAAGGGACAATCTTAAAACGCCATGCATGGCTTCACCAGTCAAGATTCACGCAGGCAACACTCCTGAACATGCCAATGGAACCCAATTTTTATTTATTTTTTATTTATTTGACATTTATATAGAGCGCCAAAACCCAGGGGTACCAAGGCGCTTTAACTTAAGAATATGGTTGCACTACAGTTACATTAAGTGCTTCAGGTTACAGACTTAATGAGGATTGGTGGACAAGTGTATGGTGCCAGCCACAAGTTACACAGCGGCAACGAAACACCGATGCAAAGGTCAATTCAGAGAGTATGAACATGGTACCTACCCCATGTTGCAGGCCGACAGCACACACAGATGCAAGAGTCCAATACAAGGCAAAATACATGGTGCCTCCCCATGTTGCAGGGCTGCAGCACACACAGATGCAAGAGTCCAATACAAGGCAAAATACATGGTGCCTCCCCATGTTGCAGGGCAGCAGCACACACAGATTCAAGGGTACAATACAAGGCAAAATATATGGTGCCTCCCCATGTTGCAGGGCAGCAGCACACACAGATGCAGGAGTCCAATACAAGGCAGAATACATGGTGCCTCCCCATGTTGCAGGGCGGCAGCACACACAGATGCAAGAGTCCAATACAAGGCAAAATACATGGTCCCTCCCCATGTTGCATGGCGGCAGTACACACAGATGCAAGTGTCCAATACAATGCAAAATACATGACGCCTCCCCATGTTGCAGGGCGGCAGCACACACAGATGCAAAATGTCAATTCAGGGAGAATATACATGGTGCGTACCCCTTACAAGGCAGCAACAACATACAGTGCAAGAGTATAAAGCAATGGGTATGTGCAGTATAGCAGCGGGGTACTCGCCGTGGCGCATCCTGGAAGTGGACAGGGAGTAGACGGGGCATTTGGTGTGGGCCTTAGGTGATTCGGTCCTACTCCCGCCTCCCTGTTGCTCTCATTGGCTTATAACAGCCAGGCCAACCAATGGAATGTGTGAGCCAGACAGGCTACAGACAAGGCCAGGCAGATCGGCCATCTTAGAGTGGCCGAGGTGCTGTGAGCAGCACAAGTTAAAAAGCGCAAAATTTGAATAAATAGACCCATCGGTGGGTAAAGATGGAAACAAGATGAGGTTCCAACAGTCCTTGGTGATCAGCAAATAACCCTGGGTCTCAGAGGGCAAAGTGGCAAAAACAGCAGAGTAAGCGCTAGATGCTGCACAATTAACACAAGCTTACCCAGGATCATCGGAGCTCTGTGCGATGGACAAACCAGCTGGAGGACTGTTGGAGGGCTGCAGGAGCGGACGTCATGCTCCGGAGGCATCCAGAAGGAGAAGCCAATGTCCTGTTCGGGAAAGCAGTTGAGGATGCATTGAAATCGGGCAAAGAAGAGTATGACGCTCTTAAATCATTAGGCTAGCTAACTAATAAGCCACCAGGCCAAAGAGGTGGAAGCAATTTTTGTCGCTTTCGAGGACAAAACTCGCAAAGATGTTCCGGTTATGGTCAAAATCAGGGCTCATCCGGGGGAAACAATCAGGGACAAGCCTCGCAAGGTTTCCAAGGGGCCAGCGTATATCTCGTTGCCGGGGGAGGTCCTCCACTGCCAGAGGTGGAGCAACACCTCCTAAACAATGAGCATCCGCTTCAGGTCCCCTCCCATGCCTCTACAGTAGGAGGGTGTATAACACACTTCACCCACGCATGGGAGGGAATCACCCCGGACAAGTGGGTGCTATCAACCGTGGCAGGCGGTTATTGCGTGAAGTTACTTCAGCAACCTTCAAACCATCCCCTGTGCCAAAAACCAACCACAAAGGAGGAGCAAGGCATCCTTCTAGAGGAGCTTGCAATGCTGCTGCTCAAGGACGCCATCTAAATCGTCCCAGCGAACCAGGTAAAACAAGGGTATCTATTCAACCTACTTCCTTTTGCCGAAGAAAGTTCTAACAATGTGTCCAGTATTAGACCTATGCCCTGCAAACACCCATGTCAAGCCACAAAAATTCTGCATGACAACTCTACAAGAAGTAATCCCACTGCTAAAGCGGAGGGACTATATGGCAACATTGGATATGAAAGATGCATATTTCCATATTTCAATGTTCCCAGTGCACAGAAGATTCTTATGTTTCAAGATAGCAAACCAGCACTACCAATTCAATGTGCTACCCTTTGGCATAGCATCCGCTCCAAGGGTATTCACCAAGGTACTGGCGGTGGTGGCAGCGCACATGCACATGGAGGCAATTCCAGTGTACCCCTACCTGGATGATTTGACTTTGATTTTGATTTTGGTTATTTCTTACACGCACCAAGCAGAATAAACTGCATTCGGGCGCAGCTGTTAACTATGATTCGCCTTTTAACTGTGAAGTGCTATTCTCGCCCCTACCTCTTAGGTTCACATAAATAGGAACGTTTTAAGCCTTTTAATGATGGGCATGATCATATGGCAGTTGGTAGCTGGTTCCATAACTTTGGGCCAAACACGGAGAATCTCTTGTCCTCCTTCGAGATCAATTTAGCCAGAGGAATATCCACCAGATGTTTGTCTCCAGACCGGAGATCTCTGGTTGGCTGATAGTGGTAGATTCTGGTGCAGAGGTATTTAGGTGCGAGTTCGTAGAAGCATTTATACATAAGGCATGCCACCTTGAACTTTACTCGGTCCTCCACCATAAGCCAATGGAGAGCTCTCCGTGATGCTGAGACATGGTCCCTTTTCCCAAGATATGCGATTAACCTAACTGCTGCATTCTGGGCCCTTATCTGTTTCACTGGGATCCCTGTCATCAGACTATTACAGTAGTCAAGATGGAAGTTTGCCAGTGCCCCTACGACCACAGAGTGATCTTGGGATGCTATGAAGGGGAGTACGTTCCTGAGCATACGATGGGAATGATATACAGCTTTTACTTTGGCCCCTACCTGGGCCTCACTGGCCAGGTTTTCCTGCCATATGCACCCAAGATTTCTCACTTTCTTTGGGAACGGAATTTCTTCACCCAAAATCTGCGGTATTACATTTTTCTTCATTTCTCCTTTTATTCTTTGATCCGAATAGTATTATCTCTGTTTTGGCTGCATTAAGCTGCAGCTGGTTACATGGCATCAATGTTTTTATGTCTTGCATGCACAGGTCAATCCTTTCAAATGCCTCGGACAAATTTTGAGTCTCCACATAGATCTGCGTGTCCTCGGCATATGAATGGAATCTTAATCCGTGTTTCCTCAATATATCAAATAGAGGGCGGCTATAAAGATTAAAGATAAGTGGTGAAAGCACTGAGCCTTGGGGTACTCCGCATCTCAGCTGCATTAGCTCTGAGAGGAAGGCTCCTAGGACCACCTGCTGGGTTCTATCGTGCAGGAAAGAGTCAAACCAGTCCACCACTACTTTTGCGGGTCTCCCTATTTTTCCAATACGTTGGAGGATGATCTTGGGATTGATCGTATCAAACGCCGCAGACAGGTCCAGCATCTACAGTATTGTGGAGCCTCCCCTATCTGCAGCTTGCAGTAGGATCATCCTGGATGATTGGCTGATTAAAGGGGAGCCTAGTTACTTCGCTGGCAAGAGTCCGACAGGTAAGTATAATGAGTCTTTTGAACAGTTCTCTAACTTCGTTCCTTTCCTTCCTTAGATGATGGCCGGCGTCTGGGGATGGCGACGTGCTGCTGAGATGAGAAGCGCTGAAGGTGAGTGAGAGCGCGATGCGCAATGCGACCCTTTCGTATTTGCATTGAACTGAGTTCTTTTTCTGTGTCTTTTAGGTGCCCCAACGTTTTCAGCGTGGATGCTGGTTATGAAGAACAAATGTGGTGGGTAAGCGCGGTATGCGGCGCCTCTAGATGTTTCCACGCTAACCTGGAGTGTCTTTTCCCTCTTGCAGATGGATGAGAAGTTCCGGAGACAGAGTTCCCTCAGAGCAGCTGGGATTCAGGTAAGCGTTTGAAGCTTGTACAGTCTTTAAAAATAAGCGAAGATTTGCTGAATGCTTACTAATGCCTTTTTTCTTTTCTTTTCCCTTTTCCTTAGGAAGCAGCGTGCAGGGATGGGAATGACACCGCTGAAGAGGCCCGCAGAACAGAAGAAGCGATGAATGATGGGCAGAAGCGCCGCAAGGTAAGGCTGTACCTAACGGTGTTCTTGCTCTTGCAGGAGCTGAGCGCAGAAGAAATATGCAGGCCTACTGGAGACTGATCCAAACACGGTGAGTGTCACGCTGCAGGTGCAGAAAACACAAAGCATGTTTCTCAGCCTGGGCGTGGCTTAAATAGTCTCTGGTTATCCCAGGTGTCTCTGGGCTGAACCACACCCAAAGGACTAGACTGCACATGCAGTTCTGGGAACCGAAATATGTGGGGGCATCCATCTTGTCCCCATCAATGCACTACAAGTCCAATCCCCAATGTTATCCTATGGGAGTGAGTGAGTCTGGTGCCACAAGCGCCAAGTCTGACTCAAAGTGGGTCTTTGGAGGGATGGAGAGGCCCTTGACGGCCATGTAGGTGATCGTGGCCTGGCTCCAGCCTGACATCTTGGAGGGCTGGGGACATGAGGGGCAGGAATCATGACAGCACTCCCCCCCCAAGGCCCCTCTCAAGGTGGCTCTTCTGTCTGGTCCTGGTTTGTTTGGATGGTTTTGATGAAATCATCTAAGCAAGTCAGGTGCATGGATGTACTCACAAGGCTCCCATGTCCTGTCTTGTGGACCATACCCCTTCCAGTCTACTAAGTAGTATAATTTGGATCTGAAGTACTTTGAATCCAGGATTTCCTTGACTTCGAATTCTGGTTCCCCAGCGACTACTACTGGCTGCGTTGGCGTTACTACCCGGGTCCCAGGTTAAACAGGTTGAAGGAGAGACACGTGGAACACAGGATGAATCTGCATGTTTGACGGCAAAGCTAGTTTGACCGCCACAGGATTTATCACGGAGATGACGGTGATTGGACCCAGGTATCTTGGACGGAAAGTTCGGGTTCCTTTAATGGACGCGTGTTTAGACACCAGTCAGACTTTGTCTCCCACTTGGTAGTTGGGGGTCTTTGCTCAGTGTTGATCAGCAAACTTCTTTTGGCGATTCTTAGCTTGAAGTAGGTGTTCAGCTGCCCTTTTAAAGGTTTGAGAAATGGTCATGTGCAAGGTTTTGACTGCTGGCATTTCCAGGGTTGTAGGAACGTCCAACTCAGAAGTACGTGGGTGCCTGCCATACATGGTATAAAATTGTGTCTGACCAGTGCTGGTGTGTAGGGAATTATTATAAGCATATTCAGCTATCCATAATATGTCGAACCAGCTTCCTTCAGCTTGGTGTAACATGCAACGCAGATACTGCTCGAGCGTCAGATTTGTCCTCTCAGTTTGACCATCCATTTGGGGATGGTGACTGGTGGATAGCCGGAAGTCGATCTGGGCCATAGAGCAGCATTTTCTCCAGAAGTTAGATACGAATTGAGTACCTCGGTCTGCCACTAAAACTGAAGGAAACTCATGGAGCCGTACGATGCCTTCAAGAAATACCTTTGCCAGAGTGGAAGCATTTGGGAGCCCCTTAAGAGGTATGAAATGCGCCATTTTTGAAAATACGTCCGCGACCACAAGAATAGTGTTAAACCCTTGACTGGGTGGTAAGTCAGTAATAAAATCGAGGGACAACGTGTGCCAGGGTGCTGGTGGGATTTCCAATGGTTGTAATAGCCCAGCAGGTTTCTGCTTGATTGACTTGTTTTGAGCACACACTCCACAAGATAGGATGAATTGGATAATGTCTTTACGCCACGTGGGCCACCAATAATTTTGTTTTACCTTGGCTAGGGTTTTAGCGATTCCGGGGTGGCCCTCGATCAAGGAATCATGATAACCAGACATGACTTGTTATCGTAGTTCTTGGTTTGGTAAGAATAAATGATTCCTGAAGTAGGGCAACTGATCTTTTATCATGTAATGTTCTCCTTGTGCACTCCATGCTTGTAATTGCTCCGGACTCATCAGGTTTTGGATTTCTTCATGTAATTCTTTCTGAGTTATGGTTGCTGTGATTCCTAGGAGCTTGTCACTCGGGATGATTGCTATTGGGTCAAGGGTCTGATACCCTTGTTCTTTCACCCCCATACGGGAAAGGGCATCGGCCTTCCCATTTTTCACCCCTGGTCGAAATGTAATCACGTAGTCATATTCAGCAAAAAAAAGAGCCCAACGTAGTTGTCGTGAGGATTAGGCCTTTGCCGTTTTTAGGTACTGGAGGTTCCGGTGGTCAGTTATTACGGTGATTGTGTGTCTGGCGCCCAAGAGGTAGTGCCGCCATGTCTTAAAGGCTGGCTTAATGGCCAGGAGTTCTTTGTCTGTGATCGTGTAATTGAGTTCAGGGGGTGTGAATTTACGCGACCAGAATGTAACAGGGTGTAACTGGCCCGTTTCGGGGTCCTTTTGTGAGAGGACGGCTCCCATAGCCATGCTTGAGGCGTCCGTTTCCACCAGATATGGGAGATTAGAGCGAGGGTCTGGTCTGGTTCGATCTGCTTTTCGGTCCTGCAACCTATGATCCAGTTGAACAACAAGGTCAATGAATTCTGAGCAGTCTTTCGGGGGGTTCACTACTTGTGCGAGAACATCCTTGAGCTCCCCCCATGACCCCTGATGAAATAACATGGTTCTCTTCTCCACTGGCCATTCTGCTTCAACTACGAGTCTATTGAATGTGGCTATGTATGTTAATAGGTCTTGATTCCCTTGGTGTAGGGGCAGAAGTTCGTTGTCTAATGCCTGCCCATGAGTACAACGGGCGAACAGCTTTTCCATCTCCTGCTGAAAGCCCCTGAAGTCATGCAGCAAAGGATCGTCTTGGGCCACAAAGGGTACAGACCAGTCCGCAGCGCTACCACTCAAGTAGGATAGCACAAAAGCGACCCGTGATTGGTCATTCGGAAAGGCCCTTGTCTACAAAGGAAGTGCAGGCGGCACTGGTTCATGAACGTTGCAAACCTCTTGGGATCCCCCGTAAATCATTCGGGGGGGCCAAGGGAACTGCCCCAGGAAGGGTTATCTGAACGGGATTGGCTGATGGTGCTGGCATCGAGGGCACACTTCCTGGCAATGGTGCATGCCCTGCTTGTGACTGGAGAAGTTGCCGGCTTAAATCATCAGTGCGTTCTTTGGCTACTATCAGCTCTCTCCTCAGGGTGTTGGTCTCCTGCCTGGCTGCATGTACTTCGGAACGTAGCTGCCCCAACATGTGGGCTAACTGGTCGGTTTCTGACGTTTCCATGACGCCCAGGTGGATTTTGATGTGAGGCTTTGTGTTCTGTAACGCTCACCTGGTATCCACAGGGACGTCACTCAGCCTGTTCTGACCTCTTACGACCTGAAACCCTTCCCTGGAGTCTACTCAACTGGAGACTGGGCCTGAAACACAGGATTGGTAGAGTTTAACTCCCTATTGTCTCTGTGTCCTTGAACCCCTTCTTCCCCGGGGTCCAACCCTTCCCTATGATCCACAGCTCACCTTGTTTTCTTAGAAAGTGTGCTCTCCGTCCTGCTTTCAGCGCAGGGGCGCGTTGATTGATGCGGGCTCGTTGCTGCCTAGTTACTTCACTGGCAAGAGTCCGACAGGTAAGTATAATGAGTTTTTTTAACAGTATTCTAACTTCGTTCCTTTCCTTCCTTATATGATGGCCGGCGTCCGGGGATGGCGACGTGCTGCTGAGATGAGTAGCGCGGAAGGTGAGTGAGAGCGAAATGCTGTTAGGGAGAATTCTCTGTAAAGGCTAATTTCCCAAACCTAGACTCTTTTACTCCCACTCTTAGACATGATTTGAGGTGTTCCTTTGTCTTTCCATGTGTTTTATGGGGTCTTTTACTCCATAAGGTCTCACGTGTTTTTGATGCGGGTTACACAGCACCCTCCGTGCCGTAACCCAGGGTTGTCGTAGCGACCCCCAAATATAGACTCCATACCCTGGGACTGACTACTGTCTCCCAGGGCATGTAAAGTCACCATTTGCTTTACTAGTCCCAAATTATGAACAGAAACCAGTACAAACCATCATATTGTGGACGTACTGGTCGGGGCAATTCGATTGCCCCGGGGTCTGTTGTTCGAGGGGTACGTCTCCGTCCCCCCTGATCGAGTTTTGGCTGGTGGCAGTGGATACTACTTTTTATATTCGACCGTGAATATATCTCTATGGGATTTTCCCATTGTTCGAGGCTACCAACTTTAATTATTTAATTCTTATAGCCTCGAACATACCGCTGGTTTATTTATTTAATATTAATTCACCGGTTGGTATTTTTTGCCAGAACTCGATTCTAAAATGGCTTTTGTGTTCTCCTCTGTGACTCCAACCCAGGTTGAGCCCTTTGTTCCACTTTTTGGCGGGCTTCTCCACAGACGCCTCCAAAAGTGGTGCTACTCTGTCTGGGTACCACAGAGGGTGTGTGAGGGGGTTTAGGCACCCTGGACTGAGTTGCCTTGGCAACTCAAGTCGCACTCTTGTGTGATTGGCCCAAGTGGTGAGCCGGCCGGCTCACCACTTAGCATGTTTGATTGACAGCTAGGCTGAATGAATGGGGGTTTGCTGCATGAAAGCAGGGCTTTGGGGACTGGAACTTCAGAAATCGCCACAGGACCTAAGAATCTGAGGAGGGAGAAGCTGAGCCGACCTGCTACGACGACACCACCGGTGGAGCCCTGCTGAACCGTCTCACCACTTTTCTCGACGACAGAGGAGATCTCCAGTCCGGAGAGTCTTCTTCCTTTGACTGGTGGGGATAACCAGTTTTGCCTTCTTTTCACCTTCATCTCGTGGCCACCTTGCCCGTGCCAAGCACCCCGGCAACCAGAATACCATGGCTTACCACTACCGCGAAGAGAAGGGTAGTACCTTTTAACCGAAGAACTCCGCAGCTGGTTTCTTCCCTGGCAGTGCAACGATCTTCATCTTTCCTCCACGGCGAGACCTCCTCTTCCTCTGGACGAAACACTGACTTGCACCCATTGCCAGGAACAACTGCCCCCGCTGGAGCTTCCTTCACACTTAAGGTACTGTGTCCCGCTTGGCTTCCCTTGCTACAGATCGTTTGGGGTGACAGTAAAGGCTCGACTTTCTAACCTGGGCTGGCCTGGGACAACCTAGCTAACTTTTCCTGACTTTAATTTCATTCTTTGTGTGCAAACTATCTACAAGACTCTTTGGGCATAACCCCACTGTGTGAACCTGGACCCCTTCTGTTTGCTCTCTCCAGGAGTGGGCCTTGCAATTGACTTCCTTGCTCTCCAGTAGAACTCTGCCTATCCTGCCTTACTGTGGTTCTTTTGAAAGTATTGAAATTTGTGTGCTTCCATAACTCTGCCTTTTTCCCTCCCTTTTTAATAACTTATTAGAGTGCCATCTTATGTTAAGCGCTCACCTCTGTCTGAAAATAAGTGGTGTTTCTCATTAAGACTTGTCTAATAAGTGATTAGGGCTGTATATATATATAATAGTGACTGTGTGCTGAATTTACTTTTCTCTTTATGCTAGTGTAATTTACAAGTGTGTCTTTAAATAAATAATTATATACTTTTACACCAAAGCTCTGGTCAGTGTTTGCTTGTGCTACTGTGTCTCTGTACCTATTGTGTATACTCTATATACTGCCTAACTTTTCTTGAGGGAAGTCTGACTGCTCAGCCACAGCTACCAAGTGAATCTGTGTGGTATAGACTGCTACCAAGTGGGTTTACTGCCAAACACCTGTAGTCTTAAGTCTTTTGCAGTGGTCCCTAAGGGAACTGCACAGGTTTCTGGCTAACAAATGCGCGATGCCACCCTTTCGTATTTGTATTGAACTGAGTTATTTTTCTGTGTCTTTTAGGTGCCGCGACGTTTTCAGCGTGGATGCCGGTTATGAAGATGCAATGCAGTGAGTAAGCGCCGTATGCGCCGCCTCTAGATGTTTCCACGCTAACCTGGATGTCTTTTCCCTCTTGCAGATGGATGAGAGGTTCCGAAGACAGAGTTCCCTCAGAGCGGCTGGGATTCAGATAAGCGTTTGAAACTCGTACAGTCTTTAAAAATAAGAGAAGATTTGCTGAATGCTTACTAATGCCTTTTTTCTGTTCTTTTCCCTTTTCCTTAGGAAGCGGCGTGCCGGGATGGGAATGACACAGCCGAAGATGCCCGCAGAACAGAAGAAGCGATGAATGAAGGGCAGAATCGCTGCAACAGTGTTCTTGTTCTTGCAGGAGCTGAGCGCAGAAGAAAGATGCAGGCCTACTGGAGACCGATCCGAACACGGTGAGTGTCACGCTGCAGGTGTAGAAAACACAAAGCATGTTTCTAAGCCTGGGCGTGGCTTAAATAGTCTCTGGGTATCCCAGGTGTCTCTGGGCTGAACCACACCCAAAAGACTAGACTGCACATGCAGTTCTGGGAACCGGAGTATGTGGGGGCATCCATCTTGTCCCCATCAATGCACTACAAGTCCAATCCCCAATGTTATCCTATGGGAGTGAGTGAGTCTGGTGCCACAAGCACCAAGTCTGACTCCAAGTGGGTCTTTTGAGGGAGGGAGAGGCCCTTGAGGGTGATGTAGGTGATCGTGGCCTGGCTCCAGCCTGACATTTTGGAGGGCTGGGGACATGAGGGGCAGGAATCATGACAGGATCCAGGGATTTTCTCCTTGGAGAATAGTTTTTTAGATGTATCTTTATATTTGCAATCAATAAGAGGACTAGTTGCTTTGGGCGAATCCAACCATGATGATTGTGTTGTGTAGTAAATTAAACTGAGTTGTCTGCATATGGGTTTATACTGTTATCTTGATTGCTGAAGATAGCAGGTTAACATTCCACAAATAAGTATAGCCCCTGTTGCGCAAACCCAACAAATTTGGTAGATAGCAAGTAAATATTCTTTAATAATTTTCAAAGGCAGTGATTCTAAACTCTCTACATGTGTTTCACCCTTTTTAGTCAAAAGTATCTTCAGGAGAGTATCTATTGTTTGAAAGTATTCAGGCTTAGTATTAGGTGTTTAAATTAGGAGGACAATCAGATCCCCTTTTACTCTTCATTCTACTATTTAAGGCCAGCTACTCAATAGGACTGGACACTGAAAACATTTTGTAATTCAAAATATTGTCAAGGAAAAATAATTTAAACACCTAATACTAAGCCTGAATACTGTCAAGCAATAGATACTCTCCATCAGAGAATGTGAATTGACAAGCATCTGAAAACAAAGTGTAAACATAAACTCCACTTCTCACTATATAAACCGCCATTTAATGATGTAATGTTGAATGATTTTTGGATTTTTGGATTGTACCCGGCCGAGGTTGCATGTAATAAACTTTTTACTTCTCGTGCATATTTATTGGATTATTTTTTGTACGACTCAGGTTTTGGGCCTACCTTAATTTGGTGACCCGTGACATAATTCCAGGCCTTCCAGTGGGCTAGAAGCTCCTCTGCCGCATTTTCCTGGGTAAGCAGCGGCTGCCTGCAGAGAGCAGAAACTGCACAAACCCAGATGAGGCTAGCAAGCGCCAGGATTATCCAGAGGCTTGCCTAATCATTGAAGGCAGTGGTGCCACAGCCTTTAGTGATCAGGCAAACCCCTGGATAACCTAAATATCATTAAATATGACAAGGTAGTTTTAGGCTCTAGGGTTGGAACCTGCCAGTGCTGAGCTCCAGTTATATTGATCATGAGCAAGATCACAGGAGTAATTGTAGGGGTTTAGCCCAAGCCCCTGTTTGGTTGGATAAGAAAAATGGTGGTCTCCTGGTTATCTCGCTTTGGAAGTTAGTGAAGTAATTACTGTGACACTTTGTTCCATACGAATTGGTTCGTTTTTATTGGTGGTGGTTGTACTTGCATTGAGTTATTACATACTCATAGTTGTTTTTGAGAAACACTGTTTCAACCTAGATAAGCAAGTTAGGTCAGCCGACACGTGTTTCGACCCGTACGGTCTTTCTCAAGGCATTTAATTCTGGTGTGTGCCCTCTGTGGGGCTCTGTTAGAATGTGGACTGTCCTTACGTCAGTCCAGGCTCCTGTTGGGCCCTGAGTGCTTCTCTGTAGTCCTCGGCGGACATCATTAAATGACATCATTAAATGGCACAGA
This sequence comes from Ambystoma mexicanum, assembly GCF_040938575.1. Taxonomy (NCBI): domain Eukaryota; kingdom Metazoa; phylum Chordata; class Amphibia; order Caudata; family Ambystomatidae; genus Ambystoma; species Ambystoma mexicanum. Next base: position 989,835,978 of record NC_090923.1, read on the forward strand.
GGAAGGAGGGCAGTGTTGCTTAGAAAAGAGTGTGAAGCGTGGATTGTAACCCTCCGTTCCAGGGTAAGGGGACGAGAGGAGGAAAAATAAACCATTGTACACTTAAGTGAAGACTTTTGGAGTATGTGTTACAAAGTGTATATAAAAGGCTTGTATATAAAAGGCTGTTGTTTGATCAGGGGCAAGAGTAGTTTGCTGTGAGTATGGAGGGTGGCGAAAGAGTTTAGGGTGGAGAACATTTTCTGAGAGGGACATTTATGACTGGTTATTGTTGTGCAGAGATGCACAGCAATTTGTGTTTCCCTTTGTGTTTTTTGTGTTAATTCTGGGGTGCACCATAGGGGCAGTCTCTGGAGGTTCTGTTAAACATGGTTTTGTGATGATCAGTCATTGGCATCCACATCACTGACACTGTTGTTGTCTAAAAATATGTACACCAATTGATCATATGGGCAAGGAGCTCCCGACATTGAGATAAAAGATGAAGTATAATAAAGAATGGCAGGGCAGGGACAGACGGGAACATGTTCAGTGCATGGCCAGGAGAACACATGCACAATAAGGGAATTATTTACCATATCTACACCCATCTGTTGTCAACGTATAAAGGTAAAGAACCAAGAAAGAGGCAGAGCATATTAGAATTATGGAAGTTATATGAGGTGGAAGGGGATCAGAGGGGAGGAATGAGCAAGGAGAAAGCCACCTGTTGTAGCCACAGCCCCACCACCACTCACACCGCACAAGAACGACACAGGCTACAAAGCCTGCGCAGTCACCAAATCCGACCCTATCAGAAGAAGGCACCAATTCGACGCCGGCCCCAGAGCCTGCACAGCCGACAGGCCCACCCACACTTGGAACGTATACAATAAGACATGCCGCAGGATGTACAAATCCCCAGTATATTACCCCAAGCAGGCTCCGGACCAACAGCGCCATGAGACACTGCTGTGAATAATAAAGGATGAGAGGTGATTATAACAAAGCCAGGAAATAAATCACATCCATAAGACAGAGGAGGAGCCTTAAAGGGTAACAAAGAGAGAGAGAGAAAGGCCATGCCCAATGATAAATGCTGATACTTGGACAGCAGGGGAGATTCTGTTGAAAATGAATAGCGCAGTGATTAAAGATGTGAAAGTAGAAACAGAAGAGGGAATACGAACGTGAAGGAGACATGAAGAGGGCATACCAGATACAGAACAGAACCTGCAAAGCTTCGACTACGAGTCAGAAGCAACAGAGACTGAAGGAGAAGAGGAGGAAGGAGAGGAGAACTGGGAAACAGAGGAAGATCAGAGAGAGGAGGAACTCCATAGCGGGAGAGGCTCAGACCATGACCACAATCAATAGCAGTAGTAAGAGGAAAGAAAAAGGCAAAGATACTTCACAAAGGGAAGAGGGGGATATAACTTCCATTAATACAGAAAAGAATAGGGAGATCACAGTATGTGCTTTGGCCACAAACGACAAAAACAACTTGATAAAGACACTCCCCACAGGAGTGGGGAAGTGGATCTATGCATTAGAAAAGCAGACTGCAGGAGTCACCTACTTGCCACTATATTAGGAGAACAGACTAACACAATTTGGGAAAAGGCAAGATACCCAGTAGTTCGAATAGAGAGAGACGTGCACAATGGGGCTCTATTTAATAATTGTTGAACCCATGTATTGGATGCTACAAGAAGAGCATACACAGACAAACCTAACATAGGATCTATCATGGCACACAAAATGCAAGCTGATGATGACCCAGCATTATACATTCATTCAATTCAGGAGATGTGGCGAGAAGAGAAAGGGGGAGCATGGGATAAAAGCATACCAAGATTTTACCACATGTTGCACAGAGGTCTTCCAACAGAGGTACAAACAGACCTAGATAACATTGTGGGCGTCAAAGCAAAAGGGTGGGGTGAAATACAAGCGCATATAGTGCACTACTGTAAGGGAAAGTGTCAGAAAGAAAGGGAAAAAGAGCAAGCGCAGAGAGCAGAAGCAAAGCTGGAACAGAAAAGGTTAGCAACGGTAAGCATGGAAGGTGCAGTAGTTATGAGTGTCGCAGATGGGTGGACAGGGATCTCAGGGAATGACAGAAGGGGCATAGGAGCAGTCTAAATGAGCAGTTTCCTACATGACCAACAGGTAATTCCCATATAGGGGGATTTGGAGGATTAAAACCAAGATTCAGAGGGTCATGTTGGTCATGTGGGAAACTGGGATACATTGCACCAGATAGTCGAAGTAGGCCTCCTTTGTAATACAATCCAGGTGCGTCCCCCCAAATCAGTATTCTGCTTATGATCCATCATACAGGGTATCAGCATATGGGGCATATGCCCCCAGGCCAGCAGCACCATCCGGACGCATGTATGCTCCAGGGTCCACACAACCACAAAATTCAGGCCCAACCCCAAATGTCGCACATAACATCACATAACAAGCGCCTTCCCGAGCTACCACACCGTCATGGGAACAGAATGCATTGCCACGAGGGACAGTAACACATTACGCAAGAGCAAGTGTCCTGGGAGGCAATGTATTCCCGAAAACATGTATTCACAATAGGACAGCCCACAGCAAGCCTTGCCATGTCCAGTCCTATCAGTCCCCTTGCACCAAGATAAGGAACCTAAGGTGTGAGTGAAGATAGGAGACAGGATGTTCACCTTTATGATGGATACGGGAGCCACCATGTCCTGTATAAGGGAAGGGCAGTTTCCTTTGCCCAACAGAAGCATGGACGTGCAGGGATTCTCTGGGGCATTACCAAGGGTCCATTCACAAAATATCTATCCATTACCTTAGGGACACAGGACATGTTAGCATCATTATTATACAGTAAGGAGATACCTGTACACTTGTTGGGAAGACATATTTTACAAACCGAACATGACAATTTCATTCACAGACAAAGGGATAGTGTTCTCTACACCAGGCATGCACTACACCAAAGTCACCACATGAGTACAAATGCTACGCAGCACCAGTGCAATTCAAGCACTATCAGTGCACAAACAAATGTTCATATATTTAGTGACAGTCCTGATTGGATGGCTTCCAGAAGTGCAAAACATGCTATCTTGCTTGCCAGCAGAGTTTCTCTTTAGACCAGCAGTTCCACAAGAGAAAGCACCAGGAGCAATGTTTAAACATAAATGCAGTAATCACAAGAAAATAAGCCACATTCCTAACAGGTACAGCCAAAGAGGGAATAGAATGGTGTGCAGTATTATGCATAGATCCCACACTGCCATTAAGTGAAGTAACTGATGAGCAACTATTTGCAGATATAGAACTGGAGGGGGAAATGCTGTTTGAGATTTGCATACTCTGTCACATGGTAGTGAAACACAGAGAAGTACCACAAAAAATACTGACAGCCACAACACCACCATTACGCTTATATGAGGACATGGAAACAGTGCCCAGTTGTCTATGGACAGATAGTCCTCATGATGATGGGTTATTGAACACCATAGGAGTAATAAGAGTCAAACTGAAACCAGGTATAATACTCCCTAGACTGAACCAAAACCCACTATTACGAGAAGCAGATGAAGGAATATATGACACCCTTAAATCACTAACTGAACAAGGCATCAAAGTACCATCCACTTCACCGTGTAAAATGGCTATATACCCAGTGAAAAAAGCAAACGTCTCTACGTGGAGATTCATACAGGATCTCCGGCCTCTGCACAATATAGTGGAAGATGAGAATCCATTAGTGTCCAACCCAACCTCAATATTATGTATTATCACAGCAGATGCAGTTTATTGTACAGTAATTGATCTAAAAAATGCATTCTTCTCAGTGCCATTGCATCCAGACTCCAGTATCTCACCATTTTTTCCTATCGTGGCTAGCAATACCAACACACTTAGTTACCACAGGGGTACTTTGAGTCCTCTAGTGCCTTCAATAGGGTCCTCCAGATGGACCTAGGAAACATACAGATACCAAGCACTGTGCTACATTACATAGATGATCTGGTAGTATGCAGTAAAACAGAAGAACAGTGTAGGGAAGACACAATCAAGCTCCTAAAACTCATGGCTATCAAAGGAAACAAGGTGACAAAGAGCAAAGAGAAGTTACAGTATTGCCAAAGGGAAGTAGTGTACTTAGGCAAATACTATCTTCAGCCGGGAGAAAAGACCAGAGAGAGCCACAGCAGTGAGGACGCGCCACAGCCCAACATAGTGAAGGAGGGCAGCAGTTCCTATCATTGTACAATAAGTGCAGGCCATGTATTTTCTATTACTCCATATATGTCAGGCTCTTGCTACAAGCACTAAAAGATGGCCAGAAAAGAAAACAAGCTCTTGAATGGACAGACAAGATGACAGAATGTTTTAAAGATCTTAAAGTGGCAATCAGCAATGCCCCAGTGTTAGCAACACCTGATTATAACATTTAATTCTATTTGCTCTAATACGCAAATGGACAGGTAATGACAGCAGTTCATACACAGCGACCTTCTCCGAAACATACGCCCTGAGCCTATGATAATAGGCCTTTATACCCAGTAATGCAAGGTCATTTCCCATGGGAGCAGGCTCTAGGAGCTGCCGCATTTGCAATTCAGGAATATGCCACAATCACAATGGGGTTCCCAGTAACACTATATGAGCATGCAGTTTTCAAGATTTTAGAGAGAAACAACATATCCCTCACCACACAGAGAACGTCTGGGTATGAAATGATATTGCCCAACCCAGCCATTACCATAATCCGGTGCCACATTGTGAACCCAGCAACATTTGTTGCTAAACCCATTGAATCACAAGATCAGGTACACAACTGTGCAATGTATGAAGGAACTCCTGCGGAAAGCAGCAAAATGAGGTAGGATGCACTTGATACAGGAGAAGTACTTTATGTTGATGGGTCATCAGCGATAAATCAGGAGAATGGTCAAAGGCACACAGCAACAGTAGTGGTAAGCTATGTTAAAGGTCAGGAGGAAGAATATCAGACAGCACTGAAAAAGAGACTACACACACATTATTCAGCCCAAGCAGCAGAACTCAGAAGCGCTTGACGCGTCATCGGATGATGATGTCACTATATATACAGATTCAGCATATGTACCATGAACAGTACATTCAGGTCTATTGAAATGGAAAAGGAGGGGTACAGGAGGTCAGATGGGTCATCAATTCTGCACGCAGCGTTATTGTCCAGATTAAAAGATACACTGAAATATCCTCTCCATGTAGCAATTGTGAAGTGTGCAGCGCACACTGAAGGGGCACATCCAATTTCACGTGGAAATGCTGCTGTGGACACAGATGCCAAACAGGCAGCGTATATGCCCTTTCCAATGGAAAGAAGAACACCTGTCATAGTAGTACAACAGGAGCAGGTAGCAGAACTGTACAGCTCAATGTTCATGGCTCACATTGTTGAATTGCAGAAACGAGCGCTACCTCATGAGAAAATATTATGGGTGAAATGAGGATGTACACTATAACCCACTAACATGGTCTGGAGACAAGACAGCCCAGGTAAAGTAGTGATGCCATTGGAGCTATTAACCATCGCCTTGGAGCAGCGCCACCATCCAACACATGCGCTTAAGCTGACATAAGCAATGACTGGTTTCTTCTGGACCTGGCAGACAGTGTGCGTAGGTTTGTGGCCACTTGTGCAACATGCTGCTTGCTCCACCCTGGACACACACTGAAACCACAGATCAACATTACTCCACCCTTCTGGGCTCTTCATGGAACACCATGTCGATCTCATTGATATGGTAAACATGTGCAGTACTCATCATTACCTGATCGTAATTGTATGCCCATTTTCCTGATGAATTGAGGCTGGTCCATGTGTGCAAGCTGATGCAAAGTCTGCAGCTACATTTTTGATTAGGGACGTATTTCCAAGGTGGGGAATATGTGATGTCTTGAGTGAGGTCTGACGTCAAAGGCCCTCATTTTGCAAATTAATTATTTAGTTAAATAACAAAATTATTGAGAATCAGACACAAGCTCTGCACAGCCAACAAAATTGTGGAAAGGTTAAACTGTCTGTTGAAAAATAAGTTGCCAAACATATGTGCCACGTTAAAGAGGAGCTGATTATATTGCCTGCCTTTAGCACTGTTCCGTTTGCACAACCAGCCAAACAAGGACAACCACTTGTCACTGCACAAGCTGGTTGTTCCAACATGAACAATGACAGACGCTCGCAGGAGCGCAGATATCCTTGTGGAAGAGTTCAATGTATGCATTAAACATCTGTCAAAATGCGCAAGGTTTGTGTTCCATCAGGTGATTTAAAAAATGCACCAAAACAGCACAGCGAACTCAAGCAACACAGACGGCACAACCCATACAGCTACTGACTGGAGACCGAGTCTACACAAGATAACACAACAGAACTTGGAAACAGCCCAAGTTCACAAGTTCCCATCAGGTCATCTATGCCACACCAACAGCAGTGAAGTTGAAAATCCGGCGTGTCTGGGTCCACTTGACAGACGTCCGAAGAGACACCAGCACAACAGAAGAGCCTGTGCAAGAAGCACACACCGGAGAAAGCACCATCAACAAAGGAGTGAGTAGATTATAGACTATTAAAGCTTGCATAAAGACAATATGACCATTTGGGCGAACCAGAACTGAGAGGTCAACACAAGTGTTAGAAGCACAAACAAGAAACCGTAGAAAAACAAACTGTAGAAAAACAAAGAAAATATACATAGAGATCTGTTTGTTTTTCTCTCTTCATTCATATGATGAAAATAGTAAACCTAGGGATCAGAAGTAGAAAATGTAACGAATCTAAAACAGTGAATGTAACAGCAATTAGAAGTAACCTCATGACCAGACATAGAAGCGAAATTCATACAGAATAAAGTATGAATGCCAATGTCATAGATGAGCATCATTCAGAAGGAACTAATATTTGGTATGATACAATGAAAGAAACAAGTAGGACCCAGTATAATGATTCATGCTATGTATGAGGGCTTATCCTGCATGCGGTTGGCACGCCCATACTGTTCATACCTAAGGAAGGGCCGACATTAGAGGCACAGTGCTTGGCACACTTACAAGGGCAGTTCCAGGGACACCAAGTACAGGCCAGGCCAGACTAGAACAAACAAAGAAAAACGACTGTGCATGGAAAAAAGGACAAGATTATAACAAATGTGTTGGAAGACCATAGATGTATATAGAAGGTGCAATGTACTGGAACGAAAGTTGGGTGAAGGGACAAGCTGTGCTTACAGCAGAGGGACTGGTGAGGTATACAGAAGATGTCACAAAAAATGTAGATGAAAAATGTCAGCAGATTGACAAGCATGCAGCAACATGAACAATGAGTAAAAGCACAGAAACTCACTTGATCTTCATTTTGTTTCAGGCGCAAAGGAAGTGTACCTGTTGGTCAAATTGAAAACTGCAACAAAACGTTCACCATCCCAGCATTATGTGATGGAACTGCAACCATAATGTACGTTTTCTGGCAATGCAGGACCAAAGCCTATACTACCATCGCCTTGGAAGGGTATGTGCTCCCTGGTGACCTTTCATGCCCCAGCACTCCTTATCCCGGAAAACCACCCTTCCTTCCAAACAGAAAACCCCAGTGCCCCCAATAGTGCAAGGTCAGAACAACCCACAGGCATTATCATGCAGACATTTTTTTAACCATTTCAACAAGAAAGCATCATCAGCATGTCTCATCCTCAGCCTATATGTCTAAACTTATCAGATCTAGTAGACCCTTACTCTCGACTGACAATAGCATTAATTTAGCAAGAGCACTGATCCTCTCAAGGATAGACTATTGCAATTCCCTATTTGCAGGTTCTAGTTCCAGAAATATCAAAAAACTCCAAATCATGCAAAACAATTCTATCACAGCGGCACTGACTATACCTAAGAATGAGCACATATCGTCAACCCGACGACATATCCACTGGCTTCCGGTACACAATAGGATTACATTTAAAATCCTCACTCTTACCCACAAATGCCTTGCCAACAATGCACCAGCTTACCTCAGTAACCAAATTGTCAAAACACAATGCAACAGACCCACCCGAGCTCCATACGCTAAACTCATTGCCACAACTAGATTTAAGAGACAGAAAGCAGGAGGGTCGAGTTTCCCGGTAGTAGCAGCCAAACTGTGGAGAACACTGCCCCCCGCAATTAAGAAACGACCCATCCCTCTGGTTGTTTCGAAAATGTCTGAAAACTAGATTCTTCAACCTAGACTCCCAATAATCAATTACTAGACCCAGTTCAGATGTCTTCAATATGTTCTACCTCTGTTCTACTGCACTCTGTAATATTTATGCCAATGTGTAACTGTACCTCCTGAATCAGTCTTCTGTAACCAATCTCTTAAGTTCAGCGCCTATATGCCTCTGGGCTATCTGTGCTTTATAAATGCCTAAATAAGAAAATAAATAAATAAAAGCAGATTATACCTTGGAGAAAATACCGACACAGTACAGGTTTTTTACGAAAACAGAACTATTCTTTGCATTTTATTTGGCATGTGTAATATAATCAGCCACAAATGCCAAGTGGCTGCGGGTAGTTAGGTGGAACTTGGTCCAGCTGGCTAATGCTACAGAGCATGGCCTCAATGCATGAAGAACTCAGAGCCCTCAGTATAACGCTAGAAAATCGGATGGTACTTATCCTCATCACAGCCATGGAGGGAGGGGTTTGCAGGAAAATTGAATCAACACGTTGCACATATGTGCCCCAAATGATAATGGCTCTTTAAGCATATCAATAAAAGCTCTACATCATCTAAAGATAGGTATGGAAGAGGAAGGAAGGGTTAATAAAGAACAAGACTTGTTAGCCGAGTTATTGGCATGGATGCCAAACAGGCTAACACACGCATGCAGAGTGCTTCTAACTATTCTCAGCTTAATTTTGATTTGGAGCCTGTATTAAATAACAGTGGTTTGTTATGTATCCAGTGGAAATTGTGTAAAGTTACTTGCAGTTAAGGTAAGAGATGCCAGTTCTACTTGGTAAAATGAGAGTACTGTGAGGGGTCAGAAATGTGAGATGGACACAAAGATAGAGTTTTCTAAAAGTTTGCAATTTATTCAAATTCAAGGGGTTGAGATAAATGCCTATCATGCCCTATCCTAATCAGGATGTCCCTATCTAGCAAACTAAACTAAAGATAGAAGACCTACTGTCCGAAAAGTCTCTGACCCTCACACTAATATATACAACAAAAACAAACAAGGAATGTTTGGCTCTCTTGGGTTCCAAAAACAGAATGAAAGTTCAAACTTATAGATTTTAGCAAGTACTCTTTGTGACCAGGGTTGAACTCCCTTCCCCTGCATGAATTCAGGATTATTATTGACAATGTTCTGATTTAACAAAGTCTGAGTCATTACAATATAAACATTTATTTTCCTTCAGCTGCATCCACTTAATGATGTAAACAGCTCTTTCACAAACTGTTGTTCAAAAATCAAACACCTGTTATCCTTCACAGTATCCTTCTTGATAAGGAAAAATGTCTCTTACAAAACACAATTTCATAAATCAAGGCAATTGTTTTCTCTGAGGTTCAAGGCAATTCTTAGCGCATCCAACTTATTCTTCCAATGGAATACTTTTGTCAGGATAGCACCTCAACTACCTTTGGTGATATAACAGCTTCTTTCCACCACACCTTTTTTCCACAGCACCACTTCTTCAAAATATATATCTTCTGGTATCCTGGTATTCTCGCCTGCCAGTACTAACTACTAATGGTCCCTTTCCTGGTTCACTCTCCTGCCAGGAAGAAAAACTCCTACAACTAATTTCAGTGGCAATATTTATTCGAGAGTTCTCCCCACCAGTATCTCTTGTGAGAAGGGCTGAAAAATTGCTGCCTTCTGCGCTCTGCCCCCTTCAGTGACAGCTCATGTGCAATGTCAGAGGACTGCACTTCGATTCGGCCGTGGAGCTCCACAGGGCCTCTGCATCTTCCCACACCCTTAAGCAACTTACGTCTGGTTGGGAGCGCGTCTCCCAACTTGCTGGGCTGCTTCTTCCACCACGTCCACAGCGCCGCTTCTGTTCTGGCTGCGCGTACTATGCAAAGCTATCTGCCTCTTCTGTCCACATCGGTTTCAGCTAGCTTTCTTAGTTCTGCTTCTTCTGCGATCTCGGGAATTTGGATTGCTACTGCTACTACTTCCGCACCTTCCTTCAGGTGGAACTTATTGTGGGATTTAAATGTCCCTTTCTTTTGGATTGTTCCAGGCTGAGGTTGCATGTAATAAACATTTGTTTTTTTTGCTTCTCATGCACATGTATTGGCTCATTGGATTATTTTTTATACCACTCCGGTCTTGGGCCTACTGTACAGAAGAAATGAAGAAGCATGCTGACAAACATATACCATCCCACTTCATCAAATAGGATCTAAACTATTTTTGGCCCCTTGGCATTTGCAACTACCGCATATATCTTGAAACTTTTAACCACGGTTTCTAGATCCTTGTGAAGTAGAGCGAGAGATTAACCCAGCCACGGTGTGCGCGTTAGACTAATAATGTGTATGAAAATACAACTGGTTTTCCGTGTCGCTTTATGCAAACCTCTGGTACCATCAGCGGAATTTCATACTGATTTCCCAAAAGCTCCTGCAGAAGTGGAACATTCCGAAGAAGAGTTTGATGTCCAAAGAATCCTTGATTCGCATTTTCAAGGATCATGTCTCCATTTCCTGATTGATGGAAAGGGTTTGATCCTGAAGGGAGATTGTGAGATCCTGTCTTTACTGTATCAGCCTCAAGGTTGTGAGCTTTTTACAGAAGCATCTCTTGGAAACCAGGGTTATTAAAGAAATCTTTGGGAAGCCAGGGTAGTGTCAAGGAAATCAAATCATTAATTCTTAGGGAGGTTCAGATACAGTACAATAGTACAATAGATAAATACAGATACAAAAATTGAGGAAAGCATAGGCTACATTGAGAGTGCACCCACAATTTAAGATCTGGGGCACAGAATGAGGCGCAGGTGGATTTGGAGCAAAAGAGAAAAAGAAGCATGCCTTAAACTGAAATACAAGTTTGCTTACCTTTTCAACATAGCAAACAGAAGTCAGAGTGATGCTTGGGTTGCAACTAAGCCTGAATCTCATGTGAATTCAATAGAATAATTTCCAGTTCATCACCGTAAAAACAAAAACACTGACTTAAATCCTTGTCGTTACCATTGTTTTGGTTAGACGAGTGACATATATATATATATATGTTCTGTGTTCGGATCGGTTCTGACAGTGTGTTTTATTCTCTTCAGTTGCTGCTACCTAGCTTCTACTACTGTGAGACCATGCTGTGCCTCCACCCGGGAGCAGAGAGAGGTTCTAAGAGAGATCAGGGTCCCCTCTTTCTATCGCTGGAAGTGTGTTACCTTTTTTGTTTCAGCGCTCTCTGTCCTCTCGCTGGAACTGGAAGTGGCTTACCTTTTTGCTGCAGCGTAGTCTGTCCTAGAACACCAGGAAGCCACAGGATGGCTGCATATAACAAAGGGGTTGCATGGTACACAAAGGTACATTAATGTATATATTAGCAACATGCCACTTTGATAACCACTTGCTGGATATTACTCTATCAGCTTTCATCATAATTTTCTTCTACTTCCCCAAAATGTATTTTGTGCATCATAGCAATGAATGTATGCCCCTGAGTTCTGACCCAATCATAATTTCAAGAAATGTCAAATAGCTTCAAGAAAATACACACCGTAAAATGATTACTGTATACAAAGCTTTGCACTCTTATTTATTATATCACGCTCACCTGGTCTTTGCGGAGGCGTTGGGGCACGATTGCAGCCCTCCCAGGGGTGAGGTTGCTCGTGTCCGACTTCGCCCTCTGCGCTTATGTGGTGACTGGTGGTAATAGGTGATGCTGCTCGGGCCTGCTCCTGCGTGGAGAATAGGGGGCGTGAGTATGCCAGCTTGTGTGGCTGATCCCCTTCCAGACCCCTTCTCCCAAACCGGGGTACCCGTGGGATGCGCTGTCCCTGGAAAGCTCAACTGTTGATTAGTTTTGGCAAGCACTACGTCGTGCTGCTTCTGGCAGGGGCGCTTGTATGATCTGAACCGAGTTCCTTCACTGATCCCTTGCACGTGGTAGTCTAGTCCTGTTGTGACTAAGCCACTATACTTCAGGTAAGTGTTTCTGTTAGCCTTTGTCTTTCCTTGTCTGTTTTTGTTGTATTGTAAAGTTTGTTGTCTTGTATTGCTGTCTGTTCCACTTTTGATGTTTGCTCTTTTGCTTTCTTCCCTTGCTGGTGATGTTGTCGGGCCCGCCAGAAGCTGCGGAACTCGAGGCGACAGCCGGAGGGAATGAGGAATGAAACTGCAGCGGTACAGTAGCTGGTAAGTTGTTAACTAGGGGCGCACAGTGTTCAAATGTGGCGCGGCCCTAGGACAGATGTTCTAACCTTGTCTTTCTTCCTCTTTACAGGGTCCGAGTTCGTGGATGCCGAGTGCAGTGATGTGGGGTTGGGATCAAGATCCCTGGATGTCGGGAGATGAGTCTGCAGATGAAGCGATGAAGCACCGGTTTCCTGGAGTTGAGTATGCAGGAGAACGCCTAGTTTCAAAGGTAAGTAAACTGGTCCAAGCGGCAGTGAGCATCACGTCTCACGTGAGTGCACAGTAACACGAAGCACCGGCCTTAAGGATGGAGCAGCTTATTAAGATGAGCTTCTGAAGCCACGCCCACCAGGTTCAGCCTGCCTGCCACACCCTGCCACACCTGATGAGTCAGCACATGAAGACCAGGCCTAGGGAGCCGCACCCGATGAGTCAGCACATGAGGATGTTCTCTGGAATAAAGGCTTTCAGCTCCTGGAAAGTTCTTGTAAAATAAAAGCACTCATGTACTGAAATAAAGTAAAAGCACTCCTGCACTGAAATAAAGTGTTCCTGATTACATCTCTATATGAGCCTGGCGCCAAAGGCGCCAGGACTGAGTCCAGACAGGGCCCCTGTGTTTATAGGTCCCAAAGGAACATAAGTGAGTAAAGTGAACCATTGCCCTCATCACTAGATAGTGTGGTGTTTGTGTTCTGGGGCCTGTGGCCATGACATATTACTGCACTAATGCAAATTGTGTCGCAACAAAGAACAACACTCTTTTCACCCTTTTCAATGAGTCCTGAGGTCACCCATTTGTTATGGTCAACATCAGGAATATTTGCTTCTCTGTCAGGGGAATAATTCTCTGTGTCCACCTCTTTCTGGATTGGCGCTCTTTCTATACCCAGACATCTTAGTTTCGTTATATTTTTTTCTTTGTGTTGAAATGTCTGATATGATGTAAGAGGAGAGTCTTATTATGATGCAAGAGGAGAGTGTATTTGAATACTCCTGATTGGTTTGTACCTACTTTTGTTGAGTAGCCCCTTGGTGCTCCGTATACACCGAGTACTGTGTATACACAAGTTCAGACAAATGCCCAACTCTAGCATGAACTACAAAAAGTACTTTTGCAATTAATACATTCATCTATATAGATAGACTGATTGTGTCCATACTGAAAACATGTTACTTTGCAGAGTTCAAAAGAACCACATTTGTGAAATTCTACTTAGGGTTTATTAAGTCATGTGTTGCCCTTATCGATTGTTGTGGTTAAATAACTTTGAGAGAAGTTATTATGTAAAGTTGATACATTTCTATTGGTTTTACTGCAATATAATTTCTTTAAGGCTTTAACACTATCACATGCCAGCCACATTAATTTCCAAAAACACCAAACCCGGGCGTTTTAGGCAATGACTGACTTCTTTCCTGGTTTAGTCCTCAATTTTTTATTTGGATACCAATAAATAAATCTTTCGATTACATGGACTGGACTTGTTATATTCTGATGGCATTCTGTATAACCGTAGGTTCGTACTCTTTAAAAAAAATATTTTCAAATAATGTCCACTTCCTTTCAATAATGCAAATCTGTACTACAATTGCTTTTGACACCAATGAAATCTACAATCGTAATGCTGTGGATAACACGTTTTCAATCTCAACTATTAGCATTTAGAATGGAACTCACTTCAAATGGTATTCAATGTGTTTTAGGAACAAGTTGAGTGTCCAGAATCCTAATATGTAAAGGTTGTTCACAATCCTAATATCGAAATTTAAAATTGAAATATGTTCTCAAGCATATGTCGAAGTAAATTCCATATGTAAATATGTTTTATGAATTGTGTTTACATATACAAAAGTTCATATTCCACACTTTTACATATGAAAAATACCATTAATGCAATAACACCATTTTAAAATAACATCCTAGTTTCCCCTCATTCTCGCAGAGTAAATTGGGACTAGTCAAGGAATTGCTAGAACAAGTTCTTCAATTCTTTCCTGAACTGCAAGAGCGAATGGAGCCGTCTGACATTTTCTGCAAGTGATCTCATGCGAGGGCAAGAGAAGACCGAACAGTGTTAGAGTTTCTCCTCTTATTATTCTTGAGACAACGGTAGTGTGACTGAGGAGTCTGGATTCACTCTTAGGAGGGGAGCGGACTGGTGCTGAAGTACAGCTCACACGCAGACTTGCAATATAGGAAGACCCCACACAGTGACATTACTGAAAACATACTGTATGTAAAACGTTGAGCGTTTAGAACGTTTTTTACATAGAAATGAACAGGACACAGTCAGTAAGCAGCTCCTGGTAATACGTAAACAGTATGTTAAATGTTAAAGGTATTTGTACCGCGCACCAGCACCAACGGAGTTGGTCCCCAGGCGCTCTGGTGGATCTGCAAAGAAGAAGGTGAGATGGGTTAGTAAGGTGAAGAGGGAGTAGGATAGTGAGAGGAGTGGTGTTCTGTTGGCAGCTTCAACCCGGTATACACTGGGTGCTGAGCTTTGGTGTGAGTATCGGATCGATGTCAGTCCTTGTGTGCTGTTGGTGCTGCTTATGTGTTGTTGCGGTAAAGTGTGTGCAGGTTGTTGTGCGAGAGATGGTTGTGTGAGTTTTCTTGAGTGAGATAAGAATGCAGAAATGTTGAGCTTTCTTTGGTTAGTGGGTTATATGACGTTTAACATGCTGATATTCACAATTCTGTCTAAGTGTGGCACTTGCTAACCTTCATAATTCCAACCAAGTGTGGCACTTGCTAACCTTCACAATCCCATCAAGAAGCGACTCAGGCTAATGTTCACCATTCTATCCAAGTGTGGGACATGCTAACATTCCCACCTCCATGTAATTGTTGCACTTGGTAATCTTCATAATTCCATATAAATCTGGCAGCATACCAACATTCACAATTACATCTAAGAGCTTGGAAGCATCAAACTTCAGGATGACAATGACGAGGAAACCACCAGAGGAGATCTAGATCCAGGTTTGATAACTAGAGGCCTTTAAGAGATAGATTGTAGAACTGGAACCAAGACCCAGTCCAGATGCAGCATTCAGGGCAGTTTAGGAAGGAGGACTTGCAGGCACATGCCCCAAAAGACCAAAAGGACGTGGAACCAGCTGCTGTAGGAGGTTGAGGAAGTCAAAAAGGCATGAGTGCAGAAGTTTGGTCAAGTGACGGATTTTGTTTCTTTTACAGTGCCGGGTTATGAAGCAGGGTCTGCCAGCTGAGTCCTTGCAGATGGCAACGTGAAACAAGACTGGCCACAAATTTGGAAGATACCCAAGACACGGCAAATTAATACCCGAATTCGAGAGGAGCAATGAGAAAGCAGTGCTTTAAAATAGCTCGGAGGATGCTCCATTTGCGATGAAGAGATGCAGACTGGAGACAGTAGGGTCCCATGAAGAAAAGCAGCTGTAGCAATCCAGTCCAAGATGCACCTCAATGGAACAGGCACTTGTGGACAGCAAGAACAAATGCATGCCTTTTGGTTTACATCAGGCAGCAGGAGCTCCCATTTGTGTGCCAGTGAAGTATATGCTCCAAGGTCTTCTAAGGGAGGCCATAGGGCTGCAGGGTGTAAGGATTCAGCATTTCCAGCTGGATCAGAGGGAGGAACATCCTGCAGCAGGACTGCCCCAGAAGGTGAAATGCAGAGCTTCACTTAGTAGGATGAAGAGTCAGCAGCACATTTTTCAGCAAGAATTACTTTGGACAGTCAAATAGCGTGGTAGGTTCAAGTGAAGGGCCTGGTCTCTCCCCACACACACGCGAACACATACACACACACCTCGCCCCTGGAGGATACCACAGCCCTCCAATCACCACCCATGCACTATTCAAAGTTTTGGCAACCTTTTAAGCAGATAAGGCCAGCCTCAATCCTACACTCTTAGGAATGCTGAACAAAATATGTGGAAGGCACTCACACAGCCTCAACCAGGACCCCTTTACACAAAGCAGATTTTGTGAGATTGCAATTGAAGCTCATGTAGCCATAACAGGCAAATTCACCATTCCAACTGTAAAAACACAAGAAAGGCTCAAAAGGAAATGGTCAGATCACAGGACTACAAAGTATTTGGTAGCCATGCTGCTCATTTTCAGAAAGCAAACAGCTACCAAGGGGGTAAAGCGGCTAGTGTTAAAAAGTAAGAACTGTCAATATGTTTATGTGTAAGAACGTATAAAGTGCCCTAGGCCCAAAGGCAAACTGGCACACAAATAACAAAACAAACAGCGCCAACATAAAGCCGTAGATACACACAGCTTAACCAATAAAACATGATAAAAGAACAATAAAATCACAAATTTAAATTCATATGAACATTAGCAGTAAAATCAGCAAGATAAAAGCCGACCGAGACCAAGTCAAACCCCTTCAAGTAAAAAAGAAAGTCTTGAGGGAGCTCTTAAAGGATAGAAGTGAAGGATCCACTCTCAGTGAGCATGGCAGCTAATTCCAAAGGAACAGGGCAATAAAATTGAAAGAGCATTTACCTGCCCTCTACAATTTCACACGGGGCTCCTTTTGAGATGGGCTGGGCTTAATATACATTTGTGGGTAATCGCCAGGATCCTAAAATTCAGGCGCTCTTTCACAGGAAGCCAGTGCAGTGTTCTTCGAGCAGGTGTGATATGTGCTCTTCTGTCAAGATGAGAAGCTATTCTTACTGCACTGTTAGCTTAGCAAAACGTTTCTGTGTGTTACCTACAAGAAGGCTGCCGCAATAATCGATCTAGGCTCCAATTATAGAGCGCAACAGTAGCACAATTCCCCTTGGAGATAAAAGGCCTGATGTGGCAAAGCAGCTTCAAGTAATAAGCTGAAGAGATCACTGCGTTAACCTGGTCTTTCATAGACAGGGTGGAATCAAAAACGACACCAAAGGTCAGAAATACAATAACCAGCAATAGTAACATTCTTATACGGGTCAGGGAGCCTGGAGAGTCTTTGCTGAGAACCAACTAAAATGATTTCGGTCTTGGCATCATTTAGGGCCAGGAAATTATGTGCCATCCATCTTTGGATCATGTTAAAGATGGCGTTAACTTTCAATCACCAGACAGTTTAATCAAAATCTGTGCATTATCTGCGTAACTTATGTATACCATGTCCTGGTCATCAAAAATATCAAATAATGGTTTCATAAAAATATTAAAAAGAGTGGGCGGTAAACAAGACCCCTCTTGGACACCACAAAAGAGGTCGACTGGGGGAGGCATGAAGGATTTGAAGAAGACTCCCTGATCTGCCCGATAAAAACAACACCCAATCAGCTGCTTTCTTAGAAAATGTTAAATGTTAAAATCAACAAGATCAAAGGCGGCCGATAAGTCTAAAAGGACAAGAAGAGAAACCTGTCAGTTGTCCATAAATTGGGACATGCTTGCCTTCAAGTCCAGGAGAGCAGATTCTGTGCCATGGAATGCTCGAAATCCAGATTGTCCAGATCCTAACAGCTCATGCGCTTCCAGATAAGCTCGATTCTGTAAGTATGGCAAACAGTCTAGTATCTTTAAAAGAAATGGCACATTTGTAATGGGTCTGTAGTTTGTGGCAATATTAGGATCAAGGTGTGATACACACTTGTTTGATGCAAGAGGGCACATAGGCCGACCTGAATGAAGCATTCACAAATTCAGTAATCAAAGGCACAAACAAAGTTGCACAGGACTTTACAATCCTAGAGGGGCATGGATCCCCAGGACAACTAGACACTATCACTATTTATACATCAGACTCTGTTACTTCCCTGAAATTAAAAAGAGAGATAATGGCACATTGTTAAGTGACCTGTACCTTTGGAAACTGAGTGACCGAAGACCCCTAGGGACAAAAATTAGGTACTTTCATGGTAGCCATTGTTGTGTTATCCTTTCCCGACCTCCGCTATGCCACAGGAGGTTGGGGAAAATTAATTCGCTTCGCTAAGGGCGCATTCGCACAGAGCAACAACTACGCGTGACTCACTGTGTTCACTGTCAGAGCCGGAATAACTTCTTCCGGGGCATCTTTTATTGCGCCTGTGTCACGTGGCTCAGGTCTCCTCCCCTTGGCCATGTGGTCAGGCCCAATTCAGCTACACCACATTCCTCCCAAACTTAGAATACTGACATCAGTACAACATTTTGTAATATCGTCTCTTACAGTTTCTTTACAATCCCAGCCTTTCAATGATATATTCCTTGGAGCACATATCCATGGAGCCGGGATGAGGGTCGTGGTCTCTCTCGGAGCTGGTACCGGGGATGTGTTCTCTCAGGCGGCTTGGTCTCGTGGGGAGTATCGGCTGCGTGGTCAGGTTCTTGGGCTGGCGCGGGATCTGGACCAGTCTGTGGGGATGCGCTCTCGTTCGTCTCTGTTGACACCTCCTGGTCCGTTGGAGGACTTCCACGTACGGGCTCTGCACCTGGTTGCTCTTTCCACAGTGTCGCTGTCACTATTTCTGCCCCTCGGGTGGCTGTCACCATACTGTGGTTGGCACCCTGTACTGTCCAGAGGCGTGATTTGTATGTTAGTGCCATCTTCTTTTGGAGTGTTCTGGTCTTCACCAATATGGTAGCCCAGGCTGTAGTTCCCGGTGCTGTGCGTGGCGGGCTTGGCTCTCACGTTCATTGCTCCTGGCTCATCTTTCCTCTTTGAGGGGTATGTCCGGGTCAGGGTTTACCCAGCTTGGGTGTAGCGGCAACTCAGCTTGTATTGGCATCCCGAACATTAGGGCTGCAGGGTTCACACCAGTGGATGTATGCAGGGTTTGCCGGTGTGTTCGTAGGAACTTGAATACAGCCGGCAAGGCTGGTGGTGGTCCTTTGCAATCCCTTTGGTTTTGTTTAGGGATCCCATAAATCGTTCTGCATCCCCATTTGCTTGTGGCCAGCAGGATGTGATCCTTCTATGTTTGACGCTCAGACTGGTGAGGAATTGCCTGAGCTCTTGGCTCGTGAACGGTGTGCCATTGTCGCTCTCCAGCTTCTTGGGTATTCTGTGTGTGGCGAATACCTTCTCAAGGGCAGAGATGACTGATTCTGCATTAGTGGACTGAACAGGTTCCACCTCCGGGTATCTGCTGAACTCGTCGACTAACATGAGTAGGTACCCCTCACCGGCAATGGTACAAAAATCCATGCTCACGGACTCCCACCACCTGCAGGTTCAGGCGTCATTAGCCTCCTTGCGGATTGGCATGCTGCGCAGGTATCCACCAGTTCAGTCAGGCGGTGTTGCATCCAAGGCATCCACATCCTCGATTTCAGGTACGATTGTGTCTTCAAAATGCCTTGATGGCCACTATGTGCTAGTTTTAGGGCTCTCGCTTCCAGTGATTCGGGTAAGACAATTCTGTGTCCTTTCAGCATGATACCTTCTTCTGAGACCGTGAGCTGGTGGCGAATCGCGAACAACGCTTGCAGCTTTTCTTGGGCTGCTGCAGTGCACTGCGCAACTGCGGCTAGGTAGTTCCCTCCCGTCTCCCGATTGGATGATTTTGACAGTGCGTAGCAGGCAGGTGTCCGTTTTCGTTTCTTCTGCTATCTCTTGCCGCAAAATAGCTCAAGGGCGGGTGCATGCAACCACATGACATACATGCTCTTCCATTTCAATTGCATGTTCTTCCTCGTACCTGGTGGCGCGTCACAGGTGGCATGACAAGTAGTCAGCTGGATTGTCAGCCCCGGTTCTCTATGCAAAGTCAATGTTAAACGGCTGCAGTTGGAGCATCCACTTTTCTAGCCTTGCTGGGGTGTTTGGTGCTGATCCCCTAAAAATTGGTATTAGCGGTTTGTGGTCTGTAAATACTTTGGCAGGTTGTCCTAACAGGTACACCCTGAAGTGGCAGCAGCCCCACAGGATCGCCAGTGCTTCCTTCTCGATGTGGGCATAGTTCTGCTCTGTCTTTGTCAGGGCACGGCTCGCAAACGCAATTGGGTAAACACTGCCATCTTTGTCTATTTGTGTGAGCAAAGCTCCTAAACCTACTGGGCTGGCATCTACCAGGAGTTCTGTGGGTTGATCTGTGTCAAAGAACACCATTCTTGTGGTGCTGGATAGTGAGTCCTTTATGCGTTGAAATGCCTGCTGGTGCTGTTCCGTCCATTCCCACTGGACTTCCTTCTTCGTGAGGTCTCGAAGCAGCGCTGCAAGAGTGGACAAATTTGGAATAAATCTTGCACAGTATGCGGCCATACCCATTGAAGCTTCTCACTTCCTACGCTGACGTGGGGGCTTTTGTACTCTTGATGTCACTGACTTTGGCTGGGTCTGGCGATATACCCTCCGAGTTAAACATGTAGCCAAAGAAATTCAGCTCACTTTTTTTGAATTCGCACTTCTCTGCATGTAGGGTCAGGCCTGCTTCTTCTAATCAGTTGAGGACTACCTCTAGTGTTGTGTGGTTCACTTGTTTTGGTGCCATACACCAGGATGTCATGACTTATATTGGTGGTATCAGCAAGGCAATCGAGCACTCTGCTGATCTCGTTTTGGAAGACCTCTGCTGCTGAGGATATGCCAAAGTTCAGCCTTTTATATCTTCTGAGGCCTAGGTGGGACGAGAACGTTGTTATGTATCTGGATTCATTTGCTAGGCGTAGCTGGTAATAACCTGACCTTAGGTCGAACTTGCTGTAAACCTTGGCTCCTGTTAGGTATGCAATCAGTTTGTCGATGGTGGGGGTGACGTGGCATTCTCGTCCCATGGCCATGTTGGGTGTCTGAAGCGAAGGGCAGACGCAGAAAAGGGCAATTCCTGTTTGGACCAGGAGGACCCAGGACCCGACCCCCCCTGCTCAGACAGCAGGTAAGCATGCACCAACATGTGTTACTCCCTCTGTCCCCACAGGCCATCCCCACCCCCTCTGGTCCCCCCTGTGATGTTCCCTTGTGCCCCACCATTCACGCACACAGATGTTGCCTGTTTTGCTTGATTCTTCTACCCTGCTCCCCCCTCACACCCTTCAAGCCTACTTCTGCAGGAGTCTGTCCTGATAAATTCTGGTTTCACCATCACAGTCTTATGGCCAATGCTGGATTTGACTTTTATGGACTTCATTCATTCACGGCGCATCACCCTTTCTTAACTCTCATGCTGGACTTCCTTTGCATCATGTATTCATGGTGGCCCTGAATCATGTTGTTCCCATCTTCATCGTGTATCCTGGCTTGCAACATTATGTGTTACTACTGACTTCTGCAATTGTATTCACTTTCCCTTTGCTTCTCCACTCTTTTGACTGCTAACTGTTCTCTCCTCCTTTCCCTTCTCCCTTTTCCTATCTCCTCCCCTTACTTTCTTCTGTGCACTTACTCCATCAGATTTGTCCCTGGACCTAGTATGATAGCAACCTCATCTGTCTCCTCGCCCCCTTACTGTTTTTTTCCACCCAACCCCCCCCCTCCAGCACTATCTGAAATGTCGTCAGGCCTAGTATGATAGTCGCTTGTTTTGTTCCTCCCCTACCTTTCTGCACCCCTCTCCCTCACCTCTCGTTTTTCTCCGGCTATACCAGAAATGTCGTCAGGCCTAGTACAGTAGTCGTCTGTCTGTTTCCATTTCCTTCCCACTCTCCCCCTCTCTTCCTTATCTATGTCTTAGCTCTTGCACTATCTGAAATGTCGCCAGGCCAAGTACGATAGTTAATTTCACATCCTTACTGTTCATGGCCTGTAAGAATGTCATGGTATTTTCCCTTGTTCCATCCCTTGCCTTGAAGCACTTTGAAATACATTGTGTATAGGCGCTATGTAAATAAACTATCATATCATATCCTCACGGCGTTGGGTTGCTGTGGTTTCTGTGCCACGACCATAGGCGACACCCATGTGGTAGGGCCTGATGTTTTTTTCAATTATCCCCTGCTTTTCCAGTTTTTCCAGCTCTCTTTCAACTGCTTCCCTCATATGGAAGGGGACTTGTCGGTGTTGTACTTCCTTTGGCTCTATCGTCGGATCGATGTGTAACTTGATCATCTACCCGCAGAGGCATCCTATCCCCTACTTTCTGGTGTTTCGCTAGCAGGTCGTCTATTTCCGGATGGTCGATGCTGAATGCAAAATGCACTAAATGTAACTTCTCTGCAGTGTGACAGTTTAGGAGCGTTTCTAGTCCTGCATCCACTACGTATATACTTGCTCTGCACGCAGCACCATTGTCGGCTATGTTTGATCGGAATGATCCACTCATTGGTAGGGGTCTCTTGCTCCCATATGCGAACAGTTTCACTCTTCTGTCTTGAAGCTTCAGCTTTGGATCTAGGTTGTTGTACATGTGTGTTGGCATGACGTTCACCGTCGCTTCTATGTCAATGATCACGAAAGTGGGGTTCCCGTCTGATAGGATGGTGCATGATGGTCTCTTGGTTTGCCTCTTCTTTCGACCAGATTTTGTCCTGTTTGGCTTGATGGCAGAGATCATGTGCACATGATGTTCTTTCGCCTCTTGTTTTCTTCCGCCTCTCCTTCCCGCGTTTCTCGAGGGACAGACTCGCATCAGATGACTGTTCTGTCTTGCTGCTGCTGGGCGACCTTCGGACGGCATCAATTGCTCTGGCCTTACCTCTCGCCCTCCGCGAAATGGTTTAGGCGTTTGCATTTTCGGCATGTCACTACCCACACTGTGCATGGTTTGCCTCTATACCAGGGACCCCCTCACCACTTGCAGGCGTAGTTTCGTCCTGGTTGGCGACCGGGTCTCATGTTGCTGGTGCGCCGTTCTTTTTGTCGACCTCGGACTGCTGCTACTTCTTTCTTTTGCGGGTTGTCCAGGGGCAAACGTTGCATCACCGCTCTCATGATTGCCCCTTGGTCGTCTGTGCGCTCGCGGAGTCTCCCCATTGCTAGAATGTGATCTAGCGGGATGTTCTTTTCTGACAGAATAGCCTGTCGCAGTTTTTCAGATGAGAGCCCATTGATGACCTGTAGGCAGATTGCAAATTCACAACCTACCGCCAGCGTAGAAATTGTCGATGGTCTTCTTCTCTCTCTGGCGGATCATGCAAAAATGGAATCTGTCATAGTCTGGGTTTAGTTCAGGCTTAAATTTGTTTGACAGTGCCGTTTTTGCTAGGTTGTAATCATCTGCTACCCCTCTGTTGGGGAGCGTGAATAGGCGCAGTGCTAATATTTAGCAGTAGGAGCGTGCATTTTCTCTTCTTACTGATGTCCTTGGCTTCTAGGTGGAGTTTAAATTGTTGGAGCCAGATGCCCCATCTGAGCGCTGCTCCTGTGGTGAAGGGGTCAAATGGCTTCATCAGGGTGGCATGTGAGTTTTTCTGGTGTTCGGGTCTGAACATGCTGCCCCTACTAGCAGCGCTGCTGCCGCTGGCCCTGGATGGGCTGACATGGGGGCTGGTCATGGTGACTCCCCTCGTGTTGGAGTAGGCCTGGTTTGATCTTTCGTTTTGCCCTTGTGCGCTGGACTGCTGCCTTTTTCAGTGTGCTACCTCTCTTGTTGGTATGTGCGAGGCACAAGCTCCCACGTGATCACATCGGCTGGGGCGGCGATGTGCGCTCTGTTTGCGCAGTACTGCAGCAGTGTACCTTTGTGTGGTTGGAGTGCACAGCCACATGGTCTTCCTTGGGCCTCTCCGGTGTCTGGGTGCGTGAAGTCATGCAGGTGGTGAAGTTTAGATTACAGGGATTGTCTCCGGCCGGTTCTTGCAACGTTGTGGAATGTTTAGGCAGGCCGTGGAGGGGCGAGTGTTCCGTACAGTCGTGTTCACGTTTATTGTTTCTCAATAATGCGCGCGGTGTCGGATCCTCGTCACCAGTGTTGTGTTATCCTTTCCCGACCTCCGCTATGCCTCAGGAGGTCGGGGAACATTCATACACTTCACTTAGGATGCATTCGCGCAGAGCAACAACTACTTGTGACTCCCTGTGTTCGCTGTCAGCGCCAGAATAACTTTCTTCTTCTTCTTAATTATCGGATGCATGGGCGGACCCACGCAGGCGCTTCCCCATCCTAAAGGATGATGTGCACCAGACCCACCAATCAATACTTAGCTTACATAAACTCACCTCACAACTCCTCCCACCGCCCCGTTTGCCTCACAAAATCCAATATCACACGATTCCTCCTCCTGCCTCTCTCCCCGTCACCGCCCAGCAAAATCTTCCCACTCAGCTCAGCCAAACCCAGCGCAGACAAACGAACCCTCATCAATTCTCTCTCCTCAACATGTCTCTCACACCTAAGCAGAAAATGTCCCACAGTCTCAAGGCACCCCACACACCGCACAATCCCTCGAACCACGCTTCCCCACTTGAAACAGACAATCATTCAGTCCCGCATGCCCTATCCTCAACCGATTCAGCATCACCTCCTCCCTGCTCCTCCATTCCAGACTCCCCGCATCCACCTTCACCGACACTTTCCCACGAACGCCAAACATCCACCTGCCCTTCACCCCACTCACCTACCTCTCCTGCCACTCATCCATGACCCGTCTCACCACCACCGCCTTCACCTCATATACACTCAAAGGTAATCTCACATCAACCGCTCCCCTTCTCATTCCCTCACCCGCCGCCAGATCCACTAACTCATTACCCAAAATGCCACTGTGACTGGGGACCCACGCCAACTCCAAATCCATTCCCCCGTGCACGCACCGATCAATCTTCCTCCTGATGTCCATAGTTACGTCCTTCTTATCACAATCCCCCGCCACAATCGCCTGCAACCCACTCAATGAATCTGAAAATATCACCACCTTCTCTAACCCCAACTCGCACACCCTATCAATCGCCAATGCAATCGCCACCAACTCAGCCGTACAAATTGACACATCATTCGTCAATCGTCCCACTTTATACTCCCCAGTGCTTTCCAGATAATACGCCATACCCACTCTCCCAGACACAGGATCCTTCGAACCATCCGTAAACACCTTTCCTGCCACATACGCCTGACCCACAGCTTTGATCTCGCCCCGCAATCCTCTCTTCTTTGACACCACATTCACTAACTCCAAACACACCTTTGGAGACCCCATCATCCACCTCGGCCATCTCTCCAAATCCGTATCCGTCACAGTCATCAAATCACCCACACCCCACTGCACTCCCTTTTCCCACATGTGAAACCCAAAAGTGCCCCCTTCCTCCTCCACCGGTCCCTATAATAATCAAACCTCCAATTATACTTCAAACATTCACGCACCGGATGAGCCACACTCTTCGCACTGCACTTCACCCACCATCTCATATTCAACGCATCCCTCCTCAACCCCAACGGCATCTCCCCCACAAGCACCTGAACCGCATTCGCTGGAGAGGACCTCATCACACCCGAACACACCCGCAATGCCCTTGCCTGAACCCTGTCCAACCGCAACTTCTGACTCGCCTTGAAACCCACTGACACCTGACATCCAAAATCCATCACACTCAAAATCAACCCCTTATACAACATTCGTAGACACTTCTGCTGAGCACCCCACTCTTTCCCAGTTACCGCCCGCAACAAATTCAACCTTTGTTTGCTCTTATCCACCATTCCATTCACCTGCAAATTCCAGTTTAACTTCCTATCCAAAATCACCCCAAGTACCGAAACTCTTCCACGCTTTTCACCCTCTCACCTTTCAAAACCAAGTCCCACCCTTGCTGCACTCTTCTCCTTGAGAAAACCATACTCACGCTTTTATTCACAGACATCGAAAAGCCCCATTTCCCACACCACTCCTCCATACGCACTATCGCAGCTTGCAAACGATTCTGCACCAACAAAAAACTCTGCCCTCTTACCCATACCGCACCATCATCTGCAAAGAAATCCACCTGACACCCGAAACCCTCCAAGGCTCGAATCAACCCGCCCACCATCACATTAAACAGCATCGCACTAATCACACTCCCCTGCGGTGTCCCATTCTCCATCTTCCAAACCTCAGACAACACCCCCCCTCACTCTCACCTGAAAGGTCCTGTCAGCCAAAAATGCCTTAATCCACCGAAACATCCTCCCCTTCACACCCATCTCCAACAGTCTCACCAGCAACCCATTCTTCCACACCATATCATACGCCTTCTCCAAATCCAAAAAGAACACCCCCACCATCTCCCCATCACACAACGCCTCCTCCACTCCAGTCACCAACCTCACTAACGGATCTGCCACTGACCGATTCTTCCTGAACCCACTCTGACAATCGCTCAGACACCCATTCGACTCCAAATAGAACCCCAAGCGCTCAACTACCATCCCTTCCATAACCTTACACAACACGACAGTCAGCGCAATCGGCCTATATGACTTACACTCCGTCGGGACCTTGCCACTCTTCAAAATCGCTACCACAATCGCTCTCTTCCACAACCTCGGTAAAACTCCACTCTTCCAGATCTCATTGAACAATGCTAACACCTCCAACTTCCATTCTACCGACAACTTCTCCAAAAATACATACATGACCCCATCCACCCCTGGACGTGACCGTTTCCCCTTCCGAATCGCCCCATCCAACTTCGCCATAGAAAACAGAGCCTCATACTGCTCTTCCCAAGGCCCAACATTCGCCAACAACTCCCGCATCTCCTCCTCAACCACTCCCATACTTAGCGTCACTGCCTCCGGGAAGTTCTCTGAACTGTGCACTCCCGCAAAATGCTCCCCCAGCAAATTTGCCTTCTCCCCATCTTCACTGACCACCTCCACCCCTTTCAACAACACAGACATGCCACCCTGCGGCTTCATCAACCCTGACATCCGCTTGAACTTCTTCCAAACCTCACACACGTCAGAATTACTCCCCAGAGACCCACAATAGCCCCTCCAATATCCGCGCTTTCTTTCCCTAATCACCCTCTGCACCACCGCCTTCGCCATCTCATATGCCAACAAATCCTCCAACATTCCCAGTTCTCACTGCTGTGGCCCTCGCCTTCTTACGCGCTGCCACAGCCCGTGAACATTCCACCGACCACCAAGGAACCTCAACCTTCCCCCCTTTCCCCTTCTCTACCTCCGGAACTACCGCTACCGACGCCGCTCTCATTCCCTGCACCAAATGCTCATTCCATTCATCCACACCCCCATCCCTGTCCCGAGAAACAATCAATTCCTGACACAATCTTTTATACAACTCCCAATCAGCCTTCCTAAAATTCAACCGACTCCCAAGCATCCAGGATCTGACCCCTACCTCACCCCTCACAGTCACTAAAATGCCAGAGTGATCACTTCCCATATCCTCATCCTCACGCACCATCCAGTCACATTCACCCGCAATCGCAGCAGACACCCAGGTCAGATCCAAACACGACAACTTCCCAGTCCTCACATCCAATCGTGTGCCCGAACCGTCATTCAGCAAAAACAGACTCAATTCATCCGCCATACCCTCCAACAGTTCCCCATTTGCATCCGTCCGATCACTGCCCCACAACTTATTGGCACTGTTGAAATCACCACATAAAACACAAGATCCCACATGTCCCCTTATCACTTCAGACAGCACATCCGCCTCCACCACCTCACACGGATTATAATAATTCAACACTAAGATTTCTGATCCCCCTACCCGAATCCCCGCCCCGATAACCTCCACTGCTCCATCTACCACAATCTCCCTTGCAACCAACCCCTTCCGAACTGCCAGAGCTACACCCCCACCTCTCCCCTCCATCCTATCCTTACGAAACAACTCAAAACCCGGAATCACAAACCTCAGATCATCCCTTAACCACGTTTCCTGAATACAAACCACATCAACATTCAATTCCCCACACAACACCGCTTTCAACTCCTGCCCATTCCTCAACAAGCACCTCGCATTCCACTGCAAAATTCTCAGGCCGACACCCCACTCTGTTTCCGCACTTTAGTAACCTTCTTGAACACATCTTCTTCGTACACATCTACAACATTCAAAAACCTCCTCCCTGCTTCCACCACTCCTTTCGTAAGATTCGACACACTACTGACAAATTCCCCTGAACCAGCTCTAGCACATTTATTATAAAACACATAAACTCAGTTTTCGGGACAACCACCATTTCTAGGTCTTTCACCTCTCTCACCACTCCCTTCCTTCCCGCAGCCTCATCCACCACCGGCTCTCTCCTACACATCTCACTCACTACTCGAACCGGTTTCACCTTTGCCGCAGCCTCCGCATAAGATAAACCTTCCGCTGCCCTCACCTGCACCACCTCTCTCTCCACCCTTTGACTCTCACACCCCCTAAACGCAGTAGAGTGCCCCCCCCCCACAATTACCTCTTCTGGGCCATCCATTATTGCGCCCGTGTCACGTGGCTCGGGTCTCCCCTTGCCCACGTGGTCAGGCCCAGTTCCGCTACACCACAGCCATATGGACTAATTAGGGCTGCACATAGAAAATGCAGTTAGTGTACAATGGTTGATTGATCTGGAACCAGGTGGACACAGTGATTCAGGCTCCGACTGGAGAACAATGACAGTCTGAAGCCATCAGCTTGTTGGCTTCTGTGTAGAGGCCAATTCTATGCCAAATAATTAATTGGAGAGCTTCTTGTCAGAGCGGTTATCTAAGAGTCTAGAAAGTTCCCAAACGATCAACCTTTTGTCCAGAAGTGGTTGAATGTTTCTGAGATGATTTAGTAAAAGCAGATCAGGATTTGGCTGTAAAGGTATTGGCCTTCTCTTTTTGAAAGCTCTGCAACGGTTGAGGGGAGAAAGGGTGCAAGCCTTTCAAAGGAAAGCCTCTTCACCTTATAGTGTGCTTCTTGGATAAGTGTAGTGAATGACTTGCATCCCAAGCTATAAGCCTCTAGCCGATGTATCACTATACTATGCCTAGCTGCCGAACCCAAACCCGTCCCCACTCATCTTTTACACATTAACCCACAAATAAATAAAAAAAATGTTAGTAATTCAAAGTAATACCAACTAAGTAAATTACAACTCAGAAATGTACTTCATCGAACAGGATACACTTAGAAAAGCCAGACAAGCTGCCCCTTTTAAGGGGGTAAAGTCTTGGGGAATGACAATCTCCTTCCATAGGTGGGCATTGCCTTTCACAACAATCACTCCTGAATTAGCTTGCTTGATGTGTGGGGTACTGTTATGGTAGGCCTTCTGCCACCATGAATATAAAGGCGTTTTCTTTCTTTTCTCAGGGAGCCAAGCAAGGCTGAGAGGAGGAGGAAGGTGGTTTGTCCTGGGTCAAAATCATTGATACCACTTCAGCGAACAAGTGGTGTAGCTTCTCATGCACAGGAAACCTATGATCCAACTTTTTGTTGACAGAAACAACCTGTAGCACATCCAGCTGCACAGGTATTCCTATCCTGGTTTACAGTGACTGCATCGAATTCCAAAGCATCGAATGCCTTAGCATCTAAAAAAAGGCAACGAAAAAAAAAGCATCGAATGCATTTTTTTCCCCCAAATTTTGATGGGAGCCGGTCCCCCCCAACCCCTGTTTTTTTACCCCTTAAAACCAATTAGAATAAAAATAAAACCTTTACCTTTGAAAACAATGCATTCGATGCTTTTTTCGATGCATTTTTTCGATGCTTTGTCATTCAATGCTTTATATTCGATGCAATCACTGGATACCCCTATCCTCTATGCTTTTGAGAAGCCTGTCTAATAAGATGCCCTGCTCATGCAGTGGAGTGTATGTAGGCTCCAAGTTACCTAGGTTACCCAAGATCCTTTGTTTCTTAGAATCCCATCTGGAAACCGAGAAGATTGAGGGGGATGATGAGCGGTTGGCCAAAGCAGAGCCAATGGCTGCAGTGAGATGAAGTCATTTAAATCATTGTTGGGGCAGAGGAGCCAATGTCAATTGTGAGGAACCAGGACCACCAGATCGGAAGCGGTACATGAGCAGCTAGTGGAGTCAGTATTAGTACTTCAGGTGGAGGTGCCCGATGCTGAGGCCAGAGAATGACCTTTGCTGACAAATGAAAGAGTGAAACCAGGACATCAGAGGCTCTTCTCGAATTCCATGTGGTGTCCTAGGTCTAGCGGCATGAATAGGGCTTGAGTAAACACGATCGTCAAGCTTGTAAATGAGGTAGTCCCGTTCCTGTGCCGGTCGATGTCGATTGGGTAAAGGTATGGCATCTAATTGATAGGTGTGTTTTCCCCAGTTTACTTGACTTGCTCTAATTAGAATACTCCTCGATAGATTGTATCTTCTTTGTGGATTGGTTTATTTATAACACCCTTATTAGGAACCTCTTATGTTTCCTAATGTCCTTCAAGAAGTCACCCATGTGGCAGATCGCTAGTTTGACCCATTCAACAGGCACAGGAATGTGACTTATCAACTTCTGCCTTGAAAAAGACGATTTGTCGAAACACGTGTGGGCTGACAACATAACAGGTTAAAACCATAATAAAATTACTTCACTGTATACACCTAAAAACTGCTTATCAATGGCAGCAATTGATTAATATAGTTTGACGAAGCGCATGTGACCAGTACCCGATATTAACATCGATATTTGGGGAAGGGGTATAACCTTAGGATACTGGTTCTGCAGCACGCCAACACACTAATCTTGAGGGTCTAGTGCACTGCCAAATCAGTTTACCCCCACACAATTTTCTGTAAATGAGGTAGATTGACCATGCAAGTGTGTGCACAGAAAGGACATGGGAGATGAGGGCCAGGTGGTGTGTGAGCCCCGCCAAACTCCTCTTGTGAGGGGCTGGCCAATCTACTGCAGGTTGGAAAGTTGGCCTAGCATTGATTGAAAATCACAATTCTTAACAGTTGTACATATTTACCAGAGATATCCTCCAGTGAGCAGACTCTTCAAGGGAGTTAGGCTCTGAGTCGAGTGTGAGGATCCGTGCCCTGCTGACCCTTTCCTGCTTAGATTATGTGGGGCTGCAATACATGCTTTGTGCATTGAAAAGGTTCTGACCCTGGCGTACATGGGGAAGCTCCTGTTATCTTCCATGCTGAGGCACAACCTGCATGCATCTGGCAATGTGCTTGGTGCCCTGTGACAATCGGCAGATGGTGCATTGGGAAACTCAGTGGGGAAAGAGTGGTGGAAATCATACCGTGCCCCCATAAACAGGCCTCTGAGGGAAGTGCGGGACCTATAGGCTGAATTTGCCGGTTGAGACCCCTGACTCAGATGGAAGGAGGATGTTCTCAAACTTGCGACCGGAAAGGTGTGGTGCCTCCAGGAAAACCTTGGTAGACTACATAACTGTCCTAACAGGCATAGACAGTGAATGAACTAGAGGGGGACCCCACAAATCCCAGCGTAAAAAGGGAAAGGTTCTGAGAACTCTTCCCGGCTAGAAGCTTCAGTCAAAGGACTCGATGAAAACAGTAACAGAAAAAAAATAGACTGCTATATCCTAAACTCTCCAGTGCATGCCTGAATTCCATAATCATTATCTCCACCCTTATGTCAGACACATGCACCCTATCCTCCCCAAAGTAACCTGGGGTATTTAATGTGATCAAGGGGTGCCGGATGCACCCCATGCCCATACTCTAAGAATGTTCCCAGTTTGCCAGTTAGCCTCCTGCGTGACTCTTGTAACTTCTGCAGGAGTATGCACACTGCCAAAATTGTCTCAATATTATTACAGACCATAATATCTCTGTGTCCTGGAAGGAACTGCCCACCTGCAACATAGACCCCCCTCCTCAAGGATACAAGATCAATTCCCCCCAAATGCTCCACAGCACAACCGGGAACACAAAGCGCTGCATGTTCTTGTTCAGTGCTCTTATTGCACCCCCACCTTGCCATCCATACTATTTTTGTCCTGGAAAATCCCAAATTGCCATTCCAGTCTTTCTTTTCTGGTTCCCTCCACCGCTCTCACAACAAAAGAAGGGCTGATGACCCAAACAAATGAATAATCGGAGAAGGAAATGAAAATGTGTTAACATGGCGAGGGTCAATGCTCTGAGATTGTTTCTTTTTGAGCCCCCTCCGTGTGTTTCCATGGGTCTACCCCCTTTTTTCTTCCCCAGCCTTTCGCAATATCATCTGATACTCCCCCTTGTGACCTACGGCCCCCATCTTTACTGGCTGGCCCCTGCATCCCGCTGCTCCCCTCCATGTCTGATGTACAACTTGAACAAGTCTGGCTCGCATCTTTCAATGCTTTTTATCACCTCCTCCCCCAGTACAACCCTGTGTTGTGGTAGCCGCATCTGCGCAGAAAGAGTGTGGAGTGGAGTGTCCAGGAATGCATCTGACCTTTCTAGTGTTACCGCCATTACCTTTTGAACTGAAAATGTGTGAGCGGTGAGCCGTCCTCATGATAGAAGAAGTATATTTATGCCGCTGGTCTAAGTCTAAGGAACTCTCCCATTGCCACCACCGGGCAGAAAGAATCCTCCCCAAGTCTTCTTAACTGAACAGACGTCTCCCTTACCTGATAGTTCTTGGAGAAACTTATCCTCACATACAAAATGCCTTTGTAGATTGATCTCTTCCGTTGACAGTGCTCTTAGACTGCCCATGCTCTTGGTATCGGCTAGATAATGCATAATGCCCGAAAAAATGCCAACGCAAAGCACACACTAAACAGAACAGATTCATATGACAAATAGCAGACCTGCTCATAACAGAGATAAATGTGCTTTAACAGGCAAAATTAGATAGGCAGTCTGCCATCTTTCACTGGTCTGGCTCTGCCCCTTCTTCCGTAAAATGGAACACAGAACACCCTTGTCCCAAGCGAGGCCCTAAGTACTGCACCTCTGAACTGGCCCTCCTCTTCCGGTGCTCCACCATGCATGGCTTCCCCTTGCCCCCCACCCCCATTGGTCCCAGCCCCCTAATCCCGCCTCTTCCCCCTCTCCTTGGTCGGGCCGTGGTGGGCGTCACTGCTAGGGGTGGTACACTGATGTGTATTCGTAATTAAACTAAGATCCACATTTTCTTATTTGTTTGAAGCAGTTTTTGTTAGTACATAGATATACTTCTGGCAGTGTGAGCTTACAAATGTACGTGCAAAAACATCAGAAAGCCAGTATGCAAGGAAAATACAGCTTCTGTGTGCTGTAATGATTCTTGCCCCCGTCACAGCACGAGAGCCCGCTATGCAACAATCAGAAAGCGGGATCTCATAGGGAGAGACTCCCCTCATGGGGACAAGGACTCCTGTTAGTGGTGGAACTCCCTAACACCCTTAACTTTGAGACCATACAATCTTTAAGGTCCTCCAAGAACCAACCTGAGCACACTTATCTTTGTTATTGCAATATTCACTCTTTTCTTTACGTAAGACATAACAAGGCCAAGACGAGGAGGAACACACAGAGTAATAAGTCATCTCCCAAAAGTACTGAGAAGAGGAAGATTGAAAGAGTGATGAAAACTACTCACTTTCCAAGTCTAGACAGTACTGAGACGAGATGACTCCAAGGAAGCATGAAGAATACTTTGTCGATACAAAAGAAGGACTCTGGCACTCTGCTGGGGAGGACCCAGTTATAGGATATAAAAAGCAAGAAGGCACTGTGAAGGGTCAGCAATGTGAGGCGGACACAAAGAGGTACTTTTCTCAATTTTTGTCATTTTAATAACAGAACAAGGGGTATGGATAAAGGTCTAACTTTCCTTATCTGAGCGTAAATGTCCCTTCCTATGAAATTAAAACTAAAACAATATAAACCAGTCTCTCTCTGAGCATTATAAAAACAAACACTATCCTGGTACTTCATTGTTTGCTAGACTCAAAAGAAAACTGAAGCATTATTATTTTTTAGTATCTAACAATTTGGCACCACCAGATGAGACCTCATTGCAGAAAGATCTATTTGGACTAAGCTGCCACAGTCGGATAGCAGGCAAAGGGGAGAGTCGGCCGTGGAGCGCACTGCTGTTATCAAGACTAGAGGTTTTCCTAGAAGGCCCCACTTTCTCTCACCAGCTGACCTGTCTGACACGTTGATCTCTGTAACTGACGATCCCCAGTCTGTGTGAAAAGAGGATTTACATTCCTGGTGAAGCAGTGGAACAGAAGACTGCAGAAAAAGGGGTGAGACCATTCCACATTAATATTGTATGATCTGATATTATAAGAATTAAATCTATTTCCTATAGGGAACATACTGTTAAATGAACTATATAGAATTATACTTCAATATTTAGTGCTGTGTCCTCTGTGAAAGCATACTGTTAATGAGCTATAGGGAAACACATTTGGATATGTAATGTAATGTTTCTATGGGAAGCATACTGGTAATGAATGATAAGAGAAATTCACTTGGTGGATAAAAAGTTAGAAACCATGGCATGGATGAATCATGAAATGAGCTTGTAGATTGTATTGATTGTAGCACACTGCATTTACGTGAGACAATATCAACACAACTTTGTGATCACAAAATAAGTAGAAAGAAAATGGGATTAAAATGTTGTAAGAGGCAACAGGAATTAGAAAAACATGTGTTTACCCCACTGGAAGAAACGCAAGGCTGGGAACTAATGATTAAAAAAGGCTTGGGTGTAGTGATGTTTCTGAAAAAATGGCATGAATACACTGCAGATAACCCTGATCTACAATTCCAAGTGCATGGTTCTTTTGACCTGGAAAAAATAAGATATTTTAAGGGAAGTAGTAGCTGCTAAGAGTGATCAGGCCATTAGACCCCTGCAATGGGTAATATACAAGCAATTGGAAGATTTTTCAAGACAAAAAACTATGCGAGAAGCACAGATTAAGAAGCATAAACCAGAAACTGAAAAGATTGTGATGAGGGAGAAAGTGAAGATACAATGAGGATAAAGGGTGTGTATGTAGCCAAGGCTTACCCCTCAGCCCCGGCACCCAAAGCAAAAGTGACTTTAGAGGATGAGATGGATCCATTGTTAGAATGTTTAATGGTTAACAGACCCCCCCCCCCGAGCCCCCTATCAAGTGCCTAGTGACAAGGTGGTCTCTTTGCCACGTCGTGCTAGCAGGATTACAGTCCATGACATGGAAACTGGGGAAAAGGTAGTAGTGGCGTGGATTAAAAATGGTGTAGAAGAAGTGGAGCAAGCTAAAGTATTTGTGCTCCAGGAACGAGATACAGAGGCTGTGCAAACAAATGTGGGAATTTCATGAAAAGATAAACGCTAAGGATAAAGTATTATCCCCTGCCAGATGATTATGAGGACATAGACCAAGCAGTCAAGGAGTATAGACTTGATGCAATGTTCTGTCCTGCAATAGTGTCAATATTTTTTATTTTGGATCATAAATGCCCCATCAAAGTCTATGGTGACTCAAGTGTTCCCAATGAGAGAAGTGCCTGGGTTTGACACTGATAATTCGACACACCAGGTTCATGTCCCTTGGAACTGTATGGAATTACTGTCCTTTACTAAAGATTATCCACATATTAGACAAAATCCAGAACGGTGGTAACACCCACATAGACCGGGTACTTAAAACAGGTCCGCTCACATTGGGAGATATAGATCAGTTGTTTTCATGCATTCTACCAGCAGATATATGGCACCAATGCAGAATGCAGGACAGTTTAGATCCTGTCATAAAGTGGGAAGAGGTGATGTAGGCAGTAGGAAAAAGGGGGAAGACTGGGGAATTGGCAAAAGAAATAATAGCTCTTCAAGCGCTATTGATAACACGTATTCAGCAAGTGGTTCCCCGCAAACAAATGAATTGGGATAAACTGACTGCTTGCAGGCAGGAAGAAAGGGAGTCATTTGAAAACTATTTTGCACAAAAGGAAGAAACTTTTACTTCATTTAGCAGAAAGGACATGGCTATGCCAGATTGACAGAAAGCCTTTTGTTCACATTTTGTAGAAGGATTGTTGCCATATTTAAAAAAAATGATATACAAACCCATGAGTCTACATGGCCAACTCAAACTGCTGTCCAGATTTTGACTATGGCTAGATATTATACAAATCGCCATGCTAAAGATAAAGGAGAGAAAGAAAAGAAAATGAAGGAATTAAAAGCAAGGGCGCTAATGCAACAGGCTTTTCCAGAAAGAGGCAGAGGTAATATGCGCATGCAAATGTGAAAGATAATGTATAGAGGAGGAAGAAGTGGTATTGCCCTACCAAATATTGGAGCAGGTATGTGTTAAACTCACCTGGCTTCCACAGGGGCGTCGATCTGAACTGGACAGCTGCGGTCTTCACCAATGTGACGCGTAGTGCCGAGATGACGGACTGGACTGGACTGGCCCACCTGGCTTCGTTTACTTGGCCCATAGAAATATTCTTCTGCAAATGGAGAAAGGGAATTAACCACCCGTTGAGTTGAGCGTTAACCCCCCCCACTCCCGCTGTTCTCCCCACTGATCACCTTTGATGTCCCCTCTTATAGTCTCACCTGATGGTTTGGAAAGATGAGCTCTCCATCCTGCATTGAGCGCAGGGGTGCGTAGATAACCAGTTGCTTCACTGGCTCGAAGGAATTGGTGAGTTCCAGAACAATATTGACTCTGAGATTCCTGGCAAGACGCCGTAAGTATGTAGTTCGTAAGAGTTCAAATGTCTCACTTTCACTCTGTCCAATTCCTTGCAGGTTGCAGCTTGACCCTAGCGAAGAGTTCCTCGTGGCAACCGGTAATATTCAGGTAAGGATTTGTATTATCCAACACAGTTAGATAAAATAATGTCAATATGTAACCTGTTGCTTTCTCCCTTATTCAGGCGCTGAGAGAAAGTATGAAGACTCAGGGAACAAGGCCTCTGGCGGTAAAATCAGGTAAGTCTATTGTGGTGATGAGGTTTCCCCTTGTTTGTCCCTTTGTTTCACCTTGCTGTCC
This sequence comes from Ambystoma mexicanum, assembly GCF_040938575.1. Classification (NCBI taxonomy): domain Eukaryota; kingdom Metazoa; phylum Chordata; class Amphibia; order Caudata; family Ambystomatidae; genus Ambystoma; species Ambystoma mexicanum. Next base: position 989,873,094 of record NC_090923.1, read on the forward strand.
TTTTGTTTCCCCTTAGGGGCCAGGGTTCGGCGAGGATGCAGTGGAAGCTGCGCCTACCCGTGAAGAGGAATAGTACCCCCGGTGGTAAAATCAGGGAAGTCTATGGGGGGTAACTAATATTGCCTCTGTGTATTCCCTTGGCACACCTTGCTGTTCTTGTCTTCCCCTTAGGTGCCAGAGAGTGGCGGGAACATGCAAAAGGATGCAGTGGAATGTGAAGATGCTGTGAAGGCCGGTGAGTTCAGCGCGGCGCTGCAGCAGGCGAGGCGACGCGCATAAAATAACTTCTTTCTTCCAGCTCGAAGGTGCAATGGATCGGGAATTCAGGTAAGGATCAAAGGTATTGCTCTTGTTCTAACCTTTTCTCCTTCTTTCTCCCTTTTTCTAGGAGCTCCGGACTCGAGGCGGGCGTGGCAGAAGACTGGATGCAGACTTACAGGCACGGTGAGCGTTACGCTGCTGGATGCAGAATAACGCGAAGCGTGTGCTGCTCTTCGGGCGTGGTTTAAATAGCATCCAAAGTAGTCCCAGGTAAGTCTTCCTCCCCAGCCCCACCCGAGTAAAAAATAGCCCCTAGGTAAAGTAGTCCCGTCCAAGCCTCTTTTGGCTTGGAGCTCTTGCAGCATGGTCTGCGTCAGGTAAGTTTGCAGCATGGTCTGCATCAGGTAAGTTTTAATCTATGAGCCTGGCGCCTATGGCGCCAGGACTGACTCTCCATATGAGCCTGGCGCCATAGACGCCAGGACTGCCACCAAATAGCCCCTAGCAGGGGTTGTTGGGCTTGCTTGGAATAACTTGATGCCTGCTTCCGGGGTTGCTGGACTTGGTCTGGGTCCCCGGGGTAGGCATCATGACAGTATGATAGACACTGGGTGTCATTTTTGTAAGGCAGAAAATCACTGGATAAAGGAGTGTACCTTGCGCCGTAGAGGGCTTGGACGTTCTTATGGGTGAAGAATGACAAGGGGAACCTTTTAAGAAATGAGGCTGGGAACAGTATAGTACCAAATACTGGGACATCATAAGAGAATAATGAGCAACAGCATAATTATTTGGACCCTAGGCAAGGTCAGCAGTATTCAGCTAGTGATTATTATGAGGATGATTACCATGAATTACACAGCATAGAGCTGCCCTGGAGAGGGAAGAGGGCGCATAGGTATTCCTGTAGATTCAAAAGGGCCATTTGTAAAAGCTACAGTGCAAGGCAAACAGGCAACATTCCTCCTTGATACAGGTGCAGCTATACATCAATTTCCCACAACTAAGTGCCCCATATTCCACTCTCTGGGAAAGTAAATACATCAGTGGGATTCTCTAATAATCTGGTCCAAAGTCCAATATCTGACCCTGTACAGTTTAGCATCGATCCTATAACTTGCATGGTGCTGCTTGTTGTCACTGATAAATGTGCTTTAAATGTGCTGGGAATGGATTTGTTAAAACTGTTGTTCACCTAATGGAGCATACCTTACATGTAATGCTGAGTCCTTTTCAAAATGTTATCACCGCTACTAACAAACTGCCACCTGAACTTAAAGGAATTGACCCTGTGACATGGGCTACAAGATCTAATAACATAGGGTGTATGGTAGTTGATCCAGTGAAAATAAGAGTGAAGCCCGGTGCCATGTTACCGCAAATTCCGCAGTATAAAATATGCAAGAAGGGGCTGGAAAGATTTATGTCTGTAATACAGGATTTTCTAGTTAAAGGGATTTTAAAAGAAATTGTAGGGAGTCCCTGCAAAAGCCCAATTCTTCCTGTACAAAAAAACAAATTGATAGGAAGTCCTGTGTTTCAGCACAATAGAGACTAATAATTGATCTCAGAGAAATAAATAAAATTGTAGAACCACAATATACAGTGGTACCAGACATGACTTCCTTGTTTACCATGATACAACATTCAACTCAGTATTTCACGGTTATATACCTTAAAAATGCTTTCTTTAGCATTCTGATCCATGAAGACAGTCAGTATTTATTTGCCTTTAATCTATAGGGGCGGTTTTACACCTTCCGTAGGGCCCCGCCAAGGCTACACTGAAAGCTCAAGTATTTACAGCCAAGCACTGAAAACATATTGGATGAATCAAAAGTAATGCATGATTGTATATTAATAACAGATGAGGAAAAGAAGGGACGGGTAGACTTCATGGATACTCCAATTGATAAATCTGATGGTAAATTGCATACAGATGGTTTGTGTTTTAAATTACCAAATAGTACTAACACAGCAGCATATGTTATTACAACATTGAAAACCATTGTTAAGGCATGAAGAATATATCAGCATTCTGCCCAGGCAGCTGCAATTATTGCCTTTACCAGAGCTTGCAAGTTAAGCTCCGGTCTTGTAGTTCATATCTTTACTGACAGTCAGTATGCATTTGCCGTGGCTCACAATTGTGGCCAATTATGGGCTGAGAGAGGATTTTTTTTTTACTTCAAATGGGACAAAGATACAGCATGGTACCTTAATTTCAAATTTATTGTATGCACTGACCCTGCCAACGAAATTGGCCATCATTAAATGTAATGCCCATAAGGCCATTCTAAATTATATAGGGAGAGGTAATGCTTTTTCTGACCATATTACAAAGGCAACTGCACAGTGCGCTTTATCACTTGTGTATATTACACACATGATCCAGACATAGAATATTGTATTTGATAATACCCTTGAGACAGTGTGTACCATTCAGGCTGAGGCCACTAAGCAAGAGCTACAGGATTGGAAACTGCATGGGACATGTATAGATGGGTGTTGGGTGGCTTCACGAATGAACATAGATGGAAGTTACTGAATAAATATATACCCCTAATGTTGTCTCATGCCCATGGTCCATTTCATGTAGGAGCAGGTGGTATGTTTAGTCTGCAGTATGGAGTGACACTACACCAATGCAAGCAGCAATTGCGTATTGTAGAAACTGTCATTTTTGTGCTGTTCATAATATTATTAGGGAGAAGGTGCACCAAAAGGACATTTTAGACCTCCAGAGTTCCCTTTTGAAGCCCTGCAGATGTACTTCATTGAATTGCCTCCCTGTCAAGGATTGAAATCTGCATTAGTAGTCATATGTATGTGCAGCAAATGGGTAGAAACATTCCCATTAAAAGATATTACTACTTTGAGCACTGCAAAGGTGTTAGTTAAGGAATATTTACCCCGATTTGGGTTGCCACACACTGTTCAGTTTGTTACTACCCCTATGGATTTGGTATGTAAGGCATTAGGCATCAGGCAGACATTTTACGCGATATACCATCCACAAGCTGCACAAATAGCACCCTAGGAAGTAGTCATGGGCCGGCCAGCAAATGTGTGGGGTGTGCCAAATCCAAAGCGTTTAAGTACTGTACCTTACCCTTTGTTGATAGATTACTGCAATGAGCTGACTAAAACATGATCTATTCTTCGCAAACAGGTCACTGGCAAATTGCCAAAACCACTAGAGGAGCCAGGACACAGTATTCAACCAGGCGACTGGAATTTCGTGAAGAACTTCCACCGAATATCTGGCTTGCAACCCAGATGAAAAGGCCCAGCACAGGTGCTGTTGACCACTCCCACTGCTGTGAAGTGCAGTGGCCATAAAAGCTGGATCCATACCAGTCATGTGAAGCGTGCACCTTGCTTGCTATTACCTGCCGTTGTGGATAGTACATTGCCTGGTAAGGAGACCCACAAGCCCCGCTCAGTGGTGAGACTATTGACCTTTGCAACAGAAGAACAAAGATACAACTTGAGCCCCAGGAAGCTGTAAGCCGAACTAAAACTGTGAAAAGGAATTCCATTCTGGATGAATAGCGGCCAGGTGGTGAGCCCACCATCTTTTGGACTATCTTCTAAAGGGTGAGATTGAGAGAAAAAAAAGTCACTCCATAAAATTGCAGTGCTATTGCAGCCTGTTCCTTTGCCTTACTTATTAGGTGGTTGAAGAAATACAATATGCCACGGCAAGAGAATACCGTTGTATCACTCCATAACAGTTCATCCAATGAGGAAAGAAAGATTAAGTGGTATATGACCAAGGCTTTTATTTATGTTATGTTCATTTTTATTACACTATGTGTTATTATTGGCGGTGGGGGGGGGGGGTTATATGTAGAATATATTGTGTATCTAGCTGTTTCCAATACCACTATTGTTGTGCCTACTTTTTCCACTGGGCAAAAATATCACAGGGAGAAATTTATAGAGAAAATACTTTTGTTTCACGGCTACATAACACACATGAAATCATCAACAGAAGCAGCTGTTATATCCGTCTGAATTACACAGCCTATGCTGGTGAAGGTCTACTATTACAGCAGCTCCCACTATCATTCTCCACCTCATGTTATGCACTGCATATAGCTGTGGCTAGGAGAGGACCTCCTTTTGCTAGCATATACGCAAAAATAGGTGGCGGCAAGCATAACTTGCCAGAAATCCTGTATCAGTATCTTATTGAGAATCTTCTTAAAAAGAAGGGTTGTGAGGGTGTCACTATGCCTAATGAAGTTTTCCCATTAATGGACCTGTTTACAAGGGAATGGCAGAAATTGTATTTTCTTATGCATGTGTCATCAAACAGCAATCAAGCTTCTCAACTGCCTTCCAATGCACCGACTCTCCATATAAGAAGCAATACTGTTCTAGGTAGTGTGTGCATCTCCAGCAATGGTACAAAGGATGTGGGGTTTACTTTGAACTGTAACTATACATTGCACCTGCCAGCTAAAGTGTTCCAAATCCCTCACTATATAGGGAAATCAGTATATTTTATTTGCACCACTAATGCATTTTCTTGCTTACCTTCTAACTGGGATGGGCAATGTCATATGGGTTTTGTGCTGCCTGCTATGACAGTGAAGGATAGCCATTGGTCTTCTCTCCCACTGCAAAAGCATTATGTAGTGCAGGATGATACTGGACTACAGGTAATGGGAGATATCCTTAAAGCAATCATTCCATGGTATGGCCCTTCTGTTAATTCTGGAGATGTACGCAGATTGTCACGGCAGCTAGAAGCCACTATACATGAAACATCAGATGCCCTTATTAATATCACTATTGAGTTAACAGCTGTATGCCTTGTAGCAGCACTCAATATGGTTTTGGCAGAGAGGGGAGCTGTTTGTCAGAGTCTTGAAGAAAAATGCTGTTAATGTACACCCAACTCCTCCCCCTCAGTGTGGCATGCCATTAATAATCTCCAGAGGATTGCAGGACAGGCACATTTCTCAACTGGTACGCTAGACATTGGTGGATCTTTATGGTCATTAATAACTACATTTTGGTGGAAACTATTTTCTGTTATTTATTTTCTATTAGCTATGTTTCTTTTCATATCTTTGTGTATTAATTGTGTGCCTGCCTTGTGCTATGCATCAGCCTCTTGTCAAATGCATCTTTCCAAGAGAATGTTTTTAGAGAGATGTTGGCTATCGATATGGAATATTAGGTTAATTGATGAAATGGGTACAGTTGGAGAATTATGTTAAAAAAAAGGATCGATTGTTAGCACTATGTATTAAAATTGTAAACTTTGCAATGGTTTAACAAATTCTCTTCTGAAATGTTTTAAAGAAGTCCTAGCCTGCAAAAACACAGAATGTCCTTGCTAGGTCACAGCTGTTGGGCCTGCATTGAGAGCACATACAAAGAGTGTTAAATTAGGCAACAGCGACTGTAGGAGGAAATGTAAATCTCAGGCTGCAGTTCAATTTTAGCACTAAGTCAATAGCTGTTGTAATGTAATATATGTTGTGAATTGTATAAATACTCTCTTTATGAATGGAAGAGGGCAGAGACGGAGAGAGAAGGCTCAGATGGTGTCTTCAAACCAAGCTGAGTACAGCTACAGCTGTTAAAATAAACCAGTCTCTATGTGAGCATTATAAAAACTAACACTCTGCCCTTGTGCTTCATTATTTGCTAGGCTCAAAGGAAAGAAGAATTTATTTTTATTTTCTAACAGTTCTTTTCATCACTCTTGTTCAGATAAAGCAAGGTAAATGCTTTACTACTTTTCAGAATAGCAAAGAAAAAGTATTTTTCAGAACAATGATTCAAGTATGGCAAAAGGCATGTCTTTTTCAGTTTCTGGTTGACAAAATGGTCAATTGAAACAAGAACTTAATATGACCAAATCTCTTCTTGAAACATCAACTCAAAATAAGTTTCCTGGTACACTCTTCTGCCAGGAAACTTCTCAACTTCAACTAAGAAACTCTTGATATCCTAGTTTACTCTCCTGCCAGGAATATTGTCATGATCTCTGCTTCCAAAAGGTCAGGGTTTTCCCAACTCCCTTGGAAGCAGATCCATAATTCAGGTTCCGAGTGCCAACCAGTCCCAATTGGGACCTTTTGGACTCAGTCCTGGCGCCAGTGGCACCAGGCTCATAAATATGCCCAGTCCCAGCGCTGGAAGCGCCGGGCTCATAATGCTTGGGTGGACTTACCTGCAGCAGACCATGCTGCTTACTTGCCTGCCAGTTGAGCCTCTGATCCTCTTCTGTTTGGAACTACTTTTCCTGTTGGGTGGGGCAGGAGCCACTCCCTAGATTCAGAACACTGGAACTCTTCTGGAAAGCAGGAACTCTTTTTTTACCTAGGCGTGGCTGTGGAAGGAGACGCCTAAGCACTACAGGAGGCTATTTAAACCACACCCGATGGATGAATCTTGCTTTGCGTTATTCTGCATCCTCTGCGGCAGAACGCTCATCGTGTCTTCTGCATCTGATCCTGGGCCTAAGGAAAAAGGCTTACCATCCTGAATCCAGTCTTCAGCAACACCTATAAAGACAAGAAAGAACAGGTTAGCATTACGGGCTTCAGTGACAGCTCTTCACTTACCTGGTCCATCGGCTGTCACCAACGCCTCGCGCTGCATTCCGGCATCTGAAAGACAAAGGCTTACCTACTCTTTGTGCGCTCCGGAGGTCTTCAGACTGCATTCCGGCATCTGAAAGACAAAAGCTTACCAACTCTTCGCACGCTCCGGAGGCCTTCGGCGCTGCATCCCGCATCTGAAAGACAAAACAAGGTGCGTTTAAAGACATTGGGGAACTTTAATACTCACGTGCCATTACTCCTTTCCACATCTAACCCAGTGGGTATTCCGGCACCCTGCAGCCGCTACGAACTTGTACCTGCAAAATAAAAAGACAGTTAGAGCGCATCGTGAAGCAGGCAACAAGCGCTTACTTACGTGCTTCCAGGCGCTTCTATTCATCACACGGGCTCCATCTTCAACTCTCTTCAGCCCGTCATCCGCCATCGCCGGAACCCTGCAAAACAAGAAACATCATTACTAAAGACTTTAAAGACATTAGAATTACTCGAAACTTACAGTTCGTGCAGTAAACGACGGACAGCAGTCCTCTGAAGTCAAGAGGCCTGCTCCCCTTATCCAGTGAAGAAACTGGTTACAGCACCCTGCCCCGAGGCAGATGGAGAGCACAGCGTTCAATTACCTAAGGTGAGAGCGTTAACCTTTGGGGTTCTACAGGAGAAGAGAAAGGGAAGAAGAGAGAGACATTCAATAACCCAGTTCCTTAATCCCATATTTTCTATCTGCAGACATCTTACCCTTCAAGTCAGACATACAGTGCACAGAGGTCCAGCCCAAAGAGCCAGCCATGTGTTACACATCACCTTTGAAGATACGGTATACGCCCAGTCAAGACCGGCGCCTCTACGGGAATCAGGTGAGCGTTACAGAACGCAAAGCCTACCACAAAACTCCCGTCCAGGCGCTATGGAAACCTCGGATACCGACCAGCTAGCCCAGTTACTTGGGGAACTAAGGGCAGAAGTGCATGCAGCCCGTCAGGAAACGAACGCTCTAAGAAGGGAACTGATTATTTCCAAGGAACGAACAGATGATCTCGCTAGACAATTGCTACAGTCACAAGCCGGACAGACCCCGTTACCCGCATCTGGGGGAAATCTTCCTTCTACATCCTCTATGAATCCAGTGCAGATCAACCTACTTGGGAATGTACCTCTGGCTCCGCCCGAACGATTTTCTGGTGACCCAAAGAGGTTTGCAGTATTTATCAATCAGTGCCGGTTGCATTTCTTATGCCGGCCAGCAGCCTTTCCAACTGATCAAGCTAAAGTAGCTTTCGTGCTTTCGTACCTTAGTGGCAATGCGGCAGACTGGTCGATCCCTCTAGTAAATCAAGATGATCCGGTCCTCCATGATTTTCAAGCTTTTCAGCTCAGTATGAAAAAACTGTTCGCAAGACATTCACAGGGGCAGGCCTTGGACAATGAGCTTCTTTCGTTGCGACAAGGTAATCAAGACCTTTTGGCTTATATTGCGTCTTTCAACAGACTGATAGTGGAAACTCAATGGCCCGAGGACAAAAGGATTACGCTGTTTTATAGAGGTCTACGTGGAGAGCTCAAAGATGTGTTAGCCCAAGTAGTGAATCCCCCACAAGATTGTTCGGACTATATAGACTTAGTCGTTCAAATAGATCACAGACTGCAGAACAGGAAGGCCGATAGTTCCAAGTTTGATGCTCGAGTATTTTCCAAACCGCCAACTCCTTCCAAAGGAGTAGACTCCGGGGAACCCATGCAAATAGGGGGTCTGAAAGGTCCTCTAACACAAAAGGAGCGGGAAAGGAGAAAACAGTTGCAATTATGCCTCTATTGCGGAAACTCAGGGCACTCTCTTCGAGACTGTCCGGTGAAACCTGCCAAGAAGGCAGTAGGAGCTGCAGTTACCAAAGTTACAAACTCTGAGCAGGGAAACGACCTCGCCCGACAAGAATAGAGGTCCTCTTGCCGAGCGTGAAAACCAGTTCCGTGACCTCGCATTTCGTGATACCTATGGTCCTCATTAGCCCTGATAATCCGGATCGATTACATGCAATTGAAGCTTACGTCGACAGCGGTGCCATCGGCAATTATGTGGATCATGAAATGGTTTTGAGGATGAATCTAGCTTTGTCCCAAGGCTGTAAAGGACGTCATTACTACGGTGGATGGTACGGAGATAGCCTCCGGGCCAGTAACGCATACCACTCAAGAGGTGACGCTAGTAAGTCAAGATGGACACCATGAGAAGATCGTGTTCGATGTGATCAAGGCCCCTCAGTTTCAGATTATTCTAGGAATACCTTGGTTAGAGAAACACAATCCTCTGATCGATTGGCGAGCAAGAACGGTCCAGTTTCCAGAATGTGTCTCTACTTGTCACCCTCCAACTGGTGTTACACTGGCAGCAATTTCTTTAGAGACTCCCCAGTTACCTCCCAAATACCTAGAATACCAAGATGTTTTCCGGAAGGATCAGGCTAACTCTCTACCTCCTCATAGGTCTTATGACTGCCAGATAGACCTGATACCTGGATCTACTCCTCCTTGTAGTAGAATTTATGCCCTCACCGAGCCTGAGAACCTTCACCTTCGACAATACCTGGATCAATACCTGGCAAATGGGTTTATTCGTCCTTCCAAGTCCCCTGCTTCTTCAGCTTTGTTCTTCGTTCCAAAAAAGGAAGGAGACCTTAGAACTTGTATAGATTATCGCTCCCTGAACCAGATCACCGTTAAGAATAGATATCCGTTACCTTTGATCCCTGAACTCCTGGACCAAGTCAGAAAAGCATGCATATATACAAAGCTGGATCTTAGAGGAGCTTACCACTTCGTACGAGTAAAAGAGGGCGATGAATGGAAGACGGCCTTCCGCACCAAGTATGGGCTATTTGAATATCAGGTCATGCCCTTCGGACTTTGCAATGCCCCGGCCGCCTTTCAATATTTTATGAACGATGTCCTCAGAGAGCTCATAGATGTGTGTGTTGTCGTTTACATTGACGACATCCTCGTTTATTCTTCATCGGAATCTGAACATCGGAAACACGTGAAAATGGTCCTCGAAAGATTGCGTCAACACAAACTTTTCGCTAAGTTGGAAAAATGTGTTTTCAACGTGACTGAAGTTGAATTCTTGGGATTCATATTATCACCTGGCGGAGTGCGTATGGATTCAAAGAAGGTCGATGCAGTTCTCAAATGGCCATCACCATCCTCCGTAAAAGGTGTGCAAAGCATGTTAGGCTTCGCTAACTTTTACCGCAGGTTTATCCCCGAATTCTCTCGAATAGTCCAGCCCATCACTGCCTTGTTAAAGAAAAACAAACGTTTTGAATGGTCTACCGAGGCGGAACAAGCTTTCCAGGATTTGAAGACTAAATTTATCTCTGCACCAATCTTAAAACACCCTCGCCCCGAACTCCCCTACATCGTGGAAACTGATGCTTCAAGTCTTGCCATGGGGGCAGTTCTATCACAAAAGGACCCGGTAACCAATCAGTTGCATCCCGTGGCATTTTTGTCACGCAAATTCTCGCCTCCTGAAATCAATTACACGATTACTGACAAGGAACTTCTGGCTATCAAGTCTGCCTTTAAGGCTTGGCGGCATTATCTGCTGGGGGCCCGACACACCGTTACTGTGATTACGGATCACCGAAACCTGCAATATTTGAAAACCGCAAAAGCCCAATCCTCTAGACAACTCCTTTGGGCATTATTCTTTGCCGAGTTTGACTTCATAATTACCTATCGACCTGGTACAAAGAACGGTAAAGCTGATGCCCTTTCTCGGATGGGAGTGGAAGAACACTTGATCAACCCTAAACCTGTACCAATCATTCCCGAACAAAGAATTCTGGGTGTAATCGCCACAGAATCCATAGAGGAAGTTAAGGATAAAGCCAGGCAACTTGTAACTCCAGCAGACATACAGAATTGGCATCTGCAGGGAAAGGACTTTGCAGTAAAGGACAACTTATTGTATTTACAAGAACGATTATACCTACCCAGCACAGATTTACAGAAAAAAGTAATCTCTTGTTATCACGATTCTTTAATGGAAGGACATCCCGGTATGGCCAAGACCTCAGAAAAGATCAAGCGCTACTTCTGGTGGCCGTCTTGGAAAAAAGATATCAGAGACTTTATAATGTCCTGTGGAGTATGCGCCCAAAACAAGAGTCAAAAGGAAAGACCAGCAGGCCTCTTACGCCCTATTGACATCCCACCTCGCCCTTGGCATACGCTTTCTATGGACTTCATCACCGATCTACCTCCATGCTCCGGATACAATACGATTCTAGTAATCGTGGACTTATTCTCCAAGATGGCGCATTTCATTCCGCTCAAAGGCTTGCCAACAGCAGCAACTCTGGCCCGAGAATTTCTCGAAAACATCGTCTGACTGCACGGTTTTCCTTCGGTTCTAATTTCGGATCGAGGTAGTCAATTTATTTCTCATTTTTGGCGAAGTTGCTGTCGGTCGGCTCAAATTGATGTGAGACTATCGACCAGTCACCACCCTCAGACCGACGGACAAACCGAGAGGACCAATCAAACTCTGGAACAGTATTTACGCTGCATGCTGCAACAAACTGAAAAAACTTGGAAAGACATCCTTTGGATAGCCGAATATGCCTACAATAACTCTGTCCATTCGGGAACTGGGAAAACCCCGTTTTTTCTTTTGTACGGCAGTCACCCTCGAACCTCGGAGTTGGATCCCCTCCAAGATCTTGAAACACCAGCAGTAGACTACCTGCATTCTACAATCACCCAAGCCTTTAAGGAAGCTGTTTCTCACCTTCAAAGGGCTAACGAACAATACAAGAAAGGAGCAGATCAACATCGGAAGGAAGCCCCTCAATATCAAGTAGGGGATCAAGTCTGGTTATCCACCAAATATCTACCTCTAAAAGGGCCACGCACATTCAACCCAAGATACCTTGGTCCCTATTCCATCACTACCATAGTAAACCCGGTAGCGGTCAAGTTGGACTTGCCCCCGCACATGAAGATACATCCGGTCTTCCACGTCTCTCTATTAAAACCCGTGCAACCTCAAACCCGACTAACTAAATCTCCAAAATCTATCCTAGTTGATGGAGAACTCGAGTTTGAAGTCAAAAGCATTCTGGACTCCAAGATCTCCAAATCTAAACTATTTTACCTAATTGACTGGAAAGGCTACGGCCCCCAAGAGAGATCCTGGGAACCTGCTGAATATGTCCACGCTCCTCGCCTAATCAAAAGATTTCACCGAACATTTCCTGACAAGCCAAAACCCCTGGAGAAGCCCGGTTTGGGAGGGGCCTTGAGGGGGGGTACTGTCATGATCTCTGCTTCCAAAAGGTCAGGGTTTTCCCGACTCCCTTGGAAGCAGATCCATAACCCAGGTTCCGAGTGCCAACCAGTCCCAATTGGGACCTTTTGGACCCAGTCCTGGCGCCAGTGGCACCAGGCTCATAAATATGCCCAGTCCCAGCGCTGGAAGCGCCGGGCTCATAATGCTTGGGTGGACTTACCTGCAGTAGACCATGCTGCTTACTTGCCTGCCAGTTGAGCCTCTGATCCTCTTCTGTTTGGAACTACTTTTCCTGTTGGGTGGGGCAGGAGCCACTCCCTAGATTCAGAACACTGGAACTCTTCTGGAAAGCAGGAACTCTTTTTTTACCTAGGCGTGGCTGTGGAAGGAGACACCTAAGCACTACAGGAGGCTATTTAAACCACACCCGATGGATGAATCTTGCTTTGCGTTATTCTGCATCCTCTGCAGCAGAACGCTCATCGTGTCTTCTGCATCTGATCCTGGGCCTAAGGAAAAAGGCTTACCATCCTGAATCCAGTCTTCAGCAACACCTATAAAGACAAGAAAGAACAGGTTAGCATTACGGGCTTCAGTGACAGCTCTTCACTTACCTGGTCCATCGGCTGTCACCAACGCCTCGCGCTGCATTCCGGCATCTGAAAGACAAAGGCTTACCTACTCTTTGTGCGGCTCCGGAGGTCTTCAGACTGCATTCCGGCATCTGAAAGACAAAAGCTTACCAACTCTTCGCACGCTCCGGAGGCCTTCGGCGCTGCATCCCGCATCTGAAAGACAAAACAAGGTGCGTTTAAAGACATTGGGGAACTTTAATACTCACGTGCTATTACTCCTTTCCACATCTAACCCAGTGGGTATTCCGGCACCCTGCAGCCGCTCCGAACTTGTACCTGCAAAATAAAAAGACAGTTGGAGCGCATCGTGAAGCAGGCAACAAGCGCTTACTTACGTGCTTCCAGGCGCTTTTATTCATCACACGGGCTCCATCTTCAACTCTCTTCAGCCCGTCATCCGCCATCGCCGGAACCCTGCAAAACAAGAAACATCATTACTAAAGACTTTAAAGACATTAGAATTACTCGAAACTTACCGTTCGTGCAGTAAACGACGGACAGCAGTCCTCTGAAGTCAAGAGGCCTGCTCCCCTTATCCAGTGAAGAAACTGGTTACAGCACCCTGCCCCGAGGCAGATGGAGAGCACGGCGTTCACTTACCTAAGGTGAGAGCGTTAACCTTTGGGGTTCTACAGGAGAAGAGAAAGGGAAGAAGAGAGAGACATTCAATAACCCAGTTCCTTAATCCCATATTTTCTATCTGCAGACATCTTACCCTTCAAGTCAGACATACAGTGCACAGAGGTCCAGCCCAAAGAGCCAGCCGTGTGTTACACATCACCTTTGAAGATACGGTATACGCCCAGTCAAGACCGGCGCCTCTACGGGAATCAGGTGAGCGTTACAGGTATCTCCTTCCAAAATGTTTCACTACCCGATACCCTTATCAGATTTCTCTGTTCATGCACTCTCCTCTTAAATATTCTTACAGTAGCACAACCCTTGTTGACTTAAAGTCTCTTGGCAATGCTTGTTCCAGGTCTCCCCCAACTGGCATCTCATGTCAGGAGAATTGTACAAATTGTGCCTCTTTATTTCTCTTAGAATTTCTTTTGGCTCTTGGCAATGTTGGTTCCACGTTTCTCCCAAATGACCTCTTAAGTAAGGAGAAATGCACCATATTTGCCTGTGATCTTCTTTAGGCAATGTCTTTTGGCTTAGACAATGCTGGTCACAGATTCCCCCCGACTGACATGTCATGTCAGGAGAGTTGCACCATATTCGCCTTTTCCGTTCAATTATATTTGGTTGGTAATCAAAAGTACTTTCGCAATGCTATAGTATGTTTGCATGTCCTGGGCCCCCTTCAAAATCAGGCGGACTCCCTGGTTCACCATGCAGTGGCTGAGATGCGCTAGCGATGGGCCTGCTTCCCCATGTGGACATTCTCCGCGTCGGCTCGCCTGGCTTCTGCTGCCAAGACCCACGCAGCCTCACAGGGCCACGTCTCACAGTCACGCTGCGCATCGTCTGCTCTGTCTCTCACAGAGTTCTCCTCTTGTCCTGAGCGCCACCAAACTGCTTCGGCCAGGCATCTCTCTTTCTCCCCATGGTCCTCCCTAGGTCTTCCTCTGCCACCGGTCACACTTCCCGCTCCGCGCACTCTGCAGCCTTCTTTCTCCCTATTCCTTCATTCCTAATGTCCTCCCTGTCGTTTCCATTTCCACAGCTGATCGAGGGATTTAAATGTGACAACAACTAGACTGCACATTGGGTTTTAAAGTCAAATTTCCTCCATATGAACTCCTTGTGCCTCCTCCTCATCCCAGTATTAGAGCTTTCTGGGACTTGGGGGTCCCCATAAGTTACAAATGGTTGTGGATAACGTTGTTGAACAATTGTGTTTTACATACAATCATTACAATTATCAGATATACTCTATGTTTATCATGGACATGGAGACTGAATAGGGTTCTGTTAAAAGTGTTTTTATGAGTTTTACAGTCAGATAGTTTTGAGTAATGACAGAAAGCCATCAGAAACTCTGGAATTAAGGGATTTTCTTCACAACAAATAGAATGGTATCACTTCTCTCCCTGTCACCACAGTGGAGTCACCACTCTCCCCGGACAGCAATCTCCTCCCATGTGATCCACCCTCAGAAAACCAGGTAGCGGCTGCCTGCCCCTGGCCACATGGGAGGAGACTTTAGGCTGGGGACCACAGGATTCCTCAGAGCACTCAATGAGAGAAGAACCCAGCGTGAAGTCGGTCAACCCCGGGAGACTGAAATCTGGTAATGAGGAAGTGAGCACGAGAAGCTGGTACTCGGTCATGAGGATCTTATGGAAGCCTCGGAAGAACTCCCTGTTGTGAAACGGGGACCCAACCTTCGAAGAAGCTGGAGAAAGGCTGACGGTGGCGTGACCCTCTGGAGGTGGACCATGCGGTCCTTCAACTATGCAGTCGCTGAAAGGCCGAGTAAGCTGCGGTGCAGCAGGGAGTGGAGAGAGACGCAGAGAGTGTTCAGCAAGAAGATGCAAGACCAACACCCCAGGAAGAACCATTGACATGCCCCCAGGAGAAAGGAGGTAATGGGAGTCAAGGGAGACCTGGTAGGGGTTTCAGCAATACTCAAGAGTACTTATGGGAGTAATCTCCCTCATCACAATCATTCCTCAAAAAGATACCAAGAGTAAAGAGTGCCTCAGGAGTAATCTCCCTCGTCACAATAATTATTGAAAAGAAACCAAGAGTGAAAAATATCTCAGGAGTAATCTCCCTCATCACAGTACCTACAGAGAAAGTACCAAGAGTGAAGAGTGCCTCGGGAGTAATCACCCTTGTCAAAATAATTATCGCAAAGAAACCAAGCGTGAAGAATATCTCTGGAGTAATCTTCCTCATCACTGTACCTGCAGAGAAAAGAACAAGACTGAAGAGTATATTGGGAGTAATGTCCCCTGTCACAGTAATTACAGAGAAAATACCAAGACTTAATTACATGAGAGATAACAGTAAGAAAGGTTACCATGGTAGTAGTCCCCCTTATCAGAGAGTTTGTGGAAACTACGGGCAAAGCCACAAACATTACAGGAGGAATCTCCCTTATTACAATAGACCAGAAGAAGAAAACCCAGGAATATGTGTATTGCTGAGAAACAATAATTGTTAACCATTCCTAGAGTAGTACCTGGGAGGAGTTACAGGGGCTTATCAGAACTTTTGCCAGAGACTATTAGAAGTCAGCCCTTAAGGCTGAACTAGTCGGACCAGGAGAAGGGTGTTATTCTCCTGGCTGCATTTCTGTTTGCTGAATACCTTTGGTTAGTGGTAGGGTCAGAGTAGGATAGTTTGGATAGAGGACTGATTCTTGAGATTGACAAGCACCCTGACGACAAGCACCTCAGTCAAAATTCAGTTAGATAGGGCAACCCTTTTAGTAATACGAAGACATGTCCTTTTCCTTTTATTTTAGTAAAATCTTGAGCTCAAAATGCTACTTGTCAGGCTCATCCTTCTGACTTACCACAGTTCCAAGTTTCTTTTCTCCATTCGGACAGCAAGCATAACTTGGAAAATTGAGTAGTCTCTAAGCTACACTGGGCCCAAGGGCCTAGTTTTTTCGCATCAGCATATTTCTATTGTTTCCATTTAGAAAATATGTGCGCACTCTTAGCATCACCTTGTTCTTTGAAAATTCTGCCAAAGGTGGTTCACAAGACAGAGCTTGCAACTCATTCACCCTTCAAGCAGAGGTGATCGCCACTAGGAAATGTCTTCCAATTAAGTAGTCTAATTAGACAGGAATGCATCTGTTTGAACAGGGCTCCTATCCAGAAAGTTAAAGACCAATTTTAAGTCCCAAACCAGTGCCACAAAGGGATTTACCAGCCACTTTAAGAATTGACACCAAAAGTATGGTGAAATAGGAGCCATGCTCCAGTGTGCATTTAAACATGTAAAGTGCCGCCAAGTATCCCTTGACTGTGTTCACCAGAAGCCGCTGCTGGACCTGGTGTAGGAGAAACGAGAGTACCATTGCCATATTGCATAATTAAGGGTCCAAGTCTTTTGCCCTGCACCAGTTGCAAAATGCCTTCCATCGTCAGTGGTACAGAAGCCAAGCATGGAGATTTAGGGTTTTGATGCCGAGATGGAGAACTAGACCACCTTTTCTTGAGTAAGTCCACCCTCTGAGGAAGGCGTTGTGGAGAGCCGATGGTCATGTCCAGAAGGTCTGGGGAGATCAGGATCATGGTCGTCCCACACGTTCTCGAACTCCTGATGATGTGAGGGATGAAAGGAATTGGTGGGAACACATACAGAAGTGGAAAATTCTAGTCAACCATAAAAGCTTCCCCCTGTGCTCCGCTAAGGGAAATTCGCAGGAGCATAACAGCTGGTACTTCCTGTTGGAACTGGATGCAAATAGATCCACTTGAGGGGTTCCCCAGAGGGTGAAGATCTCCACAAGGACTTCCTGGCACAGCTTCCATTCTTGAGAGACAGAGTCCTGCCTGCCGTAGTGTTCTCTTTGCCAGTTGGCAAAGTGAATCGCCAACAAGGAGATCCGGTTCTGTACCACCCAAAACCAGAGCTGTGCTGCCTCCCTGTACCGTGGTAGTGACCCTACTCTCCCACTCTTGTTGAGGTAGCACATGGCCACTGTGTTGTCCGCCATGGTCATGTCTGTTTTCACCTGTATCGAAGGTAAAAAGGTCATCAGCACCAGACGGATGTCCCTCAGCTCCAACAGGTTGATATGGCGTTTCCACTGCCAGGTACCACAGCCCGCTCACCATCAACTTGTTTATGTGTGCACCCCAGCCCTTCAGGGAAGCATCCATAACCATGATCGCTTCTGCCCATGTTTGCCAAAACTGTTCTCCCACTAACAAGCATCCCTGCAATCGCACCACAAAAGATCCTGTGAGACCTTGCTCCGGACCTCAATCAGGTCTGCCATGTTGCCTGAGAATTGTGACCGCTGAGATCTGAGGGTGCTCCTCATTCTCAGTCTGCCTCTGGCACTAGGAAGATGTAGGAATCCATGAGAACCAGCAACCATAGGAAATCTAGGGTCCGCAGTTTGGGGCGTTGTGGAATCTGGAGACAATCTGCAGGATGTTTACAACCCCATACTCAAGGTGTGGAGGTCGGGGTGACCTTTCTCAGGGAGGAGTTCAGGACTGCTCTGATGAACTGGAGAATTTTGACAGTGTTACCTCAGAGTTTTTGAAGTTGAGGGAGAAGGCCAGCTTGTGCAAGATGTGGCAGGTTCAGTAGAGATGTACTTAAGATTTCTCCAAAGAGCCAGCCTTTAATAACCAGTCATCCAGATGGGGCCAGACGTGGATATCCCCTCTCCTCAGACTGGCTGCCACTACTGACAGCAGCTCAGTGAAGACCCTCAGGGCAGAGGTGCGCTCAAAGCAGAACCCAAAATTGATAGTGGGAACTACCAGTCAAAAATATGGGATACTTTCTGTGCTTTGGATGTATGGGCACGTGAAAGTAAGTGCCCTGTAGGTCGAGTGGCACCAACCAATCCTGCAGCTCTAGGGCCTGGAGCAACTCAAACTTGTCTTTCTTGTTGAATTAGTTCAAGTGTCTCACGACCAAGATGGGTTGCTGTCCCCTGTCCTTCTTTGGTACTGGAAGTACTACGCCTTGTTCCGCTAACAGATCCAGATCTCGAGGGTGAGCGGACAAAGATGGGCAAGTGAGGGGGCTTTTGAGGAAGCAAAGGCTATACCCTTGAGTTACCACTGGTCTAACGCATGCACAAGCAATGTTGCACCATTCTTTGGAGTGATATATCAGACACTCCCTGAATGAGAATATTTCAATGTGGTTTTTGTGCCCTGATGGACCTGATGGGACAGAGGCAGGTGCAGTTTGTGCCAATTTGATTCCGGTGCCTCTTGCAGTTTTTGTAAATGTTCTCTGCGCCTGCCTTACGGATGCTTGTTTACTTCCTTTGTGGCTTAAGGAGCTCAGAAGTGAAAGTATTTGCTCCTCCAACCCTGCTGTTTTATAGCAGCAACTAAAGACATTGCCACTTATTTCAAGGCCTGCAATATTTCCGAATAAGTTTATACCATTGAAGGCCATGGGCCTCGTTACGACCCTGGCGGTCTGGGAACTACGGTACCGGTAAGCATGCCGGTACTGCAGTTCCCGGACCGCCATACTACGTGCCATACTACGTGTTGTGGTCGCGGGTGTCTGTCAGCCCGCCAGGTTTTTCCTGGCGGTCTGACAGGCACCCGCGGGCACAGCACGTCGGATGCATCGGCACAACTCTGAATGTGCCGGTGCATCTGACGTCCCCATCCCCATTCAGCTCTATGTTTTACAGGCACGGCTACCGCCAGGGTTGTAATGAGGCCCCATGTCTTGCCTGCACATATGCAGCGAGGCCAGATTTTCTAAACCAAGGGATTCTTCTTGTAACATAGCTTGTGCCCATCCCTCTGCTGTTGCAGTCAGCCATGTCCAGTCTTGACTGGAGTGCTTGACACATTGCTTCTTTTCTACTGGAAACAATGTTGGCAAGATGTTCTCTCATGGACTGCTGGGATGTATTACTCTTCTGAAATTAAATGCCGCAAGGCTTGGGTATATTTAGGCAGGGAACATGATGTGTTGATAGCTTTCAGGGCCATGATCCCCAATACAAAAACATTTTCAGAGAAGTCATTGTATTCTTTATCGTCCCTATCCAGAGGTAAAGTAGGATAAGCACTAGCTCTGTTACCCAGCATTGCGGCCTGCACTACCATGCTTTCCAGACTGGGGTGCCTCAACAAGAAGTCGGGGTCTGTTGGTGCCGGCATATTTCTTTTTACCAGGTCAGTAAATACTCCTGGCACTGGTGTAGCCCTCCCTCATTCTCCAGTTTCCCATCTTCCCCACACTCTCCTCTCTATCCCACTCTCCCCCCACTGAGCCAACCCATCATGTGCTCTACTTGACCCTTTGAACTACAAATTAAGGGACTTACACTGGCCACCTCCACTCACCTCTTTGCCTTGTTCCCCATCTCTCTCAACCAATATCTTCCCAGCCGGTTACTAAACATCCACTCGTCTACAAAAACAATTGCTAACCCCATAAATCTCTCATTCAACAGACCTGTCCATCTTCTTTGATACTTCTCTAAAATCCTCGAGAGGGTTGTCTTCAACCACAAAGCCAACTATCTCAATGAAGGAACTGACTTGCTGACCCCCTCCCAAACAAGATTCTGTTCCAAACATGCCACTGAGATTTTGCTCATCCACATCGCCAATTCTTTTACCACTACACACTTCTCATCTTTCCTCTATTCTCATTCTTCTAGACCCTTCTACTACAATCAACAACAGAGAGAAACCCTCCATACTTCGCATTTTTCTTCCTTTGCTTAAAGGACATTGTGCTCAACTGGGTGTCCTGGCTTTAGCCGTTGCTTCTCCGACTTGTGGCTTCAGAATCACCTACCAGATTCCCCTCCCAGTGGTTTTCAAGGATCAGTCCTAGGCATACTTGTCTTCACCCTATGCATCATCTCCCTCTTCAAACTGATTTCTTTCTTTGGCTTTAACTATCATCTCTTTGCTGAAGATAATCAGATCTTCTCCCTTCATTCCTGCAATTACTGAAGGCATAAACAAGTGCCTAACCACCATTCGGCACCTGATGGCTCTATGCTGCCTCATGCTCACTTCCTCAAAGACAATTAATCTTTCTCCTTGCCTCCAAGGCCATGCCCAGAGTCTCTCCTCACTTTCCCTACTGACCACCTCACCACTGGCTCATAACCTTGGGCGCCACTTGGTGTTGATGCAACAACTCTTTCAGTTCATCATGGTAACTGCCACCTCAGCCAAACTCAACCTCCAGACCATTAGAAAAATGTACAAACACTTCAAGCGCTACTAAACTGAAAGTCATATCTGTTCTTGTGCTTGGATTACTGTGCAGGTTTACTTCTTGGTGTGTGCCTCTACTCTTATGCTCCACTCACAGTCCTTTACTTATCAACGTGTATGCCTTTCCGACTTTCCCAGTCACCCCTCCACCTATACAGACCACCACCATGCTGGATGGCTCGCCATGCAAAGTTGCGCTCTTTAAATTTTTGCTAAAGGTCTATAAAGCCAGCCATGGTCTTGACCGCCTAACTACTGAGAGGACTGCAACTACTGTACTCTCCCTATAAAACCCTCAACTCCTCGTCTCTTCACATGCTATCAGTCTCTCACCCCCATGCGCCACTCCCACTTTTGCTTCTTTTTCCTACATGCCCCTCTCCACGGGAATGCCCCACCCCACATGTCTTCAAAGCCAATCCTTTAGTGGAAATCTTAAAAATGTGTCTCAAGCACGCGCCAAGCATTGAAGGTCTAGAGAGTTGGCATCATGCACATAGCATAATCACACCCTGAAGTCTGTCTCTCATGGTCCTTCGCCTTTGTCCCTGATCCGCCGAGAGGACTGGTGTAACTAGTTTAAGGGGGGTGGAGGGTGGGCGTATGGAGAAGACATTGAACTAGGAGTACAGTAGTCACTACAGTGAGAAACATTTCCTTACTCCGTTGCACCCCCTTTCCTCCATACTTATGGGAGAGTATAAAGCACTACTCTGTCCCAGGGAGGACAGAATTACACTGTTGCAAAGATATTTCATAAGACTGCCTGTCCGAATTAGGCGCCAGCCCCGGAGCTGGAGTTCAGCGTCCAGTGTTTGCTGAAGGCTGACAGAGGCCCAGGTCGCTGCTTTGCATATGGGCTTCCACAGTACATGACGTTGGAAGGGTACTCCCATACTTTTTGCTGTTGTCAAATCGGCATGCAGACCTTTAGGGGGAGCCTTGTTCTGTACTTGGTATGCATCAGAAATGCAAGAAACTATCCATCTCGCAACAGTAGTTTAGCCATCTATTTGGCAGAATATACCCCACCAAACGTCACAAAAGGTCTGTTCAAGGACCGTGAGGCATAGTCCTCTCAAGACAGAACCTCAAGGCCCTTCGAACACCCAAGCCATGCTAAATTTGATTGCCTTCCAATTGTGGATCTGGAAAAAATACAGGTAGCGTAATATGTTGATTTATTTGGGAGTCCAATACCACCTTTGGTTAAAATAGAATTGTCTGTAAGACTACTTTATCTTTATAAAATGAGAAATACTGTTCCTCAAAAGGCAGGTCTTGGAGTTTGCTGATATGGCAGGCGGAAGGAATAAGTTACTTACCTGTAACTCCTGTTCTCCAGCATTTGTATCTTTCATAGATTCACATGCTGGGAATATTCCCTGTTGTTAGGCTGGGAATCCTCTGTAACAGAGCAGATTAAACTTAAACTGAATTTTAGTCACTTTGTGCTCTAGTACATTCACTTTTGGGCCATACTGCCCACAGCCAATAGGAAAGGCTCCCTTAGCTCCACCCCTGGCGGCCAACTTCATATTTTGGCATAGCACGCGTGAGTGGCATTATGAGGAAAGAAGAGCCAAGCGGGGTAGGCAGGAGGGTCCCATGTGAATCTATGAAAGATACCAGTGCTGGAGAACAGGAGTTACAGGTAAGTAAAGTATTCCTTCCCCAGCATTGGATATTTCATAGATTCACATGCTGTGAATAAATTACAAAGCAGTACCATAACCATAAAAAGGGCAGAGGCACGCTCCTTATAGTAAACCTACCACCTGAGACACTAACCTTATGCAAACATGTATGAAGGACAGACTGGCCAACTTTGGACTCTGCCACAGAATCCCTGTCGACACAGTAGAACTTGGTAAACATCTGCACCGACCTTCGGTTGGCTGCCCTGCAAATATCTAGCAGGGGGATCCTAACTAGGGAAGCCATTGTGGCAGCTACTGCTCTAGTAGAATGAGCTCTGAGTCTGCCAGGAAGAGTCCTGCCAGCTAGTTGGTAACATAATGAAATGCATGAAGATATCTATCTGGAAATGGAAGGTTTAGAAAGCGCCTTCCCTGCTCCAAAGGGGCCAAATGTCAAGAAGAGCTGAGAGGTTTGACGGAAAGACTTTGTGTAGGTGATGTAATACTTTAGAGCGAGTGCTACGTCCAATGAGTACAATGAACATTCAGCTGGGGAGGTTGTTGAGCGAAGAATACTGGTAGCACCACAGATTCGTGGAGGTGAAATGTGGAGGGCACCTTAGGCACAAATGCAGGGTTAGTGCGCATGAAAACCTTGGATTTGTCAAGTAGGGTGACTTGATGGAAAAAGCTTGTATCTCACCTACCCTACGGGCTGATGTAATGGAGGCTAAAAAAGCATTTTTCAAAGAGTGAAATTTGAGAGGCTTTATACATTGGCTTAAAGGGAGGTTTCATGAGCCTGGCCAGGACCACTTTGAGTGTGCAGGCTGGGGCAGGGCGTTTGACTGGCAGAAAGGAACGTAAAATACCTTTTAAGATTTCCTTCAATAATCTGTCAGACTAGAGGGAAGGAGTGCCAGGTGAATGGTTGTACCTTGATATTGCAGCCGAGTGTACTTTAATAGAGGGGTGAGTATGGCAGAATGCCATTTGGTTGGACAGCCAGGAGGGTTCAGTTTGTGGGCCTTGCGCCAGATTTGAAACCGTTTCCATTTGCTTCTATAGCAGGCTAGTGTGGAGGGATCACAGGTGCACACCAGAACGTCCTGGCAGTCTTGAGGTGGTGGGATCAAACCAAATGTTAGGAACACAGGATCAGGATTGTGATGGGGCACTTCCTTCTGGTTCCTAGATAGTAGATTGTGGTGAGGATATGGTGGTATTGAGTTTGCAAAGGAAAAAGCGAGGAGGTCGGAGTACCAAAATTGTCTTGGCCATGCAGGGGCCACTAAATTCAGTTTGCACCGATGTATTCTGAGGAAGCTCATCACTCATGCCACTAGAGGAATTGGTGGGAAAGCATAAAGAAACGTCCCCACCCACAGGAATGCAAAGGCGTCCCTCAGGATCTCTGGGTGGGGAAACCTGTTGTCGAAGGATTTGCATCCAAGTGACAAAGAGATCTATTTCTGGAGCGCCTCAACAGTGGAAAACATGTTGAAGATGACCACTGCAGATCACACTCTTTGCATGAGCAAAGTTCTTTGATGAGGGAATCAGCCATGGTGTTCTGGATTCCTGGAAGGTGAGAGCGGAGCAAGAACATTTTGTGTTATAGTGCCCAGTGCCAGGGGTTCTGCATTTCTTAATGACAGGTGTGGGGATCTTGTGCCCCCCTTGTTTGTAGATGTAGAAAATTGTTGTGGTGTTATCAGTGAAGATCCATACCACCTTTCTGGAGGAATGATTTGAGCGTCCAGTAAACTGCAGGCAGCTCTAGGAGATTGATATGAAGAACGTTCTCCTCTTCCATCGAAAGACCTCTGGAATGGAAGTCTCCTGAGAGAGCCCCCCAGTGAGTCCCCCAGCCCTCCACAGAAGTTTCAGTGGTGATGGTGACCTGCCGATGGGGCAGCTGGAAAGGAGCGCCATGGATGAGATGGGCTCTGATTGACCACTAGCAAAGACTCTTTCTGAATTGATGTGGTTCTCTGAGGATCTGGAGATTTGCAACCACTGAGTGTCCAGAAACTCTTTTAGAGGATGCATGTGAAGTCTGTAGTGATTCAGTAGGGGGATGCATGAGGACATCCTGCCTAACAGGGACTTTTAACTGCAGACTGAAACTGACCAAGTGGCGAGTTGATGTACCTTGTGGAGAAGGGCTACTACCCTTTCCTCTGACAGGGTCACTGTTCAGGAAAGCATATTGAGTTTTGCACCCAGGTATAAAGCTTGCTGAGCTGGAATGAGGCAATACTTTGGAAAGTTTGAGAAACCTCAGGATTGCAGACAGCAAATGGTTAACATAGTACTGTGCGTCGCCACGGAACAGGATGGTGCTCGCACTAACCATTCGTTGAGATATGGGTAGACAGGGATGCCCGCTCGGTGCAGGCATGCCATCACTGCTGTGAGGCATTTGGCACAGACCAAAGGGCAGAGCCTTGAACTGATAATGGACTCTGGCTACAACAAATCACAGGGTGCGGCGTTGTGAGTGGTGAATAGGGATGTGAAAGTAGGTGTCTTCCAGGTCAGGAAATGCTAGGAAGTCTACCTGTTGCAGTTGTGATAGGACCTGCTGTAGTGGGACATGTGAAAGGTTTGAGCTTTTAGGAACTTGTTCAGTACCAGCAGGTCTAAAATGTGCCTCCAAAGTAACCTCCATCCATCACCACCATATCCTGCCTCTCTCACATCCTGCCAACCCTGACCGGGAGTTCAAAGGGGTTTGTCATCCGGTGAGCTAAACAGTGAGTGCACCAGGGTGTTCCAGGCTGCCACATTCTCTGAATTTCTTTCATTCCAGCCTGCATAGCACTATACCACATTGCAGCCTCGGCTATGGAACAACGTTGCAGGGCTAGGGAACAACGTTGCAGGTCATTCCATCACCCTGCTATATGTGGGCCCTCTCGAGATTTCCATGCCATGGATATCCTCCTCTTTGCCAACACCCAGGCTAGGCCTACCAATGTGTGCGCTGGTTTAGCACTCCTTGGACGTGGGAACACCCTGAATAAACAAGCCTCCGGCGACCAGGCATATCTAGTTACACCTTTTCTGAACCCCAATTCCATCTCTCGCCAGACACTTCTGACTACGGGTCACGCCCAGAGCATGTGCATCATGTCTGCACCTACCTCTCCACACCTGGGGCACTGCCCGCCCATCCCCCACCCCGTCCAGTCCGGGAAATGAGATGCTGGGTCATATAGGCCCTATAAAGCACCTAGAACTGGGTTAGCTTAAGCCTAGCATTCCTTGAAACCTTTTTTGGGTATAACAGCATTCGGGTCCACTGTGGCTCTGTAAACACCCTGTCTACGTCTAATTCTCATTTGAGCTTTACTTTGGTGACATCCTTCGATAATGTTGCTAGCAGTCCCTGGTACAATCTGGACACTCCATGCCCCCCTTCTGAAATGTCATAAAACAGCACCAGTGTGCCATCTTCTTCCAGGAGTCACAGGAATCCCTGCCACTTCCTGCATGCCCCATGCACTAGTATGGAATATGTCATGAACTGTCCCCTCTGCACCCCAAACCCTAATTCAATTTCTCAAAACTCCAGGAGCCCCCTGGGGAAAAGCAAATCCCCCACCGTCACTAGCCCCTTTATCTCCCATTGGGACCTCACCAATGCCAAGTCTGCTGTGTCTTCTCCAGAGGTCACCGCCAGGGATATGTGGGGAGAGTAGGGTTCACCTAATTTTAGCAGCACCTTGGTTCTGGCCCAAACCTTCCTATCCAACCGTAAGGGCGGGGGTCTCAGATTCTACCCTTCCCCAACCACAGCACCTCCCTCAGCAAATTGGGAGCATTATCCACCTGCAACAGGATCTGCTCTAGTGTCTCCGTGTCCGACAGCCAGCCATGTGCTGTAGTTGCCCTTGTAAATAGTATAATTTGAAATGCGGGAGCCGTACTCCTCAGTCTTTGTAGTCCCTGAACGGTGTGTCTAGGGCCACCCTACACCTGCCAGATCCACAAATGAAGCCCCCTATTACTGTATGCAATTCCTTGAAGGAGGACTTTGGTATGAGATATGGAATGTTCAGGAACTGAGACAACAAACGGGGGAGAGCAACCATCTTCAGTAGCGCAATTCTTCCCATCACCGAGAGAGGTAGTTTCTCCCAAAACTTAATTGAGTGCTCTAGCTCCATCTTGGGCCGCAGCGTATTCTCCTGGTGAGCCATCCTAATATGATATATGTCAACACCTAAATGTCTGTACCCTCCACTGCAGCCCAAAGTCTGGAAGGTGTGATTCCTCTTCTCCCACCCATCCTGCCAATGGACATATACAAGACTTTGCCTTACTGATCGATATCCCTGACAATCCTGCAAAGTTATCCAACACCTCTAGCATCTACCGGGCTACGCACATATAGCAGCATGTCGTCAGCCTATAGTGAGACCACATGATCTACTGGTGTGCTGCTAATGATCTCTGCCTCAATGCCAGTAAGTCAGAGATCGTCCTCATTGGGACTCTTGCTCCCGCTGTCCCAATTTCTCTCTGGCCGGCCTCCCTTGGCCCTGCATCCCCACCTGCTAGTGAGGCAAAAACATATGGGGGTAATTTTCGACTCCACTCTCTTCTTCTCTTCTCTTCTCACATCACAGACATATCCAAAAAGTCCCACAACCAGCTGCTCCTCAGAGGTATTCTATCTTTTCTCACTTTCCCCCAAAGGCTCACCTCCAGAGCCCTGGTTCTCTCTAGGCTAGACTACTGCCATAGCCTCTTTCTCAATCCCCCTACTTCTACTCTCTGTCTGCTACAACTCATCCAGAACAGAACCGCAAGACTTATCCTTGGCCTGAAGCCCATGGACTGCATCTCTCCAGCGCTGAAATCCCTCCACTGGCTCCCCGTGGCTGCTAGGATCAAGTGAAAGACCCTCTGCATAGTCCACAAGGCTTTATGGGGTTGGGGCCTGCACTATCTACAACACTCTCTTCCTAAATACTCTCCTTCTAGAGCCCTCAGCTCCTCCTTCAACTCTTTGCAGGTGAGACATGTTTCCAAGCAGAGATTTGGGGGTAAATCTTTATCCTCTGCAGGTGCCTCAACTGTCACAATTGTTGTTAAGGGCGGTGTTGACTTGTCTGATGCATAGGTGGTCTTTACTGATAATGGCTACTCTTCCTCCTTTGGAGTCCAGTCTATCACTCCTGAGTATGGTGTAGCCTGGTGGTATGGCGAGGAAGAGAGTTGGTCCTGCGGCCGCGTGCAGCCAAGTTTACGTGATTGCTAGTGCATCAAAGTTATTGGCTGTTAGGAGGTCGAGGATGTCCAGAGGGTGGGCTAGCAGGGATTGTGTGTTGATGAGGGCTAGTTTGAGCAAGGGGCCCTTGGGGGCAGCTGGTTGGAAGAGGGTGGGGAGGCTGGGTGTCCATGCTGGATGGGGGCACACATATATTGGCAGTGGGCGTACATATAGACTGAGTGGGCATGCAGGCATTGTCAGGGGGCACACAAACAACGGGTATGGTCATGTCAGTGGCAATGGGTCTGTTACCACTGGGCCTACAGGAATTGGCATTTTGCATGCCGTTAATTGTTGTGTAGATGCTAGCATTGGTCAAGGCACTGGCGTTGGACAAGTGGGCATTGATAGTAGGCGGACAAGTAGTTAGAAGAGGCATATATGCATTGGGATCGGGCATACAGGTTATCACTGTACACAGGCAGGGGTAGGCTAGGGGCCTGGCTTGAGGGCTGTGCGTGCGTCAGGGGCAGGTTGCTTCTATTAGTACAATATTGTGAGTGTTGCGTGTGGAGAATCTGGAACAGAGTCTGAGGTTGCGCGATTGCGTAGATACTAGGCGGCTGATGTTGGTGCTGCGGGCAGAGAGGCGTTGTGTTAGTTGCATGCTGCCTAGTAGAGTTCTAGAGCAGATTCTGTAGTTGCATGGATGCCGGGCAGCTGATGTTGGGACTGCGGGCAGAGAGGCTTTGTGTTAGTTGCGTGTGGCCTACTGGGGTTCTAGAGCCAATTCTGTAGTTGCGTGGATTGCGGGCAGCTGATATATGGGCTACAGGCAGGGAGGCATTGTGTTAGTTGCGTGCGGCCTAGTGGGGTTCTAGAGCCGATTCTGTTGTTGCATGAATATATGGGGACTAATGTGGGGCTGTGGGCCGAGAAGCGTGGGTTGCTGGGCGGAGGCAGGTAGGGTTCGGCGGTGCGTAGGTGTATTGGGTGAGCTGTTTGGGACAGTCGTGGTGAGGAGGGTATACTCTTGGGGTAGGATGGAGGGCAGGATGGTGGTGAGGGGATGGTGGAGTATTGGTCAATGCAGTTGCCATGCTGAGAGAGAGCGCGATTGCCACTTACCTGGCGAAGTGGGTGCACGTACCACGTGAGTCCAGTTGGGGGATGTAGGGCAGCCATCTTAACCAGCTGAATCGATGAACATAGAGGCTCCATTCTGCAGTACCCAACACCTCCGAAGCACAAATTTGCACCCTTGGCCTGCGCAGGCTTTGCCGCTGAGGGATGCGTGCGTCGATTTTATCTTAAGTGTGGGTGGAGAAGAACGTCTAATGTGGCGTCAAGCGTCGTGTAGACTGAAGAATCGGGCAGCATGCTCTGCGGACCTGTAGAGCACAACACTGTGCCCTTGACCGGTGGGGGCTGTACAGAAACAATTACAATTACTCCTAGCACCAGGAGCCCTGTGTCTCTAAACTCCTTTCTCAAGAACACTGAGGGGCTCCAGGGCTAGAACATAAAGCATGGGGGATAGTGGGCATCCTTGTTTCATGCCCCTTTGTATACGGAACCGTCCAGATACTTATCTGCCTGTCCATACCCTCGCAACCGGTGTTAAGTAGAGCATACGGACCCACCTCATAAACCCCACTCCCACCCTACTGCCTTAATTGCATCCAGTGCCACAACCGTGCAACCCTCTGACCAAGTTTGTGTCCTGTCTAGGACTGCATGTAGCCCCCTCAAGTTCTCAGACATCGCTCTCTCAGGGACATATCCCATCGGGTCTGGATGGATCAACACTCCAATCACCCTCTGCGCCAGGACCGCTGTAAGGATTTTACTATCTTGGTTGATCAAAGAGATCGGGCGATACGATTCACAATACTGCCCCACATTCCCTGGCTTCAACATTGGAACAATAATAGATTCTTCCATGCTCGGGGGTAGCTGTCCCACCTCATATGCCTCCTCAAAGGTTTTCAGTAGCCTCAGAGCCACCTCATTCACAAATTCATTATAAAACTCAGCCGGAAGGCCATCTCCTGCTAGTGTCTTGCCAGTGGGCAATGCTCAGATCACCGCCCTTAGCTCCTCTATCGTGTGCGCCCAACGTCTCCGCCTGCTCCCTGCTTAGGGTGAGTAGACCTATCTCTGACAATGTTTCTGTGATCACCCTCCCCTTATCCACCCCATCCGGCCCACATAAATCTCTGTAAAATTTACGGAAAACTTTGTTAATTTCTTTCTGTGACTGCCATAGTTCCCTGCACTCGTCCTCCATCTCAGTGATCCCTCCACAGTTTTCTGCCCCACGGCAAAGCCACGCTAGCAACCTGCCCAGCTTATTTCCCCAGACCATGTAATTTCCCTGTCTATTTCGCATAGCTATATCTACCTAATCGTTTCCAGTGTTCCAGGCATTCCTGTTAGAGGTATTTTTGGTGAGCTTGTTGGGGTATTTCGTGGTATAGTGGTGAGCCCTAAATTCAAAATTGCCTTACATTAAAAGACCGGACCTGGTGCTCCATGAATCACAGTTTCATCATCATGTGGTATTTTATCTACAATACTACGCTATGCCATTTTGAACACACTTACCATGTAATCTTAATACTGTCATTCATATAAACAGCTCCTGATAAGGACCCACTTCATAGTGACCAGTTTTGTTTTGTATTTTACCACATATGATGAAGAACTACCGCCTGCAGTAAAATGAGTTTACCACTTGTTTTGCATCAGTCTGTATGCCAACACAAGAAACCAGAACACATAATAAGTAAACTGAGGCTAAATTGTTTCTCTCTTCTTGTGCTTTTATAAAAGATTAAATTGTATAGAATGCACAGACATATGCGATGCACTGTTATTTTGCATGATATCCCTTGGTATTCAAAATGAACATAAATAAAAGCACATACATTTAATTAGAAAGATTCCCCCACGGTAAATAGCTTTTCTCATAACCAGACACAAACCCCCTCTTTGCGATAAATGTCAAGAGTTCTGCTAAAACCGTCCTTGAAATTTGCTGCTAATCTTGGCAGTCTATAAGCTGCATTCACATCTGAAAAACACATGAAAAATAGCTTTCTATGTTTATAAACGTGAACACTCTTCTAGGCTGCGACTGTCTTCAGAATAGTTATCTAAGACCTTTGAAATATAGCAATTGCTCTGTGCAGCACCTAAAATTAATTACCCATGTTTGTTAATTCATGGCAAAATTTGCCAGCCTACAACTGCTTGTAAAATATCCTTGTAAAAATCATTCATTCACCTCGCACCACAATTTATAAGAAACTCACCAGGGATAATGCTTGATTCTGTGAGCCATCGGTACAGCAAAGTCAGGATTTTTCTCTCTCCATCTAGCCGGTGAGAATCTCTCTTCCCAGTCTGCTTGGACAGAACCCACACATGGATTTTCCTTATCTGCTACACTCCCCTCTCGGCATGAAGAACTCCACAAAGTCTTTTCCACAGCCTGCCTGCCAGTGAATGCAGCACACTCCCAGCATCGGCCAGAGAGACAGAGAGAGTCTGTTGGCCCAGCCTACTGACAGACAGCTCTTTTTAAACCCTCTGTCGGAGAGCTCCCATGAATGTATGTTTACTTACATAAAATGTAGTAAAATACCGCCTTTGAAAGTGATGTCATGTGCCAATCATAACCACCTCCCTTTAACAAGCCAATTGACTAGAATGTTCTAGACGCACGTGGCCAGCTTGCACCAACAGAATACAGCAACCGATGAAGTGTTACATCTGCGCGGTTTTCCTTTTCTGAACATGAACAATGGGTTTACTTTGAGTAAAAAAGGGCACTACATTCCACAGCTCGCATGCCTCACATTTTCACTGCAAGAAAACAGCCTTTCATTCTGCACGTTCATTTTCTTCTGTGTTCTCCAAACACAATGGACAGCCTGTGTTTGCCATCTCATTTAGTGCATCCCAATTTGCACCAAAGAGATATGGATGGAGTTGCCTTTAACATTAGTAATGGGATAGGTTAGTGGGTTCAAGGGTATTAGTAAAATGTGTGGGTGTTAGTTTGTATTCTTCATTGCAACTCAGTTCATAATGAACCGTGGTGTATTGTCCAAATTAAACATACCATCTTTTATGGTAGCAAATTCAACATCCCCCTTTCTGCTGGCACGTGCTTTGTGCATTTACACTACTGACATATACTAGGATTCAGTTCAGAGCCTCACACTCTTGTCTCACACTTTTGTTCACAAATGGGATCGTTTTCATCTTTGTTGAAATTCGGAGCATCCTTTCTTCCTACATACTCCCCGTCCTTTGTTTATGCTGGGACCTGACCAAAGAGTCACTGCAGAAACGAAGTAATACCGTCTACAGTTCGTATGTGTGATCTTGGGCACAAATAAAAATGTACTTGATACTTTTACTTCAAACTGCTATACATCAAATCATCCACCAATCTATGAAATGAAACAACATGCAATTGGTAACCAAAGGTTTTTGCATATCTCTGAATGTAAGCATACATATTTATTAGAAAGTTTTTTTAAAATCTTTTTTGAATCTTTTGATCACTTCTTGTTCTTTTTATATTAGTGACCTCTGATTTGATTATTCTTTTTGAATTTTTTTTTTAGAGATTCGATTTTTAAACTTTATAAAAAATATTTTTGGGGAGTTTTCAAATATTTATAAATAAATCATTACAAAGTTAACAACATTAATATTTTTATTAAAAATGAAGAATGTTCATAACATCTATTCCATGTGGCTGCCTCAGTTCAATCCTGGAAATCAAGTAGACGTCCGTAAAAAAATGAAATATTTAAAAAACAGTGTCTTATCCCCAAAATGATTGTTGCACCTTCGCACAGATAAATTGAAACACAATAAAATATAATGCGTAATAGTAAACGCAAGATGTTTTGAAGTGCCCTTTAACTCAATGATGCTTTCAATCAGACTCTTGTCCACAAAATAATTCATACAGTAAAGTAGGCTTCCATCCTCTGCATGAGGGGCTTCCTTCTGGGGTCACTATTTTCTCCCCCCTTCTACGGTCCAGGGGGTCTTTCAATTACATCACACTCATTTATTTTCCCTTTCCTTTGGATATCACCTGAAATCAAAATGAGCATTAAACACAACATGCCTAAATAAGCATGTATGTTAAACGTAACAAAATGCCACACTGCATATAATCAAGAAACAATATAAGTTAATTAAACATTGCTACAAAATTCAATTTTCTTTCAAAACCTCCTATTATACATCAACCTGAGACACTTACCAATTTAACAAATGCCAATCAGGAACTCTTGACTCATTTCTACCCTATATATATATATATATATATATATATATATATATATATATATATATATATATATATATATATATACTAAACCCATAGGAAGAGCACTTTTTGGGCGGCTTATAACTTCGCTCCCCCTACACGAATCCCCACCGAACTATGCACTAAAAAGTATATGGCCCACTCTGAATTGTTTTGCAAAGTTTGGTCCGGGGGGGGGGGGGGGGCAAAGTTATAGGGGAGGTCCCAAATTTATTTTTTTCCCATAGACATAATGGAATAAAACTTTGCTCATGCCTACAGCCCAACCGCTGGATGGATTTTCACCAAATTTGCGGCAAGAGCGG
This sequence comes from Ambystoma mexicanum, assembly GCF_040938575.1. NCBI lineage: Eukaryota > Metazoa > Chordata > Amphibia > Caudata > Ambystomatidae > Ambystoma > Ambystoma mexicanum. The sequence goes on from NC_090923.1 coordinate 989,906,254, forward strand.
CAGCTTGGTCCCAAAAGCATGCTTTTGTTAATTTGGTGTAAATCCGTCTAGTAGTTTTTTGTTAAATGACCAAAACGTGAGGCAAATAAAATAGTGATATATATGTCTGCTCCGCAGACTCATTTCCCTGTTCGGTCCACGCACTGGCTTCCGATTGGCCAGACAATTCGCAGACTTTTGCGTGGTCCGCGGACATCGGGACGCGGCTGCTGATTGGCTGATGAGAAAACTTGAATCTTGTATTCGCAGACTTTTGGGGTCCGCGGACAGCGCAGTGAAAACATTAAACAAAAAAGCAGCATTTCACTTGTCAAACTGAACAATCAATCTCTGGGGATGTGGGGGGGATAAGGATTGGATAGGATATGGCCATAAGAAGCCAAAAAACAGGTTGTTTCACCCCCCGAAAGTTTGCAAACACTCCAGGTGCAGTCCTGTAGTGTTCGCGGACACTTCAGATGTCCTAGGACATCTGTACCTATTTCTGCATTACAGGGTTGGGGAAAAGCAGTTTTTGGATGGCTTATAACTTTTGTGGCACTCGATGAAACTGCATGTAATTTTGCAATGTCATTCTAGAACTAATCCTGAATGGTTTTGCAAAGTTTTGTGGAATTCTGTCAAGAGGGGACAAAATTAGAGGGGGCATACCAAAATATAGTAAAGGCGTATAAATGTGGTGTCATTTGACGAATCTGCACAACATTTGGCTCTAGATATAAATGGTTTTCTAAAGTTTGGTGGGATTTTCTCAAGAGGGGGCGAAATTAAAGGGGGGGTCTTAACATTTTTAGATGGCTTATAACTTTGTTGCTATTTGGCGAATGTGGACAAAAGTTTTGAGAAAGATTATAGACCCAACCTTCAATGTTTGTGTAAAGACTGAATGGATTTTGTCAAGTGGGGGTTAAGTTATATGACTATTGTATGTACATACATTTTGACACTTTTAAAAAAATAAAACATGGGCGGATTTCGAGCAAACTCGTGAGGAGCATTGGCAAGGACATTAAAGCATGGTTTTGCAAATGTGGCCGTGTTTTATTTTTTGACAAGTGTAATAATGTAGGTACAAAAAATAGTCATATACCTTTGGTGACTGATGTATAGCCTGTAGCCGTGGGCAGTAGCCAGATTGTCTGGGTCATGGCATAAGGTCATGACGCAGACAATCTGGCTACTGGCCATGACCGCTAGGGACGAAAAATTGTGTTAAAGTGGCTATGTCTACCTGGGACCGGCTATGTGGTAAAGTTATTCGAAGGTAGGATAGGGTTGAAAGGGAAAAAAAGTGCTTGTGGTAATATGTTCATAGGGTTTTGCAGGCTGCCATGGCAAGTGAAGAGGGGCTGTGTATGGAGCCCCGCCTTCTCTTTCCATGTTGGCTGTCTTGGTAAAGGATTTTCCTTCCTTCTTACAGCGGGACGCCTGCGGCATCCCGCTATAGGAAGACAAATCTATGTTTTAGCACCCTAGGTTCCCGCTTTGGGAAGCAGGGGTGCTAATGGCCTTTATCCCCCATTTCAGGGGCTGCAAATGGACGATAATGGTCTATAGCCCTCCTTATTTATTAATTTATAACGCACCAATGCCCGCAGACATCAGGCTGTGCGGTTACAGTATTTGTTGAGGAAGATATGGGGGGAGGAAGACAGCTTACTACTTGCTGAGAAAGCAACAACCTTTCTGAGAGCATTGCGGTCATTGGATTTGGTGTGGCGGCGCATGAAGGTGGTCCCGTAGGAGTACTGTCCAGGTAGCCTGGGACTGAGTACAAAATTGCACTCAGTGCAAATCACTTTGGTAGCTTTAGCCTTTGGTACACTCCCAACAGTCGCAAAGAACTGGCATACCTATGATTCGATCTTGGTGCTAGAAGTAGGCACTTCCTCTACCTCATCTTCTTGGTTTTCTTCATTGTCTTTGAAAGTACTGCGCTTTTTTGTTGTGAAAGTCCTCCAGCTGGTGGTGGCTCTTGGGGAGGAGGGATGGCAATAACTGATGTCTTTTCAAGATAAATAGCAGTTTTGATACAATTCTTCCAGGTATGTACTGTGTACTAGATTGGTAATGGATAATGAATTCGAAAAGGTGTAGGAGGTGTGCCAGGGAAATTTTGAAGTTGAAAGTTCCCAGATCAGTAGAAAATGCAGTTCCGAACTGTCAGCGAAGGATGGATCTTATCCTGAAGTGCGGACGGGTTCTCGGACACGTCATCATGTCCCGATAATCGCTGATACTTTTTTGCCACACAACCCCTTGTATGAAAAGTAAATGCACATGTGATGTCATCAGTGATGTCATCAATGATATTTGTGATGTCATCTTTGATGTCCTGGGTGTTAGTCTTAGCAGGTCACAGCGGTGGCGCGAGTTATGGTTGCTTAGCTCACCATAACTGGCGAATTTCAGGGGTTTTTCGATTTTACTTGTAACCATAACATGCTTTTAACAACGTTTTTTTACTGAATTTCATAGGTTTTTATTAGTCCAACTTAACGAAAACGTCCCTTTAACAAAGTTTTTTCATTGAATATATATATATATATATATATATATATCTCACACGGCCCACTGTAGCGGCCGTGTAGTTATGGTTACGTTTCTAAGCTCATAGGAAGACCACTTTTTCAGCGACTTATAACTTCGCTCCCCTTGGAGGAATCCTCACCACACTTTGCAAAAAAGGTATATGGCCCGCTCTGAATTTCTTCGGCAAGTTTAGAGAGGTTTCGTGCAGTGGGGGAAAAGTTATAGGGGGAGTGCCAAAATATCTTTTTCCATAGACAATGGGGAAAATCTTTGCACACGGCTACAGGCCGAACGGGTGGACAGATTTGCACCAAATTTGCAGCAGGAGCTGGAGCTTGGGTCAGAAAGCGTGCTTTTGTGCGTTTGGTGGAAATCCAACCAGTACTTGTGTTGCAAAGAACTGAAATGTACGTTGCAAAAAATAGTGATATCTGGCTCCGCTCCTCAGACAGAAGGCTCATTGGCTTGCAGTATGCCATGCTGTCGACAAACTTTGGATGCAGCCAGTGGTTGGCTGGAGAGAAGTGTGCTGTGAATCATCTGAGATATGTCAATAGGTGGAGGAAGACGTTGATGTGCTTGCAGTGTCCTTGCATACAGCGCCAATTTGCGGTTCTCTGCCCAACCACCTCCCATGTGTGCTGCATGCAGGCAGGCTTCGTTACGGCACGATAGCTGGTGCAGAGACCTATTTCCGTGGTGACTGGTGGGAGCTCAATTGTAGAAGGGGAGTGCATTGCACATGACATGCACATTATAAGATAGCGTGTACTCTGGTGTGTTGCATGGATAGAGGCCTTGCAGCGACAACTATGTGCCGTGGTTGGAATTAGGTTTCACATTGTCCCCTTATGTGTGTGGTACGTCAGCATTGCATAGATGGTTGATTGCATGGGTGCACTGCTTCTATGCACATCCTACAGTGTTTAATCCATGACTGCAGCTACTGGAGTCAACAGTTGTGCAGTGAGTCCACTGAGTGCAGTGTTAAAATACTGACAGTATTGTAGCAAGTGGGGATGAAGTGCACCCTCTATCTGCATGGATACTGCAGTGTGTGAAGTGGTTGCAATTCTTCCTTAGTGTGTGCATAGAAGTGGAGACGGACTAAACTGCATATCGCATTGGATTGCGTAGTGTCCATTGCGCGGTAGTGGTGACTTCTGCACTGCAGTATGACGTATTGCTTTTCTGTACTGAATAGAGAGCTGGGAGACGTACTATGTGAATGAAAGTGGGTATGGGTGCCGGAGGCCGTGTTATGTTTCCATGAATAGCTGTATTACAGTGTGGAGGTTTAGTAGTAGTGGCGGTGGCTGTGGTACATGTGTGCAGTGTGGTATGTGAGCACATGATGGTATGCATGCCTGCATTATGTTGCAGTGGGTGTGGACAAGGCCTAGACTATTGAGTGCCTGGCCAAAGGCTGTAGGCCATGCACCCAATAGTCTAGAACTTGCCCACACCCACAGCAGCAATGCAGTTTACACTGCATCTGTCAGAGACTCCTCACCTTTACAGAATGGTTGTGGAGCACATTGTACACTTGATAGAGCACCAGAAGTCAGCTGACATGCAAATACTGTTGGTTGGTTGGGTTGGCAGTAACACAATTGTATGTGGATGAAAGTGGGGAGGGGCGCCGGAGGCTGTGTTACGTTTGTAGATTCTGGTAGAAGGTGAATCTTTCTATGCATAGCCATGTGATGGTGCCGAGCTTGGTTAGGAGTGCCGGTGGCTGTGGTATGTGTGTGGATTGTGGTACTTGATGACATGTGGCCATGCATGGCTGCATTACGTTGCGGTGGGTGTGGCCAAGGCCTAGACTATTGGGTGCATGGCCAAAGGCCGTAGGCTGTAGGCCAAGTACCCGAAAGCCAAGGCCTTCACCACACCCAGTGCAGCAATGCAGTTTTGCCTGCATCTCTCAGACGGTGGTCACCTGCACAGAATGGTTGTGGAACACATTTTACTCTTCCTAGAGCACCAGAAGTGCGCTGACATGCATAGATTGTTGGTTCCGTGGGTGAGGTCAGTGTTGGAACATCCTACGGTTTTTGGTGGATGGCTGGAGATAGTGCAGTAAAAAGTCTTGCAGAGTGCCCACTGGATGCAGTGTTGGAACACTGTCAGTATACAAGAGGGTAGGGTTGAAGTGAATGTTCAATGTGCTTGGACATTCTGGTTTGTGCAGCTTCCTGGGAGTAGGCCCAATGTTGTGAGGATTGTGCGGTTTGGTTGCCAGTGACATAATACCTTGTGCATGGACGTGGGTAGGGGTGGCGGAGGCAGTGATATGTTTGTGGAATCTGCTAACTGTGACATGTTTCCATGCATCACTGTGTTATGGTGCTGGGGTTGGGTAGAAGTGCTGCTAGCGATGTTACGTTTGTGGATTGTGGTTTATGCCCACATGTTCTCATGCATGGCTCTATTATGTTGTGATGGGTGTCGGCCAGCAGTAGACTCTTCTGTGCATGGTCAAAGGCATGAGTGCCGCTCTGGATGATTATGGATTCCTTTGTACGGAAGGTGCTTTGGAAGCACATGCAACGTGTACTCAGAGTGTTGAACGGTAAATACGGACTGCTGTACAGAAATGATAGTGTTGAATGCAGACTTCTTGGCTGTGATTGGTGAATGCATGCATGAATATTTCACAATCCTCAGTGAGGGAGTGCTGGAAGAACAGTGGAGAAGGGAGAAGGACTGCCCCTGCTTAACTGGTGTGCAGCCCTTGCTGTAGCTGGGAAACGCACGTGCAACATCCGGCCATTCTCAGCATGGTGGGCATGCCAATGGAACTGTGGGAATTATGGAATCATGTGTCAAAGGTGTGATTCACAGGAAGGGGCGGTACCACTTTCTACCAATACTCCCTGGCTCCAGCCCTGGCTGATTTCTGCAACCACTCCTTCGACACTGGAGTCTTCCCTTTCCCCCTGAAGCACACCCTTGTGCACCCTCTTCTTAAGAAACCCTCTGCGGACCCCTCCTGTCCGGCTAACTATCAGCCAATTTCCATCACGCCCTTCCTGGGCAAGCTCCTGGAGAAACTGGCCCTCTCCTAGCTCAATCTCCACACTGAATCTGTTGGTTGTCTTCATGACCATCAGTCTGGCTTCAGAGCTGCCAGAAGCACGGAAACTGCTCTCCTGAACATCCATGAAGACCTGCTCACCAACCTTGACTCTAATACCCTGTGCATTCTCATCTTGCTTGACCTCTCTTCTGCCTTTGACACTGTCAACCATGCCATCCTGCTCAACCGTATCCGTGATAACCTGGGTATCACTGGTCAGGCTCTGGCGTGGCTGACTTCTTTCCTCTCCAATCGACCCTTCCAGGTCCAACTGGGGTCCTTCCTCTCTGACATCTTTTTCTCTACCTGTGGTGTCCCCCAGGGATCTAACCTCTCTCCCTGGCTGTTCAACCAATACCTGGCACTCCTGGCCCACCGCATCGCTGCTCTCTGTCCCAACTTTCAGTGCTATGCAGACGATACCCAGCTCATTTTCAGGCTATCCTCGGCCTCCTCCTCTCCTTCCCTCATCTCTGACTGTCTGTCCGCCATCCAGGAATGGTGTGCTGCCAATGACCTCTGCCTAAATGCCAGTAAGACTGAGATTCTACTCATCGGCACACCCACTCCCTCCCTCCCTGCAGCTCTCTGGCCGGCCTCTCTTGGCCCTCTTCCTACTCCCACCTGTAAGTCTAAAAACCTCTGGGTCATCTTCGACTCTGCTCTCTCCTTCCCCCTATCACATCTCTGACATCGCTAAGAAGTCACACTACCAGCTGCACCTCCTTAGAGGTATTCTTCCTTTCCTCTCCTTCCCCCAGAAGCTCACTGTCTCCAGAGCCCTGGTCCTCTCCAGGCTGGACTACTGTAACAGCCTCTATCTAAATCTGCCTACCTATACTCTCCGCCCTCTACAACTTATCCAGAACAGGACTGCGAGACTTGTCCTTGGCCTCAAGCCCAGGGATCGTATCTCTCCAGTACTGAAATCCCTGCACTGGCTCCCAATGGCTGCGAGGATTAAGTTCAAAACCATTTGCATTGTTCACAAGGCCTTCTGGGGCCGAAATATCTTCAACACGCTCTTCCTAAATATCTTCCTTCTCGAGCTCTTCGCTCATCCGCCTCCAACTCCCTCAGTGTCAGTCGCTTCTCCAAGCAATGAGTTGGTGGCAGATTACTCTCTTTGGCTGGGGCTTCTCTCTGGAATAGCCTTCCTGCCTCCCTGAAACTCGAGGAGAACCATCTCCAGTTCCGGAAGCACCTCAAAACTTCCTCTTTGCCTCTGCTTTCTCTCCCCCTATCCCCTGCTGATTTCCTGACCGAAACTGCCCGGGTTACCTGGCCACCCTTTCTGATCGCTGGCCCAGGCTCCGAAAATTGCCAACTGCACTGCCTCCCTGGCTACTCCTGCACCTGGGGATCGTTGTTCTGTAGCCCTACAGTCCTCCTACTAGCACTTTGTCTGCACTTCGTTGCACTTGCCACCAGCTGGCCGTTATTTATTTTCTTATTTATTCCACTTTTTCCCATGTACTGCACTTTTCCCCTCTCCCTTCCCCCGCACACTTTTCCTTCCCCCCCCTTCCCATGCACTTGTGCGATCTGAATGACACTTGGCCTAGTAGGATCGTTGTCTGTCCTCCCTTTGTCCCCCCCCTGCCTCGTCGCGCCTTGAAACACTTGTTATAAATGCCATATCATATCATAATGAGGTTGGTGGACATGGAGAGACGCAGAGTGCTGATCGTGGGTGATACATGTGTACAAGATGTACAGGTATGCCTTGCAAAAAGGCGTTGCTGCTAATTTCGGGTTGGAAGGAGTGGATGCCTTGAGGACCAGTGTCAATGCGTGCAGTTTTGGTGGGATGGTTCACCTTTGCAGATACGTGGCCTCCATCGTTACTGGTGAAGTTGTTATGGTGTATTATGGAGGTCTACATTTGGGTTACATGTCATATGGGCGTTTGCCCCGTCACCTGAAGAAGTTGATGACTGCAGTGAGGCAGATTTTTCCCAACTGCCAAGATAGTTTTCTCACCCATTCCCACAAAAGGAGTATGGGACCATGTTGTTGTAACTTGTCCCCAGCCACAGCTCGGAAGGTGTCTCATGAACAGAAGCATGTCTACATTTATGTGCACTGATGGCATATTGTCCACCCACTGTGACAGCACAGGCCATCCCCACTCCCTCTTGTCCCCCCGTGATGTTCCCCTTGTGCCCTCCACCCTTCTTGCACACAGGTGTTGCCTGTTTTGCTTGATTTTTCTACCCTGCTCCCCCTCGGGCCTACTTCTGCAGGAGTTTGTCCTGATACATTCTGGTTTGACCATCACCGTCTTGTGGCCAATGCTGGACTGGAGTTTTATGGACCTCATTGTTTCACAGTGCGTCGCCCCTTCTCATCTCTCATGGTGGACTTTATTTGCATCTTGTACTCATTGTGGCCCTGAATCATGCTGTTCCCATCTTCATCTTGTATCCTGGCTTGCAACATTATGTGTTACTACGGACTTCTGAAATTGCATTCGCTCTCCCCTCTTGCTTCTACACTCTTTTTGACTGCGTACTCTCTGTTCTCTCCTCCGATCCCTTTTCCCATCTCCTCCCCTCTTTCCCTTACTTTCATCTATGCACTTACTCTATCGGAATTGTCCCTGGACCTAGTATGATAGCAACCTTGTCTGTCTGGTCCCCCCTCCCCTTACTTGTCCCCCCATGCACTATCTGTAATGTCGTCAGTCCTAGTACGATAGTCGCTTGTTTAGTTCCTCCCCTCCCTTTCTGCACCGCTCTCCCTCAGCTTTTGTTTTTCTCTGGCTCTACCAGAAATGTCAGGCCTAGTATGGTAGTCGCCTCTCTGTTTCCATTTCCTTCCCACTCTCCCCCTCCCTTCTGTTAGGGAGAATTCTCATTTATGGCTAATTTCCCTTACCTAGTGAGTCCCTCAGCAGCTTTGCTGGATTTCTGGGGTTTATTTTTTCCACCTGGTAAGAGTGTGAACCCCTTTTCCCACTCTTACAGTGTATTTTTGTGTGTGTTGTACTGTTTGTGCTCATGGGCTATGTAGTGTCACCAACTCCATAGGCATCATCTTTTTACTCATGTGTCACACAGCACCTTTAGTGCAGTGACACAGGGATGTCTTTTAGACTTCCCTTGTGAACTCCATTTCTGGGGAAGACTACTGTCCCCCAGAAACATGTAAAGTCACCATTGGCTTTACTAGTCCTTTTAAACACAGATCCAGTACAAACCATCTTACAATGGAGTACTGGAGGGGAATATCTTTCCCATGTCCTTCTGTACCCCAAAGGGCACTTTGTGTCCCCCTTCCCGACTGGACATGGCTGGTGACAGTGATAACTATCATTTTTACACGGATTCCTGTGTTAGTGTTCTGGCTGTGGTGACAGACGTGAACATAAAACCCGCTACCCCATATCATTTTTATTTTGGGTCCTAGCATGGTTTTTCGCCATTTCGTGTTGGAAAGGTCTTTCTTGTTGTTTGCTTTTCGCGCCAAACCAGGTTTGGTTTCCTTGTTCGCCGTCCTTTGGCGGGCTTCTGCAAAGAAGCCCTCCTTTGGCGTCTGGGTGTCTAGGTGGGCTGAATGTGAGGGAGGTGTTTAGTAACCCCTGCACAGGGTCTCCTTGGAGACCCAAGTCGCACTTTGTGTCCATTGGCTGAGGTGGTTGTCCGGGCTGGACAACCCCCATGCTGTGTGATTGACAGCCAGGCTGGGCTGTGTGAATGGGGGATTTTGGCATAAAAGGTAGGACTCTTGGGCTGGAAGTCAGAGTCACCACTGGAACTACAAGAACCAAAGAGAAGTGGAGAAGAAGACAGCTGCTACAACTCCTGGATCCCGGTGAAGCCATGCAGCAGTCCTGAGCTATCTACCCTTCTATGACCCTTCCCTTGAGCCTGGTGGGATCAACCAGCTCACCTTCTACAGCCAGAGAATCCTCTTCTGGGTCGAAATCACTGCACTGAGCTGTAGTGGTCCGGATAGCCATCAGAAGATCCCTCTCCTGTTTTTAAGGAGTGCACCTTTTATTCATCGTTACTTTGCTGCTGCTGCTGCTGGCTTCATCGCTGGGTAGTGCAGACAGCTCCAGACATCCTCCTTCTTGTCCCCACGAATGAAGCTTCAGGAACCGTGAGTCTGCAGGGACTACCAGGAACAACTGCCGTAGCACCAGCTTTCTTCATCCGAATAAAGTACTGTGTCCATTTGGTCGTTCTCTCTGACCGACCTTGAGGAATTGGGGTGAACCCTTTTCCTTCCCTAAGGCTTGTCCTTTCTTCCTTCCGTCTTATAACTTTTGCCTCCCTTTGACAATATCCAGTACTCCTGGCAACGTTGATCTTGAACTGTTCTCACTGTGTGATCCTCGACAACAGAGCCCTGCTCTATTTGACACTGGCACAGGCCTATTGACTTTTATCTGCCTCTTAGAACACGTCCTCTGATTCTATTGCCTTGACAAAATGATTGCCTATGATTTTTATCCTCTATTCCCTTGTTTTAATTCTTTGTGCTAAGTGTGTTTGACTACGGTTACATTTCTTCCTACGGGTTCGCTTTTCTTTCGTAAGACTGAACTGTCATTACTGTCAAAAAGTGATTGCGTATTAACCCACAGTAACGTCTTTGTTTCAAAACACTGGTCTGTCAAATCCTAATGTACTTACCTTGAATTGACCTGAACAAGAGGAATTGGTTGTGTGTAGTATATTTAGAGTGTGGTTTTATTTAATAGAAGTGAAGTGTTTTGTGAACAGATGGTTTGAAAAATAAATGTACTTATATTTTTTAACCGGAAACCTTGAGTCTGTGTTTGCTTGAGTCACAGTAATTGTAGTCCTTTGTGTAATCCCTAGTACTGCTCATTTACTCTTGAAATAAGTCTGGCTGCTCAGCCATCGCTACCCCTTTACTGTGTAGTACAGGCTTGTACCAAAGGTGAAATTGTACTATCACTTGTAGTCCTAATCGTATATAGTGTTCCCTAAGGGTACTGCATATGATTCTGCCTAACACCTTCCTTATCTAAGTCTTAGCACTTGCACTATCTGAAATGTTGTCAGGCCGATAGTTAATTTCACATCCTTACGGTTGATGGACTGTAAGAATGTAATTGCATTTTCCCCTGTTCCCTCCCTTGCCTTGAAGCACTTTGAGATACATTGTGTATAGGCGCTATATAAATAAACTATCATATCATATCATAGCATGAATTTCCAAAACATACACTGCTTTCATGCAAATGGCATTTCTTTGACCGCCATTGGCACTACCATTTTCTTGTACACTGTGCACAAAGCGTTGCCATTCATTTGGTAAAAAATGAAGGAGGAGAAGCAAATAAAAAAAGTCATACAAAGAGAAGAAACAAAAAAGGTTGTTTGCAAGCACGTAAAAAACAACAAAAAAACACAAAAACAAAAAAAATAAAACCTTTTCAGAGGAACCACTAAAGACCCAATCACCTACCCTGTTTCCCAATTACCCCTGCCCCTCTTCCTAGCACGAAAACACTGCGGATTACGCTGTACTTTCAGGATTACACGTGCCACATCCTGTCATTTTCAGGATGGGAGCCATGGAAATGGGACTGTGGAGTGAAAGACACTCCTCAATGAGGTTTGTGGTTGTGATGTGTACGCAAAAAGTGTAGTCAAAGGTCTCTTTGTACAAAGAAGTGCAGAAGGCTATAGTGGAAGTGGGCAAGGTAATGGCCAGGCATCCTGGGTGTATGCATGAACTGTATGTATTTGTTTGAAGTTCGTAACATGAATGCAGTGCTGTTTGTGAGCTATAATTTTTGAAAAGTGTGCAGTAAGTGGGGTACTGCGGAAGGAAAAAAACCTGTGCAGTGTACAAGGTAGGTGGCTGGCATCCTACTGTTATGAATGCATTCTGTGTATATCATATATGATATAATGTGCAATTGTATGCTATGGCATGCGTAATGCGTCTATACACACGTTTAGCAAACCGCAACGAGACAAGGGATGGGGGAACAGAGGAGAGACAAAGACAACAAACCTACTATGGCCAGGTGTGACTTACATCGCCCAAGTGCATGGGTGGGGCGAGGGGATGGTAGAATGGGTAGAAGAAAAAATTACAATAAGTAAAAATACGGGCCATTTGTGCCAAGTGCAAGGATAAGGACCCATATCAGGTGGTGCAGAAACTGTTAGGGATAAAGAAAACAGTCCCCAAGTGCAGGGTTTGCTAGAAAGGCAGTGCAGGTGTTCACCTGGTGGGGGAAGTGGCATGGGCCCAACATCACAGAGTCACCAGGTAACCAGTGCAGAATCAGTTTACACCAGGCATTCAGCCAGGGAGAGGAGGAGAAAGGCTTACAGGTGCTTCCGGAACCATCAATGGTTCTCTTCAGGTTTCAGGGAGGCTGTTGCAGAGCGAGGCCCCAGCCGAAAAAAAATCTACCACCAACTGGTTGCTTGCAGAAGCGATTGACCATGAGGGAGTTGGAGGTGGATGAGAGAAGAGCACAGAGATATAGCGAGAGTTGAAGGTATTGAGGTCCCAGAAGGCCCTGTGCAGAATGCAGAGGGTTGTCACCTTATTACTCGCAGCCACTGGGAGCTATTGTAGACATTTCAGTGCTGAGGAGATACCATCCCAAGTCGCTGAGTCCTCTTCTGGATGCGTTGCAGAGGGCGGAGAGTAGAAGCGGGCAGATTTAAAAAGAGCCTGTTGTAATAGTGCTGCCTAGCCAGAAGCACAGCTATGCAGACACTGACCTTTTGGAAACTTGCTTTAGGTTGGTAAGATACATGCAGTGTTGCTTTTGGGTGGCATGTCTTTACGATTTATGTAGGAGATGGGTTAGTAGGGAAAATATTTCGTGGCATTGCCGGAAGGAAAGTAGAAAGCTCCTGTTTCGATATTACAATGTATGATATGGGTAAATGAAAATGTTGCAAACACATACCACTGAAGTGCCACTTGATGGTAGGGGATGGGAAAAAATTGCCTTTATGCTTTTAAAGAACGTACAGGACGCTCAGTGCCAGATACCGTGTGCAGAGGCACTTATACCACAGTTGTAAACATACTGCAGAAAAGGTTTTCATACCTCCATTTTATGGTGATGGTGTATGTGGATGCACAAATCTTGCAATCTTTTACTGAACTTTCTACTGCACATGCTTTCGAGTGACAGGACACTTGCAGGCGGATTTTGTAACAGTACCTATGAAGTGCTGTGCAGAACTGACAGTGTTAGATGCTAACGTCTTGGATGGCATTGGTGAAATCGTGTGTGTCTATTTACCCATACCCAATGAGGTAGTCGTGGACAAAAGATAGTGGAAAGGGAAGAAGGACTGCTCCTGCTTACTTGGGTGCGGCCCTCCAGTACTTTGGGAAGCGCACGTGCCACAATCTGCGTTTTTCACCATGCTGGACAATGGACATGGAACTTTGGGGATTATCCAATCAGGTACTGTGGGTCTGGTTCACAGGAAGGGACGGTCATACTGTCGTACATTACTCTGCATAGTGAGGCTGGCTGACATGGCAAAACGCATTGGGCCGGATCACGACCCCGGCGGTAACCCTTAAATCCGGCGGTAGCGCTATTACAGTCGGATTTAAGGGTCTGCCGAATCAGGGCTTCGGGAAATCCGCCGGCGGTAAGAGCGCAAATTTTCCCCATTGAACCCAATGGGGAATGGGGCATTCCCGAATGGGCTCAATGGGGAATGGGGACTTCCAAGTCCGCCCAACTTGTGATCCCGCGCTATTAGCGCCAGGGGCTATGGCGGTCGCGCTAATAGCCCCCGCGCTAATAGCGTTAGCGTTACCGCCGAGGTCGTGATCAGTTCCATTGTCTTGACTTTGGGTGATGCCTTTATGATAGATCTACACAAGTATGCTCTGGAAAGACACTTTGATGGCAATTTTGGTTTGGAAGGAGTGGATGCATTGTGGAACGCCATCTACGAGCGCAGTTTCGTCGACATGCATGCACTTTGCAAAGACCTGGCCACTTTTGCTACTGCCGATGTCATCGTAATCCATTACAACGGCATGCATATGGGTTATGTGTCCTGTTAAGGTTTGTTCCGTCGACTCTAGAGGTTACTAAATCTAGTTAAGAGGCTTTTCCCCCCTGCTGTGGTGCTTTTCTCATCCATAACACCACAAAGTGTATGGAACAATGCTCCTGGATGTTGTCCGAGCCAGAGGCAGGAAGGTGTCTCATCAACAGAAGCATCTATACGTTTTTGTCCGCTGGTGGGATGTTCCTCTGCAACAATTACCTCATTAGTTGTGGAAATGCAGAGTTTTTCTAAGCAAATGGCATTTCGTTGTCGCACATTGGTAATGCTGTTTTGTTTGCCCGTCTACAAGATGCAGTGAAGAGTTTACTTTAACAATGTGAGCACAAGAAAACACAAAATCAAATAAAAACCGAAAAAAAGATGTTTCTCTAAAAGCATATAATTTAAAAAAAAAGCCTCTTTTCAGAGCCGCCCCTTACAACAAACTCACCCTACCCTGGTTGCAAGTTATTCCCCCATGCCCGCACCCAGCACAAAATGCACATCCGGGGATTTTGAGGATAGGGGCCATGGAAAGGGGACTGTGGAGATTGTCCAATCAGGTGCTTAGGGTGTGTCAAAGGAAAGGGCGGCAATAGGAAGGATTCCTCCTGCTTTACTGGGGCACGGCCCTCGCGGTACTTGGGGAAGTGCACGTGCCACATTCTGCGCTTCTCACCATGCTGGCCAATGGAAATGGGACTGTGGGGATTGTCCAATCAGGTGCTCAGGGTGTGCGTCACAGGAAAGGGCGGCAATAGGAACAAGGACTCCTCCTGCTTTACTGGGGCACGGCCCTCACTGTACTTGGAGAAGCACACGTGCCACATTCTGCGCTTCTCACCATGCTGGCCAATGGAAATTGGACTGTGGGGATTGTCTGGCAATATTTTTTCATTACTCTATGTAGTGAGGGTGGCAGGCAGAGATGGCAAGACGCACTGTCAGTGATCCCTTCGTAAAAGATCTGTTCCAGTATGCAGTCGAAAAAGGCTTTCATGGCAATTTTGATTTGGAGCGAGTGGAAGCTTTGTGGTGCTGTGGCGATGTGTGCAGTGTCAGCGCTGTGCTTGCAGTATGTCGACGAGTGGCCACTTTAGCTAGTGTACAAGGTGTGGTTGTGCACTATGGAGCGTTCCATTTGGGTTCCATGGCTTGTTCCCGTGTGTACCGTCAACTGAAGAAGGTGATGAAAGCAGTGAAGCGCATTTTTCCCACTGCCAAGGTGCTTTTCTCATGTATACCACCGAGAATAGTATTAGTGATAGTGATTCCTGTCACCAGCCAGAGGTCGGAAGGGGTCTCATCAACAGAAGCATGTGTGACTTCTTGAGTGCTGCTGGGATGTTCTCCTGTGAGAATGAGAACATTGATTCTGGATATATACACCTTTTCAAAGCAAATGGCATGTCTTTGTCGACCAGTGGCAATGATATTTTGTTTCACAATCTACAGGCTGCACTGAAGTCCCTATTGTAAGAATGTGAGCTGACGTACAAAACACACAAATACGTATAAAAAACGGAAAAAAGGTGTTTCTATGAAAGCACCTTTAAAAAACAAAAAGTCTCTTTTCAGATCCGCAACAACTAACGGCGTCCCCTAACCTGGTTGAAATGTATTCCCCCACTCCCGCGCGTGCACAGCACGAAAAGTCAGTGGACATTGCGATAGTTGCAGGGTTGCACGTATTACATATGCCCCTTTTGCAGGTGATGGCCATAGAAATGGGCCTGTAGAGGGTACGAGATTGGTCAATAAGGTTTCTGGGTGTGGTTTGTATGCACAGATTGTGGTACACAGTGTATTTGTCGACAGAAATGCAGAGGGTGCGGTTATGGCTGTGTGTTTCATGAGCCACAACGTACAGGTTTTGGGGGAGTTCTAAATACATTGATTGAAAGTGAATGGAAAACACTGTAGTGGCTGCTCATTTTGGATTCCATCATGTGGATGTGTACTGCTGTGGAGTACTTACAATGAAGTGACTGATGTTGGTTTATCTGTGTGACACTTTGGTGACGCGCGATCATGCGGACATTATTGTTGCTCATTGTGAAGGGAAAATTGCACACAATGTTACACGAGTTTCAGTGCTGTTTGGATGAAGGAGGCACCTGCCCTAGAGTAATGCATCTGTTTTCGATCTCCTGCATAACTTTGTATCACATTATGCAGACACTGATGTGGCTGCGTTATTTTTTGTTTGGTCCGCAAATGGAGAAATCACAGTACATTGTGATAAAGACTATTTGTGCCATTCTACAACATGTGCCAATGGTGTACTTCACACATGGGATTATAATGTTTCACAGCACGAACAGTTTTACCCACCAATAACGTTCATTTTACTATTCCTGCCATCCCGATTTCTGCATGCCCTATCCAAATTGACTTTCTGGTCTTCTTGAAAGTAGTGGAAGAATTTTTGTAGTAAGTGTTGCGCACTTAACCACTTCAAAACACTCTGCAACATGTAAAGAAGCCACTTTCTACAGCGAACCCCTTTCCATCCAATTCCACTACAGTGTTTTTCACAGTGCACAGTGCTTTATTTTGCGCACATTATGGTCTTCTAACACACCCTACACCAGGAACGGCAGACAAGTCCCGGTACGGAAGGGGCAGCACCTGCATGGATAACATAGGGGATGTGCAGAGAGAGGGAAATATTGGGTGGCCCTCACCTACATAGGCGCCAGTCATTGTAATGCTCCTGGACAGACCCTTCCCACGCACTCCCAAGTGCTTTCCCTCTGTAGAGTAGCGCGTTGCAGTACATGCACATTACAACAGCCTTTTCCGGATAAGGGTCTGTAGAGCGGCATATGGTCTGCAAGGATGTTTTAGAGCTCTGCTGCCCTACAGGAGTGCCCCTGTTGTTGGCCGCAGCAGATGTGGAAAATGCTGTACATGAAATTACCCTACTGCATTGTTGGAAGGGCAGTAGCCTGCCCACTGGTCCCTTGTGCTTCCATTTCAGTTGTCGTCATATGCAGTACAAACACCTCATGCTACACTATTAGCCGTAGGAGTAGCATGTTTTCTTCAACTGTATGACCTGCAGGCGACCCCTTGACACTTTCCGTCACCGTGCTCAGTGCAGATACAGTGTGTCTGTTTCACGGGTCATGGAAAGGCAAGCAGCACATCAATCAAATTGATGCAACATTTAACAGGCCCACGTTAGACTGGAGGTTGCTGTTTACCAGTGGGCCTCATACAGCCAGGCGTGCTGCAGTCATACATTGGTAGGTTTGCACAGCCACCCACATAGTCGGCAGGAGTACTTGAAATGCGGTAGCCTACCATATGAATCCGTAGGGCTGGCGACAGGGGTGGTGTTACCAGCACACAGAGGATGCCCTACGCATGGGTATAGCTGTACAACGGATTTTCAAATCTTCAATTTTTATTAGCACACCATTAACATAAATTATGGTTCCTCTCTCAGCTACATGTGGGAGTGTCTTGCTCAGTAATACACCAAATTTACTCCAACTATTGACATACCCAAAAGGGGTCTGGGACCATGCATACTGTAATTTGTCAAAGGAAAATGTAAACAAATTCTCTATATCTTCAGCTAGTGGTACACACCACACCAGTACCCAGCTGTAAGATCCAAGGAGGTAAATACCTTGGATCCCTGAAACTGTGCCAAGCCCTGATCAATAAATGGAAGGAGCCACCTTGAAACAGGTACCCTCTTGTTCAATTCTCTCAAATTGGCACAAAAGCGTACTATGAATGGGCCTAATAATGCCTCTAGATTCAATATTTTTAATTCTTTCAGCCAGTGACTCCAGACATGCCTGGGGTAACCTATATTGTTGCACAAATACTGGCTCTCTACCATATCCTTCTGTTAGTGTGGCAACATGTAAATCAGTCAGCCCACAGTCATAGGCATCTTTGGCAAAAACCTGTTTGAACCCCATACATATTTTCCTCAATTGATATTTCTCTTCATTTGTTCAAGCATCTGCTACTTGAATCTGCTCTTCTACCATTTTAGAAGATTCTTGGAAAATCCTCCAAAGGAGGAACCTCTGTACATTCTTCTAATTGTGCAGCAGTGTCTCTTTGGAGAGCTGCTACCCTCAAATATTTTGGAATTTTGGCCTCCACTTCAATTTGCTGTATTTTACCTTGCTGCTTTTCCCTTTCAGATCCACCCACTTCAAATAGGACACAATTGTCCTGATTACAACATATCACCTAATTTGGCTCATAAGGGTATACAGACGGAATTCTAAACATTCCCTTTGGTTTAGACTCCAGTGACTCAGGTAATTCACCCTGTGCTGTCACATAGCTGTCAGAGATATTCCCAATCACTGGATTGCTGAAATCAGCAGTGTAGTAAGAGTCATGCACTGCCATGCCTAAAGCTGTATTTTCTTCCAAATAAACGTCCTGACCTTCTTTGTTGTACACCAGTATTTGAATGGGTCCATCCCCAATCTCTATCAATGGTGTATATTCACACTCAAATCCTAGCTGTCTCATGGATTCATTTAGGCACACAAATGCATCAGGACCTTTCATCTGTTGCCCCTTTCTGTACTTTAACGCTACTGTGAATTGTCTGGTAAATGCAGGAATAGCGACATCCTTCTTTACTTGAAGCTCAATCGCATATGGCATCATTTAGGCACAATGGTAAACTGGTCTTTTGTTTTCAAATTTAAGTGCATCTCCACCTAATCTAGACCAGGCCTTTTGATTCGATAAATCTATCACTATACACACACTGTTCATAATGTAATTTCCCAAATACAATGTTAGTTGTGTTCCATTTACAATGCAAACATTGTGATGAATGCTTTTAGAACAAATTGTAATGTTTAGCATGCATCTTCCCACAATTCTTTGCCCCAATTCAGGGTCATCCAGCCCCAAAATGTGTTAATTTTTAACTTTGAAATGTGGAATCTCCTCTGTTAAGTATTTGTTTAAGCACCTTTTCATTAATGAAACTTCTTTCCTGCTCAAGCACCAAAGTGGCTTCAATCACTAAGTGTGTCCATTTATATGGATGGGGATCCATGGCTGCCCTTCTCCCATGTGTATTTCTGCAATTGTTGAAATGTATCTTTCCTGTTCCGATTCTGCTGCAATATCTCTGCCAGTTTGTCTTAGTGTCCAAATAATTGTTTCTCTTTTTCTCCTTGCACTTCACCCTACCACATGAGAATGACTGCAGATATATGATATGATAGGTTATTTATAACGCGCTTAATACCCAGAGATTTCTAAGTGCAGATCTGGGGATTGAACCCGTATTGCTTCCAAGGCGAACACGTTGCCCCTGAGCTATCCTTCCGAGACACATACTTCCACTGCACTTTCTGATTTAGCAATGGTGTGGCATGGCATTCTTTCACACTGTTGCTTTGGGTCATTATTATTTTAGCTTTCAGTGGTGTTTTGGCTAAGGACCACTACAGTCTATTTACCCCATCAATGAGGGGTGACAGCCTCCCCAGGCAATTTGTCCTTATGAGGAATGGTATGCAATTAATGGGTGTGACCAACACTTACAGTCTCATCCTTTTTCCCTATATTTATGTCAACCTCAGTGACACCTGCTACAGATTTGTGCTCTGAAACACCTGTGTATGAGCACGATATAAATAAAATATATCACAGTTATTTCTTCCCCATTGAAATTATGTACAGGGACTTCACACTGCCTCAGCTTTACACAGTTCTGTAGGGATCCCCCCTGATTGATGCTTTGCATCAGTTTCCTTGACATTATTGTTGCTTGTGCACCTGTATCAATCATTGCAAACACATTATATTTCTCTTCATCAGTGATAGGAGCATAAGATCTATCCTCAAATTCTTCTACTATACATAGAAAGTGTGAACTGTAACTGATCAAAGGATTTACTTTTCTCAAGCCAGCCTGTTTTTTTGCTAGGCAAAGGTGCATATGAAATGACATTCTAACCCCCCCCCACTTTTGACCCATTTCTTGTTTAATTTCTTTGTCTATTTTTCTGAATTCAGCGCCCATTTGAAGTGTAGGCACTGATTACCCCTCTGGCTTGGGACCACTAGTGTTCACTTCCCATTCATTCATTGTTCTTTCGCCATTGCCTGGATCCTTTCCACTCCGGAACCTATTGATTGCGTATTTTCCCAAGTGTCAGGTGACAGAATGAATGCCAGTTTTTGATGAGCGACACTTACCTGCATTTTGCACAGTACCTGTCATTTCTGTCTCTTGGAATACCCTGTGATTCAAAATACTCCTCAGGGGACTGACCTGCATCTCCAAATGTTAATTTCTGTGGGGGTATAAACAGTATTTTGGTTATCAAGTAAGGATAAACTATCTGTTGATCCGGACTCATTTTGGGTTTCAATTTCATATTGCATATTCTTTTTAAATTGCCATATACGGTGCTGCTCTTTTGGTATTTCCTGTTCATTTCTTATTTCCTGCTCATTTCCATATGCCTGAATGGTCTGGTTAAAATATGTAATCTGCACTCCCTTTTTGTGCGTCTTACTGTTCCCTGTCTCACTTTCATTCATTTGTTTTCTTGGTTTCAACTCATTAGACAACTCAGTGTTTTTATCCAAAGGTGATTCATGGGCATCTGTGTTCACACCATGACAAAAATGACTAACTAGTCAATTGTTGTTGCTACACGCAAGGTCACTCCTATGACCTTCTGCACCTTCCTTTGGTTGTTGTTTTTGAACTACACATAGTTTCCCCATTTGCTCAGACAACGTTTTAACCTGGGCCTCTAAGCATTGGCACCTGTCCACGTCTCTGAATTCATCCGTTTGTGGTCTAGGTTGGTAATGATTGAATTCACCCTGTTTAGGCTCGTTTTGGTGCCTTTCAGGAGATTGATTTCTGTTTGTGTTTCCCCTGAATTCTCGTGACACAGAAGGTGGGGAACGTGGGGTGACCATCCTCTCACTATAGTCAACCTGTTGTGGGGACTGACTATATTGGCGAGGTAAATAATTCACATTTTGTCTTTCATGTGGTGGGAATTGGTCCCAATGCGGATTTCCATTTTCAATTAATCTATCCACATACCTTGGTCTTTCTTGATGGCCATACACCATTGGGTTAGGGTCAAATCTACTCTGGGCCCCTAATGCCTGGTATGGACCGTTGTACATCAGATTCTGGTCATTATTTTGTCCTGGCATATCATGGCGAAACCCCACCTGAGGGAGCTTTACCAAGATACCTAGGACTAATGTAAGAACTTCTGTCACTGGGGTCTATGGATTGGAATGCAGGCGCTTTGGGTGGTGTTCTTTGTGGAGCCACACCCCTTTGACTGTGTTGTGTGTCATTCCTTGCCTGAGTTTGACTGATTCTATTGATATCTTTGACAGATTTTACCTCTACAATTGCTGGTGTTGATTCTTTATTCTTGGATTTGGTTTCTTTACTTTTAGTTTCCTCTTCTTTCTCATTAAATATTACCTCATATAGTTTAGTTACCTGTTCAAAGATCCATTCTAATGGTTTTTCCCCTATCAAACTCACGGATTAACTGAGAAACTATATATTTTTGTAGCCCATTAAAGTACAGAGTTTTGAACTCTGCTGAGTGAGGGTTAAAGGTCATATGAAAACACGAGAATGCCCATTTTAAATTTTGAAAGAATTGGCTAGGGGATTTATTTGGGTGTGCATACATGCTACAAGCAGCCTTCTTGGCTTGATGTATAGACTGATAGGGTGAGAATTGGTGTCTAATTCCTTTCTCAAAATCCACCCATGAGAAGTTTTCCTGTTCATTCAGGCCACTGATAACACTGGCAGAAGCAGCATCTAGAGCGAGGTAAAAATACTGTCCATATTGTTCTGTAGGAATTTGAAGGGTCTTAAATATATCATATACCACCTCATGGTGGTCTTCGATACTGCCATCCCCTCCTTTTTATAATGGTTTAATCAAAGCTTTGATAGATTTCATAATTTTTAAAGGCGCTACATGGTGCATTGTGGAATGTGCCATTTTGTCCACCACTCCCGTTTTCTTGTGGATGAGCCTGTGTGAGCAACACTGGGTAATTCAGCCTCAAATACTGTAGTATAGCCAGGCCTCGTCACATGGACAGATGCCGTCAAATTTCCCTGGCTAGGATTGTGATCAAATTCAGCTTGAGTGAACGGGGTGCACTGCTGCTTTTCTTTAGATTTAAATCAGAAATGTGCTGTTTCATTCCTCTCCACTGTTCATTCCTTAGCTTTCTCACCACTTTCCTTCCTAAGAGTTTGAATTGCTGAAATTGTGACGTCTCTATCGCTTTGCACGCTGTCTGACGCAGTTTAAATTAATTAACTCTTGCTCACTTTCAGAAAATTGCTTGTCCCTCTGAGCCAACCGTGCATTGACCTTGTTACATTTGACTGGCAGCTGCATGTCCAGCTCCCCATGTTTCTCCATCTGTGGTGATCGTTCCAGTTCTGCATCTAAACTACACTAACTTGCTAATGACCTAAAAATATTTTCCTCGCAGCTTTATTAACTTAGGTAACGAAAACCACAGCTTGGTGCACAACCTGATATGATCTTTCTGCTCTTTGCGTTCCAAAGCTTGAAATAGTCTAAGAAGACATGTTTGTATAATGCTTCCTTCATCAAGAATGTTTTCAGGGGCATCTTTCTCAACTTCAGTACTAATCCTAACTTCACATGTTATCAGATTTTCAGATGACCACATGCTGAAAGCATAGAGCTTTGTTTCGAGATAAGCCGATAGTTCAGAAAACTCAGCTTCTATCTCAGACATTGTGGGATTAGTGCCAATAACAAGAGTCAATGTGCACATAGCACAGTTGTTGCCACTTCCCTCACAGCTCTAGATTGGAGAATGCGCGCACAATATGGTTATGCTATATGATGCACGGCCACGCCCAGTAATTACTTTAACCGCTTGCCAGCCAACGCACCATAAATATGTTAGAGGTATTTTTGGTGAGCTTGTTGGGGAATTTCGTGGTATAGTGGTGAGCCCTAAATACATAATTGCCTTATATGTTTTATACCAGGATCATAAACAGTAAGCCGGGGGCGTGGCTAGCCAGCTAGCGATGAGGACGCAAGTCCTTAGGAGCTCCAATGGCCGCCGGAATCATCCTGTGTAAAATCCTGTATAAGTGGCAGAAAATAGTGAAGAAGACGTCTGGCAGATGATAACGGTGTGAGGAACAATCGGACACACTGTGGGCATCAAACTTGGCATATTACCAGAGCTATCTGGATTGAAACGGAGCGAACTGTTCACGCAAACAACTGTGGCCAAAATGGCCACAAGGACCTCATCGAGCTGATGAGATGCCGACTGCGACCGGATGTGTATTGTAATAAGAATCTTGGCCCTAGAACCAGCAGAGCTATATGCCAAGCACGCCGAAGCAGGAATCCACTTGCGACATCCAAAGATCGCCGGAGGAGAAAAACCTGCCCGACCGAACATACGCGGTCCGCTAGGAAACACTACTGCTGCCGATCCGCAGCTATTTCTGCAGCAGGTGGCAGCTCAGCCTTCATGCTGCCAAAAGACATGCACTAGCCGTACTCGAGGCTTACTCCAACTACGAGTGAGCTGGAAAGCAGGATTGGCAAACCAGAGACCCCTGGGACATGCACACCAACAAGAACCCTGGCACGTCTCCCGACACACCGGACCATCCTGAGGCTCCAGATGGCGGTAGGAGACTCCCGGCAGCGCGGAAACACAAACTTCACCCGCAGTGCAGGAGCAAAGGTGGAGACTGGGGCAACGGGAAGACATTGTCCCTTGGTGGACATAGCTGGCGAGTTAGCAATAACGCACAACTCACAACAGCGGCTCGATACCCTTCCAGAAACAAATACACACACATGCTAAGGCAGCAAGATAGATAGTGCATGCTACAGCTGTAAAATTGCACTGTATTACCTACCACTCGCGACTGAGGGGAAATCTACTTGGTGGATACCGGCATCTATGGCCTGATTGACCTTTCAAGTGGGGCACAACAGCACGCAAGCCTACAACAGTATGAGAGGACGGCCAGCCCCGCTCTGTGGCAAGGACTTGCATGGGGATCACAAATGCACCATACAGACGGTGACAGAGGCACGGTAGGCAATTGAAAACACTGCAACAATGTGCCTGCAAAGGCACGTACTGAACCCACAATAGTAATTTAATGCTGGCCACTGGGGTATACCCCCTTTCAACCTGGGACAGCCCCATTCTAGCACAGCAGCATCACGACAGTGCTGATACCAACAGGGGACACACTCCCACACAGCACAGATCCACACGCGACTGGGCTATCCATCTATGTCCTATACTCCTGCTAGGAGGCTGGGACCCCACTTAGCTCAAAAGGACTGCATTGACTCCTACAGGAGGATTGGTCTGCGTTAAACCACAACTAAATTGAGAAAAGGTGCAGCAATAAGGGTTGAAGCTGTCTGCTGTGGAGGAATATAGTACAACATAAGTAGACCTGCACCATATGGCAGTCACGTAGTGATGCAACACCAGTGTTGCAACGATTCAGAACGGCCTCGCCTGGGGTGTAAGAAGGTACGACAACAGGAATAAGCAAGAGATTTAGATAGGAGAACACACCCAGGAGAGGTACTGATAGATTCTTAACTGGAACAGCAGCGCTGGTCTGACCCCAGCGAGTGGAACCACCTGTTTGGGGCCTGGTCCGCTTGGGTTGTGCCACAGCAGGTATGAAGACCCAGGGACGAGGCCGCCAGACATCTACTCAAAGACCTATTTCCACCAAAATAAACAAGCCTAACACAGGCGCTGCACCGCCCCAATACTGCTTAGAGGCAGTCAAACAATGATGGCTCAGACAAGCAACTGGGTCCACCATCAAAGCGACTCCCCTGATTTATGACCAGGAGTGGCCTCCAATTGTTGACCCACTAGACATCCTGACATAGCAGATTGAAATCCCTGGACCTGATAGGATCCGGAAAAGCACAAGTCGATGGTGGGCTAGCGGGTAGCAACCTGCCAATCCACATTGCACCTTAAACTGAACACACTACCTCCACTCTGACCATACATATCTGGCTCAAAGAAATAGAACATCGGCCGATGCCCCACCCAGGACCACACCTCAACATAGTCAAAGATAAACCTAAGAAGATATCCACTCAAAGCAAAATGGACCAGTATGCCATGCCTGCACAAATACCCCTGTTAGCCCAGAGCAATCAGACAGCATGGCAGAAATAGAATATACCATCTCTGAAAGATGTCATGAATGCAATTGCCAACTCTCGTGCCTCCATGGAAAAAAAGATGGACGACATCAGCACAGATGTTTCACTCCGCAGACATGACCTGCAGAAGCTAACATCTCGCACAGGAGAGGCGGAACAGCATATATCTGAGGCAGAAGATGGGATTCGAAGCATGGAACAACAGATGTCCAGAGTCATGGCATGCTTGAAAACAATGGAGGAAAGGGTGGAAGAAGGGGAAGGAAGATTGTGACCCAATAACGTTTGCATCCTGGGCATGCCAGAGAAATAGGAAGGGCCGAAATTGAACTGTTCCTGGAGTTATGGTTGACGGACATGTTTGAGGCTAAAACATTCTCCAAATTATTCTTGATCGAACATGCTCATCGCATGTCAACTGGTCGACCAACACCTGGCGCACCACCATGTACAGCGATCGCAAAATTGTTGAACTACAGAGGGGAGGGAAGTTTGTAAAGGTTATTATTGTTCTCAAATCCACCAACCAGAGTATAAACATATCGTGTACCCCTGTACCTACCAATCTGACTTTCATACATGCATTGCTCTTCCAGCACTACCTCATGTAGAGGCGCACACAGATCAACCAGACAGCAATGGTCAGAGACAGTGGTAAAGTCTTGAAATTCCTGACATGGAACGTCAATGGCTTGGGCACTGGGATAAAAAGACGCCTAGTGACGCAATTCCTTAATAGGCACTCCCCTGATATTGTCCTCCTCACAGAAACACACCTAGCAGGCACAACATGCAACCTATTCCGATGCACAAATTATCGCATGTCGTTACATGCTGGCTTCTCCATGGGTTCCAGAGGGGTACTGATATTGCTACACAAGAGACTCACCTTCAAACTATCTAAAGTGATACAGGACACCAGAGGTAGATTTGTGTTAATACGAGGCTCGCTATGGAACAAAGCCCTTGCCATTTTGGCAGTATATGCCCACCGTCGCTGATCACTGAACTGATTCAGGACATCACACCTGTAATCACAGCCCACAATTCTGACATCTGTGTAATGGGTGGCGGGGGGACTTCAATGATGTTATGGATGTAACAATGGACCGCACACACCTGCGGGACAGGAACCCTAAGACTAACACCAAACTTGCCACCTTTACCTCAGCACTTGGGCTGAAAGATATATGGCGAGACCTACATCCGGCAGATCGGAGATACTCTTACCATTCTGGAGTCCATGCCTCTCTCTCAAGACTGGATTACTTCTTCCTCCCAGCGGTAGACTCACATAGAGCAATTAGCGTGACCCTGCTTCCACAAGGTATATCTGACCACTAGCCCCTGATGATGGTACTGTTAACGAGTAGACCACTTCCCCCCCCTTCATGACATTTAAATAGCTACTACCTTGGTTTACCAGAACTTATTGAACATATCCAGGGGACAACAATCACATATTTTTAATTGAATACCGGAACAGTAAACAATCCTGCGACGTTATGGGAGGCATATAAGCCAGTTCTTCGAGGAGAGATTCTCTCCTGGACTTCGGCCCACAGGAATGCTCACCAACAAACAGTGGTTGAAGCAGAGCGGGAAGTTCTGCAGAGAAAAGCTGAACCCATACCTAGTGGGTCGCCTGGCACACATCAATCGCACTTAGTAGCCAGGGAATGCTTTTGTAATGTCGCTCTAGAGAGCGCTAAGCATGCACATTCAGAGATGCTCACAAGATTGGACGAATCTGGGAACAAGGCTGGTAAGATTCTAGCTTGGCTGGAACATAGGGATGCTGGTCATCGGCATGTCAGTTAAATTAAAACACCACAACTGGAAGATATTGCTGAGAGTTTTGCCGACTATTATGCCAACCTATACAAAGCCCCAAATGCACCTGTCGGCACTACCGTGCTAGACAATACATTGCTCTGTTCTGCGCCAACACAGAAAACACTCCTGGAAAGTGATATTGTGGGGGAGGAAATTGTGACAGCAATATCGCAATTACAGTCGGGGAAAACACTGGGACCCAACAGGTTTCCAATGAAACTGGGAGTGAATGAGATGACCCCACACCTGCTCAAAATGTTCCGACATTATAAAGAACAAGGGATCCTATCACTTGACCTATGCACAGCCATCATAATTGTCGTCCCGAAACCAGATAAACCCACAGTGCTGTTCAGCTCATACAGACTTATCTCTTTAATCAACAGAAAAACCAACATTTTGGCAAAAGTCCTTGCAAACAGATTTCAGGCGGTCATATCCTGTCTGGTCCACCCGGACCAGTATGGATTTATGCCACAAAGGTCCACATGCATGAATATCCACAGACTCTACCCAATACTGGAAAAAGCTTCCACCCTTCAAGACCCTCTGGCACTGCTAGCAGTTGATTTTGAGAAGGCCTTTGACTCTGTTTTATGGGAGGCCCTCTGGGAGATCATGTTGCGAATGGGATTTGGAAAATCCTTTATGGGATGGGTCCGACTCCTGTACGAATCCCTAGTGGCAGAGGTCAGGGTGAATGGGTGGCCCTCACAATTCTTTCAACTGGGGAAGTGAATGTGACAGGGATGCCCCCTATCTGCACTACTCTTGACATTAATCATCAAACCCCTAGCCATACTACTGCGTCAAACGAAAACATTGAAGGGTTTTCGCTGGCCTGATGGAGTAGAGGATAAAGTATCCCTGTACGCAGATTACCTCCTGGTATATTTAGGAGATCTGACTCGCTTTTGCCCAGAATTTACCAAGATACTTGAACAACATGGGTCTTTCAGTGGGCTAAGAGTTAACTGGAGCAAATCCATCCTTTTCCCAGTCAAAGGGGTGATGCAGGCAATCCCTCCACAATGTCTGTATCGCATTGAAATAGAGCACTTTCATTATCTGGGTATCCGTATCACAGCAGATTTCTCAGAGTATATAACCAGGAACTTGCACCAGATCACAGAAAGGTTTACTGTCAGATGTTAGACACTGGGTGCTGTTCCCATTGACACTGCAAGGCCGCGCTCTTTAAATGCTAGCTCTACTGCGTTTTCTATACATCCTCCAGAATGCCCTGCTCCGTATACCAGACCTGGAATTCCATAAGATTGACAGCATCCTTAGAACACTGATATGGGGTGGAGGGCACTCACAAATTGCATTACATACACTACAACAATCCATCTGGGCTGGGAGGATGGCATTGGGCTACCACACCTGCGATCCTATTATTGGGCCAGCCAAATGGCAGTGATCAACGATATCTTGCATGGAGACAAAGAGCTACCCCCCGTTCGAGCGGAGATCACCGCGATGCAAGGCATATCCCCACTTATGTGTCTTTATCAGAAGCTGTCAAAACCCCGCCCCCATACAATGACAGCTCACATTACGCTAATATGGAGAGATGCCCACAAATATATTAGCTGGCATAAAAAGATCACCCTGGTGTAAACACTACGGAGAAACAGCAATCAACCCGAACTAGACAAACTACCGGCATGGCCAGGTTGGATATCGGTGGGTATAACAAAAATTGGAGATGTAATTGCAGAAGGCAAGCTGACTCCCTCTGAGGATATATCTGAACGATTTGGTCTCCCCGCTACAGAACACTATCTCTACCTCCAACTAGCGCATGCACTGCACACATACCTTCCCGAATTATTGAATATGCCAGAGTGTACACCGAGAAGAATATAGTGATAGAGCATATACCCGACAAAATTACTTCTGTCATGTAGAAAGTCATATCCTCCTTTGCCACATCTGAACTATATGTAACTTAAAGCTCAAATGGAAGAGGGATGTCGGAGTGATACAGTCCCAGGACTGGTTGATGGCACTGATGTACCCACGGGAGACCGTGATCTCTGCAATACTCTGACACAACAGAAAATACTACATGTACTAGCCCTGAGTCGCATTGTATCGATGGAATCATGCCACAGAACCCAATTGCCTGCGCTGTCAGCAGGAAGAGGGCACTTTCAGTCATATACTGTGGGAATGCCCCCGGATACAAGAATACTGCGACAATGCTGCAATAAATTGTCCACGGTCTTGTGACACACCAGCCCAAGAGATCCTAAAAGAATGCTACTGGGTATTGAGGATGAGAGGGATACAACATGCTTTCAGAAACTATTCCTCTCCACGACCACGGGACTGATTAAACGCAATATAGCCAAACTATGGGGGTCCAATGTTGCTCCACTTTTTGGACAATGGGTGGCGGACGTAAACATCTGTATGTTAATGGAGCAGCGAATATATACAGCCAGAGGGTGCCCTGGTGAAGCAAAAAAGATTTGGCAGAAATGGGAAGATGCAAACGAAAGTAAGCTTGTTGGAGTAATGCAATGAACAATGTATGGAAACATGTCAGGGGTTGATATGATATATTATACTAATGGATGGAATTGATTTTGTTTGTTTTATTATGCTGTGATGAATGTGTATGTTCTATCACATATGTTTCAAAAACCAATAAAATGCTTTATCAAAAAAATAAACGGTAAGCCAAGAATAGACCTGGTGCACCCTAAATCAGTGTTTCATCATCATGTGCTATTTTATCTACAATACCACACACTTTGCCTTTTTGGCAGTATCTCAGAACACACTTATGTAAACTGAATACTATTATTCATATAAACAGCCCCTGAAAAGGACCCTATTCACAGTGACCAGTTTTGTTTTTGATTTTACCACATGTGATAAAGTGAACACCTGCCTGGGTTAAAATTAGTTCACCACTTGTTTTGCATCAGTGCTATGTGGATGACACTCAGCTCATTTTCAGGCTTCCCTCTGCCACCTCTTCCTCTTCTCATCTCTGTCTGTCCACCATCCAGGAGTGGTGTGCAACCAATGATCTCGGCCTCAACGCCAATAAGACAGAAATTCTCCTCATCGGCACACCTGCACCCTCCTTTCCTGTCACTCTCTGGCCAACTTCCTGCTCCCACCTGTGAGGCTAAGAACCTCGGGCCATCTACGACTCCACACTCTGTTTTTTCCTCACATTTCTGATGTCTCTAAGAAGTCACACTACCAGCTGCACCTCCTCAGAGGTATTCTCCCTTCCCTCTCCTTCCCCCAGAAGCTCACTGTCTCTAGAGCTCTGGTTCTCTATAGGCTGGTCTACTCCAACATCCTCTTTCTAAATCTGCCTGCTTCTACTCTCCGCACTCTGCAACTCATCCAGAACAGGACTGTGAGACTGGTCCTTGGCCTCAAGCCCTGGGATCGTATCTCTCCAGCACTGAAATCTCTTAATTGGCTCCCAGTGGCTGCAAGGATTAAATTCAAGACCCTCTGCATTGTCCATTGTCCACAAGGCTTTTTGGGGCCCGAGTCCACAATACCACAAACCCTTCCTCCTTAAATACCTTCCTACTTGAGCTCTTCGCCCCTCCACCGCCAACTCCCTCAGGGTCAGCCGCTTCTCCAAGCAACGAGTTGGTGGTAGATCTCTTTCCTCGGCTGCGGCCTCCCTCTGGAACAGGCTCCCTGCCTCTCTGAAACTTGAGGAGAACCATCTTCGGTTCCGGAAGCACCTCAAGACCTTCCTCTTTGCTTCTGCCTTCGCTCTTCCTCTCCCCTGTTAATCTGTCTGCTTCGGCATCGGGCACCTGGTTACCCTCCGATTATCGGGCCCAGGTCCCTGCCCATCGAGCCACACACCTGCCCTGCCACCTGGCAACCCTTGCACTTGGGTCTATATTTGCAAACCTACAGTCCCCTTACCTGCACTTTTTAGACACCCCTAGTCTGTGCTTTAACCTTGCACTTGCCACCTGCTAGCTGCACTACCAGTTGCTGTTTTATCCCTTGTTCAGCACTTTCCCCCTTCCCTCTCCCCTGCACTTGCACCTTCTCAATGTCACTGGGCCTAGTAAGATCGTTGTTTTTGTCCTCCCTTGTTCCCCTCACTTGCATCGTCGTGCTCTGAAACACTTGTGTATGAGCGCGATACAAATAAAATATCATATCAGTGTGTTTGCCAAAAAAACACAAACCAGAACACATAATAAGTAGACTGAGGCTACATTGTTTTTCTTGTGCTTTTTAAAAAGATTGAAATGTATGTAATATACAGACATATGCAATGCACTGTGGTATTTT
Organism: Ambystoma mexicanum; assembly: GCF_040938575.1. Classification (NCBI taxonomy): domain Eukaryota; kingdom Metazoa; phylum Chordata; class Amphibia; order Caudata; family Ambystomatidae; genus Ambystoma; species Ambystoma mexicanum. The sequence continues at coordinate 989,937,270 of NC_090923.1, forward strand.
GCATGATATCCCTTGTGATTCAAAATGAACATAGATGAAAGCACATACATTTCATTAGAAAGAGTCCCCACAGTAAATAGCTTTTCTCATAACCAGCTACAAATCCCCTCTTTGCAATAAATGCCAAGAGTTCTGCTAAAACTGTCCTTGGAATTCGCTACTTATCTCGGCAGTCTATAAGCTTTTTACATCACACATGAAAAATAGCTGTCAATGTTTATAAATGTGAACACACTCTTCTAGGCTGCGACTGTCTGCCGAATACTTACTTAAAGATACCTTTTAAATAGAGCAATTGCTCTGCGCAGCACCTAAAATGAATTACCTACGTTTGTTAATTCAGGACAACATTCGCAAGCCTACAACTGCCTGTAAAATATTCTTGTAAAAATCATTCATTCACCTCGCACCTCAATTTACTAGAACCTCACCAAAGATGATGCTTGATTCTGTGAGCCCCCAGTACAGCAAAGTCAGGATTTTTCTCTACACCCAGGAGGTGAGAATCTCTCTTCCCCATGTGCTTGGACAGAGCCCGCACAGGAGATGTCCTTATCTGCTTCACTCACTTATCTGCATGAAAGAACTCCACAAAGTCTTTTCCCCTGCCTGCCTGCCTGCCAGCGAATGCAGCACACACCCAGTGGCAGCCAAGATCTGAGAGCCCAGCCTACTGACAGACAGCTCTTTTTAAACCCTCTGTCTGAGACCTTCCATGAATGTATGTTTACTTACATAAAATGTAATAAAATACCGCCTTTGAAAGTGATGTCCTGTGCCAATCATAACCACCTCCCTTTAACAAGACAACTAACTAGAATGGGTATCAGGTAATAATATCGCCATATATATGGTCGCCGTAAATAATATCGCCGGGAAAATGTTGTGGCGATATTATTGAGGTGACCATATATATGGGGACAGGGGCAAAAAAATAAAAATAAATAAATTAAAAAAAAGAAATAACAAAAGGTTTGGGGGTTGCGGGGGTGTCCCCCGCATGTTCCATGCAATAATGTTGCCACAAAAAACGGCCATTTTTCGGCGATATTTTTGCATGGCGAGATTTTTGTGGCGACATTATTACATGGAACCCTAGAATGTTCTAGACACACATGAACAGCTTGCACCATTAGAAGGCAGCAACAGATGAAGTGTTATATTTCTCTGCACTGTTTTCCTGTTCAGAAAATGAACAATGGGTTTACTTTGAGTAAAAAAAGGGCCCTATATGCCGCAGCTCGCATTCCTCGTATTTTCTCTGCAAGAAAACAGCCTTTCATTTCTCACGTTCATTTCCTTCTGTGCTCTCCAAACACATTGCACAGGCTGTGTTTGCCATCTCATTTAGTGCATCGCAATTTGCACCAAAGAGCTATGGACTGAGTTGCCTTTAACAGTAGTAATGGGATAGATTAGTGGGTTTAAGGGCATTAGTAACATTAGAAGGTGTTAGCTTTTATTCTTCATTGCAACTCAGTTCATATTGAACCATGCTGTATTGTCCAAATTGAAAAGAACATCTTTTATGGTAGCAAATTCAACATCCCCCTTTTTGCTGGCATGTGCTTTGTGCATTTATAATACTGACACACTAGATTCAGTACAGAGCCTCACACTCTTGTTCACAAATGGGATCGGTTTTCATCTTTGTTGCAATCCGGGGCCTCCTTTCTTCCTACTCTGTCTAAGCTTGATAAGCTTCCCTTCCACATCATCCTCCCTTGGATAGGTAGGGAAATACGAAGATCGGATGACGTCCTGCTTCCATTGACGGCTGTGCAGAGAGGGGCAATGGCCAGTTGGGAATAGCATTGCAGCTCAGAGCAATACATGAAAAGTTCCCTGTGTATAGCGTAGGCTCGTGCCATCGACATATTAAAAATTAAATGGCTGTCACATACAACACGTAACCGAGGCAGAGGCCAGGGTAACGCAGGCAGAGGCGAGGTTAATACAGGCAGAGGCGAGAGCAGAGCAGTTTCAGTCCCCCGCTTGCCTCCATGGGCGTAATTTTAGAGGGGACAGGGGTGTTTGTCCCCCCTCACCCCAAATTTCATGGCACACCATTTTATCCCCATTCATTTAGCTGGGGAAACTTTTCAGCAGATGTCATGTCCCCCCCAGCATTTTCAGCAAAGGTACTCCACTGCTTGCCTCCTCTTCTCCATGCCCCCTAATGTGGGGGTCGCAGAGGGAGAGGGGCGCAGGGAGGACCGTTGCTGTATTAATAACATGGCTCCCCCATGGCAGATTGCTGGACTCCAGCAATCTGCCATGTGGGAGCTGCGGTATTAATACAGCACCGGCAGAGCAGTTTTGGTCCCCCGCTCGCCTCCTCTCCTCCATGCCCCCTAATGTGGGGGTTGCAGAGGGAGAGGGGCAAGGGGGGGACCGGTGCTGCATTAATAACGCCATTAATAAAATCTGCCATGGGGAAGCCGCGTTGTAAAAAAACACCGGCAGGGCAGTTTCAGTCCCCTGCTCGCCTCTTCTCCTCCATGGGGCATGGGGTGGGGGAGTGAAGCTGCAAAAAATTAGTTGCCCAAATTGCACACCACTTGTTAAGAAAAAAAGAAAGTATTGCTTAAGGTGGTAAAGACATTTTAGAAGTATAAAGGTGCAGGGAAGAAGACAACAACCCTGGCACAAAAATTGTAAATACAAAAAAGTCACAAGAAATGGTCTCCAAGAGTAAAAGATATTCCCGTCCCCTGCACACTAGGATACTTCTTCAGAGTAAATTCTCGAAAGAGGTAAGGATCATTAGAGCAGAGAGGGTAACGATCATCACAATATGATAAATTTGAATTAAATATATAGCAGGGGACCGAAACTGCTCTGCTGGTGTTGTTTACAACGCGGCTCCCTCATGGCAGATTGCTGGAGCCCAGCAATCTGCCATGGGGGAGTTGCGTTATTAATACAGCACTGGCAGAGCAGTTTTGGTCCCCTGCTCGCCTCCTCTCCTCCATGCCCCCTAATGTGGGGGGCTGCAGAGGGAGAGGGGCGCAGGGGGGACCGGTGCTGCATTAATAACGCAGCTCCCCCATGGCAGATTGCTGGGCTCCAGCAATCTGCCATGGGGGAGCCACGTTGTAAAAAACACTGGCAGGGCAGTTTCAGTACCCTGCTCGCCTCTTCTCCTCCATGTGGCATGGAGGAGAGGAAGCGAGCAGGGGACCAAAACTGCTCTGCCGGTGTTGTTTACAACGCGCTCCCCCATGGCAGATTGCTGGAGCCCAGCAATCTGCCATGGGGGAGCTGCGTTATTAATACAGCACCGGCAGAGCAGTTTTGGTCCCCCGCTTGCCTCCTCTCCTCCATGCCCCCTAATGTGGGGGACGCAGGGGGAGAGGGGTGAAGGGGGGACCGGTACTGTATTAATAACGCAGCTCCCCCGTGGCAGATTGCCACGGGGGAACCGCGTTGTAAATAAAGGGGTCACTTACTTCTCAAGGGCGGCGGCAGCAGGAGCAAGGAACACAGGACACCACAATGCAGCCTGGACACGCGATCCAAATGCAGGAAAGCGCGCGTTCAGGCTGCGTTTATTCCCAGTTTCATGCCCACGACCCCAGCACATCGGACTGGCTGAGCATGTGCATGGGAGCCAGTGGCTCCCCATTGCACATGCTCAGTGCAGTGCAGCAGGGGAAGAAAAAAAAGAAAAAAAAAGAAAAAAAAGCGTTACTCTTCTTCTGCGCCAGGCATCATGCGCCCAGGCATGGTGGCGCGCCCCACAGATTGAAGACCTCTGCAGTGAGATGCGTCTCTTGTAGCATCGTTACCCCAAACCCCTTTCAACTTAGATACAAAGCCACCCTGACCCACTTAACATAATTGTTCAATCCCCCATCATTCCAGGAGGACTCTCTCAGCAACTCAGCCATTTAACCATTCCTTGACCTTGCCCTCTCTGTCGCAGGCACCCAGAGCCCCCTCTTCCGCCCTCTCCCCATCCCCCCTGTGAAACTCCTGACTTCTTCCGTCATGTAATTCTAAACTGTGTTGTGACCAAAACAAACTGTACTGAATTTGAACTAACCACCCATCAGAACCCATCTGTAGAGGTGTAACTGCCAATTATCCCACCCCCTCTTGTGGAACCCGACAGCTGCGTACCGCCCAGTATCTGCAATTTCTACCAAGTAACAAAAGGACAAGTCGTGTAGGCCAGAGTCCTAGATCAAAGAAATAGAAATCCAACGTAACATGCTACTCCCCTGCACTTGCCACCTGCTGGCCGCACTACCTGTTGTTGATCCAGTGTACCGCACTTGCCCCCCCTGGCACTTTTGCCCCACCCCTGTCCCCTGCATTTGCGCGATCTCAGGAGTTTTCTATACACACATTATACCACTTCATCTCAGCTGTCATCTCTTTCACTCTTATTGAGCAGGTATTGCCTAAATCCTCCCCAGATGTCGTTTGGCCGATTTGTTAAGGGTAGTAAGCTAGAATAGACTTCTTCATTATCATTTGCCCAGGTCATATCACTCACCCACTCTTGCATCGAGGGGGGTTTCCTGCTCTTCCAGCGCATCAGTATAGCCCGCTTAGCCAGCAACAGGCTAGATTGAGGAGTCTGTGCCAGACAGGGTTCATTTTGCATACAAAGCCCAATAAGCATGCTCCCTGTTCCAACTCTATGGGTTGGTCCTCCATCTCCTCCAAACGCTTTACACACATTAACCCAGTACTCATTGAGCACTCCACAAAAACACAACATATGAAGGGAGAGAATGCATACCTCATACTTGGGTGTGAGGGTGGCTCACAGGGAAACCCATCCCACATTGTCGCTAGTGCAGAACGCAGTCTAAGATACTGTAATTTCTGTAACAGAGTGCCGCTGATAGATACCTTTATGTCATCCTAGCTAATAAATTGACCATCACGGAATAGGTCTCGGAAGTGGTGTATGCCCATGCCCCGCCAGTGTGTGGCCAGATCCATGTCCTGCGATGGGGGCAGGTATGGCGTGCCCCAAAAAGGCATACCGGGATTATACATTGTGGTATCCCTAGGGTGACAAACTAGCCTGATCCATTTTCAGATGTGTGACCAGGACATGGTCCATTTGGTTATCGCTCCTTGACCTCCCTTTGGCTAGCTCGTGTAGGAGGTATGCAGAATCTCTCCCCTGTGTCTCCAATGCCACATGAGACACGCCGGGTCCACCCTCCACGCAATACACCGCATAATAAGCCTGTGCGGCCAGGATGGACAATTCGTAGTCAGGAGCCGCCAGCCCCCCCCCCCCTGCTCACATGGCATTGTTAGATGCTTCCATCTCGCTCACGCCTGCCCCTTCCATACAAACGTTGAACATGCACCTTGTATTCTCGAGAGGAAGGTTCTTCCCGGCCACAATGGTACCATGCTGAACATATAGTTAAAATGATTATACTCCCTAAACTGTTCTAATGCTAGCCGGCCCATTAGAGAGATAGCGAGATGGTACCAGCGGTCAATCTTGGCGCAAAGTGCATCCGCCAGGTCGTCATAATTAAAGGAGTGCACCAGTTGAGCTGTACGCGCTATTTCAACATCCAGGTATTTCACTCATTGGGGTGCCCATTTAAGTCCGTACAGATTGCTAGGTTCTTCGGTCACGTCCGTTAGCGGGAATATCTCCGATTTGTTAGTGTCACGTCCATTAGCGGGAATATCTCAGTTTGTTAGTGTTCAATCTGAGTCCCGAATATTCCCCAAATTCCCGTACCGCTGCCAGTTCTCTCTGCAGGTATTTCCCAGGCTCCCTCACATACAGCATGATATTGGCTGCGTAGAGAGCTATCAACTCCACTCTCCCAGCTATAGTGATCCCTCCCTGGGCATGCCGTGCTCTTAAGAGGTCAGCCAGCAGCTCTATCACCAAAGCGAATAGTAATGGGGATAACGAGCATCCCTGCCTAGTACCCCCCACTAGTCCTAGGATTGAGGATAGCGTCCCGTTGACACACACCCTCGCATACTGTTGTGTATATAGAATGCGAACCCATTTGATGAAATATGGGCCGAATCCATAGTTGTGCAGCACTCTAAATAAGAAGGGTGTCCGGTCCAGTTGAGTCTTCCTGCAGGAGTGATGCTGGCCCACCAGACCCCCCTAGTCTGCCTGCCAAACAGCCTCAATATTGATATAACTACCTAGCTGGCAAACTCGAGGGGAAAGGGGAATTGGAGAAAATAAAAAGCAGATCTTCAGTGGCACCACTGTCACCCTATCGGCTGGACTGGAAGTCTGTGATATCTGAGAGAATCTAAAAGATAACAGCCGATTACTACCTGCACTACTAAACTCTACTAGATTCCTAGAAATCTACATCCAATCCCTCAATACCTGCTGCTATGCTTTATTGCTGGTAGGCACTTGTCAATCTGCAGCAGCCAAACCTGGCGTCTTTATTCAGTCCTCGCTTCTTCAGTTGAAATTCTAAACTCCTTCTCAATAGTTCAAGCTAGCTTCTTCCTTTCACTTTTGTACTTCTGCTGCTGCTTGCACTCGGTATTCAGAAATTCTGTTTTTGCTTTTATATTTATTTTTGCTTCAAATAACTATTTACATGAGATTCCTTACTTGTAGACTTAACTTCTACTGTTTCTACTCCCTGACGGTACTCTCTCACTTGTAAAGTGTCTTCACTTGCCACTTCCAAACGCTGAGCTGAAATCCTGTTTTTTGCTTTCACACTGGCTGCGTTGTCGCTTCGCTGAAGAGATGACTGCATTCGGTTGAAACCGTTCCTTCAGAGAAAACGCGGCACGCACCCAACGTCTTGGGTCCTTTCCTCTGCGCTGTCCGATGGGATACGCGCAGAGGCTCGAATTATTCTGGAGCTAACAATACGAAGTTAGTATTTTAAATATTAGTACTCAAAAACATTTAATGAATGCGAAAAAGCTGCAGACCGCAGCAGTAGTTAGTTTAATTAACGTGGTGAAACAGAGTGAGATGAACCGCCTAATCTCTCACGCTTGCATGCACACGCACATACGCCGGCTGACTGTTCGCTGCTCTAACTTCGATCTCACAGCATTTTCAATGTCGCGCCGACTGAAAACTTGTCAAACTCAATATATACAGTTCAACACCACAAAACTCTGTTACTTTAAAGCAATATTTCGAAAGTTACTTTAGTTTTCTATAAAGACTTTGCTTTCTTCATCTGTGGTTTCTGTTTCTCGTTCCTTATACAGCTTGCACTCTTCAGAAGGTCTTCCTGTAGCTTCACCTTAGATCAACTTCTGAAAAGTTTGATTTTCTTGGAAATCTATATAACTTATTTACAGAGCTAAGAAACTGCAACCTGCTCCATGAGCAACTAGAATGAAAAGCAGTTTAGAATTCCTTGCAGAATTCCAAACTACCTCACAATCAAGCATAGCCAATCAATGCTGCTGATCCTGACGTCCATCTTGCCCTGGGGAAACAAAGGCTTCCTGGAAGTCTCATTAAGGAAGATTATCTCACAAGCCAAATCTAAGATCATTCAAAACTAAAACCCATTTTCCTAACTCAGACTCAAATTAACTACTGATCAAAACTCCTACACCTCCAGTTAAAATGTTTAGGTAAAATGCCACACTGTGGAAGCCTAAATGAATCTTTTAGATGTGTCCTGTAATGAGGGAATCCGACCATGCACTGTGGAACCCTCACAAAGGGCCAGTACACAGTGTCAAATGCCTTCTGCATATCTAGGGCTATTGCCGCTCCTATAGTGTCTTTCGGGATTCTTGCTAATATGTTATAACATGTCCGTATGTTAGATGCCGTAGATCTGCCATGCACGAATCCCGCCTGGTTCACATGCATCATATATGGCATCAGTGGGTAGTGGGTTCAACCAGGTAGACAGTATCTTTGCAAATCTCTTTGCATCTGTATTGGTGAGGGCCAATGGGTGATCCACAATCCTCCGCCGGCTTTCCCATCTTCAATAGTAAGGTAATGACCGCCTCACGCGTCGTGCCCTGCAGCTTGCCGGTATCCATGGCTTCGGTCCACATGAAGAGGCGATGGGGAGCCAGCACATCCATGAACTCCCTATAAAACTCTGCACCCAGCCCGTCCGAGCCCAGAGCCTTCCCGCCCAGGAAGATTTTTTATAGCTTCTTTTATCTCGTGCAGAATTATCGGTGCATCTAGGACATCTCGAGCTTCCCCCGACAGGGGCATTGCGGGTATTTTGGCTAGGTAACCATCAATTTCACTGTTTATGGCTACACATTGAAGGGAGTACAATTTAGCGTAGAAGTCATAAAACATGCCACTGATGATCTCCTGCTTTGTGACCACCACCCCATCACTCCTGGCAACGCACAGGATGTTCGTGCTCCCCCTCTCGCTATGTACCATGTGTGCCAGAAGCTTGCCCGGACTTTCTATTCCCAGTATGTGTATTCTGCTGCTGGCCTGTCAAAATAGCGCAGCTCCCCGTCTGCTGCCGCACGGAATTCGTCTAGTGGTGTTTTAATATCAGTGCTAATCTGTGCTGTCAGGGTGGTTGCATATTCGGATTGCAGCCTGGCCAGTGACTCTTCCCTCCTCCAGAGTTCCCTACGTATGTCTCAGAGTACTCCTAGCCCTGTGGAAATGGCGATTCCCCGAATGTAGACCTTGAACGCTTGCCATAGGACCACCTGTTGGGTTACAGATCCCTCATTGTTCTCAAAGAACTCAATGGGCCTCATTACAACTATGGGGGTAGCCGTGCTGGTAATTACCGGCACGGCTGCCGCCAGAGTTGTTTTTTACCAGCACCTCAATGGGGATTTACCGGGGCATTCCAGCCCCGACAGACCCGGTGCATCCAACATGCTCTGCTTGCGGGTGCCGGTGCATCTGACAGGTCAGACCTGGCGAGTGAAAAGGCACCTGCAAACAGAACTCTTAGTTTAGTAGCTTACTGGCACTGTTACTACCAAACCGCAAACTTGTAATGAGGCCCAATGACATGTTGCGACAGGCTGGTTCTAAATACGGGATCAAGAAGTGCTGGTGCTTTGAACCGCCAAGGTGCTTTCTGTGGGGCTCCCTCTGGGATATCTAACAGCAGGGACACAGGTGGGTGGTCTGATAGTGTTCTGGGCAGTATCTTGGTTTCCGTCACCCAACACAAAACTGTGAGATACCAACCAGAGGTCTATCCTGGAGTGCATGTCGTGGACCAATGAGTAAAAGGTGTAGACCCCATGAGTCCCGTGTAATGAGCGCCAAGCATCTTTTAAACCCAGGTCCGCACTATGTGTATGTATTGTACGCGCTGCTCCAGTCAGGGATTTAGGCGTGATCGATGTTCTATCTAGGTCCACATCTAATATGGTATGCAAGTCCCCTCCACATATGACTTGAGCAATCGGGTACTTAGCACATTTCCAAAAGACCTCTGCATAATACTCTGAGTCGTCTAGGTTGGGACTATATACATTAATCAGTATTTCTTCAACACTGCCTAGTTTCCTGTGCACAACCACATATCTACTGCCTCTCTCATGTATAGGGTAAATGGTAACGATCTATGGATCAGAATCATGACTCCCTGGGTCCTTGTAGAGTAGGTGGTGTAAAAACAGTGCTCACCCCACCCAATGGCGCACCTGTGTGCCTGGTGGTCTAGTAAATGTGTTTCTTGCAGAAATAATATCTGGGCACTTTGTTTACGTATGCCATTACTTTCCTCATCTAACAGGCATACCAAGTCCACTCACGTTCCAGCTAAGTAACTTTATCCACATCAACCCCTTGTCAGCCATCATCTCTCATACGTCCTTGTATCACCTTCACACTTCTGTGTATTCTACCAGCATTGCAGTAACCTGTTGCAGTCAATCTGTGCATTTTTGTAACTTTTTCTCCCCAACTCCCCTTATCTGCCCTCTCCCCCACCCTCATAGTTCCCCGAACTTCAACTATGCATGTCCCTTTGCCCTCCCCCTTTTAACTAACTATGCACTTGCATTGTGGGAGACCATTGCAGTGGCGGTCGTGGTCCCGGAACATTGCATTAACGCCTTGTCCGGTCTGTATTTCCTTACATCACATAGTAACGTTACAACACACATAATTAATTACTTCAGTCTGTAGGCCATTTGCAGTCTGTCCCAGGCCCCCAAATCTGCTGGCGGCGCTACATGCTAATCACCTTGTGTATCTATAGGCCTCGGCCAATTCTTTAGTTCAACATAGAACAGCCAGTGCCGCATTCTTAAATAGGAATTCTCAAAGTGTTCCGGGGGTTGTGGGGTTGTAGTTGCCCCTTGCCTGGTGCATCCTACCAACCAATTGAGACCATCACAGGAGTAACGCTGCCCCCATGCCTTACAGTGACCCAAGTCTGCGTCCCTCCTCCATCCCCTGTTGTGTGTCAGCCACTGGGATCGGCGCCACCTCAATCCGTCATTCTCATGGTCACATTTGCTGAACTCATTATAGCGGTGATGGCCTACTTACACAGCGGGTGTAACGTCCTCTCCCGCGGCCTGGCTCAACCCACAGTCATTCTTCTTTTACTACAGGTGGCTGCTTATCGGGCAGGGGGATGTTAGCTTCTACAAAAGTAGCTGCTTCATCTGGAAATGTGAAGAAGAAGGTTTTATTGTTGTATTGCATGCGCAACCTGGCTGGATATAGCATTGCGTAAGGTATCTTGCGTTCTCTCAGCAGTTTCTTCACTCCAGTGAACGTTCGCCTTTCTTGCTGAACTGCAAGGGTGTCATCAGGGAAAATACGGATCACACTGGACCCCATCTTTAGTTCTTCCTTGTCTCTTGCGGCTCTTAATACCATGTCCCTGTCTCTGTAGTTCATAAGCCGTGCTATTATCGGCCTGGGGAAGGTGCCCGGTTTAGGTCGTGCAGCCAGGGATCTGTGTGCTCGTTCAACTACAAACATTGTCGACCAGCCTGGGTCCCCCAGTAGTTCTTTTAATAGCTCTTCAACAGCAAGTTCCATTGCTCCCATCAAGGCGTCCTCGGGCACCCCTATAATATGTATGTTGTTTCAACGAAATCTCACCTCCAGATCCTCGCACTTTAATTTGACAGTACTCAAATCTTTTGCCATGTTTGTCACCGTGTTCTGTAGTGCCTCTATGGCGTAATCTGGCGTGCCAATCCGCATCTCTGCTTCTGTGATGCGTGGAGTGGCTTTTTCCAACTGGGTGTGGATTGTTGTGATATTGACATTGATACCATCAAGCTTGTCATTTTTGAATGCAAATCCTTGTTGCATTGAGGTAAAGACGCTCTGTAGATCCATGGTGACTGGAGCTAGTATTGATGTTGATGAGTCTGGGCTGTCGGTTCCTTTGTTCCCCGTGTTGCTCGATTTGGTGGTTGGTTTAGCGAATTTGTCCATTGCTCCACAATCCAATCTCACAGGGGTAGTAGTGCCTTTTGTTCATAGATTGAGGCCCACTGGGGGTGAAGTGTTCAGGTGAGAGCACGTGGGGGCAAATGCTATGCCGCTTGATCATCAAGGGGGCCCCCTGCGGGTCAGCACATGCAGGTCACATAATGCGTTCAAGCGCTGGAACGGTCTCCTCTAGCTTGGTTCCTTAGTGATTTCATTTGGCTGTTCGCTCATTAGTTCCTGCCCGTGTTGGGTGCCCTTTTATGGGCCTGCTGGTGTCACCATTCCAAGAGCACTTGGGTAGCGTTCGTGGCCCGGGACTGGGGCAATGACGTATGCTGTGTTCTGAGTCTTGTAATCTATGGTCATGCCGCGTTGCAAATATGCCCACACTCTAAAGTTCGGAACGTTCCTCCCCCATGCTTCTCTTACCGTGTATGCAGCGTCCTCTGTCACGGCGAGCGCTGGGAGTTATGGAGGGAGGCTGGGCAAGAGTCAAGGTGCCATCCGGCTGTGGTGTGGGAGCGCTGTTGTCTGATCGTGCGCCAGGCCACCTCCGCCCATCGACATCCCTGCTGGTGGCCTACCACTCGGAGGCCCCGGAGCACCTTCCCTGTAGACTTCCCGCGTACGGCAATCTGGGGCTGGTGATTCTGCCACACAAGTGGGTTAGGGGTGTGGCATCTGCAGCCTCCTCCACCCGCCCACGGCTGCTTACAACGCTGCTGTGTCTGGAGCAGGTCGGATGGACCGACCGGGTGCAATATTTAAAGTTTAACCTCCAAAGTCTTGTACTTAGTCTCGGCGTCCATGTAGCTCCCCATTAGGAAGCGTTTCGAAGAGAGTGGCGTTCCTCGTTTCAAAGGCCTTTGCACCTGGATGAGAAGCGGACGTATCTTCAGATCTATCGGGACGATTTGCACAGTTTTTGGACATGGAACGCTCAGCAATCTCATACGCAGTCCTTCTCGATATGATGAAAAACCCAGACAGATTTCAGCTAGTATTTTTCCCGGGAGCTGGGCTCGCCACCAGAGCTCACACAAGAGCTTGCATTCAGCTACGTGCGCAACAGTGCCCTCCCATTGGCACAATCTCAATGTCACTTGGCCTAGTAAGATCGTTCTCTGTCCTCCCTCTGTCCACCTCCCTTGCCTCATAGCGCCTTGAAACACTTGTGTATAGGTGCGTTATAAATGCCATTTTATACATCATACTCAACGTAGCCCCCAAAATATGACACCCTCTGGTATCCATGCATCCTATGCATCACATGCTTCTCAGCTTTCCTCCTCTTGACAGTGTGTCAGGTGTTTCTCTTGCCCACCATAGGTACCATCCCGTTAGGGTCCATCCAAGCATTCACCTCCTGCGGAGCACCGAAAAACAGGGCCTTTAATTTATTTATTGTGTGATTCAGTTAAATCAAACTTTACACAGTTGCCCAATCAAAATACAGAAATTCTAAAGCCACGCTCCATCTATCCTGCTTGATTTGGGAGAAATTGGAGGGCCAGTTCTGGAGGAGGGTGCTGAGGCTCCCAAATAGCTTACCAGTTTGTGTGATCAGACAGGAGCTCAGATTCCAATCGTTAGAATCTATGGCACTGTGGAAGATTATGTCATTATACAAGAAATGTGCGGCAGATTCTACAACCTTGCTGTTTGCAATCCTGGACCTAGGTAAAGGGTTCCATGATAAGCATCTTCAGCTTTGGAGATTGAACGTGGAAAACATCTTAAAGAAGAAGAACATAGAGATGGAAATGCTGATGTTAAATCCTATAAAGGCAAAGATAAAATTGATGGCAGGGGATTGATATCTACCCAAGATCAATGTGAAAGCCTTAAACAAAAAAGACCACAGACAGCATAGAGGAAAGAACTAAATGTCCTTCCTAGATACCTTAAAAGAATTCCCATCCCCAAGGTATAGAGACCAATTGCTTAGATGCCGTTTAAACATCCTGGACACGAAGGAGGTGCAATGGTTAAGGAAAAGCTCAGGAGTGGAAAACACTCGGTGTCATTACTGTAAAAACAATGATAATGTTGAAACACCTATACATTTGATAACTAATTGTGAATCACTAAAGCAGATTAGAAGTGCCTTCCTGGAGGGTTCGAGTCGATGGGTGAAACCCTTAACCTAATGGAATGGTGGGGATGGGTGCTAGTAGGGGAACATACCAGAATGGTAATTGCTGTAATGAAAATGTTGGCATTTGTATTGCAACCAGTGCATAGATAGGAGGAAATGAAGTAAGTATTAAGGATGTGCTGTTGCGATAGGTAAAGAGTGACTATGGAAGGAATGTTCATGTTATAATGTTAAAGGTTTTTTTACATTGTTTTTACTTGCAATATATTGTGTTTGTTTGACTTTGAAACCAATACATTAAAAAAAACACAGAATACATGAAAAAAAGAACCATATCTAACAGATTAATTTTATAAAATGTTAAAAGCAATTTCAAAATTCATTACTGTAATTAGCAGCCTATCATTAGGATTGTTCAACAGAGACTACCACGAATCTTCCCATGTTAAAAATGGACAAATAGTAACATAGAATCTAAAAATAGATACTCAGTGGACTGTTAAAATTGGACAGTCTATAATAAGGTGCTTCAACGTTTCCACATACAGATTACAGCAGCGACAATCGTGTTCACTTATAGGTGCTCCAGCGCGGCCACCTACAACATCTTTAGTAAGAAGAAGGTTTAGTTTGATAGGTAGCCAGAGAGTTCTAAGATAAAGAGAAGTATGTTGAGATAGGTATTTCTGCAGTACATTCAGAGGCTTAATATCCAGAGAGAAATGGTCAAAAACGTTATAGGAACAAAGGATCTCCCTGTTCTTAATCCAATCAGCCTGATAAAGTAGCTTCTTCACTCTAGCTGGATTACGCTGAAGCTCCTCCAAAGGAATACATTTATCAGCCATTGTTGACAACACTGAATTAACCCAATTTGCAGAACTCACACAATTACCCTGCTTAAACAAGATGTTAAGTTGAACAAACTGGGTAAACTTGGATGGAAAGAAAATGGAGCGAAGAAGAAGCACTCTTCTCCAGTCAACTCTCGTAGACAATGAGGTGAGACCCAAAACGTGCTTGACAGGGGTGAACAGAGTGCCCCAAGGAAGCTTCAAAAATCTTTTCCACACGAAAGCATCCTGCCTAGCCCAATCAAGGTTAACCTCCTTTACCTCAGCCCTATAAGATAATTTCAGCACAATCACCTGGTTATACAGTTTTAGAGCTGGTAACAATGAAAAGCAAACATATTTCAATGACACCAAGTTGGGTGGATGCTGAAATTGTTCCTAGTCTTAGTTCGTCAGTTGCAGGTGACAAATCTTGTTTAGACCTAATAGTGACCTAAGTTTTAAAATTTAGTCACTACTTGTAATCTTGTGCCATCAATATGCTAACCAAAATGACATCTCCCTGAAAAGATCTTTCTGTGATTAAAAAAACAGAACTTTAGATTTTGGGACATTTAGCAAAAGACCCAAATCTCCCCAAAATGGTTGGGTCTTTGGGCCCTCTAGTGCAGCCCTAATGCCCAAAATGTATAGATTAAAAGGAACAGGGCCAAAACTGTCATACACTCCGGGAAGAATCCTTCCTCACTCATAGCTTTGCATGCCCCTTCTGGAGATAGGGACGACCAGACACATAGGGACGCCCAGACAACTAGCATAGCCCAAATGCCCTCTACAGAATCACCTCCTCATTATACCCTGTTACCTGTGGTGCATAGGAAACGTCAGCCTCTGTGGTCTAGTGTCAGCCACAGGAAGCGGCTCAGTTCGTTTCCTCGTTTTTCTCGTTTTCGCTGGCAGCTGCCATGGAGGATACGAACGGGCTGGGGCAGCCAATCGCGCCCGCTTCCTGGTTTCGCGTCAGCATTCCGATCACGTGTCACGAAACCAAATCACGTGATCGGACGTCGACGGACATAAAAGCTGGGCGATTCAAACGCTCTTCACTTCAAAGCTGTTTTCTACACTGTTAGGCGTTTGCGTTACGGATATTCTTGTTCAAGACCTCGGCTCACGACACTCGGACTGGTTTTCTTTCTTCTCGAACTTTTCCTTGGATTTGCTGGAACTTTGATACTGGGACTTAGGCTAAATGGAAACGGAAACTGGTTCTGGATCTTCCCTTTCTGACTTGGTACACCTGGATCTTGATTTTCAGCATTTTTTGCTTACTGCTTTTGGATTCCTTGAACTACGTTTCGTCACAGTACTTCGAAAGACTAGAGTCTATCAGGTGGTTCTTCCAGAGTCAGTGTTTCTTCATCTGGCCTTCAGGATCGCTGGCGTTCCCTCGCACCACAGCTTTGAACACCACAGCCCTTGACTTTGAGTTTAGGTAAGCCTTATTCTAGTACTTATCACTGACTAAAGGTATTGGTTTTGCTTGTGTTAACCTCGCCTTCCTTCCAACCGCTTTGGGGTTCTCGATGCTGCGGATCCTGTGAAACACCATCCACCTGTGGTTCCAAGGCTCGCACAGGGAGTTCATTTTACCTCTCTGTGAGGAACTTGGGAACGGAGGTCTATACTCTCTTCACTACGTGGCAAGTCACGACAGACTGTGAAGCCTTTGCATTACAGAGAGTATGGAGGGCGTACCCGATGACCCCATGGCTGCATTTGTACAGGCAATAACAATACTTAGGGCCGATATGACAGCTGCCAATGCCGCCATACATCAGCGCTTAGACCTTATCCAAAGCACCCAACATCCTCTACCCGCTGATGCTGAGTTTGGTGATGTCCCTGCACCACCTCCCATAGCACAACCTGCTCTGTCTCCTCAGGTTCCAGTGTTTTTGCCTACGCCCCTTCCTTTGGCCACTCCTGAGAGATTCCATGGAGACCCTAAGAAATTCCGGACATTCATTAATCGTTGTAAATTGCATTTCCTCTGCAAACCCCAGGCTTTCCCGGACTCTACCACCAAGGCAGCTTTTACTCTGTCTCATTTAGCTGGTACTGCCGCTGCCTGGGCCAACCCTCTACTGGAAAACAATAGTCCTGTTCTCTATGATTTTGATTTGTTAGTTACTGAAATGTCTCATGTGTTCGACACCCGACACAAGACCCAATCTCGGGATCTCGAGTTATTGGATCTAACTCAAGGGAAAGGGTCTCTCTTGGACTACATAGCCCGGTTTAATCAATTAGCGGCCAAAACAGCCTGGCCCAAAACAAAGATGGCAGTGGTATTCTATAAGGGCCTTAATAATCCCATGAAGGATGCCATGGCAGTCGTCCCTTCTTTACCCACGACATACAGGGACTTAGTAGATCTCGCCCTCCAAATTGATGCTAGGCGTTCAGAACGCAAGAACGAAGCAGGGTTTACTAGCACAGGTTTGAATTCCCCACCTACAGATACCGGAGGAGAGCCCATGCAAATAGGTGGAATTCGTAGTCCGATTTCCCAAATGGAGAGAGAACGCCGAAGAACCGACAACGCCTGCTACTACTGTGGCTTGAATGGCCATTTTGTAAAGAACTGTCACCGACGTCCTAAGTTAAAGAACTCGGTTTTTCGGAATGCCCGATCCTAGACCCGGGGGCGGGATCGAGCAGTTCTTTTTCTCCCTCGGACTCAGTACCCTCTTTTGGGAGGGTCAGACCTGTCCTGGTTCAGGCTACCTTAAAACCCACTTCAGACACATTGTCCATACTGTATCAATTGTAATAGACTCTGGGGCCACAGGGAATTATGTTGATATTAAGCTGGCAGAATCCTTGAATTTACCACTGGTGACCAAACATCAACCTGAACCGGTACAAGCAGTGGATGGCAGGGCACTTGTTTCTGGTCCTATCCGACACCAAACGGCCCCACTCACTCTAACCATACAAGACATACATCAGGAAGTGATATCTTTTGATCTAATCTCTATGCCTCAATTCAGTTTCATACTGGGTCTTCCCTGGTTGAAACAACATAACCCCTTAATTGACTGGAAGTCGGGGCAGGTTCAGTTTGAATCTGAAGTTTGTCAGAATTTTTGCCTCATCACACCTGACGACAATGCATCTCCTTCATGGGCATTAGGAGCCGTTGCACAACTCACATTGCAGGAGGAATCTACCTCCCCCCCTTGGGTCTCACGTAGTGGGAGTGGTCTCAATCGGAGTACCTGCGGAGTATCAGGACTTTCATGATGTCTTTGATAAAGGGTCGGCTGAAACACTCCCACCACATCGTCCTTTTGACTGCCCCATTGATTTAATCCCTGATTCTGTCATTCCTTCAGGGCGCATTTATTCATTGTCACCCTCAGAAGAACAGGCCTTAAAAGATTACATTCAGAAGGCTCTTAGGATTGGCCACATACGCCCTTCCACCTCTCCGGCGGCCAGTCCTATTTTATTTGTCCTGAAAAAAGAAGGCGATTTGCGACCTTGCGTTGGCATTTGTTCTTTTCTGCCTTCGACTTCCAGATAAAACACCGGTCAGGCCTTTCTCATGGAAAGGCAGATGCCTTATCTCGCTCTCCTGGCGGGATATCCTTGCCTGTCTACCCTGAGAGATTGTTGGACCAGCATGTCATCTGCCTTTGTACGCCCCCCTGTGTCTCTAGTACAATCTATAAAGACGTGGGTTTCCTTACATCCCGAGCATGTCTCCGATTGGAGTCCGGTATTTCATAATGGTTTACCGTTCATCCAGAATAGATTGTGGTTACCGACAATGGAAGCCCGCAATCTTGCCTTGCATTGGTCCCACGACAATGGTATCAATGGACATCCAGGGCAAGGACGAACTTTGGACCTTCTAAAGCGCTGGTGTTGGTGGCCCTCTATGAAACGGGATGTGGAAGGATATGTTAACTCGTGTGCAATATGTGCCCAATGTAAACATCGTCGGGGGCACCCCGTGGGTCTTTTGCAGCCCTTGCCTATTCCACCTCGCCCTTGGCACACGATTTCCATGGATTTCGTGACGGATTTACCCCAGACCGGAGGTTTCAACACTGTGTGGGTGGTGGTCGATTCCTTCTCTAAAGTAGCCCGATTCATCCCATGTTCCGGCATCCCCTCGGCCCCTGCTTTGGCCAACCTCTTCTTCAAGTCAGTTTTTTGTCTATTTGGGTTACCCACGATTATCATTTCGTACAGGGGATCGCAGTTCACTTCTCGCTTCTGGCGAGCACTCACAAAACTCTTGGACATTGATTCCCGTTTTTCTTCTGCCTACCATCCGGAAACGGATGGCCAAACGGAAAGGGTGAACCAGGCCATGGAGCAATACTTGCGTTGTCTCATTTTACAGCACCAACAAACATGGCTAAAGGTCTTACACCTTGCTGAGTTCGCAAACAACACAGTCCATGCTTTCACTGGCTTTTCTCCATTTTATGTCTTGTATGGTCAGCATCCTCGTACCCTTCCTATTCCTGATATCACGCTTTCTGACAACCCAGCAGCGGCCGCCTGTGCACGTGATTTGTCGGCAGTTCATGCTCAAACACTCACTCACCTTTGTGAGGCCCAGATATCTGCTAAAGCAGCGGCTGATCGACGGAGAAGCGTGGCACCATCTTATGTGACAGGTGACAGGGTCTGGCTTTCTACTCGCCATCTCCGGCTGCCGGGTTGTCGTAAACTGCTTCCCCGTTTTGTGGGTCCCTATAGGATTTCTGGAGTCATTAACCCGGTGGCCTATCGCCTTTCGGTTCCTGTGTCTTGGCACATCCACCCGGTGTTCCATACATCTCTCCTGAAGCCTTGCCCTCCTCCTACCCGCCTCCGTTCTGCCCCTGGTCCCGTTTCTGTGGGTGATTCCATTGAATACGAGGTTTCTGACATCTTGGGTTCACGTTTGGTCAGGGGGGTCTCCAGTACCTCGTGGATTGGGTGGGTTTTGGTCCGGAGGAGCGGAGCTGGGTCCCTGCGGGGGATGTCCATTCCCCAAGGCTCGTTTCTCAATTTCATCTGGACCATCCCACCTGCCACGTGGTCGTGGGCCATTGAGGAGGGGCTCTGTCATACACTCCTGGAAGAATCCTTCCTCACTCATAGCTTTGCAAGCCCCTTCTGGAGATGAGGACGCCCAGACACATAGGGACGCCCAGACAACTAGCATAGCCCAAATGCCCTCTACACAATCGCCTCCTCATTATACCCGGTTACCTGTGGTGCGTAGGAAACATCAGCCTCCGTGGTCTAGTGTCAGCCACAGGAAGCGGCTTAGTTCGTTTCCTCATTTTCCTCGTTTTCGCTGGCAGCTGCCATGGAGGAAACAAACGGGCTGGGGCAGCCAATCGCGCGCGCTTCCTGTTTTCGTGTCGGCATCCCGATCACGTGTCACGAAACCAAATCACGTGATCGGACGTCGACAGACATAAAAGCCGGGCGATTCAAACGCTCTTCGCTTCACAGCTGTTTTCTACACTGTTAGGCGTTTGCGTTACGGATATTCTTGTTCAAGACCTCGGCTCACGACACTCGGACTGGCTTTCTTGCATCTCGAACTTTTCCTTGGCTTTGCTCGAACTTTGATACTTGGACTTTGGCTAAACGGAAACGGACTGGTTCTGGATCTTCCCTTTCTGATTTGGTACACCTGGATCTTGATCTTCAGCATTTTTTGCTTACTGCTTTTGGATTCCTTGAACTATGTTTTGTCACAGTACTTCGAAAGACTAGAGTCTATCAGGTGGTTCTTCCAGAGTCGGTGTTTCTTCATCTGGCCTTCAGGATCGCTGGCGTTCCCTCGCACCACAGCTTTGAACACCACAGCCCTGGACTTTGAGTTTAGGTAAGCCTTATTCTAGTACTTATCACTGACTCAAGGTATTGTTATTGCTTGTGTTAACCTCGCCTTCCTTCCAACAGCTTTGGGGTTCTCGACGCTGCGGATCCTGTGAAACACCATCCACCTGTGGTTCCAAGGCTCGCACAGGGAGTTCATTTTACCTCTCTGTGGGGAACCTGGGAACGGAGGTCCATACTCTCTTCACTACGTGGCAAGTCACGACAAAAACAGCCTTGGCGCAAACCACGGTCAGGAGAAATCCACCTTGAATAGGTACCCCGCTTGTCCAACCTGACCTTAATCTTCAAATCCCTGTGCAAGAATTCCAACAGAGACCAAGGCATCAGGGCAAACCCAGTACCTCAGCATTCCCCACAGCGTATTGCGATCTACGCAATCAAAGGCCTTGGATATGTCGAGAAAGGAGAGATTGATAGTCCTTTTAGTTTGGAAGGCCTTTTTTATTTATTTTTTATTTTGGCTGGCTGATTAAACATCAACCTTTCAAAACAGAATGTATATAAACAGTACGATTATTAGAAAGAGATCATTTTTCCACTGTACAATTTACAAACAAACATCGTCGTATTACAAATGTTTAGTATTAGTTTCATATAAAAAGAAAAAAGATACAAAGGTTAAAATATTGAGAATAAGATCAAATTAAAAGAGAAAGATCCATAAATGATATATACTATTAGCTTGTCACTGCCTGCTTTCTTCTCAATTTCTCAGTGAGCTAATTACTTTGTGTCAATTGACCATCAACTGTCTCCATTTGTGTGTTTTTGTCACAGTTTATGGCAAATTCCAATTATTGTATTGTTGCAATTCTTATCAATATTTTCCTTGCAGAGAAGATAATTCGCTAGACTTCTTCATACGTATGTAGGCAAGGTGTAGTTAACATACATTTAAAGAAATGCTTGCGTTGAGACGACAAAGCCTTGCATTCTACAATGAAATGTTGCAGTGTTTCTCTGATGTTCATATTTTTACAATGTCGACAGAAACTCACATCATTAGTAATGATTTGTCTTTGCGCTACTATATAATTTGTAGGCCATAGGTTCATTCGGAATCTTAATATTTTTGATCGAAGTTGGTTTGAGGGACATTTGATAAGATAGTCTGCCATACTGCGAATATTTTTATGGCCAAACAAGTTTCTAACAAGGTCAACTAGCAATAGACATGCCTTTTGTGTGTGAGACCAATCCTGATCATAGAGTTTGTTTTTAGCTCTTACTGTCTCAAGGGCATTTTCTACACAATTTCTCCACTTTGTGGGAAATATGCGTGAGGATGAACACATCAGATGTTTAGCCTGTACAGGTAAGATATTGCCAGATGGCAACCCCAATAAACATTTCCTTAATAGGCCGCACATTTTCTCCAAATCACTTGAACATGTAATGACAACAATCCCAACTCAAAGAGTAGCAGCATACCAGGAGTGCTTTTTAGTAGATTAAATATAGGTTTCCATAAGCGAGCTTCTAATTTGTCCCACAAGCATTGTTTCTTTGGTATTATTGTCTCTGATCCATACGTTATAATGGGTACTACCTTTTGCTGATAGAATACCCTTACATGAGAGCAGGTGTATTTACTGGCTTGTGATGTTAATTTTGCCAGTTTTACTTATAAGGTTTGATTGTGGGCTCTATTATCTTGATGTTTACTGAAAAGCAGGCCCAAATATTTGTACTCTGAGACCACCAAGAGATCTTGTTTATATAACTTCCAAGTATAATTATTATTGTGTCTAGAGGCTGATTTTCCACATCCCACAACTTGTGTCTTTTCTATATTTATTGATAGATTGTTGTGATCAGCGTATTTTTCTAGTGCGCTCAACAAGTTATGTAAACCGGTAGGGGTTTGTGACAAAAGCACCAGATCAAAGATCCCGGTCAAAGAGAGGATTGTTTTCAAAACACTCGCCCTCACCCACAAATGTCTCCATGAACTGGCTCCACCCTACCTGACCCAAAGAATCACCAAGCATACTGCCACTAGACCCTTAAGAAAGTGCTACTCCAACACGATTGTCACGCCTAAAATGCGCAAGGTGCGCGCCGGTGGATCCAGTTTTCCCACTCGAGCCGCCACTCACTGGAACGCACTGCCACCCCACATAAGAATGATTGAGTCCCACCAAGCTTTCCGCCAAGCCATTAAAACCAAGCTCTTTGTATATTATTTATTTATTTATTTGCATTTGTTAAGCGCACTTGCAGCCCACAGGCATCGAGGCGCTGTTACAGAGGATACGCAGATTTAAGATTACAGAGAGGTGCCAGGAAGGCTCTTAGTTCCAGATTGGCAGGCATATATGCAGTGGATGATACAGATTCAAGTTAGACAAAGGGCCTCATTACACGGACGGCAGTGGACCAAGGTGCTTTTAGCACCTTGGTCCATGCCGGTAAAATACTTGCACTGCCTTGGTGGAAAGGGGAATTACCGCCCTATTCCAAGGTTGGTGGAGTGGTAATTCCCCCTTCCCCCATTGCCCTTCCCCATTCCCATTTTTGCCCCATAGGGCTCTATGGGAATGGGGAAGGCGCTAATTATGGTGGCGCTAATTGCGGTACCGTAATTAGCTCCCTGGTCCTTTTGCGGGTTGGTTAACGCCTGCAAAAAGCAGGTGTTAAATTCTCCAACCCACAAAGGGACCTCGTAGTAAGGCGCTAAGGGTTTACAGGTACTGGTAAATTCCGTGAAATGAGGCCCAAAGAGTCTTGTTTTGATAGCCTTACGAATGGCTAGGTGGGACTCAATGAGTCTTAGGTAAGGTGGCAGAGCGTTCCAGTGCGTGGCTGCTTGGGTGGGGAAGCTGGAGCCACCAGCGCGCACTTTACGTGTAGTAGGCGTGACAATTGAGTTGGCATAAAGGGATCTGAGAGGTCTGGTGGCCGTGTGCCTGGTAATTCTGTTAGTCAGGTAGGGAGGGGCAAGTTCGTGGAGGCATTTGTGGGTGAGAGCAAGAGTTTTAAAGACAATTCTCTCTTTGACAGGGAGCCAGTGTACTTGCCTTCTGATTTCGGAGATATGGTTTCTTCTTGCGGTGCTGGTGGCTGCCCTTAGTGCATTGTTTTGAGCTAACTGCAGTTTGGCCAGGTTTTTGTTGGATGTCCCCACGAGAAGGGCATTACAGTAGTCTAATCTTGATCCGATAATTGCCCTGGCAATTGCAAGGCAGCTTTGACGGGCCAAGAAGGGCCTGGCAGCGTTGAGGACTTTGGAGTAGTAGGCTGAGGATGCAGCGATAGCATTGACCTGTCTATCCATCGACAGATCGGAGTCGAGGTAGACTCCGAGAGTCTTAACATGGTTCGAGACCTTGATTGGAATGTTATCAATGGCGAAGGAGGCTTACTGATCTCCGAGGTTACCCAGAGTGAAGGGTGACCCAATGAGGAGGAGTTCGGTCTTTTCGCTAATGAGGCAAAGCCAATTCTCCGCCATCCAGGATTGGATGGTAGAGTAGATAGAGGTGAGGGTGTTGGTGTCTGCTAGGTAATTGCCCGTGAGTGGGATGAGTACCTGCGTATCGTCCGCATAGTTGGTTTATGAGATACCAAGGGAGTCCAGGATGCTGAACATGGGCCTAGTAAAGAGGTTGTAGAGTGTGGGTGTGATGCAGGATCCCTGAGGGACACCGCAATTGAGGAGGCTGGGGGTGGCGGCAACCAAGAGACCTCTTGTCACCTGTAGAAACTTTGAATCAAAAGTCCAACAACTACTTGTAACAGCTCCTCAATGCCCCTGGGCTGCAAGTGCGCTATACAAATGCAAATAAATAAAATTAAATAAAATAAATCATCTGCATATAACAACCATGCTATGATCTGGTTGCCTAACTTTGGTGGATTTGCTATTACATTCAAGAAGCTTTCACCCATATCTAAAATAAACGAATTAAAAAGGGTGGAGGCTAATATGCAGCCTTGTTTAAGACCGCGTCTAGTACTGAATGACGAGGATAGCAGCCCATTCATGGTTAATCTCACCTGCATCGTGGTGTTCATATGCAGTAAGTGGATTGCTGATATTAGTGTACTTGGACAGTTGTAGCTGTTCAGTTTATTTAATAATAGTTCACGATCTATCGAGTCAAATGCCACACGGAAGTCAACAAATGCCATGTACAGTGGTTGCTTCCGCGTGGCATAGAGGGACTTGAGAGCATGTAGTGTAGTAATATTAATGGCTGCACTCATTCCGGCGACGAACCCCATTTGAAAAGTGTCCCTCTTACTAGATGTCAAAGACCACGCATTTAGATCTCTCAGAATAATGCGGGTGTATATTTTGCTTGGGGTATATAGTAATGCTATCGGCCTAAAGCTTGCTGGGTCCTGCCGGTTTCCTTTCTTGTAAATCGGCAGGATTATAAAATGCCGCCAAGAGTCAGGAATTTGTTGTCTATATTGTATGGATTGAAAAATTGAATACAATATAGAGGCCCAGATATCGGGATGTTTTTCCAAAGTGTAGTTAGACAGGCCGTCAGGGCCTGGAGCTCTGGAAACGCTCAACTTATTTATATATAGAAGGATGTCATCTCTATTAAAGTCAACGCCAAAGTAACGAGTTTCATCCCAAGATCTTTCTACACATTTGTGCCCAGGTAATGCATATAACTGGGTGACATGATCAATCCAATTCTTTTCATTTACTCCATTTACTTGGGTAGATAACTGAGCATGATTCGTGACACAGTTGAGAGCCTGCCATATCTGAGCCGTGTTTTTGTCTCAAAAGGCTCCCAACATCATTTCACAGTCTTTCTAATACAATGTGGTTTTGATCCCTCTCAGCCAGTTTTTGTATTTGGTCCTATTTGAGCATAAAATAGCCAACCTTTCTTCAATGAGTAATAACAAAGCCTGTCTTTTTTGTTTCTGAAATATCCTGATTGAGTTCATGCGAAATACATCCTTCATTAAAGGGTTTCTTTTTTGATGCATCATTGGTGTATAGCTGCATACGATGGTAATACTCTATGCCATTATCTTGTTGTTGGTTTGTCAGATTCTGATAGTCTACTTGCAGAAGTTTATTTAAATCTAAAAGTTTTTCTTCTATCTATGTTAATCTATTTTTTTTTAATTTATTCTTGTCTTAATTGGTTGATCCAATTTTTTCAAGATTTTGTTTATTGAGGCCTTCCTCTTAAAAATTGATAAAGGTTCATGTTTGGCCAGGATAACGGTATCCTGACTCCATTCCAGTCTATTTTCCAACACCGTTATCTGTAGTGTCAGTGGCCGCGGTCTCTAAGCCTAGGCTTTGAAAAAAACGTACAACTGCAATTACTGTTTTCGTTGATTTGCCACTCAACAGGTGGTTCCACCAGTGAGTTTCATCAAGGGTGTGGGCGCCATTTAATAATTTACCCATATGGGTCTGTCTGTTTGAGGTTGTGCCTTTACATGACAAGAGTAAGTGTCTTACTGTTCCACAATGTCTTCTCTCTTGCAAAAGCGACATGAGTTTGTGGTCGACATTCCTCTTATTGCTAGAATATCATTCGTTTTTAGCAGGTTTAATCTGGCTCTTAAAAAGGTTAATCTAAAACCTTTGTTTGGGAACTTTGCCAGGTATTCTACTGTCATATTGACTTTTTGTAGGTTCACTTGGAGGTGGTGAGTTAGTTTGTTTTTTTCCACCTCTTGGAGTGTTTGTATCCAGTCCCAGGTTTTTAATCGGGATTTCACTTTATCCGGGTTTTCTTCGAGCTCTCTTTCAGAGCTTCCAATCTCTTCGAGCAGGGCGCGGCTTCTCTGCGTACACCCTTTCAGCAGCTCGTTGGTTTCTTTTTTTATTTCGGCATGGATTATCTCAAGCAGTTTGAGTTTGGAGGTATTGAGTTTTACGGAAGAGCTTCAGCCCATTTAAAAGCACAGTTGCTTTTAAGGATACCAGGCTCAGTTCTCTCCTCACCGAGGCCATCAGCGAGGATGATGGTAAGTTCAAGATTTTTTTCCGGAAGAATCCCTCCAGCCTAGGCCATATACTATCTGGAATGGCTGGCATCGCTTCTGTACCGTAGGTAATTGCTGGAGTAACTTTCGCTTTGTAAAAATTGATGGCTGGTAATAGGGGAAAACGGCCATATTTTCTGTCAATTTTCTTTGTTTGCGAAGTTAAGCATTTTGTTTTTGCCCAAAGTGTTTCTTGCATAGCTATTTCTTTCGGATTACAGTTCACAGTTGTTCCCAGGTAAGTGAAAGATTTTACTTTTCCCACCCTTTTCCCCTTTATGAGCCATCGTCCAGTCACTTTGTGTTTGCGAGATTTCTCCATGATCATGATTTTAGTTTTAGTAATGTTGATTTCAAGGTCGTTTTCTCTTGCGTAGGCTTCTAAGGCGTCGAGTCTGCGTTGGAGGCCGATGGCCGCTTGATCAAGCAGAATGATGTCGTCTGCATAGAGTAAACGGCTGATTTTGTCATTGACTAGCTTGGGAGGGAATGCTCTTAAAGTGTTTCTGTGTTCTCTGATGTCTCCCGTATAGGCGTTGTATAAGGCTGGTACTAACGGGCAGACCTGTTCGACGCCTCGCAAGGTCGTTATTTCTTTAGACAGTTGACCTGCGCCGTCAAGGTGCACTCACATAGATGTGTCAGAATAGAGACTCTTGATCAGTTCTAGTATTGAGTCGTGGCATATCCACGTTGATAACTTATCTCATAGCTTTTCCTGGTTCACTCGATCAAAGGCTTGGCTTAGATCCACAAATGCCAGAAATATTCTAGGTCCACCCTCCAAGATCTTTGCCTTCATGATGCTCAGCATGAAGATGATTACCTGGGTTCCTGAGTTTTTCACAAACCCCGACTGGTACGGGTCCCATACGCCCCGACGATCTCGCCCATAAGTGGAATTCTGTCAGAAGTAGAGATCCAAACAGTTTGCCTAGCACGTCTAACAGTGCTATAGGGCGATAGTTCTCTGGATTCTCCTTTTCGTCGTTCTTGTATATGGGTACTACATGTGCAGTTTTCCACGATGGCGGTATGGACTGCATTCTGACACGTATTAAAAATGTGAGATATCAGTGGCGCCCATAGTTCAGGGTTCGTTTTTAGGTCTTGATTGGTTATCCCGTCGGGATCTGGGGCTAGCAATGATTTTAGTTTCTTAATTTTATCTTCTATTGTTGCTGGGTCATAGTCAAGGTTCCATTTTGTATTTGACAGAGATTTTTGGGGCGATTTCGCTTGCAGGTTCATAAATAGTTCTGAAAAATGTACTATCCATCTAAGCCCTCCAACGTTATTTAGGAGTGCGTCCTGGGTGGCATTTCCTGCTGGATCGATTAGAGAGCAGAAATCTCTTGTTCTCTTTCCACTTAGGGTTCTGAGCATAGCCTCAGAGTCTTCCTGGTATAAAACTTGTCGGTTATGTTTCAGCCAGGAGTTGTAGAATTTGGTCGCCTGTTTTGCAGTGGCCTTGTTTTTTTCTGTCGGTCGAATTTTTGCGATTCTTTTTTTTGTCTCATGATTGTACCCCAGCATCTGGTTCCTGTTATGTAGATGCAGGTTAGTTTTGTGGTTGTTCTTCCGCCAAGTTTGTTGGTATGGTTGAAGTAGCGGGCAATAGTCCATTTTTGCTAAGGTTCGTTTGTTAATTGTGTCACGTTTTATTTTGAGATATTGTGCTGTAATTTTCATTATTGTTGTGCTGGTTAGTTTTAACATTGAGCCCCGGGTTGTTAGTTCGATCTGGTGCTCCATATGTTGGCTTACATTTTTTGTTGGTACTGCCCTGACTGTAATTAGTATGTTATGATCGCATTTTATTGTACGCCTGACCTCGAGGTTAGAGGTTAATGCTAGTAGATTCCTGGAGACATATATATGGTCAATGTTCGCTTTCATGCCTTCCTGTTCCCATGTCAGGATATTTTGGTTCTCTTTAGACCTTGTGGTGTGGAGGTTGTGGGGGTCTCTGGAACACATGAGGTGATTCCATATTATGCCTCTTCTGTCTGCTATGGAGGACTTTTTG
This sequence comes from Ambystoma mexicanum, assembly GCF_040938575.1. Taxonomy (NCBI): domain Eukaryota; kingdom Metazoa; phylum Chordata; class Amphibia; order Caudata; family Ambystomatidae; genus Ambystoma; species Ambystoma mexicanum. Next base: position 989,965,457 of record NC_090923.1, read on the forward strand.
CGTTATGAGGGTCATTTATCGCGTTGCCTAGTGGACCTGTCCCATTCCACTTCTTAGGCAGCTAACATTCAGGTCACCACAAATCAGGGTTTCAGAGATGTTGTGCTGTGCAATAGCTTTGTCAATGGTTTGTTCAATTTCTTTCAAGAAAGTCTCATCAGTCTGTGCTTTAGGGTTCCAGTAGATGTTATCAGCAGGAGGGCTTCCTCCGCTCTTCCTCCTGCACTTGGTGTCTGGTTTCCTGAGAGCGTCAAGGCTAAGATGAAAGTATCAGTCCTGAGGATTGTGTCCAGCTGGAAACCACTGCCTGAGCGTATGGCTATGAGTAACCCTGCTGACAGTCTACCTTTAAGACCTTTTGTAGCTGGCAAAGTAATGACTTCAAATCCGTCCATAGTCGGTGGCTCTGATAGCCATGTTTCTTGCAGGCATAGCAAGTCGAAGGCTCCTAGGTTTACGTCACCTTGTTGAGTTAGGTGCGAGAAACCTCAAGTATTCCAGGATCCCAAGTTCAGCATACTAGGTTTTGATGGATTTGTAACCTTAGTTGGTCCACTTTGGTCGTTTCCCGATTTTATTTTTAGTGGCTTGGATCATTCAGTTTTTGATAAGGCCTCCGGAATCCATGCCTATGTTTTGAGCTCTATATCTTATGCTCGCTGCGTTGTTCTGGCTAGTTTCTTTAATTCTTAATTTCTGTTGATCCTGGGTGATGGTGATGTTCCAGTTTGGGAGCGGCCCCCGGGGGAGCCGGTCTTCGTCCTTGACGGTATACTGGTGATTAATTTCAGCGTTTTCCTTGAGTGACCGCTGTTGACGTGTGTCTTCCCTTCTTGAAGGGTATTTACACTCCTTTCTTCTGGGAGGGTGGTTGTCCTTTGAAATTCTGAAGTTGTTAGTTTCGTGTTGTCTGTCGTAACGCTTTGCAGAGCGCAGCTTGTCACCGTTTTCTCCGGTGTAGTTCTCGTTACAGGAGGAGTATCGTAGTTTCGGGCAAGCCTGGTAGTCTTGGTTGTACAAGCTTGCCCTTTCGTTGTAAGGATAGTGCCGCTCTCTTCCACTTCTAGTTTCATGTTTTGATTGTCTCAAAAACTTGCTTTCTGTTGTGGCTTCCGGATTCCGTTTTGGTTTGGCCATTGGGCTCAGATCATAGCCCAGCGTTTTCAGTTTGTTGCCTCAGACATTAGTCTCACCCTTGATGAGGAGATGTGGAGGTAGAAACTGTCCATGTGGAGGTAGAAACTGTCCATTTGGTTACTGTCCACAAATTCGATGAGGTCGTCTGAGTTGAGGGATTTCAAGCTATGGATATAAGTCAAGAGCTTCATTGTTGTTTTCCTGTTGAGTATGACGTTGTCCCCTTCTGTTAGGAGTTTTTCTAGTTTGAAGGAGCGTGTGCTTGTTGTCCTATAGTTTCTGGACATTTGAGCTCTTTTGGTCTCTTTATTTTTACTTGACCTTTGTCTGCTCCGATCTTTATTTGGGTACCTCTGTGTGACTGGGGAGGTCAAGTTACGTTGTTACAAGATTAAATGACTTTTTTTTTTTGTGTTAGTCCAAGTTTGCAAATTGTTTCGCTTTTTGTCATCTTTGATTTCCAATGTGGACTTAAGTTGGCTTCTTTTGTTCTACGTGGGTGCCATGTGCTTTTCTTCTTGGTGACTTTTGACCTCATGCTTGTCTGGGTTCTTGTACCCTGTGGTTCTTTTAAGCTTATCCTCGAGGGTTAGGAATAGTGGAGATTCTGGTTCCAAGTTTTTCAATGGGTTTTCAGGTGTAGTCCTCGATGCTTTTTGTATTATGTGAGCTGTCTCTGTTTTCCTCTTTAGTCTTGTGTCGATCGTTTTCAGACAATTCAATGGAATTTTGACTAATGTCCAGTAGGTCAGTGACCGACCCGTTGTTGTCTTTAAGAGGTGTGTCGCTTTCACCCGGTGGGTGAGGTCGTTTAGAACTTTCTTCAGGTTTTCAGAGTTTGAGGTTGGATTTTTGAAAAGATCTTGTTCCTCTTTGTGGTTGTGTATTGTGGTCTCCTTCGTTACTGATGTTTTTTTCTGCCTTTGGATTGTCTGTTTGGCCAGTGGGAGGACCTTGTGCCCCTCTTTTATCCTGTTTTAGTTTACATCTTTGGCTAATTTCAGAACCAGTGTTGGATTTGATGGCGGTGGATGTGGGGCCCCGACTTCCAGGTCCTTTTGCACTCCTTTCAGGCTATTGTCTTTGTTAGGTATTATGTCATGTGTCCCTTTGGGCTGCTTAACCTTTGTTGGCTGTGCCATTTTCTGAGATTTGTCCGGTCTTCATATGCGTTAGTGCTGGCCGATTTTGCTGTTTCTTCCTCCCGTAGCCTAGTGTTGTTGCTTAAGGGTAAGTCGGTTTGTAAGGCAACCGTCACGGCCATTTTACTATTTTCCTCATATGTTTGCGTGCCACAAGCTTTTGTATTTTGTTTGTAAGCCTCGAGTGACATTAAGTAGACTTCCAAGTAGGTTAGTTTTGTTTGCATGAAGGCTACCATTGTGGTGTGGTCCTTGAGTGTCGTTAATCGCTTCATATAGTTTACAAAAGGGTGCCAGTGATATCGTCACCGTAGACATTACCCCCAGCAAGTCTGGCTTTTTATTAGGGGGATTCGTTGGATACTGAGAGCTGGATTTCACTCAGTCTTTTGTTTTTCAAGGGTGGTGTAGTAGTAGTAGTATGTGGAGGTGTTGTGATGGTCTCTTTTGGCCTTTCGTCATGCCGTTCCTGGTGGTCCATTGGGGTCCTTTCATGCAGTTCCGAGTGGTCTGTGCCAATATCTCTTAGTTTTGTTAGAGTATTTTTAATGGGTTTGTTCATGCTTGAATTTGGTAAATCCGTATCTTCAATTTGAGCAGGAGCTTGGTTGAATTTGGATTCCTTGGAGATATTTCCTTGTCTTTTCTTTGTTTCCTCCTTGTTGTTTTTTTGGCTTAGTATGATAGGGTCTCCCCTAGTTCTCTGGGATGGTTGCCGGAATCGGGTGGTTGTGTATTGCCCACCAGGTCGACATTGGCAGTGGTGACCAACACCTGGGGTTTCCCAAAGTTCTTTCTAACCGGAGTCGAAGTATTTGTTCGTTTTGTGCTGTCAGGTTCAGCTATGGTTTTCTGGTTTTGCTCCATCTCATGATTGTGATGAGCAGGTGGTTTCATTGGGGAGACCATTGCACCTTCAAGAATTTCTGCGTCCGACAGGTCGTGTAGAGACGTTGGCGTCTGCTTCATGTGTTTGAAGAAGTTGTCAAGAGGCCGTAGTATTCTTCCACGTGGTTTGGTAAGTTTTGTCCCATCCCAAGGGCTGCTAGGTCCATGGGTTATTTCTTTACATGCCATTGGCGAAGGTTCCCGATTGTGCCCCTGGTCCTCTGTGGCCTTGCTCAGTTATTTTTGTTGGCGTAGGGTGTTGGGCAGTAAGGAGTTTGTTATTCTCTTCCTTTTGAAGGCCCTCCCGGTCATTGGGCCTCTGTTTTTTTTTTTTGGCAGGTGGAAGTTATTTTGGCCGTGGTCACTAGCGAGGTAGATTTTTACTACAGGCACTGACACTTCTACCTGTGAAGTGATTCCGGCCGTTGAGGTTTCTGATTCTTCTTCAGTTGAATATGACGTGACCATTTCCCCGATCGATGTTGTAGAGGTATTAGGATCTTGGCGGGGCATAGTCAGGCCTGCCCTGGGTGTATTTCAATCAAAGTTTTTATTGACTTAAGCAGTGCAGTTGGTGAGATTTTAGATCCTTTAGGCTCTAATACTCAAGGGAGTTTCCGATCATCATTTCGGTTGTCTTCCCTATCAGACTGCTGTGGCTGGGAGAGACTTGGTTCGTCTGCCACTGTGAGCAAAGTGGCGTTTCCCAGGCTGACATTTGTTGAAGGAGTTTGCCCAGACGGCAGAGGGTTGTACGGCTCTGCTACTGGGAATGAGAATGTTTCCGCTTCATGGGAACTAGGGGCGGGTGCCAGCATGGGTTTGTAAGGAGGTGAGTAGTTGGACCTGTCTCAGTTTCTGGGGGTTGGGAGCATTCTATGCTCCCCCCGTCCTTCTCCTCCTGAGGTTTTGTCTCGTTGAGTGGATTTAAGGGAGCTTTTTGGTCCACTGCCGGGTTTTGCAAAATTCCTGCTCGTGTTCCCAAGATGGGTAGAGCTGAGGCGGGTTTCTCCCTCGACGATGCCTGTGGGTTTGTTACGGGCAGCAAAGTTTCAGGCTTGAAGGTTTTATGCCGTTGGAGGGTTCCTTACCTTGAGGTTTCCGGACTGCGTCTGCAGGGGGGGCAAGTCTTCATACTTACAACGGTAAGTGGGGATCCGGATTGTAAACGTTCGAGGTCCGACTGTTATAGGTGAGGAGCCCGTCTTCTCCTTCCTCAGTCGACCGCTGCGTAGACGGCCCAGGGTCTCTTCCTCCAGCAGTGGATCCGAAGCCAGGGCCGAGTCCACCGTCCTCGCCAACATCGCTGCAGAGACTGCAATGACTGCATAACTCTGCAGCAACTCTGCGGCCTCGTGGGGTTTATGAAGTGTCCACCCAACAAAAAACAAGACTCACGTCCTCAGAGTCTACCAGCAACCAGCACACTGCAATGACTGCAGAACTCTGCAGCAACTCCGCGTTAATCTATTTAGCTGATTATTCGTTTTGAATGTCCCCAAGATGATTTCTTGGGGGGAATGACCCCCTTCTTCTATACATTCCACTCTACAGTCAGCATTGAGTGATCACTTTGCGTATGAGTAGCGATGGAAAAATTCAGAATACATGAAAATAATCTCTATGTATACATAATCAATTGTTGCACTTTGGAGTCCCCTTTGCCAGGTTTTCTGCGGGGGAATGTCATTTGTTATTGCCCCATTCAATAGCACCAAATTCCAAGAACTAACAAGGTTATTCTACATGTGAGTACGTGCAGGAATTTCTATACATTTTGTTGTCAAAGAGATGTACATTGAGATCACCTGCTACAGTAATATGACTTCTGTCACCAGACAATGCAATAGTTTCCATCAGCTTATTCAAGTCACGAAAATATGTTGCATTTGTAATTCCCATTGGATTCCAGTAGAAATGAAGTATTGCATAATTACAATTTTGTATATGTACTTTTGTCAATTGCATGAAGGGTTTAGCGGAGGCCCATGGTAATGATCTTGCTGCTGCAGCATTTGTTGCAGTTACTAAACCAGACATGGGTCTACCCCTTAGCCCTTTCTTTGATGGATTTAAATGTACATTGTAATATTTCCAGGATGGAGCGAAAGTCAGCCAAGTTTCCTGTAGTAATATTAGATCAAAATGTCCCACTATACTCTGAGTATTATTGATAAGGTGTTTATGTCCTCGAGTGTTCCAGCTAAGCATTGATATTTTCTGTTGACGGTTGGACTGATATAGTTACATATTTCGGTTACATTGACACATTCACCCTGTGGTTTCCACTTGGATCTTCTCTTTGTAAGTTCAAAGGTATGTTAGTTATATTAGTACCTCTTTCATTTTGGTGAATGGATATAGGAACACACTCGGAGTTCGGTTTTGTTGTTCGTGCAAATCCTAGGTCAAATAATGAGGCTTTTGCTAGCCAAATTGTATTCATAATAGCACATGATTTCATCCAGATATGGGCCACACTAAGGTCTCTATTATCAAGGAATTCAACTTGATCAATGTCACTGGTGACAATATCCTCCAGGGCTGTATATCAGAAAATAACATGAGAATACTCTTCCTATTCATTTCATAAGTCGGAAATGGGCTTGTACGACAACTAATCACCAAAGAGAGCAAAGTCTTTGATTTATTTAGGGCACTTAGCACTTGTGTGTTAATAGTGTTCAAGCCTTGTGCACGTTTATTGCCATTGGTATATTTATCTGCCTTATTATTAGTTACTTGCCCTCTTGTATCGTCAATAGACATGTTTATACTGGACAGATTTTTGGGTTGTTCTATTCTCATTATTGGGAGTACAGAATTTTTGAGGTTCATTTGGTCTCTCATAAGTTCCAATAGTGTGTTTCTAATATCAGATAATGGATCTTGATCTCCCTGTCCAATGTTTTTAGTTTCTGCTGGGGAAATGTGCATACCTAGTTTTTCCCTTTCTACAATTCTATTATTTTGCTCTTCAGTTTGGGACACTGTTAGTTGTCGTTTGTGCTGGGCATTGACTCTTTGACAATTGAATTATGGCTAAGATTGTCTTTGGCTACTGATTGACAGAGACAAGTGTTGGATTCCAGTCTATGCTGACGCATATATGCATCAATTACTTTTCTAATCTCATGTCTATTATTGCCCACCCCTGGTGCTCTATCGGAGGCCCGTGCCACTTCAAGAGCTATATGTTGTTGATCGGAGGGGGTTCTATTCGGGACATCCAATTTATTGGTCTAATTCTTTTGCTGCATTTATTACTTCTCCCAGGGGTGAGTATATTGGAATATCAGGTAAGTCATCATGTGTTTGTTTATGTTTGTTATTTGTGCCATCTTAATTTATTTTTTGCTAACCGCTGTGGAAGCCATTGAGAGACTTGTTTGGCTTCGTTATGTTTTTGAAAAATTGCTTTGTCCCAGAATTTGGAGCTATTTTTACTGATTTGACATTTTGGTTTTTTTTCTTACATTTTAGTTATATTTTTTGTTTTCTCCTCAAGTGTCTCTTTTTTCGAAAATATTGTAGATGAACTTTTGGAGGGCAAGTCTATTATATGTAGCAATGGTTCTCAGTGCCTATAGATGTGGGCACAGAAGTGGTTAGACCAGCTACAATGTTGTCTTTAATAATAATGCTGATAACATATGGTAGCGAGGCGATCACATTACCAACGGCACCACGACATATTGAGACATCTGTGCAGGGCTGGAGTGTGTGGTTATACTCCAGTGAATTAGGGCTCCATTCAGTCTGCGACGCAACAGACACCTGTTTTACAGGACCATCACATTGCTTCTGGGCCAGAGTTTGTGTAATTGAAGTTTGCCAATTTGATATTTGGTCAAATTGCATTGAGTGAGGATTTAGTTTTGCATCAATCGTTTCATACAGCTTGGCCAAGGACATCAACGCTGTATTTATTACTTCGAGTATTATATGCGGCAAGTTGAATGGGGATCTGTTTACAAATTGCGTATCTAATGATGCTCCGGTGAGTTTGACAGATTTTGGTCCACTTCTCTGGCTGAGAAGCAAGAATTAATTGAGACCAAATCGATGACAGCAACCTCAAAGGAGGCATCTGCTTCATAGTTTGGGGCGACAAACGCCTTTGATACCGTTTGTAACACCATGCTGTCAGATAAAGAGATATCAATATCAATTGGATTAGTTGTACCTTGTGGCATGTTTTCATCAGTTTTATTTTCAATAAGCACCGTCAGAGCGGGCTTTAATATCTCCAAATTAATTTCGGCAATATTCATTTGTGGGAGAGACATTTCTGTTAGCTGTTTAGAAACCTTGTAATCAGGCGCCATCTTTGATACCGTAACAGAAGGGGCTTCAGTGTTTGTTTTGTTCGGGGTTATAGTCTCAGAGGATATGCAGCCTTCTTTTGTGCCTCCATTTGATATAGATGTTATTCCAAATCCAAATTCACGAATGTCACAATTAGATGAGGCAGTGTTTTTAAGCTTTGCTGTTAGCCGTCTTGTCTTTACTCCCCGAGCAATCGGATTTGAGGCTTGAGGGCTCCTCCAGTTTGTTTTGCTTCGTCTGCCAAGTGATGTTGTTCAGATAAAAGTCACGTTTTATTTGGCTAAGGCATATCAGATGTGAGGCTATACAAGCCTCTTCTGTCACGTATCATGCAGAAGACACTAATATAGTAGTATTGATTAACAAAAAAAGGAAAAAAAGAGAAAATAGGGTGCCGGGCACCGCCCATCGGGCGCTGCGACGAAGCGACAAAGCTAAAGAATCTGGGTAAGTCTCTCGCACCCAGGACTAATGTCTGCCAGAGAGCGTCCCAGGACCCCCCCCCCCTTGTTTTTTGCATATTTAAGTAACTTTGGGTCCTAACCTAAGTTACTAGGGGAATCCAGACGTGGATCCCTTACTCACTATTCTTAGAGAGGCACAGGTCCAGCCAGACCGAAACACGTGTCTGGGATTGCTGTTGGTACTCTTATTCAGAGGAGATTTGACCAGCATTTTGGTGTTAGACTGCCCTTGGGCAGGACAAATACTGATATTTTTGGGATATTTCTTCTCTGTGAAAGATGGTGAGTTTATCAATCTGAGTAAGGCTCTCGCACCCAGGACTAATGTTTGACAGAGAAACTCCCCGGACCCCCCTTCTTTTTTGCATATTTAAATAACTTTGGGTCTCACCCTAAGTTACTAGGGAAATAATCAAGACATGGACCCCTTGCTCACTATTCTTAGAGAGGCACAGCTCCACGCTACTGATGGACCAGACCGAAACACGTGTCTGGGGTTGCTGTTGGTACTCTTGTTTACAGGAGAATTGCCTAGCATTTCGCTGTTGGACTGCCCCTGGCCAGGACAAAGACTGATATGATTGGGATATTTCTCCTCTGTGAAAGATAGTGAGCTAAAGGTAAGGCTCTCGCACCCAGGACTAATGTCTGACAGAGAGACTCCCAGGAACCCCCATGTTTTTTGCAGTTTTTTCATGACATGGGTAGTTGGAGCAGACATTTTTTTTCAATCACTGTGATAAAAGAAAAAAAACACGTTAGTGTAGACAGTTTTTGAGTATTGCATTGCATAGTAGACATTTCTGAATTTTGTAGACCCTCATAGTTAGTACTTTAGAAGTACTATAGTTCAAACCAGTGTACTGTGCAATATGCTCAGTTCCTGTGTTTGTTGATTAAATCATTGGGTGTGTGGGAAAACAATCCATGCTAGATTTAATAAATAAAAAAAACTTTCTATGTTGTGGTACAATACATTTCTTTCATTGAGTTCTGTAGGAGGAATTGATTATGTGTATGGTTTTTGATTTGGAAGTGGTGGTAGTATTTTTACAATTAGATAGCAGTTGGTGTATTTTATTTGTTCATTTCTTTTTCCATTTTAGTGGTATTCATCTATCTTTTGGCTCGTTGCAAAGTTTTGGGGCAGTTAGATACCTGTTGGTGTATTGTAACTGTTTATTTCTTGTTTCATTGTAATGGTATTCATTTATCTGTTTGCATGTTGCAGAATCGTGGGGCAGATAGGAACCTGTTGGCGTTTTCCATCTGGTCATAGTTTTGAAGTTCAAGTTTTGTTTAAGTTCATACATAGATTAGTTAGTAAATTTTGGTTTTAAGAATATTAAGTAAGCATTTACAAGATTTTCTGGTAATCACTGTTTTACAGTAATGTTAGTATCATTACATTTGACCCATCTACAATTCTTTTTTATATATGCCGTGTAGTGACCTGCATTGGTTGTGGCTCCTGCGTGGTACATTATACCTATTGTTGTGAAGGTTTTCTTACCAAGTGATCTTTTACCATGTGTGAATCCAATTAGCTTGCAGTTGTTTTTGTTACCATCTGCATTATAACATAAAAGGATTACTATTACGTATTTACTACGTGTCTGTATTTGTAAGGTGGCAAGACCCCCACACCGTTCAACTCGCTAGTGACCCAAAGTGGGACAGTATAAACACATGTGCACAAATTATAAGCCTTTAATATATAACTGCGGTCATGGGGACAGGGGACCACGGCCTGGGCGGAGGGGTTGCAGCAGGGCACATTTTGTCAGGGCTCGAGACTTGCTCCTTGCGAAAAATGTTTACGTGATTTGCCGTGTGAAGAGGAGATGGGCTGAGCTAACAGCTGGTGTGGCCGGAAGAGTGCTAAGTTCTCCAGAGGAACAAAGTAAATCCCTAGAAATGTCGCCCGCATTGGTGAATGGTAGCAAACAAATCATAGGGTTTTCAAAAATATTTCTAATGCCACTATGGTCTGAAGGACTATTGGCTCCCATTCTGAGTGAAGGTCAGCGCCGTTGAATTTTGGTTCTGAGCTGAGCAAACCCATGTATCGTACACAGTATAAGGTTCAATTGTTTTTCGACCTTGAAACAAAGGAAGGATTCTGAAAGGAATGCATGAAGGGAGGGATGTAACACTGTCAAATATGATAAGGTTCACCATTCCAAAACGGGACAAAGGAACATGCAATTTCATTTTATGAAAATCCGTTGACCTGAACGGAGTGTCAGCGTTACGCAGAGAGAATGGAAATGCCAAATATTATGTAAGTTTTACTTTCGACGATTTTAAAGACCAACGAGTCAACTTATCATTCGGCGACCGTTATTGCTGGCTTACATTGTACTTGGTTGTTGTTTGTGGCATATTGCAACGACACGCAAATACAACCTGTGTGTACCTGCCTTTGTCCCGGCACATGGGCAGTCCAGCATCGGGATGCGTGTAGCGCACTAGTGGGTTCCCCCAGGTTCCACAAATGCATAATTCAACGCTAATATTTAATTAAAATTCTGTCTATGTGTTCTTCTTGCCCTTAGTTTGCTCCATGATTGTAGCATCAGCGTCCGCATCCCATTTCGAGCTGAACATACTGCATAGCACTAACCTCTGAAGCAAATTGAAGACTACTTTCCACGTTGTTTTCTCTGTGTTCCCATTGTTTCACGTCCGTGTTCATCATTAGTTTTAACACGGGCCGAATTAATGGGTAAAATGATCAACTGTAATAAATATCGGCTACTGAGACACATTTCTGTTATCGTTTTAAAACCGCTGCATCCTGCCTTTCTGCGACTGGCATCGATTCCAGATACTAACGGACAGGTTTTTTTAACCAGCAGCTTCAGATACACGTGAATGGCTGGATCACAGTCTTTTTTGGGACGATCGCCACGGGCCGATATGCCCTTAGGCGGTACCAGCGATAAGGAGCAACCTGACATCGTTTACGGTGGCCTAGTGCCAAGCTGTTGCCAAATCCTTGCGATTCACAGTGTGTCCAATGCATTTCCTATACTCAAAAGGAACACGGCGTGACTCACGATAAATATTTGTGGATCGAGAATTAATAAATAAATTACCCATTTGCTTGAATATGGCAATCGCTGGATGTTCTCAGAGCGTTTATTGTGAAATAAAAGTACTTTACAAATTGTACAGTTTTGCCATTGCCTTTAAAAGTATGGTTTTATATTCAAAATGAGTACGCGCTGTGTTCTGAGCTGATGTGTGTTGATATTCCAGGTTCTTCATCAACTAACGTTATCACGTAGGTGATGACTGGCTGGGTTTGGGTACGCTGCCCAGTAACGTCCTGGAGATAGGCGGAGAATATCACTAGGTTTGGTGATGTTAGCCTCAGGGGCGGGGCATAAGAATTAGTGCCGTCAGGGCAGTCCTCCTTGGCAGCAACGGATAAGATTATCACAAAATGGCTGCGCCCTGCTGCCTGACTTTGCATGTGTAAAAAAGAGGAAAACTACGGTAAGGTGCAGAGGAAATGTTTGTACGATCGATCAACGTATGCTTAGAAACACATGCCCGAACCTGTCATGATCTCTGCTTCCAAAAGGTCAGGGTTTTCCCAACTCCCTTGGAAGCAGATCGATAACCCAGGTTCCGAGGGCCAACCAGTCCCAATTGGGACCTTTTGGACCCAGTCCTGGCGCCAGTGGCACCAGGCTCATAAATGTGCCCAGTCCCAGCGCTGGAAGCGCCGGGCTCATGATGCTTGGGTGGACTTACCTGCAGCAGACCATGCTGCTTACTTGCCTGCCAGCTGAGCCTCTGATCCTCTTCTGTTTGGAACTACTTTTCCTGTTGGGTGGGGCAGGAGCCACTCCCTAGATTCAGAACACTGGAACTCTTCTGGAAAGCAGGAACTCTTTTCTTACCTAGGCGTGGCTGTGGAAGGAGACACCTAAGCACTACAGGAGGCTATTTAAACCACACCCGGTGGATGAATCTTGCTTTGCGTTATTCTGCATCCTCTGCAGCAGAACGCTCATCGTGTCTTCTTCATCGGATCCTGGGCCCAAGGAAAAAGGCTTACCATCCTGAATCCAGTCTTCAGCAACACCTATAAAGACAAGAAAGAACAGGTTAGCATTCCGGCATCTGAAAGACAAAGGCTTACCTACTCTTTGTGCGCTCCGGAGGTCTTCACACTGCATTCCGGCATCTGAAAGACAAAAGCTTACCGACTCTTCGCACGCTCCGGAGGCCTTCGGCGCTGCATCCTGCATCTGAAAGACAAAACAAGGTGCGTTTAAAGACATTGGGGAACTTTGATACTCACGTGCCATTACTCCTTTCCACATCAACCCCAGTGGGTATTCCGGCACCCTGCAGCCGCTCCGAACTCGTACCTGCAAAATAAAAGACAGTTAGAGCGCATCGTGAAGCAGGCAACAAGCGCTTACTTACGTGCTTCCAAGCGCTTCTATTCATCATACGGACTCCATCTTCAACTCACTTCAGCCCGTCATCCGCCATCGCCGGAACCTGCAAAACAAGAGACATCATTGCTAAAGACTTTAAAGACAATAGAATTACTCGAAACTTACCGTTCCTGCAGTAAACGACGGACAGCAGTCCTCTGAAGTCAAGAGGCCTGCGCTACCGATCCAGTGAAGAAACTGGTTACAGCACCCTGCCCCGAGGCAGGTGGAGAGCTCGGCATTCACTTACCTAAGGTGAGAGCGTTAACCTTTGGGGGTCTACAGGAGAGCAAAAAAGGGAAGAGATAGGGACACCCCAATAACCCCAGTTCATTAATCCCATATTTTCTGTCTGCAGACATCTTACTCTTGAAGTCAGGCATACAGTGCACAGAGGTCCAGCCCAAAGAGCCAACCGGGTGCTACACATCACCTTTGAAGATACGGTAGTCGCCCAGTCAAGACCGGCGCCTCTGCGAGAATCAGGTGAGCGTTACAGAACGCAAAGCCTACCGCAAAACTCTCGCCCAGGCGCTATGGAAACCTCGGATACTGACCATCTAGCCCGGTTACTTGGGGAACTAAGGGCAGAAGTGCATGCAGCTCGTCAGGAAACGAATGCTCTAAGAAGGGAACTAATTATTTCCAAGGAGAGAACAGACGGTCTTGCTAGACAATTGCTACAGTCACAAGCCGGACAAACCCCGTTACCCGCATCAGGGGCAAATCTTCCTTCAACATCCTCTATGAATCCAGTGCAGATCAACCTACCTGGGAATGTACCTCTGGCTCCGCCCGAACGATTTTCTGGTGACCCAAAGAGGTTTGCAGTATTTATCAATCAGTGCCGGTTGCACTTCTTATGCCGGCCAGCAGCCTTTCCAACTGATCAAGCTAAAGAAGCTTTTGTACTTTCGTACCTTAGTGGCAATGCGGCAGACTGGTCGATCCCTCTAGTTAATCAAGATGATCCGGTTCTCCATGATTTTCAAGCCTTTCAGCTTAGTATGGAAAAACTGTTCGCAAGACATTCACAGGGGCAGGCCTTGGACAATGAGCTTCTTTCGTTGCGACAGGGTAATCAAGACCTTTTGGCTTATATTGCATCTTTCAATAGACTAATAGTGGAAACTCAATGGCCTGAGGACAAAAGGATTACGCTGTTTTACAGAGGTCTACGTGGAGAGCTCAAAGATGTTTTAGCCCAAGTAGTGAATCCCCCACAAGACTGTTCGGATTATATAGACTTGGTCGTTCAAATAGATCATAGACTGCAGAACAGGAAGGCCGACCGTTCCAAGTTTGATGCTCGAGTATTTTCCAAACCGCCAACTCCTTCCAAAGGAGTAGACTCCGGGGAACCCATGCAAATCGGGGGTCTGAAAGGTCCTCTAACACAAAAGGAGCGGGAAAGGAGAAAACAGTTTCAATTGTGCCTATATTGCGGAAACTCAGGGCACTTTCTTCGAGACTGTCCGGTGAAACCTGCCAAGAAGGCAGTAGGAGCTGCAGTTACCAAAGTTACAAACTCTGAGCAGGGAAACGACCTCGCCCGACAAGAATAGAGGTCCTCTTGCCGAGCGTGAAAACCAGTTCCGTGACCTCGCATTTCGTGATACCTATGGTCCTCATTAGCCCTGATAATCCGGATCGATTACATGCAATTGAAGCTTACGTCGACAGCGGTGCCATCGGCAATTATGTGGATCATGAAATGGTTTTGAGGATGAATCTAACTCTTTGTCCCAAGGCTGTAAAGGACGTCATTACTACAGTGGATGGTACGGAGATAGCCTCCGGGCCAGTAACGCATACCACTCAAGAGGTGACGCTAGTAAGTCAAGATGGACACCATGAGAAGATCGTGTTCGATGTGATCAAGGCCCCTCAGTTTCAGATTATTCTAGGAATACCTTGGTTAGAGAAACACAATCCTCTGATCGATTGGCGAGCAAGAACGGTCCAGTTTCCAGAATGTGTCTCTACTTGTCACCCTCCACCTGGTGTTGCACTGGCAGCAATTTCTTCAGAGACTCCCCAGTTACCTCCCGAATACCTTGAATACCAAGATGTTTTCCGGAAGGATCAGGCTAACACTCTACCTCCTCATAGGTCTTATGACTGCCAGATAGCCCTGATACCTGGATCTACTCCTCCTTGTAGTAGAATGTATGCCCTCACCGAGCCTGAGAACCTTCACCTTCGACAATACCTGGATCAATACCTGGCGAATGGGTTTATTCGTCCTTCCAAGTCCCCTGCTTCTTCAGCTTTGTTCTTCGTTCCAAAAAAGGAAGGAGACCTTAGAACTTGTATCGATTATCGCTCCCTGAACCAGATCACCGTTAAGAATAGATATCCGTTACCTTTGATCCCTGAACTCCTGGACCAAGTCAGAAAAGCATGCATATATACAAAGCTGGATCTTAGAGGAGCTTACCACTTGGTACGAGTAAAAGAGGGCGATGAATGGAAGACTGCCTTCCGCACCAAGTATGGGCTATTTGAATATCAGGTCATGCCCTTCGGACTTTGCAATGCCCCGGCCGCCTTTAATTATTTTATGAACGATGTCCTCAGAGAGCTCATAGATGTGTGTGTTGTTGTTTACATTGACGACATCCTCGTTTATTCTTCATCGGAATCTGAACATCGGAAACACGTGAAAATGGTCCTCGAAAGATTGCGTCAACACAAACTTTTCGCTAAGTTGGAAAAATGTGTTTTCAACGTGACTGAAGTTGAATTCTTGGGATTCATATTATCACCTGGCGGAGTACGTATGGATTCAAAGAAGGTCGATGCAGTTCTCAAATGGCCATCACCATCCTCCGTAAAAGGTGTGCAAAGCATGTTAGGCTTCGCTAACTTTTACCGCAGGTTTATCCCCGAATTCTCTCGAATAGTCCAGCCCATCACTGCCTTGTTAAAGAAAAACAAACGTTTTGAATGGTCTACCGAGGCGGAACAAGCTTTCCAGGATTTGAAGACTAAATTTATCTCTGCACCAATCTTAAAACACCCTCGCCCCGAACTCCCCTACATCGTGGAAACTGATGCTTCAAGCCTTGCCATGGGGGCAGTTCTATCACAAAAGGACCCGGTAACCAATCAGTTGCATCCCGTGGCATTTTGGTCCCGCAAATTCTCGCCTCCTGAAATCAATTACACGATTACTGACAAGGAACTTCTGGCTATCAAGTCTGCCTTTAAGGCTTGGCGGCATTATCTGCTGGGGGACCGACACACCGTTACTGTGATTACGGATCACCGAAACCTGCAATATTTGAAAACCGCAAAAGCCCAATCCTCTAGACAACTCCGTTGGGCATTATTCTTTGCCGAGTTTGACTTCATAATTACCTATCGACCTGGTACAAAGAACGGTAAAGCTGATGCCCTTTCTCGGATGGGAGTGGAAGAACACTTGATCAACCCTAAACCTGTACCAATCATTCCCGAACAAAGAATTCTGGGTGTAATCGCCACAGAATCCATAGAGGAAGTTAAGGATAAAGCCAGGCAACTTGTAACTCCAGCAGACATACAGAATTGGCATCTGCAGGGAAAGGACTTTGCAGTAAAGGACAACTTATTGTATTTCCAAGAACGATTATACCTACCCAGCACAGATTTACAGAAAAAAGTAATCTCCTGTTATCACGATTCTTTAATGGAAGGTCATCCCGGTATGGCCAAGACCTCAGAAAAAATCAAGCGCTACTTCTGGTGGCCGTCTTGGAAAAAAGATATTAGAGACTTTATAATGTCTTGTGGAGTATGCGCCCAAAACAAGAGTCAAAAGGAAAGACCAGCAGGCCTCTTACGCCCTATTGACATCCCACCTCACCCTTGGCATACGCTTTCTATGGACTTCATCACCGATCTACCTCCATGCTCCGGATACAATACGATTCTAGTAATCGTGGACTTATTCTCCAAGATGGCGCATTTAATTCCGCTCAAAGGCTTGCCAACAGCAGCAACTCTGGCCCGAGAATTTCTCGAAAACATCGTCCGACTACACGGTTTTCCTTCGGTTCTAATTTCGGATCGAGGTAGTCAATTTATTTCTCATTTTTGGCGAAGTTGCTGTCGGTCGGCTCAAATTGATGTGAGACTATCGACCAGTCACCACCCTCAGACCGACGGACAAACCGAGAGGACCAATCAAACTCTGGAACAGTATTTACGCTGCATGCTGCAACAAACTGAAAAAACTTGGAAAGACATCCTTTGGATAGCCGAATATGCCTACAATAACTCTGTCCATTCGGGAACTGGGAAAACACAGTTTTTTCTTTTGTACGGCAGTCACCCTCGAACCTCGGAGTTGGATCCCCTCCAAGATCTTGAAACACCAGCAGTAGACTACCTGCATTCTACAATCACCCAAGCCTTTAAGGAAGCTGTTTCTCACCTTCAAAGGGCTAAAGAACAATACAAGAAAGGAGCAGATCAACATCGGAAGGAAGCCCCTCAATATCAAGTAGGGGATCAAGTCTGGTTATCCACCAAATATCTACCTCTAAAATGGCCACGCACATTCAACCCGAGATACCTTGGTCCCTATTCCATCACTACCATAATAAACCCAGTAGCGGTCAAGTTGGACTTGCCCCCTCACATGAAGATACATCCGGTCTTCCACGTCTCTCTATTAAAACCCGTGCAACCTCAAACCCGACTAACTAAATCTCCAAAACCCATCCTAGTTGATGGAGAACTCGAGTTTGAAGTCAAAAGCATTCTGGACTCCAAGATCTCCAAATCTAAACTATTTTACCTAATTGACTGGAAAGGCTGCGGCCCCCAAGAGAGATCCTGGGAACCTGCTGAATATGTCCACGCTCCTCGCCTAATCAAAAGATTTCACCGAACATTTCCTGACAAGCCAAAACCCCCGGAGAAGCCCGGTTTAGGAGGGGCCTTGAGGGGAGGTAATGTCATGATCTCTGCTTCCAAAAGGTCAGGGTTTTCCCAACTCCCTTGGAAGCAGATCCATAACCCAGGTTCCGAGGGCCAACCAGTCCCAATTGGGACCTTTTGGACCCAGTCCTGGCGCCAGTGGCACCAGGCTCATAAATGTGCCCAGTCCCAGCGCTGGAAGCGCCGGGCTCATGATGCTTGGGTGGACTTACCTGCAGCAGACCATGCTGCTTACTTGCCTGCCAGCTGAGCCTCTGATCCTCTTCTGTTTGGAACTACTTTTCCTGTTGGGTGGGGCAGGAGCCACTCCCTAGATTCAGAACACTGGAACTCTTCTGGAAAGCAGGAACTCTTTTCTTACCTAGGCGTGGCTGTGGAAGGAGACACCTAAGCACTACAGGAGGCTATTTAAACCACACCCGGTGGATGAATCTTGCTTTGCGTTATTCTGCATCCTCTGCAGCAGAACGCTCATCGTGTCTTCTTCATCGGATCCTGGGCCCAAGGAAAAAGGCTTACCATCCTGAATCCAGTCTTCAGCAACACCTATAAAGACAAGAAAGAACAGGTTAGCATTCCGGCATCTGAAAGACAAAGGCTTACCTACTCTTTGTGCGCTCCGGAGGTCTTCACACTGCATTCCGGCATCTGAAAGACAAAAGCTTACCGACTCTTCGCACGCTCCGGAGGCCTTCGGCGCTGCATCCTGCATCTGAAAGACAAAACAAGGTGCGTTTAAAGACATTGGGGAACTTTGATACTCACGTGCCATTACTCCTTTCCACATCAACCCCAGTGGGTATTCCGGCACCCTGCAGCCGCTCCGAACTCGTACCTGCAAAATAAAAGACAGTTAGAGCGCATCGTGAAGCAGGCAACAAGCGCTTAACTTACGTGCTTCCAAGCGCTTCTATTCATCATACGGACTCCATCTTCAACTCACTTCAGCCCGTCATCCGCCATCGCCGGAACCTGCAAAACAAGAGACATCATTGCTAAAGACTTTAAAGACAATAGAATTACTCGAAATTTACCGTTCCTGCAGTAAACGACGGACAGCAGTCCTCTGAAGTCAAGAGGCCTGCGCTACCGATCCAGTGAAGAAACTGGTTACAGCACCCTGCCCCGAGGCAGATGGAGAGCTCGGCATTCACTTACCTAAGGTGAGAGCGTTAACCTTTGGGGGTCTACAGGAGAGCAAAAAAGGGAAGAGATAGGGACACCCCAATAACCCCAGTTCATTAATCCCATATTTTCTGTCTGCAGACATCTTACTCTTGAAGTCAGGCATACAGTGCACAGAGGTCCAGCCCAAAGAGCCAACCGGGTGCTACACATCACCTTTGAAGATACGGTAGTCGCCCAGTCAAGACCGGCGCCTCTGCGAGAATCAGGTGAGCGTTACAGAACCCTCAGGACAATAATATTTCTGAGCGCACTATTCATTTAATAGATAATGTTTTGCTCCATTCGCTGCAGATTTTCTAAGGTCTCTGTTTCTGTATTATTTTTAATGTCTGTATGGTGTGAAAAAAAATTGGTAACTACACAAAGTAATGGGTAATAATTGGTTATATAGAGAAGTGTAGTGTCTACCATTAGTATCACTGTTTTCACTCATTTCATCACGAGGAACATTCTAGCCATTCCAAAGTACTAGAGATTTCTGTGTAAAAAAAAATATATATTATTTTTACTGTACTTAATACAGAAAGTTTATAAATATATAAAATAAATGAAGTGTACTCACTAGTTTCTTGCTAAGTTTTGCTGTTACTGCTGCATAGGTGTGCTGCTGATTTTTGCTGTGCAGTTTGTGTGAGGTAATTCTGTTGGAGGCATATTTATTTTGTTTTGGTATTTTGCATTATGTTGCATATGTTATGTAATTGGACGGTTGCTGTCTTACATATACAGTTTCCACTTCTTATTTATTATTGAATGTAATGTATTTATGTGCTGCTTTTTGAACATGTTCAGTGTTTTTATTGCATGATACAACAATGTAAGATACCCTGAGTTTTTGGATAGTGTTGATGTTGACCGAGTCCGTCCGCGAACATAGGCATGGTCCGCAAACATCAGACCCACTAGCGCAGGTAGGGGGTTCAGTATGTTCTATGTTATATGTATATAAACTAAGGGAATCCTAGGAAACATTTATCCAATTTATATTGCCTGTATCTATATTGAGCAAAAAAACGTTAAAGGGACGTTATGGTTCCAAGTAAAAATGAAAACCCCCTGAAATTTGCCAGTTATGGTAAGCTAAGCTACCATAACTCGCACCACCACTGTGCACTGCTAAGACTAACACCCAGGACATCAAAGATGACATCACAAACTGTCATACTCATTACTATTAACAGTCTGAGCCATGTGCTCCCCACTACCCCAGCTCAATAACGCAAGTAACCTGTGAGCCTTTGTTAGGATCCCTGCGGAAGGATCTCCAATGACCTTTCTCCATTCACTGCAATCAGACAACCTTTTGCTGGCTCTTAGCTGCAGCACTCATTAATAAGTACATTGCATGGAGTATTTACCAAGCCTTTCTTCATCCGAGTGTCCACATTATCACCGCATGCACATTGATCTTTCCAAATACACTGGTGCCTGTGTTCCAAACTTAACTTACAATCGAACCGTAATATTTAGTTTTCACGCAAGTGTCCTTAATGAAACACTTGTGCATAGGCGCGTTATAAACGCCATATCATATCAATCACATCAGACATTGGCTATCCCTGGAAACCCGTCCAGGACCAGTGTCCCCACGTGAGTGGCTCAGTCATTCAACTGTCTTGGCACAACGGGCCAATCGACAACCCTGCGGGTGGAGCCAATGAGCTCCACTTTTCCAGATCATCAACAAACCTTCTCCCCGGCGGGATCGTACTGATCACCGACCGGCGGAGACACGTACACCGGAGGCACCCTGCTTCCTAAGGTAAGAGACGGTTTAGTGATTTGTTTTTCTGATACGTATTTGTCAATGTGGATCCATTATCAGGATGGAAGTGACTAACTATGGAGTTGTTTTTCTACTGCCCGATCTTTCGACATGAGTTGCACTCACCCGCACTCCTCATTCACCTTACTGAGGGACGCACACTTCCAATATGGAATGCCAGCAACTAATGCTTCCACGCCACTCACATTTTCCTTAACACACCGCTCTTGCCGTGCGGGGGAGTAATGAGACTCTCTGTATTACTCCCTAACAATGAATATGTCCTTTCTAATATCTCCTTAATCAAATATTATTACTAATAAAAATTGACTCAACCGGCGAGCTAAGGACAAGCAATCAGCACACTAATGCACTGCATTAATAAGTACGCAATGACCCAATGCATCCGTGCCACTTTTTCTTAGCCCACCACAATTGCAATGCAGACCGGCAAGCAGGCACACCTGACTACTCCTCCATTACTACAAACATGCCATGTTAATGATTTTTTATGATTTCCACAATATGTAAATTGGACTCAACCAATTATAATGTTGGATAGGTTATCAGCTCTTTTAGGCAATGCAGTCATGCACACCTCTGCCACCTCACTTCACCTCCAATAAGCACTCTAGTGCTTCTGGCCGGGACCTACTCTCAGCGGCATAACTATGGGCCGCCTCCTCGCACACCGGTTTCCTTCGAGGCTCGAAGATATTGTTCTCTGTTTTGGAAACCACATCCGGGTGGGCATCCTGCTCAGGCAGTCATACTCACCACATGCACCACCACCCTCATTACCACCACTTCCAGACCCATACGGTACAAGCACCACATCACCCCTGGCAAGGTTCAATAGATCTAATAAGAAACCAGATCAAGGATGAACTTCCTTCGGTTCACTGATTAGCTTAGGTTCCAGCCATGATCACGAACCAACTAAAACCAACACTGGTACTATAAACCCCTCCTCCTTTCCTTTCCACAGAAGTACTATGCAGTGCACCATACAAACAACATTTCAAGGCATCACGCCTCAACTTATAAACCACGAAAAACCTAACTTAGTAAGCATTGGTC
The DNA here is from genome assembly GCF_040938575.1 of Ambystoma mexicanum. Taxonomy (NCBI): domain Eukaryota; kingdom Metazoa; phylum Chordata; class Amphibia; order Caudata; family Ambystomatidae; genus Ambystoma; species Ambystoma mexicanum. Next base: position 989,986,839 of record NC_090923.1, read on the forward strand.
CTTACCATTCATATGACATGATACTCATGAGCGAAGTCAAACAGTGATATTAATCACAACGTATCTCCTTTCCTTTTTCCTTCTCCTTGGTGCAACATGATTTCCTGCCATTCTGTGGGTTTGTTCCCCCCAATAAACATGCGATGAATTACTATATTAAACTAAATGTCATATCTTTGTGTATAGATGCTTACATTAATACAGTAACACTATATTGAATTAAATTGTGTACCCATAACAATATTGATCCACTTACCTGAATTATAACTTATGTATGTCACTTAATTCACATGCCACAAAAACTCACCACTATGCACTGCTCATCTCCACAAGCACAAATTGGGCTTCTGGTTATGTTACCATGCTTAACAACCTGACACCGGCATCAATGTGTAACAACTGATGTATGACCTATGAAAATCACAGCCTTGAAAAAGACCCTTGTGTGGTCGAAACACGTGTCGGCACCCATAGTAACAATAAAAACGTACTGGCATAACACTAGAGCAAGGCTGCTCTTTATTCACCATTGGTGACCAAGCAATTCTAATTAACAACAGCTATTCTGACAAATTGTATAAGCAGCGCCAATACTGTGGGTTTTCAACAAAAACTCTCTGATCCCTCACCTGGGGCACATGAGCACTGCACCATTGGATTCCTGCAACTGGCTGCTTAACGTAACATTTCAATTTGGACTAGTTCAGCGCGGTACCCAGATGTTCCCGGTGCTCTCACCCTTTCCCTTCATTTGGCTCGCGTATTCTCTATCTCTCGGTGTAAGCCAGCAGCGCTTGATCAGCATCTCCACTTGAGTTGCTGGATCCACTTCTTGGCTCCTCAACATCCCTGCTGGGCTCTTCTGCTTCTTATCTTCAGGCTCTGGTAAGGCGAAGACTGCCTCCAAACACCTGCAAACACCTCTGTTGGCTCCTGGCATTCCCGCAGTGTGTTACTTCTTGCGGGCAGCTTCCCTGCTTTCAGTTCTCGAGCCGGCTCCCTCTCCAGCCTCACAGTCTCTCGGCTTGTTCTGAGAGAGGCAGCTTTCTCTCTCCAACAGCTCCTGTCAGCTGCTCCACAGGTTTGAAACACTGAGGCACAGGCATTCACTCGCAACGACAAGAGCGCAGCCTGTGTTCCTGGCTTTCCTTGATCTGCATTCCTCCGTTTATCTTCCTCGTTGTGGTTCTTTGGTAGTTAGGGGAAAGGAAGTCCATTCTTGAATTTTTATAAACAAAGTCTGGGTAATTGTTCTACCAAGGTAAGCTAGTTGTAGTTGACTTGTAGGTAGAAGCCAAGAAGGTATTTTCATAGAGGGCAAGTCAGATTGTTATGACTTATATACAGCTCCCATTAAAAGGTCTTCAGCATCTTTCCTAAGTGGATGAGGGGATGTGTTACAATAAAACATTACGGCATTAGGAAGGGATGGGATATCCTCAAAAGAAAAAGGGGATACCATTTCTCATCTGATGGCAGCATGATATTCCCCCAGAGGTTGTCTCCCCCATGTGATCCTCCCTCATATAGCCACCCCAGGACCAGATAGCGGCTGCTGTCTCTGGCCACATGGGGACAGGTCACCGCCGGGAAAGAAGTGATGACACCATCAGGTTTATCATACTACCTTCAGACTGTCAATATTTGTTAGTCGCTAATGAGTTCTCTTGTATAGTCTTGACTTTATTAACAAAAGTATCTCGGATGATGGTGCGCCAAGCCTTGTCCTTGACAATTTAAGTCATTGGTGAGCATGGACACTCAAGCTCTTACAAGATTTTAAACAGTTCCTTTGTGTCGGAACAGGCATTTCTAATTCTGACATAGTATGCTGATTTTGTAACATGAAGAATAGCAGTTTAATAGACTTTAGGATCATGGATACAGCACAGCTAGGCCTGGATGTCAGAGGGATTGGTGTTTTTGATCAGCAGTAGGAATGTTGTCCTGGAGGGGTTGAGCTTCGGGTAAGCCTCGACATCCAGGACTGGATCAATGTGAAGCAGGCCTTAAGCCTTCGATGAAGGAGATCTTGAGGTAGAGCCATCAGTGCCATCTGAGTACTGGTGGATGTGGATGTTATGTGGTTCGAGGAGGATCCCAAGTGGTTCCATGTAAAGACTGAAGATCATGAGAATAGGATGGATCCTTGTGAGCATCCCCAGGTGATGGGTAGAGTTGATGATCTGGAAGAATCAATTTGTATGCAATGGTGACCGATTAGCAAGGTAGGTTATGAACAAGCTGAGGACGACCTCGCTGATACCCATTTGGCGATGTATATTGTCGGTGTCTGGTGGTCTACTGTGTCCAATGCCGTAGAGAGGTCAAGGAGAACCAGGAGAAAAGGATGCACATCGTGGAAGTTAAGGGCATCGCTGATCACCTTGATGGTAGCCATTTCTGAGCTACCTCCGCGTCTGAAGCCAGATTGGTAGGACTGAAGTAGTTTGTTGGCTTCAATGTGTTGGAGGTGTTCCTTGGCTACTGCCTTCTCAAGGACAATTTGGTGAAGACCCTCGGGTGGGGGTGAGCTGAAGGGCAGGACCTGAAACTGATAGTGGGAGCGAGCGATCATAAACCTGAGGTACTTCCTGTGCTTTGGATGCATCAGCACATGGAAGTAGGCATCCTGGAGGTTGTGTGTCACCCACCAATCCTGAAGGTGCAGAGCCTGGAGGATATGCAAAAGCGTTACCATCATGAATTTGTCTTACTAGAGGAACTTGTTAAAGCGCCTATGATTTAAAATGGGCTCCACTTCTCGGTCCGCTATCAAGCAGTAATGGGAGTCCCACCCCTGGTTCCTTTGCGCTAGAGGCACTGGTTCTATTGCGCTTTTCTCCATCAGGGAACCGTCAATCTAGGAATTGGAGGAAAGGGATACAAAGCAAGGTTGGAGGACGTCTGATGAATGGAAAGCAGTACCCTTGTGTAACTACTCGTCACAACCATGCATCTGTAGTGTACCATTCTACGGAATGCTGCATCAGACCACATACTGGAGTGGAATATGAGGGGTGCTCAGAGAGGTTTTGCTATGCCCGATGGGACAGTAGCGGCAGAGAATTTTGCAGCTTTTCCTCCTCTACCCCTTGCAGGTTTAGCAAATCTCTATGGTCTTCCTTGAGCTTCACCATTGCCTTTTAGGCCAAACGAGCTAGAGTAGCGAAAGGGCTTCATTTTCCAACTGGCAACAGCAGACTGAGTCGTTTGTTTCCAAACAGCAGCTCCGAAAGATTTAGCTGTTGCCTTAGAGGTCAGCAATTTCTAGGCTGTCATCACCCAAGGGACTGAAAAGGTAAAAGGGCATATCAATTGGTCTTGCTTGAACATCTGGTGCAAAACCATACTTTGAGAAATGTCTCAACATCGAGCATGTGCCGATTGCTTTATACAGACGATCTGGAGTATCTAGACTAGACTGAAGGGCCTCACACATTGTCTCCTTCCCATCTGCAAGAATATTTAGGTCACCCTCACTTCCCGGAATACGCTCTGCTGAGTCTTCAATCACAGCCCACAACGTGGGAGTGTACTTCGCTAGAGCAAATGAACATTAACTGCTTTCAAGGCCATACTGCCTCAGGAAAAGCTCTTTAGCCCAAGCATCAAACTTCTTGTCATCTCTATCTGGGGATGAGCAAGGGTAGGCTGCAGACTTTGCCCCTGAGGTGGCTGCATGTGAACGACCAAACTCTCTGGGTTTGGGTGCCTTGAAAAGAATTCCTTCGGAGGGTTGGAAAATTGTAAAGGCTCCATTCCAAATGAAACTTGACCCCCCCCCCCCTCTTCAGTGATGTCTGTGAAGGAAGACATAGTATTTCCTGGACTTTGGCACATATTCCAATGAAGAGTCTTCAACAAGCAGCACAGACATTCTCTTGGGAGGTTGTGCCGGCACGATGAAGAGTGTCGAGATGGTCGCAGCCCAAGACAGGGACCGTAAGTTTTTGATGTAGACTTCCTTCCTGGACTTTTCGGTTCATGGGATGAGTCTTTGTTGGAGGCCCTGTTGGTTTCATCCGGTGATGTGGTTCCATTCTCTTTTTTGTCTTTGGCTCCTAAGCGGGGGAAGAGAGGGCTGATTTTTCAAAAACCTCTAGCATTGTTAGTCAAAATTCTTCCCATTTTTCCTCTGGGGCAGACCTAAAAGGAAATCTTACTTGATTATCGGGCAAAGTGGCCTGACTGGCTAGGTCTTCTTTTTCCTTGAAGGAGGAAGAGGAATGAGAATTGCTTCAAGAGTGTTACCTCTTTCTGTGCTTTTTCAATCTCCTTTTCATTTTTTTCAGGTGATCGATCCGTCAATTCAGGTTCTTTTTCCTTGCATGGTCTTTTCTTAAAGAAAGTGGTGCTCAGAGAATTTTAGAAAGATCGACTAAGTGCGAACCTTTGTAGTCATCAACTGACACGACTTTCAATCCTTGAGACCGGAGCTGAGACACTACAAACATCAAGTTACACTACAAACAGATTTTGTGGGATCCGTAAAGTGACATTTTTGCTTCGCAGTACTAATAATGCTTGAAGCCAGAAGGCTTGAGGGACGGCATTGTCAGAAATGTTGATTTTGAGTACAACAAATATTTTCTGTGGAGTGAAACGTTGCGGATGAGCGTGCAGAAAAAAGTAACCGAGGTCATGAAACGTAGTGCTGGGCTAATTATACCTATGCCACATCCAGCCACGATGTTGAGGAACCTAGATGCTGAAGCTCCACGGTGCCCCCTGCTGGCAAACAATTTTTTCCAAATGTTGATGCTACCGCAGGAATATATCCAAGATGAGGAATCCGTGGGAGGACAATCCATTAGAATTTATTTACACCAATCATCTCACTTATAACGGTAGGCATGTGTACACCTAATGAGTGCAAGACAAACTGTAACGGTTAATACAATGTTACAAATTACAGTAATAAGGGATAGGAGTGCTGTCAGTGGGAGTTAAAGTAATGCTTTAGGAGAGAAACTATGGTAAACCGCACAGTGTAAAGAGATGATGGGCAGGATGACAATGTCAAAAAGAGAAACAATGGGCCTCATTACACGTAGTGAGGTAAGGGTTTACCGGTACCGGTAAGGGCACCGGTAAACCCTTACCGCCTTACTACGAGGTCCCTTTGCGGGACTCAACATTAACGGCTGGTATAGACCAGCCGTTAAAGTTGGGACCCGCAAAGTGACCATGGTGCTAATTACGGTACCGCAATTTGTGGTACCGTAATTAGCGCTTTCCCCATTCCCATAGAGCCCTATGGGGCAAAAATGGGAATGGGGAAGGGCAATGTGGGAAGGCAGAATTACTGCCTTCCCAACCTTGGAACAGGGCGGTAATTCCCATTTCCTCCAAGGCGGTACCGGTAAATTACCGGCATGAACCATGGTGCTAATAGCACCATGGTTTACCGCACTACGTGTAATGAGGCCCAATGACTGTTAGATGGGGCACAAGGGCAGAGTTTTACCACCAAAACTTGCTTCGACTAAAGTCTTTCCCTCAGGGATATACAAGTCTTATGCAGCTTTCCGCATACCTACAGATGATGGTCTAGTGACCCGACCCAATTCACTTATGCGGTTCAATTGCACCACTCAAAACTATTTCTCCCATCGGATGATCTACACAGTCAGATCCATCCATCCATCCAATCACCCCCAATATCCATTCACGCTCAGACATGCAATAACTTAAACACACATTTATTTCTCCAGTCAATCACACCCAGTCAATCACACCCATCCAAACCCCACCCATTTTCTAGTCCACACAACCGCACACAAACCATCCAATCGCACACATTCATCTTTCCACACATATACTCAATTACATCCAATCACACAATTACATCCAATCACACAATGGCATCCTTCATACATACACAATCACACTCATCCATCCGTAAATACTGAACTACAAAATATCCAGACCTAATGGTCTGTCTAATCCTTGTTTTTATTTGATAAACCAATCCATCCTGGTGCCCAGTTGATTTATATATAGGCATGGTCACAATTGTCAGGTAAGAAAACTGTAGCAGATGAGGGTAATATATTTGCGCAACATCCTAAGCTTTTGGACAAGTAGATAAGTGGGATTAGACTCCGTGCATTTAGTTCACCAAAATCAGAAGCACTGACATCTCAAGGTGGGATGTCAAATTATACTCTTGACAGGCAAGAGTTTTAAGCAGTCTTTATTGGAAACCTGAGATGACTGCATGTTACCAAATTGTGATGGATAATGGGCACAAACTAGAAGGTATTAAAATGACCAAATGTTTTACTGACAATCAACAGATCATCATAGTGGTTGAATCAGTGGGGGCTGGAAGCACTTCACAATGGTTACAATTAACAGTAATAACATTTGCAACACTGAAATGATGCCCATGATTAATATCCAGACCTTCTAGATACCGACAGGGGTGCATCGCCAAGTGCTGATATAAGACATTTATAACGCACCTGTACACAGGTGATTCTAGGTGTGACAAGACAAAGAAGGGGAGACAAAGGGAGGACAAAACAAACTATCTTACTAGGCCTTGTGCCATTCAGATTGTGCAAGTATGAGGTGGAAGGAAGAGGAGAAGTGCCAGTGGGTTGGGGGAGTGCAGTGGCAAAGAAGCGCAGTAAGTGCTGCCGGGGTGGAGGCTCAAGTAAGTGCAGGGAGGCAAGGGACTGTAGGGTTACAGATACTGTCCCCCTAAGTGTGTGGTAGGCCCGGAGGCAGTGCCAAGGGCTACTGTCATAAATTAACCTTGTATCTTATACTGCCCAGTAAAGGATACAGGTATAACCATAAAGGATACAATTGGTAGGGTTCCTCCGGATCCTTGAGGGGGCAAACGGCTTGAAGGTAGTGAAGTCAAAATAGACCTTCCAAATGATACCATTCTCTGACTAACATGACAGGCAAAGGGAGGAATCACTGGAAAGGTCGTGGGAAAACAATTGGAAGTCAGCCTAGGATAAAATAAGGCGTAATGAGGCTGTGTCCCAACATTAATTCTTACTAATAGTTCAACAAATTAGGACAACACTAACCTGTAGATGCTGATAACGGGAGGCTCCGACAACAAGTCTCTGAAGTGATCCAATATAGAACCAACGAAAAAGGAGGGAAGGTTAGTAAGGGAAGCTAATCCCGAACGGCACGAGGGTTACGCTAGATACTGGGTTGGTGCACCACAGGATAGCGTCCAAAGTAACGTGCACAATCACCTTCTTAATTAACAGTTGTCGGCAGTACTTCCTTTCCCACGTAGAACAGAAGATATAGAGTAACAAAGGATAAGTTAGAACTCCACCTGTTTCATCACAGGCGACAGGATTCAATCAGAGCGTAGCACAATAACTACGCGTTGATTTAAATGTGCAAATAGTACACAGCCTGGAAAGCCACACATTAGTCTTCTATCACGCGGCTGCAAAAGTTCAGGAAACCGCGTGTGGTTTTTACACGCAGCAATAGTACACGCAGCCAGGAAAGCCGCACATTAGTCCTTTACACGAGACTGCAAGAGTTCATGAAACCGCGTGTGGATTTCCACGTGGCAATAGTACACGCAGCCAGGAAAGCTGCACTTTAGTCCTTTACACGTGGCTGCAAGAGTTCAGGAAACCACATGTGGATATTATACACGGAAATAGTACACGCAGCTGGGACTCCAAGACTTTGCAAGACTTTTCTTCTTGGACGCGGCAACAGAAATTAGCGTGTGGAAAATTACACGTAGACCAGGAAAGCTGCTGTTTCTTCTTGGACGCAGCTACAGGAGTTTGCGTGTGGAAATTACACGCAGAAGGAAAGCCAAAGACGTTGCTGAAGAGTTGCGAGGACGCAGATCAAAGTTTCAGCTACAAGACTCCATGTTTGTTCAATCAAAAGCAGCTAGCGACGTCCAAACGCTGCTTATAAACGTAGAGTGGAACACATAGGACAATCTCCAATCACGTGGTACTAACTACGTGTATAATGCAAACGTCGTTTTCCGAGCAAGGTATCAAACAGCCTCCATCTGGAATAGAAAGTCTTTGCTGTTCTATGGGCATAACCAGGTCTGTGCAAAGAATGTGTTACAGGTCCAGATGTAATCCGACTGCCATGCATGACAGCTACTGGCCGTGGAGAAGCCTGGTGCACGTGAGGTTCAGAGAATGGCCAGGTAACCAGTTGGCACAGCAGACAGGAGCATGAGCAGGGGAGAGAGAAAGCAGAAGCAAAGAGGAAGGTCTTGAGTTGCTTCCAGAACCTTAGGTGGTCCTGCCCAAGTTTGAGGGAGGCAGGGGGGCTGTTCTACGAGAGGCCCAAGCCGAAGACAGATCTACCCCCCATACTCTGCATGGAGAAGCATCTGACCCTCAGAGTTAGAGGTGGATGAGTGGAGGGCTCGAGAAGGAAGATGGTTAGGAAGAGAAAGAAGGAGGCAGTGTGGTCCCTGGCTCCAGGCAGGCTTGTGGACAATGCAGAGGGTCTTCTACTTGACCCTTGCAGCCACCGGGAGCCAGTGGAGAGATTTCAGGGCTGGAGAGATAGGATCCCTGGGCTTGAGGCCAAGGACAAGTCTTGCAGTCCTGTTCTAGATTAGTTGCCAAGGGCGAAGAGTAGAGGCAGGCATATTTAGAAAGAAGCTATTGCAGTAGTCAAGCTTACAGAGAACCAGGGCTCTGGAGACAGTGAGCTTCTGGGGGAAAGTGAGGAAAGGAAGAATACCTCTGAGGAGGTGCAGCTGGTAGTGGGACATCTTAGAGATGTCAGATGTGGGGAGAGAAGGAGAGGGTGGATTCGAAGATGATACCAAGTTTTTTTTGCCTCATAGGAAGGTGAGGGTAGAGGGCCAAGGGTGGGCAGGCAGAGGGAAAGGGGGAAAGCGGGAGCAGGGGTACCAATGAGAAGGGTCTCAGTCTTACTGGCATTAAGGCAGAGATCGCTGGAGTCACACCAATCCTGAGTCAGGAATGAGCGAGAGAGCAGAGGAGGCTGAGGGGAGCCTGAAGGAGAACTGAGTGTCAACCGCATAACACTTTAGAAGAGAAGGTAGAGATGAGGTGGGCCAGAGGTGACAGGTAAAGGTTGAAGAGGCAGGGTGAGAGGTTGGAACCCTGGGGAACACCAGATGTAGAGAGAGAGGTGGTGGAGAGAAAGGACCAAAGTTGGACCTAGGTGGGTCGATTGGAGAGAAAGGATGTCAACCAAGCTAGGGCCTGACCCGTGATGCCCAGGTTGTCACAGATGATTGATCAGGATGGCGTGGCTGACTATCGAAAGCAGAGGATAGATCAAGGACAATGAGGACAGAAGGGAGGTGAAGATTAGAGAGCACGTCTTCATGGGTGTTCAAGAAGAGCCGTTTCCGTGCTTCTGGCTGCTCTAGAGCCAGATTGGTGGTCATGGAGACAACCGACAGATTCAGTTTGGAGAGCAAGCTGGGAGATGGCCAGATTTTCCAGGTGTTTGCCCATGAAAAGTGTGTCAGAGATCAAGCGGTAGTTTGCCGGGGAGGAAGATCAGCAGAGGGCTTCTTAAGGAGGGGGTGCACAAGGGAGTGCTTAAGGGGGAGGGGAAGGTTCCAGTGCCAAATGAGTGATTGCAGAAATCGGCCAAGGCTGGCGTGAGGATGTCAATGTTGTCCTTGATGGTTCGGGAGGAGCAGGGTAGCACCTGTTTAGACAAGACTTTCATAGATCGGACTGGTCTAGAAACCTTGTGAGGAGTGAAAACAGGGAAGGAGGAGAAAGGTGGAGGAGACACGGCCAGAGAGGGGTGGGGAGAGGTAGAGGAGAGAGAGAGGACAAGATGTCCTGAGTTTTAGCGGTGAAGTGAGAAGCCAGTGTCGTGCAAAGGGCCTGGGAGGGAATAGGAGAGGTGGTGACTGCAGGAGGATTGGCCAGCTCCTTGCTGCAGAGACGCAGGCTTGGATGTGAGCTCTCCTCTTGGACAAGGCAGAGAGTCTGTATTGCCTTTGGAGCTGGCGGCAGGCCAGTATGTCAGAGGATGAGCCTGATGCCCTCCACTTCCTCCCTACACCTCTGTTTAAGGGTGGCAAGGTCAGAATCATACCAAGAGTTGGACTTGGAAGTGGGCTTCAAAAAGATCCTCATGACAGGGGCAAGGACATCAAGAGTGTTAGAGATTAGAGAGCTGCAGGTTGGAGAGGGCTGTGTCAGAGTGGGAGTCAGGTGTAGGAGCAGAGAAACTAGCGGCAAAAGCCTCCACTGACAAACCCTTTATGGGCCAGATGACCAAGAAGGTGGGTGGCAGTGCTGGGGTCGGCTTTGCCTGGGGCAGAGAGCGACCGGTTAGAGGAGAGAAGAAAGTTGGTCAGTCCAAGAGAGGAGTGGTGAGAGGGTTAGAGAGGGGGATGTCATACGAAATGAGACCATCCAGGGTGTGCCTGGCAGAGTGTCGGGCCAGAGGGAAGAATAGAAAGAGCGTTGCAGAGATTGCGAAAGAGCTGGGAGGAGGGGTTAGAAGGATCCAGGTGGATGTTGAGGTCTCAAAGCAGGAGAAGTTGAGAGGTAAAGACAAGGAGAGAGGAGGAGAAGGTGACCAACTCAGAGTGGAAGAGGGTGACCTGGCCAGGTGGCCTGTAGATGGTGGTCACAGAAAGAAGCCAGCAGAGCGGGAGAGAGAGAAAGAGAGCGAGTGAAAAAGAGAGAGAGAGAGAGAGAGAGAAAGAGAAAGAGAGAAAGAGAGAAAACTTGCAGACCAGGCATTCAAAGTAGGAGTAGGCCTGCGTAGGAATGACAGAAGCAGGAATCCACTCAGGGAAGATCAAGACTACTCCACCACCTGGACGTTTGGTTGTGGTTCAGCGAGGATCTTGTAGCCAGCAGGGAGGAAAGTATCAGAACCTGCGACAGAGCTGGCCATGAACCATGTCTCAGTGAAACCGAGAACATCCAGATCAAGTTCTTCGAGGAATTGGCAGATGTCAGAGGAGTGTTCGACAGTTGAGCCAGAGTTAGGAGTAGCAACGTGGAGCAGATTGCCACATTTGAAAGACTTCCGTGGAGGGGTACAGGCATGAGGTATGCCCTGCGGAGGTAAGAGTGGGCAGAGGAGGAAGAAGATCGAGTAGTCCGAGAGGAAGAAGAGAGTGCCAGAGAGGTGGCAGAGCAGTCAAGGAAGAGTGTGGCATAGGGGCGGTGGAAGAGGAAGGTGGAGGAGCCAGAGAGGTGTAGTTAGAAGTAGCAGGAGAAGGAAGGAAGTTCATAAGATGTGGGGAGTGTCTAGGACGAGATTGGGCTGAGGGCCCTGGATCAAGACGGTGCCGTTCAGATGGACATTAATGATGGTCTTGTAGGAGTGGAAGGGGGCCATGAGGAACTCCCACCAAGTGCCACCATTAATGGGCGAGGAGGAAAAAGGAGAGAGAACAGAGACCAAATGGGGGTCTATAGGCCTAGAGAGGGAATGACAAAGAGGATGTTGGTGAGGGTCTGTCTGGAGGAAGCACTGGTGTAGGCATCTGCTAAAGGGAGGCCTGGGTTGGAGACCAGGGTGTCCCCTTTGAGATTCTTCCTACCAGACTTAGTGAGAGGGATAGGATAGGAGATGGAATAGCAGTCACAGAAGATAGGGGAGACTGACAGCACCATGAATGGGTGCAAAGAGGAGAGCAAAAGAGGAGGCAGACCAAGCAGGAGGGGTTGGGGAAGGCTCATACACTAGGGGCACACAAAGGGGAAAGCAAATGTGGAGGACGGGTACAGCACAGAGTACATTAGCAATAATCACAGTTAGGCGAGGAAGACCTAGAGAGAGACCACCGTGAAATCATACAATAGAACCCACTGGGTGGGGATGGAGGGAACAAGATAAGAGGAGAAATGTAAACATGCAGTACAAAATGTGCAAAACAATAGCAATCGTAGAGATAAGAAAAAATTTAGAGGATTTACTTGACAAAGCAGAAGAAAGAAATGATAACGAAGAAAACAAAGGCATACCTACTGAATTTAAAGCCTAAAACCCCACATTTTTACCTTCTGCCGAAAATTCATAAAAGCCTCGACAACCCACCTGGAAGACCAATAGTGGCCGCCACCGGCGGCATTCTACAACCATTAGGGACCTACATTGATTATTTCCTTCAGCCACTAATACAAAAAACATCTACTTATGTTAAAGACAGCACTCACTTTTTAAATATCTTGGAAGCAATACACCTAACGGAACAAGATATCCTCTTCACCGTTGATGTAACAAATTTATACACAAGCATTCCCCATGATCTGGGGCAAGAAGCAGTAGAGTGGCTACTCTTACAGGAAGGTGAAATAGGAGCAGTAAAAGAATTCATTCTTACCCTACTCCTATTCATATCAATGAACTCTTATTTTGAATACAAGAAGGATTTCTATCTACAAACTTCAGGTGCTGCTATGGGCGCAACGATGGCACCTGCGTACGCCAACGCATTTGTGTATAGATTCGAGACAACACACATATTACAGAAACCTGAATGGAAAAACCAACTAATAAAATGGATATGATATATCAACGACATTTTTGGTATTTGGCGAGGAACAAAGGAGTCACTTAATGAATTTATGGTCTACATCAATATAGACCCACGTCTATATCACCTTTGAAATTGGCACTCCGGGCATACACTACCTGGACATCAAAGTAAATGTACATAACAACCAGATTACAACTTCTCTTTTCACTAAACCAACTGACAGAAACAACTTATTACATCGTATGAGTTTTCACCCCCAGAACACCTTGAAGAATCTACCGTATGGACAGATGTTGCGCCTGAAAAGGATCATCAGTGACCACCAAGAATGCAAACAAGATTGAAAGATAGGGGATACCCTAACAAGGATTTACAAATAGCAAAGGAGAAGGTGGATGCCAAAACCAGAGAGAGCACACTTACACCTAAAGACAAGAAACAATCACCAACTCTCGTATATGTATCGAAATACTCATCACAGAGCATGCAAATTAAAAGATGCATTAACAAGCATTGGACAATATTACAAAATGATGAAAGAACCAAAAATCTCTTCTCAGATGCTCCGACCTTTGCCCATCAAAGATCCAGTAACTTCAGAGATATGTTAGTGAATACCAGAGACACAGTAAAGAAAAAGATCAATCCCAAAAGAATAGGAACTTTTCCTTGCTTGAGTTGAAGCAACTGCAATAACATCATTAAAGGAGGGGTGGCTCCCCACCCATACACCGGCGAAAAGATCACAATTAAATGTTACGTTACCTGCAACACAGAAAACTGCATTTACTGCATACAATGCCCATGTGGGCTATATTATGTAGGAGAAACAGGCAGAAAAATCAAAACCCGCATGAACGAGCACAAGTCATGTATACGCAACCAAAATACTAACTCAGCAGTTGCGAGACATTTTAATGAGAAGAAACACAGTATCGCACAAGTGAAGTTTCAGGTCTTGGAAATTATGGAGACACAAGGCTCCCACGTGGACACCAGAAAAAGAAGACAGCAGAAAGAAGCCTATTGGATAGACCGATTAGAGGCACTGTGCCCGAAAGGTCTTAATGAAGAATTGGATCTAAATTGTTTTTTATAAACCCAAGTTGTTTTGATTTGTTTTGTCCTACCAACATAATATGATGATGTGAAGAGTTACATACATATAAACATTTTAACTTACAATTGAATGTAAATGTCTAGACATCAGCACTATTAAGATACAAATAATAGTACTGGGCCTTTTAACAAATGGCTAAATTGGTAATACCCTTGCGCATGTCATAAGAATATTGTATCCCACTTATACCGTATTGACTTCTGCTCACGAATCTTTACCCGCTCTGCTAATTCATCCATTAATTATACATATGTTTGTACTTATCCACGCATTTACAAAACTTAATATTGACCCTCTGTGGAGCACTGCAATAGTCCTCACCAATATAGAAATAATGTAAGAAAGTACGCATAGGATGAGAGCCACGATTATTGACAGTATAACCAAAATGCCCCTACCAAAATGGCCGACACGCTCAACAGCGTACAGCCATATTGGTACCGAGCGTTGACATAGCAACGCTTAGAATCGTAAGCAGCATTTGCAACCGGCACGCAAGCAAGAAAGAAAGAACGTTCAAACGTTTCCGCAAGGTAAGAGATTATGTTCGAATAGAGAGCAGCGATCGCTACTCACAATATAAAGTCTATCCAGCCATACGTTCAGCACGGTGCTAATACGATAGGCATTTTATTATCCTAGAATGCAACTAACGAGATTACGCATCTCCGTATTGAGAGAGTATACAACGGCAAGCAGGTCAGTGGCCTCCGTAGAGTACACACCCCCCACTGGAATGATTCACCACTTCACTTAGGCTACCACTTAAGGGCAGCACAGACAAAGCATGGATATTACCAAGTGAACATGGACACGGTTTGAAATAATATAGAAAACACAGTGATAGACATAGTCACACCCACGAGCATGTCTAGTTACGATAGGAGCATGGTGTATAACGATAAGTGCAAAGTACAGAATAAACATAAAGGAGATAAAAGTGACAATCCACTGAAGGATTACATTTGCACCAGGCATAATTAACGGAGCGGATTCACAGATGTTATAACGAATAGGAATTACGATTTGCCATAACAAATGCACTGATGAGACTTTCTTGTTCATGTTTTTCTTACCTGTTGATTGTATGTATTTAACTGTGGGCGCCCTGTATATTTTGAATTGACTAAATGTGTCACACACAACGTTAATATATGAAAATGATGCAAATATGCGAATATACAATATATGTTCTTTTGTGTTTATGAATTAGTCACAACTTTATAACCAGGCTCTGAAGAAGGATTTTTAATCCGAAATGCATTAGCCATATAGGGTTGAAATTTTTGTTTGCCTCAGTACCTGCCTAAATGGTCAAGCTATATATTTTTTTAGCTTTGAGAAATTGAAACAAAATAAGAATTTAAGAAAATAAAGGATCTTAACATAACTACAAATGAATGAAAATTTATTGATTTATGCAACAAAATTGCTGAACCCAAAAGTGGGTAAAGGGTGTGCGGCCCACACCAAAGACTTAATAGTCTTGGTCTTTTCTTCTAGTTCACTTTTGTAGTGCCTTACACGGTGGCACTTGACAGTGGGCTGCACCCTACTAATGAACTTTTAATTGAAAATACAGACATATTGAACTATTACATATCAATACCAACAATAGCAATGCACTCTCGCCCTCTTTTTGTGCCAAAACAATAGAAATACCTGGAGAACCTAGAGGAGTAAGAAGAGAAATGCAAACAATGCAACAAAAGTATACAAAACAAAAGTCCCAGCTAGGGGGACAATGCAAAACAATTCAACAAAAATATACAATAGTTACAGCTGGGGGGGACCAGGAGGGAAGGGAGAAGCACCCAAGTAGCATGGGGAAAAGCGCACATGGAGACGAAGTTGCAGGGGTGAGCACACGTGGAGACGGTCAGAGGGGACGGACGCAAAGAAAGGGTATGTTGAGGGAGGCACAAATGAATAAATAGGAACTCTCTCACAGCTTTTAGCATTCAAGGGGTAATTTAGAAGTTAGAGCAAATGTATACGGTTGTTTCAGGTGCAATAGGGTAAGTCTTGAGGCCACTCAAGACCAAGGGAAAAACTGTACAAAACACAACCGGTTGTTGCCAATTGGTAACCCTATGATGCACTCCTTAGGGAACACAATATCCCAGGGTAGATTTATGATCTAAAGAAACAAGAAGATGCCTTAACAGGGGCTTCTCATGATAGACCACAGTGGTAAATAGTTCACAGTATCAAGTTCATTTCGAATTAGTAAACATCAGAATCAAAGTACATTTCCATGTGTAAAGATCATATTCATCTCTACAACAAAGGTAAAGAGTAGAATAAGAATGAAGATTCAAGTGAAGGAAAAATCTTAGGGTTTATAATCATAGATAACATTAACATCTGTATTAAAAATATATAATGTCCAAAATGCAATGGTAAATCATTCAGCATAAAATACAAGGTGTATCAACTTGATTCAACAATTATATTTCAAGTCATTTCATCATGTATTCACATATGATTAAAAAGAAGGGTAATCCAAAGGTTCTATGTGATTTCGCCGACCTATTTTCGGTCGTGGTACTTTTCATCACCGGATTTTACATCGCCAGAAACCCTGTTTTTGTTTTTTTTTATATTATGGGGGGGTTCCCTGCCCCAGAACCCCCCCCTTACTATTATAATAATACGCCAACCCCAACAAAACACCCACCAAAATAAAAAAATAAAAAAACGGGGTTTCTGGCGATGTAAAATCCGGCGATGAAAAGTACCACGACCAAAAATAGGTCGGCGAAATGCGTGCATACCAATCCAAAAAAGCTCCTCTCAAAGTCATGCCAACGCGTTTCAGATTCAGACGAATCCATCTTCAGGGCAGGAAGCGTTTTGTTCCATGAGATTTTCAGGGTGTGTTCATAGTAGTGGTGTAATTTCCTAAAGGATAGTAAATAGATTTTTTCAATTCAATTATTTCAATGTGTGTGTATTTAAATGTGCCTTCATAGATGGTACTGACCTTATATCTATAGACGAAGTGGCCCGATATTTTTCTTGAGTCCTACCTTTGTAATAAAACAATATCACTCTATTTGACCAAATTGTAATAGAGAGTAAAATGATGGTAATGTACGTTCAGGGGAAGAGAAAAGTAATGACTCACCCAGTAGTGCTGACTACTTTAGAAGCCGGGTAGTGGGGGTGTAGACCCGATGCATTCGCGCTGTGTGGTCTGGTTGAGAAAAAGTTATTGTTTAATGTAGCAATAAATCACTGAGGGAGAACATCGCGGTTAGTAGATCTCAATGTTAAATAGGATGTTATGTGCAAACACATAGTTCCATCTCCCAAAGGAATAATAAATGTGTAGTGGAGATAAAGGTCTCACGAAACACAAGGGTAAGGTGTTAAGTGAGTCGACAGAAATCATCACGGACCTAAAGGGTCATGTAGCTGCCTTCTCCGTATGCGGATCGGCAGTATGTTTGAGATTACGGGAACTGTTACATGAGTCTGTACAGCATGTATAGATCATAAAACTACCCTGGGATATCGTGTCCCCTAAGGAGTGCATCATAGGGTTACCGATTGGCAACAACCGGTTGTGTTTCGTACAGTTTTGTACAGAGGGGACGGACGTGCAAGGCTGGGAGAAGAGGGGCCTAAGTAGCGTGGGGGAAAGCGCATGTGAAGGTGGGCAGAGTGGACGACGTGCAAGGCCGGGAGAAGCAGATCCTAAGTTGCAGGGGATGTGGGGGGGGCGGGGGACATGGGACGCGCACGTGGAGACGGGCAGAGAGGGGAATGACACGCAAGGCCGGGAGAACAGAGTCCTAAGTAGTGTGGGGAAAGCACACGTGGAGATGGGCAGAGAGGGGATGGACGCGCAAGGCCAAGAGAAGTAGATCCTAAGTTGCAGGAAGTTTGGGGGAAGCACATGTGGAGACGGGCAGAGAGGGGACGGACATGCAAGGCCGGGAGAATTGGAGCCTAAGTTGTGGGGGGAGCACACATGGAGATGGGCATAGAGGGGATGGGCGTGCAAGGCCGGGAGAAGCAGAGCCCAAATTGCTGGGGGGGGGGGTAGCACGTGGAGACGGGTCGACAGGGGACGGACATACAAGGCCTGGACAAGTGGAGCCTAAATTGCAGGGGAAGCGCATGTGGAGACGGGCAGAGGGAACAGATGCGCAAGGCCGTGAGAAGAGGGGCCTAAGTAGCGTTGGGAAAGCGCACGTGGAGACTGGCAGAGAGGGGACGGACACGCAATGCCGGGGAGTTGCATGGAGTGCAGCAGTGGCTACTCTCCCTCCCAGCACCTTCTTACCTTACAGCCACAGTCTGCACCGCTACCCCTTCGCTGCCAAACACCTGCGTTGCACAACACCACGGCCTTGTCCTGCGAAAGCTTTTCCGCAGAGGGTCCGATCCTTGGTTTTTAAAGGTTTTGATGCGTTGAAGTATGCTCAACGTATTATGCACCGACAGACAGCATCTCCTGCGAACCTGCGTCGCACAACACCACAGCCTTGTCCTGCTTCATACTTAGACTGGATACTGCTTCTAAGCCTAATTTGAAGGAACCACTTTCAGCAGTCAACCTGAGCTCCTCCACCACAGGCAGTCAACAGGTTGATGTCCATCACCAACAGTGGCTTAGTGCAAGTCCCAAAGGCTCTGGAAATGACTAGACAAAGGTGTGGCTCAAGTTCGGGGGAGAATGCCCCGAGCCAACCCTTGAAGAAAAGGTGTTGCTCACTCCAGCAATCTACCTCAGATGCTCATGTTTGTTGACAAAATATATAAAGACATTTGTAAGGGTGAGATTACTCCTGATGTTCAACAAGCACAAGGTTTCTTGTGTTTCTGGTCTTTTTAACAAAACTATGGACCTGGCAGAACAAGCCTAAAATTCTGGTCACCCACAGGATCCAGCAGTGCTAACCGAATGAGATCGGGGGCAGTGATGTTGGGCAATGAGTGGAGTTAGTTGACGTAGAGAAGAGAAAAACATACTTTTCAAAACTGACTGTAAGCTGGCAAGTTAGCACACTGATTCCACTTTGGGGACACTCTCCTCTTCCCATCAAATGCCAAGTTTTTGGCACCTTCACAGCCCTGTCTTCAAACAGAAAAGTCTTATCCTGTTGAGTTTACCACAAAGACTGTCAGGTTAGGGGCCCGGTTTCCCTGTCCATTTCTAAGGCAGTCTGAGGTACGAAGACCACAGATGAGCCCAGTTCTGGGAAAGCAAAAAAGGGTCGCCTTCCTCCTTTCCTGTGGTCACAGGAAAAGAGGATGTTGCTTGAGATTGTACAATTGCCAGGTTATCCTTGCAGATGGTGCATATACTCTGCATTTGACCCCATTTGGTGGTGGGAAAGTGCTTTTTTGTGGAAAATTCCCTGGTGGTACCCGGGGGATGGCTGGTTGTTAGAGATGATTAGAGGATTCACACTAATATTTCAGCTGATTCGTCCAGGATATGGGTTGGGTCCCGGTCCAATTCTCCCAGAAAGACAAGGAGCCCAGGGAAGCAGAGGTGGCAGCCCGCTGAGCTCAAGGGGCCATTGTTGAGTCACTTTGGCACCTGGGAGCTATGTTTGAGCACCCTGCCACTGGTGCACAGAAAGGAGACCCGAGATTGGTTGCAGCCATTTCAAGATGGATGGCATCACCTCTGATGAAACATCTTACAAGTCTAGGGATTTGTTGGCTTGTCTGAACTTAAGTTGCATACTGGACAGTGCCCGTCTATCCTTATCATTCGCTGTTTTACAGTTTCATTGGTTGGAAATGTTTGAGATCTTCCCAGTCTCCCCTCCAGTCTCATCTGCATCATGGTGTTTAAGCAAGCTGATGAGACCAGTGGCAGCACATCCACAAGGGCAAGGTATCAGAATGATTGTCTACCTAGATAACATGATATTTATGGCCCAAGACAAAACCGTACACTTGGGGCATGCCTTGTTGGCCACAGAGCTGCTCATGTTCCTGGGCTCTCATCAATTTGGAGAAGTCAGAGCGGTCACCTTCTCACCAAATTAACTTTATGGGTTTAACCTTGGACACAATCCGCTTCTCCTCCCTCTCTCCCCCTCCTTCGAAGATTAAGATGAACACGAAAGACACTGTATTCTACACAGGGATGGGGCCCCTCTAAGGGAGAAAGAGGATTGTGGCATTTTACCTGTTCCATAGCAGCCATATTTCCGAGTCCTCTATTAAAGGGCGTGCCAGAGTCTAAAGATTCGGCAATTGTGATGCAGATGGTACTGCAGGCTTCTAGAGATGGCAGCACCATCTGCATCACAATTGCTTAAACACTTGGATGCTTTGAAAGGCCAGGCAAACTTGAGCTCTGCATCAGAGTTTGTTATTGAATTGGATGTCAGCTGGATTGCCTGGGGAGCGAGGTATAGAAGCCCATCAACTGGAGTGATGTGTGCTCTGGAGGAACTAGACATTCATATAAAACTTTAAGCCGTTTGCAGGTTCTTTCACCATAGGTCTTGTTAGGCAGCAACCTGTGCAGTTCCCTTGGGGACCACTGCAAAAGATTTAAGACTACAGGTGTTTGGCAATAAACCCACTTGGTAGCAGTCTGTACCACACAGATTCACTTGGTAGCTGTGGCTGAGCAGTCAGACTTCCCTCAAGAAGAGTTGGGCAGTATGTAGGGTATACACAATAGGTACAGAGATACAGTAGCACAAGCAAACACTGACCAGAGCTTTGGTGTAAAAGTATATCATTTATTTAAAGACACACTTGTAAATTACACTAGCAACAAAGAGGTAAGTATATTCAGCACACAGTCACTATTATATATATACAACCCTAATGACTTATTAGACAAGTCTTAATGAGAAACACCACTTATTTTCAGACAGAGGTGAGCGCTTAACATAAGATGCCACTCTAATAAGTTATTAAAAAGGGAGGGAAAAAGGCAGAGTTATGGAAGCACACAAAATTCAATACTTTTAGAAGAACCACAGTAAGGCAGGATAGGCAGAGTTCTACTGTAGAGCAAGGAAGTCAATTGCAAGGCCCACTCTTGAAGAGAGCAAACAGAAGGGGTCCAGGTTCACACAGTGGGGTTATGCCCAAAGAGTCTTGTAATAGTTTGCACACAAAGAATCAAATTAAAGTCAGGAAAAGTTAGCGAGGTTGTCCCAGGCCAGCCCAGGTTAGAAAGTCGAGGCTTTACTGTCACCCCGAACTATCTGTCGCAAGGGAAGCCAGGCGGGACACAGTACCTTAAGTGTGAAGGAAGCTCCAGCGGGGGCAGTTGTTCCTGGCACCGGGTGCAAGTCAGTGTTTCGTCCAGAGGAAGAGGAGGTCTTGCCGTGGAGGAAAGATGAAGGTCGTTGCACTGCCAGGGTAGAAACCAGCCGCGGAGTTCTTCGGTTAAAAGGTACTACCCTTCTCTTCGCGGTAGTGGTAAGCTGTGGTATTCCGGTTGCCGGGGTGCTTGGCACGGGCAAGGCGGCCACGAGATGCTCCAGGAAGGTGAAAAGAAGGCAAAACTGGTTATCCCCACCAGTCAAAGGAAGAAGACTCTCTGGACTGGAGATCTCCTCTGTCGTTGGGAAAAGTGGTGAGACGGTTCAGCAGGGCTCCACCCGTGGTGTCGTCGTTGCAAGTCAGCTCAGCTTCTCCCTCCTCGGATTCTTAGGTCCTGTGGTGACTTCTGAAGTTCCAGTCCCCAAAGCCCGCGCTTTTATGCAGCAAACCCCCATTCATTCAGCCTAGCTATCAATCAAACATGCTAAGTGGTGAGCCGGCCGGCTCGCCACTTGGGCCAATCACACAAGAGTGCGACTTGAGTTGCCAAGGCAACTCAGTCCAGGGTGGCTAAACCCCCTCCCATACCCTCTGTGGTACCCAGACAGAGTGGCACCACTTTTGGAGGCTTATGTGGAGAAGCCCACCAAAAAGTGGAACAAAAGGCTCGACTTGGGTTGGAGTCACAGAAGAGAACACAAACGCCATTTTAGAATCGAGTTCTGGCAAAAAATACCAACCGGTGAATTAATATTAAATAAATAAACCGGCGATATGTTCAAGGCTATAGGAATTAAATAATTAAAGTTGGTAGCCTCGAAAAAAATGGGAAAATCTCAGAGATATATTTGCGGTCGAATATAAAAAGTTGTATCCACTGCCACCAGCCAAAACTCGATCAGGGTGGACGGAGACGTGCCCCCTCGAACAACAGACCCCGGGGCAATTGAATTGCCCCAACCAGTACGTCCACAATATGATGGTTTGTACTGGTTTCTGTTCATAATTTGGGACTAGTAAAGCCAATGGTGACTTTACATGCCCTGGGAGACAGTCAATCCCAGGGTATGGAGTCTATGTTTGGGGGTCGCTACGACACCCCTGTGTTACGGCACGGAGGGTGCTGTGTAACCCACATAACAACACATGAGACATGGAGTAAAAGAACCCATAGCCCATAAAACACATGGAAAGACAAAGGAACACCTCAAATCATGTCTAAGAGTGGGAGTAAAAGAGTCTCACTCTTAGGAGAAAATAATAAACCCCAAAAATCCAGCAAAGCTGCTGGGGGACTCACTAGGTTTGGGAAATTAGCCTTTTCAGATAATTCTCCCTAACAGATCTAGGTTGAGGGATCCTGGAACTGATGCATGCTTCTGCTCAAGGACAATGTCTCAGTCTTGTTGTATGTCAATCGTATGGGCGGCCTGCAGAATTAGAAAAGGGCTTTTGGGATTACTGCAACGTGGTGGAGGACTGGAACTCCACCTATGTGACGGATGCGAATGCCTGGCATCTTCAGTCACATTCTTTCAAGGTTTTTAGGAAAACGGGGCTCTATTCGGACATACTGATTTGCGCCACACCTGAATTGTCGGATTGAGATTCTTTAAAAAAATATATATCTTTATTGTGCATGTGGTTTGAAATAAACCATACACAAGCATCATAATCACTATACACTATACACTATACAGGCCATGATCTATCAACAGTTATTTGCATTATATATTAAATCAGTAATCATAAAAAACAAAATATAAAAACCCTACCAATTCTTCTTGAAAAGAAAATGTTTTCTGAGTTGTTACTAACGTTAAAGTGCATCCAGTTGTGCTCAATTAAAAGCAACACCTGCAGCTCTAATGTTAACCTAAGTAGAGTGTTTAGAAAAAAGGACAAATTATTTCCTATCTAGTTATTTGTACTTCCTTTTTATATTTTTTTAATCTGTTTTGTACATCTAATAGCTGCCAATGTCAGGGATATTTGAGCCCCTGCAAGGATCTCAATCCAAAGGTGCACCCGTGCATCAGCCTACTTTCCTGAAGAAATTCCCAAAGGGTTTAAATCTTAAGAGCAAGGTTTTTTTGGAGATTCTGGAAATTAGGTGCTCAAGAGTCTCGATCACACCTTCTCCTTAGGGATTCCAAATCTAGACCTTTGCCAAGTTGGAAAAAGATTCAAAGTTTTAAAAAAAGACCACCATTTGGGGCAGGGAAATTTTTATATGTAACATGGTTTCTTATGTTGAGACAAATTGAAATATATAGAGTACTTCATTATTGTGTCTTGTGTATTGCTCCAGTCACAGTCTCATAGTGGTTTCTTTACTTTGTGCAGTGTGAGAATCAATGTCTCACTTGCACGATTGATGTTAAACTAAGAGCTTCACACTTCTTTATCCAGTTTAATAGCTGGGCAGAGCTTCTATTTTCCATCTACATGTTCATTTCAGTGAATAACGATTTTTGGTGGTGGGTGTTCAGAATTTTTCTTTACAACGCAAGAGTTCTCCACTTAATCAGGGAAGCCATAGAAAGAAGCACAAATTAATTTCTAATGACGGGAGTTTGCGTACAATTCGGGAGACCCAGGACTTTCGCAAGATGAGCCCTTCCAATTTCAGCCACTGCAAATTTTTGTAATTGAATAGGATCTCTGTATTATAGAGCAGTTCGAGTTTACTTGAGCTTTATAGTATTTCACTATTGGCAAAAGAGAATAACGTCCATATTTGAAGTTTAACCTGCTCATCTGGGCAATGTATACCCCACATATCTTTTTTAGTTTGTCGAAGTGAAGGGTTCCATGTGGGCACTTGTATATAGAGAATCCTAAATATAGGTATTGTCAACTATATCCATCACTTCCACATTGATTGTCCAATTATAGTGTGGTGTCTTCCTCCTTTTAGAACACATAATATTCAATTTCTGTGCGTTGACAGACAATTCTTATCTATCCATATAAATTTCCAGCGCGTCCAACTAGAAGACTGTGGTCTGGTCTAAGATGGCCAGGTCATCAGTGTAAGCCAGATAATGGACAACTAGGGTACCTATTCATGGGGGAAAAGCTCCCACTTGTTAAAGATGTTCGCCCAATTCAGACAGACACAGGTTAAAAAGTGGCAAAGCCAACATGCATCCTTGGTGGAGCCTATATGTATTAACTGTCCTCGACATAAGACCATCCCCGTTCAGGCATACCTTCACGTTGTTGTCTGTATGAATAGCTATTAGGATTACTAGGATGGAGTCAGGGGCCCCCCAGGTTTTTAGTTTGTCCCAAAGCTTGCCCCGGCTCACCCGATCAAAAGCGAAGGAAAGATCTCTGAAGGCCATGAATTGTGAGATTGAGAATTTACAGCTGGAGGGCATCTTGTGATAGTGGTTGTGTTCTGACCATTGCAAGCTTGGTGTCCAAATCTTCTGCTACTTTCTACTGACTTTCCAGTCCAACTTACTCAGTTCCCAGAACCTTATGTTTCGTCTGAAGGGAAACCTTCACCCCTGATCATGTCCACTTTGCTGTACTGATGGTTTGGAGGATTTCAAAGCACTTTGGAGTTTGCAGGGCTTTCTTGTTCCTGCTAACTCGTTCATCTGAATCTCTAAGGTTGCTTAGTTAGCATGAGCTTGCTGTTTGGAGAGGTATGCCAATCCAGTCAGCACCTGTGGTTTCAGTCTAACTTTCTGACTTTACTTTCCGAATAGGGGAAGATCTAGGGAAGATCTGCCATCCTAATGGAAACTCCCATTCCGTGATTTCCACTAGTCAGTCATGATTTATTAGGTGGCAAGGCACTGGGCGAACACCTTTTAGTGGGTTGTATGTTAAAGGAAAAATGTGTCCTTTATACCAGTATTTCTACCCCATGGACCTAAATAAAGCGATTTGTCCCTTCAAGAATTGGCTGGATAATCCAGACCATTTCTTCTAATACCGGTCAGGTAAACTGGCTACTCTCGAAGGTTTATCACAGGAATTTCCTCATGGAAGATGCTGATTTTATGATTGTGAGATTAACCAAAGCCAACACGACAGAGGTATCCTATATGGCTTTTCCAGACAATACATATCTTTGCGTGGTGCCTTGACTGCATGAGTATGAGTGGGTTTCTAAGAGTCCTTGCCTGGGCGCTATGCTGGATAATCTGAAAGCAAAGGACTCGTAGGTGAATTCTAATTTAAAAGCTTCCATCTTAAAGTGGAGAACTGAGTTGCTTTGCTGATGAGTAAGCTTAGTACCAGCATAATATTCATGTGTGTTGATTACAATGCAGAATCCACATATTGTATAGAAAGAGGGAGTTTGGATTATTTTAGCCACAAGGATAGTATTACCCCACCGTTGGCTTGTCTGTGGAAAATGGTTCCAAGTATTTATTGTGGCTCCATAATACATCTGCTGTCTCAAGATTTAAATTCTTGCTCTTAGCTTTTGAAGTGGATACCACCTGAAACCTCAGATTCGCTGCTGAACCCCATGATCTACCCCATTTCATCGAACAGGACTTTTCACTGCAACCCTCATATGGGGGCCAGCTATTCTATTGCTGCCGCCAAACTCTCCCCCTTACCCTGCACCTCCTACACCCTTGTTTTACCACCCTCTGTTCCCCTATACCAGCCCCACATGTGTTGCAGTACAATGTGGTAATACATATCATGGAGTGGGGCTGGGGCGGATACAGATCGCCATTTCGATGTGTACCCCTGCCGTCATTTCTGTCAGAACATTAGGCTGGTTGTAGTTTCTTGCTTTGCTTCCTGTTGATAGTTCCCTGAGAGACATTGGGGAGGTATACGTCACACCAAAGAAAGGAACACGGACTGAAGAAATTAGGTCATGAGCATGCATGAAGGAGGTTGGTCCATTGAAAGCTTTACTGTAAGAAATAATGAGAAATTACTTACTGTTAATGTTCTCTGAGGATTCTTCTCCCGCAGATTCCTAATCAGAGATATCCCTTCCAGTGTCAGTTGCTCTGAAAACCTTTTGACACGGGTGGGCATAGTGTACTTCGACTCGGAAGTCGATCCAACTTGACTCAATGCAGCGGTCGACTGGACATGAAGTCTGTCATCGCACATATACGTCACTGCGCCCCTGTACCTCAGTTCCCCACCCTTCACCCCCCACCCCAACCTCAGCCACTGTGGAGGAAGAATCCAAAGATTTGGCTGAAAACAGCCACAACTCACAGAAAAATCAAAAACCAAACATGTTTTTTCCTTTATTTGGATGAGGAACAGAACGGCAAGAAATTGCAGAGGATCACAAGTTAGAATACATAGAAAGCCCCTGAGAGAGGCATCTTGCCTCCTCTAACAGAAGATCAGCCACAGAACTGCAGGCACTTTCATAGCGGGGCTGGACGGGAGGGTGATGAGGAATCTGCAGGAGAAGAATCCATAGAAAGAGCACTACAAATAAGTAATTTCTCCAACAATGGATTGCTTTTCTCCAGCAGATTCCTCATCAGATAGACTCCCAAAGCAGTGTGAATTGCGGAGGCGGGCTGAAAGTCCCTACACCAGGGCACTTTGCAAAACCGCTCCCCCAAAACGAGTGTCAGCTCCACAGGCCACTTCCAAACAATGTCTGGTAAAGGTATCCAGTGACTACCATGTCGCCGCTCAGCGAATATCCCTTACAGGCACACCCCTTTACAGTGCAGAGGAAGCGTCCAAACCTAGTGGAGTGAGCTCTGATGCCTGGTGGCAGCTCTTTCCTTGAGATCTGTCAACACTTTGAGATGCAGAGACAAGGCTACGAACAGCTCGTCAGCCCTCCTGAAATCTGCTGTCCATGCCACCTAAGAGTTAAGGGCCCTCTTGGAGTTCAACCTATGAAACCTCTCTCTCTTCCTAGGAGGGATCAGGAGGTGGGTAGAACACAGGCAGGTCTATGCTCTGGGACATATGAAATTATGATATGACCGTGGAGAGAAAAAAAAAACTACCACACCTAAAGGGATACTTTCTCCTTGAAAAAGCAGAGAACAAGTTGCTTACCCCTGGTAACGTTCTTCCGACTGGATGTTCCTCCAAGTATTCCTCATCTTTGACATGTAGTGTCCAGCTATGGCTGCTTCAGAAATTGTTCGGCAGAGGGAGTCCTGCGTCGATGCCATCATGTCGATGTCCCTCGAAGTCCTAAGTCAAGGGCGACGTCATCAGATTTTATAAGTAGCATGCACGGCACCCGATGCCTCAGTTCTGTTTTTCCCTCCTTGTTTATCAGATATGCCCATAAAGCGTGCCTGACCGTACTCAGCCTTGTTGGAAAGCAAGCTGTAATAGCATGGGAAATTCTACAGGGGGTAGGATGGAAGGGCAATGAGGAATACGTTGAAGAAACAGCATCCAGTCGAAAGAACGTTACCAGGGGTAAGTAACTTGTTCTTCGAATGGATTGTGTCCTCCAACCTATTCCTCATCTTTGACAGACTCCCAAAGCAGTATCCATGATAGGAGGGTGAAGAATTTAGATATGCGTTTTCAAAGGGCAGGGTAAAGTACTGCCTTACCAAAAGCAACATCCTGAGCATGGGAAGTACCCAGGGAATAATGCTTTGTAAACTTGTGTATTGATGACCATGTTGCAGCATCACAGATGTTTCTAATAGGGACACCCCTTTCCAGGGCTGTCGAAGGCGCCATGCCTCTGGCGGAATGAGCACACAAGCCCTCAGGAAGGTCCTTGCCGGACAATCTATAGCATTCAGAAATAGTGAGGATGATCCACCTAGACTAGTCTGTTTAGAAACAGCCTGGCCTAGTTTAAGTCCCGATTACCCCACAAAGAGCTGGTTGTCCACTCTCACTTTGGACATTCTGGAAATATAAAAGCTTAATGCTCTCGTAGGGTCCAACCTTTGGAGCCTTTCCTCTCCCTTACTAGGATGCAGAGGAGGATAGAAGACTGGAAGCACAATTTTCTGACTTAAGTGAAAGTCCGAACACAACCCTGTCCTTGTGGAATATAGTAAAGGGTGGCTTGGAACAAAGTGCCTGCAAATCGCTCACTCTACGTGCAGATGTTATAGCAACCAATAGTATATTTTTAAAGGTCAACAACCTCAAGGGTTCAAATGGAGCACACATCAGAAACTTCAAGACCAAATTAAGGTCCCGAACCGGAACCTGAAAAGGCTAAGGTGGGAACACATTCGAGAGCCCTTTCAGAAACTTAGTAACCAGCGATATCTTGAAATAGGAGCATGTCTCAAAAGAGTGCTTAAAAATGGAGAGCACTGCAAGGTAACCTTTAATGGTTCCAACCTGAAGACCCTTGCGTGCCAATGAAAGCAAAAAGGATAGAACATCCTGAGTCGAACACTCAAAAGGATGAACATACTTCTCTCTGCACCAGTCGCAAAACTTATTCCAACGGCAACGGTACAGAGACTTTGTCTCTGGCCGCCTGGCCAACAGCAACACGTCCATCACGTCATCCGGGAGGTCCCAATACTTATATCTCAACCTTTCAGAAAACATGCGTGAAGGTTGAGAGTTTTGATCTCTGGATGGAGAACCCGACCTTCTTATGAGAGACGATCCTCTCTTCGTGGAAGACGTATCAGAGGACAGATGGACAAGTTAAGAAGGTTCGGGTACCAAGGTCTCCTGGCTCAATACGGTGCAATGAGGATCAAGTGGGTCCCGAACTGTCTTAACCACCTGAGAACTTGAGGAATGACGGGGACTTGAGGGAACGCATACAGTAGCGGAAATTCCCGATCCACCACGCACTTCCGGTTGGCACCGGTCTCGAACAGATCCACTTGAGGGGTTCCCCGAAGGGCAAAGATCTCTTGAAGGACTTCCTGAGCTAGTTCCCACTCGTGAGAGACAGACCTGCGCCGAGCATCCGCCGCCGTGATCCCCTCTCCGGCCAGGTGAACAGCTGCTAGGGAGATTCTTTCTTGAATTGCCCAGTACCAGAGCTGAATTGCCTCTGCACAGTGGTAGCGACCCTACACCTCCTCTCTTGTTGAGGTAATGCATGGCGCCACTGTGTTGTCCGTCATTATAAGGAAATGTTTTCCCCTGTACAGACGGCAGAAAAGCATTCAGTGCTAGCCTGATTGCTCTCAGCTCCAGAAGATTGATGTGTAGTTTGGACTCCAATGGAAACCAGCGACCGCTGACAGACGGATCGTTGGCATGAGCTCCACACCCTGTGAGTGAGGCATTGTCACTACAGTTATCTCCAGCCATGGTTTCCAAAAGGGTTGTATACTAATTGACCTTTTCACAATTGACCTCGGGAGAATTGACCTAATTTAGAAGGTCAATTAGGACATATATGCGGGGGAAACCCCCCCGCACCCAATCCCCTTATATTGTATATAATCCAAAACAAACACAACATATATAATATAACTAAAATAATATCAAGGTCAATTGTGCAGAAGGTCAATTAGGACCACTATAATTAGGTTAATTGTGCAAAAGGTAAATTGTAAAAGGTCAATTTGGGTAGTACCGCCAAAAAAGTGTTCTCCCTTCACAAGATCTTCCTCGCAGGCCCACCACAGAAGACCCTGTGAGACTGACCGGAATCCGAAGGTGATCCGACATCCTTCCTGAGATTTGGGACCATTGCATTCTGAGAGCCCATTGAAGGGATCTCATTCTCAGGTGTGCCTCTGGCACCAGAAAAATGCAGGATGCCATGAGGCAGAGCAACCTCAAGAATTTGAAGGCCGGAAGACTCTGGGCACTCTGAAATTTGGTTACCATCTGGAGAATGTCTTGAGCCCTCACCGTGGGTGGCGAGCACTTTCCCAAGGAGATGGATGTCTAAGACAGCCCTGTTGTACTGGAGCTGTTGGGAAGGTGTCATATTGGACTTCTTGAAATTGAGGGAGAACGCGCCCTGATCACCCAATGGTCCAGATAGGGGTAGACGTGAATCCCCCCTCTCCTGAGATGCGCTGCCACCACAAACATCAGTTTGGTGAATACCCTTGGGCAGAGGTCCATCCAAACGGCAGGACTCAAAACTGATAATGCGAGGCGCCAACAGCGAACCTCAGGTATTTGCTGCGCTTCAGATGGATTGGCACATGAAAATAAGCATTGTGAAGGTCCAATGACACCAACCAATCCTGCAGTTGGAGGGCCTGGAGGATCTGAGAAAGAGACCATCTTGAATGTGTCCTTCCTGAGGAACTTGTTCAAGTATCTCAAGTCCAAGATGGGTCTCAGTCCCCTGTCCTTTTTCGGAATAAAAAAATATGGGGAATACTAACCCTTGTTCCTCTCCGCTACAGGCACTGGTTCTATAGCGCCTTTCTCTAGCAGGGTCAATATTTCCTGCACAAGGAGCAGATCTGGAATCCTCAAAGTGTGATTTCACAGTGGATTGTTCTGAGTCTTCTGTATAAAAGGAAGGCAGTAACAGTGGGCTATTGTTACCAGTGCCCAAGCATCTGAAGTAATGGTTTGCCATTCTTCTAGATGCTGAAACAGTCTGCCCCGCACTGGTGGGCTGTGACACAAAGCCTCAGAGCGGTTTTGAAGTGGCTGTAGAGGCCGATGGTAAAGAGGCTGCTGCTTGAGCTGGCTTGGCATCTCTACCTCGTCCACCACGAGGAAACTTGCGTTGGCCTGCGACTGGCCATTCCTCTCACCGTTCCAAATGAGGAGTAGTAGCGAAAAGATCTACCCCACCGAGCAACCGGATCTCGGCCAAAAGAGTTGCTGTCCTAACCTGTGGGAGCAGAGGGGAGGAGAGGTTGGGATAGGAAGGCGGTAACCGGTGGATACTATGGATAGGATCTAGGGGTCCGCAAAATTCTGGCGCCCGAACTGTGCATGGAGAGCAAGCCTGCCCCCCACCGGAGTCACGTGGACCCGAAGGGGCGTTTCATGCTTTCTTTCCCTCAGAGGCTGTCGCTGTGGAGGGTGACTGGAAAAATCCCTTACCCCCCCTTTTTTGTTGCTTGCGCCTGTTCTGAGACAGCGAGCGGTCTGGCTGCCTGGTTCTGCGTTCCTGGAAGCCAGGGAACCTTCCATATGTACAACCCCTTTCCGAGAGCTGCTGAGATTGGGTGTACGATTTGGGCATGGGCTTTGTAAGGCTGGATAAAGATTTTGCCGTTTGTGTGCTGTTTTTCATTTTGTCCAGCTCCTCGTCCTTCGTGCACATGCCGGTAGAAGGACCTGACCGGTCCCTCCCGCGCGGGAGAGTCCCTGGGAAGGAGTCTCCCTTGCGGGGTGTGATGGAGAATATCGGCCCCACCATGGGCCTGGTTCGATGGTTCACAAAGTTCTTGAAATCCTCTGGAGGCAATCTCTGGAAGAGCTCCCTCCACCTGGCTAGTCTGTTCTTCAGCGCCTTCGAGGACAGCGAGTCACATGCCGAACATGAAAGCCAACTGTGGTCTGGGCCAAGGCAACGTAGGCAGAGGGCGTAGGGGGTCTGAAGTTGGGAAGAGCCCGTTGCAGGATGGACACCTGCTGAACCCTGTAGAAGTCGACATGCGCCGGGGAGGTGCGTGATGCCTGAGGACCAAGTACCTGAATGATAGAAAAGACAAAAAAGAGAAGAAGTACCCGTGCGTGGAATTACATAGCCGAAGCCAAACCCAGGAGCGCTGGTGAATTCGACCAGTTCCCGTCGATGCAGAAAAAGGGACTGAGGTGTGGCGCCGGAGGGCGGAGTAAGAGCAGCGCATGCTCCCTTGGCCACACCCCTCTAAATTTAAAGGGGAAGAATGTTTTTTCTGGTAAAAAAGGGTCTGTGTCCCGTCCCTTGGAAGGGACGCCCCCTACACTATGGAGGGACGAGACGTAAGAGTAAGGAATAATACCTCTGAGGAGGTGCAGCTGGTAGTGGGACTTCTTAGTGAGGTCTGTGATGTGAGGAGAGGGTAGAATCAAAGAGGACACCAAGGTAATTTGCCTCAAAGGAAGGCACAGGTAGAAGGCCCAAGGAGGGCGGCCAGAGTGAACTAGGGAAAGCAGGAGCAGGGGTCCCAATGAGAAGGATCTCAGTCTTACTGGGATTAAGGCAGAGATCATTGGAGGTACACCATTACTGAATCGCAAATAGACAGCCATGAATGAGCTAGAGTAGAGAGGAGGGGAGGCAGAGGGGAGTCTGAAGGAGAGCCGAGTGTCATCCGCATAACACTGAAATTTAGGTGATAATATAGAGATGAGGTGGGCCAGAGGTACCAAGTAAAGGTTGAAGAGCATTGGTGAGAGGTTAGAGCCATGGGGAACACTACATGTGGAGAGGGAGGTTGTGGAGAGAAAGCACACCAGTTGGATCGGTCGCAGCTCCAGCCTGTTGATGTGCCACTGGCTCTCCATTGGGGACCAAAGGCCGCACACCTGCACATTTTTGCAGTAGGCCTCCCCCCGCCTCCCCAAACTTTGAGAGATGCATCCATGACCACCCTGACCTAGGGCCACAGAGGCCAGAAAGGTTCCTCCACCATCATGTTGCTGCTGGCCCACCAAGAGAGATTGCTGACCTCCGACCTGGACACCTTTAAGACATCCCTTCAAGATGCCGAAGTGACCCCTTAGTAGCCACTGCAGGGACCGCATTCAAAGTCTGGCCTCTGGCACAAGAAAAAGGCAAGTGGCCATGATGCCTAAGAGGCGTAGGAAGGAAACCGCTGGCAACCTGGTGTGATCCTAGAACAGATGTACCATCTGTCTGACACTGGCGACTATTCTGCCCGCGGTCAGTGTTTGGGGGCGGGTAGGAATAGCCTTTCCATCCAGAGTGTCCAGAACAACTCTGATGAACTGGAGCCTGTGTGTTGGTGTTGTGTGGGACTTCTGAAAGTTGAGGGAGAAACCCTGCCTGGGGAGCAGTGAGCATGTGGCCTCGAGATGAGAACGCTTTCTCTGCAGACTTCCTTGGGATCAGCAAATCGTCCAGGTATGGGACTACATGAACACTGGATTTCCTTAGGTGAGCCGCGACTACCACCATCAGCGTGGTGAAGACCCTGGGTTTCGGAGATCAAAACAAATGGAAGCACTTTGAACTGGTAGTGATTGTCCACTGAGAGGCATCTCAAGAATTTCCTGTGCCTCTGATGGATGGTCATGTGTGAAATATCAGGACTACCAACACAATCCTCTTCTACTCATGAGGCACCTCATCCACAACACCCTTCAATAGCAGGGCTCTCCGTTCTTCCTGGAGCTCCTGTTCCGCCTGTTAAGTGAGGGAGGGCTAGGTAGAATTGGTCCGGCAGTCTCCTCAAAGGGCAGACAGTAACCCCATTTGGCGAGCTGCAGGGCACAGGTGTTGAAGGTAATCTCTTTTGATTTTTAGTAATTTACATTGGCACAAAGTGTGGCCCTTATCTAACTTGCCCTTCAACCATGCTAAACTAAACCCTTGTGTCTTGCTTACCCTAGTGTGCGCTGGTAGTTCCGCTTATCTAGGGTTAGGGGATAGTAAAGAAGAAACTTGCCCTATCGCTAAACTTCTACCACACAGAGAGAACAATCTGTTTAGATTTAATAGGCACATGCCAAAACCATCCAGGCATGTGTCGTCTGCCTTGCAAATGAAGAGGTATCTTATTTGTTTTCTTTGTTCAGCAAAAAAAAGTATAAAAAAAACTTGTGAAAATCTCTTGGATTTTTAATAAAAAAACGGTGTTATCCCTTTTCAAAGAAACCTGTTCAGTTGGTGTCTGTAGATTGAATGCAAGACACCGACTGGACAGGACTACCGTCAGATTTTTCTAGGCAGAGTTGTATTTATTAATATAACCCCATAAAAACCACACTATTGTACAGGAAGGCGGAGCGACCTCTGAACGGGCCCATGAGATTCAGCGCTCGCCCTCCAGTACATTAAGTCGAGATAGCTGCATGTTGAGGAGGATGGGGTGCAGGATTCTCTTACTCCAATACCAATCAATAAGGACAACTCAATGGTTTGGCAAAGGGAAGTCTGTTTAATGACAAGTACAAATGGAAATCATCAGTGCTGCGATCGCCTGTCTCGCTTCAACTTCCCAATCTTCGTTCAAACAGCAATAGTTATAGTACATTCTAATCATCATTGACGTGTAACACTCCAAAGATGTCATGCAATTCTATTGGTCGGAAAAGGTAACTTAAATATAGGTGCTATATCTGTATATGGTAACAGTGTGAGGATTGGATAATTCTTATTGGGTGGGGGTCTACACCCATCCCCTACATCGTGATAGACGTCACTACAAGTACGTCTCCTCATTGTTTCTACTAGCTATAGGACCCTAGATTAATTGGTTCGTTGTGATTGGTTCAGTTACACCCCTAGACATAAATCTCCACTTTAATTCGCAGCATGCAGAATGGTCGCCTAGGTGCGGGATGGCACAATATTCACCATGCCTCCCTTTCATCAATCAATACCCTTAGGCCTATGTGTCAATTAGTTGGCTGAGAGTGGCCTCGAACTGTAGCTTCTTAGCTGGAAAAGTTATGGCATCCTCTAGGTTTGGATGACATCAGATGTGGGTACCTCTCCGCGGCAGGCTGGTCAAGTGTCAGTACACCGTGAATCGGCTTCATTTTCCCTCCATTTGTGTATTTGATTCTTTGTTCGGCCTCGCCACCTGCCTGGGCCTCCTTATCTCGACCTTCACAGGGCAGGCTTCTATGCTCTTAATTTTTGATTCTTCAGAGTTGCTGCTCTCCTCCCTTCCTTGGGTTGACCTCGAATTCCTAGCCATGAGTTGCTTCTTACTGAGTTTCGATTCTGCTCTTTCGTCTGACTTTGAGCTAGTTTATGAATCCTGGCCTGTTTGTCCTCTATCATCCTAGGCTTAATTCTGCTTTTGTACAATGGAGTCGCACTTGTATAATGTGCTTCTTGAGGTAGATAAATAGTTGGCGCTTGCCGCTCTATCCTCCTACTAAGCATTGCAAGCAGTATAGTTTCCTTAGCTTCTTGCGTTCCAAGCCCATTTACAGGCATTTAGCCAGTTGCATATTTCAATCCTGGTTACGTCTCTTTATATTTCAATATCGTCTCTTCTTCCAGTTCATTACGTCATTATTCATAACATTTCATCTTTGTGTGACTTCTTTTGATCAGCGTTTTGTTCATCTGTGCGTCTGTCCGGGCCCTTGTGTTGGTTCACCATTTGCCTTCGATTAAGGCCCTTTGGGTCTCTTCGGGGACAGTTTGTAAACAGTCTTCGCCTCGTGTCAGCTGCTGGTATAGTTGTCTCAATGGATACCACATCGCCCATGGTTGTCTCGTTATTGGCACTTCTAACGGCATTACTTTTCTGATGGGCACTGGGCAGAGCCCTAGTGCAGCTCTGTGCTGGTTTATTTGCTCATCATACGTCACATTTTGGCGTGTACATTCCTGGTACTTCAAAATGGGTGGCGGGAGTGCAGGCCCTATCTGGGACCTCCTCTACACTCTCCCCTCTGGTCGGTTCATCGACCACTTCTGCCTCCTCTTGTGGATTCAATTTACTTGGTTCTTCTGTATCCAGTTCTTCGTCTTCTGGGCTCGTACATGAAGGTGCGAATGTGTGTTCCTTTGGAGTCCATATCTATCACTCCTTTCAAGCTTCCTGCTGTTTTCACGTGTTCGTCATTATTCCATGTCATTAGCTGACATTGTCCATTTGGGCTACAATAAATCCATTTCCCTTCATAATTTCTTTGTTTCTTGGGGTACATAAACTTTGTTCCTTCTGGGGCATATTTGCTGGCCTTCACAAAGTCTCTTATCTCTTCATCTGTCAGGTCTCTTGGTTTCCACCCTGGTTTGACATCGATCATCCCTATGGCTTTCTTTGCAGTTCTCTGGCACTGTGTGATGATTATCTTGATAACACAAAATCCTAACAGTACCATCAATAGTAGGGCTCCCAGGAACTTCAATATGTCCGCCATCCATTGTGGGACCCATAAAAATAGTGTTCCGAACCAGCTGTCATCATCAACTTTGTCAGTTTCATTGATCATCTGGTTCTGTAGGTTTGTCAGCATACTGATGGCTTCCGTTAGAGTTCCATTTTCTTCGTCATGCGACGGTATAAATGTGCAACACGATTCTCCAATTTTTGCGCAAACATCTCCATCCATCGCAGTGATCATGTCAAGTACATATCTGTTCTGGAATGTCAGTCTGATTGCCCTTAGTTCTTCCTTAATAGCATTGAATCCTTTTACGGTAGTGTTAATGGTCTGCAATAACTCCCATCTGGTTATCTGCAACCATTTAGTGTTTGCTCCAACTTGGATTCTTGGCATGATGATTGTTGTGAACACTGATGCGGTGAGGCTGAACAGCCTGTGTTCATATGGGATTGCATGGAATGCTGCTTCCGATTTGGCTGAGAAGTAATTTTCTCTCTTCATTCGGGATATCAGTTCTGCAGATCTCCTTTTCCTCAGGTGGGCATCTGCTTTCAGAAAACTGTCACTATTCAGGTCACTCTTCGTGATCACTAGTGCAGGAACGTGGACATTCACTATTGTGCATATGCCTCCCCAGTTTCTCGGCAACCTTATGTATGCTTTGGATCCACACGCCCAGTAATGATCCATAATTACTGTGGTTCCGTGAGTCATACCTGGAGCTATAAAGATTCGTCTGCAGTTCTGATTCTCTCCCATCTTCCTTGTGCCATTGTTTCTGAAGCATAATTGCGGGCTTTCCAGTGGCACTATCTGCAAGGGTCCTCCTCTGTCCTCGACCCAGGTCAGTCATTTTGTGAGTTTTGGCCATAGAGGTTTGCACAACCTCTTAGTTTTCTACTGCTTCCTTGCAGGCTCCATGGACCATCCATGCTCGACATATCACTACTCCTGCTTCCCATCCATCTGGTGACAGCACTGTTCCCCAGATCTGCATTTGACCTCTGTTCTTCCACAACTGAGCTTCTTCTGGAGTTTTCCCTTGGACATTCAGTCTCGGGTTAATTTCCCATCTTGTTCCTGCTCCTTTGACTTCTGGCTTTTCATACCTGATCACGTGTTTTCTGGTATGAGCTCTATTTCTCGTCTTAATGTCCTGGACGTAGTCCTCTTCATCGGGGTAATTCGTTTCAGTTGCCCATATCAATGAGGCATCCCTTCCCATAAACTGTCCTCTAGTGTTGCACATTGCCACATGTGACAAACAGTGCGCTGTCGGGTCATCAATTTCTACAGCCACGAAGATCTTGGATTTCGCCATGCTGTACAGTAGAAGTGCACAAACGAAGCATTCTCCTTCTGAATGTCTTCTTCCAACTTCTTTCATGTTCTGGTACCAAATGTTGTTCCTCAGATGCGCTGTGCTGTAAAGGTAATCGTTCAGTTCATTGTTATCTTCATGCAGGCTTTTTCATCTGTGCCATTAGAGTGGACACGATTCTGTCTGATCTTTCCTGGTCCTCATGCATGTTTTCTTTTCTGTGTGCAAGTGCCCATGCTAGCCAGCCTGACACCGGTCCTGTATATGGCTGTATGGTAGACCTGATGCTTGTCCCTTGGGTTGGAACTTGTGCGTTTGTCACTTTAGTCTCTGTGGTTTTGGTTATCAGCTCCTCATGTCGCTTCTTCGCTCAAGCTATAAACGGGAGTAAATGTTCTATTATCATTTGTGTCTTTGCAATTAAATTCTCCAGTAGCTACTTCCGTCTTCGAGGGCTTTTGCTATGTACACTTTAGTTGTCCTTTCACTTAATTCCTTTCGATCCTTCTCATTACTTACTGGGACTGATTGTCCGGTAGGCAGTCTTGTGCTCTCTGCTGCCTTTGCCTCAGGTTCTGCAGCCATTGACACTTGCCCAGGTTCGTGTGCATTTAGTGTGTGGGTGCGTATAGTGGTCAGTGCTATGTTTTCATTCGCCTCCAGCTTTTCTCTTAATTCGTTACTTCAGGTGTGTCTGTATCACTGCTAATTACGTTCAATTTTAATTCGTTTACCATACCATCAGATTGCCCCGGGACTGGAATGACTATATAGGGTCTGGGTGCCTTTGTGGGACTCAGGCGTACATCATCAGGTGGATGCACTGAATTTGGACCATTTTGTGCACCTATAAAGAATGCAGTCCTGATTGTTAATGACAGAAAGACAATGATAATCACTATGCATATACATATAATCGTGCAGTACGACAGGTGGCAGCATTTCCTTCCAGGGAAGCGGGGGCGCCCCTCTGCTCTCGGGAGGACTAGGTTACTATTCTGGGCCCCCATTTCAATCATAACAAATGTCAATGTTTTATTCTTTTCACTTACTCCATTATTGCTTCTCAGAAAGTCTGTATCAAAGTGTCTGGTGCTTCACAGCAGTCCCCCCTCTTGCGGGACATGATTGTCTCTGGATAGGGGATACAGTTCCCTTGCTAGGCTATGGAAAATAGATTACACTAACAACTTTGGTAAGTCACACTCATTGTGCATATTCAAAATAGGCGAGTTCCCAGTCCACCCCCCGACTCTGCTTCAATCCTGAGGACATGCTGAAATCTGTTCAATGTGATGCAAAATGGAAAAAAATGGCAGTTAATCAAAAATAAAATAAAAGGGGAAGTTCTTGTCTCTGTCCTCTCGATCTGTCCCTCGGTGGAAAGTTCACTGGAATCTCCTCAGATACTCTTCGAAAGTTGAACAGCTCCATTTGGAGCATGATGCCATGGAGGAGCGTTCCCATATGCGCAACATTAGCTGGATCTCTGATGAAGGTGATGACGTCAACCTCGGCAGGTCTCCCCACCATTTCTGGAAAGTCAATGACTAGGCGAAACAGGACGTTGTGCGCCAGTCGGCTGTCCTCGGGCGACAGGGACATTTGTCTTGCTTTGCTGGGTTCAAGATTACAGGCCCTTTTGACGTGAACAGTCCTTGCACTTTCCTGCAAGGTGGATTGCGACTATGTAGTTCAGTTTGACCCACAGCTGGGTCAAATGTTCAATGTTTGTTGGATCTCGAATAAATGTAAGTGTCTGTGGTTCTCCCGATAAGAGCTGGGCACTCTTCGATTATGCGAAAGAAAAAAGTGTATAAGCGAGTTCATCTACAATCGCCTGTGGTGGACGCATTTGTGTCTTTATCATTGTATTCAGGCAGGGAAATGAAGGCTTCTGCGATGACGGTAAGTAGAAGCCAGATTACTTTCTTGTTGGCAGGATCTTGGATAAAGTCTGTGACACTGGGGACTCTCCCTACAAGTGACGGATATGTCTCTAGCACTAATTGGAAACAGGACAGCACATCCCTTGTGATATTTCTGCTAGGTGACACCATAAATGCTGCAAAGTGACGTCTTGATCCTTGATGTTTCAGGATGCTACGTTTTAGCTCTTTAGGGCGAAAGTCTTTGATCCATAGTGTATTACAGTCTTGTTTCTCAACAACGCTTTAGTGTGATTTGATGCACATTTTCTTCTTCACCCTGCAACTAGGATGCACAGAATGTCCGTTATGTCTTCGTCCCCTATTTGCTTTAGAGGAATTGTCCAGTTCAAGCCACAACTTGCAAACGGGTTCTTTTTGTCTTGGTTTTGCTGCTCATGCATCCTTCTTTCTTTGTCATGGATCTTGTCTGCACGTGCTGTGGTTCTTCCCCGCTGTCTGTAGTTTCTTCGCGGTGGGGTGCAGCTAGAGGGTTTTCTCCAATGTAGGGCTTAATGTCATTGAGAAAAATCCATGCCCTCCTGCCCTGCAATTTTACCGCTGATGGAGTGCAGTCTTCTACGATGAAAGGACCATTAAATCTTGGCTCGTCCCACCTATTCCTCATGTGGTTTTTGATTAGGACTGCGTCTCCAGGGAAAACGAGTGGAACACAAAGACCTTGAGCTGGGTCTCTTGCAGAGTCTTCTGCAATGCTTTGTGCTGTGTTGCACCCTTTTCGTCACCGCTGCAGCTGGTCTGAAATTACATGAAGGCTGGATGTCATACAGTTCAGGTACTTTGACAATTCGGTTCCCAGGACCTCTCGGGTTGGCTGGTCATCACATCTAGCTCTATCTCGTGGGGTAAGGGGAGTATTCATTCTTCTTCCTGTGAATATCTAGTGCGGCGTAAGATGGTCGGAGCCTGGTTGGTTCCAAAGAGCATACAATGCCAATGGAAGGCAGTGCAGCCAGCCCCTCTATAGAGTAAGCTTCAACTAGGCTATCCTTTCCTATAACAAGCCGTTGAGCCTCTCGCATATGCCATTACCGTCCGGATGATATGCCAACGAGAACTGTGCTTTATACCAAAGAACAAGCTGATCTGCTCAAAGACTGAGTTAACAAAATGGCCCTGTTGTCTAACCTCACACAGCCCCCCCATCTAGGGAACACTTCCCTCACCAGGAATTTGGCCGCACAGGTTGAGTCTGGGTGTGTACAAGGCCCTGCTTCTATCCATCTAGAGAATGGACACACCACTACAACTAAGTACCTGTACCCGTTACACACTTGGATCATGTCGACGTAGTCGATATGTAAGTGCTGAAAAGGACCATTTGGCCGGGGGATGATTTCTCTCACTACTTTTAATCTGTGCCCAGCGGTGAATTGTTGGCAGATTATGCAGTTCACCATAAAGAATGCAACATGCTCTGCTAAATTCGGTATAAACCAGTCTTTCGCAAGCTTTGCCGCCAGATTCTCTTTTGACATATGTAATGGGTAATACAATTGCTCCAATGCTATGCTTAGTAGGGCTACAGGCATGACTGGTTTACCAGTGCTGTCTTGCCGCCACAATCCGTCAGAGGGGTTTAAAGAACACCATTGACGTTTCCAAAGGTTCTTTTCATCTTGTGGTGCCTCCCCTTAAAGCTCCATTAGTTGTGTATGCCCCATATTACTATAGGCTTCTTGTGTGGTTCGTGCTACCATCATTCTTTCCTGAGTGCACACCACTTCCACGATCATCCCACTCTTTGATGCCATACGCTTGACTTCCGCGTCTGCTGCGTTATTTCCGTGCGACATAATCTGTCCCGTGAGCATGGGCAGCGCATTTCACGACTGCTATGCCCACTGGGAGCTGTAGTGTCTTAATCTGTACTGGCGTGCCGTCCGCTCGGAGGTAGCCCCTCCTTTTCCAGAGCGCTAGGCCTGCGTGCACTGTGGATGTCACATAGGCGGAGTCACTGTACACCATTACTTCCTGGTCTGCGTGATTCTCAATGGCGAGTATCAACGCCAATAACTCTGCAGCCTGTGCTGAGTAACGAGATGGTATTCGCGCACTGATGAGTACTCGAAATTCTCTGTTTGCTATATGTTTCATCACAGCAACACCTGTGTATCTGGGTCCCAACACCTGTGTATCTGGGTCCGTCTTCTTGGTCGATTCTCAAAGAACCATCAATGAAAACGATCTCTCCTCCTGCTAGGGCATTTTCTTTTACCCTGGGGATTTCATCATAGAATTCTTAGTAGTTTGCACAGTCATGTATCGGATCTCCTTCAGTGACAGGCTCGGCTATGAATGTAGCTGGGTTTAATGTTTTACATCGAACTATTTTGATCGATGGATTAGATATGATCACCTCATAGGCAGAAGCTCTTTGAGATGTTAACATACCCTTTGGTTTCTCTAAGATGGCGGAGGAGTGCTCGACGTATAACGTCATAGAACATCACATTACAATGGTTGTTGCTTTCTCTATGGCCAACGCTGCTGCAGCTAAGCTTTGTTCGCAAGGAAACTGGCCTCTCATTACTTGGTCCAGATTTCCACTAATACGCCAGGGGCTTGTACCCCAACAAGTTTCTTTGAGCGAGTACTGCTGTCAGAAGGCTGCCATTCGTGTGCGCGAACAGGTGGAATTCCTCAGCATAATTAGGAATTCCAAGAGCTGGAGCCGTACAAATCGCTCTTGAGTTCTATAAACCTTTTTTCCATTGTCTCAGTCCATTCAATCTTTTCCTTTGTCACCTGGGCAGGATAGAGCACATCAGGGTTCCCAGTTGCCTCCCCTAGCAGAGTTTGTGCCCTGAGACATTTGCGGTGGTGCCTGTTGAAATTGCCCTTGAGGCAAATTCCCCATGCTCGGGAGTTGAACCCCCTGCTGCGCACCCTGCTGCATGCATGTTGCTTGCTGCTGCACTGTGTGATTCTGTGCACCGCCCTGTGGTGGGATCGCAGGTGAACTTGCCGCGCCTGCTCCCATTCCTTGACTATTTTGCCACCAGCCTTGGCTTCTGCACGAGGGCGCCAGATGCCCTGTCATTCCACACAGCCAACACACTGGCGGTGGTCAGGCTATTTGTCCATTCGCCATATCTGTATTGCCCA
This sequence comes from Ambystoma mexicanum, assembly GCF_040938575.1. Lineage (NCBI taxonomy): Eukaryota > Metazoa > Chordata > Amphibia > Caudata > Ambystomatidae > Ambystoma > Ambystoma mexicanum. The sequence continues at coordinate 990,028,940 of NC_090923.1, forward strand.
TTTGCACGTTTTGAAAACCTCCTTGATTGCCTTGGAAACTTCCCTGATTACTCTGCCATCCTCTTCCACTAAATCCTTCCCCTTGGCTATTGTCCTACGATACCCTGGGTGTTCTGCTGTGGGATAGCCCCCTGCTGTGCGTTCTGTTCAGCTGGGCTAGTTAGAATGGCTCCTTCAAGAGCGTACTTGGATCATTTCTTTTGCACTAGCTTTGCTTCCACACCTTTTCGAGTTGCCTCCTTTTCACGATTCTTTTCTTGCAACAATCTACAGTAGTGTGCAAGTTAGCTGTATTTCAGCCCAAGGTTTGGCCTCAACTCCTACCAATTTCTTGAGTTGTTTCTGCACTGGTTCTGGCAACCCTTGGCATAAAATGTGGTAAAACACAGGTATGGATTTTGTCCAAGATTCATGTGTTTCGAGCACCCACACGTCTTGAAAATTCTGGATATAAATTAACGGATCTTCAGACTCCTTCATTTTGCGAGTCATTATAGCTCCCATATCGGCAGTGTCTGGGTAAAGCACTTGTAGGGCTTTCCATACTGCTGCTCGTCAATTGTTGAATGGCGCTCTGTCATGGGCAGTGTTAATTATGGTAACACCAGGGTACCCAGCCCATGCCCATACATCGTCTGCTCTCTCACTGAGTATGGCAATCAGGAGACCCTTAATGTCCCTTATAGCTAACGTGACACCCCCCGTCATCTTTTGTAACTCGTGTATCCACTTCCCAGCTCCTGAGGTCAGCATTGGAAGCACGTTTTTCAAGTTCTCTCGATCCATGTGTGGCAATGAAATATATTGCGGTCTTGCTCCCCCCTTTTCTAGAAGCGGAAATTGGAACACGCAGACTCCCTTCTCTTTCCCCATACCTCTCCTGTCTACCGCTGGGTTAATATTCCCGCATCACCGTCTACCTGGCAATGTCCTCAACCTGTCCACATAGGCAGGCGCTGACACCCCCCTCTGACCATGGGGTGTTCCTTCGTGTCGGTTAGACTGATGTAGATTCTGATGCCATTGGTGCGGACTCGCTAGTGTCTGACCATCTCACCCCTTTGTCCCTTGTGAGCCGCTTTTTCGTGCCGTCTCCCTTCTTGATTTGTCTCGCACTCCGTGTCCTCTCCGGAAACAGACATCGATCCTTCCCAATTCACGCAACTTCTTGGATCATCATCAGTTTTACTGATTTCTAGTCTGTCCAAGGACAGTCTCCTGCTCCCACTGCTTCGGGTGACGTCCTCCACGTCAGTTGAGTGCTTTCCAAACGCTCGTCTTCCCCCTCTCCTTGAGATATTCGTTCTAACCCCATCTCACCATATATCTTAACAATCGTTTCCCCGATGCTTCTGGTGTCGAAGTCATCTTCAATATTTGCCTCATTCGTGCCTCGTACTGAATCGTACGCAGGGAAGAATTCTTCAATGTCTTCCCATTCTACAACGGGGTTGAGTTTTCTAACTTCCTGCTCCAGATATTTGAGTTTGCGTGCCCTCTGTCTACGCTTACGCTCAATGTCCTCATCAAATTCATCATCTTCTTCTCTTCTCCTTTCATTTCTACGTTCATCTGCCCATCAAATTTCCTCATCTTTTCGCCTCTTTATCCTTTTTTCATGTGCTCTTTGCTCTTCTTCCAGTTTTTCCAGGTTCTGCCTGTACTGGCCATAGGCTGCGCTCTGTTTGCGACTGAGCTGCTTTCCTTGCTCTTCGCGATATACCTGTTCTCGCCTTAGCCTATCTTTCCTTTTTATCCTTTCGTCCCTTATTTCCCTTTCCTTCTCCCTTCTCTGTGTCTCATCAGACCTATGCCTTGGTCTCACATCATCACTTCCTTTTCCATCAAGTTTCAACAATACCTGTCCTCCCATCCATTCGTCTTTCGCGAATGCCATCTCATCAGTTCTGTCTTCACTTCCTTTCCATTTCGTTCCCTCTCTCTCCTTATCGAGGCGCACACTTGCCTGTGCCTGATCCTTCCTCTCATCATCGCGTCTCTCCTTGTCCCTTGGGACTGTGGAGGTAAGATTTTTATCCTGATCCTTCCCCTTAATTTCATCACTACTGTATGTAGGTGATTCATATGCGGGGTTGCTGTACCCCATAGCTGCCTTGAGCTCTCTTAATGGGTAGAGTCCCTCTGACTTATTTCCCAAGGTTTCTGTTTCAGGCGGGGCAGGTGGCGCAGTAGGCGTCTCACCCCCCCCGCCCCTCGATGCATACATTTAATATCGAGTCTGCGGCTGGCTCTTCCTCTTTCGACTGTTTGAACATTTTCCAAAGTTCTAGAACACCGAGGCGTTTCTCTAGTTTTTTGCCTGTATATGTGGCATGCAAATAAGTCGTCATATGTTGTAAAACGGCTTTAGATAAGGACACGTTCTGTGGCCACGGCATAAACATCTTGTAGGCAGTACCCTTAACCCACTCTGTACTGTATTTCTTAAGATTGGGTGCATGTTTAGACAATTGTTTACCTAAGGGTGTGTAAGAACCAGGACGGGAGACGGTTGATGCTTCAAATAATACTTTATTCTTAAGGTTCAGAATGTGCTGTTCTCTTTAACAAATCATAGTAAGGATTGTGAAGGTAGTTTCTTCACTACTTCAAAGTCTTGGGGATAGGGTGTTTCTCAAGAGGCTCCTTCTAGTCACTCGAGCCCGGAAAGGCCCATCATTCACTTCCACTCTCCTCTCCGGGGTCCTGGAAAATAACAAATGGAGAGTCCACGTTACCCCTCTTATATCTTGCAATTGTCTTATGTCCCCACCAATCAGTCCCTGGCCAGGTCTCTCCCCTACTGATAGGCTGCTGGTTACAGGAGCCAATCCTGCTAAAAGGAGCTGCTGTCCCCACCTCGTCTCCAGCTTTAGTGAGTTCAGTGTTGGAGCTTTCCCAGCATGCCTCTGGGCAATGAAGCTTCTGCAGCTCCCAACATCCCCCTGGCCCGTTCCTGGGACGCCACGGGCTGCCGTGGGTCTTTCCCATCCTAGCTTCGGCATGTCTCGGGCCCCGCCTCCTCCCAGGAAGTTTCGCTGTAGGAGCTGCGTAGTCCGTGTCCATGTGTGCGGCATGTGAGGTAAGGGGTTCGGGGTTATGGGTGGTCTTCCCAAGGAGACAGACCACCTCCCCTCCGCTGCGGGTCCGGCTGGAAAGGTATGGAGCATGTGTGTCTCTTGTCAGCTGCCGGACCCCAGCGGAGTGGGTTCTTCTCCCCGCTGCTTGCCGCGGCACGGGCGTCTCATGCCCAGCTGACACCGCCGCGGCTAGTGCTGCCGTTTTCCCTGCTGCTCGCCGCGGCCAAGGCGCAGGCACCTCACGCCCTGCTGTCCTACCGCGGCTGGTGTAACCGTTTCCTTCAGGCGGGGGGAAGCGGCGCAGCAGTGTCAGGAGGCACCGTTCGCTTCCCGTCCGTCCCGCTATGTGGGCCCATACCTGTCCAGACGCCGCTATCCTCACATTCCCCCACCACAGACCCAGGCCGATCGGGCAAGGTCGAGCAACGGGACAGATAACCAGCCACCACCTGGAAGCCAGCCGGTGAAGGGTAATAAAGTCGAAGGGTTGCAAGGACAAAAACCAATAAAGCACCCTCTGATTGGAGTCCTTATGTCTAGCCAGCCATTGCAGGGGTGCGTGATCGGTGTACAGGGTGAACTTCCTACCCAACAGGTAATAACGCAGGGACTCTACTGCCCATTTGAGTGCCAAGCATTCTTTCTCAAACGTTGAATATGCCGCCTCGTGCGACAGGAGTTTGCGGCTAATGAAACCGATCGGGCAGAGGACTCCCATGGATTCCTGTGAGAGGACTGCACCTAGTCCCTGTCCAGAGGCGTCTGTTTGCAGAAAGAAATGTCTGGTGAAGTCCGGGCATAGTAGGATCGGGAATGATGTAATACACCGTTTGAGGTTGTCGATGGCTTGCAGGGCCGCCTCGTTAGAGGAGAGATCGGGCAATTCACCGGCTCTCAAGGCATCAGTTAAAGGGGCTGCTAGTGTAGAGAATTCGGGGATGAAACGTCGGTAATAGCCGACGAAGCCCAAGAAGGCTCTTATCCGCTTCCTTGTGGTCGGTGTCGGGATGTTCCGTATAGCTTCAAGCTTGGAGACCTGAGGACGTATAGTCCTTCCCAACCAGGTGACCCAAGTACTTGGTCTCTTGAACCCAGAGTACAGATTTCTTTGGATTGATGTGCAAGCCGGAGCGTCTTAAGGTTCCAATCACCTTTTCTAAATGGGATTTGTGTTCCTCACAGGTTCTACTGTATATCACAATGTCGTCCAGGTATGCTGCTGTGTAGTTCTCGTGCTGTTGGAAAAGAATATCCATTAAACGCTGGAACATGGCCGGTGCTCCGTGCAATCCAAAAGGTAGCACTTTGAAGTGGAACAAACCCTGGGGTGTTGAAAAGGCAGTTTTTTCTCCATCTGCCGTTCTTAGTGGGATCTGCCAATATCCCTTGGTCAAGACCAAGGTGCTGAGATATTGTGCCGATCCCAGCCTTTCTAGAAGTTCATCCATCCTAGGCAAGGGGTATGCCTCATATTGTGAGATGGAATTCGGCTGTCTGTAGTCCATGCAAAACCGGACTGACCCGTCCGGTTTTGGTACCAGGACTATAGGGGAAAACCAGGCGCTAGTGGAAGGCTCAATGATGTCGAAACGTAACATTACCCTTAACTCCTATTATTTTTCTTTGGGCTTCCGGGATTCTGTATGAACGTAGGCGGACTGTCTGTCCTGGAGTCGTCTCGATACAGTGGTCTATCATCTGCGTTCTTCCGGGTAATGAGAAGAAGGTTTGCTTGTGCTCATCCAGGGTCTCTGATATCTCCTTCATTTTGGATGTTAGGGTCTCCCCCCATTTTACCCCTGCCAGGGATTCATCCCTTTGCTGAAAATCCTCACCTATGCCACCAGGGATTAATACAGCCATGGGTGTAGGGTCCGTCCATTTTTTAAGGAGGTTGCTGTGGTATACCTTGGTAGAGGGGGTTTGATCCGGTCGGTGGATTTTGTAGTTGACTGGTCCTAGGGCCTCCTTCACCTCGTATGGTCCTCTCCACCTGGCTAGTAGTAGTTTGTGCTCGTGGGTAATATTAGTACTTGTTCGCCTGGCTGGAAGCTCCTCATACGACTTCCTTTGTTGTATGCTCACTCTTGATTGGCTTGAGTTTGCCCTAGATTCGCTTCTGCTAGGGATCATAGAGCAGCTAGGTGAGTTTTTAGGGTTTTAGAAGACACGGTCAATGAGGTTTCCTGGGTGTTTTCCCAGTCTTCCTTCACTATGTCCAACACTGTTCTGGGTTGTCTTCCAAAGAGCAGTCCGAAAGGGGAGAACCCAGTTGAGGATTGAGGTGTGTCTCTCAATACCATTAGTATTAGAGGTAACACCCGATCCCAATCCCGTCCTTCTGGTCCCGTTACTCTCCTTAGCATTTTCTTGAGAGTTTTATTATACTGCTCCACCAACCCATCGGTTTGAGGGTGATATAGCGAGATGCAGAGTTGCTTTTTCCCTAATCGGTTACAAACCTGGTGCATGACGGTTGACATGAAATTTGTCCCTTGGTCTGTGAGGACCTCAGAGGGTAGTCCTACCCGGGCAAAGAATGGGATGAGTTGGTCACATATCTGCCTTACTGATATCCCCTTTAAGGGGAAGGCTTCCGGATACCTAGTGATGTAGTCCATGATGACTAACAGGTACTTATGTCCCCTGCTAGCTGGTTCCAGGGGTCCCACCAAGTCCATAGCGATGCGTTGGACAGGAATAGTGATGAGAGGCATGCGTTGGAGATGTGCCTTAGCCGGTTTTTGCCCACTTGTCAGATGGCCAGTCGTACATTCTTTGCAAAATTTGGCCACATCACCATAGATCCCTGGCCAATAGAACCTTTTCAATATGTTTTGCTGCGTCTTCAGCGAGGCCATATGGCCACCGCATGGATGATTATGCGCTACCTGTAGGATAACCATTCGGTGTGATTTGGGTAGAAGAAGCTGTTCCCTTTGTACCCCGTTTTCTGTCTTATAGGCTCTGTATAAAAGACAGTCTGGGGAGATAAACCCAGGACCCTGTCTCAGGTCAGGGTTTGGTTCTTGGACAGCCCTTTCTCTTGCTACCTTAAGGGTGGGCTCTACCAAAGTCTCTCCCCGAATGGAGTCTTCGCGCTCCTCCGGGTTCCATTCAACTCTTTGTTTGGCATACATGGAACGGCAGTATGCTAACCTGTTCACTCTTCTCTTGCTCATGGATTTCTTCGGGCCTTTATCTCAGCCTCTACCGGGTCTTGGAAGAAAGGGGCTTCGGACCACCAATCGGGATCCAATGGGCTCATTGTTTGATGGAAGAGGGGTAGATCTGTCCCTATAACGACTGGAGCTGGTAGGGAGGGTAGGACGGCAGCTCGTAGATTAGCCGTATCATGGCCCATTTCCACCTGTATGTTTTTCATAGAGTATGATTGTACGTCCCCATGTATACAACGAATAGGTACCCGTATATTAGGTAAGTAGGGTTTTTTATTTACAGTTGGCGAAATGGCGGTCTGTCTGCTTCCGCTGTCTATTAGTGCTCGAGCTGGAATCCTGTCCACTCGGATGTCCATAGTATATGGTCCAGCAAAGGGAGTTCTTGTTTCTGCTTTCATGTACCCGATCTCCATGGGTTCCGTCCCTCTTCTCTTCGGGCAAAAACGGGTGATATGACCCAAGTTGCTGCAATCATAACACTGTGGCTGGCGGAACCCGGTCGTTGTAATAGAGGATTTTCCTTCAGTCCCGATTCTTCTCTCCTTCTCTGGCCTGTGAATGCGTTCCTCAGGGATTCTCCACCTAGGCATTACCACTCGGGTTCCTTTAGTTGGTAGTGGATCGTTGAGGGGTACCATGGTTCTGGCGGGTGCGTTAGTTACAAACGGCCTGTTTACCCCAGCCTTTTGGTAGGCGGAGGCAATGTCCAGGGCCTCTGCTAGGGAGGGCCCAAGATGCTGGCGGACCCATCTATGCATGGTGGGAGGAAGGGCCTCCACAAACTGTTCCAACATAACTTTATCCAATATGTCTTGTGTGGCTGGGTTAGGAGCTTGAATCCATTTTTCCACAAGGTCCTTGACCCTGTAAAACAACCGACGTGGGCTTTCTCCAGGCTTTAGTTTGGTGTCTCTCAGTTGTATGCAGTATGCTTCTTCGTCCAGGCCTAGTCTATCCAAAACAGATTTCTTTACTTCCGCATAAGGTGTGTTCCAATTGGGGTTTACAGCCTGGTAGGCCCCTTGCATTATTCCTGACAATAAGGGGGCCACATACTGTCCCCATCTTTCCAATAGCCATTGTGCGTTCCGGGCTATCCGTTCAAATCCGGTGAAGAAGAATGCAGGATCTTCTCCCTCTTTGAACTTTTGTAGGATAGCAGAGGGAACCAGTGGTTGGTTACAGGAACTCGCAACCGCATCCGTCAGTTGAAGGAGTGTCTCGTGTTGTTTGTCTTGGGATGCCGTCTGCAGGGATCCTTGTAACTGGATTGCCTGTTGGAAAGCCTGTCTGTCGGCAACGGCTTGTTGGGACTGCAATTGTAGCAGCTGCTGCAATTGCTGCTGACATTCCGATAATGTTTTATGAGGGTTTCCATTGCGTTGTCGCTATCCTGCCGACTACGCCACTTGTAAGAACCAGGACGGGAGACTGTTAATGCTTCAAATAATACTTTATTCTTAAGGTTCAGAATGTCCTGTTCTCTTTAACAAATTATAGTAAGGATTGTAAAGGTAGTTTCTTCACTACTTCAAAGTCTTGGGCATAGGGTGTTTCTCAAGAGGCTCCTTCTAGTCACTCGAGCCCGGATAGGCCCACCATTCACTTACTCTCTCCACTCCGTGGTACTGGAAAATAACACAAACGGAGAGTCCACATTACCCCTTTTATATCTTGCAATTGGCTTACGTCCCCACCAATCAGTCTCTCCCCTACTGATAGGCTGCTGGTTGCAGGAGCCAATCCTGCTAAAAGAAGCTGCTGTCCCCCACCTCCTCTCCAGCTACAGTGAGTTCAGTGTTGGAGCTTTCCCAGCATGCCTCTGGGCAATGAGGCTTCTGCAGCTCACAACTTCCACCTGGCCCGTTCCTGGGACGCCACAGGCTGCCGTGGGTCTTTCCCCTCCTAGCTTCGGCATATCTCCGGCCCCCGCCCCACTCCCCGGAAGTTTTGCTGCAGGAGCTGCGTAGACCGTTTCCATGTGTGCGGCATGTAAGGCAAGGGGTTCGGGGTTATGGGTGGTCTTCCTGAGGAGACGAACTGCCTCGCCTCCGCTGCGGGTCCGGCGGGCAAGGTATGGGGCATGTGTGTCTCTCGTCAGCCGCCAGACCCGAGCGGAGCGGGTTCTTCTCCCCGCTGCTTGCCGCGGCCGTGGCGCGGGCGTCTCATGCCCAGCTGACACAGCCGCGGCTGGTGCTGCCGTTTTCCCTGCTGCTCGCTGCGGCCAAGGCGCAGGCGTCTCATGCCCTGCTGTCCTTGCCGCAGCTGGTGTAACTGTTTCCCTCAGGCGGGGCGGGAGTTGCGCAGCAGTGTCAGGAGGCACCGTCCGCTCCCAGTCCGTCCCGCGAAGCGGGCCCGTACCTGTCCGGAACCCGCTATCCTCACAGTGTGCTAGCAGAGCAATATCTTCCATGCTTAAAACTGTTCTGGCAATACTCTCATGCAACTTCACCAGATCCAACAATATGAGCGAGCACCAAATATCGCAAGCTCCAATCCAATCTTTTCCCGCCAAATTTTCTTTTTCATCAATTTACAAAGACATCAATTCATGTGCGATTCCCTCAACTATAGAATCGCGTAAAATCCCTAAATCAATTTCAAACATCAAGGAGACAAATTTCCTTACATGTGACATCAACAGAACAAGTATGACAAACGTTAAACAGACTAGACAGACACCAGCTTGACACAGATATATCTGCCTTCTAATCAATACCCCGACATGGAGTTTAAACAAACTCCTTTTACGACGTCTTTAATCGTCGTAGTAGCCTAGTCTTTCCCTATTATGTGGGACTATGAGTTCACGTTTCTTCCGACTGCTATATTAAAGCGCAGGAACAAGGCTTATCCTCGCTCTTTTCTCTCGGGTGTCTACCCCGGTATTCTCTCTTTTTATTCAGTTATTCTAGAGCCATTATATACACATATACATACATATATACATACACACATATACACATATATATATATATATATACACACACACACAGTCTTCTCTACTTCTGACTATTTTGTTTTTCTCCACCTCCCTCAGTTACCGTTTCCCTTACGTGTTCTAATGCCTGAAGACATTTGCCAAAGCATTAAATTGTTCCACTCACCGCTCGCATCATTCCTCTCTGAATCCTCGGGATCACCGCCTCCTTCGGTCTTTCGTCCTATCGGCTGCCCGTAGGAATGAGAAGGGTTATGCTTGTAAGGCGGGTTCCTTCAGACCCACTGTAGTTTTTAGATGGATTTATACTATCATTGTCCATCGGAAGCTTCACAGTCTACTCAGCCGACCTCTGAACGGGCCCATCAGTGCTGCGATCGCCTGTCTCGCTTTAACTTCCCCAATCTTCATTCAAACAGCAATAGTTATAGTACATTCTCGTCATCATTGACGTGTAACACTCCAAAGTTGTCATGCAATTCTATTGGTCGGAAAAGGTAACTTAAGTATAGGTGCTTTATCTGTATATGGTAACAGAGTGTGAGTATTGGATAATTCTTATCGGTTGGGCGTCTACACCCATCCCTCTACATCACTCGTGATAGATGTCACTACAAGTACAACGTCTCATTGGTTCTACTATCTTTAGGACCCTAGATTATTTGGTTTGTTGTGATTGGGTCGGGTTACACCCCTAAACATAAATCTCCACTTTAATTAGCAGCATGCATAATGGTCGCTCAGGTGCGGGATGGCCCAAGATTCACCCTGCCTCCCTTTCATCAATCAATACCCTTAGGCCTATGTGTCAATTAGTTGGCTGAGAGTGGTCTCAAACTGTAGCTTCTTATCCGGAAAAGTTAGGGCATCCTCTGGGTTTGGATGACATCAGATGTGGGTACCTCTCCGCGCACGGCTGGTCAAGTGTCAGTACACCGTGAATCAGCTTCATTTTCCCTCTATTTGTGAATTTGATTCTTTGTTCGGCCTCGCCACCTGCCTGGGCCTCCTTATCTCGACCTTCACGGGGCAGGCTTCTATGCTCTTAAGTTTCGATTCTTTGGATTTGCTGTTCTCCTCCCTTCCTTGGGTTGACCTCCAATTCCTAGCCATGAGTTGTTTCTTATGGAGTTTCGATTCCGCTCTTTCGTCTGACTTTGAGCTAGTTTATGAATCCTGGCCTGTTTGTCCTCTATCATCCTAGGCTTAATTCTGCTTTTGTAAAATGGAGTCGCACTTGTATAATGTGCTTATTGAGGTAGATATATAGTTGGTGATTGCCGCGCTATCCTCCTACTAAGCATTGCAAGCAGTATCGTTTCCTTAGCTTCTTGCGTTCCAAGCCTATTTACAGGCATTTAGCTATTTGCATATTTCAATCCTGGTTACATCTCTTTATATTTCAATATCTTCTCTTCTTCTATGTTCATTACATCATTATTCGTAACATTTCATCTTTGTGTGACTTCTTTTGATCAGCGTTTTGTTTGTCTGTGCGTCTGTCCGGGCCCTTGTATTGTTCACCATTTGCCTTTGATTAAGGCCCTTTGGGTCTCTTCGGGGACAGTTTGTAAACAGTCTTCGCCTCGCGTCAGCTCCTGGTACGGTTGTCTCAATGGATGCCACATCACCCATGATTGTCTCGTTATTGGCACTTCTACTGGTATTACTCTTCTGATGGGCACTAGGCAGAGCCCTAGTGCAGCTCTGTTCTGGTTTATTTGCTCATCATACGTCCCATATTTTGGCGTGTACGTTCCTGGTACTTCAAAATGGGTGGCTGGAGTGCAGGCCCTATCTGGGACCCCCTCTACAGTATGTCACCCCTTTCCTGGGCTCGGACTGTGGTCCAATCTGACTCCTTCCTGGATGGGTTGGAAGGATCTAATTGCGGCTTTTCACCATGATATTGGTAAATTTTCCTGAAAAGACCTGGAAAGAGCCTACCGGTTTCAGTGGACAATGGCAATTACGCCACTTTCTTCAGGGCAAGGGTAAGCTGTTACTACTCTTTTGATGCTAGATACAGTACTATGGCCAGCTGTGAGACAGATCTAACGTAGTTATGTATCTCTTCCAATATCCCTTCATTTTCCCTCACAGGTGGGGTACCTTTTCTCATAAGGTCATACAGACACAGCTGAAAATGATTTGAGCAGCACTCAGAATCGTGCTGAAATCTAGCCCTGAAGAAAGTGGCGTAATTGCCATTGCCCACTGAAAACGGTAGGCTCTTTCCAGGTCTTTTCAGGAAAATGTACCAATAATCTCCTTGTTCCTCCGTCCCCATGTGCCTCCTCTCGTTTTCGCTCCGTTCAGCTCTTTTCCCCCCTCCACTGGAACTCCCTTCCCCTCTCTATCCATTCCATCCCCACTTATTCCTCCTTTCGTGTCTCCTTAAAATCTCTTCTTCTCCACTCCCCTCCCTGATACTCTGATCCTCCTCCGCCATCCTCCCCTCTTTTATCCTCCTCATTTTACCTCTCCCCCCTGGCTTGTCTCCTCTTATGTCCCCCTCTCCTCCTATCTCGCCTTCAGCTTATCTCACTTCCTGTTCCAAACTCGTTTCCCCTCTCCACCCCTTCTTCCCTCATTTATTTCCACTGGCAAATTGTTCTAGTTACTGTATTACTGGTTTGACTCATATTTTGTAATTGCTTCTACTGTTATTGTATTCTTGTTATAATGTACAGAGCTTTGGCGTAAAGCGCTATATAAAACACAATACACATAAAAGCCGCATATAGATCCTTCCAACCTATCTAGGAAGGAGTGAGTCCGAGCCCAGGAAAGGGGTGACATACTGTGGTTTTTATGGGGTTATATTAATAAATACAAATCTGCCTAGAAAAATCTGACAGTAGTCTTGTCCAGTCGGTGTCTTCCACTCAATCTACAGACACTAACTGAACAGGTTTCTTTGAAAAGGGATAACGCCCTGTTTTTTATTAAAAATCCAAGAGATTTTCACTCATTTTTTTATACTTTTACTGCCGAACAAAGAAAACAAATAAAAGATACCTCTTCATTTGCAAGGCAGACAACACATGCCTGGATGGTTTTGGCATGTGCCTATTAAATGTATCTAAACAATCAGATTTTTCTCTCTGAGTGTGGTAGAAGTTTAGCGATAAGGCAAATGTATTCTTTACTAACTCCTAGCCCTAGATAAGCGGAACTACCAGCGCACACTAGGGTAAGCAAGACACAAGGGATTAGTTCAGCATGGTTGAAGGGCAAGTTAGATAAGGGCCACACTTTGTGCCAATGTAAATTACTAAAAATCATAAAACGAAGATTTTATTGTGTGACAACCTTACAAGGGAAGTCTTCAGACAGATACCCTAAACAGTCCTATACGTGTTTTTGGAGGTCATCTCTTGCCACTGGGACCAGTGCTCGCCAATCCTTTCTCCAACCAGGGAAACATGGGGGGAGCACACAAAGCGGCTTTGAGTGCAGTGCCGGCCCAGCCAGTGCTGCTGTCCCTCAGAGGCCCCCTAACCCTTCCGGAGTGCGGGAAACACCTGTGCCCCTTACCTGGGTTGCAGGAGCTGTGCCTTCCTTCCAAAGTGAACATACCGGCTGTACCCTTCTTACCCTGGAAGCGAAAAAAGGAAGGTTTTGCCGGCTGTGGCACAACTAGGCCCAGTGACTTGGCAGCAAGTTTTGAGTCCTTACATTTCTCTGACGACAACCCTTCGGCCGAACAGGTTTTAACAACCCAAGGCAATATCCAGCAACTTAGACTGGATGTTAGGCGAAAAACCTGAATTGTGCAAATATGCCCATCTCCTTAGAAAAGAAGCAGAACCCATTTGCTCTACCGACACAGAAAGCAACATCCAGACCCATTTGCAAAGACTCCTGGGTCTTTCCCATCATCCACTATCCTTAAGAAGCCTCCTCGGATTTCTCCTTCATATATATGTTCTGATGCATCCTGAATTGTCTTCTATAGACCATGTGTGTACTTAGCAAATGCGCAGAATGCATTTACCGCTTCCAAGACAAAACTGCCAGAAGGGGCCGATCAAGTGCAAGTTTCGCCACTCTTTCCCTCAGCGATTTCAGGTTCCTTTTCAAGCAGGAACCACAATCCCTGATGATGTGATCGACACCGAGGAACCACACACAGACACCATGAGGGTCAGTAATGCACATCTTCGAATTACAGTCCCTGCATCGTTTGAAACCAGTCACCTCGGGAGCAGAAATTCTGACAAAAATCGCATTGAATAAAGAATCAATTTATCGAAGAAAAGGTTCTCTGAAGAGAGTTGTTCCAGTGAGCAGAGTTCTAAGCGCACAAAAAAAGGAAATGAGATACCAGGGCGTAGTGATGTAGTATATGTACGACGACCACTACATCGCGTCAAAATCAATATACGGCCAAGTCGAGGTGCACTGCACCCCATTGAAAGGTTTTCCGAGCAGCGGTCACTAAAAGGGATATCCATCTGATGAGGAAGCTGCAGGAGAAAAGCAATCCATTGAACTAGTAGTTTTGTTTTATTAAAATGTAATTTGATTTGCTTCTGTAAGTTTGAAGTAAAGAGAGCAGTTCATAATACTCACCACTGCCAATGGGCCGAATCAGAATTCCCTCTTGTGACAGCGTATTGGGAATATGCGTTACTTGTCCTGAAGGGTGTCATTATTGCTCAGCGAGTGGCACCTAGGTGTGCCTTATTGGCCAATGTACATGAGAATCAAAGCTTTAACATCACTAGTAGGCACTAAATCATGTAATTTATCAATATTTAATAACTATGTATTATAGCTGGTCATAGACAGAACGCAGCCTTCCATCAGAGGGTTTATGTCAGCACAAACAAATAGGGCACAGAGAAAGATAATTCCGTGCAGGAATAAAGAGTACCAGTGTGCAGAAACATGTTTTGCAGATAAAGAGCATAGATAGGACAAAAGTAAGGGAAATATTACCACAGTAAGAAAATACTTTTCCCACATATTGCAGCCATTTGCACATGTAGGTACATGGTATGTCATACATTTTCTAAACCTTGCAGCCATCATCTCTGTTTTTGCTTTGTCACCCTGAGTGAGACAAGTATGCCTGCTGGGCCTAGAGACCTAAACTACTCCTCACTGATGACACTAAATGAGGATGAAACATGTCTGGGGATGCTTGTGGTCTTGTGCAGAAGGGATGTGTCCTAGCTGTTCCGGCTGGACCAAGTCTGATTTGCATATGGTATTTCCCGTTTCTGTAAAGCCTTAGCAGGCAAAGAATGGTTGTCTGGAGGGTTGCCCAGAGCAATTGCAAGATGTTTAACATTATTGCCAACCTTCCGGCCATCACCCCTATTTTTGCTTTTCCATGGGGTATAGGCATAGTAGAAAGACGTCTGTTCTGTTCTCTGTTAAATTGAGTCTTTCTACTATGTCTATGCTTAATGCCAATATGCAAACTCACTTGCACACGTTTTTCAGAGTCCAAAGATATTTACTGCATATATGGGCTTTAAGTGCTTTGTCAATTATAGAGCTTTAAGAGTACGGATGTCATCTCAAAATATACTGTAATTTCACCAAGAGCACTTAAATAATTCTCACCAGGTGCACTGAGACCGCTAAGGTGTTGATCTGGTGTAGTATAAAAGCTTTACATCATACCTAATAAATAACTCTGAAGCCTGAAAAATGTGTGCAAGATAGGGTTTGCACACGATTACATTAATACATAGTAAAAAGGCTTCTTCTGCTAACCCCATCACTGTACCCAAAGCAGACTATCTTTCTAGGTTTTCTTCCAGACTCCCCTCTCTGCCAGTAGCGGCACAGATCGTAAACATTGCACAGTCCTGGCACGATTGTCCAGAGACAGGCATCTATGTCAGAAGTTAATGAGCGCCAATCGCCATCGTGTTAGCCTGTCACAAACCTTTGGATCCTTTACCATGAGCACCCTGTAGCTCTTTTGAACCAAAGACCAGTGCACCTGACCACAACCTGAGATCTTTTGCAAAAATTGTAAATGCAAACTTGCACAGCGCTTGCTAGAGCACTAAAACAAAGCCACCATCTTTGTCAGGCTATAGAGTGCACAGGTTTGACACTTTCTGATAGGAATTGGAAATTAAGCACAGCCACCCAAACTAAATTAAAAGCAGCATTTTATTAACAAATGTGATGCATTTCCACAAACACACAAAAAAAGTGAAGTGGTCCCCACTTAAATACCAGATGGAGTTGGATTGTGAAAAGCAGTTTTTGATGGGCGGAGATCCTCTTCAAATATGATCACATCAGAGTTCATTCCACCAAACCAAGACAAACCTTTATCGCAAGCAGTAACAGTCTTGAGAAGAGTTGCTACTAATGCTTGGAAACGCTGGAGGTCTCTGTAGTATCCCATACATTCTCTTAAGGTCCAATTATGTCTTGTAGCAGCCCATAAAATGTCTTTTTGTCACATGATGATTGTTAGCGACCATAACCGAATAAAGTATTAGTCATACGAACTGCAATTGCTCTCAGCCTATATTTTAACCCCTGAGATGCTTCAGCAACATGGCTGCAATAGTCACTTGGGCTCAGAGAGCAGTCAACAGCAACACCTTGAAGACATTTTAATCTATATTTGCACCGGTCATGGTAAGGAGGTCCCAGACACATGAGAAGCCTCCTCTGGCTTCTTTTGCCTTTTTACATTGAAGCCAGGCACTTGGGAAATCCTGTGTTCCGATACACAGTTGTGTTGAATAAAACCCAGATGGAACACTCTCCTTATAGGTGCAGTCCTCGTCTCATTCTTCCATGACAAATCATTTTGTTATCGTGTTCCTGTTGTCAAAGAAGATTACAAAAGTACATTTAGTTGGAGCAAAATAAACAATGGTGAAACATAACTGACAGATGTCTTGGTGTATTAAGCATATCGAAGTACGAGGCTAACCGAGATGCAAATTGCTAGCCTGGTTCCACCAAAATCTAGGTTGTGGCAGGAAGAAATAAGATATAACATGCAGCACAAGACGATAAGCATTGGCAGATGACCACGTTATTATAAGAATTGTGTGTATGCAGGAGAGCAGCTTAATTTCCATTGCTTCTTCCAGCAGAAGTGCTATAGTTCGCTTTTCCTTATGAGTTGTAGCCCCATACCAATGGAGCAATACTACTGGCCATAAAAATAGCTGTATGCCAGAGTCGGGGAAATCTGGGGCGAATACTAGTTGGAGGCCATTAATTTGCCAAGACTGTCAGGCATCATTAAGATGAGCAGGAAAATCAATATAATGGGAAAGCCTATTAAAAAAAAAAACAGTAATGTCATACCAAGTGTTGCGTTTGGAATATCACAAGCTCTGTGGCATTAATGATCTGGGACAGAGATTTTTGGCAACCAGAGGGCAACATGGCTCACAAATATGGGCAGAAGTTAAACAAACACTGCACCAACGCTTTAGATTCGCACCGCTTTGCATAGATTTTAATATAGGACACTGCCACGTTATGTGCTTAGTGGATATAATGGCAAATGTGTTATTTAGAACTAGTTGGCCCACTAACGAACCCAGTATTAACAGTAAGAGGGGGGGGGGGGGGTTACACAGAGCTCCATCTTGCTGCTTGTTCTGCAGATATCTAAAAAAAGGAACAATTTAGGAAATCTTGGAAGTAAATGATAAACATTTCTTACTAAAATGTTCATCGTTTTCCACAGTCAGGAGGAAATAGAGGTTAGATCTGCTAATTAAAAATGGGGCTTAAAATTCAATAGATGCTAGGGTATTTTTTTTTTAACTGGGCAGTATGCAGAAAGATGGCTTTTGGATATCAAACATTCTTCAATGCGCCTGGTATATTAGAATACATTTTTGTAACTTTGAGGTTAGCTCAACATTCTGGTTTTATACATTTTTAACTTCTTAGCCTGTTAATTTTTCAACACGATTTTTATATTTTAATGGCTTCAGATTGTGCATGAAGGTTTTCATTAATGTATATTTGTTTTTAGGAATGCATTATTTCTGAATAAAGCTAAACTAAAACATTCAATGTAGGAGAAACGGCTTCATGGTGGTAACGGTACCCTTAATCCTTTCTCCGACTGTCAAAACTCATTGGCAAACCTGATCGAGAGACTGGACCAGAAAAAAAAGCTTAACCAAAAGATGCCATTACTGAGAATATTGCTAGCTACTGTGACAGTCATATGTGGGCTGTTTGGGATAGGGGTGTGAGTTACACTGGGGGACCTAGGAACACTACCTGTTCTGCAATGGTGACCCAGGAGGTGGTATATGGGGCCAAGACCATGGGTATTTTTCCGATGCTATGTGAAGCCCACACAGGCTTGGTACACTGGTACCTTTATTTTTACCTTTCCTGGGCACACTTCTATACCCTTATTTTTCTACTACGCGGAAGTCATTTGTGCACTAAAGTAAGCAAAGTGGCTGACCATGATGTTTAAGCCCTTGTACGTCACTGTTCATTTGACAGTCTTCCTTCCAGGCAGGGGTAGGATGTTGCATTATATCGGCATTCTCTACCCAGGCTCTCACTAGACTGTGGCATAAAAAAAGTGATTATAAATGGCGATTAGATTAATCCAGACTTACTACAGCCGAGGAACCTGGGTTTCAGACACAGTCTATTCGAACCAAGGGGCAAATATGATGTCTATTGAAGAAAAAGCCAGTATCTGCAAGTCAGATGAAAAAGATGATCATATATGGTAGATTCTATATGCTGAACCTTATAACATTCTATAAAAGTAAAGTGATACCAGCCCTGACATATGGTCTGGAGGCTAAACACCCGCCAAAGAATATTGATCTAGATACAATTTAAGTAAGAAGCTGGAGGAGTGCTATCATTGCCAAATTGTGTTCCGATTAGTGTTATAGGAGACAAATTAGCACTTGTTTCAATCAAAGGAAGGTACCATTGAAAGAAACTGCAATCAGTCAAATGTTATTATAGGAAGGGGAGACCCTTTATCTGGACCTTAACAACGTAATGATTACAAACGTAAGGGCTCCCCTTGTTAGTTTTAAAATAGAGTACAATTTAATATTGACACTTTAATCTTTAACCCCATGGAAACCAAGACAGCATTATTTCAGAGTGATTGGTGTAAAACATGAGATAATGTTTTTGCTTATAAACTTTTCACCCACCTGAACACAGATATTAGAGGTCTTTATGTTCTACCTAACTACATAGCCATATTTCCAAATGCCATTTGGGGCTCTCAATTCATGAGTTTTAAATTTGAATATATTGCCAATAGGGGAAATACTAGAAGATGTCTGCAAGCAGAAGGGATTGAACAATGTCAATTTTTTAAATTGGATGAAAAATAAATTTACAACACTTGATTATAGGATGTGCTGCTTTAAGTGAAGAAATATGTTTAATAAGTTTGTACATTCTGCAGATAGCTTAGTTACTGTGTATTCTTACAAGAAATAAAATGTCACTAACCATTGCTGTGATAAGTTTTAAATGCAATTTATTAAAACTAGCTTACTTTTATATACTCTAGAATGTTCTGCATATGAAAAGGTCTTATTTTAAAAGAAATATATATAGAATGGGAAATATAATGTAATTGTAAAGAATGTTTTAAACACATTTAGGGATATATTTCAGACATTACTCTGAATGTACTCATGTTTTATAATTAATTAAGATGTGATTATGTATATTTTGTATAAATCCATACAGCTTTACTTACTTTCTATTGGTTTGGTTTCATACATGCATACTTTTAAGCACACAGACTCACCATCGATCGAACTGGCCCTCTCCCCGAACGAAACCATTACCATGCATGCCATCTACCGTCCGCCTAGCCCACTGCTAGACTTCCAAGCCAACCTTCTCCACCAGATAGGAAAAGACCTCAAAAACAACAAAGCCATCCTCCTAGGCGACTTCAATTTCGGACTCAGCGACCCCAAGGACAAACAAAGTGAAGCCCTAGAGAAGGCTCTCCTTGACTTGACCTAGGTTTCAGCCAAAGAGTCACTGACCCTACCCACACCAAAGGTTGTGTACTCGACTGGATTACACACCACAACTGTGCCATAGACATCAGCTCCATTACGTCCTGCCCATGGACTGACCACCATTCACTTCTTCATCCCACCAAAACCACTCCCAAGCATAAGGCACCAGCCCTCCCCACCCCCCCAGCCATAACCAGATCAGCTAGACTCCTCACCAAAGAAAGACTTCGCCCCATCCTAGAGGAGGCACCAGCCCTGAGGCCACCCTCCACAACAGACCCGATTGCTCTAGATGACATGTACAACTCTACTATCAAAGCAGCCATTGTTGCCATTGCGCCTCTAACCAAGAAGAGAGCCAAAACTAGGAAACATGCCAACTCCTGGTTTACCAAGGAGCTATCAGACCCAAGAACACTCAAGCGAGCAGTTCTTACCACATGGAATGCATGCCCGTCCTAACCCACCCTAGAGGCATACAAAACATTGGCAGCCCGCTACAAAAAAGAAATAACCCGCGCCAAAGCCACTTCATACAACACTAGAATCTCCAATGCAAACTCTGAGGCTAAGGAACTATTTGCCATCTATAAAGAGCTTGCCGCCCCTCCCGCCCCCACCAACACCCAGGAAACGATCAAAGACGAAACATTGTGCAACAATATACAATAAGCTATGCTGCACAAAATACACACCCTTAAAGAGAAAATAAAAAATCTCAGCACCCTGCCCAAAACCAACCCTCTGCATGTCCAGGCCCACAGCCGGGGCATCAAAAAGCACTCAGACTGTGCAGAACCTCTAGACCCACTGATCACAACTATCATCAATGCATCACTCTCCTCCGCATCGTCCCCAATTCCCTCAGAGGCTTGTGTGCGCCTGCTTCTAAAAAGAAAAAAAGAAAAATAAATAAATAAAACACACACTTGATCCAGACATGCCCAACAACTAACCCGATAACCACTGTGCTTTTTCTGCTTAAAATATTGGACAAGGCCGCATACCTCCAAATCCAACAATTCTTGGAAGAAAACAGCATCCTGGGCAAGACCCAATCAGGCTTCAGACCTCAGCACGGAACAGACCACCCTACTCAACCTGAAAATGAAAATTGAACAAACCACAGACAAAGCGAAACCAGTTCTACTACTGCTCCTTGATCTGTCTGCAGCCTTCGATCTGGTAGATCACAAGACCATATGCAGACACCTCAAGGAGGCAGCCCATTTTTCAAAGCAAGCCACTTCCTGGATCACCTTTTTGGAAAACAGGCTTATGAGAGTATTCTCTGATCAAGCCTGCGCCACCCATACACTGGAGTCCCGCAGGGGTCCTGCACCTCCAACCCTCTACAACATTTTCACTCTCCCACTCTTCAATGACCTTGACGATCACAGAGTAACGTACACCAACTACGTCGATGATACGCAAGTACTTCTCCCACTCACCGGCTCTTATGAACAAGACACCGCCACACTCAACACCTATGCTGGATGGTGGCTAATGGCCTTTGTCTCAATGGAGATAAGACATAAATACTCATGGTAGGTCCCAAACAAATCCTCAACAAACTTGACAGCAAATACTCGTCATTCATCATTGACAACACCACGATTGCAACATCAGCGGCAGCCAAAACTCTAGGATTATACATAGACGCGACCCTGTCTATGTCAAGGCAAGTTAGCGCTATCGCCTCATCGGTTGCACTAACTACAAAGATCATAAACGCGGTCAAACCCTACCTCTCCCCAAAAACTGCCCGTCTCTAGCCAGAGCCACAGTAGGTGCAAGGTTAGACTACTGTAATGTTCTATTCCTAAGCACATCCTCAAAAAACCTGAAGAAACTCCAAACCACACAAAACAACGCTATCAGAGCTGTCTTCAGCCTTCCTAAAATGGAGCACATTTCTCAAGTAAGGAGGGATGCCCACTGGCTCCCAGTTAAAGAACACATCCTTTTTAAAGCACTCTCAATCACACACTCATGCCTCGCCAATACAGACCCGCCCTACCTCTCAGAAACCATTAACCACGCCACCTCAGAAAGGCCCAAGCAAACCCAACACTGCAACCAGCTCATGGTCCCAACCTTCAGAAGAGGCAAAGCAGGAGGCTTAGCCCCAAAAAACTGGAACGCACTACCACCAGATCTCAGAAAAGAAACATCACGCTCAGCTTTCCATAAGGCTCTGAAAACTCAACTCTTCCATTAGACAATTTACCACAATCACACACCGCCCAATACGCAAAATCCTATTGTGGCTCTTGTGTGCTAAGCATCCCACCTGTCTATGAGTAGAAACTCCCCCTGTAAATTGAAACATACTGTATTCAATATGCAACATGTAAAATGTAAAAAGATGTAAAATATGTAAAATGTACCTTAACTACTGTTCGTCTAAGCAAGTAACCTGTAACAGCGCAGCGATGCCCAAGCGCTGCTGAGCGCTTTATAAATTCAAATTAAATAATTAAAAAATAAATTAAGCATACTTACCTGTGTGTACAATCTATTGATTGACAATCTCTGTGTGTGTTAATTGAATTTTACACCAAACCCTTGATCTCCTTCGTTTAAGGTTTACTGCTTAGTCTCACTATTAAGTGAGAGTTTGGTTACAAGTTTGTGGTAAACCTTTGCAGGTCCTCCAAGTTTGGCTTTTAAGAACCAAATGCCTTAAGTGACTGAAAAACCTTTTTAACAAGGTGGGAGGGAACACTTGCCAATTAGCTGCTGATTTCACTCCTTAGGGGCAGGTTACTCCAACTAAGATGGGTTACCATCACACCCTACAGTGGGAAGTCTAAAGAGGCAGAGACACCAGGTGGATCATCAGGCCATAGCAAGTGAGATGTTGGAAGAAATGTGAACAAATACAAGGAAAATGAGTTTGGAGAGCAGGGTACTGGCAGAAATCTACAGAGGGAAGCCCACAAAGTAGAGGAGAAGTCAAGGTTCCCCCATTCACTGCAACCCTTGTCTAGTGTATTACTTTTAGTAGCCCATATGGACGTCAGAGCAGCAGTGCTTTATAAGCACCACATTTTGGCCCCAGAGTGATTTCATCAAAATGTATTGTGGAGAAGGCCTGTGGCAGTTGCGATTCAGTTTTGGGTACACCAGGGTTGTAACCACGTGTACCACATTAGTAACCCAATGCACCTATAAAGTAGTCTTTGGGGTATTAATGCATTTTAAGCCCTACTCTTGGCCATCTTGCTTTGGGCCACCCCTTTGTATATGGAGACCACGAGGTATGGCCAAATTGGCTATTTTGCAGAGGTGTGCTCATCCTGGGTTCCGAAAGAAACACTTGACGTAGCTTAAACTGTTGTAGACTGGTTTGAAATCCTCCACCTACATTCAGTGTGAAAGCAACTGTTCAGCAGTTATTAGGGCAACCAAAACCCGTGGGTGGTCCCTTTGAGTGCAATACGTGGACTAGCTAAGGCCAGCCTTTGCATACATATCTTTTCAGTGGGAAAATCTGTACATTCCTCAGATCTGCACCTGAACTCAAGGCATATATCCGTTTTCAAAAATTGATCAGCAGAGTTTGCTAATTAAAATGTTCTTGATTAGCAAACAAACCCATTTTATTAGCAACGTTCGACGAACATTATTTATGTCATCAGAATGTATTTGTAACCTAGACATAAAAGGAGCATCAATACAGTATTTTTACGTAGCGCTGAAGACCGACAGTGAGTTGAGTGAGACTTGCAAATTCTTAAAGAAAACAGTTTGGCCAGCTCTCTCCCCCGATGCAAATATATAATGCAATCATGATCATAGAGCAAAGCGAGCTCTGGAGGCTAACTTCAGTGTATGGTATTGCAGGAGATCTGTAGATGTACAGACTGGATAGAACTATTGATCACTACTTTGCGTAAACAATTAGTCAGCTTTGTGTATTCATTATGTAAGAGGAAAGAAATTAAAACTTAGCAGAGTAGATGGCATGGCAGGCAGATACCTGGGACAACTAGGTAAAGTAATGTAGTTTGCTGCCATGTCACTTTCAGGGCATCTGGTATAAAGCAACAGGGTGATGAGATAGAATGTCAAGGAGTAAGGGATCATCTTCTGGGTTGAGCCACTGTTGCACAGATGTATACAAACAGCAAGTCACAATTGGTTTGCCATCAAAAGCATGTGGCCGTTTAATCATGTACATTTTCAAAAGTGTTCACTTTTGAATGTGATGCATCTTCCCCAACAAATTGAAATATAGCCGACACTGAGATTTAGATACACTAACCTAAACTTTACTGTAAAGCATAGAGACAATGCAGTGTTTTATAGTAGCAAAACTGCAACTATGCATTGTGTAAAAACTTACATGATTAGGAATGGAACTGCAGGTCTTTACCAGACAGGATATAGTTCAGTTAGCTTATGAAGTAGCATCCTGATTACTACTGGTTTTCAATTATTTGAAAACAGGGGTGGGGGGGGGAGCTTGCCTAGCACTCCCACATATGCCTTTGGCACGTATGAGAGGAGGAGACGATTACTGCTGCACTCTCTCTCCATTAGCCCCTTTGAACTTGCAGTGAACAGAGAAAAGAGGATGGCGATAGCCCCGAGGGCAAGAGAGGAATTTGACTGGGTAACCTGAATAGCTCGCTTTGCTACACAAGCATCAATTTAATTAGCCAACCTACAGAATTGCACAGCAAATTGCTATGCAGCACTGCTTATTTTATGCTTTGCTCCTGAAAGATTGCTGCAGAAGATGGGCTGATGGTGCCGAGGATCCTCATGTAGCCATACTGGCCGCCCCCGGGCACGTTCATCCTTGCACCCTGGTGGTGTTGTCCAATATGTTTATATAAAACTAACACTACCCAAGACATTACAATGCTGTCACTATAATGTAACCTGTATATATACTGCTAATGACTATGTAACTATATTGCAACCTGTATATATATTGCTAATGACCATGTAACTAAGTAACTACGCTGTGTACTGTAACAAGTGCCACAATTTCCTTGGGCTGTTGTGCGCTATATAAATACGAATAAAACAAAACAAACACACTCGGATTGAGATAATACCAGAACAAATCGTTTTAAATAGCTTTTTAAAGCATGGAAATTCAGGTTCTGCATGAAGAAAATCCAGACATTAAATCCAGGTTATCCAGACTAGAGCTTCCTACATCACTAGGCATTTACCACCTATTGATTTTCAGAGGTGATACCGTGAATCAATCTAAACACAATGGAGTTGGTCTTGAATATAATTTTGTCCTTTGGTCTATTAAGGCATTTTTACCACTCTCCGTTGAGGATGCTTTATCCACCAACTATGGGGAAGGCTAATATGCCTGGCAAGAAATGGAAGCCAATCCTGTCAGAGTAGGTAACTTGATGGGAGCAACAAGGATTTACTTGCAGCTAGGGGTAGTAGGTCGCCACAAAAGTACAATTAGTCCACACACAACTATAGAAAATACACTACTACAATATAATGAAAAATATATCCTTTAATAAAAGTAACATATAAAACTATCCGTTCAATTAAGTACTTTGGGAATTAATACACAGGATTAAAAAGATACCAAATAATAAAAAACAATCCCTATACAAGGACTCTCTTAATCCCAATGTCCATTTGTGGCCCTCTACTAGAAATTAGCACCAACAAAAAATAACAGGGAGATAACTGTGCAAAACAACAGAATATTTATGGTTTAAGTGTGGTGTCCTAAAGATACACCATAACTCTAGTGTATGTGGAAGGCCCTAGACCTGATGGTCGGCACCAAACACATGGTATGGGATTAAAAAGGAAAATAGACAATTTAACCAACAAGAACCATACCAAAATCCTTACAGCCTATTGCATTAACCCACAATCATTTACACTCCCAGGGCAATATATAAGTATTAATGCACAGTCACATATTAATACAGTATAGCCACAGATAAAATGAAACCGTTGTAAACCATATCTAAAGGCGGACTGATATCTACACAAATGTTTGGAAAACCAATTGTGGTTTTATTAGTGTTTTAAGACAGATAGTCCGAAGTGGTCAGCCGACACGTGTTTCGACCTAAACGGTCCTTTTCAAGGCTAAAGTTAGGGAATTGTGTGCCCAGTCTGTTAGATCCTGGGCTGGAGTTGATATTGATGACCTGGTTAGGCTGGTGCTTATTCGGTCATTGCTACCACGGTGTATAGGTGTCCCTCTGTAGGATTACAGAATGCCAATACACTTTTCTAAAAGAGTACAACCGTATTGGTTTAACTCACAATTTCTTTTCCAGGAATATGTAGTTATACCAATGTTACTTTTCAGAACAGTAGAACACAATTCTAAGGTAAGCAAAAACTATCTGAATGTTTAGAAAGGCAGTAAGCAGTTCAAGTTAAGTATGAACCGAATGTTACATTTAAAATGCCAGTATGCTTTTCAAGGCAAGTAAAATCCTATAGGTAATACATCAATACATTTATTCTCTTTCAGGAATATTACAGCAATACCAACTCTTACTTGCTAGAATAGTGGAACACAATTCAAAGGTAAGTAAATAACTTGGTATACATTTCAAAGGGGTTATAAGGAACTCATAGGTAAGAACTTTGTAACGCATTCTCTTTCAGAGATACAGTTACAGCACTAACACCATAGCAAGTAAGTACCATTGTTATAATTTCTAACAGCGGCCATATACTTTGGAAGTCCTTCCCTATTCTAAGGCATGAGTGATCTCAGAGGCAGAAAGCGGACACTGGTGGACCAGTGGCCAACAGTAGGCTGGTCAGGATTTCTTGTCCAACAAGTGAGTACAGATTTTAGAGGTAGTTGAAAGTGTTCAGGGACTTTGTAGAAGGCTCCCTAGATGTGTTCCAGCATTAGGCCTGGGCGAACAGTACGGGCAAATTCTCCAAACACACAAATCCCCACCCTAGCCACACAGGAGCGACAAGACTTAAGGTAAGTATTACCTTCAGCCACACAGTACCTCAGCAGTGAAGAAAAGCTTGCAGACAGAGGCCTTCACAATGCAGCAGCAGAGGACACTGGATGGGAACTTGCAGCAGTTGAGAGAAAAGGCTCCCAACAAAGGATTCTTCACTGCTTCTCGTGGCTTAGTGATTTTGGTGCCCTTTTCAAGGGACCAGATGAAAGACAGTCGTTGCCGATCAAATTCGCCTCGCTATCTCAGTCCAGAACTCTAGTGAGAGGACTTCAAGGAGTGGAATCGTGTCTTCGGAGGTCCAGCAGGAGTCCAAAGTTTCAGCAGGATTTGTTTTTCATAAGACGTTGCACAGCACTCTGGCTTAAGGTTCCAGGGTATTGGAGGTTTGCCGCCCAGGAAGGTCAATGCTTGTCGTGGGATAGCTTGAAATGCAGGTTTTATGACCGATTGGTCCCACCAGTCTATGTGTTGGAGTCATCGTCTTCGGGACTCCTCTGTTGCATCAAAAAAGGGATCAGCACTGGCAGCGGTTACACAGCAGGCATCGCTGGAAGTAGCTAGAGCAGTCTTCATCAGATCTTCTGTTCCAGTGGTCGATTTGTCTTCAGTTCCAGGATCCAGGCCAGACATACAGAAACCCACACACAACCTCTGCAAACTCTCCCTGAAGTTTACAGAAAGGGGCAGGTGGTTGTCGAATCAGGACCGCCAACCCCCCCAGTGAGGAGTGGATTCTCTCAGGCACACCAGAAGACAAAGGTGAGCCGAGTTTCAGACTAATGCCTCAGTTCCTGCCTTCACAGACACTCCGGCCCTCAGCGTACTAGACAAAGGGCTCCTGCCGAAGACAAAAGAACATGCAGGATGACCCCCCCCCTCCCCCGACCCAGGACAGCAGAAGCAGGCAGGACCAAGAAAGGACAAGCACACTAAAAATGGTGAAAACAAAGAAGCCAGCATTATAGCAGAATTCTGTGCATTACCGCAGCTGGTTTGACAGACGGCGAGTAAAAAAATACACACAAAATTCAGTGAGGTATGTCCACTGCCACCAGCCATAATAGTAAACTTGTCACTGTAACAAACGCTACAGGAGCAGTGAGAAAGGGCATATCATATATTACCCCAGCACTCCACATAAGGTGGGGTGTGCTGGTCTCACAACATATCATGTAAAGGAGAGGAACATCCCTCGCTACCCTTGAGAACATGTGTTCTGCAAGATAAGTCAAGGAAAAATAAAAAGTGAAGCCCAAAGGGCTACCCAGCAAAATAAAGTTCTGTGTGCTGCAATAATAAAATGTAGATACCCAAAAAATGATAGGGAAGGACAGTTTCAAAAATAAACTATGGAGAGTCAGAAAGAGCAAAAGAGCAAAAGAAAGGGCGAGTGGTGAAAAAGGTTCCCACACTCAGGAACATAGAAAAAGTATCCACAAGTCCAGCAAAAAGTGCTGGGGGTCTCGCATGTGGAGGTGATTTGGTATATACATGAAAATCTAACCTTAACACCCCTTAAAAGCAAAACACCCAAACTAGGATATGCCTAAGCCAGTGCAATTACCACGTATTCACAATATGGCAGCTTTGGCAGGAATCTGCAAGAAGAACAAGTTACTTTCTTACCTGGTAACGTTCTTTCGATGGGATGGTCCGACGACGTATTGTATATCTATGACAGGTAATGTCCACAGCTGTGCTGCTTCGGAAAATCTTTGGCATCTGCGTACTGCGTCGATGACATCGATGCGCCGTCCCAGAGGACCTCCTCCGACGGCCGACATCACCCGATGTGATAAGTAGGACGCACGACGCCCATAGCCTCAGTTATAGTTTTTTCCCAGAACGTGTGCCACCAGTTTTCTGCCAGTCAGACACACAAGGACTTGCGGAACGCAAGCTGCAATCGCAAAAGAAATCCTGCAGCGGGGAAGGCAGGGAGGAAGCGATATGGAATACGTCGTCGGACCATCCCATCCAAAGAACGTTACCAGGTAAGAAAGTAACTTGTTCTTCGAGGGGATTGGGTCCTCCGACGTATTCCATATCAATGACAGACTCCCAAAGCAGTACCAAGCAAGGAGGTGAGAAAGAATTTAGAATACAAATTTAGCATGCCCAATCAAATTGCAGAATAGAGAACTGCCTTGCCAAAGGACAGATCTTGCCCTCTGATGTAATCAAGGGAATAGTGACGTACAAAAGTATGTACTGAAGCCCAGGTGGCTGCATCACAGATGTGACGAATAGGAACTCCCCTCTGCAGGGCAGTAGACGCAGCCACTCCTCTGGTAGAATGGGCCCGCAAGCCAGCCGGAGGGTCCTTACCTGCCAAGCGGTAACACTCGGAGATGGCTAAAATAATCCAACGAGACAGTCTGTTTTGTCACAGCTTGTCCCAAACGCTTTCCAGCGTAACCAATGAAAAGTTGATCATCCACTCTGACCCGGGACATGCGCGAAATATAAAAGCTCAACACTCTCCGAGGATCAAGCCTATGGAGCCTCTCCTCTTCCTTACCAGGATGTGGAGGAGGATAGAACGCCGGAAGAACAACCTTCTGGCTCAAATGAAAATCCGAAATCACCTTCGGAAGAAAAGAAGGACGAACTCTAAGGACAACCCTGTCCTTGTGAAACACAGTGAAGGGTGGCTTAACTGAAAGTGGCTGTAACTCACTCACTCTGCGAGCGGAAGTAACCGCAACCAAAAACACAGTTTTCAGAGTCAACCGCTTCAAAGGGCAAGAATGTAAAGGCTCAAACGGAGCACCCATAAGAAACTTAAGAACAAGGTTCAAATCCCAACCTGGCACCAAAAAAGGTGACGGAAGGAACACATTAGTGAGCCCTTTCAAAAACTGCGAAATTAAAGAAATCTTAAAATAGGAACACTTCAGACAAGCGCTTAAATATGGACAACGCCGCCAGGTAACCTTTAATGGTCCCCACTTGCAAGCCCCTGTGGGCCAAAGAAAGCAAAAAAGATAAAACCATGGGAATGTCGCATTCAAAAGGATCCACATTCTGTACTCTGCACCAGTCGCAGAACCTTCTCCAACGGCAACGGTACAGAGACTTTGTTGCCGGCCGCCTGGCCAAGAGCAACACCTCCACCACGTCTTCAGGGAGGTCCCAATCCTTATACCTCAACCTTTCAGAAGCCAAGCGTGAAGATTGAGGGATCTGACCTCTGGATGGAGAACCTGAACCCACTCCCGTAAGAGCAGATCGTCTCGGTAGGGAAGACGACATGGAGGGCAGATGGACAAGTCTAGAAGGTCCGGGTACCACGTCCTCTGGGCCCATGCCGGAGCAATGAGGATCATCCGGGAACCGAACCTCCGTAACCTCCGCAGCACTTGCGGGATGACGGGGACTGGAGGAAATGCGTACAGCAGTGGGAATGACCACTCCACCACGAACGCGTCTCCTAAGGCTCCTTTTGGAGGAAATTCCTGCAAGCAAAACCTTTCGCACTTCCGGTTGACACTGGAGGCGAAGAGATCCACTTGAGGGGTCCCCCAAAGGGCGAAGATCTCCAGGAGAATCTCCTGAGCCAGCACCCACTCGTGAGAGATCGTGCTCTGCCTGCTCAGAGCGTCTGCCGTCTCGTTGTCGTCTCCGGCCAGATGAACCGCCGAGAACGAAACTTCCAGCTGGATGCCCAGAACTCGAGCTGCATCGCCTCCCTGCACAGCGGAGGTGACCCTGCCCCCCCCCCCCCTTTTTGTTGATGTAGTGCATGGCCACCGTGTTGTCCGTCAGAATCAGGACACTCTTTCCGTGCACAGTCGGCAGAAAAGCCTTCAGGGCTAACCTGACGGCCCTCAGCTCCAACAGATTAATATGGAGTCTGGACTCCGACGGAGACCAACGAGCGCTGACTGTCAACTCGTTGGCATGAGCTCCCCATCCCGTGAGGGATGCGTCCGTCACGATTGTCACCTGCGGCTAGGGCAGCCAAAATGGGGCCCCCCCTTCATCAGATTGCCCTCGACGGCCCACCACAGAAGGTCCCGGGCTACCGAGGCCGGCACCTGAACAGGGTCCGACAGCCTGCCGGAGGACTGAGACCACTGGAGCTTGAGTGCCCACTGCAAAGATCTCATCCGCAGACGAGCCACTAGCACCAGAAGAATGCTGGATGCCATGAGGCCGAGCAGTCTCAATAACTCGGACGCTGGGAGATTCTGGGCAAACTGAAACTTGTGCACCATCTGCTGAATGTGAAGAGCCCTCACCCGAGGAGGAAAACTCTGCCCCAGGGACGTGTCGAGCATTGCTCCGATGTACTGGAGCCGCTGCGTTGGTGTCAAATGGGACTTCTTTAAATTGAGGGAGAAGCCCAGCCTGTGAAGGGAGTGGCAGGTGACGGACAGATGATCCAGGACTTGCTCGGGAGAGCTCCCACTGATCAACCAATCGTCCAGGTAGGGGTAGACTTGAATCCCCCTTTCCTGAGATGCGCTGCCACCACCACCTTGAGCTTGGTGAAAACCCTCGGGGCGGAGGTCAATCCGAACGGCAGGACCCGAAACAAAGTGCAAGTCGCCAACCGCAAACCTCAGGTACTTCTTGTGCTTGGGATGGATCGGCACATGGAAGTAAGCATCCTTGAGGTCGAGAGACACCAACCAGTCCTGAAGTTGAAGGGCCTGGAGGACTTGAGAAAGTCACCATCTTGAACTTGTCCTTCCTGAGAAGTTTGTTCAAACCGCGCAAGTCCATGATGGGTCTCAATCCCCCCGTCTTTCTTTGAAATCAAAAAATAAGGGGAATACCCTCCCTTGTTCCTCTCCGCTACAGGCACTAGTTCTATGGCACCTTTCTCCAGCAGGGCTTGAATTTCCTGCGCAAGGAGCAGATCCGGACTCTTCAAAGAGAGGTTCCCTGGTGGATTGTCGTGAGGCCTCTGCTAAAAAGGAAGATAGTAGCCATGGGTTATGATCTCCAGAACCCACAAATCCGAAGTAATGGCTTGCCACTATACAAGATGCTGCGCCAGCCTTCCCCCAACTGGCGAACCATGGGACCTGGCCTCATGACTGAGTGGTAGCAGCTGCGGCGTTGCCTGAGGGCAAAGAGGCA
Organism: Ambystoma mexicanum; assembly: GCF_040938575.1. NCBI lineage: Eukaryota > Metazoa > Chordata > Amphibia > Caudata > Ambystomatidae > Ambystoma > Ambystoma mexicanum. The sequence continues at coordinate 990,060,170 of NC_090923.1, forward strand.
ACTGCCCGAGCGGCCTTGGCACCTCGAGTACCTTTGTTTCCACCTCTGGCACTCTTACGATGGCCTCTTTGACTGCTAGCTCCTCTCGCTTTACTGACGGACGAGTAATAGCGAAAGGAACCTCCTCTCCATTGCTGTCCCCTAGGACGAAAAGGCGGAGTTTGGCGAACTGCAGCACCCAACGATTTCGCTGCAGCTTTGGAGGTCTGCAACCTGCCAAAAAGGTGTTCACTGTCAAAAGGCATGTTGAGGAGCCGGGACTGCACATCAGGAGCGAACCCAGACTTCCGCATTACGGTGCTCGCCGCCATGGACCGGCTGACACAATCCGCCAAGTCCAAACCCGACTGAACGGCCCCACACATAGCATCCTTGCCATCCTGAACCATAGCAAGGAAACCATCACGTTCGTCCCCTTCGGGAATATGATCAGCCGCTAATGCAACACAGTTCCACAGAGTGTGTGTGAAACGAGACAAGGCACATATGGAGTTGGCCGTCGGAAGCGCCATACCTCCCGAAGAAAACACTTTCTTCGCCCAGCCGTCAAAACATTTGTCGTCCCTATCCGGAGGGATGGTAGGATACAACGCCTGCTTTGCCGGGGCTGTAGCCGCCTGCACCACCAAACTCTCCGGGGTGGGGTGCCTAGACAAGTAGCAGGGGTCGCTACTGGCTGGATGGTATTTTTGCGACAAAGACTTGCCCACTGCCGGGAGACTCTCCAGAGCAGTCCAAGCCGCTGCCACCCTTCTCTGCAGAACCATATGAAAAGGCAAAACCGGGTCAGTGGGTGGACCGAGATCAAGGATGTCCGTGAGATCATCCTGAACGAACTCCCCTGGGGGAGCTGACCAACCAAAGTACTCGGTAACCCGAGACATAAGGCGCTGATATGAAGAATCGGCATGAGTGCCAGGCTCCGGCCGACAAAACTCCACCTCCGGAGAGGTGTCCAGTCCACTGTAATCATGCAGCGACTGCCTCAGGTCATCAAACTGGCTATGGCCCGAGATAAGGTCATCTGGAACCGGAACCAGGCTGCCATCAGAGCCTTCATCACCCTCTGAAATGTACTCCAGGCGGGGAGAGGAAGTCCTCTGCGGACCAAAACAGTGCCGGACCTTAGCTATAGCCTTTCTAGGGGCAAACCCCTTGCCACGGGGCCCCTCCGACACCACCGCCTCTAAAGGCATCGAGGGCGACGAACGAGTCAGCGCCGGCGTCGACAGAAAAGGCAACGACGTTGAGCTGGCGGCGTTGACACAGTCCTCGAAGCCGGAGCTCCGAACGTGTCTCTCGACAACCTGGGCGCCGACGGTATCGATGACCCCTTCGGAGGCGGAGCCTCGAGAGAAATAGTCGACGACCTCGGCGCCACAGGCGTCGACATCTTCTTCGAAGACGGCACAGGATCACGCGGTCTTGAGCGCGTCGAGGACCGGGACCTGGAACGGGCATGGCGAGAACGGCTATCCTTGTCCAAGCGGGACCTCTCCCGCGATCCGTGCCGACCACTCGAGCCCGAAGGCGTACGGGCGGTGTCTCTCGACCGGTGCCGACCGACCCCACTCGGAGGCGCGGACGGACCGGTGCCCTGCGATTCCAGAATCGCTAGCATCTGCTTCCCGAAGGAAGCCCATTCCTCCGGTGTCGCTTGCATGGAGGGATAAGCGACCCGCCGACGGGCATAGTCCTCAGAAGAGGACGGGGAAGGCAACCTATTCCGGTGCTTCCTGGAATGCCTAGAAGAGGCGGAGGAGTGGCGAGACCGACTCCTGGAAAGAGACCCACTGGACTTCCGACGATGATGCGGAGAGTCACCCCTCGAGTCATCGGTCGAAAGCCCCCCAGACCTCGACTTCCGGGGCTTAGACACCCGGCCTACCGTCAGCTTCTTCTTGCGTTCCCGCAAGGCCTTTGCAGTGAGCGACTGGCAGTCGACACAGTCGTCCGTATCGTGGGCCTCCCCGAGGCACCAGAAGCAGGCGTCGTGCGAGTCCATGACCGACATCTTGGACACACAGCCCCCGCAGTTCTTGAAGCCCGGACGCGGGGTCGAAGATGAGAAAGACATCGCCACGAACAGGTCTTCACAACAAACCGAACAGGTTCAATGAACCGAGAACAGAAAACAGCAAACTCCAACGACTCGAGGCGCACCGAGATTCACGAAGCAAACACGTTCGCGGAAAAAACGGAACTGAGGCTATGGGCGTAGTGCGTCCTACTTATCACATCGGGTGACGTCGGCCGTCGGAGGAGGTCCTCGGGGACGGCGCATCGACGCAGGAGCCAAAGATTTTCCGAAGCAGCACAGCTGTGGACATTGCCTGTCATAGATATGGAATACGTCGGAGGACCCAATCCCCTCGAAAACTCCTTTTAGCAGGTCGTCAGATTGGAACAAAAAAGCAGGCGAGTGTAAATGGGGCAGGCCTAAACCTAAACATGCCTGTACAAAGGGGCTGGCCAAAGCGTGGCCAGCTAATCACTAAAAGGGGCTGGGAGATTAGGGTCAGATCAACCATATTGGTTGGTCACTGGACTGCCACTCAGCCTCCGCAACCCTCACAGGAGTGAGCGGGATAGTCAGGGAACTATACTGGCCTAAACCAGTTGGGTTAAACTTTAATTAGGTATTCTGTCTATTTTTTTATTACAGGGGACCAATTCTCAAATGGTAGATTCCAGTCAAGAAACATACAAAACACAAAGAATTGGTTACCCCTCTCTATGCTGAGATTAGATTGGTGGTGTTTTTACACAATATTTATATTTGCATCAAGACAATTGACAGAACACAATGGAACCTTGAACATCTCATTATGAAACCACATTGTTAAAAAATATATACTGTCAAAATTACTTAATGAAACATTTTTTAACTGTTCCTAAAAAACAATTCAAAATTATACAAATATTACAGAAGGTATCGGGGTAAAAGATACTAAATATGTGTCCATATATACACAAATCGGTATTACAGGACACAAAGTAAAAGGAGAAGCTCTTCTTATTTATAATCTCATTCAGATCGTCGACATGTTTCAGCCTTAAATTACATTACACACTATCTCTATTGTCTTTTCCTCATAGATATTCAGGCCTTCTTCAGGACAGAACATTTCTTCAGTATAGTGGTTTACTCCTGCATACCCCTTTGGTTGCTGGTCAAAGACAATATTTTTTTGTCTACTGTCAGCATGCAGACAATTGCTCTCCACGTTCTTTACGCCGGAGGCAGAATATTTCTCATCAAGAGATGTCTTTTTCAAATCTCAGACACAAACAATCCCTTCTGAGAGAGAACGCGATAGATTATTCTCCTTTTTTCCTCTGATTATTATGAAACAGAAGTGCCGTTGTCTTTCTATGGTATCGCTTTTGGAAAATTCGTATACATCCCGCTTGGGTATCTCGGACAGTTGACACTTAATGACCTCGCGGTATGATATACACGTGGGGGATAGGTAGTATGCAGACTTGATTCGTCATCAGCTTAACTGCACCAACCTCTTTCACTTGGTACGGATGTTAGTTGTTATGCAGTACCAAAATACCAGCACTCGGGACCTGTCATTTTTTACGTGAAACGAGGCCCAAGGACGGCAAGAGGCAACCCAGGGCGAGCAACAAGCGCAACCCAGGGCGAGCAACAGGCAACAAGCGCAACACAGGCCAAGCAAGAGGCAACAGGTGTTGGGAAAGATTTCTCTTTTAGCAACTTTCCCTCCATATTCTAAGGACCCACAAACGTTTTGCTTTGAACCTGTCCTGACTTTACAGGGACTCCCCTGGCATTTAGCTAAATTGCTAATCATGGTTATGGGGAAACGTATCAGCCCTTCAGACTATCAGTACTGGGAAACTGTTTCCCTTTTGTCTTTTTGGTAACATTTTGACAGTGCTCACAGCATCTTACAATGCCATGGGTATACTTTTTTATCACCTTAATCGTTTACATTTTTGGTTATTTTTATATGTGCATAAAGACAAGCTGGTGGCAGCACATAGCTTTTAATCATGTTTGCAATATTAGTGTGCACATTAGAGCTTACTGTGTATGGCCATTAACGTGGCTAATGCCCTAAAATGGTTCCGCCATGAGTTTTTTTTGCTTGTTCCTTGGCCATATTGTTTAGCCTTGTTCCTGCCTAGTCAGGTCAGGCAATCTCTCATAGGGGTCATGCATTTGCTGCTGCTTTCTTGGGCTACTGCTGGCTTGGAGTGTGTGGACCCAGGATGTAGGTGGGACTCTCTGGTCCCACTCCACATCTGGGGAGGCAGAGTCTAGGTGTGGGCATGAGTGAAACACACAGTGGTCCCTGATTGGACCACTGCTGGATGTTTGAATGGTGGTGACCCTTACCATTGGAGGGCTTGGACTGGCTTCCAGCCAGCATTTAGGATAAGGAGGACTCCTGCAGCCATTTCTTCAGATCAGCGTTGGAGCCAAGCATCCTGTGTAGATGAGCAGATGACTGAAGAACCGTGGATGACTTCTGAAGAGGCCTGGCTTCCTTACCTGTGATTGGCCCAGTGCAGCCCTGCTGGACTTCCTGATATGCAAAGGCCCTGAGCAGTGCTTGAATTATTGGACTAGTGGGACCAACCAGTCTCAACTAATTCTAGCAGTCAGAGTGTCCCTGGACCACCCAGTTGACTGACCAACTCTCCAGGTGGCTACCTCTGTAGAATTGTTGCTGTTACGCTTTCATCACCAGCACTTCGGTGGTCGCCAGTTCATGCCACGAGTTGCTTTCTTGCCAAGTTTCAGCTTTCCAGCTTCAAGGAATCCTACTCTGAAAGTTATTTTTTGATTGAGGCTGGAGAGACGCCTACCATCATCGCTTTGCAGTGACCGCCAGTGGAAGTCGCTTCTTTGTGTCCTGTGGGGTTTATAGGAAAGTCCTGCATCACTGACTCCTGCTTGCCTTCTTTGCCAATGGTTGCATTCTGTACCAGTAGCCAAATGGAGAAATCCGACCCTGCAACCTGTAGACATCCTGCACAGGAACAAACAGCAGGAAAACCTACCTCAAACAATACCGTAGTTATCTGGGAAAATCAAAGCCAGGAGGGCTAGTAATTGTAATGCATTCACCTCGCCCTGTTCGCAATAGAAAAAACCTTGGTAATTTTATTTCATCGCTTTATGATCATCCGATTTAAAAGCTTGCATCTAAAAGATAAGAATATAATTTTACTGGCCTGTAACATGGTTGAATATCTTCTGGAACATTTCACCAACACAAGAACTGTTCCTATATCAGTCCCCCTCCTAAGAAGAAGCTTAGTGACTTTTGGGCACAAGGCCTCATACATCATAGGGATAGAATTTACAAAATGAGGGTATCCTTCTTGTGAACTGGTTTCATTATACTGCATCATTATCTCCTTTGTGCTGACTAAATTATTGTATGCATTTGTAAGAACTTAAAGGTGACTGCATATGTTTGATAACTGAGTATTGTGTGTTAGGGAGAATTCTCGAAAATGTGCTAATTCCCTCCACCTTAGAGACCCCCAGCTACTTTGCTGGATTTTGAGGACTTGATTTTTTTTAACCTGGAAAGAGCGAGACCCTTTTCCCCCCACTCTCTAAAGTATTTTAATGTGATTTTTGAACACAGTTTCTTTTGGTTGTGGAGTCTGACGAACTCCATGGGCATCATCTTTTACATTGTGTCACAAAGCACCTTCAGTGCAGTGACACAGGGAAGTCTTCCAGATTTCCCAAAGGTTTGAATACCTTCTCTGGGATAAACTACTCTTTACCAGAGCAGTAAAGTGAAATTGACTTTACTTACATTTATAACCTTCTAGACCCAGAACACACTATCTTACAATAGGGTGCTGGAGGGGTTACTTAGTATCCCCCCTTTGTCTAGCTTCTCAAGTTAAAAAAAAAAATATGTTACGCTTTCCTCAATTAATGGCTGGTGGCAGTGGTCTACTTTTAACTACTGTGGTGTGCATTTACCAGAAGCTGCATTCACAGCTGCAGTAAAACACCCAAGGGTGCCATTTTTGTCAAAATGGCCTTTTTTTCGCCATTTCTTTGTGGAAAGGTCCTTCTTGAGATTCACTCTGCGCGCCAAACCAGGTTTGGTCCCTTTGTTCGCTTTGCCTTTGGCGGGATTCACGAGTGAAGCCAGCCTCTGGCTCCAGGGTGTCTGAGGTGGGCAGGAAGTGAAGGAGGTGCCCAAAACCCCCTGTGCTTAGTCTCCTAGGAGACCCAAATGCACTCTGTAGTGATTGGCTGGCTAACTGTCCGGCACGGACAGTCACCTCTTGGGTGACTGACAGCTGGGCTGGAATGAATGGGAGAGAGCTGAATAAAAGGCAAGTCTTTTGGATTGGAAGGCAGAGTTGACCACTGGACGTAGGAACCGAAGAACTTGAAGAGGACACCTGCTGCAACTCCTGGACCCTTGGTTTGCACAGTGAAGCCCTGCAGCTGTGCTAAAACTCCAAATTTTTATCGACAAAAGCCCCTGCAAGGACTTCTCCCCTTGAGTTGGTGGGACCAATCAACTCCAAAGTAAGCCACCTGGACGTTCTCTCTGAGCTGGTTGACTTTCCACAGAGTTGCTGCTGGAAACCGAAATGCCAGGGAGAGGAACACCAGATTGTGTGTGTTGCTTTTAAGCTGTAAAAAAATCAAAAGGTGGGAGGCACTACTGGATGTTAACGGTATGTGTTCAGTAGGAATTAGTGCTGGTATAAAGAATATGAAGCTAATATGTCTAGTTGAGTAGGAGAAAACTTCAGGTGCAGCTGGGAAGATCTCGAGACCACTCGGGATCCAAAATATAGAGACACAAAATACACCCTGGACTTTGCCGATCAGAAACCCAATGCTGCACTCCTAACAGGATAATATCCCAGGTAAAGTATCTCAAATCAAGAGGGTTGATCCATTACTCCATGAAGTCAGTCATCCCTAATAGTTGAGGTAGTAAGGTTGTACTTTTGTGGCGAGCACTGTACATATATGCTCATAGGTTATTCACAGTCTCGTTGCCGTTACAGTATAACCATATTTCAATATTTGTCTGCCTGCTGGAGTATAGAGAGGAAAACAACCACACTGACTCAAGACAGGTTAAACAGGTGAAACACAGGTGTTTATATATCAAAGTCACTTAAGATTGCACTGTTAACCACACAGTGCGGTGTGTGAACAGTAAAAGTTGTCGCAATACAGTGATTCAACACAATGGTACAGTCTGAGCTGTAAAAATGCTTGGGAAAACCAAACAATGTCAATCAGAGAAATGTACAAAGTTATATCACAATTACATCATTGGTAATAACTTGTGAAGTTTGAACATAAGAAAGCACTCCTAGGAGATGTTTGGTGCCAACGCGTTTCGGATTAAACTAATCTATCTTCAGGGCTGGATGTGCTAATCTTTCATAATGTATTCATGATAAATTCTCTTGGTGAGTCCTAAGAGTAATTAGAATAAACTAATCAATGAGTGTATTGGAAAGTAGTTCAAATAAAAGCGATTAGCTAGCAAATCCACTAACCTAAGTGGTCGAGAGGATAGGACTCTTAAGTATGGACTGGTCTGGAGTGAGACTCCCAACAGCCAAACCGCAGGAGTGGTGGCGGGATTCAACCCCCTTGCAGCCATCTGCGAGAAAAGGAGGGAAAGCCTCAGTCAGAGCAGATAGGAGAACCCGTTAGAAAAATAGTTTAGAGGCCACAATGTAGTGAATACACCCGGGCTAATGTCGAAATGAAATAAAATGTCAAAATCTTAATTCGAGCACATATAACAAATATAAGAATGATTGGTGAGGGGAAATGCTAGTGCTCAATGCAACTAAAAGACCGTCTCGTTACGATTTAATGTCCATATGTGATGCCGTTATGGGCTCGGTATCTGTGGCGATATATCATGTATTTTCAAAACCCTTACTTGTCATCTGCGAGGAGAAAGTAGAATCGAGCAGCCCGTCGCCCAGACGGGTCGCTCTCGTCTGATCACTGATGAGGGTGGTCGTCAAGGACGCCACGCATGCGTGTTAGCGCCGCGGGCGCCATATTGGTGTGGGTATCACACAGTTCGATACGCGGTGTTGCGAAGGACGCCGCAAACGAGCGGCTTGCAATGTCAGAGACGCTGCATTCGGGCAGCAGTACCAACCGTGGAAAAAAACATATATATTTGTTTTGACACCTCTGTGATCGACATTTGTCTGCAATATGGAAAACTAGCCATATGCATAGTGGATAGGGGTACGGGAATGTGTCCAGATCTGATCAGTTCGCATTCGAGTGTGATGTGCTCGTCAAGAGATCACCAGAGGGTAAAAGACTGAAAAGGGCAAATAAAATAAAGAGGAAAATGTTAATGTCAATAGCGATTTTAAAGGGCAGGAGGGGGGGCAGCACAGTTCATGAGAAACTGTGGGGTGCCCCCCTCCTGCATGGTACCTGGTACCCAGTGTAGGGAACTAGAAACATTTCCAGTTCTCATCACAAATAGGAGCACTGAGATAAACAAAGGGTGTGTAAATAAGTTGTTAGGAACACATCGACGTAAATCAGCTTAGGGGCACTACCTCATGCCGCTACATAGATCATATCTAGATGTAGACAATTCCCTTAATGTCGGTCCATAAGCCGTTCACATTCTAAAAGATCATGCCTTATTACGTATGTCAAACATATTTGAATGCATAGTACAATAGATCCATCAGCCGTCCACATTTCGAATAATCGGCCTTGTTGATCATGTCAGACATATTTGTATGCACAATACAGTTTAGCAACTATTCGCTGAACTCTGGCTACAAGTATACCACATCATAGGAAGCACATAAGGTCGAATTCACAATTCATTCCACGAGGGATAAGACAGTGTAACAGGTCAATCCATATAATTTCTCTGAAGCAGTTTCTTATGAATATCACCCTCTCTGGGACCAACTTTCACTTGTTCTAAAATTAAGCATTTAAGTTAAAATCGAGTGCCTAAATTCCATGAAATGCATCAATACAGGTGATCTGAGGCTTTTTGTCCTTATATTGGACTTATGTTCTGTCCATCTCAGTTTGGCCTTTCTCATGGTAATGCCTACATAGTAGAACCCACATGGGCATTTTAGAGCATACACCACATTAGTGGAATGGCAAGTACAAGAGTGTTTAAGTGAGATTGGCTTTCCTGTGTGCGGGTGTGAGATGGAATTGCCAGCTAAGATGTTGCTACAGTGCTGGCAATTAAAACAAGGTTGTGTCCCTGTGAATGTCTTAGCCATAAATTGGTCTTTCAAGGTTTCAGCCCTAATAAGGCTGCTTCTCAGGGTCTTACTGTTTCTGTAGGTGAAGGTTGTGAGTTGTTGGAAGAGTGGTTGGGTTAGGGGATCCATCTGAAGAATTGGCCAGTTTTTTTGAATAATGTCGCTGATTTTCTTGCTCTGGGCAGAGTATGTTGTCACATAAACCAAACGATCATCCTTCGGTTGATTTTTCGAAGTTAAAGTGTCCCGCTCTATGGTGGATACTTTTTCCTCATTACCAGTGATTCTGGCCGGATTATATCCTCTCTTTTTGAATTTTTGACGTAGTGTAGCAGATTGTTTTACATACTCGGTGTCTTCCAAAATGTTTCGCCGATAGCGCAAGAACTGGCTCAGTGGTACACTGTCTATTGTCCGATGGGGATGAAATCTTGTGGCAAGTAACCAACTGTTTCTATCCGTGGCTTTTGTGAAGATCCTGGTCTCAGGGTTCTCATCTTTGACATAGACCTCAACATCTAGGAAATTGATCCTCAATTTACTCGTGAGTGTAGTGAACTTAATTCGCGGGCGCATGGCATTCATCATGGTAATGTAACGCTCACCTGATTCTCGCAGAGGCGCCGGTCTTGACTGGGCGACTACCGTATCTCCAAAGGTGATGTGTAGCACCCGGTTGGCTCTTGGGCTGGACCTCTGTGCACTGTATGCCTGACGTGTAGAGTAAGATGTCTGCAGATAGAAAATATGGGGTTAATGAACTGGGGTTATTGGGGTGTCCCCATCTCTTTCCTCTTCTCCTCTCCTGTAGACCCCCAAAGGTTAACGCTCTCACCTTAGGTAAGTGAATGCCGAGCTCTCCATCTGCCTCGGGGCAGGGTGCTGTAACCAGTTTCTTCACTGGATAGGTAGCGCAGGCCTCTTGACTTCAGAGGACTGCTGTCCGTCGTTTACTGCACGAACGGTAAGTTTCGAGTCATTCAAATGTCTTTAAAGTCTTTAGTAATGATGTCTCTTGTTTTGCAGGGTTCCGACGATGGCGGATGACGGGCTGAAGTGAGTTGAAGATGGAGCCCGTGTGATGAATAGAAGCGCCTGGAAGCACGTAAGTAAGCGCTTGTTGCCTGCTTCACGATGCGCTCTAACTGTCTTTTTATTTTGCAGGTACGAGTTCGGAGCGGCTGCAGGGTGCCGGAATACCCACTGGATTAGATGTGGAAAGGAGTAATGGCACGTGAGTATTAAAGTTCCCCAATGTCTTTAAACGCACCTTGTTTTGTCTTTCAGATGCGGGATGCAGCGCCGAAGGCCTCCGGAGCGTGCAAAGAGTTGGTAAGCTTTTGTCTTTCAGATGCCGGAATGCAGTGTGAAGACCTCCGGAGCGCACGAAGAGTAGGTAAGCCTTTGCCTTTCAGATGCCGGAATGCTAACCTGTTCTTTCTTGTCTTTATAGGTGTTGCTGAAGACTGGATTCAGGATGGTAAGCCTTTGCCTTTCAGATGCCGGAATGCTAACCTGTTCTTTCTTGTCTTTATAGGTGTTGCTGAAGACTGGATTCAGGATGGTAAGCCTTTTTCCTTAGGCCCAGGACCGGATGCAGAAGACACGATGAGCGTTCTGCTGCAGAGGTTGCAGAATAACGCAAAGCAAGATTCATCCACTGGGTGTGGTTTAAATAGCCTCCTGTAGTGCTTCGGTGTCTCCTTCCACAGCCACGCCTAGGTAAGAAAAGAGTTCCTGCTTTCCAGAAGAGTTCCAGTGTTCTGAATCTAGGGAATGGCTCCAGCCCCACCCAACAGGAAAAGTAGTTCCAAACAGAAGGGGATCAGAGGCTCAACTGGCAGGCAAGTAAGCAGCATGGTCTGCTGCAGGTAAGTCCACCCAAGCATTATGAGCCCGGCGCTTCCAGCTCTGGGACTGGGCATATTTATGAGCCTGGTGCCATTGGCGCCAGGACTGGGTCCAAAAGGTCCCAATTGGGACTGGTTGGCACTCGGAACCTGGGTTATGGATCTGCTTCCAAGGGAGTTGGGAAAACCCTGACCTTTTGGAAGCAGAGATCATGACAGTAGCCCCCCTCAAGGCCCCTCCCAAACCGGGCTTCTCCGGGGGTTTTGGCTTGTCAGGAAATGTTTGGTGAAATCTTTTGATTAGGCGAGGAGCGTGGACATATTCAGCAGGTTCCCAGGATCTCTCTTGGGGGCCGTAGCCTTTCCAGTCAATTAGGTAGAATAGTTTAGATTTGGAGATCTTGGAGTCCAGAATGCTTTTAGCTTCAAACTCGAGTTCACCATCAACTAGGATAGGTTTTGGAGATTTGGTTAGTCGGGTTTGAGGTTGCACGGGTTTTAATAGAGAGACGTGGAAGACCGGATGTATCTTCATGTGCGGGGGCAAGTCCAACTTGACCGCTACTGGGTTTACTATGGTAGTGATGGAATAGGGACCAAGGTATCTTGGGTTGAATGTGCGTGGCCCTTTTAGAGATAGATATTTGGTGGATAACCAGACTTGATCCCCTACTTGATAGTGAGGGGCTTCCTTCCGATGTTGATCTGCTCCTTTCTTGTATTGTTCTTTAGCCCTTTGAAGGTGAGAAACAGCTTCCTTAAAGGCTTGGGTGATTGTAGAATGCAGGTAGTCTACTGCTGGTGTTTCAAGATCTTGGAGGGGATCCAACTCTGAGGTTCGAGGGTGACTGCCGTACAAAAGAAAAAACGGGGTTTTCCCAGTTCCCGAATGGACAGAGTTTTTTCAGTTTGTTGCAGCATGCAGCGTAAATACTGTTCCAGAGTTTGATTGGTCCTCTCGGTTTGTCCGTCGGTCTGAGGGTGGTGACTGGTCGATAGTCTCACATCAATTTGAGCCGACCGACAGCAACTTCGCCAAAAATGAGAAATAAATTGACTACCTCGATCCGAAATTAGAACCGAAGGAAAACCGTGCAGTCGGACGATGTTTTCGAGAAATTCTCGGGCCAGAGTTGCTGCTGTTGGCAAGCCTTTGAGCGGAATGAAATGCGCCATCTTGGAGAATAAGTCCACGATTACTAGAATCGTATTGTATCCGGAGCATGGAGGTAGATCGGTGATGAAGTCCATAGAAAGCGTATGCCAAGGGCGAGGTGGGATGTCAATAGGGCGTAAGAGGCCTGCTGGTCTTTCCTTTTGACTCTTGTTTTGGGCGCATACTCCACAGGACATTATAAAGTCTCTGATATCTTTCTTCCAAGACGGCCACCAGAAGTAGCGCTTGATCTTTTCTGAGGTCTTGGCCATACCGGGATGACCTTCCATTAAAGAGTCGTGATAACAAGAGATTACTTTTTTCTGTAAATCTGTGCTGGGTAGGTATAATCGTTCTTGGAAATACAATAAGTTGTCCTTTACTGCAAAGTCCTTTCCCTGCAGATGCCAATTCTGTATGTCTGCTGGAGTTACAAGTTGCCTGGCTTTATCCTTAACTTCCTCTATGGATTCGGTGGCGATTACACCCAGAATTCTTTGTTCGGGAATGATTGGTACAGGTTTGGGGTTGATCAAGTGTTCTTCCACTCCCATCCGAGAAAGGGCATCAGCTTTACCGTTCTTTGTACCAGGTCGATAGGTAATTATGAAGTCAAACTCGGCAAAGAATAATGCCCAACGGAGTTGTCTAGAGGATTGGGCTTTTGCGGTTTTCAAATATTGCAGGTTTCGGTGATCCGTAATCACAGTAACGGTGTGTCGGGCCCCCAGCAGGTAATGCCGCCAAGCCTTAAAGGCAGACTTGATAGCCAGAAGTTCCTTGTCAGTAATCGTGTAATTGATTTCAGGAGGCGAGAATTTGCGGGACCAAAATGCCACGGGATGCAACTGATTGGTTACCGGGTCCTTTTGTGATAGAACTGCCCCCATGGCAAGGCTTGAAGCATCAGTTTCCACGATGTAGGGGAGTTCGGGGCGAGGGTGTTTTAAGATTGGTGCAGAGATAAATTTAGTCTTCAAATCCTGGAAAGCTTGTTCCGCCTCGGTAGACCATTCAAAACGTTTGTTTTTCTTTAACAAGGCAGTGATGGGCTGGACTATTCGAGAGAATTCGGGGATAAACCTGCGGTAAAAGTTAGCGAAGCCTAACATGCTTTGCACACCTTTACATCCTTGGGACAAAGAGTTAGATTCATCCTCAAAACCATTTCATGATCCACATAATTGCCGATGGCACCGCTGTCGACGTAAGCTTCAATTGCATGTAATCGATCCGGGTTATCAGGGCTAATGAGGACCATAGGTATCACGAAATGCGAGGTCACGGAACTGGTTTTCACGCTCGGCAAGAGGACCTCTATTCTTGTCGGGCGAGGTCGTTTCCCTGCTCAGAGTTTGTAACTTTGGTAACTGCAGCTCCTACTGCCTTCTTGGCAGGTTTCACCGGACAGTCTCGAAGAAAGTGCCCTGAGTTTCCGCAATATAGGCATAATTGCAACTGTTTCCTCCTTTCCCGCTCCCTTTGTGTTAGAGGACCTTTCAGACCCCCTATTTGCATGGGTTTCCCGGAGTCTACTCCTTTGGAAGGAGTTGGCGGTTTGGAAAATACTCGAGCATCAAACTTGGAACGATCGGCCTTCCTGTTCTGCAGCCTGTGATCTATTTGAACGACCAAGTCTATATAATCCGAACAGTCTTGTGGGGGATTCACTACTTGGGCTAAAACGTCTTTGAGCTCTCCACGTAGACCTCTATAAAACAGCGTAATCCTTTTGTCCTCAGGCCATTGAGTTTCCACTATTAGTCTATTGAAAGATGCAATATAAGCCAAAAGGTCTTGATTACCCTGTCGCAACGAAAGAAGCTCATTGTCCAAGGCCTGCCCCTGTGAATGTCTTGCGAACAGTTTTTCCATACTAAGCTGAAATGCTTGAAAATCATGGAGAACCGGATCATCTTGATTAACTAGAGGGATCGACCAGTCTGCCGCATTGCCACTAAGGTACGAAAGTACAAAAGCTACTTTTGCTTGATCAGTTGGAAAGGCTGCTGGCCGGCATAAGAAGTGCAACCGGCACTGATTGATAAATACTGCAAACCTCTTTGGGTCACCAGAAAATCGTTCGGGCGGAGCCAGAGGTACATTCCCAGGTAGGTTGATCTGCACTGGATTCATAGAGGATGTTGAAGGAAGATTTGCCCCTGATGCGGGTAACAGGGTCTGTCCGGCTTGTGACTGTAGCACTTGTCTAGCAAGATTGTCTGTTCTCTCCTTGGAAATAATTAGTTCCCTTCTTAGAGCATTCGTTTCCTGACGAGCTGCATGCACTTCTGCCCTTAGTTCCCCAAGTAACCGGGCTAGGGGGTCAGTATCCGAGGTTTCCATAGCGCCTGGGCGAGAGTTTTGCGGTGGTCTGCTTGGCACTCGGAACCTGGGTTATGGATCTGCTTCCAAGGGAGTTGGGAAAACCCTGACCTTTTGGAAGCAGAGATCATGACAGGTAAAGAAGTTGTTTAGTTCATCTTCGGGGCCAGACCAAATGCCAAAAATGTCATCGATATATCTGACAAAGAGGGTCAGGTGGCGTGTCCACCTTGGAGATGGAAGGACATTTTCTGATTCTAGGTAATACATGTATGTATTGGCATACGCTGGTGCCATAGCGGCACCCATACTGGTCCCTGAGAGTTGTAAATAAAAGTTATCCTGGAATCTTTTAAGCTGGCCAAGAGCTCCAGAAAGATCCTCCGGACTCCCAGGAAGCAGGACTGACCGAGTCTGAGCCCTCTCAACAGAGTGCGGGACCCCAGAAGCAAGGAAAGCCCATCTCGGCAGCCAGAAACTGCAGTGTTGCTATTTGCGGTAGACGCAAGGAGCTGAAACACTGATCAGCCACTTGTTTGAAGATTGTCGGTTGCGAGCGGTGACGGGCCCAGTGCAGGAGTCCCCACAAGTCCTCCCTCTTTTGTCCCCACGATTGAGGCCCAGGAACGGTGAGATCTGCAGAGCTGCTCAGGAACAGAAGTCCTCTGCTGCACTTTTTCGTCAATACAAAGGTACTGAAAAAGTCAGAACTTACCTCGTGCTTTAGAGGCGCGTGCATCTTCTACTACTCACAAGTCTAACAGCTTGTGGCCCTACATTGATTCTTCTTTTTCTCCCAAGACTTCTAAAACATTGTGCAAAGTCTTTTCTTACTTACCTGCAAAGAAGTGCTTCAGCTCCTATAGACGTTTGCCCATTGACTTTGGCTTAGCCTGTTTCACTGAATGACTCTTATTATGGGATCTGAAAGTAATTGCCTGCTTAAGAATATTTGTGGTCTCTTGTATGCTCTAATAACCTTTTTCTTTGACTTACTCTTAAATTATCCTAAATACAACAGTGATAATTAATGTCCCCAGCACCCTAGCTATTGAAGTCACCTGAGGGTGTAGGTTGTGTCGGTGGGCCATCCCAAAAGGGTACTCCCTGATTTACAGATATTGAGAGTGTATTTTGTGAAGCATATTTGAGGGTTACTGTTATATTGCTGTCTTCTGAAGAAGGCTTACCTGACTGATAAATTAATAATTGTTTATTCAAGAAACCTTGTGTTTGAGTGTTTAATTGAATGATTGTCACTGTGAATCTCTGTGTAACTCCCATACAGCTCACATTGACCCCTCTTGAGATGAGCCTGGCTGCTCAACACGCTACCAACCTGTATAGTACCAGTTTATACAAAAGGTTGGGTTCCTATTGCGAGGAGGTCGGGGTTGTTGTAGTGCACCCAAAGGGTACTGCATACAATCTTTGCCTAACATTGTGCAATATTACTCCCTGCATATTTCATTTTCTAGTGTGTGTTTTGGATGTATACCAATTGACCTTTTCACAATTGATCACGGGAAAAGGGACCTTGTCACAACTGATGGTGAAATGAAGGTCAATAAGGGCATATATGCAGGGGGAAACCAACTCAATCCAAAACCCCCCGCAACCCATTACCCAAATCAATCCAAAACACACCCCACAAATATAAAAGTAAAATAAAGGTAAAGGTCAATTGTGCAGAAGGTCAATTTGGACCACTATTATAAAGTCATTTAGGACAAAAGGTCAATTGTAAAATGTCAATTTGGGTAATACCTGTGCTTTGCGGTCTATAATAAATATAGTATTTTTGTACTTAACCATCTAAATTGAATTGTGTGCTTAACTGAATTATTGCGTGCTTCTCTGGGTGTGCTCATTGTGGACCCCTGACAACACTCACTTTCTCCTAAGACTAAACCTTCACCACTCTCCACGCTTACCTTGATTGGGTTTGGCAAACCTTTCAGAGTTCCTAGTTTAACTATAACTAGGGTGGCCTCCTAAAAGCTGTCCACCCGGACAGATTATAGAAATCCATCTTAACAGCGAGCGCAAGCATATGCAAACTAGAGGGTACAATTGAACACGCATGCAAGCTAAAGGGCGGAAGCACAAGCAAGAGGGATAGCAGGAGTATGATCACGAGAAAGAGCAAAATTGAACAACAGAGTGGTTAAAATACAAAAAAGGCCTCCGTATCTGTACATTTTAGAAAAACAGTTGGGATGGGAAGAATGAAGAGTATATGGAGGACCTAAAAATGGACTACACTAGGGATTGTGATCTTAGTATGATGAGAAAACTGCACAGGTGATGTTGCTGTAATTCTCACTAACGCTTAAACTGCTTTCATTGTGGTACAAATAAATAGTCTGAAGAAGTGAAGGGAGGGTCCTCTGTTTCTGAGATAGAGATAGGTGCAGTCCTTGTTAAAGAGAATGAAACCACAAAATCCCCCCCCCCCCCCCAACTAAGCATTCAGTGAGGACTCCTGAATGGATCTGGTGACCTCGACCTACCCAGTACTGATCCCGGTCTTACCTATGGAAAATGGTTTGCGACCTTGCATGAAATTGATTGTAGCCTGCACAACCAGAACTTTCCTAGGTTTTGACTAAGTAAAAGTCAGTGACCTGGAGTCCACCCTTCACAGAAAAGAGGTATAAACTGCAAGGAGTGTCAGGAGCAACGGACACACCAGTTGCATCTGGTCCTGACCACCATCCCGCAGTAGACAACATTAATATTAGAAAAAACTAAATCCCCAGTAATCAGTGAAAAAGGGCACTTTGCAGGAAGTAGCACACGCAGAGATGTGGTTTTCTGACCTGCTAGTGGGTGGAGAAAAACATCTAGGAGCAATGAGTTGGTAACATAACATTTATAGGGCACTACTCCAACACTGTCAGATGAAAGCAATCTTTCTAAATTCTGAAGCCTAAGCCTAAAACGAAAGCAACTGGGATGCAGGAATAGCTGGCGGACATTGTAACAATTGCAGAGAACGTATACAATTGTCTATTGGAGCCAGAATCATAAGAAACCAGCTCTTAAAGTCACCAATGAGGTGCTTTTATTTTCAGCTAGCCAAGGTAATGGTTTGGAGCCTCTTTGGAAGCAGTCATTTTCTACATTTAGATGCAGGGAAGTGATAAGGAGCACTTACACATTCATGCTTTTTCCGCTGCCACTCAGCACGATGTATGGAGTCTTCTGTGCTTTCTGTTTTTCCTGCAGCAGAGCTACAGTTCCCAGAGGAGTGTCACTAGAGCTCATCTTCTTCAGAAGCTAGTTGGTGGGAAATATGCAGTCATGAGTGCAACAGTTAAGTCTCTTATACAAATACACTACAATATGGCTTCTTTGAAGGCAACAAAATGAAGCAAGACGCCCAGCTCTTTCTTACACTCACATAAAAACTCAAAACATAGAAGGCTTTGGTCACTCAGTAGAATGCAATAAACTGTCCACCTCTTAAACAAAAAAAGTCAACATGACACCTGCATGTCTAATATTAACATATGTGGTGCAGTACACCCTTCATGCCAACACAAATTACACAATACCCTTTTACTACTAGATCTTGCTCACTCTTCCTCCAAAGCATGCTCTGGCAAGAAGCACCAGTTAGCTATAAACAAAGCAATATTTATGGCAATGTATTAGTGAAAAGCTTTTCTGTATTCTCGTACACAAAGAAAGAAGTTGGTGAGCGCACGGCAGAGAAAGGAGGAAAGGGGAAAGACAATGGTACTGCAACACATAGAAGAAAGCCAGAATGACTGTTTCCTGTTCATAATGGGTAATTCTCCTACAGTAA
Organism: Ambystoma mexicanum; assembly: GCF_040938575.1. Lineage (NCBI taxonomy): Eukaryota > Metazoa > Chordata > Amphibia > Caudata > Ambystomatidae > Ambystoma > Ambystoma mexicanum. Next base: position 990,078,579 of record NC_090923.1, read on the forward strand.
GAGGTTTCACAGATGGTGTCCCTCAGGAATGGGTGCTTTTTAGTAGAGAACTGTAGTGGTGGTTTACTTTTTTTAAGAAAAGGCACACTTTGAAAATTGTGGGCTATGGTAATTCTTTTCCCTTAGTGATGGGAAGGTGTCATACAGTAGAGAATTCTAATGGTTCGTTATCTTTGGATGCTCGCAGATGATATCAGTTTTTAGTAATGATTTGCTCTTCTTAAATCAAGGGTGTTGAGTTGAAAGTCTCTTCATGAAACCATACGCAAGTGAACAGACAATTTGGTTTGCCCTTCCGGTTCAAAAGACTTGTTTTCCCTAGTAAGTCCTCATCTAGGTAATCACTAGCAAGGGCAAATTACTTACCAGTGATTTCTTTCTATGAATTCTTCTCCCACAGATTTCTTATCCTCAGACATCCATCCAGCGTCAGGTGCTCTGAATTTCTTTTCGACAGGAGGCATAGTGCATCTCAACAATCTCTTGACTTCCTCGTGCTCGGCGCGACAACCCTAGATTCCGGATGTGAGGGTGTTCGCCGTACTCAAGGGATACACTACGTCCCTTACATCAGTTCCCCACACCGTCCCAACCCCAGGCTCAGCCTGCGAGAGGAAGATATGTGCTAAACCGAAGAGGCTGGGTGTTAAAAAAAATAAAAACTAATAGCACAATACAAACCTTTTTTTTCTTTCTCATGGGGAACAAACCACTAACGTGGTTACATTTGGGTAACCAATTGAATGACAAATTAGACATGTATTTTCCAAAACAGATGTTTTCCTCTTCCCATCTGCACACAATCCTCTTGTTGTCTCTAATTTCCGCCGCATTTGCTTCTAGAGCGCCTTGTCTATTCTCAGATCTCTTCTTTTGTTAACAAATTATCTCTTCTCCCCCATTTTCAGTCCGGATTTCATCCCCGTTACTCCACAGCGACTGCGTTAATGTGTGTGCTTAACTCTCTTCTGTCTGCTTGCCACTCTAAACACTCCTTTTCTTATTCTTCTTGATTTATCAGCTGCTTTCGACACTGTTGATCACTCTTTACTTCTTGACTCGTATCTTTTGGTTTCAGGGGTTCTGTTCTTTCTTGGTTCTCCTCTTATATTTCTAACAGAACTTTTTCTGTTTCATGGGGTGGAAAAATTTCACCTCTCCTCCTCGAGCACGGTGTTCCCCAAGGTTCCGTCTTGGGTCAATTTCAATTCTTACTTTATACTTCATTACTTGATCCTGTGATTACTTCCTTTGGAATCTCTCATCACTTCTATGCTGAGAACACACAACTTTTCCTATCCTCACCTTTCACACCTGAAATTCACCACACTCTCTTCTTGCCTTTCTGCCATTAAATCTTGGACGTCATTGCACTCTTACCTTGAACGCCAGGAAAACTGAGGTTCTATTTTTCCCTGCCAAGTCTTTCTCCACCATCTATTTCTTTTACTCCCTCTACTCTTTCTATTTCTCTTACTGCGCCAAATCTTGGTCTCTATTTGAATTCTAATCTTTCTTTTTCCCATCATTTTTCTCACAGCCCAGTCTTGCCGGTTTCATCTGTATAATATTCGCAAAGTTCGCTCTTTTCTTACCTTCTATGCAACTAAACTGCTTATTTCTTCTCTCATTATTTCTCGATTTTTCTATTGTCCCGTTACGCTCTTGGGTCTCCCTTCATCTCGTCTGGCTCCTTTGAAATCTATATTCCACTCTTCTGTTCGTTTACTCTGTCTTCTCTCCTAACGTGACTATTTCAGCATCACTTGCATCTCTTGGATGGTTACCTTTTCATTCTCAACTTAAATTCCGTTTTCTCTGCTTAGTCTTTAAATCTCTCTATGGGTTAGCTCCAGACTACCTTGGTGCTCTCCTGTCCTTTTATACTCCTTGATCTCTTAGTTCTTCTTCTCTTTTTAAGTTGACTGTTCCTCGTCCAACCTGCGCTCAGTCTCGCTTTCGTTCTTTCCAGCTTCTTGGTCCTCTTCATTGGAACACTCTTCCTCCCATCTCTTCGATTTATCACTGTTTATTCTGTTTTTCGGGTCTCCTTGAAAAATCATCTTCTCCACTGTCCATGATGGTTTGCTTTCAGAACTGATATTTGAACCTCCCTATTTTTCTCATATTCCTGTGCCGTTTTAAAATGTTGTGAAGCGCTTTGGATAAAAGCGCTATAAGGTCTAATAAAATACAAATACAAAAATACACACAGAAGCATGACCACAGATGAGAAGTCATGAACATCCAAGCAGGGTAGGCTGAAAAGGTGATAAGGAATCTGTGGAAGAAGAATCCATAAAAAGAACTTACCAGTAAGTAATTTCTCCTTCAATGGATTGCATTCTCCCACAGATTCCTCATCTTGATACGACTCCGAAAACAGTGTTCTCAGAGGAGGAGTGATGCAAGTTACACCAAGAAGCTTTGAAGCACTGTCCTTCCAAAATAAGCATTGGCCCCTCGGGCAACGTCCAGGATGTAATGCGTAGCAAACGTATCCATTAAAGACCATGATGCTGCCCGACCAAGGTCTCTTCCCGGCACGCCCCTATAGAGGTCTGAACCTTTCTGGTTGAACGTGGTATAAGCCCTGATGGCACTTCTTTGCCCACATTCTAATGCATAACACTATTCCAACAGTAGATGGTCTGCTTAGTAGCAGCTCGCCCCAACCTGGATTGCGAATATGCAATGAACAATTAACATTCTTTCTGATGGCGAAATGACTTACTCTCCCTCATTGGATCCAAATTGTGGAGCCTCTCCTCGTCCTGGTGCAGAGGAGAAAAACCACCAGAAGATCTACACTTTGAACCCAAGTCAAATTCCAACACCACCTTTGGTTAAAACTTTGAATGAACCTTAAATGACAACCATCTGTAGTACTTCAAAAATGAGGGTTTGCAAGAGAGTGCCTGCAGCTCACTGGCCTGTCTTGCTGATGTGATCGCCACCAGGAAGGAAGTCTTCAAAGTGAGAAGCGAAGCCTAATGGAAGTGGAATGTACAGGCTCAAACTGAGCCACCGTATAAAAAGTCAGAACCATATTTAGATCCCAATCTGGGACAACATGGCAGTTAACGAACTGGACCACCACTGGGATCGCGAAACAAACTAACTTTGTTCAGGAGCCCTTTTGAACAAAAGAAAGGGCCTGCCAGGTATCCCTTAAACTCAGCCACTTGGAGGCCTGACTTGGCAAAGACCAATGACAATTCCTACTGTCACAGTGGTACACATCGGGGCCACTCCTTTCGCCTTACACCATGCCACACGTACAGAGACCTAGTGGACCGTCAGCACACAGCCAATAATACCTCTAATGAGTCAATGTGCAGGATCCAGTCCCCACATCTTAGCCTCTCAAGAGCCATGCATGCAGAAGAGAGGTTCCGGGTGAAGACTCTTGCCTCCCGACTGCAACAAGAGGTCTGGTTTCTGAGGAAGCCAGAGAGAGACAGACCGTCCTAGAATGGCTGGGTACCATGTTCTCCACGCCCAGTCTGGGGCAATCAGGAGCAGGCGAGCCCTGAACCTCAACATCCCGAGAACCCATAGGATAACCAGTTTTGGTGGGAACGCATAGTGAAGGTCAAAGACCACTCCATCAGGAACACGCACCCCCCCCCCCCACCAAGGCACCCTGAGGGGAAATATTCCCTCAAGCCGAAGTGTCTGCATTTCGATTTTTTTTGCCTTTGTCACAAACAGGTACACTAACAGGGGGCCCCACTGGGTGAAGAGCTCTACAACGACCTCAGGACCGGTATAAATAGAATGGCCGCGCCTGTGAACTAAGGTGTACTAGCTACCTCAAGAAATTATAAGTTACTCACCGTAGTGACTAACGTACTCCTCTTAGTCCTTAGTCCCCTTTCCTCCATACTGCATGGGTGTCCTTTCACCAGAAAAAACCTTCTTCCCCATTAAAATTAGAGGCACGCGGGGCTGCAGCCCTAGGAGCGTGTGTTGCCCTGACTCCGCATTCCGGCGCCACACCTCAGTCCCCATTGACGTGTCGACAATAGATTTAACATTGCCTAATGACACCAGTCTTATAGGGGGGGGGGATGGTGGGACGTATGGAGGAAAGGGGTCTAATGACTAAGAGTACGTTATTCACTACGGCAAGTAACTTATAATTACTTACGTCCCGTCCCCTTTCCTCCATACTGCATGGGCAATTACAACTGAATGTAGACCCAGGGTGGAGAGGAGACCCCCCTTAAGCATATAGGTTCCTGAGAACCGCCTGTCCAAAAGCCGCATCAGATCTAGAGCTGGCATCCAAACAGTAATGCTTGCAGAAAGCCGAGGGAGTGGCCAAGTGGTCGCCCCGCTTATGACTTGCCAAGGGACATGGTGCTGAAATGCGATGGCTGGTGCCTTGGTCCTGACTGCGTGGGTGTGCATGTTGGCCAAAAAAACATAGGAAGGACTATTTCCTCGTTCAAATGGAAAGACTGCATCTTAGGCAGAAATGCTGTGTGTCCCCGCAGGACTACCTTGTCCCTGTGACAGGTAGTATATGGTTCTGAGGCGACCAGCGCCTGATTTCGCCGACTCTGCAAGCCGAGGCGAGGCCAACCGGTAAGACTGTCTTAATGGCGACCAGCCTGATGTCCGCGGACGCCATAGGCTCAAAGGGTTTGTGTGCCAGGGCACCCAAGACTATGTTCAGGTCTCACACTGGGTGTGGCCTCTTGATGGGAGAGTAGAGCCTTGCGAGCCCCGTCAAATGTTTGACGAATGGATTGGAGGAGAAGAGCCCCACCTCTGAATTCCTGTAAGCCCCGATGGCTGCGAGGGAGGTGCGGCAGGTGTCCACATGCACTCCAAAGTGGGCGAGGTGCGCCAAGAAGGCGAGCACAACGTCCAACGTATATGCCAGGGGGTTGATTTCCTTTGAATCTGCCTAGTGGCAGAACCTGGTGCATTTACTTTTATACTTGGCCCCGGTAGCCTTGCTCCTTGCACCCTGTACGATTTCCAGATGAGCCTGGGAGAGGCTGAGGTGCCTTAGCGTTACCTGCTCAGGAACCACGCTGTGAGGGCTAGTTTCTGTGGAGCGGGGTGGATGACCCTGCTCCTCCCCCTGCTGTGCCAGAAGAAGTGCTGGGCCCATCGGAAGGTGAATGGGTGGCATCTCAGAGAGGCTGAGCAGCTCCGAGAACCGTGGCCTGGCCGGCCACCATGGTGCCATTAGAATGATGTTGAGCTGGCCAGACTCCTTGATTTTGCAAATCGCTCTGTGAATCAGCGGAGTGGGCAGGAATGCATGCGCTGTGATGCCGTTTCACTGAATCCGAAATGCGTCGCCCAGAGAGCCGGAGGCCATGTGCCTGCCAGGATCCGAACTCCGCCTCCAGGTTGGATTCCCGCAGAAGGTGGACTGCCGTGAGGTAGATGTTTTCCAGGGCCCACTCCCACATGCTGATTGCCAGTCTGCACAGTGGAGGGGATCTGGTGCCTCCCTGCTTGTTGACATAGTACATGCTGGTCGAGTTGTCTGTCTGGATGAGGACAATCTTGTCCCTGAGAGGTGGAGGGAATGCTCTGAGCGCTAGCCCAATGGCATTCAGCTCCAACCAATTGATGTGGTATTCCTGCTCCTGTCGAGTCCATGTGACGTGGACCGAGAGATCGTCCAGGGTGGCTCCCCAGCCCTCGATCGAGAAGTCTGTGGTGATGGAGACCTGCGGGTTGGGAGGCCGGAAGAGCTTGCCCATCCGTAGGTTGCACCATGTGAGGTCTGGGCGGAGAGATTGTAAGAACGGTTGATCATCTCGGATTGAGAGCCCCGCTCCGGGTTCCATGATGCCGCTTAGTGCAGCTGAATCCTCCTCATCCTCAGTCTCGTGTGTGGGACGGCTAATAGGACTGCCGCCAAGAGACCCAGGAGATGCTGGTACCACCAGGCTGAGGTCACCTCTCTGCTGAGGAAGTGGGCGGAGGCCCTCTTGATGGCCGAGAACTTGTCCTCTGACGGATACACCTTCTCGGAGCATGTGTCCCAGATGAGGCCCAAGAATGTCAGTCTGCGTGGACTGCAGCTGCGACCTCGAGATTAAGCGAAAAGCCCAGATTGTGCAGTGTGTTCATAAGGGCATGAGAAGAGTGGTGAACCGCTTCCGGAGATGTAGCCCTGATGGGAGGCTGAGACTTCCTCCACAGCCTGTCTCTCTACAAGCGACCGGATCTCCGCCAGAAGTGTTGCTGTCCCAACTTGGGGGAGTGGAGGACAATACAGGCTGGGATGGGTAGACAGGAGGGGGACTGGAAAAAGCCCTTGCTCCCCCCCCCTTTTGCTGCTTGCACCGATTTGGAGTCTGCAAGCGGTCTGGCTGCCTGGACCTCTGTTCCTGGAAGCCACAGAACCCTCCGTACGTATGGCCGTTGTCGGAGCACTGCTGTGACTGGGCGTATGATTTGGGCATGGTCTTTGTCAAGATGGATGCAGACTTGGCCGTTTGTGGGCTGTTTTTCTTTTTGTCCAGCTCCTCGTCCGTGGTGGAGTGGAAGAGCCCCCTCACCCCCCGCACACCCTCGGACGGCAGGTCTAATATGCGTTCCTGGACGTCCGGGTTGAATTTCATTGCATGGAGCCAGGCTGTCCTTCTCATGGCGATACATATGGCACGGCCAGAGGTGTCAATATGGGCCGCGGTGGACTCCATGAGGTCCTGTGTCACCAGCTTGGCCTCAGCCAGTCCCGCCTTGAAGCGGGATTGGCTCTGCGTAGGGCGTTCCGGGAGGAAGCCCGCAATTTCCCACCATAACCTCTGGTTAGCGGCAGCCAGCATGGCATCAGCATTAGCCTGACGTAGATGCAAGGACGCGTTGGAATACAGCTTCTTCCCGTAAGCCTCCAAGATCTTCTCCTCCTTGCCTAGCAGCGTCGCAGAGGAGGCGGCGGACGACGACTGAGGCTTGGAGTATAGTGATGCCGCAGCGATCACTGAGGAGTGTGGCTGAGGATGGGCCAACAGCAAGAGTGTATCCCCACCCCTCCCCCTTATCTGCCTGTACTTGGCATCCAGGCGTCCATTGACCGGCTGGGCAGAGTGGGGCTTGAGCCAACCCTTTTTGGTCAGGGAGAATACATTGGTCTGCAGTGGAATTCCTGTTTTGGCAAAGGTGCGTTGCGTGAGGACTTCAGCAAGGACCCCCCTCTGACGGTTGCTCGACCTCGGGTTGAGGCAGGCCCAGGTACTCTGCCAGCCCTGCAAGACGTTCGTGGAAGGCCTTGGCTGACGAGGGCGTGTCATGGTCCTCCTCCTCATCCGTGCCCTGTGGGTCAGGAGGATCCTGCATCGGTGGAGAAGTATTAGGAGCCGGCGGCTGGGGTACCGGGACTGGAGCCGGAAGCTGTGGAGGAGGCTGCTACGGAAACGCCTGAGGAATCGGCTGAGGGTAAAACGGGTCGGAGGCAGAGGCTGCGCGGAGGAGCCGGAGGTGCTGGAAGCATTGGAGGGAGCACATCCCTGATGGCATCCCTAAGGATATCACCCATCCGAGGGGACTTCATAAGCCCAATGAACCTCTCAAAGAACCGGCCTTCACAGGCCGGAGGAGAGTTAGGGGATATAGACGGGGTAGTGGGAGGCTACTGGAGCCGCTGCATACCCTGCCCATACGGACACAGCGAGAACCTGCCCTGGGCAAATAAAGGATAGGCTGTAGGCCATATACCTGGTTGAGGCCAGTCCCACCTTGACACTCGTTCCTCACCGAACTCCTGGAATGGTGTGGGACGGGTGCTGATTTCTGGCCCGGCGGCCATTTTGTCGAGCTGCCTGCCACGTGCCTGCATCGTGTTGCTCTGCTTGCTGGGCCCAGCCTCCTCCAGTACCCTTGAGTGTGGATCGCAAGGCCTACCCTGCTCTTCTGGCCTAGAACCAGTAGGTGTGACACCCTCAGCCCGTGGGGCGGTAGAGCTGCGTTTAGGTGCCCCCTCAGACGTATTGCCGGTACTAGGGCATGGCCCCTCGGGTGAGGACCCGGTACAAGAACCTTCAGGTCCCTCAACACTCATCAGGAGGATCAAGGATCCCTCGGCCTGTAGGCCAGTAGCTGAAGCAGCCTCAGTTCACGTGCTGGTACGAGAACCTGAACGGTACCTCCCGCACGGGCAAGTCCTTGGGAAGGAGTCTCCCTCGCGTAGTGCGATGGAAAATAGAGGCCCTACCTTGGGCCTGGATCGATGTTTCACAAAGTCCTTGAGGTCCTCTGGAGACCACTTCTGGAAGAGCTCCCTACACCTGGCTAGTCTGTTCATCAGCGACCTTGATGACAGGGCGTAGCACGGTGTACAAACTTGCCAACCATGGTCTGGGCCAAGGCAACGTAGGCAGAGGGCGATGGGGTCTGAATGAAGTTGGGAAGAGCCTGTCGCAGGATGGAAACCTGCTGAATCCTGTGGAAGTCAACATGCGCCGGGGAGGAGCAGGACACCCAAGGACTGAGTACCTGAATGATAAAAAGACAAAAAACACAAAAGAGAAGTATCCGTGCGTGGAATTACATGGCCGTAGCCAAACCAAGGAGCGCTGGTGAATTCGGCCCGTTCTCGTTGATGCAGAAAAGGGGACTGAGGTGTGGCGCCGGAGGGCGGAGTCAGGACAGCGCATGCTCCCAGGGCCGCACCCTCACGCACCTCTAAATTTAAAGGGGAAAAAGGTTTTTTCTGGTCAAAAAGGTTCCGTCTCCCGTCCCTTGGAAGGGACGCCCATGCAGTACGGAGGAAAGGGGACGGAACGCAAGAATAGGCCAGGTATGGCGGGCGATGAGGAAATCGTGAAAGGAACGTCCATCAGAAACATTACCGAGGTGCAAGTAAGCTGTTTTTCGAATGGACTGCTTTCTCTCACAGATTCCACATCTATGATTCACTCCCAAAGCAGTACAACGGTTTGGAGAAGCGAGAGTAGCAAGACCACCACCTAAACGGGAACATTTTGAAGAACACGCCTGCCGAAAAGAGTGTCCTGACGAGACATAGCATCCAAGCAGTAATGCTTATTAAACATGTGCAAGGAAGGCCATGTGGTTGCTTGGCAAATATCTGGAACAGGCACACTCTGCTGCAGAGACGAGGTGGCGGCCAATCCTCTGGTGGAGTGAGCCCCAAGACTCTCAGGGAGCCCCTTGCCAGCCAGATCGGAGCAGTTTGAGATGCAGCGAATGATCCATTGAGACAAACAAATTACTTTCCTCTAGCAATGTTCTTTCTGATGGATGTTCATCCCGCGATTCCTCATCTTAGATATATCCTTATCCCGCTTTGCAGTGTTGGAAAATGTTTCGACAGCAGAGGGCGCTGTTCAGCAATCAAATCAATGTCCCTCGACGGTTACTACAGCTGCGTCAGGACGCAACGTTGATGACTGTATAAATAGCTTGGACCGCACCCGCTGCCTCAGTTTCTAGTTTTTCGCTCTTTCTACTTAGTCGCCCTGAGGAATAAATAACCTGCATGGGTGTTGAAAGAGAAATAATTAAAAATGCACCCACAGTCAGGCTTGGAGGATGATGAGGAATCTCATGTGGGAGGAACATTCATCAGAAATAACATTACCAAGGGCAAGTAATTTGTTTTTCTAATTGTTCATGTCCTCCCACAAATTCCTCATCTTAAGACTCCCATAGGAGTTTTGTAGATGGTGGGAGGAGTGGATTTTGTACAATTTTGATTAGCCTGTAATATCGTTCAGAACCGCTCCTCCAAATGCTTTGAAAAAGTATGGAGTGAGGACCAAGTTGCAGCATTGCAGCTGTCCTGCAATGATACATCTCTTTGGAGAGCCCAAGTGGTTGCCACTTATCTCGTGGCATGGGCTCAGAGTCTCAGGGACATCCAAAATACAAAGGATGATCTAACGCTATAGAGTTTGTTTGGTCACAGCTTGCACTAACTTGTGGCCGGTATAACCAATAAATAGTTGGTCATCTTGTCTAACATTTGACATTCTAGAAGTGTAGAAACTAAGAGCCCTTTCCAGTTTAAGTCTGTGCAACCTCTCTTCATTCTTAGAAGGGTGAGAAGGTGGATAAAAAGCTGGTAGTGTTTTCTGTGTCAGGTGAAATTCAGACAACCTTGGGAAGGAAGGAGGGACGAACCCTCAGAACTACCTTATCCTTGGAGAATATGGTAACTGGTGCCTTGCATGACAATGTTTATAGCTCACTCACTAAGCAAGCAGAAGTGATGGCTACTGAAAAGGTGTCAGAAAGTGGTGTGGCAAGTGGTTAACAGTGGGCTGCTTCACTACCTGTTGAAATCTGTTTTTGTCAAGTGGAGGAGGAGCAGCTGAATTCTACTTCACAGCGAGTTAGTTTGAAAACACATTTGCCACGGTTGAAGCCTGGCAGGAGGCGAATGGAGTCGTGCGAACCTTGCTCTCTGCAGCCCTGGTGGTTAGCACATGACTGCGCTGGAACTGGAAGCATAATTTCACTTCCATCCCAGCCTGAAAAGATTTTCTATGCCCGCTGCCGACTCCTGTGGAGTTTCACGCAGGCTCTCTTCAGATTTATTGTGGATGGCAGCAATTATAGAGCCCCTGGCTCCAATTTAAGGGGGACTCTTACTTGGGCAGTGACACAAAGTACTTTGATATCTAGAACAAGGGAGTATTTTCTTATCTGTAACAAAATTTCTCCAGCGTTGGTATCTTTCATGGATTCACATGCTGTGAATATTTCCCGTCAGGCTGGGAAACCTTGGTAACTTTAATATAGCAGTTTTCCTATGAAAAACTTAATCACTGAGTGTCCCATCGACGTCTTTAAGGGTGTTTTAGGCAGCACCAATAGGACGTCTAGTATAAATAGCCCCACCCATATGGCTTCCCTTCAGATTTTAACCTCACCAAAATGGAGGAACCCCAAAAGTATGTTTGTCTGAAGGGGGAAGGCCGGAGGGCACATGTGAATCCATGAAACATACCAACGCTGGAGAAATTGAGTTACAGGTAAGAAACTATTCCCTTCTCCAGCATTGGATCTTTCATGGATTCACATGCTGTGAATAGACTACATAGCAGTAAGATAACCTGGAGGTGCATCACAGGCAAACAAGACCCATGCACCAGGCAATCATGAACCACAATATAAAAAGATGCAGACGGAAAGCATTAGTAAAAACCAACCCCCGGAAGCTGCGGGGCTTACCTTATTGGAACAGGCGTTGGAGGACTGCATGCCCCACCTGCACATCCTCTGCATGCGGTTGACCCAGATAATAGTGTCTGGTGAAGGTGTGTGGCACCGCCCATGTTGCTGCTTGGCAAATGTCACTGAGCGGTATGCCTGCCCACAGCGCCGACGACGATGCCGTGGACCTCGTAGAATGGGCCCTGGGAGTCAACTGCAACGGCCTGCCGGCCTCGTCATGGCAGAAGGAAATCGTATATGATACCCAACGGGAAAGGCCCTGCTTCGAAATCGGCTTCCCATTTTGGAGGGGCTGAAAGCCACAAATAGCTGTCTTGATGTCCTGAAGGACTGAGTCCTGTCCAGGTAAAGCTTCAAAGCCCTCTTGACATCCAAGGAATGTAGCGCTTTCTCCGCTGGAGTGGACGCCTTTGGAAAAAAGGTGGGCAAGGCTAACAGTGTTCTTATGAAACACCGACGGAATCTTCGGAATAAAGTGAGGATTTGTAGACAGGAGAACCTTGTCCCTCATGAAACGCACATACAGCGGGTCCATAACCAGAGCCTGAAGTTCGGAAACCCACCTGGCAGACCTAATGGCCACCAGAAAAGCAACCTTCCACGTGAGAAACTTCATCAACATCGTGGACATGGGTTCAAACGGTGGTTTCATGAGGGTCGAGAGTACCAAGCTGAGACTCCAGACTGGAGTAAACTTCTTCGGAGGGAGAGGGAGGTTGGGGGGGTGGCATCCTGAAAAGGCCCTTGAGGAAATGTTTAATCAATCTGTCACTGAGGGAGTACAGTTGTGCTGCCTCATGGACCTGGAGATGGCCAAGTGGACCCTGATTGACGACAATGCCAGACCCCCCCTTTGCCAACAGCAGAAGATAAGGCAGGAGTTGGGTGGGTGAAACCTGCAAGGGCTGCACGTTCGGTTGCTGCGAACACCAGGCACAGAACCTTTTCCACTTTCGGCTTTAAGACACGTTGGTAGATCGCACTCTTGCGCCGCCAAGACTCAGACAGTTCAGTGGAATTCTAAGGTGTCCAAATCGGGAGTGGTCAGGAGCCATGCTGCAAGGCTGAGGGAACAGGGGTCATGATGCCACACTCTTCCTTTGTTCTGTGATAGAAGATCCGGCTTTGACCCCAGATGAAAAGCGTCGTCCACTGCTAGGTGAAGAAGGTCATAGAACCAGGTCTGTCTGGGCCAGAACTGGGCCACCAGGATCACCTTGCACAGAACCTTGGGCACCATCTGGTTCATTTTCCGGATCAGAGGAAATGGAGGGAACTCGTATGCAAACAGGCCCATCCACGGGAATGAGAATTCGTCCCCCCTAGAGGCTGGATGAGCCACCCTGCTGGCAAAGAGACTTCATTGCCTGTTTTCTGGGCTGGCGAATAAGTCCAGCGGGGGGAGTCCATTTCCCCAAAATCCTTGCCACCTGTTCGTCCTTTAGTCGCCATTTGTGCATCTGAACTGATTCTATGCTGAGAGCATTCGCCTGCTCGTTCTGAATCCTTGGCAAATAGTAAGCCACTAGATCAATCTTGTGCGCTATGGACAAGTGCCAGAAAGCCTGAGACTCTCTGGACAGGGGCTGGGAATGCGTGCCTCCCTGTTTGCAGATTTAAAACATTAGTTGTGGTGTTGTCCGTCAGAACCGGTACCATTGAGCCCTGAATGAGGGGCAAAAAAAAGACTTCAGTGCCCAGTGTACTGCCCTCAACTGCTGAATGTTGATGTGCAACAAAGCCTCCTTGAGGGACCATAGGCCTTGGACCTGAAACTCGTCGAGGTGAGCACCCCAACCCACCTGGGAAGCATCTGTCACGATCGTTAACTGAAACTCTGGCTTCACCAGGGGCATACCCCTCACTATGTTGTCAGAGCGAGTCCACCACTGCAGGGTGTCTGCCAGTGCCCGGGATATGAGAATCTTGTCGGACCAGGAACCGAGGACCTGGGACCACCTTGAAGCGAGAAACTCCTGCAATGGCCACATGAAAAACCAACAATTCGGGATGAGTGGGATGCAGGACGCCATGGTGCAGAGAAGAGTCATGTATACCTGGACCGTGACCGATGCTCCCGGTACAAAGGAACTCGCCATGGATAACAGCTTCCCTATCCTTTCCAACGATGGCTTGACCAGATTGAGCTGCGTATGAAAATGCACCCCTAGAAAAAAAAAAAAACATGTCCCTGCAGGGCGTCAGACAACATTTGGCAAAGTTGACTGTAAAGTCCAGACGCTGTAACAGGAGCAGAGACGCTTGGAGAGACTGACGCTCGCTGACGAGTCCTCCCCCCAACCAACCAGTCGTCCAGGTACAGGTAAACATGGTGTCCCTCCCTGCAGAGGTAAGCTGCCACCGGGCCACGCACTTGGTGAACGTCCTGGCAGCCGACTTAAGGCCAAAGGAGAGAACCCAAAACTGGTAATGCTCGTCGCCGACCACAAACCGTAGAAACTTGTGATGTTTGGGGTGCATCGGGATGTGGAAAAAAGCATCTTCTAGATCCAATGACTCCAGAAACTCCCCAGGCTGCACCGTTCGCATAACGTCTTGCAAAGTTAGCATCCTGAACTTTTGGCCTTTAACATTTTTGTTTAGTGGCCTTAGGTCCAGAATGGGGCGCCACTTTACGTTTGTTTTTTTGATGAGGAAAAACCAGGAGTAGCTACCTTGCCCTCTTTCCAACTCTGAGACCTTCTCTATAGCCCCTTTCTGCAGAATCAGGTGCACCTCCTGCCGCACAATCTGTAGATGCGGCTGTGATACCATCACCGGCGGAATGGGGAGTGGCAGATGCCGGACCTCTGAGTGGCCGTATTGGACTGCATCCAGCACCCGTCGGTCCGTCGTAATCAAACGCCACTCGTTGAAATATGTGCCACTCTCCCTCCAAGTCGACTGCCAACGTGGCAGTCATTGTTGAGGCTTGGACTGGCGGCCTCTAGTAGCGGAGGATGACAAACCCCTCTTTCGCTGACTTTGATAGTCCTTGTTCCGCTGAGCTGACTGGTAGGATCGATGAAACTCCTGGGAGGAATAGCTGGAGCAACAGTAGCCCTTATCGCGAGATCCCGCAAACCTAGCGTTCCCCGAGGCTGCCCGAAATGAGCAAAAGGGACAAAACGAACACCTACCCTGCAGCGTCACCAGGGACCTCGACGTATCCGAATACTCATTCATATTCTCCAGAGACTCGTCAATCTTCTCCACAAACAGCTGCTCCCCATCGCATGGCATGTCCACCACCTTGTGCTGTACTTCAGGTGGAAAATCGGTACAGCGCTACCATGCCTCCTGCCGGAGGACAACCCCATTATTTACCTGTTTGAACCCAGATTCTGCCAGGTCCACCGCAATATTAATGCTATGATTGGAGGCTTCGTCACCCTCACAAACCAGAAGCATCGCCTCCTTCCGTTGCTGCTCGGGTAGTTGGTCAAACAGTGGCACCAATCTGTACCACATTTATCTGTCATAGCGCGCCATGATGGCCAGCGAGTAGGGCAGTTTCTAGTCCATTTGGTGCCCAGGGCGAAACACTAGGAATGCGCAACCCCCCCATGTCGCTCGCCACTCCCACCGCACCCAGCGCGTTCCACTCCCAAACTACACTGTTAAGGAACTCCTACCCAAAGTCAGTCTGTCACACAAGGAATGAATTGCCAATTGCAACGGTGGGCCACCTTTTCATTGGTGCCCAAGACAATGCTATGCCCCAGTCCCACTTAGGCTACAGATAATAAGGACTGGGCACACCAAGAGACCATGAATATGTCATAGGATGCAGTATATACAACCAACAAAGAACACAAGATACTGAAGGCGGTTTGGAGGCAACCTAAGCCAAAAGGGCAATGACAAGGAGACACCTGAACCCAATAAACAATGACATGGACCCGGATAATTTATTTATTCAAGCAATGTTTGTTGGGTACCTGTATATTTATTTATTTATGCAATGTTTGTCGTATACAGGTATCCGACAAACATTACATACAGAAATAATCTGTGTCAATGAACCTGGCAAACATTGCATAAATAAATAAATAAACCGGGTCGTGGCTTAAAGAAGATTTACTCAGCAACACTGGTCAAAACTATTAGCATAATGAAGTAAATCACCACCAGTGCCATGGAAGTGGTTTAAAGTGGAATTGATATATAGTTTGGAAAAGAAGCAGCATGAAAGAAATAGCGCTGCTTTAACCTATTATTTTGGGTATTTTCTGGGCTTGCAGGGACGCACCCTGGGCCCAAACGGGTCTCCGTTTATACCGTGTCTGGGCACACGGTGCGTCCCTGCAAAGCCAAGACCCTTCAGTTATCCCCCCAATCTTCGAGGAAGAAATGAATAAAGAAAGAAAGAAACAAGGGCATACAGTTAAAGATTTTTAAGTGCTTTTTATGTTGCAATAGTGGCGCTTGTATGAATGTGAGTCAGAGTGCGACGTGTTAACTTGCACACCTGACGTTGACAAGCTTGTCATCGTCGGGATCGAGGCCCTCGCCGGCAGCCTGGATGTCGCTGGCGAAGATGGCCGCTTGGACGCAGAGCTTGAATGGTGTTTGGAAGACTCTTTGACAGACAGCAAATGACGCTGGTCCTTCAAAGACCACTTCGTCAATGAGGAGGAATGTGACCATGACTTCTCCTTGTCCGAAGACTAGGGCCTGCGTGATGGATCCCCAGGCTTCACCAGCTGTCCATTTGAATCCTTCGACTTCTCAGCCCGCGGTGAAGGCATGCCAGGAGTGGGGCCTCCGGACCCCGTGCCTTTTTGCATCGGCCTTGCCACTGAAGACTCACCGCTCTTTCCGAAATCTGAAGCCGGGCCTGCCCCTGTGCGCGGTTTCTGCCCGCACCCTCTGGCACAAAGGAGACCTCTTCGCCAGAGAAGTAGACGACTTGCTCCTGCGGGCCGGACCAACCTCCGTTCAACGAGCAAATCAGCTGCCGGTTACAGTTTGAGCGTCTTCTGGGAAAACCCCTGGCAAATCTCAGTTCTCCACGGAGTGATTGGGGTACAGGCAGTACATACAGTACGCATGACCGTCCCATTCATAAAAGTTCTTGAGGCCACAGGTCTCGCATGGCCGCAACGTCTTCTTCGGGCCCAGAAAAACACTGGAGCAGTGAAGCTGCATAGACAATATGAAGAGCAAAAAAGTCTCAAGAGAACACGAGGTGATCCCAACAGTTTGGAGATGGTTGAGGTGCCTGTCGGGCCTAATAATTCTACCGGAGTTTTCTCCAAGTGTCTCCGTAAGGGGCCTGTGTACACCGGAGTACACTCCGAGGCCCCTCCTGTGGGGCCTGTTTGTAGGCCCAGTTCTACCGAGACGTGGGGTACCGGAGCTTGCTCTGAGGGCTCTCTTTCGGCTTCCCTCAAAAACAAAACCGGGGTGCGCCCCGAGGCCTTGGCTGGGCTTGTGGTTACCGAATGGATGTTCGAGGCCCCTGCCGATAAGGCTTTTACCGGGCCCAGGTCGGAGGTCCCTCGTACAGAGGCTAAGGATACCAATCGTTCTGAGGGGCTGGGCAAGGCCCTGTCGGTGAAAGCGGTTGCTCACCGGTCCCGCTCTTGCGGTGACACCAGATCTGTTGAGGGGCAAAGAAGAAAGGTTCTTTTACCGGCAGTGCTGAGGCCCTTCCTTCGAAGGCTCAGTTGGCGGTTGGTATGTCGCAGAAACATTCCAGGCCTCATAGTACCGGCTCTGCCGAGGTTCCTTACGTTAAGGCTAAAATTAAGACCCCCTGACCCATCGACGGGGACCCCTGCCTCACATTCCGCAGTTCCCCTCAGATGAGGACAAAATGACGGCCGTTCCCACCACGACCACGGCGGCCATTTTAGGTACTACCCCTACAACTACGCCATCAGCCCCTGGTGTAGGGTTCGGTCCTTTGGGTGAACCTAAGGTCCCTTCTGCGCATCCTTTCCGGCCGGTTTATGATTGGAACGCCCGGATGCCTCTTCCGCACAATGTTTCATTGCCCGCGGGGGCAGCTCCCTTGATTTATGTGGATACGTCGGTGGAGGGGCCGGTGTGGTACCCTTCTCCGTTACGTCCCTCGATTTGTCCACCTCATGAGAAGCCTCCTCAGGTTCCGAAACAATCTCCTGAGGACGCCTTTTTCAGTAAATTTCAAGCGCTTATGCGCACCGACCCCATGAGGGAATATTTAAAAGGGCTTTTCAAGGAGATATGTCCACCTGCGCCTCCGCCTCCACCTGGTCCTCCGGTGGTTCCGCCGGCGCCTCCCTTGCCCGTGGTGCCTCCCCCTGCTCTTCCGCCTTTGCCACCATTGTCCCCAGTGGACGAGGCAGTGCCTGGCACGGCTCAGCAGGATCCTGACCTGTCAGATGACCCTCAAGGCGATCAGGACAACAAGGACCTTCCCCGCTCTATCAGAGCCTTTCATGACCGGGTACTGGACATGAGTTTCTTAAGAGGGCATGCTTTCTAGGGAGTTCACCTTGTCTCCATTGGAGTGTACCGGCCTGTTCCTGCAGAAGGACGTTCTGGCCGAGGTCCGAAGAGTTTGGGAAAAGCCACACTCGGGACTTTTGTCAATAAAAAGATTGACGCGAGGTACAGGCTGCATTCTTCGGTAGAGGTGGCCCTGTCGTCTTGTCCGCCTCCCTCCTCCACAGTGGTGGCTGCAGCTACGTTGCAATCCACACTTGCAGCATCCTCTTCCGCGATGGCTACTCAGGTCTTGGGAAAGGAGGACAAGCTCCTGGACTCCCTAGGGAGGAAAATCATTGCCAATTCGGCCTTGCAGCTCAGGCAGGCCAATGCAGAATTGATTATGGCGGGAGCTAACATGCGGATGTGGAAAGGTCTGTCGGAGTTTGAGGAGCACATTCCGATTTCAGAGATGGCCTTTCCGATGCCAGGGTCTTGGCCCAGGATCTCCTGGAGGCTGCGGCTCATCACATAGACACCTCGGCTCGGGCCTGATGCTTGGGGTTGATACCTCGTGGCAAGCGGGGCTGCATGCCATTAGGTTTTTCGAAGGAAGTGCAAGACAAGGTACTGGACCTTCCATTCGATGGTAAGGAGCTTTTTCACTCTTCCACTGATGTAGAGCTCACCAAAAACAAGGATAGCACTCAGACGGCTAAATCATTGTCTGTTCTGGTTAAAGCTCCTTTCAAATCCCAGAGACCTTTGTCGCAAAGTTGACCTTCCTCTGGTTTTAGGGGCTTCCTCGACTGCAAATCTCGCAGAGTGGATACTCCTGAGGGGAATAACCGCTGTAGACCGCAGCGTACGTGGGTTTTCTCCCGCTCCTCAGCCTCATCAGGTGGCACTGCCACCGATAAACCTGCCAAATGAGGGTTTTCTGCGCTCGCACGAGACCCCGGTGGGAGGACGCATTGCGTCTCATTGGGAGGCGTGGCAGACCATCACAGAAGACAGATGGGTCTTGTCAGTCGCTCAAGCGGGTTCCCGCTTACCTTTACCCCCTACCCCACCCTTCAACCCTCCTTTTCAGCTGTCGGGCTCGTCTTCCCTCAAAGCCGAAGTTCAGAAACTTCGGGACCTCAGAGCTGTGGAACCCATTCCCTTTAGGGGAGCGAGGGGAGGGCTTCTACTCCTGGCTGTTTACAGTGCCCAAACCAAACCAGGCTGGCCTGCGCACCATCCTAGACCTTTCCCAGTTCAATCTTTTCCTACCCCAAGAGAAATTCAAGATGATCACACCCAGCCAGATACGCTCCTCCTTGCAGATGGGCGATTGTTTCAGCGTTGTGGATCTTCAGGATGCGTACATACATATCCTGATTTGGAACCCACACAGGGGATATCTCTGCTTCTCTTTGAGAGAGGAGCACTTCCAGTTTCAAGTGCTTCCTTTTGGCCTCAGCTCAGCGCCGCGTGTCTTCACGAAGATGATGCCGGTGATTGCAGCCTAACTTAGTCTCCAGGGTATCCATGGTATCCGTATTTGGACGACTGGCTCTTATGCCGGGGTGCGCCCCGAGGCCTTGGTGGGGCTTGTTGCTACCGAACGGATGTTCGAGGCCCGCGCTAGTAAGGCTGTTACCGGACCTGGGTCCGAGGTCCCTCGTACAGAGGCTAAAGCTACCAACATTTCTGAGGGTCTGGCAAGGCCTTATCGGTGAAGGTTGTTTCTCACCGTTCCTGCTCTTGCGGCGACACCAGACCTGTTGAGGGGGCAAAGAAGGGAAATTCTTTTACCGGCAGCGCTGAGGTCCTTCCTGAGAAGGCTAATTTGGCAGTTGGTATGTCGCAGAAACATTCCAGGCCTCATAGTACCGGCTCTGCCGAGGTTCCTTATGTTAAGGCTAAAGTTAAGACCCCTGATCCATCGATGGGGACCCCTGCCTCACTTCCTCATGTGCCGCAGTTCCCCTCAGGTGATGACAAAATGGCGCCCGTTCCCGCGGAGGCCATATTGAACACTACCCCAATAGCTGCGCCATCGGCCTCAGATGTAGGGCTGGTTTCTGAGCCTTGTGCGCATCCTTATCGGTCAGTTTATGACCGGAATGCTCATATACCCCTTCCGCACAATGTTTTGTTGCCTGCGGGGTGGGCACCTTTGGTTGATCTGTCCATCCAGATATAGGAGTGGGCCATGCTTCATGGCGTCTGGCTGCTTGCGGTGCACATCCCGGCCAGCTGAATGTCACAGCGGATGCCCTCAGCCAGCGGACAGTGGTCAGCTACGAGTGGGAGTTGAAGGCGGAGGTCCTCTCATGGACTTTCTTGCGTTGGGGCACACCGGAAGTGGACCTCTTCGCTATGGCGGTAAACAAGAAGCCTCCTCTCTGGGGGATGCTCTCGAGATTCCATGGCACAACATGAGTGCTTACGCCTTCCCGCCTCTGCCTCTAGTTCATCGAGCAATTGGGAAGCTGAAGAACTCTGAACTGTTCCCTTCTGCTCATGGCCCCGTGGTGGCCGGCCAGGTTTTGGTTCTCAGAACTTCAACACCTGTCGGTGTTTCCGCTGATCAGGTTACCAGTAACCCCAGATCTTCTTCATCAAGGGGAACAGCAGATGTGGAACCCCTCCCCGCAATCGCTCAGCTTGGCGGCATGGTGTCTGAGTTCAAGTCTTAGAGCATTTTAACTTGTCTACGGATAACATGCGTATTATCCAGGCAGCCAGGGAACCCTCGACCAGATCCCTATACAGGAGTAAATGACTCAGGTTCTGGAAAAGCAGTTGGTTGGTGTTTGGAAAAGCAGTTAGATCCAAGGGTGGCTACGATTGACACAGTGCTGTCCTTCGTGTCCTCCCTAGCAGAGTCGGGTGTTCACGTTCTGTCATGCAGAACTTACCTTTCAGCGGTTTCCGCTTATCTTGCTACAGACCAATGCTCTTATTCTCCGGATAACCCAGTGGTTAAGAGGCATTTTGCTGGCTTGACACACCTCTACCCTCCGGTTCGTAGTCCGCACCCGCCGTGGGACCTAAATGTAGTCCTGACGGCGCAGTGTCATTAACCTTCTGAACACATGGCCACGATGGGCCTCAAATATCTATTCTGGAAAGTGTCCTTTCTGGTCGCTGTTACGTCAGCGAGGAGAGTGAGTGAGCTCCAGGCATTGTCGGTGGAGCATCCTTTCTTGGTCTTTCACAGGGACAAGGTAGTCCTTCGGACAAGCCCGGCTTTCCTACCGAAGATAGTGACCGAATTCCATCTGAATCAGTCGATCTCCCTTCCGATCTTTTTTCCGAACCCTGCCTCGGAGGCTGAAAGGGTTCTACACTGTCTTGACGTCCGAAGAGCTCTCAAGTTCAACCTGGACAGGACTTCCGAGCTTCAGAGTTCTTCTCAACTTTTTTGTGACCTTCGGTAACCCTCAGGGCAGGCCGGCGTCTAAGGCATCTATTTCCAGATGGATTGCCGCCTGCGTCACAGAGTCTTTCACCGTCCAAAAGCAGAAACCTCCTAAAGGTATCCATGCACACCTGGTGCTGGGCAAGGCAGCGGCGGTTGCTTTTCGGAAATATGTTCCCTGGGAGCCCATTGCTAAAGCAGCTTCTTGGGCCTCCCCATCTGCTTTCTGTAAGCATTACTGCCTCGATATGAGCTCTAGAGCTGACGCTCAGTTTGGTCAGGCTGTGCTAAAGAACCTGTTTCAGTAAGGGGTATTTCCATCCACCCATGGTTCCTGTAAGGAGTGCTTGGGAATCTCCCACGAGTATGGAGGAAAGGGGACGGGATGTAGGAGTATTACCAGGTTACTCACCCTAGTGACCACCTTACTCCTAGTCCATAGTCCCCTTTCCTCCATCCTCCCGCCCGCCGTCCCCCTAATAAGGTTCCTCTGTTATTGCTAATGGGTCTTGGACCCTGCAATAGAAAAGGACTGATGGGCGACGCGGAGCCAAGGTGGGCGGGGTTACGGCCGCGTGCCGGGTCCCGCGCAGGAAAGAGGGACACATTTTAGAAAAAAATGTGGATGCTTTTTACAAAGTGCTCCGGTCCCGTTCCACAGGACGGAGAGATGCCCCACAAGTATGGAGGAAAGGAGACTATGGACTAGGAGTAAGGTGGTCACTACGGTGAGTAACCTGGTAATTTTCAAACGTGGTATCCTGAGAACTACTGCTCAATGACCATACCAGACGCTAATAGTAAAATCTTAGCAAATCTGATGATGAACGTCTAAAGCATTGGGCGATAGGGACTGGTATAATTAAACAAAAAATATAATTGGGTTCAGGAAGTTTCACAGGACTAGTTTGAATGGGTTCATAATAAAGTGCTGGCAAGTCTTAATTGGCTGCAGTCGACTTATCGTCTGCATTCGATCTGTTTAGCCTTAATCGCCTATGGCAAAAATGGAATGGCTGGGGGATACAAAGGGTTTGTTAAAGTTGGTGGTTAAATTGCATGACGATTCCAATGCGTATGTGCGGCTGAATCAAGGAGGGGGGACCTCTGCCTTTTTAACTTGTATGTTTCAGATGTAAGTGAAACTCTGGACCCTGCAGTCTTTGTTACTTCTAGTCTCAGATCGCTGAACTTCTGTTGGCTGGCCTATGCCGATTTCATTTTGGTAGATTGGATTGCAGAGATTTCTAACAACCTTTGAGAGCTACGCACGTGCCAACCTTTTAAAGATTAATGTGTGGGGGAAACGAAAATTTAACACTAACAAAATTGAAAAAATGCATTGGTATGAGATGGATATTGAAGGAGGCAGTCTTAGAAAAAGTGAATAATTGAATAGATTTGGGATTTCCACTTCCGAGTAGCCCCGATAAAGACTCTGTAACAAATTATTTAAGCCAGATAACTGATTCTCTTATCTTGCAGAGGAAATTTATAAAGAACCGTTACTGTAAATTTACATGCCTTATCCTGCCCAATATTATGTGGGGAGAGCGATACCTCAGAGCTTGTATGGGGTTGAATTACATCCTGATAGGGTTCTGGAATTCCTAGAGGACCCAGAAAGCTTCATTTGGAGTGGGGTGCTTGGTATTCCAAACACAGTCATAACAAATGCTATTAGATTGGAGCTGGGGTAAAATTCTGTTAAGGTAAGAGGACAGTGGATTATTTTGTCCCTATATCAAATCCTTTTCCATCCTCCTATCAACACGCTATACGAGAACTTGGGGAACTTATTTAAAGAATGTACATATTAGTTCTCGCAGGTTACACCAAAAGATGTGAAAAACCAATTTGGCACACTCAATTTAAGAAAGATGGAGCCAATAGAGGATCCGGTCAGGCTTAAAAGATCATTTTTATATGATTGGTGTTGCACTACGCAAAATGTCCATGGTTATGTTAGTTTAAAAAACTTCGCTTTGGAACATAAGCAAGTGGGAGATGTTGTCTCCTACCTCAAAATGCTTACTTGCCCTAAGATTAGGCACGATTTGATATGGTTCAGCTGGGACTTGTACTTTACAGGAGAAATTCAGCCAAGACGCAAAATAATTACTGAAGAGGAGGCTAGACGTAGATTATGTAATGAACATGCAGTCTTAAAAACTTAAGCATCGCCTGATGTTTTGTTCTTTTTTGAAGCCACTGATCAATGCACTTTAGAAAATTATTTTCACAATGTGATTTTATTGAGTGCAAATTATTCTGGACAAAGTGTTTGAATGGTTATCCTGCATCAACTGCCACTACTGGAGTACACTTTTTAAATAGACTGCATTTGGAAGAAAAGAGATTGAATATGGGCAATCCAGAGCATTTAGAAGCACTTTAAATTGTTTTTAAACAATGGTGTAGTGGTTCTAATCACCAGAAGGAGAAATTACTTACTGTAATGTTCCTTCTATGGATTCTTCTCCTGCAGATTCCTCATCCGAGAGATGTCCTCATTCAGCTCTGCTGCTTCTCTGAAACGTTTCGAATGGGGGCATAATGGACCACAACTCGGCGGTTGATCTGTCTTGCTCGGCGCTGGATCATCAACTCTGATCATAACGTTGGGCGTTGTATATATACCACGTCACTTCGCCCCATACCCCAGTTCCCAGTTTTCCCCGTGCTTGAAAGCTGCAGAGGAAAACTTAATGGAGAACATCCCTATGGGGTGAAAATCCCAAGAATTTAGAAAAATGACAAGTTCTTTTTTGACAGGCAAGCGACTAGCCTGATAGGAGCGGTCACCTCAGAGCCATCCCCAGGCATCCCTTCGCTTAGACGCGCCAAGCCATAAATACATGCTGAGTGGGGATGGATAAGAGGGGCAATGAGGAATCTACGGGAGAAGAACATTACATTAAGTCATTTCACCTTCAATGGATTGCTTTTCTCTGGCAGATTCTTCATCTGATCAACTCCCACGGAGGCGGGCAGAAAGTGTTACAGATTTTGTAGAACTGCCCTACAAAAACTCATCAGCCCTGTGGGCAATATCCAGACAATAGTGCCTGCTAAACGTGTGCAAGGCTAACCATGTGGCCGCACGACAGATATCCCAAATGGTAACTCCCCTCTGCAATGCTGTATAAACTGAGACCCCCCCCTCGTCGAGTGTGCCCTAATGCTGGGAGAAAGCTCCCTGCATGCAGACTGGTAACACACTGCAATGCAAAGAATAATCCAACGAGACAGTCTGCTTCGTTACAGTTAGACCTTTGCAGGACAATGAATGGGCCGCAAACAGATGTTCGGGAACTCAGCCGTCCTAGCGATCTAAGTGACGGAACAGCTCCTCCGCCTTAGGGGGGTGAGGTGGAGTGTAGAACACTGGTAAATCTATGGACTGAGAAAGGTGAAACTCAAACCACTTTCGGAAGAAAGCCTGGTCTTACTTTAAGGGAAGCCTTTTCCCGGAGAAATCGCAGGAAGGGTGGCTTGCAACCCAATGACTGCAGCTCGCCAACTCTCCTGGCTGACGTGATTGAAACCAAAAAAGCTGTTTTCAAGGATACCAGTCTGAAAGAACAGGAATGCATTGGCTCAAACGGAGCCGCCATCAAGAATGACAGAACTAGATTTAGATCCCAGTCTGGGACAACAAAAAGAGTTAGTGGAAACTTATTCACAAGGCCCTCCAGGAATTGGGTCATAACCGGGATTGTAAAGAAAGAACATTGACCTGGCGACCTTTTGAACACAGACAAGGCCGGCAAGTATCCTTCACCTGTTGTAACCTGAAGGCCTGCTCAGGCCAGTGACAGAAGGAACTCCAGCACTGTAATGGTGGGGCAAGAGATGGGATCTATCTTGCATTCCCTCCGCCACGCCTCAAATCTTCTCCGCCTGCACGCATACAGAGATCTAGTATACGGTTTGCGTGCAGCCAGCAACTCCTCATCCTCTCAAGAGCCACGGATTTAGGTTGAGGGACTCTGGGTTCGGGTGTAGTTCCCGACCTGACTGGGACATGAGATCCTGGCATTGAGGCAACCAGTGAGGCAGTCAGATCCAAGAGAGCAGAGTACCAAGCTCTCCTCGCCCAGTTTTGTGAACAACTAAGATATTAAAGGGTAGAGTGGTCCTGCACCGCATGGGCGCTTATTCGAAACTCTCAAACGAATACCCCGCTCCTGAACAAGGAAGATATCCTGAAGTGAGAAAAACTACAAAAACCAAGAGGCACTAGGGAAGGCTGTCATTAGAAGACAAAGTGGTCATACAAGGGTCAAACCAAACTCCTTGTACAGTTGAAAGTCTTTGACACGTGAGAATAAAATGAACTGTGTTACTGAGCGGAACGCCATGTAAATGGTCATAGCGTGAAACCTGCTCTTGCCAAAAAAAGAAAATCACAGTTACCCAGCGAGACGCAACCGCCCTTCGGAAGCCTCTGTGTGAATTTGCAAATGCTTTGGGGGGCAGGTGAAGGAAGGTCTGAGCCCGAACGAGGGGGACCCAAGTAGAGTGGAGAAGGAGAGTTGTTTAAAAAGATATTAAGCATCTGGATTACAAGATTATGATGCTGTGAACTGAAAAGCTAAGTGAACTGCAGTGTGATGACAAACGTGAATCCGACTGATGGATGTCCACGGTGAGTTGTTGGTCTGAGCCCGATTGAGGGAGGCTGATGTAAAGGGGATTAGAGCCCGACTGAGGGGGATCCTCGGGTGAAGAGTTTTCGCCCAACGTGAAGATTAATAGAATGAACTTTTGTTTGATGTTTGAGATACATCAGGCCCTCTGAAACAAGAGACTTTGCATAAAAGAGACTTGGGCACAGATGGCCCTGATATTGTAAAAAGGAACTGTAAACTCGGGCCGTAGAAGCCCAGAAGTGTGCTGTGCTCGAGAGTCCTGCCTTGTCCCGTGCTTCAAACATGGGGAAGGGAGACCCCTGCCATAACATCCTGACTTATTTTGAGGAAACTTCTTTTTCTTTGTGAACATTAATCCCACACTATTTTGTGGCATAGCTGTAAAAATTGGCAATAGGTTTTTCTTAGCAAAGGCCCCTTTTATTAGACTACACTACCAGGACTGTATTATTATTTGATGGTCGTAGCTTGGCTCCATTCTTAGATTTAGGTTTCGATTAAGCATTTATCCCTCCCATTTTTACAGTTTAATAAATACCCTTGAACTGCGATCACTTGTGTGTCTTGCTTTGATACCATGCATTCCTTACACCAGTGTGTTGTCCGTCAGAACCAGGACAGGTTTCCCCTTGAGAGAGGGGAGAAACCCCTCAGGGCTAGCCTGATGGTTCGCAACACCAGCCTGTTGATGTGCCACCTGTCTTCCATCGCAGACCAAAGGCCACTTACTTGCAAGTCCTCACAGTGAGTGCCCCAAGTCTTCACAGACGCATCTGTGACCAGCCAGGCCTGAGGCCAAGGAGGCCAGAAGGGTTCCCCCGCCATATGATTGCTGTAGTCTGTCCACCAGCTGAGGTCATCGACCTCTTGCCTGGACACCTTGAGGGGATCTGTGAGGGTTCCGAGGTACTGTGACCATTGACTTCTTAGGAGCCACTGTAGGAATATGTGCAGCCTGGCCTTTGGCACTAGAAAAATACAGAAGGCCATGAGACCTAAGAGGCAGAGGAAGGAAGCCGCTGGTAAGGTGGCGCGATTCCAGAACAAGTCTACCGTCTGTACTATGCTGTCGACTCTCTCCTCCGGAGGGAAGGCCTTCTCTACCCGGGTGTCTAGGACTGCTCCGATTAACTGGAGCCTTTGGACTTGCATCACATGGGACTTCTTCACGATCAGGGAGAAGCTCAGCCTGTGAAGTAGTAGACAGATGTCCTCACCTGCCCCGCCAACTTCCTTCGGATCAGCCAGTTGCCCAGGTACAGGAATACATGGACCCCGGATCTCCTGAGGTGAGCTGCGACTACCAGCATGAGCTTGGTGACAACCCTTGGAGTGATGGTCAAACCAAAGGGAAGCACTTTAAACTGATAGTACTTGTACCCTTTGAGAAACCTAGCTGGTTTCTCATAGATGAGCATAAACTCTCTTCCATCTCTTACAAACATCTAAACTCTCTGTGGATGAAGCCACGTCCACTTTCTCCTCATCCCTTGCTTCCAGTCTTGACCAACTCTATCCTCTTTCTTCCTTTCAGCCTACCAGCAAATCTGCCCAATGCGGGCTCTCCCCCCATGTCTGCTCTATGCGCCATCTTCTTCGTTGCCTTGAAAGGCGCTGGCGCAAATTCCGGTCTCCTGCTAATCACGCTACCTATTTTTCTTATCACGCTCTTTATAACTGTATTAACTCTGCCAAACACTTATTTCTCTGATCTTCTCCATAGTCAGTCAATCTACTCACCCTCTGCGTCTTTTTCAAACTAACTATGCTTCTTTCTCCTCCCACATCCGATACTTCTATTAATCTTTATCAGCATCTGATTTAGCAAATATTTTCTCTTCTAAAGTACACTCCCTACGCCAGGATATTCTATCGTCACCCTCCTATAATTCTTCTTCTTTACCTATCCCTTCTAACACTGTCTCCAACTTTGCTCCTATTTCCGATTCTGATGTGGCTCTTCTCTTGGCCAATGTTCACCCCACTGATAACCATTCCTTATTTGCTCATTCCAAAATATATCTGCTCTTGGTACCCTTTCTTTCCTCTTTCTTTAACAACCTTCTCTCCACTTCTACTTTTCCCTCTGCTTTCAAACATGCTATCATTATTCCTATCTTAAAGAAACCAACAGCTAATCCCCTTGTTTCAAATTTTCTATCTAAGCTTCTTGAGCGTCTTGTTTATTCACAAATCTCAACGTTCATGTCTTGTCTATCTCTTCTTCCCCTTACTCATTCTGGCTTTCGTCCCCGTCACGCCACTGAAACAGCCCTGACTTGTGTGCTTAACTCTCTTCTTACAGCTTGCTATTCTAAACACTCCTGTGTTCTCATTATTCTTGACTTATCTGCTGCTTTTGACACTGTGGGTCACTCTGCTTCTGGATTCTCTCTCTTCCTTTGGTCGTCATGGTTCTGTTCTATCGTGGTTTGCATCTTACTTATCCAACCGTACTTTTGCTGTCTCCTGGGGTGGCAACACTTCTCCATCTTTTCCTCTTGATCATGGTGTTCCTCAAGGGTCAGTCCTTGGTCCTTTTCTATTCTCCCTATATACCTCACTTCTTGCCTCTATAATTTCTTCTTTTGACCTATCACACCATTTCTATGCTGATACTCAGCTCTTCCTATCCTTTTAGACTTTTACGCCCGATATTCATCACACTCTCTCAACTTGCCTCTTTGCCATGAAATCCTGGATGATCTCCCACTTCCTTAGTTTAAATGCCGGAAAGACTGAAATCTTATTCTTTCCTGCTAACACTCTCACGCCACAGTCTTCCTCCATCTATTTCCTTTCATCCCTCCAGTCTATCTCTCCCACTGCCTGTAATCTTGGTCTATTTCGATTCTAATCTTTCCTTTGCTCATCATATTTCTCTTACATCTCGCTCCTGCCGATTTCATCTCTATAGTATTCGCAGAGTCTCCCCTTTTCTCATTTTTCACGCAACGACATCTTAGCTCTTTGTAAATTTTCTCTCGACTATTTTATTGCTCTGTCATGTTCTTTGGTCTTCCTTGTTCACGTCTTGCTCCTCAAATCAATCTACCATTCTTCTATTCTCTCACTCCGTCTTCTTTCTTATCAGGACTCGGTCTCTTTTTCTCTTGTCTGACTTGGCTGGCTGTCTTTCTATTCCCAGCTTAAATTTTACTTTCTTTGCTTAGTCTTTAAATCTCTTTATGGACTTGCCCCTGATTATCGTGCATCTCGCCTTTCATTTTATAATCCTTCTCTCCATTCTTCTGGTCTTTTTATGCTGAATGTTCCCTGAACTCCTTGTGCTCAATCCCGCTTTTGTTCTTTTCAGCTCCTTGCTCCTGTTCATTGGAATATGCTCCCTCTGTCTCTCCGCTTCATTACTTCTTACTCTTTTGTTCCGTTCCTCCCTAAAAACTCACCTGCTCCAGTCCTCTGATTATCACCAGCAGTATCTGAACACTGATTTGCACTGCTGATTTTATGCACGGTTGATTATCTTATGTAAAGCGTGTTGGACAAAGGCGATACATAAAGCACAATAAAAATACAAACCTCCAGTGCTTTTGATGTATCAGCACACTGAACTAAGCGTTCTGCAGATCTGTTGTTGCCAGCCAGTCCTGAAGTTTCCTGGAGCTCCTGTCCCAGTTGGATTGGAGGCAGTGGGGGGGTCTGTCCAGTGGTTTTCCTTAAGAATGGCAGGTAATAATCCCACCGAATGAGCTGCAGGGCCCAGGCATCAGAGGCAATCTCTTGCCACTGGGGCCAATGCTCTGCCAACCGTCCAACAACTGGTAAGTTGTGTGAGGGGAAATCAAAGTGGCTTAGAGGGCGGTGCCACCCTTGCAAGTGTTTGATGGCCTCTGGAAGCCCCTCTGCCGCCTTCTTGGGCGCAAGAAAAGCTTCTGCCACTTCCTGGCCCTTTTTGGGGGTGTTCCCTTCGGTCTCAGAAGACCAGACGATGCACCTCGCCAGAGATTTCGGCAACGGTCGGCCCAAGGCAAGTTTGGCGGCTGGCTCGCGTATTGACCCGGGGTGTATCTTGGAGCACTACGTACATCCCTCCACGTCGTGATCTGTACCCAGACAACACAGACAAATGTCGTGCAGGTTGGTCACCGACATTTTGGAATGGCAGCCAGTGCACCTCTTACAACCTGAAATCCGAGGAGTGGACATACTCACGGTCGAGGTTTTTGAAGAAATATGACGAATTTAGTCAAACGCAGAGTCGAAGACACTGACGTGTGCCTCACAGCAGCGTGTCGAGCGTGTGGAAAAAATGAACTGAGGTATGGGGCGTAGTGACGTGGTATATATATAAAACACCCAACATCGCATACGGAGCAGACGATCGAGCAAGACAGATCAAGATTGATCAACGATTGAGTCGAGGTGAGCTATGCCCCCTGTCGAAAAGTTTCTGAGCAGCAGAGCTGGATGAGGATATCTATCAGATGAGGAATCTGCAGGACAAAAGCAATCCATTGAAGTATACTTATAATATAAAGAGAATATACAAAGAAGATTAACTCTTAATTAAGGGACACTGCAACTTGTACAAACACTTGAATAAACTCTTTTCAAATTTTAAGTCCATTAGTGAGGGTCACACAAAGGTTTTGAATTTTTGATTCATTGAGATGAACAAGTTACTTACCCCTGGTAACTTTCTTTCGACTAGATGTTCCTCCAATCTATTCCTCATCTTTGACATGTAATGTCCAGCTTCGGCAACTTTTTTCGGCAGGGGGCGCCCTGCGTCGATGGCATTGAGTCGATGTCCCTCAGAGGCCTCCGTCGAAGGTGATGTCATCGGATGCTATAAGTAGCACTCACAGCGCCCGTTGGCCTCAGTTCCGTTTTTATGCAAACACGTTTGCTTTGTGAGAAACTTGCTGCACCTCGTACTAGTTAATTATTTGCGGTTGGTTTTTCGTCTTCTACTCCCACACCTCATCCGTATTCAAGAAATGCCGGGATTGCGGCTCCAAGATGTCCATCACAGACCTGCATCGAGTGTCTGTGGTGCCTCGGGGAGGGCCACAATACAGATATGTGCTCCAAGTGTCAATCCATGACAGGAAAGGCCTTGAGGGAACGAAAGCGGAAGCTCAAGGTAGGCAAGGTTTCTAAACCCCATAAGTCCCGGCCTGCTGGGCTTTCAACCGATGAGTCGAGAGGCGACTCTCCTCGAAGGAAGAAGGCCAAGCGCTCTAGGTGTAGGAGTGGTTCCTGCCACTCTTTGTTGAAGAGATCGAGGAGAAGGCACCCCCAGTCGCCTTCCTAGTCTTCGTCATGTGACTCCCCCGAGCGAGTGAAAGGCCCGTCCAAAAAAGTAGACACCAGCAGAATGGGAGGCTTTCCGTGTGGAAATGCTTAAAATCTTTGATAAACAGGGCCGGGATCCGACCGCGCCTTCTGTGAAAGCCGGCAAGGAGTGGTCTCGGCTGGATACTTGCATGACCTCGAGCCAGAGTACACGCCGTGATCCACACCGAGACGCCGCAAGGCCTTGTTGGGATAAGGTATCGAAAGATCATTCCAGACGTGGAGAGAGGTCAAGGTCATCAACTCCATCGAAGCAGTCGACGTCACAGGGGTCAGTCACGGTCATCGACATCTGTCAGGCCTTCGATGCCGTCGACGCCACTGTTAATGTCGAAGCTGGCTGAGCCAATTTTACCAGCGCAGCCGTAGTGACTGTTGACCGTCCAAAGAAGGCGGTACGGAAGTCAAAGTCGGCGCCTTTGACAATTTCAAAGCCTCTGGGTACCACACCAGATAAAAGGTATGCCCCTCTACCGGAAAAAAAAAATGTTTAAGTCCCTCACTTACATTTCTGAGGAGGAGGAACGTTCGGATGGGGGGGATGCCCCTTCTGGTGTCCAGTATGGGACCCCCAATGTGCCTGAATGGATCATTTCAGAGAAGAGTAGGAGGAAGGATTTCTAGGATACTTTGAATAATGCGAGTGGTATAGACACCTCTACTGAACTGGAGTTAGGCAAGCCGGACCCAGGGGAGCATGCCAACTCCTCTTACAGACAACTTATGTCTAGAGTTGTTGAAGATTTGGGCTGGTCTAGGCTTCCTGTGCATTATGATCAGGATGATTTTATGGATATTTTGGACAAGGGTCCACCTACGGATCCCGTGTTACCTTTCCACCTGGATTCTGCCACAGGTAAGTATCAAGGGCAGCTTTAGGTTAGCAAATCATTCATCAACAAACATTTACTAAATAACAATACTGGTAAGTTTAGATAACTGTAGGCCTAATATGTACAATTCCAACTCTACCTGAGAATTGAGAGTCTCAGATGGGAGCTCTGGGGGGCCAGTGACCCGTGGGTGGCAGAATAAAGGAAGGCAGACACTGTCAAAGTTGACACATTCACAGATGATGCTTTTCGTAACAAGTAAGTAATTAATTTGGATTTAAAGGGGAGGACTAGGTAGGCCACTTGGAGGAATTCAGCCTAAATGATGGATGTATATGTAGCGTTGGAAGCAGGCTCGAGGCTGATCATCGCAAGGGATTTAAACTAATTTTGTCTTTCTACAGAGAGCCCCTATGCAGTTAGTGGGAAGTCCATGTCAAATGGTAGGATCTGGACAGTTATTTAAAGGATGGAACCTAAAGGCTCCATACGTGGTGATATCCCTCCTCGCCTACTAGGAGAACTGGTACGCAAAAGTCCATAATAGAATATGCTCTCCTACCGGCTGAGTTATTCACTCAATGTACTAATTTTGAAGTTATACCGACTGTACTAAGTGCCCATGATATGCTAACTAACTTGAGGGGTGGATAGCCGCGCCTGGTCAAGATAGCACAAGCAGCACTGGTTGTCAATTAACAAGGTACCAGAATCTCCAAATTTAAAGGGAATGGGAAAGCTCTGAATGGAAAACTTCAGTATGCATTGGAAGAAACGGAGGTTGGGGGGGGCTAGATGACCTGTGTAACCCAAAACTATTTAAGGAGTTTTTATGGTCTTTTGATCCACCTGCCCAAGCGTCAGTGGTTAGGAAGAGATAACATATCCACGAATTCGATGAGGCCACGAGTATATGTAAAAAAGCAATGAGGAAGGAGATTCGATCTCTTGCCATCAAGAATGACTATAAAGGGTGGTCCCAGGCACATAGATTCTTATGTCTTCAGTGGGATCGAGGCGCTGCTTAGATGTCTGGGAGATCATTCATCACATCATTTTTGGAAAGTAGTAAATTGGGAGGGGAAATCCCAGGCCGCGATGCAGGCGAGTGTTATTCATGAAGAAGTTTGGCGGGCTCATTGTCTGCAACTCTTTAGGAAAGTGTAAAGTGATCATTTTGTTTGGCACAAACTGGTCCCATGGGATATCAATTTATAGCAGAAAACCATTGAAGAACTGATCAGGAAGTCATCTTCCTCTATGGCTGCAGGGCCGAATGGGTTGACAAACGCTATTATGAGGGCAGAAGTACCATTGTGGTCGGGGATTCTGTGGGATCTCTTTAATAACATCTTAAAGGTAAGAGTTCCCAGCCTCGTGGGAACCTGCATTAGTTATTCCCATTTATAAAAAGGGGATAATTCATCAACCCTCAACTATCGCCCAATAGCATTGCTTGATGTGGAAAGCAAAATATTGGTGGGTGTAGTAGATCTAGAGGCGTGGGCTGATGTGAGATGTATATTGCATAAACAGATTGGTATCAGGAGGGGTCTTTCTACCTCTCTGAACGGATTGTGTATGTAGCTATAGGAAGATCATGGCAGAAACGAGGTCCAATACTTTATGGGGCGTGGTTGGACTTCTCCCTTGCATTTGATACAATAAATCGAGGATGGCTATGGAGTAAACTGCAGGCCGGGGGTATTCCTCGGGCCCGTTAATCATTTTGATTCATTGCCACAAAAAATCCAAAATTCAGATACGCTTGGATGGGGAGGGTCATTTATCGATTCCAATTCTGACGAGTATGGGAGTAAGACTGGGAAGCAGACTGGCCCCCTGTCTCTTTAACCGATATTTGTCTGATGCAGGGCGAGCATTATCCTCAAGTGCACTGGCTAGCCCGAAAATCGGACACAGGAATATATCATGGATGGCTTACGCGGACGATATAGTCCTTTTGAACTATACGCCTGTGGGCCTGCAGAGGCAGCTGGATGCATTTAGCAAATATGCAGAGGAAAACCAATGAACGATAAATCCCACCAAATCTAATGCAGTAAGTGGTCACCAGCGTGGGAGGAAAATCCCGAAATTTGACTGGCAAATTAATGCAACAGCAGTCCCGGTGGGTACAAAGGTAAAATATTTGGGATTTACGCTCACCTCGAGCCCTGCGATGGTCCAGTTTGTGGAGAGACTGGACAGGGTGGCGGACCAGCTCTGGTCACAAATGAAGAGACTAAGCACACGATATTGTAGGTTCTATATACTCGTTTCTTATACGTTTCTATAGTAGCAAAGCGATAACAAAAATCCTTTATGGCCTGCAGATTGATCCACGTTCGTGGTATGTAGATTGGATCAGGATAGAAGGTCGCATTTGGAAGCAAAAATTGAATCGCCCAACATCTTTGCCAATTGATAGTCTGCGCATCGAGCTGGGGTTAACATCCGTTAGGGAGAATTCTCTCTTTAGGCTGAATTTCCTAACCTAGTCAGTCCCCCAGCAGCTTTGCTGGATTTCTGGAGTTTGCTTTTTTCTCCTGCCAAGAGTGAGACTCTTTTTCTCCCGCTCTTGGACATGATTTATGGTGTTCCTTTGACTGTTTGTGTTTTATGGGCTATGGGGTCCTTTAGTCCATAGGGTTGCATGTGTTTTTACTATGTGTGTTACACAGCACCCTCCGTGCAGTGACACAGGGGTGTCATAGTGACACCCCACCATAGACTCCATACCCTGGGACTGACTATGGTCTCCAAGGGCATGTAAAGTCACCATTGGCTTTACTAGTCCCAAATTATTAACAGAAACCGGTACAAACCATCATATTTTGGGTGTACTAGTCGGGGCAATTCGATTGCCCCGGGGTCTATTAGTCGAGGGGGCACGTCTCCGTCCCCCCTGATCGAATTTTGTCTGGTGGCAGTGGATACTACTTTTTATATTCGACCGCGAATATATCCCTATGGGATTTTCCCATTGTTCGAGGCTACCAACTTTAATTAATTAATTCTCATAGCCTCGAACATACCGCTGGTTTATTTATTTAATATTAATTCGCCGGTTGGTATTTTTTGCCAGGACTCTATTCTAAAATGGCGTTTGTGTTCTCTTCTGTGACTCCAACCCAAGTCGAGCCCTTTGTTCCACTTTTTGGCGGGCTTCTCCACAGATGCCTCCAAAAGTGGTGCCACTCTGTCTGGGTACCACAGGGGGCGTGGGAGGGGGTTTAGGCACCCTGGACTGAGTTACCTTGGTAACTCAAGTCGCACTCTTGTGTGATTGGCCCAAGTGGTGAGCCGGCCGGCTCACCACTTAGCATGTTTGATTGACAGCTAGGCTGCGTGAGTGGGGGTGTGCTGCATAAAAGCAGGGTTTTGGGGACTGGAACTTCAGAAGTCGTCACAGGACCTGAGAATCCGACGAGGGAGAAGCTGAGCCGACCTACCACGACGACACCACCGGTGGAGCCCTGCGGAACCGACTCACCACTTCTCAACGACAGAGAAGATCTCCCGGCTGGAGAGGCTTCTTCCCCTGACTGGTGGGCACAACCAGTTTACCTTCTTTTCCTCGCATCCCAGGATGTCTTGTGGTCGAATTGCCCGTGCCAAGCACCCCGGCAACCGGATAGCCACTTACCACTGGACCGCGAATAAAAGAACCGCTACTTTTACCTGAGAACTCCGCGGCTGGTTTCTTCCCTGGCAGTGCAACGGATTCCGGTCTTCCTCCCCGACGAGATCCTCTCTTCCCCCGGACGAAGCACCGACTTGCATCCGCTGCCAGGAACAACTGCCCCCGCTGGAGTATTCTCACCACTTTAAGGTACCGCGTTCGCCAGGCCTCCCTTTTTAAAGATTGCTACAAGGTAATAATAATCCCTTAACCTTCTGGACTGGGCTGGCCGCCTTGACCATCTATCTGGTCCCTTTCTTTTTGTCCAACTCTTTCTGAACCTTTTCAAGACTTTTGTGGACTTCAACTGTGTGACCTTGGACACATTTCGTTCTGATCCTCTTAAAGTGGATCCGGCCTTCTGAACTCCAACTTCACGGTTTTACTTTGCCTTCCTCTCTTGTGTTCTTGTGAAAGTGTTGGGATCTGTTTCAAATTATACTCTGCTTTTCTCTCCCTTTTTAAAACAAATTATTAGAGTGCCATCTGCGTTAAGCGCTCACCGCTGTCTGAAAATAAGTGGGGCTTTACTTAAGACTTGTCTAATATTCTTTTAAGGGAGTGTATATCTTTTAGTGACTGTGTTTTTGAACTGCTTAACATTAGTGCCCGTGTGTTTTACTAGATGTGGTTTTAAATAAATAATTATATCTCTTTTACACCAAGCTCTGGTCAGTGTTTACTTGTTCTACTGTGTTCTTCTGACCTATTGTGAATACTTTGTATACTGCCTAACTCTTCTTGAGGGAAGTCTGACTGCTCAGCCACAGCTACTAAGTGAATCTGTGTGGTACAGACTGCTACCAAGTGGGTTTACTGCCAAACACCTGTAGTCCTAAATCTTTTGCAGTGGTCCCAGAGGGAACTGCACAGGTTTCTGCCTAACAACATCTTTAGCAGCTCACCTAGATATACTTATTTTATACTACAGACATCTATGGGTACTGAAGAGGGAGTCTGAGGATTAGCCCTACATCTGCAGTTTGGGGTACCCTCCACACTGACCCAACTGCAGGATACTGTAACTAAGATATTGTGTGATGTAGATAGGCCGCTGGAGAACGTCAAAGTAAAACCGTTGGCCAATAAAAAAGCAATAATAGACCGCGACTGGGCCAGAACAGTAGACCTAATGCGTTCCTCAGTTACTGCATAATCGTACTCCATTAAGGATAAGACTAAAGGTACTTTATCGGCCTATCCCTCCGGAATACCCAATTCTAGGTGGAGAATAAAATTCCTAGGATTTAGGATGAATGTTATAATGACCGGGGAGATTAGGGGAGCAGGAGCTAAAGTGGAAAAGTCGTCCCATGGATTTACGCTTTGTAGCTTTCAACAGGTGCAAACTCAGACATTTTTATAGATTGTGGTGTGCACCAGTTCCTACGTGTAAAACATTTCTCTTGATTTGTACCTTCCGATGAGTGGTTTACATCTCAAATTTTGGGAAATAATTGCTGCGAGCATGAACTAAATGTGACATTGGAGGTACTTAGATTTTTAAATGTTCTGGCTTTTATTAAATTGTAAAGATGGAAGTATTTTTTTTAGATGAATTGAGTTAATGTTTTCTTTCCTCTTGTATTTTTACATTATTGGTAATTGTTTGGTTTCGAATCTGCATGTTATGTACTTTTGTATGTGTGAAAGTACTTTTCTTTTTAGACTAACAATAAAAAAAATGTTTAAATTGCCACCACCATCATCAACTTGGTGAAGATCCTTGGGCAGAGGCGATTCCGAAAGGCAGTACCCGAAATTGATAGTGAGAACTAGCAATGGTGCATCTCAGGTACATTCTGTGCTTCGTATGTATAGGCACATGAAAGTAAGCATTCTGAACACCAAGCATCACCATCCAGTCTGGGTGCTGAAGGGCCTGGAGGATCTGTGAAAGAGTGACTATCTTGAATTTGTCTTTCCTGAGGAACTTGTTCAAGCACCTCAGGTCCAGGATGAGTCTCAGTCCTCAGTGTTTCTCAGGAACCAGGAAATGGGTGGGAGTAGAAAACCCGGTATTGTTTGCTACAGGTACCTTCTCCATTGTACCTTTCTCCAACAGGGAAATAATCTGGTTCCCAAAGGGATTGCTCTCTCAGGGAACAATCTGGGGTCTGCAGAATTTGGAGACACCACCACTGGGCCACTGTCTGCAGGGCTCATACATCTGAAGTAAGGGGGCTGGCCATAACGGACTTCCAAATGCAATCTTAAAGTCCAATCCTGTACTTTGGGCCAAGGTGTTAAAAGGCACCATTTGATAACAATCAAATCAAAAACAACCCCAGATTTATGGAGGAGTTCCATGATTGACCCTATTTATAAGCGTGGTGATCGTTTGGTGGCTGCTAACTACCACCCATATCATTGGATGTGGATGGTAAAGTCTTTGCGGGGTTTGGTTCTTAGAGACCTGGAAGATTGGGCAAAACCCAAACATATCATCCCCAAATTTCAAACACTGTTCCAGAGAGGCCTTTCTACTGCACTCAACAATCTGGTGCTCAGCTGCTTGAGCTCAGGGAGCAATGTCAAGGGGGGAAAACCGCTGTTTGGCGCCTGGGTGGATTTATCCCAGGCCTTTGACACGCTAAACAGAGATCGTCTACGGGGCAAATTGAAGAGCTGGGGGGGTCCCAGATAATTTATTGGCTATCCTGATAGAACTTCACCATCTATGCAGATCAGGAGATTTGTTGCAGGCAATTCAAATACAGAGAGGTGTCCACCAGGGTTGCCTGGTAGCTCCTTTCTTATTTAATATTTATTTATCCGATTTGTTTCGGTGCTTTCTAACTTTGTTCTTGGCAAGCACTAAGATTGGAGACACTATAATATCCTGCTTGGCCTATGCAGACCATATTATTCTGGACTATACACAAATTGGTCTTCAACGATTAGCGGAGGCATTGAGTGAATATGCTAAATTAAATGGACTCAAAATAAACCCTGAAAAATCCACAATAATGATATTTAAGCGGCCACAGGCAAAGACAAAATCATTTAATTAGAAAATGGACAATCAAGTAATCCATTTGGTGAAGGAAATAACGTATTTAGGCTTGGTGATCAGTGCCTGTCCTACCAAATTGGCGTTAAATAATATTGTAGAAATAGAGATAGTGAAGTTAGGCTCCCACATGATTACTAACCATATGAAATATTGTAAATTTTCCATCTTTCCTATAATAAAATGCTATATTGGGAAGGTGGTCCCAACATCGCTATTTGGCCTGGCGTGTAACATTCAATGTTCTGAAATTAATTGGGAAAGAATCGAGGCCAAACTCTTGAAGAGAATCTTGAAAATTCCACATACGGTCCCCATGGCTCTGGTTCTATACGAGCTGGGCCCGATTTCCCCCTTATCCTGGACGTAATGGAGATGGGTTTCGCTCTATAGAAGGATCGTTGACCCTGAAATAGACTCCTTTATGAAGATGTATGCACCCAACTGGCGAAGGGTGATAAATTCTTAAAAACCCTTAGGCTTAGATGTCTCGATATCCTTGTCCAAGCAGATTCTGACCAAGAAACGTTGATTTCTAACCCATTAAAATCTAAGGAATACATTAAAAGACAGGATTGCACTAGAACAATTGACAGGATGAGAGCAGCCAAGCTAGCCTCGAAATTTTCAATCTACGATAAACCAAGATCAGTTGTACCCACCTATTAAAAAAAAAAAAATCAAGATCCTAAGAACAGAGCAAACTTTCTTAGATTTAAACTAAACATTTTCACTTGTTTGGAAATCGTACATATTAGAGATGGTGTTGCCTATCAAATTGATATCTGTCAGGAGTGTGAGATGAACTTAAAGCACTCAGTTAAACATCTTCTGTTGGTATGTCCGGGGACAGGGGAACTGAGGTCGGGCAGATTGCAAAGATTTGTTCATAAAGTTGAATCTTTGGATTCTGAAATATTCTGGGAATTAACTGTTTCAGGAAATGAAGTTTCTTATGTTAGCCATTGGAAAGATTCTTAATGCTTTACATTTGGTTAATTGAGCTGTGGGAATATGCTTAGGTGAATTGTGACGTGATTAATGTTTTTTTTACTTCTTTTATGAGGATTTTTCTTTCTATTTTTTTTTCTGAATCGGTAATTTGTACAATCTTAAGATTTTGAAAAATTCGTAGTTTTTTTAACCTGATATATATATTATGTAGCCTGTGTAAAAAGCCGAAATTTCATTTTTGGCTAAATCACAATAAAAACATTAAAACAATTATGAGATGCCAATCTTTCAGATGCTGGGTCAACCTGCCTCCCCACTGGGGGTCTGTGAGCAAAGTGCTCGGAGAGGTCTTGGTGCCGTGGGTGTGGCAGAGGGCAGTGAGGAGGTTGCTGCCCAAGCAATTTTTCCTCCACAGCCTTTGGGAGCACGTGTGAACCTCATTTGTCCCTGTTTCAGGGTAGCTTGACCTCTTCCCCTTTGGCCAAAAGAGTAATAACGAAAGGAATGCTCTCTCAAAGCCTGCAAAGGTGAGTGTTGTTGCAGTGATGAATGGCTGAAACCAAGGATTTTGCTACAGCCTTAGAAGTTAGTAGCTTTTCGAATCAGTCATTCACCTTTGGCCCCCAAATAGGTTGGACCTATCAAAAGGCATGTTCAGATGTCTTGATTGGACATCTGGAGCAAACCCATACTTGAGCAGCCACGCAAATCGCCTGATCACTGCACTAGAGCCCATACACCGGCCGACGCAGTCCGACGCATCTAGGCCTGACGCAAGGGACTGGAAAGTGGCCACCTTACCATCATAGATGAGATTGAACCAGTCTCATCTCTCCTTCAGGAAGGGCCTCAGTGCACTCACAGGGACAGAGACAAAACATGAAAACATGAAGAGCAGATAGATGGAAAACCGGAGGGCCAGAGCATAAAGAGCGAGAGGAAAATTACTCAGTGCCGTCATCAAATAACCAAGTCTTGAGCTGCTTTTTAAAGATGCTAATGGATCCACAGTTTTTCCTTTATGGACAAGGGCAGTGAATTCCAGGTCTTGGGGGCCCAGAAGCTAAAATTGATGCTACCAATGCTTTTTTGGAGTTGGCGAGGTTGGAGTAGCTCCTGATTATTATTGTATCGCAGAATTCTCCTAAAAGGTGCTTTCTGTATTTTGTCAGAGATATTTGGGTGCCGTACCAGATAGACATTTAGAATTAACTATTGCGCCAGCTATAACAGCCAGAATGGGCTTAGTGAGATATGGGCG
Organism: Ambystoma mexicanum; assembly: GCF_040938575.1. NCBI lineage: Eukaryota > Metazoa > Chordata > Amphibia > Caudata > Ambystomatidae > Ambystoma > Ambystoma mexicanum. The sequence goes on from NC_090923.1 coordinate 990,119,306, forward strand.
GATTTGCCATAGAAGGTTAGAGAAAAAGGTGCAGGTAGACTTTAGGTAGGAGGCATGCCTTTTGAAAGAGATGAGAATCCATAAAAACGCCTAGCGTTTTTACATGGTCAGAGACCAAGATGTTACTGTTAATTTTAAAGCTTTGATAGTTATCTAGATTTTTTAATCTCTGAGGTGTACCTATTATCATTAGCTCGGTTTTGGCCTCATTAAGAGCTAATGAATTAGAAGCCATCCAGACTTGTATAGCTGAAAAAACCTCTCTTCCTCTGTGTGCATCTTGTTCATAGTCTCCAGATAGAGTAAATACCAACTGTGTGTCATCAGCGTAGTTCGTAAACCTGACACCCATGGTTCGTAACATGTCACAGTAATTTACAGAAAATATTAAATGGAAGCAGCGACAGACATGATCCCTGTGGGACTCGACATACGAGTGGGATTATTAGGGAGGAGAAATTCCCCTTTACGACTGCTGCAGATCTGGGACCTAAAAACGATCTGAACCAGTCAGCCGCAGACTGGGAGCACCTACTAACTATGTTGAGTCTTTCGGCAAGAAGTTCATGGTTAATCAGATCAAATGCCGAAGAAAGATCCAACAAGCGAAGCAGTGCAGGATTACCTTTTTCTATGATGGAAGCAATATTATTCTGAAGGTCCAAGAGAGCCGTCTCAGTGCCATGATTGGCACAAAAGCCAGTTTGTTCCTCGGCGAGAATGTTATTACTTTCAACACATTTTTGCTATTGTACGTAAGCAATCTTATCAATTATCTTTAGTAGAAACGGGACATTGGTAATGGGTCTAAAGTTAACAGGTATTGAAGGATCCAGATAATCTTCCTTTAAAAGAGGAGTGATCCAAGCCTCTTTGATGTTATTAAGTACGTAAGATTCATTGAAGGATTGATTTACAAAGTGGGTGGGCCAGGGCATCAGCAAAGTCTTTGAAAGTTTTTGCTGGAAAGGCATCCTCCCTTGCAGGAGGAGGGTTTACGATTGTGAATAATATCAAGAACCTCCGATTCCGATACTCTTTCAAAGGAGAAAGCTTCCAAGAAGGCTTTGGCGCATTGGTCATATCTCTCTAGTATCGGGATGCGATTCGGAAGGGTGAGCAATTGCTCTTTGATAGCCTGTTCATGTTTCTCAGTTTTACTGTTGAAACTATCATGAATGCTTGGCACCAGGCATTGCTTTCTTGTGTCGGATTAATAGGCAGGGGGTTCTTCAATTCTTGCAAGATAGAAAAGATTTCTTTAGTATGGGATTTGGCATGATGAATTCTATTGTTTAGGTGATTAGCTTTGGAGTTCAGGATTATTTCTTTATAACCTTTGACAGCCTGTTTATAGCACAACATATTTTCAGTGGACGGAACTTTTCTCCAATATCTTTCAGCTGTCCGTTTGATACGTCTGGCTATTAGAATGTCCTCTGAAAACCATTTGTTCTGATTGGTAGATTTATTTAGTTTAGCTGGTTTAAGAGGGGCGAGCATATCAAATACAGTGTTATTAGCTGACCTAAATAGCCTGGAGAACTCATCAAGAGAATGAGGTTTCTGTAATGAAGGGAGACGCGGAACCACTAACTCCTTGAAAGCAGCATGTGTCAAATTTTTCTGGTTGCGCCATGTTTTCGGATGGTTATTCTTATTGGGCATATGGGTTGCAGGTGCTTGAGTCAGGCACTCAAAATTAATAAAGTGGTGATCGGACCAGATACATTCCACAATGGTAGAAATATTAATATGGAGGTTTTGTGTAATGATCCAGTCCAATCTGTTACCCCCCCCTTATGAGTGGCACGGTGGACCCGTTGATGGAAACCAATGGATTCCAGGGATAAAGTTTAATCCTGGTAGGCTTCATCGAGAGTGTTATTGTACCAGTGATTAAAATCACCAAGAATGACAAAAGATGACATATGTCCTTTGACAGGTTACCTATGAGAGCCATTAATTGTTCTTCAAAAAGTGGAGTGGTTAGATATATCAGTAGTATGCTAATAGAGGATGTGGGATTTATGTTGAGTTTTACCATGAGCACTTCACAATTGTCAAGGTTAGAACAAATGACAGCATGCAGTTTCAGGGTCTGTTTAAAAATGACAGCCACCCCCCACCGCTACCACTATCTCGCATGGATTGAAAGGTGGAATAACCCTCCGGAGTAGCGAGAAGCATGGCATGATGGGTGGATTCAAACATCCATGTCTCAGTAAGAAACCGGAGATCCAAATCCAGCTCTTGAATCTTGTCAGCGATTTCAACTGAGTGCTTGACAAGAGAGCGGGTATTGAGGAGACAGCATTTTAAAGTTGTAGACTTAATATGAGGAGTTGAGTCGGACTTCGCTTTATTGGGGTTTATGTTATGAGACTGGGGCCCTTCCTCACCCTGACCCTTAGTAACTGTCCCGGGTTAGATTGATACCCAGAGCCTCAGAAATAGTAGCCTTCTCGAGACAAGTAGCAGATATATCAAAATGGATGCATGGTATTCAGCTTGAGAAATTCCACAATGTATGTGTATGTTGCCAGAGCACAAGATGCATTAATGGCGTTTAATGCCATGCTTCGAGCAAAGAATACTCTTTGCTAGTGTGTCATACCTCTCATCGTCCCTATCTGGGGGAATAGTTGGATAAGCTGCGGCCCTTGAAGTGGAAGTAGCCGCCTGCACCACCAAACACTCTGGTGTACGGTGCCTGGAAAGAAATCAGGGTTCACAGGTGGTGGTCTATTTCTTCACCAACTCTTTGTTCACAGACGCAGTGTTATCAGATTTTTGCCCGTTTACCAGAATATGTTTTTTAGTTCTGTATGGAAGGGCAGCACAGACTCCTTCAGAGGGCCTCTATCCAGAGGTCTGCGAGGTCATATTAGGTCATGTTCGTATCAGTACACCCCGAAACAAAATCCTCAATCACCCTATTCATGACCGTTCTATAGGCCGCATTTGGGTTAGAATGGACATCTGGCATGCCAAATTCAACTTCAGTAGAGGTATCCAGATCACTGGCTTCCTTCGGACAAGTGGCTAGGTCTTCTAGGCAGGATTGATCCCATACCAATTCTTCTGGAACATTGAGAGTTACAAAACGTTCATACCCAAAGGGTATGATGCAGTCTTCCTTCTAGTCTTGCGCAAAAATGGACCAAAAGTATTTTAACAAATCAGTCTTCGAAGTTGTGTCAGAAGCAGACGTCTTAGGGCCCTTCGACTCAAACTCCTTTGAGGAGGAACTCCTAGAAGCTTTTGGCTTCAATGCTGTCTCTGTGGTTGACACGGTCAATGCTACGCAAGACAGTGCTGAGGTCTTTGTAACTCGATTGCGGGTCGAAGCATTACTTGATTCTCTGCCGGTCTTGAAAGATGTGGTGGGATCAACAGCCTTTTTCAGCTCTTTCAAGGGACCGGGAAGGGCCAACTTCAAAAATGCTGCCATCACTTTTTTGCTGACCTTTTCCCATTCAGCCGCTGAAGTGGTTTTATAGGGAAAACGTACCAAACGCTTGGCAGGCAAGGAGTTGGAAGATGAGGAACGATGCCATGTTTGCTTATACTTATTCTGTGACGATTAAGAGTGATGAAGTCGCTCCTGGAGGTTCACTAATGTTTTTTGGGCCTTTCTGGAGACTTGTCCCCAGTGGAGCGTCTACCTTCGGAAGATTTTCTCTTTGATGGTGTGGAAGACAGATGTGGAAACCGACCTAGGGAGAGCTTCGATCTCTCCTTCAAGGCCTTGCTGTTCATCAATTGGCACGAACCATACTGATGACTGTTCTTCGCCGAGGCATCAGAGACAAATTCTGTGCGGATCAGTGATCAACATCTTTGAGTCATAGTCCGCACACATTTTCGAGCGCGTTTTCGGGATCAACATCGAGAAGATTTACCAAAGAGTCGAAAGAAATTTGCTGAGGTGAGTCGAACAGTTCTGAGAGTGTGCTGTGCATGCAGATAAACAGAATTGAGGCAAAGGGCGCAGTGCGTGCTATTTATAACGTCATCGTCAAGTCCGGACGCAGGAATGGTAACCATCAAGGGACAGACTATGCTGAACAGCGCCCTCTGCTGCCGAAATGTTTCAGAGATTGCAAAGCAAGATACAAATATATCTAAGGTGATGAATGCATGGGAAAATGCAAGCCATTAAGAAAGTGTCTGTTTCGTAACAGCCCTACCTGCTCGAGCACCCCGCGTAACCAATGAGAAGTTGGTCATCAGCCTTGTTCTCCAGAAACCGTGAGACTTAAAACTTGAGGGCTTGCACCGGATGTAACCAATCGAGTCGTTCTGTCTTGGAAGGGTGAGGCAGAGGAATGAAGACGGGTGGTTGGGTCTTTTGAGAGAGATGGAAATCGGACCACTTTTGGAAGGAAGGCGGAACTCTCAACATCACTACCTTTTTTTGTTAAAACCAAGTGGGGAGGATTAACAGACACAGCTTCAAGCTCACTAGTCTAGCTCAAGTGATCGAAACCCTGAAAATCAACATGAGCAGTCTTAAAGAACATGAATGAAAGGACTCAAATGCAGTGCCCATTAAAAAACATCAACACTAAATTTAAATCCCACGCCAGAACAAGCTGACGTTGGGGAAAATTTTGGAAAGACCCCTCAGAAGTGTAATAACTGTGGGGTTTGTGAAAAAGGAGCCTGGCTCTGTGGTCCTCAATGCCAAGACACCCCTTCAATGTACCAATTTGTAGGCCAGTCTGGGCCAAAGACAGAAGAAATTCCAACACAGGAAATGGAGCAAGTAAAAAGGGTCCAGATCCCTCTCCCGGCACAAAGCTGAAAACATCTGCCACTTGCAGGCATAAATGGACTTGGTGGGTCTTCACGCAGATAGTACTTGCAGAAGGTCTTTCGCCAAATACCCACTACCTATAGATCAGCCTTTCAGTAGCCAAGCATGACGAATCAGGCTGCAGAGGTTTGAGTGCAGTACACCCCCCTCTGCCCGCCCTCTGAGTTGTAGAGGAGGTCCGTCCTCTGCGGAAGACAAAAAGGAGGGCAGATGGCCATGTCCAACAACAGGTAACATGCTCTCCGGGCCCAGTACGGAGCGAGCAAGATCATTGTGGCCCTGAACAGAGTCTTGTGAGAACCAGAGGAATGAAAGGGACCAGCAGGAACGCATAGAGCAGGTCGAAGTCCATTCCAATGTCAAGGCGTCCCCCAGAGCACCAGAATGAGGACATTACCTGGACTAGAACCAAATGCCCTATGTGTACAATGGAAGTGAAGAGGTCCACCTTGCGAGTACCCCAGAGGGAGAAAAACTCCTCCAGAACTTCCTGGCAGAGTTCCAACTCATGTGATATCGAAATATACCTTCTCAGTGTGTTCGTTAGAGTGTTCTCCTTACCAGCCAGCTGGGCCGCACTCAAACGCTGTGCTCCAGAGAAATTGCATTTTCTTCTCTGTACAGCAGCAAGGAGCCTATGCAACCTGGTTGAATTAACGCATGGCTACAGTATTGTCTGTCAGGACCAGTACTGTCTTGTCCTTCAACGAGGGGAGGAAAGCGACCAGGGCCAGATTTATCACCAGCAGATTGATTTGCTCTAGGACACTGATGGGCACCACAGTCTGCTCACAGTTCAATCTTGTAGGTGAGCGCCCCAGCCCTTCGGGGATGTGTTCTTCTGCCTCACTCGTCACTGACCAGAGGACAAAGGAGAATTTGGCCAGAGAACAAGAGGCATTGACACACCGGAGATCAAGGCTTGAGGGCCGGAAATCTATCTGCCACACTGCCAGACCCCTATGGAAAGTATTAAAGCATGAGTGAACAAGTTGGGACTTGAATGTCACTAAATCGTCTACTACTTAATTCACACAAAACAGAGGGACTGCTGTGTAAACTTAATCCTTCACGGTCTGTAGGGACATCTATCCCTACAACTCTGGGAGAACTTGTAACTTTTGGCCAGCTGTGTTTGGCACTTATCCTACCCCAGGATCATCTGTCCGGAATGTTGGGGCCTGGTTCGACTCTGATCTTTCTTTCTCAACCCACATTCATAAAGTCACTAGCAGCTGCTTTTTTCAATTAAAATCTGGAGACGGATCCTTGATTATTTTAGCTTTCCTGCCCGTATTCAGCCGACGACTGCTTTCATCAAGCCACTTTGACCATTGTAATTCTGTATATTTGGGGCTTTCATGAACAAAAAACAGACAAAATAGATCTTAACTACAGCTTATTCAGGAAGTAGCTACACACCTTCTTTTTCATCTAAATAAGTGTGCCCACAGCTCTTCAGTCCTTAACGATTTGCACTGGTTACCAGTGGCCAGTAGGATCGAATTAAATAAACTGCATGGTCCATAAGGTTTAAGTTACTTACCCGCAACTATTGTTCACCAGCATGGGTCTGACACGGATTCACATGCTCATGAATATTCCCTGTTAGGTTGGGACTCTTCGGTAAAAGAAAAACAGTTTCACTTTCACTTGGAAACTATTTCTCCACTAAACCAATCACGGTGCTCTGGGTCATACTGCCCCCATCCAATGACAGTCTTCCTAAACCCCACCTCTGGCAGCCATTGTTAGGGAGAATTCTCATTCAATGGTATATTTCCCTTACCTAGTGAGTCCCCCCAGCAGCTTTGCTGCATCTCTGGAGTTTATTTTTCCACTTGGTAAGAGTGTACCCCTTTCTTTCCACGCTTACCTGGGTTTTGCCATGTGTATTTCAGCTGTTTTTGTGATTGTGGACTCTGGAGTACCCCACTTCAGTAGCCCCCTTCTTTTGTGTGTTACACAGCACCTTCAGTGCAGTGAGACAGGGTTGTCTTTTAGACTTCCCACCGACTCCATTTCTGAGGCGGACTACTGTCCCGCAGAAAAGGGTAAAGTTGCCATTAACTTACTTAGCCATTTAACCACAGATCCAGTACACCCCATCTTACATTGAGTACTGGAAAGGGTACATTGTTAGCCCTTGTTATCTGTACCTCCTAGAGCATTGTTTCGCTCTTTTAACATTTAGACTTGGGTGGTGGCAGTGGTAGCGACCCTAACATTTCTACCGCGATTATACTATATAAACGTGGTATTGTTTTAGGCTATTATATTAGCCTCGAACTTAAACCCGCTTGACCAAATGCTTTTTCTTTTGGCTACGGTTGGGTTTATTCGCAATTTCTTTTTGTTAAAGTCCTTCTTGTGTTTTACTTTGCGCTGCAAACCAGGTTTGCCTCCTTTGTTCACTACCTTTTGGTGGGCTTCTGCCCAGAAGCCCTCCTCTAGGCGCCTGGGTGTCTAGGTGGGCTGAATGGGAGGGAGGGGTGTATTCACCCCCTGGACAGGGTATCCTAGGAAACCCAAGTCGCACTTTGCCATGATTGGCTGAGGTGATTGTCCGGGCCAGACAACCCCCTGCTGTGTGATTGACAGCCAGGCTGTGTGAATGGGGGATTTTCGCATAAAAAGCAGGTCTCTTGGTCTGGAAGTCAGTCGCCACTGGAACTACAAGGAACCGAAGAGAAGTCGACTGCTGCAACTATCCCGTCCCGGTGAAGCCCTGCAGCAGTCCTGAGCTATCTATCCTTCGACGACCAGAGAAGATCCAGTCTGGAGTCTTCTTCCCTTGATCTTGGTGGGGAAAACCAGCTCATCTTCTATAGCCAGAGGATCCTCTTCGTGGTCGAAATCGCTGCACACTGCTGTAGTGGTCCGGATAGCCATCTGAAGCGCCTCTCCTGTTTTTAAGGAACACACTTTTTATTCAACGTCGCTGCTGCCGGCTTCAGACCTGTGTGGTGCAGACCACTCCAGACGTCCTTCGCATAGGGTCTGCAGGAAAATACCAGGAACAAGTGCCATGGCACCAGCTCTTCCTTGAATAAGGTTCTGTGTTCCGCTTGATGAATTTGGGTGAATCCCTTTTTCTTCGTCTCCAAGGCTTGCCCTTGTCTTCCCTCCTTATAACTTTAGCTTCCTCTGTTGACAATATCCAAGTACTCCTGGCTCCACCGAATCGTGAACTATCTGACTGTGTGATCCTCGACAACAGGAACCTGGTTCCACTTGACACTGGCTCTGGCCTATTGACTTTGGAATTTCGGTCTAAGAGTGTTCTCCGATTCGGTCTGCCTTGACAAAAGTATTGCATATGATTTTTGCCCCCAACTCCCTCTGGATATCTCAGGTGCTAAGTGTGTTTTTGCCCCGGTAACAGTTCTTGCCGCGGTTACGCGTTTCTTTAGTAAGACCGAACTGTCATTGCTGTCAAAAAGTGATCGCAAGTGTATTCCCAGTAACGTCTTTTGTTCCATAACACCGGTCTGCTAAAAAGCAGGGTACTTACCTTGAAGTATACCGTACAAAGTATTGTTTAGTTGTAGTATATTTATCGTGTGGTTTTTGAATTAATAGAAGTGTCGTGTTTATAACAAATGCTTTAAAAAATAAATGTACTTCTATTTTTGACCTGAAACCTTGAGTCAGTGTTTGCTTGAGTCACAGTAATTGTGGTCCCTTTGTGTAATCTCTACTACTGCTCATATACTCTTGAGATAAGCCTGGCTGCTCCGCAACTGCTACTACTTTAACATAGTAGTACAGGCTTGTACCAAAGGTAAAACTTGTATTGCCACCTGTAGTCTTAATTGTGTGTAGTGGTCCCTAAGGGCACTGCACAGGATTCTGCCTAACAGCCATCTTCAGATTTGGTAAGCACGTAAAGTTGCAGTATGACCAAGAAAAGGTACAGAGAGGTCGGAGGGAGGGTTCGCATGTGAATCCATGCCAGACCCATGCTGGAGAACAACAGTTACAGGTAAGTAATGAACCGCCTCCAGCATGTGGTCTGGCATGGATTCACATGCTCATGAATAATGATTACATAGCAGTACAATATTACTGGCATGAAATATCTGAAAGGTCTTTTGAGAAATTCCTTGCTGAGTCGGTGGGACCAAAGTGAAGATCTTCCTGGTGAACTGGTGTAGTGGGAGATAGCCACCAGATGTACCTTGGAGGATTGTGCCAGTCCGGCCTTGGCCAAGCATAGCAAGTACGACAGGATCTGTGGGGCAGTGACCCACGAAGGGGTAATGTTGCGTGACCATCACCACATAGCAAAACGCTTCCACTTGTGACCAAAGCACTTCAAGGTAGACGACACCCTGGCTTTGGCGAGGACCTCCCTGCAGTCGGCTGGCAACTCATGCCCTCAAAACTCCAGGGCTGCAGGAGCCAAGCTCTCAGGTTCAGCGATCCTGGGTTGTGATGCATGATTGCGCCTCCTCCTCTGGTGAGAAGATCCAGAACCACTGGCAGCTTGACCGGAGGTCCGGGTATCTAATCTGTCTCACCCACCCCGGGGCAATGAGCATCATCCTGCATTGACACGGTCCGAGTGTGTTGATGACTTATAGGGGAGGGAACAGAGGAAAAGCGCACAGAAACAGCCCTTCACACGGGAAGGGGAATGCGTCCACCAGGCTCCTCAGTTGGTGGAATCTGCTGACAAACCTCTGGCATTGGCCGTTTGCTGTCATCGCAAATAAATCAACGTGGGGCCTGCCTCACTTGATGAAGAGGCGGTCCACCTGATCCTGCTGAGGGAGTCTGTGATGGTGTTCTCGACTCCTGCTAGGTGAAGAGAACATCCCCTGTCCGACGGCCCAGCGCCACAAGTCCTCCGCTTCCTTGGACAGCGCTGGGGATCAAGTGCCCCCTTGCTTCTTGATGTAGAACATGCTGGTATTGTCCGTGAAGATCCTTACCACCTTGCCCTTCAGAGATGGAAGGAACGACTTGAGGGCCCAGAACACTTCCCGTAGCTCCATGATGTTGATATGGAGATCCATCTCCTCTGGCAGCCAAAGGCCTCTGGTGTGCACTCCCCAGGCCTCCAGGAAAGCATCTGTGGCGACCGTCTCCTGGTACGGGGGGTGTGGGAATCTCGAGCCTTGGGCGATGTTGGAGCAGACGCCCCACAACCCTACCACCCGACGGAACTCGTCACAGAGAGATCTTGACAGTGAAGCTTCTGGACACCTGTATCCAGCAAGCGTCCAGGAACTCCTGAAGGGGTCGCATTTGCAACCTGCAGAGCCGAATGAGGTAGATGCAGGACGACATGCCCAGTAACAAATTGATTGCCCGCACCGTGGCGGTCTTATTCTTAGACAACCGCTGCACCTTTCCTTGAATGGCTGCTACCCTCTCCTCAGAGGCGGACGCCAGGTAAGACACTATTGAGTCTGGCGCCTAAGAGCAGCGCGTTCTGCTGTGGCGTTAAGCAGGACTCTGGAAAGTTGGAGAATCCCAGGTCCATCAGAAGTTGGACGGTCGTCTGTGTGTTCGCCGACCAGCACCCGCAAGGGGGCGCGAATCAGCTAGTCCTCTAGGTATGGGTATACGTATATATGCCCTGTAAACGTAGATGGGCTGCCACTGGTGACAGGCATTTTGTAATTACTCTGGGGGCAGATTTCAAGCCAAAAGGTAGAGCCTTGAACTGGTAGTGCTGTCCCTGCACTACGAAACGTAGAAGTCTCAGATGTTTCTTGGGAATGGGGACGTGGAAGCAGGCGTTCCAGGTCCAACAACGTCAAGAAGTCTCCTTTTTCCAGCTGGCCGAGCACATGCTGCAACGTGAGCATCCTGAAAATCTGGGACTTTAGGTATTTGTTCAGACATCTTATGTCTAGGATGGGGCCTCCAGCCCCCCCGTCTTCTTTCAGACCAGAAAGTATCTGGAATAGACTCTGGAGCCATTGGGGAACTAGCTCTATTGCCCCTTTTCTCAGCAGGGCCCGTACCTCCTGCAGGAGCTAAGTGAGGTGCTGCTCCTGACGGCTAACCAGAGGGATCCACGGACACCTGCGTTGAAACTCCAGGGTGTGTCCTTGGGATAGGGAGCATCCAGCACTCACCTGTCGGTGGTGATCTTTTGACACTCGCTGACAAATTTCGTCAGCCGGCCTCCCACCGGAGTGCACGAGGCGTCCCCCCCTCCTCCTGGACCCCACCCTCCCCGGGTCGGTTCAAGCTTGCTTAGGCACCAGCATCCTTGCCCTGCGGGCGATGCGGTCTTCCGCTACCGTAGGCCTGGGAATGGCCTCTGTAGGTTTCCTGAGTTCTGGATCCTGAAGGCTGTCGGTAGAAAGTGGAGAAACCTTTGGAAGACCTGCTCGACTTGCCCCTGGAGGAGCGAAAAGAAGAGCGATGCTGCTGGAGAGTGCCCAGGTATCAGGCCGTCTCCCTATCTGCTTTGATGGCTTGGAGGGACTCATCAACGACCTTCTCAAATAAATGCTCTGTCAAAGGGCATGTCCAGCACATTCGCTTGGACCTCCTGATGGAAATTCGTGCCCTTCATCCAGCCTTGGCGACAAAGGCAGACACCGTTCACCATTTGCCTGAAACCTGTGTCAGCGACGTCCAATGCCACTGTGAAGGTGTGATCAGACGCTACCTCCCCTTCTTGGAAGAGAGCGATTGCCTCCATAGTGTTATCGTCTGAGAAGAACTCCACAATAGGCCCCAGCTTGTACCACAACTCTGTTGTACCTGGCTAGTATTGTCAATGCGTTGGCCGCCTTGATAGTGGACACGAGGTGTAAATCATCCTCCTTCTCATGGCGTCCATCCTCTTCGCCTCGCTGTCCGGAGGGACCGAAGAAGAGGACAGGTTGGCCGACTGCTTTCTCGTGGCTGTCGATACCACCGAATTGGGCGATGACTGCGACCTCAGCCACTTTGTTGCCCATTCCAGAACCCGATACTACTTCTGTGCAATGGTTCTTTATGAGGGCCAGGCCCTCTTCCCAAACGTCGTTCAGAAGGGGTACCCGCCATGATAGTCGGCCTCGCATTTCTGGTAGAAGATGCCCTCCTTGGTTTCCTCAGGAACTAGCTGGAATAGCTCAGAGGCTCTGGAGATCTTGAAGTGGAACAAACCCACCTCATCTGGAGGGGACACCCTGTGTGGAGCTTACAAATGCAGGGATTCAACATCCACTGTGACGATACCTCGTCATCCGTCGCCGTATCTGTCCCTGTACCAAAGTTTGGGTCTGCTGGGGGAGAATGAGCTGGACGTGGTGGCAGAGGTTGAAATGGGGGCATCGGATGACGCTTACTCTTTCCTGGAGGCTTATCGGGGAGCTGGGGGACTACCGGCAGCGGGCCCAAAGGCATCCTCATCAGGCTTCACAGAATATCCAAGGAAATGTCCCTCGGCTGAGATGGCAGGACAGGAAAACTATGTCCTGTGCCGTCACTGTCCTCTTCAAATCCTCGTGGATCGTGTGCAAGGACTCCGGGTCTTCGGCATCTGTGGACGAGACCTCCCTGGCTTGGGCCACGGCCTGGGAAGACTGTTTCGTGGCCTCCTCGCCCCCTCCCTTACCTCTCCTCCTGAGCATATTGAACGTGCCAGCAGACTTTGCCAAAGTCACTGCAGCAGTCTCGTGCCTTGGGGGTAGGACACCTTTCCAAGCTGCAGTGGCTACCTTCGCAGAGTCGGCTACCTTCGCAGAGTCAGCGCCCTTAGCTGTCGTGGCAGTTGTCCAGTCCGTCGCCGACAAGGTCTTAGCCTGTGCCGATTGTGCCTGCCTGGGCTGTTCGGCCTTCTCCGTCCACGGCTTATCGGATTCTGGGGTAGATGACTTCCTCTTCGAGGAGCTTGATTGCCGGCTGGCAATGGAGGCGGAAGGTGATGTCGATCGCACCCTATCCACCTTGGGACTTGCTTCCGTGGTGAAACCAGTGGACTCAGACTTACGGCTCTTGGCCTTATCTTGGGCCCATACGGATGAAGCGCCCTCAAAGGACTTAGAATAACGCTCCTCGGACAGGCCGGTCCTGGGTGAAGCATGACACTGCTTGGAGCACGGGTCAGAGGCCTTGCAGTTAAGCCACACCGTTGGTCTACTGTGCCTGTCCCTCGTCTTCTTGGAGAACCTACGGCATATTTTGCACTCCACCTCCTTGTGGTACGGATGCAGGCAGTAGAGGCATTGCAGGTGCTTGTCCTCCACAAACGGATTTGGTAGCCCGCATTTGGTGCAGGACCTGAAGAGGGACCTTCCCTCCTCATCCTCCTCTGTCATGGTCGGAGGGCGTGAAGTAGGCCCGATGTTCTTCTAGACCATGATGATTTTCGCCCTTGAGGGGCGCTGAAATTCACTGACAAAGGGTCCCCGCTGTCTGCAAATGGAGAAAAATAGAACAAAAATAGAACTTTTCCCATCGAAAACCACAAAAAAACGTACAAATAGCTCAGAGAGCAAACTCGAGGACTCCCAACACTGAAGCGTGCTGTAAAAATCTGAAGATGGCTGCTAGAGGTGGGGCTTAGGGAGAGGACTGTCATTGACTGGGGGCAGTATGACCCAGAGGACGATTGGTTCAGAGGAGGAATACAGTTTAAGTGAAAGCGTTTTTTCTTTTACTGAGGATTCCCAGCCAGGTGACAGGGAATATTCATGAGCATGTGAATCCATGCCAGACCTGCTGGAGAAAACCCTCCATCACAATAGACAATCTTTTTTTTTACGATTGCATAATGCACAACATTCCAGGCAGACAGCTCAGATCATCTATATCGACCATCAAATGTCAGCAATGGGGCGGCACATCTTTTGGCTTTCTTGCACTCAAATTATGGAACAATCTTCCTTCGGGCGATTTCGAGTCACATTGATTTTCGTCACAGGCTGAAGACACTTTTGTTCCCATTCTAGGGCCCTATTGCTTTAGAAATCTACCATACCACTGTGAGGACTGATGTAAGTTAGGCCCACAGCTCCAACACAGGCCCCTCCGCTGCCCGATTGAAAGGCAGCAAGCTCTCTTTGGGACCCTGGTCCAAAATGTCAGGTCATACTGCACCAGAGGTCACCAAGGAATTAAAGGCATATGTGGGTCCAATACAGACATTTTGCACCCGCAATCCATGCAGGGTTTGAACGCTGAAAACCTATTGGGATTAGTCATTGTGAGAAGCGAAGCAAGAATTTGTGGAAAAAAAGGACTGAGGTCACAGGGAGCTGCGCCTCTATACATACTGGGCCAATGTCCGCCACGGGATGCACCAAGGTGTCGGGCAGTGCTGACATTAAGCAGTGTTGCTCTCCTGGTGGCGGAAAATGTTTCCAAAGAGCAACTGGCGCTGGGAGATGCATTTCAAAGATGAAAAATCCGTGGGAGGAAGGAGTCCATTAGGCAAATTGCTCTACAGCATTCAGAACCATAGTTGCATGGCCTCCCTGCACAGGGGCAGGGACCCCTCACCTCCTTGCTTGTTGAGGCAGTGCATGGTCACGGTGTTGGCAGTCAAGACTAGGACATGTTTCCCTTGGAGGAATGTGCAAATGCTGTCAGCGCAGTCCGACACCCCCGCAACTCCAGCAAGTTGATGTGGCAACCTTTCTAGTTCTGGGACCAGTGGTCGCGGACCTGGAGGGACCCGCAATGAGCCCCACAGCCCTTCAGGGAGGCGTCAGTGACCACCTGAGCCTCTGGCCATGGTGCACAGGACAGATCTCCCACCAACATGCTGGTCCTAACGCACTCCAAGCCAGGTCATCGACAACTGACATCGACACTTGAAGCACATCCAACATCTCACCTGAGTACTCAGACCATTGGCTCCTTGGAAGCCACTACAGGTATCTGATCCGCACCCTTGGTTGTGGAACTAGGAAGATGCAGGATGACATGAGGCCCAATAGACTCAAGAAAACACACTGGGAGACTAGCGGAATTCTGCAAAAGACTGAACATTCATGCCACGTTGGCGACTATCCTTGGGAGAAAAAGTCGTCCCATCTCGAGTATACAGGATCACTCCGATGAATTGCAGCCTCTGTGCCGGTAAAATCGGGGAGAGGCCCAAGTTGTGTAGCAGGGAGCAAGTGTCACCGAGGTGCCTCGAAAACTGCTCTGTAGACTGAACCCGGATTAACCAGTCTTCCAAGATTGGGATTATGAAGACGCCTCCTGAGATGGACCGCCACAACTGCCAGCAACTTGGTAAACACCCTTGGTGTGGAGGTCCGGCCAAAGGGGAGCACCTTGAACTGATAATGGGGGTCCCAATGACGAACCTCAGGAACTGTCTGTGCTTCTTGTGATAGGCATGTCAAAATAAGTGCCCTGAGGGTTCCAGCAACACCAGCCAATCCTGGTACGGAAGAGCCTGGAGAATCTTCCTCAAAGCCACCATCCTGAATTTTTCATGCCCAGAGTTCCATGATTGGAAGGAGTTCTCCCCCTTTCTTGGGAACTAAGAATTATCAGGAGTACCAACCTGTAATAGTTTATTGAGAGGCCACCCTCAACATAGAGTTCCTTCCCTCCAAGAGTCACACAAACAGTTAATGCCCCATCTCAGCCTCCTATAATGCCCCTTGTATTCAGCCCGCAGAGCTACCAATGAGCCAAGAACCAGGCCAGTGTACAGGAAATATATTTGTATTTAAATTAGAAGTAATAGAAATGACACTCAACTACACACATCACTTTCTTTGTGGCTGATAATTAACTTATTGTTCCACAATTAACTCACAAATTAATTGGGAAAAACACAAATCAGAGTACTTTATCTCGATTTCAATCCAAGAAATAATTAACACTGGTCAGTGAACACAATCAATTACAAATGTAGTGCTGTGCAATTTCAATTTTCCTGCATGCTTAAATGGCTAGCAGTAAATACACCATGGGTGATTTAGCAGTGGGTTTTTCATACCCCAGCCCCAACTTTTGGTCTGTGATGGGGTAGTTAGACAGAAAATTGGGATGGTTTGAGAATTGTGGATTTCAGACCGCCACCCTCCACTTAAAGTGGTGTGTTGGGGAAGCTGGCAGTTTAGGGACAAAGACACCCCTCTTCATAAAGAAGTCAACAGGACAAAAAGGATCATCCAATTACATTCCAGTCCATAGTTTTCAGCACACATCGGGAATGAGCTTTGTTAATTTCAAATTTTAACTAAAGTCACCCTGTGGTGTTCTGCCAAGGGGAATAACATGCTTATTCTTAGTTAATTAGGCTAAGGATCTACACAGTTTTGCCCCCAATCTCCCCCCCACCCACTATAAAGGGAAAGGATTTAAGACAAGCAGCGAGCAGTTGCCCCCACCTTTTGGTCTCCCAGGGCTCAGTTCTACTTACACAGAGCCTCTGTTTAAAGTTCAGAAAAGCCAGCTGCATTTCAGGATCCTCTTGGAGCATAGGGCAGGGGTCTGGTCACTCCACTCTCAAGGATGGTTAGAATCGAGTCATCTTGAAGGCCTCCCCAGCAAGAGACAGCAGAAATAGACAACTCCACCCATAGGCAATTACAGCGAAATCTCCTTTCAGTGTTTCCCGGCAGCTGTCAGTTGGTACATTTCAGCAGCTCTGTCCCTTCCTCATAGTGCATTCACTATGACACCATCAAGTTTACAACATTGGGCCGTTCCCTGCAAGATTTCTAGCTAAGAGGATTGGCCAGTTACCCTTTCTGTCTCCTCCCATATCCAGGCTCTCTCTAGGGATTGGTTTAGCAATCTGGAACAGACATATGGCAACTTCCCCTTGGAATCTCCTTTTGTTCTCATGTTCCTTTTTAGCAAACACCTAGATGTGTCAAAAGCATTGCAATTTACTAGTAACTGCCATAAGATGGGAGTAGTTTCTTACCTCTAACTCCATTTCTCCAGCGTTGGTATCTTTTATGGATTCACATGCTGTGAATATTTCCCGTCGTCAGGCTGGGAAACTTTGGTAAATTTAATATAGTGGTTTTTCCCATGGAAAAACTTGACACCTTGAGTGTCCCACCAACATCTTTATGGGTGCTTTCGGCTGCACCAATGGGACGTCCGGGATATAGCCCCGCCCCCACAGCTTCCCTTCAGATTTGAACCTCTCCCAACAAGGAGGATAACTTAAGAGCATGTTTGCCTGAAGGGGGAGACTGCAGGGTGCCTGTGAATCCATGAAAGATACAAACGCTGAAGAGATGGGAGTTCCAGGTAAGAAACTACTCCCTTCTCAAGCATTTGAGATTTCATGGATGCACATGCTGTGAATAGACTAGGAAGCAGTAAGAGGCCCTGGAGGTGCATAACAGGCAAACATGACCTATACTACAGGTAATATAACCAACAACAGAAAACATCACTTTCAGTTATTTGAAAACAAACAAAAAACGGAACCTGCAGGGCTTACTTTACTGGAACAGACGTTGAAGCACAGCACACCCCACTTGCATGTCCTCAGCATGTTGTTTATTCAGACAGTAGTATCTGGTAAACGTGTGCGGTACTGCCCACGTCGCTGCCTAGCAAATGTCACCGAGCGGTATGCCCGTCCAAAGAGCCGCTGAAGAGGCTGTGGATCTTGTAGAGTGAGCCCTGGGAGTCTACTGTAAAGGTTTGTTGTTCCTTTTTCATGGCAGAATGATATCGTAGACACCCATCGTGAGATGCCTTGCTTCGAAATCGGCTTCCCCTTGTTGGAGGGGCAGAAAGCCACAAAGAGTTGCCTAGATGCCCTCAACGACTTAGTCCGGTCCAGACAGAACTTCAAAGCTCTCCTGACATCCAATGAATGCAAAGCTTTCCCCGCTGAAGTGGAAGCCTTAGGAAAAAAACATAGGTAAGGCTATCGTAGTGTTCTTGTGAAAATCCGACGGAATTTTAGGAATAAAGTGGGGATTTGTAGAGAGAACCTTGTCCTTCATGAAACATAGGTATGGAGGGTCCTGCAGTTCCAAAACCCACCTGGAAGATGTAATAGCCACCAGAAAAATGACCTTCCACGTGAGACGTTTTAGTTGACATGGGCTCAAAAGGGGGTTTCATGAGGGCCGCGGGGATACCAAGTTGAGAATCCAGACCAGAGAAAAAACTTAATCGGGGGAAAAGTCCTGAAAAGGCCCTTGAGGAAATGTTTAATCAACTGAACAGGGGTGTAGAGTTGCGCTGCCGCGTGAATCATGAGATGGCCGCCAAGTGGACCTTGACAAACGACAATGCCAGACCCTCCTTCGCCAAGAGCAGAAGGTAAGGAAGGAGTTGTGGAGACGAAACCCGCAATGGCTGCAAGTCAGGCTGCTGCGAACACCAGACACAGAATCTTTTCCACTTACGGGCGTATGACGCGTTAGTAGAAGGCGCCCTCGCTGCAGCCAAGATGCAGTGACAATCCTGAGGAATTGTTAGGGATAATCCTCAGAAATGTGTTAATTCCCTGCTACCTTAGAGACCCCAGCTTTTTTTGATGGACTTTAGGACTTTTTATCTCTCATGTAATTTCAATGTGATTTATTCTCTGTTTTTCTTTTGACTTTGAAGTCTGACAAATTCCATAGGCATCATCTTTACATTGTGTCACCCAGCACCTTCAGTGCAGTGGCACAGGGTTTAAATACCTTCTCTTGGTGAAACTACTGTTTCCAAGAGCAGTAAAGTGAAATTGACTTTACTTACATTTTGTAACTTTCTAAACCCAGCACACACTATTTTACCATAGGGTGCTGGAGGGGTTACTTAGTATCCCCTTTGTCTAGTTTCTCATGTATCATTTGTATGTTACCCTTTCTGCAATTAATGGCTGGTGGCAGTGGTTTACTTTTTTACTACCATTATGTGTTTTTACCGCGGGCTGCGTTTACTGCAGCTGCAGTAAAGCACCCATGGGTGACCATTTGGTCAAAATGGCCCCGGTCGTCTTTTTTCACCATTTCTTGTTGGAAAGGTCCTTCTCGAGATTTACTCTGCGCGCCAAACCAGGTTTGGCCTCTTTGTTCACGAGTGAAGCCCGCTTCTGGCTCCAGTATGTCTGGCAGGGCAGGAAGTGAGAGGTGCCCGAAACTCCCTGTGCTTAATCCCCTTGGTTACAGGAATGCACCCAAAGGTGAGTGGCCGGCTGGCTATCTGGCAAGGACAGCAACCGTGCTGTGCGATTGACAGCTAGGCTGGAATGAATGGGAGAAACCTGCATAAAAGGCAAGGCTTTTTGGCTTGGAAGGCAGAGTCGACCACTGGACGAAGGAATCCGAAGAATAACTTGGAAGAGACACCTGCTGCAACTCCTGGACCGTTGGTGTGCCCGGTGAAGCCCTGCTGCTGTGCTGAAGCTCCCAATACGCCTCGACTAGAGAAGCCCTGCAAGGACGACTTCTCCCTTTGAGTTGGTGCGATCAATCAACTCCAAAGTAAGCCTGCCTGGGCATCCTCTCGAAGCTGGTTGTATTTCCACTGCTGCTGGAACTGAAGTGCCAGGGAGAGGAACAGCAGACTGTGCGTTGCTTTTAAATTAGACCGGAGTGCTAGGAAGATCCTCCGGACAGAAGCGAGGAGCTGAAACACCAAAGGACCGCTGAATTGAAGTTTGCCCATTGCTTCCGCTGACCTTCCCATTGCAGAGCAGGAGTCCCCAAACATCCTCCCAGGAACAACAGGATCTGCAGAGCTGTACAGGAACAGAAGCCAGCAGGAACCATTTCTTCTAACCTGAGGTACTGTAAAGTCTAAGAGAATTTACCTCTTGTTGTGTATCCTTACTTGCTCTCAGTTGAGACCTGTCTTGGTTACCTTGGAGAGTTGCTAAAGCTTTGCCCCTCACAAGCCTCCCAGCTTGAGGCCCTTCAAGTGTTCTATTTTCTACAAACATTTCTAAAAACATTGTGCAAGACTTTTTACCTACCTGCAAAGAAGATCTTCAGCGCCCCTTGACATTGTACAATTAACACTGGCTGTCCTGGCTCCCTGAGTGACTCTTCTTACCTCTGAATCTGTGCTTTATCTTTTCCCCAGGAAAGGGTTACTTTACTGAACATTGGAAGGTTTTAAAAGTACTTACCTGTTTATGAATGATGTGTTAACCTTTGTTTTATTCCTCTATTCTATCTTTTACACTAAGTATTGCTCTAAATGTACCAGTGATAAATCAATGTCCACAGTGTCCTAGCTATTTAAGTCACCCGAGGGTGTAGGAAATGTGTGTGCCATCCCCAATGAGTATCATCTGATTTAGAGAAACAGAGTGTTTTGAAGTGTATTTTAATTGTTACATATATTGCTCCCTTCTGAAGAAGGCTTATACAACTGACTGAAATAAATTAAGAATTGTTTTATCAAGAAACCTTGAGTGTAAGTGTTTATTTGGATAACTGTACTGTGAAACTGTCACAACATTACTGCTCACATTGACCCCTCTTGGGATAAGCCTTGCTGCTCAGCCACACTACCAACCTGTGTAGTTCAGATTTATACCAAAGGTTGGGTCCCTTTTGCCAGGAGGTCAAGGTTATTGTAGTGCACCCAAAGGGTACTGCATACAATCTTGCCTAACAGGAATCCTTAGGTTTCTGAAATCGGAGTGGTCAGGAGCCATGCAGCAAGGTTGAGGGAGCTGGGGTTGGGATGCCACACCCCCCACTTGTTCTGTGAAAGAAAATCCCACTCTGCCCCCAGGTGAAGAGGGTCGGCCACCGCTAGGTGAAGAAGGTCCGAGAACCAGGTCTACCTGGGTCAGAACAGGGCCACCAGGACTACCTGCATGGAACCTTGCGATTCATCGGAATTGCTTTCCTGATCAAGGGAAACACAGGAAACGCGTAGTCGAACAGGCCCGTCCACGGAAACGAGAACGCGCCCCCCCCCCCACCCCACCTGGAGTCTGGATGAGACAGTGCTGCTTTTTCTCTGGGCTGGCGAATAAGACAAGAGGGGGTGTCCCCCATTTCCCAAATATCCTCGCCACCTGGTCATCCTTCAGCCGCCATTCGTGTATCTGAGCGGACTCCCTGCTGAGAGCATCTGCTGGAATGTTCTGAATCCCTGGTAAGTAGAAAGCCAGGATCTGAACCTTGTGTGCTATGGCCCAGTGCCAGAAGGCCTGAGCCTCCTGGGACAGGGGCTTTGAACGTGTGCCCCCCTGTTTGCGCAGATAGAACATAGTTGTGGTGTTGTCAGTGAGAATCCGTACCACAGAGTCCTGAATGAGGGGAAGAAAAGATTTGAGTGCCCAGTGAACTGCCCTCAATTCCAGAATGTTGATATGCAAAGAAACCTCAGTGAGGGACCACAGACCTTTGACCTGGAACTGGTCTAGGAGAGCCCCCCCCCCATCCGACCTGGGAGGCATCGGTCACAACCGTGTCCCGAAAATCTGGTTCCACCAGGGGCATGCACCTTATGATGTTGCCGGAGTCAGTCCACCACTGCAGAGCGTCTGCCAGGGACCGGGAGATGAGCACCCTGTCGGACCACGAGCCCTAGATCGGAGACCACCTGGAAGCGAGAAACTCCTGTACAGGTCGCATTAAAAGAAGACAATTTGCGATGAGTGGGATGCAGGACGCCATGGTGCCGAGAAGAGACATGTACAAGCAGACTGTCACGGAAGTTCTCGGTAAAAACGAACAACTTCTCTATCCTTTCCTTTGACGGGTTAACTTGATTGAGCGTCGTTTCAAAATGAGCCCCCAGAAGAGGGTGTCTAACAGGATTTGCCGAAGTTTACTGCAAAGCCCAGATGCTGTAAAAGGAGCATAGCTGCACTGAGAGATTCTGACGTCCGGTGATGAGTTGCCCCCCTGACCAACCAGTCATCCAGGTACGAATACACATGGTGTCCGTTTCTGCAGAGGTAAGCCACCACCCGAGTCAGGCACTTGGTGAAAGTCCAGGGAGCTGACTTTATGCCAAAGGGAACAATCCGAAACTGGTAATGCTCGTCGACGACCATGAACTGTGGAAATATATGATGCCTGGGGTGCATTTGTATGTGAAAGTATGCATCCTCGAGATCCAACGATGGCAGAAATCCCCCCCCCCAGCTGAACAGTCCTTATGAAGTCTTGCCACGTTAAATTTTTTTTGTTTTTCATTTTTGTTGAGTGGCCGCAGGTCTAGAATGGGGTGCCATTTTCCATTCGGCTTTTTGATGACAAGGAACCGGGAGTAGGCTCCTCTTCCCGAAGCCAGAACCCTCTCGATTGCCCTCTTTTGCAGTATCAGACGCACCTCTTGACTCAAGACCTGTAGGTGTGGCTGAGCTCTTTTTACCAGAAGAAGAGGGAATTGCGGACACCTGAACTCCGAGTGTCTGTATTGGACTGCTTCTAGAACCCATCTGTCGGTCATGATCAAACGCCACTCGTCGAGGTGGTGCGCCACCCTCCCCTTCCTAGTCGAATGCCCTTGTGGCAGTCATTGATGAGGCTTGGACTGACGACCTCAGAGGAGGAGGAACCCCTCTTTCGCTGTCCTGGATACTCCTTGCTCCACTGTGCAGACTGGAAGGACCGTCAGAAACTCTGGGAGAAATAGGTAGATCTACCATACCTCCCCTTGTCGTGAGAACCTGCAAAACCTGCGTTCCCTGAGACCCCATTAAAGGAGCGAAAATAACATCTGCCCTGCAGGGTTGTCAAGGACCTCGCAGTATATGAGTCGTCTTCATGTTCTTCAACGTGTCATCAATGTTCTATCTGAAAAGATGTTTCCGAGGCATGTCCACCACCTTGTGCTAAACCTCTGGCCGGAAATCAGTACAGCGCAGCCAGGCCTGATGCCAGAGAACCACCCCATTATTAATCTCCTTAAACCCAGTCTCTGCCAGGTCAACTGCAATTTTAGTACTATGATTCAACGCTTCCTCCCCGTCACAAACCAAAAGCATTGCCCTCTTCCGCTGCTGCTCTGACAGGTGCCCAAAAGAGGAGCCAATCTGTGCCACATCTAATGGTCGTACCGCACCATGATAGCCAACGAGTTGGCAGCTTTGAAAGTCGTAGCACCCACCGGGAGGACCTTTCTTCCGAAAGCGTCCAGTTTACAGCTGACTTTTCGAGGTGAGTCGCACACTTGTGCTGGTTACGAGCCCTTCTACCTGCTGCAGTCGAAACAACCGACTCCGGAACAGGCAGTGACACCAGGCACTTTGGAGTTGATTCCCGCGCCTTGAACAACTTCTCCAAGCGACCCTTGACGGCAGGCTCTATAAACGGGTGCCGCATTGTCTGAAGCCCCTCCTGCCACACGTGGTCCAATATGGGGGAATCGAGAAGACTGCCTTTCTCCTCTTCGCAGTATGGTCAAACAAAAAGCAGTCTTTCTTTTCCTCCTCTGGGATGAGGCCAAACTTGTGACAGACCTTCGTCATCATGGCATGAAAAGCTCCAATATCATCTGGCGGAGCTGGCTGGGCCGGGCTTCTCGGAGCATCCAGATCCGGATCCAAGGTATCCACTCATCTGGGCGAAGATGAGACCGTCGAGAGAGTGTCCTGTGAAACGATGTCCCGCTCAGACTCCACTAGTCCCCCCCCCCCCCCTCCTGATCCCTTCGAGGAGGACTGAACTCCCTGGGAGACGGTGGAGGAGGCTGAACCGGGGAAGACCTTCTGGGATGAGGCCCTCTACTGCGAGGGGCTTCTGATGAGGAATCGTAGGTAAGTCCTGCATCACCGGAAACGGCTAGGAGCCTGGCATCAAACTGCAACATTGTAAGCACCTGCAACGAAAGTCATGAGTGCGGATTGACAAGAGGATATTGAGGCCGGACAGCCTCCAGAACCCCGGACGTGGACTGAAGAGAAGGTTGCAGGCCCAAAACCGAAGGATCCAGAAACGGCTGCACTTCCTCCTCCGAATCTGAGTCAAAGTCCGAGGCCGGCTCATGTTGAAGAATATCCATCGGGAGTATGGATGTAATTCCTGCCCCTGACTGCTACGTTGTATCCCTGGGAGACGACAGATCCGCAATTGCCACCATCTTAGCCGTGGACTTCTGCATTGCCACCGTCGCTAAAGCAGTTGTTGACGGGGTGGCCGCCGACGGGGTCGTAGATTTTAAAGCTGTAGTCGACAAAAGGTCCCTCATCGAGGAGGCTGTCGGTGGAACAGATGATAACACACTGGCCGTTGGTGCAGTCTTTGGCACCGAAACATCCTTAGTCAGAGAAGAGGGCCACTTGGATGAGGACTTGGCCCAGTGCTTAGATTACTCATGGCCCGAAGAGGAGTGATATGTAATACAATAAAGAGCAAGATGATACGTGTTGTTTACTTGCCTCCAACCCCCTCACACAGGAACTCTCTAAGGTTTTCCAGCATCACTAGTCCTGAAAAAATGGACCGTCTGCTATAACTGATTTACACAAATGTATAACAAGTTTATTATTCAAATAATTCAAACTGAATTTAAACAAAAAACACTACCCTCACCTAACACAGTGTACTAAACATTAAAAAACAAATATAAAACAAATATAAAACATCAGATAACTTATTTATACGACACAGAAGATATCACATAACACACAAAAAAAATCTCAATGTGTCACTAAAACAACAAGCATCCCAACATGTTTCTGTTCTTAACTGCCCAGTTCAGGCGAACATTCTTCAGGGGATAAATTTAAAAGCATCCACTAATCTCTTCCACACCGTGCTGAAAGGGTAGATTCAGGCACCCAAGAGGGTAAAAGGAAAACAACCTCCATGCCTTTAAATGGTGAAACTTCAAAGCACGTCACAGGATGACAAATTTGCTGGTTTCCCTCCAAATGAGAAATCAATACTTCAACAAAGCGTCACAGTCCGCTAGAGTATCGCCACACCTCCACAAATATAGGGATCAAGACTGCAATTCACAATTCAGTAATGAACAAGTTGAAATGGAAACATCCATACGATCAAGCAATAATGCTGCAAGTGGAGTGAATAAACCCCTCTGTGTGTATAGATTGACTCTGTACTTAAGAACAGAAACATGTTGGGATGCTTGTTGTTTTAGTGACACATTGAGATTTTGTGTGTTATGTGATATCTTCTGTGTCGTATAAATAAGTTATCTAATGTTTTATATTTGTTTTATATTTGTTTTTTAATGTTTAGTACACTGTGTTAGGTGAGGGTAGTGTGTTTTGTTTAAATTCAGTTTGAATTATTTGAATAATAAACTTGTTATACATTTGTGTAAATCAGTTATAGCAGACGGTCCATTTTTTCAGGACTAGTGTTGCTGGAAAACCTTATAGAGTTCCTGTGTCAGGGGGTTGGAGGCAAGTAAACAACACGTATCATCTTGCTCTTTATTGTATTACATATATCTATATCCCCGTTGGTGGAGTAGGATGTTTTCATGTTAATAGAGATTCTTTATACCTATTTAAACATATAATTAACGGAAGAGGAGTCACCCATGTCCTTGGAAGACTACTTTTTTGCCGACAAGGACGACAAATGAGACCTGGACTTCTCCATGTCCAATGCAGAGGCTTGTGCGTCAGTTCCACAGGTCTCTTCTGGGGGTGTGAACCAGAGTCCTTCAGCTTATACGCCCTTGGCGCAGACTTGCCTTGAGAGGTGGGGCCCCTGACCCCGCACTACTTGGCACTGGTCGTGCCACCCAAGACTCTCTGCTTTTTCCCCAAATCCGATGCCAGCCTGGCCTCACCAGTGCGTTGCTTCTTAGGTGCTGGCTCTGCCGACCGTGCCCTCTGGAGCTATGGCAATCTCTTTGCCAAAGGAGTAGAGGAACAGCACCCGCGAGAAGAGCCCACCTCCGAAGCCGTATGGGCCCGTTTAAGCCAGCAAATCAATCGTCTGTTAAGGGCCTTGAGTGTCTTCTGGGAGAACCCCCGACAGATGGCACAGTTCTCAGCTGAATGATTGGGGTATAAGCAGAACCATACATAAGGGTGAATCCCAAAAATACCAGCTAATAGGCGGAGACACTAACTTATTTTGGAGTAGTAAGACTATAAAGGGGTCGGCCATGCGGACTGCTTATACCCCATGGTTAGAGAGTCTTTCAATAGTTAGACTAGTTTAATACAGAGACCTGAATATCTCAAAACACAATTTTTTATTGAATATTTCATCTAAAAACACAAAGTTTTCATTTTGTTGTGACACAATGTATTAACATACCACTTATTTTTTTAAAACACAAATCTAATCATGGCAACGTATCCTCAATGTGGAAAGATGGTGTATACATAATAAACACTTGTTAGTAACAACCTCAGAAGCTATGACAATCTTGCTGTTGTTTTATGCCCTATAATTGGGTCTATAGTTTTATTCTGGTTGCTTTTAATACCAGAAGGAAGAACTCAACATGTTTCTGTTCTCTCTGGTTGTTTTCGGAACATTCATCAGGAGTATTGTCACATTAGTTGCAATAGCGATAAAACAAAAGCATATTAAACACATTTTTACACGTGTCCTAGTTTGGAGTCTTCTGTTCTCTCTAATCAGTATAACTGCTCTGGCTTTGTGGAGCGTTTCCTTCTTGGTTGGGGTCTTGAATTTAGCAGATCATATCTACAGCTGCAGTCACCCTGTTGTGGTAATCTTAGTCTGGTCTGTGGTTGCTTTCTTGTTAGCTGGTGGTGTAGGCCAGCTGTTTAATTTCATTCTTGATTAGCAATGATCGTCAGAACTCTGTGCTCGATTAGGCTCAGGTATGTTGACTCACAAGCATATTATTAGTTCCTAGTTTTATGGAGTGGGATTCTGCGGGACGTCCAGATTTGTCAATATGGCTGCGCAAGGTTGATTCACTAGATTGCGTTACCAACAGAAGTCGGGAGTGCGTCGCCATCGAGATACGGGAGCTTTACCGAAGCGACATCCAAAGCGGAAAGTGTCGAAGTTTTTCCATAGGAAAACCACTATATTAAAGTTACTGAGGTTTCCCATCCTGACGACGGGAAATATTCACACCATGTGAATCTATGAAATATCCAATGTTGGAGAAATATAAGCTTCCCTTCCTGCAGACCATTTGTCTCTCTCAGGCCACTCTGTGACCGTAGTTTCTATGAAACTCTTTGTTGTTTGAAGTTGGTGGCTACCGTAAAACATGGGCCCTTGGGCAAGACAGATTCCCTGTCCCCATATTCTCGTCATGCACTGGCTAAAGTATTTACCTGCTCAGAACTGCCTTCTGAGACAGCAGGTCTCGGGAAGACATGCATTACTCACCGTACTAACATTTCTGCTATCACTACTAGATGTCCGACTATATGCACAGCATGTGATTCTAAGCAGATTAACAAGCATCAGAAACTTGGTTTTTGACACCCTTCGGGACACATTTTATTGCAGCTGTAAACAGTTTGGGTGCACAACCAGGCTGGCCATTTGTGACTTTTGCCCATTATCCTTCACTGACAGCAACTTGCATATTGTATTTTCGAACATCAGCCTTGATTCTTTGACATACGTTGTGTTTTCAGGGTTCACTTTGCTTTTGAGCTGAAAGACCAGGGCTGTTTCTTTCAGGCATTAATAAAATACACTTAATTATCTGTTGTTGGTTTTTGTGCTGAAAAGGGAGTTTGAATAGTCACAGTGCAGCAACTTTTGAGGGGTGTTTCTCAGCCAGTAATGTGTTGTGCTTTTCCAATCTGCACTTGGATTACATTTTATTTTTAGCTTTCTCTGAATTTCCACAGCAGAAAGATACCCAGAGTCTGCCATGGGCCTACAGGAACTTTTCATGGCAACAGTGAGATTTTCTTTTCAAATGTTTTCCAGCATTTTGCATATGAAGCATAATATACATTCCTTTTGTCAACAGACACCATGTCTTTTGCCTGATATCTTTATGTTGGAAGGGGAACATTTTTCTCATGTCTTGCTTTAACTTTCAAACACACATGAAAAGCCATTTAAGTTTTTTTCCATTTGTGATTTAAAATGCTGCTTCTAATGGCAGGTAGGCCTTTCTCACATGACCCTTCAGTTCTGCTGCGTTGGGGCCTTTGAATACAAACTCAAACCCTTCTCTCCGATTGGCACTTCCTCTACTGCTCCCTTCAACAGAAGAGCTTCAAGTTCCTCCTGGAGTTCCCATTTCGGTGAGTTTGGTGGTGGTCTGCCCACGGATCATTTCAGGAATGGTAGGCAATAGCCTAGCTCGATCAACTGCAGGACCTATGTGTCAGAAGTGATCTCCTTCCATTTGCCCATGAACCCAGAGACTCTCCGTTCCAACTGGAGATGCGATTGTGGTCGACCACAGATGTTTCTGAGATGCAGGTGATGTCGATGCTATGGCAGGAGTAGCCTGTCTGCATGCACCCCCGTCTCTCACAGGCCATGGGAACCTACGTTGTCACTGCTTGGACTGAGGAAGCTGCGCCCTTCTAGGGATGGTGAATACTGCGTGTAGCCTCGCATTCTAGAGCCAAAAGCAAAACTCTGCTCGGCAGGCTGCTGTTGCGCCACCAGCCCTATGACTTTGCTGTCAGTTTCTAATCTTTAAATTTCTCGAGGGCCTCATCTTTAGGGCTAAACAAATGCTCCCTGTAGGTCAGATCAAGGAGCTATATCTGGACATTCGGCAAAAACCCTGTGCTACTAAGATAGGCTGATCTGCACAGCACCGCCGATGGGCCCATTACACAACCCACACAGTCTGCAGCGCTAAGCCTGAAGCACCTGGCAAGCAATCTGTGGTCAGATGCCTCAGTGATTGTGTTCCACAATGTGTGACTATTTGGAAAAAGCACAAGAGATGTTGACTGCTTTTAGCACCATGCTCCCCGAGGCAAACACTTTTTGCCAAAATGTCGACCTTCGACTCCCTATCCATGTGGAGGTTCGAGGGCTTCGAGGTAACCATCGCAACCTGCACCGATAGCCCTTTGGGTTTCCGGTGCACCATCAGGAACGGGAGGTCACCTCTTGCCAGTTTATATTTTTTTGTTAATTCCATGCAGCGTCAAATTGGCAGTCGTTTTTATAATTAGTACCCAAAAAGAATCTTCTCATATCCAAGTTTCCCACTGCTGCTTGTTCCAACTTAACCTGCAGTGAGGGTTCTTTAGACCTGTACCAATAAGTTGCAAACTGCACCTGGGCAGCCAGCCAGTATACCTCCATGTTTGGGTTAGTGAATCCCCCCCTCTGTGGTACAGCTGAGCCATATTCTCCCATTTCTTTCGAACGGCCCCAGAATGCCACAGAAATTGGGAGAAGTGATTATGAAGGTCTCTAAAGAACAGTTTACCGGGCCATAATGGTACATTGGCAAAGAGATACAGCAGTTTAGGTGACAGTATCATTTTAACCATGCCAGTGAAATCGGTATGTGATTCCAACAGCTTATATTTGTGTTGACATGAGTCGCATATGCGTCAAAGTTGTCAGTCTATAGTATATCCCTTGCTCCTGGAAACCACGACTCCTATCAGTCAGGGGGAAAATCTCTGATTTATGATAATTCACTGTAAACCCTGAAAATTGGCCAATATAAGTGATTTCTTCCATAATTTGGTCTAAGTTGTCTCTGGGATTTCTAGTGCACAACAGCACGTCATCTGCGTACAGCGAGATGATCTCCGGCTGGCCCGATATCTGAATTCCCCGTTTTCAATGACAGTCTATAGTCAAATCCGCCATAGGCTCAATCACCAAAGCAAATAAATTAGGCGAGAGTGGGCAGCCCTGACATGTCCCTCTACTGAGTTCAAACAATGCAGAGTTTATTGCTTTAACGCAGATGGTGGCAGCTGGTTTCGTGTAGAGGAGTGTAATGTATTGTATTTGATTCAACCATACCACATCTCTGTAAAACAGCAAAGAGATATGGCCAGGATTCCATGTCAAATGCTTTGAGTGTATCTAGCGCCACCACCACTGCGTGGACTGCAGGTGAGACATGGGCCATAATGTTAAATAGGCATCTGAGGTTTAGTTAAGTGGATCTACTGGGTATAAAAATTGCTTGGTCACAAAAGACTAAAGAGGACATGTACTGTAGTTTCAACATTCATTAGGCACAGTGGCCTATAGGAGCCACAGTCCTCGCTAGGCTTCCCAGGCTTTAGGAGTACTATAATAGTGGCTTCTCAGAGCGTCTTCGGAAGTTGTCCGTTCTGCACAGATTCTTCCCACACCTTAAATAGTTATGGTAAGGGGCCAAAATGACCCTGTATTACATATATAAATCCCAGCAGGTCCCCCAGGGACTTATTCCTCTGTAATTCAGTTATCACCTTCAGTATCTCTTCGGTGGTGAAGGCAGTATTATTTTGTGTTCTGGCACTCAGAGAATCGACATTGGAATGGCCTCCAGTAAGGTATACAGATCATCTTCCTTGCTCACATCAGATGCCTGATTAAGTGGCGTATAATACATTTTGCAAAAACATCCTTAATGTCCCAATCAATCAGAATATGTCATTTTGATGTGCATCCCTGACACCAACTATATGAACTGGGCCCCTTTCTATTTGTATCAATTTTGACAGCATCCTGCCAGGCCGTTACCCTTAACCATATCTCCTAGCAGCAGCTGGTTTTGCAAAATATTACACTTCTCTGTTCACGTGTTCTTTACATGTCTAAATGAGTCTTTATTTCTGCTAATATGGTATGGTTCGACGCAACAGCGTATTCGTCTTTCAGATCCTTAAGTTTGCCCTCACTAAGGGCTATGTCTCGGCGGATGGTCTTAAGCACGCTAAACTTCCTGGACATGGCCATACCTCTAATGAATACCTTAAACATTTGTCAGTTGATATCATGTGATACAGCACAGTTATCGTTGATTGGAAATAATGTACAGATATTCTCCTCTACGTCGACCCGAAACACCAAATTCTGCAACACCACTGATTTAAACTGCCATGTCGTGTGATCCCAGACCTCACACCCCAGTCCAAAGACAGCACTATTGGTGAGTGGTGAGACTAAGTAAAGGGGAGTATAGCAGCCACGGACGTCTGTCCGACTAGGTTTCTCAAAA
This sequence comes from Ambystoma mexicanum, assembly GCF_040938575.1. Taxonomy (NCBI): domain Eukaryota; kingdom Metazoa; phylum Chordata; class Amphibia; order Caudata; family Ambystomatidae; genus Ambystoma; species Ambystoma mexicanum. The sequence continues at coordinate 990,150,060 of NC_090923.1, forward strand.
TCAAAAAAAGCTCTATCCTAGATGACATATCATGTGCCGAGGATTAATAGGAGAATCCCTGTAGCATTGGGTGCAAGGTTAGCCATAAATCACATAATTCAAGCCTATCCATTTGACTCAGAATACAGCATTCTGCCTTCAAGAGCAATCTGGGTGCCCTTCCCGTTCTATCCAACTGCAAGTAGTATTGTATTCATATCTCCTCCCCACACAATGGGTATCGTAGGGTCAAAAACAAGGATATTTGCCATGTTTATATAGAAGTCTGGATCATCCAGGTTAGGTCTGTATGAGTTAGCTAGTAATAGTTATTTGTTTAGCAGTTTACAGTGTATCATTTAAAAAAATAAATGCGTAACAACCTTCTTAATTAAAATGCAAGTGTAGTAACTCAAATTTAACACTTGTTAATCAGGGTAAGAACCCCTTTGGGTTGTGTCGAGAAGTTGGTGCAGAATCAATTAGAACCCCATCCCTAGAGCCGCTAGTTTCCTGGCCTTGGAGCAATTCCAAAGTCCTCTGACATTCCAGCTCAGTATTTTAACAGTCCCCATTGAATACTAAAGTAGCTATATGTGACCTGGTAGTTCAGACAAATGCAAACAGTAATCGCAGACAGTTTTCGCAACATGCTTGTCAAATTTTTTTTGTAGAATTCACCTCAACACCACCAACCAATGCCACCTCCCTCATTGGCCCCCTCACAACCAGGGTGATGTCAGCCCCCCTATGAAACCCCTCTCCAACTCCAACACTGAAATCAAAGCTGAACCAGGAGCCTTGCATAGGGGAACACCACTGCAACTTTGATCAGCCTCCGATACTATCCCACACATCTTTAAGTAGGATACAAGGATAATCATCAAAGTGGATCCGCCCACTACAGGTTTCATCCCTGCATTGTATGCGGGCAAGGTGTACTATGCAGAGGGTGAGTGGAAACTCTGTCGCATCTTAGCCGGAGAAACAGCTGTAGTCCATTCGCGAGGACTAGGGCCCCGTACCCATCTCTACATTAGCATCCTGTGGGGCTGAAACAGTAATGTTGACCTCCACATAGGCCACAGCTTCTTCTGGTATAGTGAAGAGGACCTTGCCCTGGTATTGTGATCGCATTGCGTACGGGATTGACCTTTCTCAAAGTCGTTTTTTGACACACCCAGCAACACCTTACATTCCGCTCCTGTTGCACTGCTGCAGAGAAATCCAGATCTACGTCTATAGTGTTGGTGTCATACCGCAGCTGACCCTATTCCCAGGCCAGCTGTAGAATGGTGTTGGGGAGATTTATAATTGTTATGCTTCATCCCCTCTCCTAGTGAGACCCATCAGCACTTATTGCTGGACTTTTTTCTAAAATCCTGAATGAGTGGAGCCTTTTTCCACTCATTCATTCTAATGGGCTCTGTCTTTTGGAACTCTATTCTTTGTATTTTTACCTGTCCCATGAGTCAATTTTCCTCCATAACTCTTAAAGGCATCTGTATTTTACAATTGCAGCACACCGCTCCTTATGGGACGTGTTGCTGGGCACCCTTGGGGGTCCTCCTTGAGATTCTTTTCTTTATCCTATAGCGACTACAGTTCTTAAGGATAGAGGTATACTTAGTATCTCTCCTAAAAAGTTAAAGTGGGAGATTGGCACACCACCTTGTGTGAAGTGCCAAAGGGATACTTGGTACCCCCCTTCACTCTGCTCCTGTGACTTTAGTCACCTAGACAATCTCATAGTTATGGCTGGTGGCAGTGGATGTGTTCTACCAACTATTGTGTGATTTTTCTACCACAGGCAATGCCCATAGCCTCGGTAGTGCACAATAGGGTCACGCAAGTACCAAACTGGGGCCTCCCTTCTTTTTTCGCTATTACTAGCGTGCTTGTTCTTTGTTAGCCCTTCTACCATTCGGGGAGGGGGAGGGCTGTGCGTGTGTTTTGCCTTTGCTGGGAAATCTCGGGTGTTCCCACCTAGGCTCCAGAGTGTCTGGACAGGCAGGAAGTAGGGGAGGAGTTTTCCACCCCCCCTGTCCTTTGTTTGCCAGAGTGCGTGAATGGGACAAGTTCCCACTGTGGGTCTTGCTGTCCTGATTGGACAGTCGAACACCCCTTTCTGTGAATTGCTGAGGAAGATTGCAGAGGAGTATGTGCTTCGACTGTATAAAAGGTGAGACTTCTGGAGTGAAAAGCAAGTCGACCACTGGAAGCTGAAGTAACAAAAGAAGAAAATGACCAGAGACACCTGCAGACCCTTTGCAACACTGAAGTGACCACTGTTGCCCTGTCCCAGTTTTCTGTGTGACAGAAGAACTCCGAAGAGGACATCTCCTTCCCTTTGGCTGGTGGGAACAGCCACTCCAAAGATGTACTTTGAATTGAGCCATCTCCCACGGTCCTAGGAGTTTCCAGAACTGTGTGTTAGGGAGAATTCTCTGTTTAGGCTGAATTTCCCTACCTAGTGAGTCCCCCAGCAGCTTTGCTGGATTTCTGGGGTTTCTTTTTTTCTCCTGCCAGGAGTGAGACTCTTTTTACCCTCACTCTTGGGCATGTTGAAGTGTGTTTTCTTGGTTAAACCTTGTGTTGAATGGGCTATGGGGTCTTTTACTCCATAGGGCCTCATGTATTTTTGTGATGTGGGTTACACAGCCCCCTCTGTGCCGTGACCCAGGGGTGTCCTAGGGACTCCCCAACATAGACTACATACCCTGGGACTGACTACTGTCTCCCAGGGCATGTAAAGTCACCAAAGACTTTGCTAGTCTTGAATCCTGAACAGAACCAGTACAAACCATCATATTGTGGACGTACTGGCTGGGGCAATTCGATTGCCCCAGGGTCTGTTAGTCGAGGGGGCACGTCTCCGTCCCCCCTGATCGAGTTTTGGCTGGTGGCAGTGGAAACTACTTTTTATATTCGACCGCAAATATTTCCCTATGGGATTTCCCATTGTTTTAGGCTAACACATTTAATTATTTATTTACGGTAGCCTTAAACATACCGCCGGTTTATATATTTATTATTATAACTCCGGTTGGGACTTTTTGCCAAAACTTGATTCTAAAATGGCGTTGGCGTTCGCCTCTGTAACTCTGACCCAAAGTGGAGCCCTTTGTTCCACTTTTGGCAGGCTTCTCCACAGAAGCCCTCCAAAGTGGTGCCACTCTGTCTGGGGTACTTAGGAGGGGTGGAGGGGGATTTAGGCACCCTGGACTGAGTTACCTTGGTAACTCAAGTCGCACTCCGTCCTGATTGGCCCAAGTGGTGAGCCGGCCGGCTCACCACTTAGCATGTTTGAGTGACAGCTAGGCTGGGTGAATGGGGGTTTGCTGCATAAAAGCAGGGCTTTGGGGACTGGAACTTCAGAAGTCGCCACAGGACCAAGAATCCGACGAGGGAAGAGCTGAGCCGACCTGCTTCGACGACACCACCCGGTGGAGCCCTGCTGAACCGTCTCACCACTTTTCCCGACGACCGAGGAGAACTCTTAACGGAGTGGCTCCTTCCCTTGACTGGTGGGGACAACCAGTTTTCACCTTCTTTCCGCTCCTGGAGGTATCTCGTGGCCGCCTTGCCAGTGCCAAGCACCCCGGCAACCGGAACCCCACCACTTTTACCCCAACCACGAAAGTCGGTACAACCCTTTAACCGGAGGACTCCGCGGCTGGTTTCTTCCCGGGCAGTGCAACGACCCTCTTCTTCTGCTCTTCAGCGAGAACTTCTTCTCCCCTGACCGACGTCGAGCCTTGCTACCACTGCCTGGAACAACTGCCACCGCTGGAGGACCCTTTCCGCTTAAGGTACCGTGTTCCGCCTGGCTTCCCTTGCCACCGACTGTACGGGGTAGATTTAGCCCCCGGGTTTCGAACCTGGGAGTGCCGGGAACACCCTGGCTAAACTTTCTAAGCCACCCTAAACTCTTTCTAACTCTTTGCAAGACTTTGAATCCCTAATAACAGTGTGATCTTGGGCACATTTTCGCTCCGGCTACTCTAAGAGTGGGCTCTGCCTAGTGACTTTTGCTCACCTGTGACTTTGTGCTTCTTTGAGCCTATTGCAAGTGTTCTGGACCTTAGAGTGGTGTGTTTAACCCATTTCTGTTTCTTTTTATCCCTTTCTTGAACCTACTAGAGTGTCATCTAACGTTAAGCGCTCACCTCTGTTTTAATTATGTGGTGTTAACCTAGAGTTGTCTAGATAGGAGTAAGGGTTGAAACTGCTTTCATTATAACTGTGTTTGAAGTGTTTTTACTATATTTTGCTAGAGTGATTTCAACTTATGTGTGTTTAATAAATAAATAACTATATACTTTTGAAACCAAGCTCTGGTCAGTGTTTGCTTGTGCTATTGTATTTGAGTACCTATTGTGTATACTTTACATACTGCCTAACTCTTCTTGAGGGAAGTCTGACTGCTCAGCCACAGCTACCAGGTAAATCTGGGTGGTGCAGACTGCTACCAAGTGGGTTTACTGCTATACCTGTAGTCTTAAATCTTTTGCAGTGGTCCCCAAGGGAACTGCACAGGTTTCTGCCTAACACTGTGGCACCCCAATACCAGTATACCTGCTGCCCATTTTGTTGTGGAAAGGCTGAATTAGTCTGAATCTTTGTGAAACCGTAAGGCCACTACAGAGATCCAATCCAACTTGTCCAGGCCCCCTCATCAAAGTGTAGGACTGCAGAAAGCGAAGATTATAGACCAGGCGATCCGTGTCCTTTGTTGGTGCTGCAGAACAGGCACCAAAACCACAGACTGAACCGAGAAGTTGCTGAAGGTCGTGTCCCAGGTCCTGCCTCGATACTGCTGCTGAGAGATCCCCCTCCATTGTCCTGCCTTCAGTCATCAGACCAAGGAATCCGCAGGTTTGGCCAAGAGCTGCAACATTGCTGAGCATTCAGCACAAACATGGTCTTCTAACCTAAATGCTAGGTAAGATTTTCATACTAACGATAAATCCTCCTGACCTGTGTCAACCAGAGAACCTTTTGCTTTTACTGGTGGATTATTTTCCTTGTACCTCTGCAAGTGGGAACTTTTTTCCAAACTCACAGAATCTTACTCTTTTTATGGGTGTGATTTTCAAGACTCTGCTTTTAAAAGTTATACTCTTTGACAAGTTTTTGGCTATAAGTGTCTATTGTTGCTGTGTTGCCGTAGGGGCTCCCCTTTCTAACTTTCTCTGGCTAACCTTATGAGAACTATAGTTCCTAAGGGTAGAAAGGATCTTTGGATACTTTTTACATTTTCTTAAGTGAGCCCAGCAACCCCCACCTTATGTGGACTGCTGGGGAGATATTGGGTATCCCCTTTCTCATTTTAAATGTAACATGCATGTTACAAGCACAAACCTAGCTTTAATGGCTGGTGGCAGTGCACCTTTAATGCAGGCTGCTTGTACTGCCCAGGTAAAGGCACCCATGGATGCTCATTTTACCAAAATGGCCCCCTGTCTTGTATTTGCGCCATTTTAGTGTTCATTGTCCTTTCTTGTTCCTTCCCCCGACATCCAGGGCAGGAAACTCCTTTGTGTGATTTTTCCTCTCTTCAGAAGTCCTGTGGACTCCCTGCCCAGGCTCCAGAGTGTCTGTGAAGGCAGGAAGCGAGGGAGGAGTCCAAAACTCTGCAGCTCATTGTCTTACAGCCGGAGTGCAAGATTCCAGTTCAAACTGGGAGGCTGGCTGTTGTAAGGAAGGCATGGTATCAAAGTAAGACAATCACAAGTGACCACAGTTCAAGGGTGTTTATTGAACATTATTCAAGGGTGTGATAAGTGCCTATCTAAACCTAAATTTAAGATGGGAGCAGCTACGACCGTCAAATATTAACAGTCCTAGTGGAGTCTCGTCAAAATAAAAGGGCTGATACTAAAAAAAAACCTATTGCCAATCCTTACCGCTTATTTACAAATAGTGTGGGGAAATGTTCATGAAAAAGAAAGACGTGTACACAAAATGATAAGTCAGGATGTTCAGGCTTTTGGCCTCCCTTCCCCACGTTTTCAGCACGGGACAAGGCGGTTCACTCAAGCATAGCACCCTCTTGGACTTCTTAGCCACGAGGACACTGTTCCATTACCAACATCAGGGCCTTCTGTGCCCAAGTCTCTTACGTTATCAAAATCTCTTGATTCAGAGGGCCCGATGTATCAAACAAACAAAAAGTTGCTTTCCAAATATTCAAATAAGGTGATTCACTCTTCACCCTGGATCCCCCTCAGCCAGGTTCAGATCCCGGTTATTAGTATCCCCTCAGCCGGGCTCCGACCAATTACAGTTCGCATTAGCTATCAAAGACTTTGAATGTGCACAGGGTTTGGCTTGACCTGTTGCAGGACCACTTCAATTTCACAGTTCACAATTTTACACTATCAGTAGGATACCTTAAAGGGACCTTCAAATAAGCTCCCATGTGGTGCCGGATACAGTATCTGCATTGGTTTACAAAAGTTAAGTCATTCCTTGGTTACTCAACTATATTGACGTCGCTCATCACACACGCCTTGCACTTTGTTCTTTGCAGATTCTCAATACAACGTTCCTGCTTGCAACCTTGGTTCTAACAGACCAGTCTGCTATCAGTCTCACAGACTCACCGGCTGTGCTGACTTTACTGGAGCTGGTTTGTTGTAGGAGCCAAGGACAGTACCATGGCGGTAATTGCTCCTCCACACCACATCTGTCGATGCGGGAAAGCCCTGGGTACCTCCGACACACAATGCACCTTTCTGCAGCTTTATCTCCCGGTCTTATGTTTCTTATTCGAGGGTTCGTGAAATTAGCAGCATCCTTCCTCTGAAAAGGCCAAGGGCAATTCCTTCCTTGTAACCCTTTCTGGTCTCGCTGTCTTTCTCCTTGTATTAAACTGCCATCTTGGAACTGCTGCTTCTCGTGTGTTTTGCCTTGCTCAGAGTGTGCTTTTGTGCTCCCCATTTTATCTGTTTTGGGAAGTGTGCTGGAAGTCAGGTGTGTGTAATTATCAGTGATTGCCTGACTCTGAATGACACTTGTTTCGGGACATGTCTGGTATACAGCTCAGGTGTTAGTCCGTTGTCGCTCATCGTGACATGTTCATGTGAAAGTGTTCGTCTCAGAAAAGGAGGGGGTGAATTCCTAGGTATCCTACCTTGTAGGATGGGGAAGGAACAAGTTACTTAACTCTAACTATTTTTCTCCAGCATGCTTCTGGTATTGATTCACATGCTCATGAACATTCCCAGTAATCAGGCTGGGATTCCTCTGTAAATGAAATAACAGTTTCACTTTCACTTACAAACTGTATTTCGCCTTTAAACCAATCACTGTCCTCTGGGTCATACTGCCACAATCAAATGACAGTCCTCTCCTTAAGGCCCTCTGGCAGCCATCTTCAGATTTTTTAAGCACATAAAGTGGCAGTATGACCAAGAAGAGCCGCAGATGGGACGGAAGGATGGTTCGCATGTGGATCCATGCCAGACACATGCTGGAGAACAATAGTTACAAGTAACTTGTTCCTTCTCCAGCATGGGTTCTGGCATGGATTCACACGCTCGTGAATAACGAATACATAGTACAACATTACACAACCACAGGAGGTCGCAAGGCGCAATAGAGGCAATTAACATTTACTTCTGGAACAGACTCACCTCAAGCGAACCGGTTGCATAGCACTGCTTGGCTGACTCTGGACTACTCCCTGGAATCCCTGTCGATGCAGTAGAATCTCATGTAGGTGGGCGTGGACCTCCACGTAGCTGCCCTGCAGATGTCCAGCAAGGACACACCCGACAGGACTGATGTCGCAGTGATCCCTCTGGTGAATGGGCTCTCGGATGGCCAGGGAGTGGTCGGTTCGCCAACAGATACCAGTGCGTGATGCAGCCGGCGAGCCACCTTGAGATGGAAGACTTGCACAAGGCCTTCCCATGATTCACAGGACCAAAGTTCACAAACAGTTGAGAAATCTTCTGAAAACTCTTCATTCGGGTCACGTAGAATTTCAGGGCAAAGCAAAGTCCAGCAAGCGCAAGGCCCTTTCAGCTGGTGATGAAGGCTTTGGTGAAAAAACAGGTAACACCAAAGGCTCGTTGAGGTGGAATTCCAACAGAACCTTCGGCATAAAAGAGGGGTGCGTCTGCAGCACGGCCCACGATTCGTGGAAAGTCAAGCATGGCTGTTTACAGGATAGGGCTTAGATCTCACCTACCCTCCTGGCAGAGGTGATGGCCACAAGTAAAGCCGTTTTCCCAGAGAGGACCTTGAGGGGGGCCCAATGCATAGGCTTGAAGGCCCCCCATGAGCCTTGTCCGCACCCCGCTGAGTTCCCACACCAGGACTTCACCCCTTCACCGGCAGGAAAGATCAAAACTGTCCTTTGAGGAACTCCTTGACAAGTCGGGGAGACCAAAGTGAAGATCTTCCTGGAGACCAGGAGATAGCCGTCGGATGTACCTTGATACAGGCGTGTGCCATTCCGACCTTGGGCAAGGATAGCAAGTATGGAAGAATTTGCGGGCGGTTACCCTCAGAGGGGTAATCTTCGACACCTGCACCACACAGTGAAACGCTTCCACTTGTGACCGTATCACTTCAAAGTAGACGATGCCCTGGCCTCGGCGAGGACCTCCCTACAGTCCGCAATCAACTCCGATCCTCCAAACTCTAGGGCTACAGGAGCCAAGCCCTCAGGTTCAGTGATCCCGGGTCATGGTGAAAGATTGCGTCTGCTCCTTTGGTGAGAAGATCCGAAACCACTGGCAGCTTGACTGGAGGTGACTGACTGGATGAGAAGGTCCGGGTGCCAAGTCTGCCTCGGCCACGCCAGGGCGAGTATCATCCTGCATTGGCACTGAGTGTGTTGATGACTCTTAGCAGGAGAGGAAACGCGTACAGAAACAGGCTTTCCCCACGGGAAGAAGAACGCATCCCCCTGGGTCCTCAGTTGTTGGAATCTGCTAGCAAACTTCCGGCAATTGGAGTTTGCCGCCGTCGCAAACAGATCAATCTCGGGCCTGCCCCACTTGACGAACATGATGTCCCCACCTGGTCCTGCTGAAGCTCCCACTCGTGGCAGGAGCGCAATTCCCTGCTGAGGGAGTCTATGATGGTGTTCTTGACTGCCGCTAGATGAATAGGAACGAGGAACAGCTCTTGTCTGACGGCCAAGCGCTGGGGATCAAGTGCCCCCCGCTTCCTGATGTAGAACATTGTGGTGGTGTTGTCCATGAAGATCCTCAACACCTTGCCCTTCAGAGATGAAAGGAATGACTTGAGGGCCCAGAACACCACCCGTAGCTCCAGGATGTTTATATGGAGATCTCTCTCCTCCGGCAGCCACAGGCCTCTGGTGTGCAGATGCCTGGTGTGGGCTCCCCAGTCCTCCAGGGAAGCATCTGTGGTGACCGTCTCCTGGTGGAGGGGGGGGGGGTAAGGGGAAGGGGGGTGGAGGAGGTTTCTGGAATGCCATGCCCTGGGCGATGTTGGAGCAGATGCCGCACAACCCTACTGCCCGACAGAACTCGTCGTTGAGACAGATCTTGTCAGTGAAGCTTCCGGACACCTGCATCCAGCGAGTGTCCAAGAACTCCTGAAAAGTTTGCATCTGCAGGATGTAGATGCAGGACGACATGCAGAGCAGCAACTTGATGGTTTGCACTGTGGCTGTCTTCATCTGTAACAGCCGCTGCACTTTCACTTGAATGGCCGCTACCCTCTCGGAGGGTGAAACTAAGCAGGACACCCTATTGAGCCTGGTTTCTAGGAACAGAGTGTTCTGCAATGGTGTCAAGCAGGACTTTGGATAGTTGATGGAGAATCCCAGATCCGTCAGCAGCTGGACGGTCGCCTCCGTGTGTCTGACGGCCAACTCTCGCGAGAGGACCCGATGAGCCGGTCTAGATAAGGGTACAAGTGTATACCCTGTAGATGCAGATGGGCTGCCACCAGTGCCAGGCACTTCATGAACACTCTGGGGCCCGACTTCAAGCCGAAATGTAGGGCCTTCAACTAGTATTGCTGTCCCTGCACTAAGTGTAGAACAATTTGGCGTTTCCTGTGAATGGGACGTGGAAGTAGGCGTCCTCTAGGTCCAGCGACGTCATGAAGTCTCCTTTTTCCAGTTGACTGAGCACGTGCTACAACGGGACCATCCTTAATTTTTGGGACTTGAGATATTGTTCAGACGCCATAGGTCTAGAATGGGCCTCCAGCCCCCTGTCTTCTTTCTGATAAAAAAGTTTATGGAATAGACTCTGGAGCCCCAGAGTCGCCAGGGAACCAGCTCTATCGTCTCTATTCGCAGCATGGCCCGTACCTCCTCCAAGAGCGGAGGGATTTGTTGCTCTCGACGAGTCACCGGAGGGATCCGCGGACACCTGCTCTGAAACTTCAGGCTATGTCCTTGGGCGAGAGCGTTCAGCACCCATCTGTCATTGGTGATCTTTTTCCACACACTGATGAACCTCGTCAGCTGGCCTCCAAGCGGGGTTCATGGGTGGGAGCCCAAAGTCCTGGCCAGTTCAGGCTTGCTTCGGCGCCGGCGTCCTGCCTTGCGGGCGACACTGTCCTCTTCCACCGTAGGCCTGGGAATGGCCTCTGTAGGCTTCCTGATTCGTTGATCTGGAAGGCTGATGGTACGATGAGAAGCCTTTTGACAACCTGCTCGACTTTCCTCTGGAGGAGCAAAAAGAACAGCAGTGCTGCTGGAGGGTGCCGAGAGACCGGGCCGTGTCCGTATCTGCATTGATGGCCTGTAGGGACTCGTCGACAACCTTCCCGAAAAGGTTCTCTCTGTCGAAAGGCCATGTCTAGTACCTTCGCTTGGATCTCCTGGCGGAAATTCGTTGACTTCAACCAGCTTTGGCGACAAAGACAGACACCATTCCGAAACTGCTGGAACCCTGTGCCGGCAATGTCCAGCGCCACTGTGATGGGTGATCCAAAGCTACCCCCTCTTCCTGGAACAGAGCGATTGCCTCCATCTCTTTTCGTCGGGCAGGAACTCAAAAATCAGCCCCAGCTTGTACTACAGATCCTGGTCGTACCTGGCCAGGATCACCAGTACGTTGGCCACCTTGATGATGGACAGCACAGTGTAAATCACTTTCCTTCCCATGGCGTCCATCTTCTTCCCCTCGCTGTCAGGGGGGACTGAAGAGGACGAGGACCGGTAAGCTGACCGTTTCCTCGCGGCCGCTGAAATCACTGAATCCAGCGATTGTTGCAGCCTCAGGCACTTGGATGTGGATTTCGACACCCAGTACTTCTTCTCCAGCCTATCCCATTTGGCCAGAGCCATGCAAGGGTTCTTCAAGAGGGCCAGGCCCTCCTCACGCACGTCGTCCAGAAGAGACACCGCCATGATTGTCTTCCGCTTGTCCTCCCGCCTCTGGTACAAGAAATCCACCTTGCACAAGCTGGAATAGCTCGGAGGCTCTGGCGATCAAGGAATGGAAAGACCCCACCTCATCCGGTGGGGATGCCCTAGGTTACAGGGAGCAGCCGCCCGCTGCAACGATATCGTCCGTCGTCATGGCAGTATCCGTCCCCGTACCAATGTCTGAGTCTGCTGGGGGAGAGAGGGCCTGACACGGATGTAGAGGCTGATATGGGGGCATCAAATGATGCTTCCTCTTCTTTGCTCGAGGATTATCGATGGCCTGCAGGACCATTGGAGCCGGGTCCTGTGGCACCCTCTTCTGGATCTCCGACACGAAGATGTGGAGGGTCGACAGCATATCCAGACACATATCCCTCGGCTGAGCTGGCGCGATTGGAACACTAGACCCCGCGCCGCCATCGTCCTCTTCGACGTCCTTGTGGACGGTGTGTAAGGATACCATGTCCTCATCACCTTGACCGGGTCAGCCCCCTTAACTTTCGTAAAAGCAGCTGCCACCAACTCCATCGTCGACAAAGACTTCTTGGGCAGTTCGGTCTTCTCCTTTGTCCGCAGCTTCTTGGGCTTCTCCCACAGTTTAGCCGCCTTGGACGATTTCCTTTTCGAGGAGGAGGCACTCGATTGCAGAGTGACAATGGAGGTGGAGAGTGACTTTAATTGCGCCCCTTCTTGCGCGAGACCCGCTTCGGTGGAGACCCCGGTGGAAACGGACTTGCGGTTCTTGTCCTTGTCTTGGGCTCCCACGGATGAGGTGCCCTCAAAGGTCTTAGAAGACCGCTCCTCGGCCGGTCCTGTGTGAGGCACAACCATGCTCAGAGCATGGGGAAGAGGCCTTGGTGTTCAGCCATGCCACCAGTCTAATGTGCCCATCATTCGTCGTCTTCTTGGAGAAGCTGAGGCATATCTTGCATTCTCCTTCCTAAATGCAGGCAATAGAGGCATTGCAAGTGCTTGTCTTTAACAAACACATTCTGTAGCCCACACTTGGTTCAGGACTTGAAGAGGCCCGATGGCCTTCTGGAAACTTTGACAATCGTTGACCTTGAGGGGCGCTGAAATTCACAGACAACGGGTCCCCACTGTTGGCAGGTGGATAGAAGACCACACAGGCTGTTTTGGAACAAAAATAGAACCTTTTTCCGTCGTAAACACGAAGTAGTAGTTGGCAGAGCAAACTCGTGGACTCCCAATACTGCAGCGTGCAGTAAAAATATGAAGGCGGCTTTCAGAGGAGGGGTTTAGGGAGAAAACTGTCATTGGAGGGGGGCAGTATGACCCAGAGTACAGTGATCTTTTACAGAGGATTCCCAGCCTGACCGGGAATATTCTTGAGCATGTGAATCCATACCAGACACCATGCTGGAAAAAATTGTTATTGGGAAGGGGATGCACATCTCACCTTCAGGTGTCCCACTTCCACTACCTGAGGACCCCCCATCCAGGTGATCCTCCAGCACTAGTCTACACCCAGGAATTGGATCCCAAAGAAATGGCTGTGTCCTGGCCATCTGGGTGACAGATCCCGGGGATTAATGGGTGAGACACCTTCAGGTGCCCCACTGATCTCCCCCCCACCCGCAAGTTTGAATGTTGGAAGGCTGTTTGATTGGCTGGGTTCCTGCATAAAAGTCTGATCTTGGAAGTTGAAGAGGTAGTTTAGCACTGGAACCAAAACCGAAGAGTAAAAATTCATAGCTGAAATGATTTCCAGCGACCGGAGAGCCTACTGTGTAACCGGAGCCTGCTGTAGCCCTTCCTTCCAATCGACCTGGGGACTCTGAAAACGAGGGCCCCAACCCAGAGCCTGGCGCAACCCACTAGACTCAAGACATCCTGCATTTTGAGCCATCCCATGCCGTGCTGCCACCTTGCAGGACTGCAAAATCCGAATACCCTGGGACCTCAAGCCACTGTGCGATGCACGGTCTTTCGAATTTGGAATCTCGCTGAAGCTTCATGGGCATCCTACTGAATCTCCACAAGCACGATTCCAGTCTGAAAAGTCCCCTCACCAGAGTGCTGTACCTTTCAAACTACATGAATTCGACCAGCGATATTGTGTCTTCTTTGCGCCTGAAAAAGGTACCAAATCCACATCTAGCCACGAGGAAAACCTTGCTTAGAGCCTTTCCCATGATCCTTGCTGCAAAGGTTCTTACCGTGTCCTGTCTTCTTGATGAAGGAATTCAACAACCAGGTTTTTGGGTGCAGATTCTAAAGTGCTACTGCTGCAAAATCTTCTGTGCGGAGGTACTGTGCTGGCTTGGGTATTTACTTATCACACAAAAAGGATCACAGGTTCACAATTATAAAGTTATTTGGACATTTCTACCAAATGTGTAGCCTAAATCTAACTTGCCCTCCAAAATGTCTATCTAAACCCTCATGAATTCGCTACCCCTAGCCAGTGCTGATGGGCCGCTTATCTAAGGTGAGGGTAAAGGAAGAGAATCTAGCCCTTCTCTAGTTCTAGTCACCGTCAGTTTTTTCCAAGGGACTTCGTATAACTGTGTAATTTGCTTTGCAAATGAAATTACTCCTCTTTATTTTCTTTGCTCTGCGTTTTCACACCTTAAAACATGTACAGAACAAACAGTCTGTTTTGATTCATGAAAAGGAACACTGTTTCCTGGTGCTTCAGAGCTCACACCTTACACCCAGGTATAATTCTGATGCAGTGTTCGCTCACGGACATACTTTCCACCCAACAGGGTAGAAAAGTACAGTGCTAAAAAACTATTTCTTTCATCTATTGACCCTTTTACCATACTGATGGCCTGTTCCTTTTAATGAACAGGGTCGCATCTGGCCTACCGGTTTCAGTGGTGTCAAATCATTTTCCCACTTTCTTCAGGGCCACAACACGTATCACCATGCTGTCACAAAGAGTTTCTCTGCACGGAATTCACCCCACCTGTAGATGATACATAAAATGGGATGGGAATAGAAAAAGTATGTGTAAAAAGGTTTATGTTCCTCTACTTTCACATTACATATGATGTTATGTTCCAAAGAGGTAGCATTGCTTACCCTTGTGTTTGGCTTGTATCGGATTCAGGGGGTGAATCGGGTGACTGGTAATTCCTTCAGACGCATAATTATTGCTGCATTCCGTTGCAACCTGCAATGATGTGTGTCTGTCAGGTTGCTGGAAAAAAGGGCTTTGTCTCACACGATTGTCATGCGTTTAGATTCTTTGTAAAGTTAGTCTAGTGTGTCTTGTTAAATGCACATGTCCAAACTGGACAAATGTGCACAATACGGCGAATAGGTTGAAAACCACTACGTCTCTAAGTTAGAGTGGAGGCATAAAAGGGGGCAGCATACCTGCTCAGTCCAGTTGCAGTCGCGTAGGAGAAACTGCTTCCTCGCGTCTGCGATGCTTTATTTTAAGTCGGGTACTGTCCCGATATATATTTCCGCATACGTCATTTGCGCGCATACGCATTGCAGCTCCTGCGGTAGAGGAAGGACTCCAAGGCAGTATGTGGTGAGCACCATCTTGGAGTGGTGTGTCCGTTTGTGTGTACCATACAAGTGTACCATAGGCGGGTATGTCACAACCCGATCTACTGGGTATTCAGTGTTCTTATAACAAGGAAAACTGGTTGAGTCCAAAGGTGTTTTGAATACATAGACATACCATAGAATACCTAGGCATTGCGGGTCCTACAGTAGAGGAAGGACTCCGGGGCAGTATACGGTGAGCACCATCTTGGAGTGGCGTCTCAGTTTTTGTGTTTCATAGATATGTACCATGGTCAGGTATGTTGCAGCCCGATCTACTGAATGTTCAGTGTTCTTGTAACAAGGAAGGTTTGTCGCGGTCAAAGGCGTTTGTATACCTTGACAAAGGTGATCAGTTTATTGTATTTGAGTATCTAGTTCAGTTCATAGCGTGGTTTGTAAAACTCACTGACGTGTATTAAGGGTTTGGATGGAGAACTGCGCATGTTTCGGTGCGAAGAGGTCTCAGTAAAGCGGAGTCTTATAATGTAGCCAAAGTCTGCCAGTTGGTCTGCTCATTAAGACCAATTTGATCTGTTTTAAGGTGAAAAATCCATAGTTCTCGTTTATATAGGGAATTGTGTATATTTCCACCTCTTTTAGGGAGGATCAGTTTTTCAATAATGGTCCAGGTAAACTCAGTGGGGCCATGTTTCTTGGAGACAAAATGTTCCACCATTGGAGCAGTGTAGTCATGCCCACATACTGTAGCCCACAGGGACACGTGATCCGGTATAGAACGTTGCTGCTATTGCAGTTAGTGTTCTTTGGGTCCATGGAAAATGCCAGCCAATGTCAATAGTTGTGGTCCTGGTTGTGTATGGGCAAGCACTGCACTGTCCACATGGTGTATGTCCAGTGGGGGGGGGGGGGGGGGGGCAGTTGATTCCACACAGTCATCGGAATACATTCCCTCGGTTCCTTGTATGTTTTTATAAGTGCATTTCGTAGGTTCCTTCTTCTCTTCATTGCAAATCTTGGTTTCTCCAGTACTGTGTTGCCAACATTTAAAATGGGCCATAACTTCAGAATTTCTTTCTTCAGTTTATTGGCCATGGGTGAGAAACTTGGGACTGCTGTGATTTTTTCAGGCTCACTCTGTCTCCCCTGTTGAGTGTGATTTCCCGGGATATATTTTGGCTCTTTTCCAGGCTTGCTTAATGGTGCGTCTGGGATATCCACGTGCTGCGAGTTTTGCAGCTAAGTGACCAGATGGATTGTCATAGTCAACTATGCTGGAACAGTTCTTTCGATACCGGAGGAACTGTCCAAAGGGTACATTCTGCATCAGGCTGGTAACTATCAAAAAGCAACAATGAGTTACGATCTGTGGGTTTATTTAACACTTTGCTGGTGATCATGCCATCTCTTATCTGTAGATGTAAATCTAGGAAATGTATAGAATCTTTGCTGTGCGTTTCAGAAAAGGTTAGAAATGTATTTTGCACTTTCAGCCACATCATAAAAGTCTTGACGTCATCTTCGTTCCCATTAAATACCATAAGGACATTGTCTATGTATCTTGACCACATTCCTATTCTTGCTGTCCATGGATTTGGGGTACTGAAGATTGTTCTATCCTCAAAGTCTGCCAGATACAAGTTGGCCAGGTTCAGTGCAAATGTAGCACCCATCGCAGTACCTGATGTTTGTTCGAAAAAAGGGTCTTCGCGTAGGAAGAAGTTCTTGGTCAGTGCGATTTCTGCCAGTTGCATGACAAGACTCAATGGCATGTCCATTGGTGGGGTTTTGTTCGTGAGCACCTTCTCTACCACTTGCAGAGTTGCCATTTGCAGTATCTTGGTATATAGCGACACCATATCTAGAGTAACCAGCATTTAGGATTCTTGGTTGAACGGTCTGTTCTTAATCAAGTGAAGAACGGCCGTCATATCCTTCAGATAGGATTTAATTTTACACACTTCTGGCTTTAGGAAGTAGTCAACAAATTGCGACGAAGGTTCCAAAATTGAACCTATTCCTGACACGATAGGTCTTCCGGGTGGAGGTGTTTTACCTTTGTGTATCTTAGGTAAGGCATAAAACATGGGTTTTCTCGCCGATTTCGGATTGAGGAATTCATATTCTTTGCTACTTATGTGTCCCTCAGCACTGGCTTCCTCTAGAATTGGTATGATTAATTGGCGAATGCCCTCCGTGGGGTCACTCCCAAGTTGTTTGTAGCTAGTACGGTCTCCAAGGAGCTCTAGAACCATCTTTTTGTAGTCCAGAGTGTCCATAATGACGGTCGCTCCCCCCTTATCTGCAGGTTTGATTGTGATGTCATCATTCTCCGTCAGGAATTGTAAAGCCACTATCTTTGGTTGTAAAGTTGTTGTAACCTCGACATTGTTCTTGTTCTATTTCCTCCAGTTTTTTGATGATCGCTTTTTCAAAAGGTAACTGACTCGAGGATGATTCCATTCAGAGGTGGGTAGTAGGTGGACTTGCCCTTCAGGTTAGCTGCATTCTTTTCATCCCTCATGGTTATGTTACCAAAGAATTGTTTTAGGCGTATCTTCTTAATTAGCTGTGCCAATTCGATACGGATTGGAAAAGGATCATGGGTGGCTGTGGGTACAAAGGTTACAGTTACAGCCGAGACGCTGTTTCTACGCGAATACGCTTTCATTTGACATTGCAACTGCATATTAAGTGGAGCCAACGATCCTTCTTGTTTTTGTCGCTTACCACACACCTTGTGTCAGAATTACAGGATTCCCCCGTACAGCCTCAGTAGAAGAGCAAGTCGCTCGAAACACGTGTCAGGCTACCTTCTTGGGAATTAAATATACACCAACTTTAATCTAAATTGTGTGTGTGCGCAGTGGGTTTGTAAAAACAACCTACGTCTGTCTCATTTGGTGGCGGACGTGTCAAGTCCCCACACCTTCACTCCCCTGCAGCACGCTTCACACCACTCCTCACAATACAGGTCTTTTGCGCTGAACCTCGCTTATTTGCCAACCCTGTCTTTGTACAAAGGATAGACCTCTTTCTAAGAGTTTATGTAGGACCTGGTTAAGTCTGTAGCTGGATAAATTCATCACCAGAGACATGTGGTTGATGTGCCCTGTGGTATCTGTGCCCCATCGCCTTCATGGTTTGGTAGCATCCTATTCCTTGGGTTTGTCATCAGCGGCGCGTTCCATCCGCGGCCTCTGCTCTGTGTCACCCGTGGAGATTGGTTCTGCCACGGTTGTTGCTGTTACTGCCATTGTCCTTTGCCGCTTGTTCTTGGTTTTCCCCTGCCCTCGGTTGAAAAAAGGAGGGATTTGGTTCCCATTCCTGCCGGTGTTGCTTGGTAGTGCAAAACCCGTGTTCCTATTGGTTTTATTGCTTCCAGGTCCATTGACACTTGAGGTGCTTGGTCCACTCCCACCCGAGCTGCCTGAACTGCCACTGGAGAAAGTCCAGTTATGAGGTCTGGGGCGGTTGCCCTGTGTGCGGTTCCTATTGTAGTTGCTGTATTGCTGCTGTCCATTGGACGTTGTCATATTTTTGCTTTGATCCTCGTAGTACGATTCTGTGGTGTAGGGATATATTTTCTCTTGGCTAAAAGGTAGAAAGATCATTTTTCAGCTTAAGGACTTTGTTATTAAGGTTAAATTCCTTAAACTCCTTCATGGCAGCATTGAGTTCTTCCAGGCCTTTCTTAAAGTTTGCCAGGCTATTGGCTGTTTTGAGAGAATCTTGTTTCTCCTCCATTTCTTTCATGATCTTCTCAGACACTGATTTTGCTGTGCTGTGAGGATCAGCCAATCTCTGGTGCATTTGTTGATATAACTCCAGTCGGTGTCCAGTCATTTGGTCGACTGAAAACTGGTCGAATGACATTTGGTCGACGCAATTTGGTCGAAAACCAAATGGTCGAATTTTTTTTTATTTATATATTTATTTTTCGGGTTTTCATTTTTTTAAAAAAGTGGTTTTTAGAGAAAAAAAGGGGGTTGGGGGGAGGACCCCCCAAAAAAATAAAAAAAAGGGGTGAAAAAAAAAAAAAAAAAAATTCGACCATTTGGTTTTCGACCAAATTGGTTCGACCATTTGTCTAGTCGACCAATTTTTTTCAACCAAATGTCTGGTAACCACTCCAGTCTTTTCTAAATTGGATATGTTCAAGAAAAATCTGAGGTCAGATTCTAATGATTAGGCCCATTGGGGCTGCATGTGAATGGAGGTACTCTGTCATCATCCCTCCATGAAGCTCCGTCCTAATAAGTTGGTTTCTTCAGCACCTCCAGTTCGTTCCATTCGTCCACATTAGTTCCAATAGCCGGGATGTTGTCTGTCCCTAGAATAGATGGGATTGCCAGAATGACTTCCAGGAGCTCAGCGTATGCTAAATATTGTGGCTCAGCCATCTCCGTTGGTGTTGTCTCCCTGTATGTGCAAGGTGAAATAAATATTTTCTCCTAACTTGGTAAAGTCAATGTATGGAGCCTACTTCAAATCAGTGTCTGTACGTCACCTGACGTCCGTATTTTACACTAGAGTTAAAAAAACTACACAAATTGTAGCTCAAGTCCACAGCCAAGGGCTGTCAGAAGGACCAAAAACACACGTTCTGGACTAATGGAGGAGTTATCACCTGTTGATTTGCAATGAAGAGAAGAAGAAACCTACGAGATGCACTTATAAAAACATACAAGGAACCGAAGGAATGTATTCCAACGACTGTGGAATCAACTTCCCCCCCATGGGACATATACCATGTGGACAGTGCAGTGCTTGCCCATACACAACCAGGACCACAACTATTGACATTGGCTGGCATTTTCCATGGACCCAAAGAACACTAACTACAATAGCGGCAACGTTATATACCTGATCACGTGTCCATGTGGGCATGACCACACGCCCAATAAGAACACG
Organism: Ambystoma mexicanum; assembly: GCF_040938575.1. Classification (NCBI taxonomy): domain Eukaryota; kingdom Metazoa; phylum Chordata; class Amphibia; order Caudata; family Ambystomatidae; genus Ambystoma; species Ambystoma mexicanum. Next base: position 990,169,813 of record NC_090923.1, read on the forward strand.
ATTGGCAGAACACAGATCGTGCATTCGCACGAAAAAACTGACGGCTCCAATGGTGGAACATTTTGTCTCCAAGAAACATGGCCCCACTGAGTTTACCTGGACCATTATTGAAAAACTGCTCATCCCTAAGTGAGGCGGAAATATACACAATTCCCTATACAAACGAGAACTATGGATTTTTCACCTTAAAACAGATCGTATTGGTCTTAACGAGCAGACCAACTGGCAGACTTTGGCTACATTATAAGACTCTGCTTTACTGACTGAGACCTCTTCTCATCGAGACATGCAGTTCCCCATCCAACTCCTTAACAAACGTCAGTGAGTTTTGCAAACCATGCTATGAACTGAACTAAAGACTCAAATATAATAACCAACTGATCACTTTTGTCAAAGTATGCAACACCTTTGGCCATGACAAACCTTCCTTGTTACAAGAACACTGAACATTCAGTAGATAGGGCTGCGACATACCCGACCATGGTACATATCTATGAAACACAAAAACAGAGACACCACTCCAAGATGGTGCTCACCGTATACTGCGCCGGAGTCCTTACTCTACTGCAGGCCCCATAATGCACTTGCGTGCAGATGTATGTCTAGGTATTCAAAACACCTTTGGCCTCAACAGGTTTTCCTTGTTATAAGAACACTGAATACCCAGTAGATGGGGTTGTGCCATACCCGCCTATGGTACACACAAACGGAGACACCACTCCAAGATGGTGCTCACCACATACTGCCTCAGAGTCCTTCCTCTACCGCAGGAGCCGCAATGCGCATGTGCAATTATATATCGGGACAGTACCTGACTTAAAATAGAGCATCGCAGACGCGAGGAAGCAGTTTTTCATACGCGACCGCAACTGGACTGAGCAGGTATGCTTCCCCCTTTTATGCCTCCTCTCCTACTTAGAAACATAGTGGTTTTGAACCTGTACGTTGTATTGTGCACATTTGTCCAGTTTGGACATGTGCATTTAACAAGACACAAAAGACTAACTTTACAAAGAATGTAAACATGAGACAAACGTGAGACGCAAAGCCCTTCTTTCTGGCAACCTGACAGACACACATCATGGCAGGTTGCAACGGAATGCAGCAATAATTATGATTCCGAAGGAATTACCATTCACCCGATTCACCCCTGAACCCGATACAAGCCAAACGCAAGGGTAAGCAATGCTACCTCTTTGCAACATAAGAGCATATGTAATATAAAAGTAGAGGGGCATAATAAACCTTTTTCCACATACTTTCTATTCCCTTCCCATTTTATTTATCACCTACAGGTGGGGTGAATTCCGTGCAGAGACTCTTTATGTGACAGCATGGTAATACGTGTTGTGGCCCTGAAAAAAGTGAGAAAATGAATTGACACCACTGAACCCGGTAGGCCAGATGTGACCCTGTGAATAAAAAGGAACAGAAAAGCGGGTGGATGTTCCCAAGATGGGGAACTCCCATCCCCTGCACACTATAATTTGGCAATGTGATGTACTCTCATAAGACAATGGGCCTCATTACGACCCTGGCGTTAAGGGTTTAACAGCGCTGTAAAAGGTGTCGGCGCCGTTAAACCCTTAACGCCTGATTACGAGGTCCCTTTGTGGGACCCGACCTTAACGGCTGGTTTTACCAGCCGTTAAAGTAGGGTGCCGCAAAGGGACCTTGGTGCTAAGTACGGTGCTGCAATTTGCGGCACCGTACTTAGCGCCTTCCCCATTCCCATTGAGCCCTATGGGGCAAAAATGGGGAAGGGCCCATGGTGAATGGGGAATTACCGCCCCGCCAACCTTGGAATGGGGTGGTAATTCCGCCATTCACCATGGCGGACCCCGGCATGGACCATGGTGCTAATAGCACCATGGTTTAGCGCCGGGGTCGTAATGAGGCCCAATGTTTTGTAACACGTATAGTCACCAAATGAGCTTCATATATTTTAGGTACATTTATATAGTCTTAATCTACTGTGAGTCAAATTGACTAACAAATTTCAATCAAAGCAAAATATAAATGAGTAACAATAACAAGTTTTTTAACTCAAGAACTTGACTTTAATCCATAATGTGATCACCCAAGGCATTTTTGAGATTTCCCTCTTCATCAGGGGTACATAAATCGAGAATGTTCATAGTTTCTATTAAAACAAAGAAATAATATCAATTTTAACAGAATTAGATAAGTGCAAATTAGTTAGCAACGAACAATCAGTTCAAATTTCAGAGCGTTTACTTTAGATGACTGCTATGGCAAATATCCTTATTTTTGTGAACTCATCATCATGCAATGTCAGAACAATATTTCCATGGAATCACAAAGTATAAATGTGGCATAATAGTTGTGGTTTGCAGTTTTACAAATACCATTGCCTGCGTTTTTCAAATAATCCTGCAATCTAAGAATTGCAAATGAAAAAAAGTTAGGCTTGCTAACCTTGTGTATAGTATAAAAAAAGGTTCCTCTGGAGATCTTGTCTCAGGAAGGACGTTGACATCCAGGGGGTTTGGTTAAGGAACACAGGTTCAACAATTGCACGTGGTTGCCTATAACAAGGATCATAGATTAAAAGATAGCGTATGGTGGTTTATGAGTAGTATAAATGTATATACAATAAGTAGGGGCTAACAAGGTGTTAGTACTTTGCTGAAGAAAATACAACAATGCATAAAAATGCTTAACACTTGGTTGCCTATTACAAGGATAGTGGGTTAGAGGGAAGCTTATGGTTGCTTTTAATAAGCATATGTATATATCCAATAAAATGGATATATCTTCTTTTCTAAAGAAAATATAAGCGTACATAAGAATGTGGATCCTTGTATGGGACAGCACTTGAATTTCCTTGTGGAGAGAATTTCTTTGTGGAAAGATTCATAAATGTTACATAATATAAAGATCCTGTTGTGACCCTGGAATATCCCTTCTCACCATGTTTTACCATGTACGGAATAAGAACATCTTTTTGTCTCTTTGTTAGATGTATACAACAATATCTGTATAACTCTTATGTCAATACCTATTGGAGATATAATTACTCCTCACAGATTGTGAATCCTTAAATGGAACAGCACTTTGGATCATTCTATGCATAATCCCATTTTATAACATCTCCTTGAGAATTTTGGCATAACTTCTAAGTCATTTTTTCACTTAGAAATATTACTGAAATACTATTCTCTACCAATACCTATGCCTTTTGTGACCTTGGGCATATTATTAAATTATGCACTCCACTTTTCCTACTCGAATCCCCTTACCTTTTCTTTGATTAACCATGCAATTTTCATCGTGCGCATGTGCCGCGATTCACTGTAGAAACTGAATATATCTTATGTATATGGTGGTTTGTCACATTATCTAAAAACACATCTGGCCCGATTTTATGGGTCATATATCGAAAATCTTAGGCTTTTTTTACTTTGTGTCAGCAAACTTGTTCGGCTTAAGTTTATTTCTTATAGAAAAACGTTGCACTACACGTGCGCATTTCCTCGTGCGAACTACTTGTCATGGGCACGCATTGGCGTGCCTACGTCACTCTTATGACGTTATAAATGGTAAACAAACGCCGTAGACAATCAAGTTCCAGCGTGACGGCGTATGCTGCTGCGATTTTTTCACACATCGCTTGAAAACGCTTTTCAAGTAAGTTTCTATGGGCACACGCTCATTTAGCCACGTATCTAGCTTCGCGCACTTTATTACAACGACACACTGCTCGATTTTTTTCACAGTTACGAGGCGTTCTCCCTGTGACATTACAACTAACGTTGGTCTGTCTGCAACCAATCTACTCCTACCTCCTGATTGTCGCTTCTACGTATTCCTACAAGGTTAGCTTTTCTTATGTACGCTTATATTTTCTTTAGAAAAGAACATATATCCATTTTATTGGATATATACATATGCTTATTAAAAGCAACCATAAGCTTCCCTCTAACCCACTATCCTTGTAATAGGCAACCACGTGTAAAGCATTTTTATGCATTCTTGTATTTTCTTCAGTAAAGTACTAACACCTTGTTAGCCCCTACTTATTGTATATACATTTATACTACTCATAAACCACCATACGCCATCTTTTAATCTATGATCCTTATTATAGGCAACCACGTGCAATTGTTGAACCCGTGTTCCTTAACCAAACCCCCTGGATGTCAACGTCCTTCCTGAGACAAGATCTCCAGAGGAACCTTTTTTTATACTATACACAAGGTTAGCAAGCCTAATTCTTTTCATTTGCAATTCTTAGATTGCAGGATTATTTGAAAAACGCAGGCAATGGTATTTGTAAAACTGCAAACCACAACTATTATGCCATATTAATACTTTGCGATTCCATGGAAATATTGTTATGACATTGTATGATGAGTTCACAAAAATAAGGATATTTGCCATGGCAGTCATCTAAAGTAAACGCTCTGAAATTTAAACTGATTGTTCGTTGCTAACTAATTTGCACTTATCTAATTCTATTAAAATTGATATTATTTCTTTGTTTTAATAGAAACTATGAAAATTCTCGATTTATGTACCCCTGATGAAGAGAAAAATCTCGAAACGCATTGGGTGATCACATTATGGATTAAAGTCAAGTTCCTGAGTTAAAAAACTTGTTATTGATACTCATTTATATTTTGCTTTGATTGAAATTTGTTAGTCAATTTGACTCACAGTAGATTAAGACTATATAAATGTACCTAAAATATATGAAGCTCATTTGGTGACTCTATACGACAGTGTTACAACACATTGTCTTATGAGAGTACATCACATTGCCAAATTATTTTTCTGTACATACAGATTATAGATAGTGTGCAGGGGACGAGAGTTCCCCATCTTGGGAACATCCACCCTCTTTTTTGTTCTAGTACCAACCCAGATGCCAAGTTTGAGATTATCTCCCCTGCACCTCCAATCTTCTCAATCAAATAACCAAGGACACCTAGATTTCCTAAAAAATCTTGATATAACAACTATTTCGAATTGAGGTGTGCATAGTGCTGAACACTTGGTTCAATAAAAAGGAACAGACCATCAGTATAGTAAAAGGGTCAATAGATGAAAGAAGAACAAATTACTTACCAACTGTAACGTTCTTTCGACTGGATGTTCTAGTAGTGGCTAGAGGAGGAATCTAGACTGTAAAATTTGGTGATTGTATGTGCAGACGACCATGTGGCAGCCGCACATATGTCTTTAATTGGGACTCCTCTTTGGAGAGCTGCGATACCCCTGGTTGAATGAGCCCTGAGGTGTGGAGGAGGCGCTTTCCCTGCCAATTTATAGCACTCTATAATAGTTAGTATAATCCATCTTGAGATGGTTTGTTTCGTAATAGGTAAACCTTAAACTTAAGCTCTGCATACCCCACAAACAATTGGTCTGCTTGCCTAATTCTCTCAAGTCTGCTAATGAAAAACTCAAGGCACGCCTTGGATCCAGCCTGTGCAATCTCTCTTCATCTTTCCCTGGATGGGGAGGAGGGTAAAATGAAGGTAAGGTTATTTTTTGTGTGATGTGAAATTCTGAGACCACCTTTGGGAGAAAATTCGGCTTCACTTGAAGAACTACCTTATCTTTGTGAAAGATTGTATGAGGAGGTTTGCAAGATAAAGCTTGTAATCCGCTCACTCTTCTGGCAGAAGTTAAAGCCACTAGGAAGACTGTTTTAAGAGTGAGAAACCTTAATGGACAGGAATGAAGGGGTTCGAATGGAGTACCCATTAGAAATGTTAAGACTAGGTTTAGGTCCCACAGTGGAACTTAAAAAGGAGTAGTGGGGAAATATGAGCATGAAGGTTGAGGGTCCAGATATCCGGATGGAGAACCCGACCTCCCTCCTGCGAGAGAAGATCCTCTCTTTGCGGAAAACTAATCGGAGGACATATGGACATGTCTAGAAGATTCGGTGACCACTTTCTCCTGGCCCAATCCGGGGCAATTAGGATCTTGGGTTTCCGGAATCTCTTCAACCTCCTGATCATTTGAGCAATGTCGGGGGCTGGAGGAAACGCGTACAGAAGTGGAAACTCCCAGTCCACCATGAACGCGCTCCCTAGAGCTTCTCTCGGGGGAAATTCCCTTGAGCAATACTGATCGAACTTCCGGTTGATACTGAAGGCGAACAGATCCACTTGAGGGGTTCCCCAAAGGGCGAAGATCTCTAAAAGGACTTCCTGAGCTAGTACCCGCCATTAAATTCTTCTCTCCGGCTAGGTGAACTGCCGATAGAGATTCCTTCTTGAATTGCCCAAAACCAGAGCTGCATTGCCTCTCTTCAAAGTGGCAGTGACCCTACACAGCCTCTTTTGTTGAGGTAGTCCATGGCCACTGTGTTGTCCGTCATTATCAGGACATACTTTCCCTGTACTAATGGCAGGAAAGCCTTCAGCGCTAGTCTGATCGCTCTCAGCTCTAATAGGTTGACGTGTAGTCTGGCCTCCGATGGAGACCAACGACCGCTGATGGTCAAGTCGTTGGCATGGGCTCCCCACCCCGTGAGTGAAGCATCCGTGACTACCGTTATCTCCGGCCATGGTTGCCAAAACTGTTCTACTTTCAAGATGTTCTCCCGACAGGCCCACCACTCGAGCCACTCTGTCCGAGATTAGTAGGAAATCTGACATCCTTCCTGAGAAATGTGACCACTGGGTCCTTAGCGCCCACTGGAGAGATCTCATTCTCAGGCGAGCCTATGGCACAAGAAAAATGCAGGATGCCATGAGGCCGAGCAACCTCAAAAAGTCGAAGGCTGGTAGACGCTGGGCATTTTGAAACTTGGTGACCATCTGTAGAATATCGAGCCCTCACCTCAGGTGGCAAGGCTTTTCCCCAGGAACTGGAGTCTCTGTGATATCATCTGCGACTTCTTTAAGTTGAGGGTGAAGCCCAGCTTGTGGAGGAAGTGGCAAACATAATCTAGATGGATCCGAGCCTGTTCCAGGGATGCTGCTCTGATCAACCAGTCGTCCAGGTAGGGGTAGACATAAATCCCTTCCCTCCTTAGACTTGCAGCCTTGTGGTTGTCCGCCATTAGCTAGGTGAAGATCCTCGGGGCGGAGGTCAGTGTTACGCTCACCCGACTCCCACGGAGGCGCAGGGCTGGTTTGGAGTGCTGTTGCCTCTTCTATGGTGAAGCGCAGGACTCGGAAGATGGACAGGACCGGACCCTCAAATCTGGCTTGTCTGATTCGCAGAAATATCCTTCTGTTTGTGAAAAGGGAGTATTAACAATCTGCGGGATAATGTGTAAGCCTCCCACTCCCTTCTCACCCTCCACAAAACCCTTCTGCGATTCCCCGTGAAGTCTCACCTTAGGGTCTGAAAGGACGAGCTCTCCATCCTGCTTCTGATGCAGGGGCGCGTTGTAATCCAGTTACTTCACTGGATCATGGATTGTAGAGAGTTCAAGTTTGCTTGACCTTCCCGGTAAAGTACTGTGAGAATTCTGTTTATAAGTATGAGCCCGAAATAATTGTCCGCTGTCTCTATTTCAGGTGCAGAACAAAGATTCCGAGATGAGCAATGGAACTGACGAAGGAAACTCAGGTGAGTTGTTTGATGAGGTTCCTTTAGTGTCCTTGCATTAATGCACTAATGCTTGTGTCTTTTTTCCCCATAGGGGCCGGGGTTCGGAAATGCCGGAGATATGGCACCGACCCGAAGTGAAAGGTGCAGTTCCAGTAGATATCAGGTAAGTCTTTAATGAGCGTTCAGGTAATGTCTTAGCATTCGCTCACTAACGCTGATGTCTCTTTTTTCCCCTTAGGGGCCGGGGTCCGGAAATGCCAGGATGCGGCACCGACCCGAAATGAAGTGGGAATGACCCAACAGGTAAGTCTTATGATGGCAAATTAAGGTTTTCTTATTCTCTTCCCTAGCTCACCTTTGTTATTGTATTTTTCTCTCTAGGCGCTGAAATGTGGCTGCGGATCCAGATGGTCGCTGATGAACATGGAGGCGCCTAGTAAAGGTGAGTGGAATGCGGCGCTGCAGCGATCGATGCGATATGCTTTTAAAATGAATGTCTTCCTTTTCAGGATCGTCGGCGAAATGTCTCCGGAATGCGGGTTTAGCAGTTAAGGACTCTTCTTTCCCCTACTCTCTTCTCCCTTTGCAGGTGTTCCAGGATGCTGGCGGGCGTGGCAGAAGTCAGGATGCAGGAGCAGACACGGTGAGCGTCCAGCTGCTAGATGCAGAACAACGCGAAGCTTGAGTTACTGCTTGGGCATGGCTTAAATAGCCTTCAAAGTAGTTCCAGGTATGTATCCTTCCTCTCAGGTATGTATTCTTCCTCCGGCCACACCCGTGTGGTTAAGTAGTTCCCGAAGATAAAGTAGTCCCATTCAGGCCTCTAGATGGCCTGGATGTTGCAGCATGGTCTGCATCAGGTAAGTTTACACCAAGCACCTTTAAACACAAAGTCATCTTTTATGAGCCTGGCGCCTATGGCGCCAGGACTGTTGTCCAATATGAGCCTGGCGCCAAAGGCGCCAGGACTGAGTCCAAAGGGCACCTACTTGGGGCTGCTGAGACTTCCCTCGGGGACATGTCTGCCTCTGGGGTAGCTGGGCCTGGTCTGGCTCCTTGGAGGTAGGCATCATGACAGTCAGCCCAAATGGCAGAACTCGAAATTGATAATGAGAGTTGCCAGTGGTGCACCTCAAGTACTTCCTGTGCTTATGATGGATTGGCACATGAAAGTAAGCATCCTGAAGTTCTAGAGATACCAACCAGTCCTGAAGCTGGAGGGCCTGAAGGATCTGAGAAAGGGTTACCATCTTGAACTTGTCTTTCCTGAGGAATTTGTTTAGTTCTCGCAAGTCCAAGATGGGTCTCAATCCTCCGTCCTTCGGTATTAGAAAATAGGTAGAATACCAACCCTTGTTCCTCTCCACTACGGGTACCGGTTCTATGGCACCTTTCTCTAGCAGGTCTGAAATCTCCTGCATAAGGAGCGGGTCTGGAAGCTTCAAAGAGTTGTTCCCCGGTGGATGACTGAGGGGTGTGTAGGAAAAGCAGGCAGTAACCTTGGGCAACCATCTCCAATGCCCAAGCATCTGACGCAATAGCCTGCCATTCTGTCAGATGTTGAGTTAACCTGCCTCCTACTGGTGTTGTGTGGGGAGACCTCAGAGGGGTTTCGAAGCGGCGGATGCAGATGCTGAGGGTAAAGCAGCACCTGTTGATACAGGCTTGGTACCTTTGGCCCGTCCACCACAGGTGAATCGTTTCTGGCCCCTTAGAGCTGGCTGCCCTGTTTTTTCCGAATGCGGAAAAAAAATGAAAGGGCTTCCCCCTTCCAGGACATACTCGAGGAACGATTTGGAGTTTGGCGGATTGCAGCTCCAAGTGATTTTGGCCGCGCATTTCAGGTTAGCAATTTCTCCAGGCTGTCATCAGCTTTTTTGCAAAATAGGGAGGTGCCGTCAAAGGGCATATTCAGAAGCCTGGCTTGTACATCAGGAGCAAAACCAGACTTCCGTAACCACGCAAATCTGCGGATTGTGGTACTCGCCGCCATGGCTCTGCTGATGCTGTCAGCAGAGTCGAGACCTGTTTGGAGGGACTCGCACATCGCATCCTTCCCATCCTTGATGTTCAAGAATGCGCCTCGTTCCTCCCCTTCTGGGAGACAGTCAGCCGTTGATGAAGCGCACTCCCAAAGGGTGTGGCTGAATCTCGCTAGCGTGCAAGTGGCGTTGATAGACTTAAGTGCCATACTCCATGCTGAAAAGATCTTTTTAGACATGGCATCAAATCTTTTGTCGTCTGTCTTGTGGTATAGTGGGATATGCCGATTTACTACTTGACGAAACGCTGTCTTCACTACTAAACTCTGGAGTTGGGTGCTTAATTAAATATTCAGGGTCTGAGGCGGACACCCTGTACTTTGCAGAGAGCTTTTTATTTACTGCAGGAATAACTTCAGTGGTTTCCCAATTTGCAGTTATTTTTTTTTGCAATACAGCATGAAAAGTGACTATAGGGTCTTCTTGAGGCCCTTTATCTAAAATGTCCATAAAATCATCTTGCTGGTAAGAGGGTGCAGGTGTTGTCGTCCACATAAATTGCATAATTCTTGCCATAAGGGCTCTCTAAGGCATTTCTGCATGCTCTCCAGGTTCTGGTGTGGCAAAATCTGCCTCAGGAGAGGTAGCTATGCCACTGGAATCTTGTAAAGATTCTTGTAGATCTCTCAATCTATTCTCCTCAGAAATTAGCTCTTCTGCAATGGGCACTCTTGTTTGTAATCCAAAGGTCTCTCACTGTCAGAGTCCTCCCCTTCCTCATATATAGAGGATAAAGCTCTGCAATAGTCGGATCCTGGATAAGGGGTAAAACCCATTTGCAGAGAAGGAGCCAAATTGGTGGATACTGCTTGGGAAAAAGTTGGGGTTGTCGATGCAGATGTTATAGGTCTCAACAAAACAGCAAATGGCATTGAAAAACTCTAAAAAGGCCCCGATGTCTTCGAGAGAACCGGAATCCTACTCTTGTGTTGTCAATACTGTCGACGCCACTTTCGACGCCTTCAGCAGGACCTTTGACACCTCTGGTGCCGGTGGCGCAGTTGAGGTTTGAGGCTTCGAGAGACTATCCATTATCGGGGTCAGCGACGGCGTCGAAGATGATACAGACTTATGCGTCGAAGGTACCTTTGATGATGGTGTCAATGATGCAGTTTTATTCGATTAAGTTTTGTTTTTACTTGAGGGTTCGTGACGCTCTTGATGGTTTTTGTTTGCCGAGTTCGACTATTGTCACCCGGGGTATCACCTCTAGGCATCTCAGAGGGGGTCAAGGCCGTGTTCTCGAAGACCCTAAAGATTTCCTTGCGAAATTCCTCCCGCTTAGCTGGAGAGTTGTGTTTAGTGGGGCAGGTGACCCTTTCTGGGGAATTTGAAGATGAAGAAGAGGGAGATCTATGGCGCCTCTTCTATGGTGACGTTGGCGCCGATATGGAGGCCTTCGAGGGACGTCGACGCGCAGCGCCCTCTACTGTCAAAATCTTTTCCAAGGCCAGCAAGCTGGAAGTGGATTTATCAAAGATAAGGAGTACGTGGGAGAACACAATCCATTCGAAATAGTTTTTTAGCACTGTACGTTTGTACGCTGTGGGGTGGAAAGTATGTCCGAGAACTAACACTGCACCAGAATTATAACTGGGTGGAAGGTGTGAACTCTGAAACACCGGGAAACCGTGTTCCTTTTAATGAATCAAAACAGACTGTTCTGTACATGTTTTAGGGTATGAAAATGCAGAGCAAAGAAAATAAATAAAGATGAGCAATTTCATTTGCAAAGCAAATTACACAGTTATAGGAAGTGCCTTTGAAAAAACGGACTGACTAGAAGATAATGGCTAGATTCTCTTCCTTTACCCTGACCCTAGATAAGCGGCCCATCAGCGCTGGCTAGGGGTAGATAATTCATGAGGGTTTAGATAGACATGTTGGAGGGCAAGTTATGATAACTCCCCCAAGTCCAGAACATGTGTTTTTGGGTATTTACTTACCTGAAGTCCATTTTGATTCCTGATAGTTTTGGGATGTTTTCTGTGATTCAGAGGCCTCTTGTTCAGTTCACCCAGGCTCAATGCTGAAATTCTCATAGGGTGTCTTCTGTGAAGCCCCTGGACCCTCAACTAACTCTAAAAGTAAAGTACTTACCTTTTCTAACAGTCTTCCTAGGGAACTCTGACTTTTGCTACTTAAGAACCTATCTTGACCTGCCTGTTGGACAACAGACCCTTGTGACTGCCCTTCTGCCACTGAGACAATTAAAGCTCCAAGAATAAGGGAAAGACCTAAGGATTGGGCCTTTTGCCTAGAAAAGAGCAGAAGTGTTTAAAAGTTACTTACTTGCAAAAGAAGTTGGTTGGTAACCAACTTCGAGAGTGAACAGTTACAAAAGTTACTTACCTTAGAAAGGTTTGGTCATTCTGAAAAGTATATGTAAGGTTATTTTACTTATTTTAGTTATTTTACTCACCTGTAAACTAGCTGGGCCTCTTTCCCAAAAGTAAGGCTGTTGGTTTCACTAACTATTTCTTTCAGAGAATCGGTGTATACGTTTCCCAACTGGGTCTTGCTTACCCTGACTTGCTGTTAGCCTGTCCAGAAGAAGTCTGCATTAGGTTTTACCTACCAAGAATAACCCAGAGTCATTCATAAAGCGTAACACTGGGTTTTGCTTTCCCTGGTCTGTTTTAGACAGACACAAAGACAGTCTGAGGTGTATACCCGCCTTTAAATTGCTGATAGCTCCTTTAAAATGTGTATAGGTTTTACTTACCTTGAGCATAACTGTTATCCTAAAATAAGTTAATGCTATTGCTTACCTTAGTCTGAACTGAAAAGCAACTGCAATTGAATATTACACTCCAAAGTCCAACTCCCCTAGACTGGTGTCCCGAATCAGAGTTATAGGTGTTTTACTGTTCCTAGAATAAGTGTTTGAATTTTCTGAAAAGTATACTGTCCAGTTGAATCACTGCGTGATTTCTTGCTGAGCGTCACAGTTTAACTGATAGGGTCTTACTTTAAGTATTCTAAAAGTAACTATTGGTTTTGACTTCCCTAGAACTACTGCTAGGTGTTCCAAATTAGGTTATATTCTTTGGTATGTGTACCTTCAAGCATAGTGTTGTGTTTTTATAATGTGTTTACATTATTTATGATAGTTATTTACCCAAAAATCTCTTGGTCTGCTTGTATATAAAATAAACCCTTTATTTTTACAAAACATAGTGTATCAGTGTTTCTTTGAACCATATTTATAATACCATTTCTTTGTACTGAATTTACAGCCCTCTCCTCCCTCCCAAGATGAGCCTGACTGCTCGGTCTACGCTACCCTGAACTCAGGTGGTACAGCCTTATACTAAGAGTGGAGACTTGTGCTGCCTCAGTTGAATGGTTCCACTAAGCCCTTAGTTCAACTTCTGAAAACCTGTCCTAACACTAAGGTACTGTGAGGAAAAAGGTATTGCTTACCTGATTCCAAGAAGTCGCTCCAGTGCGTTGGTGTGCCTAGAGGTGTCCAGGGCCGACCCCTCTTAACCCCAGCTCAAGCCGCTGCTTGTGTACCTTCCTAGACAGGTCTCCTTTGTTAGTTATCTCCAGCCACTTCACTGATTCATATGCACCATGTCTTATCATTAAGGCTAACAGCCGCAATCTACTTTGCAGACATTCTACCTGCTATACTATCAGCATGTGGGAGCAAACCTGGCACCCCATGAGCATTCCCCTAGATCAGCTCGTACCAAGCGGTCCAACAACCACCCATATAATCTTTTCGCCAGCATCCTCCGGCGTACGCAAGCGTGGAGACATCAGCCACTTTCCCCCTGCACACACGCACCAGGGAACACACGAGCGACGCCAGGAACATGCGCACAAACAACGCACACACACTACTCTGCGCGCTTGCGCGGGGAGTACTACTGGTGACTCAGCAGCGCACATGCGCTCTTAATGGATCCCAGTCCTCAGGTCCGCCGAACCGCACGGACAAAGCAGGACACCCATCGCGGGCATAACAAGTAAGTTCTATTTGTTGCTCGGGCACCCGCCACACCTAGAGACCACGTGCCCCCCCCCCAACCGCCAAGAGCCCAGATGCAGCCAACTTCCCAAGCCGCCCTATTTCACGGCACACGGCCAACACCCCCACCGGTGCGCTCCATTCCTAACCAGCATGCTAACTCAAGACCACCGAGCGCCTGCGTACACGTAGTCCCCTGCACCTTGCTCTGACTATCCCCCAATGTGGGACAAGCCACTCCTCCCAAACCACCAATCCACATCGCGCAAGGCCAGCACCACTGCCTCCTGGCTTTCTCCCGCTGTGAGACTGCCCCCACGGAGTCCCCTGCACTTTGCTCTGACTATCTCCCAATGTGGGACAGCCACTCCTCCCAATACCGCCAATCCACATGGCACAAGGCCAGCACCACTGCCTCCTGGCTTTCTCCCACATGTGAGACTGCCCCCATGGTGGCTCTCCCAGCAGCCATCCAATAGACACAACCGTCAGGTGCCACCTCAACCCAGGCAAACAGTCACTCCAAACAAGAGTGGCCCAGCACCAGTCCACTCCCCACCATAGGTGGTGAGCATACCACACCCGGCAGGACCCTCTATCCCACACCATGCCACCAGCCACTGGCTCTCACTCCATATGCACCTCCCAGCACCATCTTCACCCTCCGGTATCATTCTATTATGTCAGGACCCACCATAAAACCTCCCTATTTAGGGCCCAACTGATGCCACTTCCACCATAGCGCCAGCAACCCTTAACCAGGACCCAACAGGGGCCCAGCACCCTCACATCCCACAGCACCACCTAATCTTGAGGAGGACCCAACAGAACCTTCTTTATTTTTTTCAGGGCCTAACTGGAGCCACTGTAACTACAGCACAAGCTACCCACATCTTCAACAAGGACCCCACAGGGGGCTACACACCGGTACCAATAGGTAAGAAGCCATATCAATGCCAGACAACATACTATTAGGACCAACAAATTTGCTGGTAACCTTTTGTTCTCTCCCTCCATCCTCCTTCCCGCTGCCGCCAATATGGCTCTTAATGTATTGTATACATTGCATTTATGTTTAAATATCTATTTTTTTATCTAAAACTATCACCCAACACCACTCACTCGACACCAATGCTAATTATGTATGTCACCACTTATCACCACACATGGTTTTGAATAAATGAATCAGCCTTGATAAAGACCTACGGGTCGAAACACGTGTCGGCTTACAAGGGAACTCAAGATCCCCCCAATGTACCACATGTATACTATAATTTGTAAGAAAACCAACCACTTGCACAAATAAAAGTGGAATTATATTGCCTTAAACAGTGTGCGAGAACAATTCTTTGAGACCGAAAAGAAAGATAGCCAGGAACAAAAAGGAACAAGTTACTTACCTGTAACTGTTGTTCTCCAGCATGGGTCTGGCATGGATTCACATGCTCATGAATATTCCCCGTCGTCAGGCTGGGAATCCTCGGTAAAGAAAAAACCAGTATCAGTTTCGTTTCTGATCTGTCTTTCGTAGTAATAACCAATCACTGGTCTCTGCGTCATACTGACCACAGCCAATGACTGCCCTCTACCTAAGCACCGCCTCTGGCAGCCATCTTCAGATTTGGAAGCATGTGAAGTGGCAGTATGACCAAGTGAAGAGCCGCAGAGGGGTAGGCGGGAGGGTTCGCATGTGAATCCATGCCAGACCCATGCTGGAGAACAACAGTTACAGGTAAGTAACTTGTTCCTTCTCCAGCATGGGGTCTGGCATGGATTCACATGCTCATGAATAAAGAATACATAGCAGTACACACATGCACAACCACGGGAGGTGGCAAAGGCTCAACATTAAGCATCACATCAACTCAACATTAAGCATCTTACCTCCTCACCAGGCTCACCTCAGGCGAACAGGTTGCGCAGCACTGCTTGGCCGACCCTGGACTCCTCCCTGGAATCCCGGTCGACGCAGTAGAATTTCGTGAAGGTGTGCGTCGACCTCCACGTAGCAGCCCTGCATATGTCCAGCAGGGGCACACCAGATAGGAACGCCGTGGTAGCTGCGATCGCTCTGGTGGAATGGGCTCTCGGACGGCCAGGCAGCGGTCGGTTTGCCAACCGGTGACAGTACATGATACAGCCGGAGAGCCATCTGGAGATGGAAGCCTTCGAGAGAGCCTTCCCCTGATTGACAGGTCCAAAGTTCACAAAGAGTTGTGACGTCTTCCGAAAACCTTTCGTGCGGTCCACGTAGAACTTCAGCGCTCTAGCTACATCCAGCGAGTGCAAAGTCCTCTCAGCCGGCGACGAAGGCGACGGGAAGAACACAGGTAACACCAAGGGTTCGTTGAGATGAAAGTCCGACGGTACCTTGGGCATGAAGGAGGGGTGCGTCCTGAGCACTACCCTCGTGTCGTGGAAAGTCAAGTACGGGGCCTTGCAGGAAAGGGCCTGGATCTCTCCCACTCGTCGTGCGGAGGTGATGGCCACGAGAAAAGCTGTTTTCCACGATAGAAACTTCAACGGGGCCGAGTGCAGAGGCTCGAACGGAGGTCCCATGAGTTTGGTCAGCACCACGTTGAGCTCCCACGCCGGGGCCGGAGCCTTCACCGGCGGGAACGATCTGAACAGTCCCTTCATGAACTCTTTCACCAGACGATGAGACCACAAGGACGTCCGGCCCGTGGTTCTGGTGTAACGGGAGATCGCAGCAAGATGAATCTTGATGGACGCGTGTGCCAGACCAGCTTTGGCCAGCGTCAGCAGGTACGGCAGCACTTGGGGAGCCGTAATCCGTAGAGGGTTAATCTTCTGTGCGTGGCACCAGACAGAGAACCTCTTCCATTTGTGTCCGTAGCATTTAAGAGTCGAGGACGCCCTGGCCTTTGCAAGAACCTCTCTGCAATCGGCCGGTATGTCGTATCCTCCAAACTCTAGCGCTGCAGGAGCCAGGCCTGCAAGTTCAGCGACTTCGGGTCGTGGTGGAGGATGGCGCCTCCTTCCCTGGAGAGTAGATCCGCGTCCGCCGGCAGCTTGATTGGCGGGGACGCCGACAAGTCCAGAAGGTCCGGGAACCATATCTGCCTCGGCCACGCAGGTGCGACGAGGATCATCCTGCACCGTGACCTCTTGAGCTGGTTGACGAGCCGGATTAGCAGAGGCAAGGGAGGGAACGCGTAGAGGAACAGGCCCTCCCAGGGGAACGAGAAAGCATCGCCCATGCTCCTCGTCTGGGGAAACCTGCTGGCGAACCTCCGGCACTTGGTGTTCGTCGCCGTCGCGAACAGGTCGATCTGGGGTGTGCCCCACCGTCGGAAGAGGCGATCCACCAGATCCTGCCGTAGTTCCCACTCGTGGCACGAGCGCAGCTCCCTGCTGAGTGAGTCGGCGATGGTGTTTTTTATCCCTGCCAGATGAAACGGCACCAGAAGAATCCCTTGGGCGACGGCCCAATGCCACAGGTCCTGCGCCTCCTTGGACAGCGCTGGGGACCTGGTTCCGCCCTGTTTCCTGATGTAAAACATGGTGGTGGTGTTGTCGGTGAAGATCCTCACCACCTTGCCCTTGAGGGACGGAAGGAAGGACCTGAGGGCCCAAAACACTGCACGGAGCTCCAGGACGTTGATATGCAGGGACTTCTCCGTCGGGAGCCAGAGTCCCCTTGCGTGCAGATTTTCGGTGTGCGCTCCCCACCCTTCTAGGGAGGCATCCGTGGTCACAGTCACCTGGTGGGCTGGGGTCTGGAAGCCCATGCCCGCCGTCAGATGCGCGCAGGTGCCCCACCACCGTATCGCTCGTCGGAAACTCTCGTCGAGCTTGATCCTTTCCTCGAAGCTGCCCGTCGTCTGGATCCAGCGCGCATCCAGGAACTCTTGCAACGGGCGCATCCGGAGCCTGCACATGGGAATGAGGTAGATGCAGGAAGACATCATCCCGAGGAGGGACTTGATGGACCTCACTTTGGCCGCGTCGGCCACCAACATCCGTTGCACCTTGCCCAAGATGGTCCTGGTCCTCTCCTCCGACGGGGAGGCCAGAAGGGACACTGTGTCGAGCCTCGCTCCCAGAAACAGTGCGACTTGCGCGGGCACCAGGTGGGATTTGGCGTAGTTCACGGAGAATCCCAGGTCCGTGAGGAGTTGGACGGTCCTTGCCGTGTGGACCACGGCGAGCTCCCTCGTCTTGGCGCGGATGAGCCAGTCGTCCAGGTAGGGGTAGACGTGAATCCCCTCGCGGCGCAGCTGCGCCGCCACCGGTGCGAGGCACTTGGTGAAAACCCTGGGTGCCGACCGTAGTCCGAAGGGAAGGGCTTTGAACTGGTAATGACGCCCTTGGACCACGAATCTGAGGAATTTTCGGTGCCCCTTTAGGATGGGAATGTGGAAGTAGGCATCCTCCAAATCCAACGACGATAGGAAGTCTCCTTCCTCCAGCTGACCCAGGACGTGCTGGAGGGTGACCATCCGGAACTTCTGCGCCTTGATGAACTTGTTCAGGCGTCGCAGGTCCAGGATGGGGCGCCATCCTCCCGTCTTCTTCTTCACGAGGAAGTAACGCGAGTAGACTCCGGAGCCCCGAAGCCTCTTTGGGACGAGTTCGATGGCGCCCTTTCTGAGCATCGCCTTTACCTCCAGGAGAAGTTGAGGGACGTGAAGTTCTTTCCTGGCCACGGGGGGGACGCGCGGGCACCTTCTTTGAAACTCGAGCGCGTGGCCCCGGGCCAGGGCGTCCAGCACCCAACGGTCGGTGGAGATGGACTCCCACACGCTGACGAAGCCCGCCAGCCGGCCTCCCACCGGGGTGCTTCGGTGGGGGCCCGACCCCACGGCCGGTTCAATCCTGCTTGGACGCGGCCTTGCCGCCTTGGCCTCCTTGGCGACGACGGCGGGGTCCGCCAGACTTGCCTCGTCCTCTGTAGGCCTCTTGCGACGACGAGCGGGCCGCTTGACGGTAGGAAGCGAAACCGCCGCCGGAACCTTTGGAGGCGCCCTTGCCTCCACCGCTCCGAAAGGGCGTCCGCCGTTGCTGCAGTACTCCAAGGGCCCGGGCCGTCTCAGTATCCGCCTTGATGGCCTGAAGGGAATCGTCCACTGTCTTCCCAAACAGGTTGTTCCCGTCGAAGGGCATGTCCAGGACCCTGGTCTGGACGTCCTGCCGAAAGTCCGTAGCCTTGAGCCATCCGCGACGTCGAAGGCAAACGCCGTTGCCCATCTGGCGGAACCCAGTGTCGGCGATGTCCGTCGCCACGGTGATGGCGTGGTCCGAGGCCACCTCACCTTCCTGCAGGATTCCAAGGGCCTCCGCCCTCTTGTCGTCCGGCAGAAAATCCAGCAGGGGAGCTATCTTGTACCAGAGTTCCCTGTCGTAGCGGGCCACGATAGCCAAGGCGTTGGCCGCTTTAATCGTCGTCGCCGCCGACGAGATGACTCTGCGTCCCATGGCATCCAATTTCTTTCCCTCGCCGTCCGGCGGGGAAGTCGACGTGGAGGCCGCACCCCCCCCCGCTTTCTTCCTGGCTGCCGCGGAGACGACGGAGTCCGGGGTAGGCTGCGCCCGGAGGCATAGGGGGGCCGAGTCCGGGACCCGGTACTTTTTCTCGTACCGGTCTCTTTTCGCTGGCGTCGTGGAAGGGTTCTTGAGGAGGGAAAGGCCCTCATCCCAAATGTCGTCCAACAGAGGCACTGCGAGGACCGTCTTCCTCTTGGCCTCGCGCCGTTGGTAAAGGAAGCCTTCCTTTTTCTTCTCCTCAGGGCAGAGTTGGAAAAGCTCGGATGCCCTGGCGATCATTGAGTGGAACGACCCAATCTCGTCGGGCGGAGAAGCCCTGGTGGGAGGCGACGACGGAAAATCCTCGTCGTATGCCTCGTCGTCCGTACCCGTCGCTGCCGTGTCAGTCCCCGTATCATCCCCTCGGGTGGACGGGGAGGAGGGCTGGACGGGGCGCGACGGTTGAAAGGGAGGCGGTGGATGGATCCTTCTTTTCTTGGTAGGGGGAACACCAGAAGGTCCCGGTTCTGGATCCCCCGACGGGAGAGGTTCCTCCGTCGGTAACGGTAGTCTCGTCCTTATCTCGGAGCATAAGGACTGTATAGCCAACAAAATGGCCGCTGAGTTGTCTTGCGGCGCTGGCAGAGGGGAATCCGACGGGCGAGCAGGGGCCCCGTCGGTATCCTCGACGATGTCGTCGTCGTCACCTGCGTCGGGGCCCATTCCGACGGGCTGGTCTTGTTCCACGCCTAGGCCGTGGCTTAAGACCTCGATCAGTTCCTCTTCTGAGGTTGAGGCCGAATCTACGACGACGCCCTGCCCCCCCTTCTTCCCCACGGAGGGTTTCACGGGGGTCCTATCGATGGGCACGAAAGAAGACTCCCTCCGAGGAGGCAGGGAGATTCTGGGCCCCGAGGCCGCCACCACTGGTGCAGCCTCCACAGGCTGGGCCAGGGCCGCCGCGACCGTTTCGATAGAGGGCTTGGTCGAATGGATCAAGGCCTTCACCACCTTAGGTGCGTTCACCGCCTTATCCTTGAGGGAGGGGGCACTGCCACGCTCCTCCTCTGCCTTAGAGCTCGACCGGGGTCTCTCCAGGAGTTTCGCCGGGTGCTCGGCCTTCCTCTTACCCGACCCAGAGCGTTGGCTCGTGGTTGATGGTGCCGGGGAGGGTGCGCCCTGCCTGGCGCCCGTAGAGCCCGACCGTTCGGCGCTCCCGGTGCCAGCGGACTCGCGGTGCTTGGCCTTATGTTGGGCCCCCGTCGCCGGGGCGCCCTCAAAGGTCTTAGAAGACCGCTCAGATTTCTTCTTCTTCTCGCCAGACGGGCTCTTACCCTCCAGCCAGCTGGCGAGACGTTGATGGCGGTCCTTCATGGTCAGTTCCGACATGTTGCCGCAAAACGCACAGTCCTTCTCCACGTGCGTCTTGTCCCCATGAAGGCAGTAAAGGCAGAAAGAGTGTTCGTCCTCCTTGAAGACGTTCTGCAGCTGGCATCCAGGGCAGGCCCTGAACAGCTTTCCGGGCGTCGAGCTTCCCTTCTCCTGGGCCATCTCCGAGACCGGGCCTGAGAAGCTTCTGGAGTCCTCCGAAGTGTAGCTCGACGAAATCTTCACCCTTGAGGGGCACAGATGAATCCGACACGGGTCCCCGTTGATCGGATGTAGGATCGGTGGAGCTTGAGGCTCTTTTGACCGAAAGAATCGAAGTTTTTGTGAAAAAGCGCGAAAAAATAGCACTAACGCTCGAGAGCAATAGCACGAGGATCCCAACACATGAACGTGCGGTAAAAATCTGAAGATGGCTGCCAGAGGCGGTGCTTAGGTAGAGGGCAGTCATTGGCTGTGGTCAGTATGACGCAGAGACCAGTGATTGGTTATTACTACGAAAGACAGATCAGAAACGAAACTGATACTGGTTTTTTCTTTACCGAGGATTCCCAGCCTGACGACGGGGAATATTCATGAGCATGTGAATCCATGCCAGACCCCATGCTGGAGAACTCCCCCTTCTCCTTTGTTAGTTGTTAACTTTCTGCTTCTATACACTAGAGACTGGAAGAAATCTGTTGGAACTCTTTGTATTGCGCAGCTTGTCAAGACTTTGAGCCCTCACCGAACTGCTTTTAGCTAGGGTTGCGTTTTGGGACTTTAAAGACTTACTTGGCGATGAAACCCTCTCTAGAACCTTGAACCAGGCTAATGTTACACTAACTAACCATTTTCCTCCCTATAAGTGACTTTACTATATGTGTTTGCAGAGTAAATGTATTACCGTATGAATTGTTAAAAACCGCAGGGACGTATAATAAGGAACAAGTTACTTACCTGTAACTGTTGTTCTCCAACATGGGTCTGGCATGGATTCACATGCTCATGAATATTCCCCGTCGTCAGGCTGGGAATTCTCGGTATAGAAAAAAATCAGTATCAGTTTCGTTTCTGATCTGTCTTTCTTAGTAGTAACCAATCACTGGTCTCTGGGTCATACTGCCCCCAGCCAATGACTGCCCTCTCCCTAAGCCCCGCCTCCGGCAGCCATCCTCAGATTTGGTAGCACGTTAAGTGGCCGTATGACCAAGTGAAGAGCCGCAGAGGGGTAGGCGGAAGGGTTCACATGTGAATCCATGCCAGACCCATGCTGGAGAACAACAGTTACAGGTAAGTAACTTGTTCCTTCTCCAGCATGGGGTCTGGCATGGATTCACATGTTCATGAATAAGAGAATACATAGCAGTACACACATGCACAACCACGGGAGGTGGCAACAGGCTCAACATTAAGCAATACAACAACTCAACATTAAGCAACTCTTACCTCCTCTCCACGCTCACCTTAGGCGAACAGGTTGCGCAGCACTGCTTGGCCGACCCTGGACTCCTCCCTGGAGTCCAGATTGACGCAGTAGAATCTTGTGAAGGTGTGCGTCGACCTCCACGTCGCAGCCCTGCAGATGTCCAGTAGGGGCACACCAGACAGGAACGCTGTGGTAGCAGCGATCGCTCTGGTCGAATGGGCTCTCAGACGACCGGGCAGCTGTCGGTTTGCCAACCGGTGACAGTGCATGATGCAGCCGGAGAGCCATCTGGAAATGGAAGTCTTCGAGAGAGCCTTCCCTTGATTCACAGTCCCAAAGTTCACAAACAGCTGTGACGTCTTCCGAAAACTCTTCATGCGGTCCACGTAGAACTTCAGTGCTCTAGCTACATCCAGCAAGTGCAAAGTCCTCTCAGCCGGCGACGAAGGCGACGGAAAGAAAACTGGAAACACCAAGGGCTCGTTGAGGTGGAAGTCTGACGGCACCTTGGGCATAAAGGATGGGTGTGTCCTCAGCACCACCCTCGTGTCATGAAAAGTCAATTATGGAGGCTTGCAAGATAGGGCCTGGAACTCTCCCACTCGTCGTGCGGAGGTGATGGCCACAAGGAAAGCTGAAGAAAAAGTGGCAGAAAAGGCCAGCAGGATACAGCGCATAGAACGGTAACTTATGTGGCTGTGATAGGGCTGCGGCTGAGAGCTTGAGTAGGAGCCTGCCAAATTCCCACTGGAAATTGGAATTAGAGAAAGAAAGGGTTTGCTCTCGAAGGGACTATTCCGATCATTCCCGCCGGTGAAGGCTCCTGCCCCAGCGTGGGAGCTTAATGTGGTGCTGACCAAGCTCATGGGGGCCCCATTCGAGCCTATGCATTCGGGCGCCTCTGAAGTTCCTGTCATGTAAGACAGCTTTCCTTGTGAAAGAAAGGGTTTGCTCTCAAACTGCGCACACACATAGAATAATAAGCAATTGCAAATTAAATGAGTGGTTTTAATCAGAATTGGTGCAGCCTGACACGTGTTTCGAGCTTCCCGCTCTTCTACTGAGGCTGCTTGTGCAAAATTATAAAACATTGATGTACAACGAAAACATTTGTTAAGCATGATTCAATAGCAAAACAAACCAGTCTCCAGACCCAGGGCAAGGAGGCAGTTAGGGTTTGCCAAACACATTGAGTATATGGTTTAAAGTAACAGACAGTTGCAACGAATGCACATATCAAATCAAACCAATTCAAAGAAAGGAAATTAAAAACACAAAAAGTGCGTAATTCGGTGGAAAAAACATAACACATTATAAAACAATGAAAAGAGGGAGGAGAGAGAAAAAAGACAAAAGAACAACAAAATTATTCAGTGAGAGAAGATGCTCATGGTAATCAGCCAGAAATACATGTATAAGGCCACTGACTGTTAAAATTGTACCTTAATCTTGGCTAGTGTGTATTTTGAATACTAGAGAAAAATGCAAAATTAAAAAATGTTTTATCAAGTGGCAACTTAATGAATCGAATACGATAAAAAGAGGGGTTGCAAATATGTTGCGTCATAGAAAATTGTTTTAATATTATATATATAGTTTTATCCCACTTACCAAAGGTAGAAGTTGAGTAATCTGACAAAGTTAGGCGTGGGCTCCCTATAAAGCAAAAGACGGGATGGCTATTTATGTAGGAATCTGACTGACTAGATTTCCACCTAGCAGTCATTTGAAAATAAAGAAATGACATACCATTATTTTGCAGTTGCACGAATGAATTTTCAGTAAATTATTATCTTGCTGCAGCACGGGCAGGAAACGAAGAATGCAGGTGCGGCAAGAGCCAAAGAAAACAAAGCAACAAGAGGTCAATTAGCTAATTGAGTGGTTTATCTCTGTGGACATCTGAAGCAGCAAGAATTCTTGCTGGAAGGGTCCGTGTACAAATTGTCAACGTTGACTCACCAGTACTTTCACTGCTATGTGGGGAACTGGAGCCAAACGGAAACTCTCTGTGTGCCGAGTATATCTCGGAGATGTGAGGGAAGCAACAGTGAAAACGCCCGTGCACAGGCGAGTCACCACAGAGTTAATGGGAAAACAAGAGCGCCATGATGGACTAGTGTAGATATCATGTAAAGGAAATCATTAAGGCTACTCCATATAGACAAGGATATGTTTGAGGTGTGCGTATGCCGGAAATAAATTGCGCATGGTAAATGCACAAATAGAATTGGAATTACAAATAAATAAATAAATAAATAAATAAATAAAATTTAAAAAAAATTGCGAGACAGAAGGACATAGATCCGGAAGACATTAGTTAATTAATTGGAGTATGAAGTCACTTGAGCTGTCCACGGATGGCAGTAGTGTATTTTAAAACACCTGTGCCTGCATCTATAATAAATAGTGTTGCATGTGCTGAAAAAGATGCTAAATAAAGGAAGTGCGCCTCGACCTGACTGGATATGCAAGGATTGTGTTAAAACGGTTGCGCCCATGCTAGCAAGTGTATTCATTAAAAAAAAAAAAAAAAAAAAAAAAAAAAAAAAAGGGGGGGGGCGCTGCACCCGGGTAGATAGCATGATAGTTGAGTAATGACATGTAGATAGCGGCTGATTACCATTGACATCCATACAAATAATCGGTACCTATTGGCATGACATGTGCGAAGACCTTAAAAAACACACGTGTACCATAACTTTTAAACAACATGTAATCACAAAAAGACAGATAGTTCATGGTCTGTGTTCAGGCCAAACTCTACAGTACGGTATTGACAAATCAATCGGGCTTCCAATTGTCTAAGTTTGAGTATCTGGTTGCCTCCACGTTGTGGAAGTGACACCTTCATCATCCCAGCAAATTTGATCATTGTCTTGTTATCCATTTGATGGGATCTTTGCCAATGCAAAGCTAGGGGATATTTGGAGTCAGATTGAGTAATTGAGTACAGATGTTCCCTGATACGAATTTTCAGCGGGCGTATTGTACTGCCAATATAGAATAGGCCGCAGACACATTTAATACAGTAAATGCAGAATTTCGAATTACAATTAATAAAAGACAAAATCTTATGTGTACCTAAGTGTCCGAAGTCGATGGAGGTAGTCTCCAGTGCATGTGAACACGTGGAGCAGCCCCCACACTTGTAAAAACCAGGGCGTGGGGGCTGGTGTAACCAAGTATGTTGCTTGGGTGGGATTGACATGAATGAAGGAGAAAGTATGTTCTTGAGGTTGTTTGCCTTAGTATAGATAAAACTTGGTGAGTTGTCCACCCAAGGAGTAATATCACGATCAAGTTGTAGGATGTGCCAATGCCGTTTGATTATATTGTAAAGCAGCGAACTATCCGAATTAAATCTAGTAATAAATTTGAGTTTCTGAGAATGAACAGTCTCGTTCCTTATTTTCGGAGTGAGTAGATCGCATCTCTTCATGGTCCGTACATCATGTTCTGCTTTTACTACTGAGCGTACGTCATAGCCTCTAGCTATAAACCTTTGGCGTATCAATGAACATTCCTGGTCGAAGTCTTTCGTAAGCAGACAATTCCGTCTTGCCCGAATGAATTCGCCTTTGGGTATATTGGAAACTACAGTTTTCCTATGACAGCTAGTAGCATGCAGAACTGCATTCACGGATGTAGATTTTCTAAAAGTTTTAGTTACAAACTGATTATCTGAGATACTGATAGTAAGGTCTAAGAAATTAACACATATGGGGCTATACGTGTGTGTAAATTGAATGCCCCAATTGTTGGAATTGAGATAAGCAACAAATTCATTTAAAAGCTCAATAGAACCATTCCAAACCAAAAGCACATCATCGATATAACGTTTCCACATGTGAATATGTGGCGTGAAAAGCTGGTTAGAGAAAACGAGTTGTTGTTCATAGTTATGCATGAAAATGTTAGCTAACGCTGGGGCATAACTTGCCCCCATTGCAACTCCGATCAACTGTCTGTAGTAAGTGTTATTGAAAAGAAATTCATTGTTGGTAAGGGCAACAGATAGTAAATCTTTGATCATTTCGATATGTTCGAAAAACGAGGCTGAATGAGCACGAAAGATAAAGTCTATACTGCTGATTGCTTGCTGATGATTAATGGATGTATAAAGCGCTTTTACATCAAGTGTAACCAGGACAAGATTAGGTAACATAGGCAGTTGGTTAAGCATCTGGAGAATGTGCATTGTGTCACGAATGAAAGTAGGTATGTTGTTGACTAATGGTGAAATGCATTCATTGATGTACAGGGAGGTGGGCTCCAGGATACTGGAATTAGGTAACATAGGTAACATAGGCAGTTGGTTAAGCATCTGGAGAATGTGCATTGTGTCACGAATGAAAGTAGGTATGTTGTTGACTAATGGTGAAATGCATTCATTGATGTACAGGGAGGTGGGCTCCAGGATAGGAACTATCTAACCAGCTTTTCACGCCACATATTCACATGTGGAAACGTTATATCGATGATGTGCTTTTGGTTTGGAATGGTTCTATTGAGCTTTTAAATGAATTTGTTGCTTATCTCAATTCCAACAATTGGGGCATTCAATTTACACACACGTATAGCCCCATATGTGTTAATTTCTTAGACCTTACTATCAGTATCTCAGATAATCAGTTTGTAACTAAAACTTTTAGAAAATCTACATCCGTGAATGCAGTTCTGCATGCTACTAGCTGTCATAGGAAAACTGTAGTTTCCAATACACCCAAAGGCGAATTCATTCGGGCAAGACGGAATTGTCTGCTTACGAAAGACTTCGACCAGGAATGTTCATTGATACGCCAAAGGTTTATAGCTAGAGGCTATGACGTACGCTCAGTAGTAAAAGCAGAACATGATGTACGGACCATGAAGAGATGCGATCTACTCACTCCGAAAATAAGGAACGAGACTGTTCATTCTCCAGGATAGGAGCCCACCTCCCTGTACATCAATGAATGCATTTCACCATTAGTCAACAACATACCTACTTTCATTCGTGACACAATGCACATTCTCCAGATGCTTAACCAACTGCCTATGTTACCTATGTTACCTAATTCCAGTATCCTGGAGCCCACCTCCCTGTACATCAATGAATGCATTTCACCATTAGTCAACAACATACCTACTTTCATGCTTAACCAACTGCCTATGTTACCTAATCTTGTCCTGGTTACACTTGATGTAAAAGCGCTTTATACATCCATTAATCATCAGCAAGCAATCAGCAGTATAGACTTTATCTTTCGTGCTCATTCAGCCTCGTTTTTCGAACATATCGAAATGATCAAAGATTTACTATCTGTTGCCCTTACCAACAATGTATTTCTTTTCAATAACACTTACTACAGACAGTTGATCGGAGTTGCAATGGGGGCAAGTTATGCCCCAGCGTTAGCTAACATTTTCATGGATAACTATGAACAACAACTCGTTTTCTCTAACCAGCTTTTCACGCCACATATTCACATGTGGAAACGTTATATCGATGATGTGCTTTTGGTTTGGAATGGTTCTATTGAGCTTTTAAATGAATTTGTTGCTTATCTCAATTCCAACAATTGGGGCATTCAATTTACACACACGTATAGCCCCATATGTGTTAATTTCTTAGACCTTACTATCAGTATCTCAGATAATCAGTTTGTAACTAAAACTTTTAGAAAATCTACATCCGTGAATGCAGTTCTGCATGCTACTAGCTGTCATAGGAAAACTGTAGTTTCCAATATACCCAAAGGCGAATTCATTCGGGCAAGACGGAATTGTCTGCTTACGAAAGACTTCGACCAGGAATGTTCATTGATACGCCAAAGGTTTATAGCTAGAGGCTATGACGTACGCTCAGTAGTAAAAGCAGAACATGATGTACGGACCATGAAGAGATGCGATCTACTCACTCCGAAAATAAGGAACGAGACTGTTCATTCTCAGAAACTCAAATTTATTACTAGATTTAATTCGGATAGTTCGCTGCTTTACAATATAATCAAACGGCATTGGCACATCCTACAACTTGATCGTGATATTACTCCTTGGGTGGACAACTCACAAAGTTTTATCTATACTAAGGCAAACCACCTCAAGAACATACTTTCTCCTTCATTCATGTCAATCCCACCCAAGCAACATACTTGGTTACACCAGCCCCCACGCCCTGGTTTTTACAAGTGTGGGGGCTGCTCCACGTGTTCACATGCACTGGAGACTACCTCCATCGACTTCGGACACTTAGGTACACATAAGATTTTGTCTTTTATTAATTGTAATTCGAAATTCTGCATTTACTGTATTAAATGTGTCTGCGGCCTATTCTATATTGGCAGTACAATACGCCCGCTGAAAATTCGTATCAGGGAACATCTGTACTCAATTACTCAATCTGACTCCAAATATCCCCTAGCTTTGCATTGGCAAAGATCCCATCAAATGGATAACAAGACAATGATCAAATTTGCTGGGATGATGAAGGTGTCACTTCCACAACGTGGAGGCAACCAGATACTCAAACTTAGACAATTGGAAGCCCGATTGATTTGTCAATACCGTACTGTAGAGTTTGGCCTGAACACAGACCATGAACTATCTGTCTTTTTGTGATTACATGTTGTTTAAAAGTTAGGGTACACGTGTGTTTTTTAAGGTCTTCGCACATGTCATGCCAATAGGTACCGATTATTTGTATGGATGTCAATGGTAATCAGCCGCTATCTACATGTCATTACTCAACTATCATGCTATCTACCCGGGTGCAGCGCCCCCCCCTTTTTTTTTTTTTTTTTTTTTTAATGAATACACTTGCTAGCATGGGCGCAACCGTTTTAACACAATCCTTGCATATCCAGTCAGGTCGAGGCGCACTTCCTTTATTTAGCATCTTTTTCAGCACATGCAACACTCTTTATTATAGATGCAGGCACAGGTGTTTTAAAATACACTACTGCCATCCGTGGACAGCTCAAGTGACTTCATACTCCAATTAATTAACTAATGTCTTCCGGATCTATGTCCTTCTGTCTCGCAATTTTTTTTAAATTTTTTTTATTTATTTATTTATTTTTTATTTATTTTTTTGTAATTCCAATTCTATTTGTGCATTTACCATGCGCAATTTATTTCCGGCATACGCACACCTCAAACATATCCTTGTCTATATGGAGTAGCCTTAATGATTTCCTTTACATGATATCTACACTAGTCCATCATGGCGCTCTTGTTTTCCCATTAACTCTGTGGTGACTCGCCTGTGCACGGGCGTTTTCACTGTTGCTTCCCTCACATCTCCGAGTTATACTCGGCACACAGAGAGTTTCCGTTTGGCTCCAGTTCCCCACATAGCAGTGAAAGTACTGGTGAGTCAACGTTGACAATTTGTACACGGACCCTTCCAGCAAGAATTCTTGCTGCTTCAGATGTCCACAGAGATAAACCACTCAATTAGCTAATTGACCTCTTGTTGCTTTGTTTTCTTTGGCTCTTGCCGCACCTGCATTCTTCGTTTCCTGCCCGTGCTGCAGCAAGATAATAATTTACTGAAAATTCATTCGTGCAACTGCAAAATAATGGTATGTCATTTCTTTATTTTCAAATGACTGCTAGGTGGAAATCTAGTCAGTCAGATTCCTACATAAATAGCCATCCCGTCTTTTGCTTTATAGGGAGCCCACGCCTAACTTTGTCAGATTACTCAACTTCTACCTTTGGTAAGTGGGATAAAACTATATATATAATATTAAAACAATTTTCTATGACGCAACATATTTGCAACCCCTCTTTTTATCGTATTCGATTCATTAAGTTGCCACTTGATAAAACATTTTTTAATTTTGCATTTTTCTCTAGTATTCAAAATACACACTAGCCAAGATTAAGGTACAATTTTAACAGTCAGTGGCCTTATACATGTATTTCTGGCTGATTACCATGAGCATCTTCTCTCACTGAATAATTTTGTTGTTCTTTTGTCTTTTTTCTCTCTCCTCCCTCTTTTCATTGTTTTATAATGTGTTATGTTTTTTCCACCGAATTACGCACTTTTTGTGTTTTTAATTTCCTTTCTTTGAATTGGTTTGATTTGATATGTGCATTCGTTGCAACTGTCTGTTACTTTAAACCATATACTCAATGTGTTTGGCAAACCCTAACTGCCTCCTTGCCCTGGGTCTGGAGACTGGTTTGTTTTGCTATTGAATCATGCTTAACAAATGTTTTCGTTGTACATCAATGTTTTATAATTTTGCACAAGCAGCCTCAGTAGAAGAGCGGGAAGCTCGAAACACGTGTCAGGCTGCACCAATTCTGATTAAAACCACTCATTTAATTTGCAATTGCTTATTATTCTATGTGTGTGCGCAGTTTGAGAGCAAACCCTTTCTTTCACAAGGAAAGCTGTCTTACATGACAGGAACTTCAGAGGCGCCCGAATGCATAGGCTCGAATGGGGCCCCCATGAGCTTGGTCAGCACCACATTAAGCTCCCACGCTGGGGCAGGAGCCTTCACCGGCGGGAATGATCGGAATAGTCCCTTCATGAATTCTTTCACCAAGCGATGAGACCACAAGGACGCCCGTCCCGTCGTCCTGGTATATCGGGAGATTGCAGCCAGATGTATTTTGATGGAGGTGTGAGCCAGTCCAGCTTTGGCCAGCGACAGTAGGTACGGCAGTACTTGAGGGGCCGTAATCCGCAGAGGGTTAATCTTCTGTGCACGGCACCAGACAGAGAACCTCTTCCATTTATGTCCGTAGCACTTGAGAGTTGAGGACGCCCTGGCCTTTGCAAGAACCTCTCTGCAGTCGGCCGGGATGTCGTACCCTCCCAACTCTAGTGCTGCAGGAGCCAGGCCTGCAAGTTCAGCGACTCCAGGTTGTGGTGAAGAATGGCGCCTCCTTCTCTGGAGAGAAGGGTCTGCGTCCATCGGCAGCTTGACTGGTGGGGACGTTGACAAGTCCCGAAGGTCTGGGAACCAGATCTGCCTCGGTAACGCCGGTACGACGAGGATCATCCTGCATCGGGACCTCTTGAGCTGGTTGATGAGCCGGAGCAGCAACGGCAGCGGAGGGAACGCATAAAGAAATAGGCCGTCCCAGGGGAACAAGAAAGCATCGCCTATGCTCCTCGGCTGGGGGAACCTGCTGGCGAACCTCCGGCACTTGGAATTTGTCGCCGATTTGGGGTTCGCCCCATCGTCGGAAGAGTCAATCCACTTGATCCTGGCGTAGTTCCTACTCGTGGCACGAGCGCAGCTCCCTGCTGAGTGAGTCGGCGATCGTGTTTTTTATTCCTGCCAGATGAAGAGGCACCAGAAACATCCCTTGGGCGACGGCCCAATGCCACAGATGCTGGGCTTCCCTGGATAGGGCCGGGGACCTGGTTCCGCCCTGCTTCAGGATGTAGAACATCGTGGTGGTGTTGTCGGTGAAGATCCTCACCACCTTGCCCTTGAGGGACGGAAGAAAGGACCTGAGGGCCCAGAACACCGCGCGGAGCTCCAAGATGTTGATGTGGAGAGACCTCTCCTCCGGGAGCCAAAGGCCTCTCGCGTGAAAATTTCCGGATTGTGCTCCCCAACCTTCCAGGGAGGCGTCCGTCGTCACCGTCACCTGGTGAGCTGGGGTCTGAAAGTCTGTGCCCGCCGACAGATGGGAGCGGGTACCCCACCACCGGATCTCCTGACTGAATGTCTCGTTGAGAGGGATCCTGTCCTCGAAGCTGCCCGTCGACTGGATCCAGCGGGCGTCGAGGAACTCCTGTAAGGGTCTCATCCGAAGCCTGCAAAGGTGCACCAGATAAATGCAGGAGGACATCATCCCGAGGAGGGACTTGATAGATCTTACCCTGGCCATGTCCGTGGCCAGCAGACGCTGCACCTTGCCCAGAATGGTCCTGGTCCTTTCCTCCGACGGCGAGGCCAGCCGCGCCA
The DNA here is from genome assembly GCF_040938575.1 of Ambystoma mexicanum. NCBI lineage: Eukaryota > Metazoa > Chordata > Amphibia > Caudata > Ambystomatidae > Ambystoma > Ambystoma mexicanum. Next base: position 990,201,580 of record NC_090923.1, read on the forward strand.
CTGTGTCGAGCTTGGCTCCCAGAAACAGGGCGACTTGCGACGGAACCAGGTGGGATTTTGGAAAGTTGATGGAGAATCCCAGGTCCGTGAGCAGCTGGACGGTCTTCGCAATGTGCTCCACGGCGAGCTCCCTTGTCCTTGCCCGGATGAGCCAGTCGTCCAGGTAGGGGTAGACGTGGATCCCCTGGAGGCGCAGCCGCGCCGCCACCGGTGCGAGGCACTTGGTGAATACCCTGGGTCCCGACTTCAATCCGAACGGGAGGGCCTTGAACTGGTAGTGCCGCCCTTGGACCACGAACCTGAGGAACTTTCAGTGTCTTTTTAGATTGGGGATGTGGAAGTACGCATCCTCCAAGTCCAACGACGACAGGAAATCGCCCTCCTCCAGCTGTCCCAGCACATGCTGGAGGGTGACCATACGGAACTTCTGTGCCTTGATGTACTTGTTCAGTTGTCGTAGGTCCAGGATGGGGCGCCATCCTCCTGTCTTCTTTTTTACGAGGAAGTACCTTGAGTAAACTCCGAAGCCCCTTTGGGACGAGCTCGATGGCACCCTTCTTGAGCATCGCCCTTACTTCCAACATTAGTTGAGGGACGTGATTTTCCTTCCTGGCCACGGGTGGAAAGTGAGGGCACTTCTTCTGAAACTCGAGGGCGTGCCCTTGGGCCAGGGCGTCCAGCACCCATCAGTCGGTGGAGATGGACTCCCACACGCCGACGAACCTCGCCAGCTGGCCTCCCACCGGGGTGGTTCGGCGGAGGCCCGACCCCACGGTCGGTTCAATCTTGTTTGGAGGCCGCCTTGCCTCCTTGACGACGACGGGCACCACGTCGTGCCCGTCGTCGTGGGCAATTGTTGACTTGCCGCGTCCCCTGTAGGCTTCCTGGGACGAAGATCTTGCCGCTTGGCGGTAAGTGGAGGAGCCACTGCCGGATCCCTTGGAGGCACCTTGTCTGCCTCCGTAGCTCCGAAAGGACAGCCGTCGTTGTTGGAGCACTCCCAGTGCCCGGGCATTCTCTGTCTGTCTTGATGGCCTGAAGGGACTCATCAACCGCCTTCCCAAACAGGTTGTTCCCGTCGAAGGGCATGTCCAAAACCTTGGTTTGTACGTCCTGGCGGAAATCCGTGGCCTTGAGCCATCCTCGTCGTCTCAAGCAAACGCTGTTGCCCAACTGACGGAAACCGGTGTCGGCGATGTCCGTTGCCACCGTGATGGCGTGGTCCGAAGCAATCTCCCCCCCTCCTGTAGAATTTCAAGGGCCTCAGCCCTTTTGGCGTCCGGAAGGAAGTCTAACAGAGGGGCGATTTTGAACCACAACCCCCTGTCGTGGCGGGCTACGATAGCCAGGGCGTTGGCCGCCTTGATAGTCGTCACTGCGGATGAGATGATCCGTCGTCCCATCGTGTCCAACTTCCTGCCTTCGCCATCCGGCAGGGAAGTTGATGTCTAGGCCGATGCCCCCCCCCCCAGCTTTCTTCTTTGCCGCCGCCGAGACGACCGAATCCGGGGTAGGTTGTGCCCGAAGGCACAAGGGGGCAGCGTCGGGGACCCATTACTTCTTCTCGTACCGGTCCCTCTTTGCCGGCGCCGTGGCAGGGTTCTTGAGGAGGGCGAGCCCCTCATCCCAGATGTCATCAAGAAGCAATACGGCGAGGACCGTCTTCCTTTTAGCCTCGCGCCGTTGGTAAAGGAACCCTTCTTTCTTCTTTTCTTCTGGGCAGAGCTGAAAAAGCTCAGATGCCCTGGAAATTATGGCATGAAAGGATCCAATCTCGTCGGGCGGGGACGCCCGAGCAGGGGGCATCGGGGGACACGTCCCGTCGTCGCCTCCGTCGTCATCTGTACCTGTCGTAGCCGTGTCCGTGCCTGTATCATCCCCGTGGGTAGTAGACCGGGGGGAAGGCAGAGCAGGCCGCAGAGGTGGGAGAGGTGGCGTAGGATGCGTCCTCCTCCTCTTATGCGGTGGATTCTCGGAAGGTCCTGGCTCCGGTTCCCCCCGTCGGGTCTGGCTCAGGTACCTCAGTCGGGGGAAGGGGCAACCTTGTCCTTATCTCCGAGCATAAGGACTGAATCGCTGACAAAATGGCCGCCGAGGTGTCCTGCGGCGCCAGAAACAACGGGCGCGAGGGCTCTTGGGGAGCCTTGTCGCCGACACCGTCGCTCTTGTCGTCGCCCTCGTCGGGATCCCTCCCGATGGGCTGGGCCTCTTCCACGACTTCAATGAGCTCTTCTTCAGAGGTCGTGTCCGTATCCACGATGGCCACCAGCCCCTCCTCCACCTGTTCCAACGAGGACTTCGTGGGGGGTCTTCTCAATGGGCCTGAAAGACGACTCCCTCCGCGGTGGCAGGGAGACTCTGGGTCCTGAGGGCGCCTCCACTGGTGTAGCCTCCACAGGCTGAGCCAGGGCCACGGCGACATCCTCAATCGAGGTCTTAGCTGGGTGAATTAAGGCCATCGTCACCTTCTGTACGCCTGTGGCCTTCACCTTGGGGGGAGGGTCCGAGCCTCGCACCCCCTCTGTCGGAATCTTGGAGATCGACCGGGGCCTCTCCAGAATGGTCGCCGGGTTCTCGGACTTCCTCTTACCCGAGCCAGAGCAGTGGCTCGTGGTTGATGGCGCCGGGGAGGATGCGCCCTGCCCGGCAGCCAAGGAGCCCGACCGCTCGGCGCTCCCGGTGCCCGCGGACTCGCGGTGCTTAGCCTTTTGTTGGGCCCCCATCGACGGGGCACCCTCACAGGACTTAGAAGACCGCTCAGACTTCTTTTTCTTCTACTCACCTGACGGGCTCTTCCCTTCCAGCCAGTTGGCGAGACGGAGGTGGCGATCCTTCATGGTACGCTCCGACATGTTCCCACAAAACGCACAGTCCTTCTCCTTGTGCATCTTGTCCTCATGGAGACAGTAGAGGCATAACGAATGCTCATCCTCCTTGAAAACATTCTGAAGCTGGCATCCAGGGCAGGTCCTGAACAGCTTCCCGGGCGTCGAGCTTCCTTTCTCCTGGGCCATGTCCGGGGTAGGCCTCGGAACTTCTGGAATCCTCCAAAAGCGTAACTTGACGAAATCTTCACCCTTGAGGGGCGTAGAAAACTCTGAAACGGATCCCCATTGATCGGATGTAGAAACGGTGGAGCTTGAGGGTCTATTTAACCGAAAAAGGAGAAAAATCTCCTGAAAAAGCGCGAAAACGCAGCAAAAGCTCGAGAGCTACAGCACGAGGACTCCCAACACTTGAACGTGCGGTAAAAATCTGAGGATGGCTGCCAGAGGCGGGGCTTAGGGAGAGGGCAGTCATTGGCTGGGGGCAGTATGACCCAGAGACCAGTGATTGGTTACTACTAAGAAAGACAGATCAGAAACTAAACTGATACAGATTTATTTCTATACCGAGGATTCCCGGCCTGACGACAGGGAATATTCATGAGCATGTGAATCCATGCCAGACCCCATGCTGGAGAAACGATAATATAATAACATTGTCTTTTCCCTTTGTAACGTTGCTACAAATGTAATTGCAAACAAACACAAAAGGGAAAGTGCCCTTTGAAGTGTATTTAAGTTTTCTGAAGTGTTCTAGTGTAAGCGTATAATGTATTTAAAGTGATTCTGGTGTACATATAATACATAATTTTATATAATTTTATGTGTAAGAGTTTCTTTGCTGTTCATGTCTAACTAAGATTCAGCATACTTACCTACAGCTCACATCTTCCTCTTAAGATAAACCCACCTGCTCTGCCATGCTGCCAAGGTGCTGAGTTAGTCAAATCCCTGGGATAGCTTACTAAAGTCTTACTACCAGTAGGACTTTAGTAAAACACAGGTAAAGTAAAAAGGAAAGCTCAAGGAGCTTCTACCAACACCCCACTGAAAGTGCTGTGCACTGCAATAATAACATGTAGATGCCAGAAAACATGGAGGAGAGCATATCTCCATTAAATAGTACCAAAAAGGGATAACAAGGGTTCCCACTGTTAGAGTAAAAGAATGGGCGATTGTGGAAAACGGTTCCCACTCACTCAGGAGAATCAGTCCAGAAATCAAATAGTCCAGCAGAAATGTTGGGGACTCACAGTGGGGAGAATTTCACCCAAAAAGGAAAGTCTACCGAACACCATCCAGCTGCAGCTCGTCTAATGCAGGCAGAGTTACAACAGGTGAAAGCTGGAAAGCCCATCCAAAGTATATCCAAAGTATATCCAAAGTATATCCAACAGCAACCTTGCCAATTCCTTGGTACTTACGGCCTCTTCTTCTAGCTTCTTCATGCGCCTCTCTGTTTTCATCTTGCCAGACCCCTTTCCATGAAACCGGTGTGAGAGTTGCCGGAAGGCCTGAAGCAGAGAGATAACATACAGAAACAAAGATAAAGGGATGTTTCTCAGCACATTATTACTCCCAATCACTCTGGGGATTTGGTACATATTCAAAGAAACAATTTTAGCCTGAACAGAGAGAAGTTTAGCACTTAACTAAGAACCAGAGTAGGGATTAACCTCAACCTGGCATATATGCCAAATTGAACACTAGGGCCGGGATGATCTGCCTAATTACCTTGAGGTAACAATGTGTTGCTACACTAACTAATTGTAAAGTGGAGCTGGAACCACCCAAGCATGGGCTACGAAGAACTGCCCCCTGCTTGGACACACAAAAGCAGTAGTTTCCCTTTCTTCTGTTCAGATAATGGAGACAGTTTGCACAGTTGGTCAGAACATGGAAGCAAACATAACAAATATTAACATTTGGTAAAAAGCAAACAGTGCTGTTCCTCGAGCAGTATATACATACCTCTTTAGGACACAGCTTTCTGCCAGTCTCATCCACGTATTCTATCTTCACATCAGGTCGGTATCCCTCCTTCTCTTTGAACTCTTGGGTGAACCCTCTGTACTCTTCCCTCCTGCTGTATTTGTCATCAATGGCCCTAAAGGAGGCACAAAGATAAATCAGTGAAAAGATTCCTCATACATTGTGTGAGAAACCCAAAGGTGTCTCCCTGACTAGTCCCCGGGGGTCTGTCATCCAGATGGCCAAGACACGGCCATCGATATTGGATCCAGTACCAGGGAGTGGACCTGTGGAGGAGGATCACCTGAATGGGGGGGGGGGGGGGTCCTCGGGAGTGGAAGTGGGAAACCAGACGGGCGAGAGGCGGTAGCCCCCTTCATCCGACTACTTTTCCCCAACCTACCATATAGGATACACAAGCACTTTACCCCCCTTTTCAGACGTGAACACTTTTTGCATATTACGAAGGGCGACGGACTAACACTCAAGCTATTTACCAGACATGTCCCAACAGCAGGGTCAGACAAAGTCAGACAATTGACCAGAACCATACACCTCTGATGGCCCTTTCCCTTCCCCACAGGGATAAAAGGTGGAGCACAAGAGCACAATACGAGCAAGGCAGACCGCACGGCCAAGGAGCTAACTCAGCACGGCAGTTCAAGAGGAGAGGAAAGACTGCACATAACAAAAGGGTGACAAGGAAAGAAGCGACCTTGCCCTTTCCGAACAAGCCAGTGAAACCTCAGCAGAAGGAACCTTAAGACTGCAAACAAAAGCCAGCATGTGTTGCAGGAGATGTCAATGGTACACAAGACCCTCCGCCGCTGATAACCAAGCCGGGGAGAGACGCTCGCCTCTGTGGTACCAACCTGGACTCCAACCAGAAAAAAAGCCAAGCGGTTCATCACAGCCGTTGAGTCGAGGCGAGAGGCCATAAGAAAACAAACTGTTGAACGAAAAGTAGTAAACAGCCAATTGAACTTTGAATGCATTATTTGCAATGTGGGTAAAGGGGAAAATCAGCAACAGAAGAGTCCCGCACCACATGGGTGCTCACTCGGGAAACTCTGGGAGATTACCAGATTATTGAAACTACCAGAAGATCTTGGGAAAGGCGAGAGGAGGGGTCAAAGTGGTTATACAAGGGTCTTGTAAAATCCTCTGTACAGTCAAAAGTCTTTACAACAGAGGATTGTGAAGCTAAAGGAAGTGAATCCCACATTGTGAATGTGTGATTAACAGATTGGCAAACGTGAACCCGAACCTGAACGAGGGATGCTGATAAAGAGGGGACAAAGTCTAAAGTCCTCAAATGCAGTGCGTTGACGAGAGTGAACCCAGCCGAGGGATGTCCACTGTGAACTGTTGAGAAAAAGACATTAAGATTTGTGAATGTCAGAAAGAAAACTGTGTTGAAAGCCATAGTGAACCTGGTGGAGGGAGGCTGAAAATTAAGAAGGGTCAGAGCGGACTTAGGGGTGGAAAAAGGCATCACCCAATGTATATGTGAAAAGGAACTCTTTGTTCATTATTTGAATACATCAGGCCCACGGTGGGAAGAGACTTTGATAGAAAAGAGACTTAACTACCAAATGCCCAGATAGCTGAAAGCGGAACTGTAAGCTCGTGTTGGGAAAGCTCGAGCATGTGCTGTGCTCCAAAGTCCCACCTTGTCTCGTGCTGAAAACGTGGGGGAAGGGAGACCTCAACTACTGCATCCTGACTTCTCATTTGTGAACACTTCCTTCTTTCTTAAGAACATGATCCCACACTTTTTTGTATTTAGGGTAAGGATTGACAATAGGTTTTTCTTAGTATAGGTCCCTTTTATTTGACAACACCAGTAGGACTGCCTTATTATTTGATGGTCGAAGCTTGCTCCCATCTTAGGTTTAGATTAGGCTTTTTTCCCCAGCGTACCTTTGCAGTTTAATAAACACCCTTGAACTGCAATCACTTGTGTCTGTCTTTACTGTTGCCACCATGAGTTCCTTACAATTGCCAAGTAGAGCACACACCAGAATGGCAGCTGCTCTTGATTCTGCCTTTGAGAAGAATCAGTGGAAGAAGGGCACTTAACACTTCAATGCAGTGTCAGCTTTTGAAGGGTTGTACTGTCTGCATTACTGCCCAAAAGTATAAATAGGACCCCCCACCTTCAAGAGCGCTCTGTACTTTATGTAGTGTAAAGGAGGGCAAAGTCGCCATCACCATGTTCTATGGTCAGGATTATCAGAACAGTAATGTCACAATTTTTACCATGCTGTAATCATGGCATTGGTACAACATAATTGATGGACAACAAAACCGCTATTTATTTAAAGCACACCACACAACTGTTTGGCTCACCTCGCTTAAATAAGTATATCTATTCAGTGCTGATTAAATTTATTGAGCTCTGAATCATGCTGGAATTTAAAGCTATGACCTCCAAGTCACTGGGGAAATTGTCCACTTGTTGAGCTGCCGATGGTGGCACTGACCCCATCACTCTACTGCAGTGGCAATGCTGCTATGGGGAGGAGGACATCATTGCTCGGACCCTTGTGCTGCATTGACAGCATAGAGATTACCAAAAAGGGGAGGCTAGCTCAATCTGCATCTCTGCCCTGCTTTTAGGAACTGTAAGAATGGAATTGTTCCCATCACTTTGCTGTAATGTCAGTATTGGTAATGACAGTACTGCCTTACAGCTACACTTTTGGAAACAGAAGGACTGAACTACCTTTACATCTGAATAAGAATGTCAAACTTACATTTTGTCCTCGATACAGTACAAGGCTGACGGCAGCGACTTGTTTGGAGCCTTAACTCTAGCAATCTTCTGCATTTGCGTTTCCAGGAGACCTGCGATAGGGAGGAAAAGGGGTAGTCAGGTGTGCGTGCATAGGTAAACAAATTCTAATCCATTTTTGTGGCCATTGAGCAACCCATTTGTTCAAGTGTACTCTATCTCTCAGTATGTTCTGTTGAAAGTAATGCACTAGGTACAAATTCAACAAATAATTTCCACTCTGCTTCCCCCTCTATCACCAGGTGTTCTTGAAAGTTTAAGGAAAAAACAAAACAAAAAAAACAATGGCAGAAATCATCATTTCCTCATCAGCTGCACCACTTTGCCTAGTCATTCAATGGTTCTAAAAATACTTGACTCGCAATCAGCATGAAAGACACGATTGGTTCCCCACCGGTGTTAGGACAGTTTTTCTAAAGTCCAAATAAGGGCTTCATAAAACCATACATCTGACAGTACATAAACTCCACTCTTAGTTTAAGGCTGTACCACCTGAGAATGTTGGTAGCATGGACAGAGCAGCCAGGCTTATCTTAGAAGGGCGAGAAAGAGCTGTAGCTTGACACAAAGTAGTTGTATAATACATATAGTCCAAAGAAACACTGCAACACTCTGTATTGTAAAAATAAATTGCTTATTTAAACACAAGTAGGCCCAGATAAATCTTGGGAAAATAAGTACTACAACATATTGAACACAATTATACAAACCAACGCAATACAAAGGATACAACCCAAAGTATAACCTTACTGAGAATATTCTATTTTATTTGTATCGCGCTCGTACACAAGTATTTCAGAGCGCGACCAGGCAAAGGGAGGTCGAACAAGGGAGGAAAAAAAACAACGATCTTACTAGGCCCAGTGACATTGAGAACACGCAAGTGCATGGAAAAGGGAAGAAGGGGGAAGTGCATGGAAGGAGGGGGAGTTGCAAAGTGTGGAACAGAGGAGAGAAACAGAATAAATAAGTAATAATAAATAAATGAAGGTAATGATCAGCGGAAGGGCAGGCAGCAAGTGGCAGGTGCTAGATTAGTCAGATAGGGTATATCTGATAAGTGCAGAGGAAATGTTGGTAGGGGACTGTATGGGTACAGATACAGGCCCCAGTGCAGGGGTGGCATGGAGGAAGTGCAAGAAGGAGGCAACTGGGCTCGAAGGACAGGGGGTGGCCAGGTACAGTGCCGAGAGAGAAGACAGATCAGCAGAGGAGAAGAGGGGCAAAGGCGGAAGCGAAGAGGAAGGTCTTGAGGTGCTTCCGGAACCGGAGAAGGTTCTCCTCGAGTTTCAAGGTGGCCGGGAGGCTGTTACAAAGGGAGGCCCCACCCGAAGACAGATCTACCCCCAGCTCGTTTCTTAGAAAAACGATTGACCCTGAGGGAGTTAGAAGTAGAGGAGCGAAGGGCTTGAGAAGGGAGGTATTTACGGAGGGATAGTTGAAGTTATTTTGGACGCAGGCCCCCACAAAGCCTTGTGGACAATGCAGAGGGTTTAAAATGTAATCCTTGCATCCACAGGGAGCCAATGAAGGGATTTCAAAGCTGGAGCGATACCGTCCCAAAGCTTGAGGCAGAGGACAAGTCACGCAGTGTTGTACTGGATTAGTTGTAGATGGCGGAGAGTGGAGGCAGGTAGATTGAGAAAGAGGCTGTTACAGTAGTCCAACTTAGAGAGAACCAGAGCTTGGAAGACAGTGAGCCTCTGACGGAAGGAGAGGAAAGGCAGAGTACCTCTAAGGAGGTGCAGTGAGAAGTTAGACTTTTTAGAGACGTCAGAGATGTGTGCGGAGAAGGAAAAGTGTGGAGTCAACGATGTCCCCAAGGTTCTTAGCCACGCAGGTAGGGGTGGGAGGAGGGCCAAGGGAGGCTGGCCAGAGAGTGAGGGGAAATGATTGAGTAGATGTGCCAATGAGGAGGATCTCAGTCTTATTGGCATTTAGACAAAGATCGCTGGCAGCACACCAATTTTGAATGGCGGTTAGGCAATCCGAGATGAGGGAAGGAGAGGATGTGGCTGAAGGAAGCCAGAAAATGAGTTGGGTGTCATCAGCATAGCACTGGAAATTAGAGTTGAAGATGGAAATGCAGTAGGCAAGAGTTGCCAGGTATTGGTTGAAAAGCCAGGGCAAGAGGTTAGACCCCTGCGGTACACCACAGGTAGAGAGGGAGATGGAACACGGGAAGGACCCAAGTTGTACCTGGGAGGGTCGACCAGAAAGGAAAGAGGTCAGCCAGGCCAGAGACTGATCGGTGAATTTACAACAATTAGTAGTGAAGGCGAGTCAAACCTACAACACATTCAGAATGGCAGTCAACTATTCTTGGGGAGTAAAACCAGATTATATATCCACACTTTTAGAATACAATCAGTAATTCAAGTGTAGTTGACCCAGTCAGTCATGCAGTGAGACTCATTTATAAAATCACATCATAAACCAACCCTGTTACAAGTAAACTACTTGCAACATTACTTTTTAAAACTCAGTTCAGAGCTAGTAAAACTCCTCATACTTTCTGAAGGGGCCTCAAGCTACTCAATGATAAGTATGAACACTCAACTATTGTAGAATGTGTCTTTATAAAACAATAATTGCTAAGCGCAATGTATTTCAACACACGTAATTGACCCATTGGTATATAACTATATGCTATCTAACAGCTGGTTATACCCAATATACTTTTAAGAAGTGTATAATACTGTTTCTAACGTAAGTAAGAATTTCATGAAACTATATTAGAATAGCACTAATGCAGTTCAGGGAAAGCAAAACTCAGTGTTACAAGTTTAGAAGAGCAGCAGCTATTCAGGGTAAGACCTATATATGTTTAGGAGGGGCTACCAGCAACTCATAAAACAAGTATTAACTACCAGACTGTTTTAGATCTGTATAAAGCATAGCCGGAAAAATAAGGGTAAACTTTAAGAATGACAATCTGTTATTCAAGGTCAAACCTTATTGGTAATCTTTTACACGCTCATTAAGAATAATAAAACAGTACCAATATGTAGTACTTTCCAGAAGGGAGGAAACTCCATTAAAAGTTAGTAAAGCAACATAAATACTTTTTAGAGGGGCAGAATGCAACTCAAAAGTAAGCATAAACTTAATGACACTAACTTCCTTCACAGAGATAGTTACCACACTAACCTCTTTAGCAAGTATGTAAATTTACACTTGTAATACTTTCAAGACAGAATCCTCTTCTTAGAATGATCTTCCCTAGTCTATAGCATGAATTTTTTCAGAGGCAAAAGAGGGGCCCTAGGGGTCTCTGAGCCAGCTGGAGGCAGGCCAGGATAGGTTTCAGTTGCAGGAAAGTCAAAATTACATATGATATCTTCTTAAACAAGTAAGTATTAGATTCAGAGTTAAAGTGTTCAAGGAATTCACAGAAGGCTCCCTATATGCATTCCAGCATTAAGCCTGGGCAAGTGGTATGGGCAAACTCCCAACCAAATGAATCAGCCACTCAGCCACACAGGATGCACACCAGCCTTAAGGTAAGTATTACACAGGCCCACATAGTACTTTAGGAGAAAAGAAGAGCTCTGGAGTGGATGCCTTCAGGAAGCAGCAGCACAAAACCCAGTCCCTGGATTCTTGGTCTGGAGACGAAAGAACTGTACACGAATGAGAACTTGCAGCAGAAGTCAGAGGAGGCTTCCGGCAAAGGTCTCTTCACGGATTCTCGCAGCTCTGTATTTGGTGCTTTTTTACAGCAGCCAGATGAAGATCAAAAATAATTGGTTAGAATCTCTTAACTCTTGGTCCTGCACTCTGGTGAGGGGACTTCAGGAATTCGAATCGTGTCCCTGTAGATCCAGCAGGAATCCACCCAAGTTTCAGAAGGATTCGGACTTTGGAAGATCATGCACTGCACTCAGGCTCAAGGTGACAGGCAGGGGTGGAATGGGAACCAAAAGAGGCCCTGGAAATAATTTTGAAAGTGGCCCCATATATCACATTTTCACCACCACCAGCCCTTTTCCTATGGGAAAAATTAGAAATGCAACAAAAGAGGCCCAGGGTGCCGAGGACTACTGGGAAATCTCCTGAGTTCCCAATAGGCGAGTCCACCCTGGCCAAATACTACTAGAATAGATGCCTTGATAGGATAGGTTATTTATAACGGGCTTAATACCCAGAGGTTTCTAAGCGCAGACCCGGGAATCGAACCTGTGTTGCTCCGTGACGCATTGCTTCCAAGGTGAGCACGTTGCCCCTGAGCTATCCTCCCTGGACTCCCTTGCAGTTATGCGAGCTGTTGACCCGGATTAGTAGAAGAGTCGTGGCGTCTCCCTCTTGATCTTGGACACAAGACAGTAAAATAGCATCCAAGGAGGAAGTAGGCATTTAAAAAATGAATTATTCTAATGAAGATATTCGCTCTTTATCCTGGAAGCTGTGTCATTCGTGCAAATCTCCCTGTGTCACCTGAAGCGTAGAGGAAGTTCTTAACCTTGATTTACAGTAGAACTCGCACATACTGTTAAATATTTTTATGAACAGTGATGACTTCCATCCATTTTTAAATAGAATGTCCCATCTTTGTTTCCGGAAAGGGGCAAATGTAACCGCATGTTCTTGCAAAGGGGGTGGCGAGTGATTCCGGGCTGCTTGCATAATACTCTGACAATATACAGCTTTCGCCATCTGAATTTCACGTTCTCGCTTTACTTGTGGTCTGCAGTGGATGCTAACATCCCATCCCAAACTGGATTCAACCCCATGGTTTGTCATTTCATATTCACCTTTTTACTGCCCTTGAAGACTTTGTTGAGCCTTAGAACAGATTTTTTTAATTTTAATTTTTTTAAATTGTATACAAGAGTTTTCTTTTTCTGGGACAGATGTCTGTAGGAACTGTACAGTTATTGTTCAAAATATAACAGGCGTGGCGCGCTCATGCTCTGGTATCAAATAAAGAAAACTCCAAAGTCAACCTGACATCTTGCATGAATAAATATATTGATAATATATCCTGCATCTAAATCGCATATGGACTTTGACTTTGGAGTTTTCTGTATTTGATACCAGGGCATGGGCGCGCTACGTCTGTTATATTTTTAACTATATTTTCACTGTTTGTAGGAGATGTTGGGTGCACCTATATTGTAACATAGGCAATACAGCTCAGCCCCCTTCATGCATCTTTGAGTGGGCATAGCGTACCTTAGGCATTATACCCATAATCACTCTTTAAGGTTAAATGAAAAATGAAGCAGCTGACTTCGCCGTCTCCTAGAGAGGCCACTTTGACAGCATGGACTGTCCACGGGGCAGCGTTAAAAGATTCCCGGGATCGGTTTGGGGACAGGGCCAGAGCTGTTCATTTCATATGGCCTTTTCTTAGTTCATTCTCAAAATGTAGGTCGTCTTCGGGTAGTTTAGCTCCATTTGCTGTTATAATGTGGGCGGTGGCTGCATTTAAAATGGAAATATCTTCATAAAAAAGGAATCCATAACTAGTGAGTGTTTTAATGTCCTATAATGCAATCTCTAAACCGCTCTGCTCTCAGCCAGCCTTTCCACAAAACTGCTCCGTACACATTGGACTATAGCACTTTGTTATCCATTAGGATATACAATATCTGCATGCATTCTTCCTTTTGTGTGTAAATTGAGGCCCTTCATATATAATGAAGACTTATGTGGTGCTTGCGCCACCCATAAGCCCAAACCATTGCATTACAGATGGGGAGAAATTGCACAAGAGAAAGGACACAAAGCGTGTAGTGGTTTGGTTATTTTCCTACCCATTGACTGCACAGGGCTATGCTAATCCCTATGTTCATTCCCATCCAGTTCCTGTCCCTCTCCGCCCAAAACACATCCTCCTGGGATCTATTTGAGCTAACTATATCAATCTTTACCATGTTCGAAGTGCCTGCCATTGTATTTCAAAGCAGTCTTCTGAGAATCAATTACTTAATTGGAATTGTAAACCTGCTATTGTAATTAAAATGTCTTAACCAAGTCTGCCTTCTGCCAATCGATTTGTAAGAACTATACATGTCCTTCACTGAAGTCCCGTTAAAAACAAGCACTGGCAAAGCCAACAGTTTTGCCTTGTGTATAAGGTACTAGGCATTTGCCAGACACTGCTATTTGATGCCCAGGTACTCGCACCATTTTGCACCTGCTACCGTCAATGGCCAGTTAATACCACTATGGCAGTGCCCGACAGGTGTCTTTCGCATGCCTACATAAAAGCCCAACCTGTTGGCATTGCCAATGCATGTTTTGATTTTAGTGTGGGCTATTAGACACAGCTGTAAGTGCTGCCTATAAGCCAAATTGTTGTGCTGAGAAGTGAACATTTGAGAGGGAGATGGGGTGCGTGTAGGGGCACACTGCCTATTGGTTTCAGTTTAGTTATTTACCTACTCATTGATCGTCCATGGCCATGATAAACTATGTGGCTGTCCCTAGCCTGTAACTGCTCTTGCCCTCCCAAAACACATCCCACAGGGACCTGTTTGAGCCAACACGGTGCTTTCTGCACAGCCATATGAAGGGTAATGGGTTAGTTCAAGCTATAAACCAGCCCCTGGTGTAATAAAAATGCATTAAGCAAGTGTGCCTTCGGCCACCTGATTTATGAGCAGTATGTGTATCCTTCCATGTGTTCTTTGAACTGAAATCCTTGTTACAATAAAAGGCACTGGCAAAGCCAACAGTTCTGTCTCTTGTATACGCGTGTGCCATGCACGGACATGATATGCCCAGGTACTGACGCCATCTGCCAGTTGTCATATTATGACTAGATAGTACCATTATAGCAGTGCATGAAAAATGCTGATCCTGTATCTACACAAAAGCCCAAACTGTTGGCGTTGTCACTGCTTTTTCTTTGCTTGGTCTTTTACTGACTTTTCCCTGACCCTATTCTTTTCCTACAGGCATTGGGCAATTCTTCAGCAAGGAGGCTCATCACCTTAGGTTCGTTGCTTTCGCCTCTTTAAAGTGTCATCCTACATTGGGAAAATGGAAGTAAATTATGCACCCAGACTGCAACCCATATTTAATTTACGAATCCCCTTTAGTTATTAAATAATTGTAATTCTTCTGCTTCCAATGTTTATTGTTTTGTATGTATGCTCTGTTAAACCAGCCCATTTTCATGAAAGGGGAGTGCAGAGATCTCCTTCGCTATGGACGCCATTGACCAGGATCTCTGTTGTAGTGCCCAAGGCTCACCTCTTTTCCTAGTCTGGATTGCATTGGTTACGATGGAGAATAAAGCTGGTGCTTGGCTCGTGTAAAACTGGGACATTGCAAGAGACGGTCCTCCTGGCAAGTGGACCAATCCCACGCAGACACAAATTACAGGCCTCACGTAAATACATGCACGTTAAAGCTGCACCTGCTGCAATTACTGGCACTGGCGAGCTTGGGGAGGGGCCATGGACCGCGAGGGACAGGCTCTCGAAGTTAGTCTTTGTGACCCTTCCCTACCTTGAGAAAAAGTGAATAGCACTTGGCACCCTGAGTGGTCTATGCTTTATGTCTCGCTCTTTCTAAGCTGCAATTTCACTGCCACACTGTACTAATTCATGTGCCTGTACATCACTGCTGTAATGACCTGTCATGGGCAAATTGCGACTTCTGTTTAAATTGTAAAGCGCATTTAAAGAAATAAAAGCAGGTCACCCTGCAGGTACATGACCGCTAAGCATTCATTTTACAGAAGAGGTGTCTGTCTACATGTGTTATTTCCGAATTTTGAATTTCAATATTCCTCCCTTAACATGTTCCGAGTGAAGGAAAGAGCGCAGTTTTTATGATCAAAATGATATGCAACTGACACTTGAAGGGCACAGTCAGTAGGCATGAATTTATTGCCATAGCAAAAATTCCTTCATACGATAATATCGTTGTTCAGCTTACCTTAGTTGACATGATGGAAGTTGCCACTGCCAGGCGAAGGCCTCACGCAGACCGGCCAACTACTGCAGCCTGACCTGCTGACCTCGCTGGCAATCTGTAATATGCAGGGCACGTGCAGTTCCGGGGCCCAGCCCAGGAGGCCCTTATGCGCAGGCATGGGCCCAGCCCTGCCTGGAACAAAAGAAAAATGCTCAGCGCCTGGTGATGGCAGCCTGCACTGCAGGCAGCCAATTCCAGGCAAACCATCCAGGAAGAGGCAGATGTGTATCCTTCCACTCCAAAAAGGCCCCAAGGCCAGAGGCCTACCAGGGGATGCCACGGTGGGGCAGTCCAGCCCTGGTCACAGGGTACTGGCGATTTGCAGCCCAGCAAGGTCACAGCACATCGTGGGATGGCTCATTTTGCAGGTCTTCTTGAAACCAGTGGATCTCACCAGAATGGGTACGAGTCGTTGCATTCGGTACCCCCAGATCGATTGAAGGAAGGTTGCATCAGGCTTTGGTTACACAGCAGGCTATCCTGGAAATCGCTACAGATGTCTTTTCTTCATCTTCCTCTTCAGATTCAGCTACAGTAGTCGACTTGTCAGCAGATTCCAGGATCAGAGTATTTATCAGGAACTACAGCACAACTTCTGCAATCTCTCCCACACTTTACGGAAAGCGGTGATCTGGTTGTCCAATTAGGGCAGCCAGCCTCCTATTGGCAAGGTGAAAGACAAAGGGCTGCAAAGTTTTGGACACCTCCCTCCTTTCCATTCTTCTCAGACACTTTGGAACCTAGGCGGAGAATAGAAAGGATTCCAGCCAAAGACAAAACTTCTATCAGGGTCGTTCCCGCTTAGAATGGCTGGGGAAGACCTCAGAAACAACAAGCAAACACGAAACAGCTAAACAAGAAGGAGCAAAACTAAGGGGGGTTCTGGGAGTCCCTCTGCCAGCCATTAGAGTTTCGAGAGTCTTAGCTAGATTCTTTAGCTCACTATCTCTTTTACAGAGGAGAACTATCCATAACATATCAAGTGTTTATCCTGCCCTAGGGCAGTCCAGCACTGAAATGCTATGCAATTCTCCTCTGAACAAGAGTACCGACAGCAACCCCAGACATGCGTTTCAGTGTCATTGGGCCTCATCAGTAGGGTGGTAGCTGTGCCTCTCTAAGAGCAGTGTCTGGGGTTGCTGTTGGTAGTCTTGTTCAGAGGAGAATTGCCTAGCATTTCGGTGCTGGACTGCCCCTGGGCAGGACAAACGCTGATGTTTTGGATATTTCTCCTCTGTGAAAGTTAGTGAGCTAAAGAATCTGGGTAAAGCTCTCGTAACCGGGACTAATGTCTGGTAGAGGGACTTTCCAGGACCCCCACCCCCTTGTTTTTTGCATTTTCTTTTAAACAGTTTTTTAAACAGGAAGGAGCCCAGCATTCTAGCAGAATGGTGCCCCTTCTGTGCATTACCGAGAATGATTTAACAGCCTACGAGTTTTAAGACTAAAAAGATACTAAGGTAAAAACACTGCCACTAGCCATTCAAGTAAACTTGCAATCGTAACAATTATGTTACCAGATAAGAAAGGGGATACATTGTATCCCCCCAGGAGTCCACATAATGTGGGTTGTGCTGGCTCACTTAAATCAACGTAAAGGGGATCTGAATCCCACTTTACTTCATGGGAACCATAGTTAACCCAAGAAATAATATGAGAATTTAAAGGAAGCACTGCATTTAAAATGTGTACTGCCATACTATATTCCAGTCAGTCCAATGTTCTAGGAAACTATAACTCCAATCACACTATTGAGACATAAAAAGTTCACCATACAAAGAGTAAAAGACTATGAGAGGGGAAAAAAGATTCCCACTCACCTACGGACAAAGTAAAATAATTACCAGGTCCAAGCAAAATGTTCTGGGGTTGACACAGGTCAGGTAGATTTATCACTGAAATGAAAAGCTTACCCAACAACCGGCCCACCCAGCAAAGGTAGGTTTTGCTGGCCAAGGAACGTGCGGTCTCACTGAAAATCTACACAGAACAATACCAGCCAAGCAACAGAGTGGGTAGGGGCATTTGGGAATACATGAGTATTTCGCCTTTCACTGCGAGTGCCAATCATGCATTCAAATGAGGCAAGCAGAAGCCCTCCCCGACCAGAGGTTAGTTAAGCTGCATTTAAAAGTAGACCAAAAGACCGGGATTACTCACCTTTGTTCTGACACAACAATAGGGCTGCTCCTAGTCCTCTATTTACAATAGGTTCTTCATCCAGAATGGTAGTGGAAGAAGTAGAGAACTGAATAAAGAAAGAAAAAGGTCAAGCTGATCACAAATAATGAAATCACTCCCCTCTCTCAGTTGCAGCCTGACATTTTCCTCCCCAGTCACTCAAAGGCTGGGCATGTTCTCTTAGAAAAGCTTAGCAATCATCAATTAATTTGCTATGTTAGAAGTTTGAGTATGTAGGCAGTACATCAAATGGCAAGCGTCTATTTTACTACCATCTTTGGCAGCTCAATGCAATCCAATTTACAAAAGTCAAAGTGAATTTCAATAGTGCTGCTGTACTTGTGGTTTAATTTATACAAAAATTGCAAAATTCAGCAAACTATCACAACCGAGCTTACATGGGCTGTGGTGTAATCAGGAACTCCTAACAGGATTAGCTGGCACCATGTCCTGGGTATAGTACAGAGCTTCCTGCATGCTGTGGACTGCTAAATTGGCAGGATGGGCCCTTGAAAATATGTGATGGGCTTTGCCCCTCCCCAGGGCAGCACCATTAAGGGTTAGAACAAAGGACTTCCAAGGTTTTGCAAAAAGTGGTATGCAACAGTGCATATACTCACATCATGCTGGTGTTGCTCTTCATCCAGGTTGACAGTGCTCCAGCCCAGGTTCTCTTCACCGTCAGAATCCAGGTTTGGGTTAGGGGAGCCCTCCTTTTCATTATCAAAGTCCTGTGAGTGGTGAGAGAGACTTTAATGGTTAACACTAGAGGCTTTGTATGTATACAAGCTCAAATACATCGAGTAGGTTATTGGCCCCCAACTCAGGTTTTTATCTCCATGCAAAAACCAGTCTATTGAATTTCTTTTTCTGAAAAGGTCGATTACAAAACACTAATAAAGATGATGGAACTGAGAATATTCCACTTCTTTATGTCCGATGAGGAGGGGGAAAAGGTTGCAGCTAAGTCAACAAGCACATAACTTGCGTCTCTTGGAATACTTCAAATAAACAGTACTGTCCTGAATGAAATCAGCTGGAGTTCATGGCCACATAATGTGTCATGAATGTATATGGAGATGTCCTTGTCGGAATGGATTTCTAAACTCTGGCCAGGTAGATCGAGGTTTAGGAGGCCACCCATATCATTGTGCACAGGGAGCAACTTCTGTGAGTTTAGCTAAACCAGTCAAGGTAGCATGGAGAGAGGTAAGGGCAAAATGTCTGGAGAGGCGAGTGAGTCAGGGGTCCACAATGAGTCCACACAGTGAAACATCAAGGATTACACTTCGACAGTTATACAAATAACACGTCATTGGCCCAGAAAACCCATGAACAAGGACTATTGGGAAGTAATAATATCACACAATGCTTACTAAAACATATATACAGTCAAAGAACACCCTAGCCCCCAAATACCCGTTAAAAGAAGGCAAGTGATTAGGTCAGCACCAACTGTCCACAGGATTTACAATCCTAACGTTAATAGTCCAACCCTAAGTTGTATGGGGCTTTGTGCTCAAAGGTTCAACCTTTTCCAGTAGTTTAGGAGGTGGGAAACAAATTGGGAGAGGGGTCCTGGGGATGTGAAGATGGGTCCAAAGGTTAGATGAAGTAGTATTCTGGTGAATAAAACAGTACCGAGCTTTGAGAGCTTTTAGAAACAAGATGCCTTAAAGTAAAACAATTGTTAAAGTTAAAAAAGCTACGCAACATTTTCAAGGGTTGAGATCGAGGCGGGAGAGGGTAACCATCGCTACAACTTGCCAACCGTATACCAATTTCTCTTCAGACTTGGTGGGTCGCCAGAGAGTCATTGGAGGTAGGTTTTCCTGCCTTACGATCCGGTCGGTGGAGCCCAGGAGCTGCGGGTGCAACAAGAGTTGCAGTCGTAGATAGAAGCTTGGTGCAAGCTCTTCGACGAACAATTCAAGAACCACTGCTGCCACACTCCTGAGGAAATTCGAGGAATTTTGGATGTGCTCTCAAGATGACGCGGCCCTTCTGAAACATAGTAAAAAGAGGTTCTGAAGACAAAGCTTGCAATTCACTGATCCTCCTGGCCGATGTAATGGCCATCAAAAAGACTGTTTTCCACGATAAGAATTTTATGTCACATCTGTGAATAGGCTCGAAAGGGGGTTCCATAAGAGCTGTCAGACCGGTGTTTAAACTCCAGGTAGGGACTGGTGAGGGCGTAGGAGGGTAAGAATGCATCAGGCCCTTCAGGAAGACCTTAACAGCTGGAAGAGAGAGCAATGACTGTTTCTGGAGTCGTCATATATGCTTATATGGCCGATAAGTAAACTTTGGTAGAGGACAGTGAGAGCCCTGTCTAAGCCAAAAGCAATAAGTAAGGTAGTAACTGTTCTACTGAAGCAGTAAGTGGGATATTTGCAGACTTCTCACACCACTTAGAGAAGCAAGTCCATTTCCGGACATAGATGATTCTCGTCGAGGGGGCTCTAGAGGCCCTGGATTATGTCCCAGCAGTCTGCCGGGAGATTCAGATTCATACGTTTATCGTGGTGAAGAACTTTGTAGTTCTGTTGCATCAATAGGTATTGATGCGCTTTGAGGCGAATTGGAGGCCATCGGGATAGAAGCTGTAGAGTCTGGTAACAGATCTGTCGCGCCCAGTCCGGCGCCATTAGGATCATGGAGCAATTCCGTTCGTCCATTTGCGTAGAATTCTCGCTATGAGTGGAATGGGGAAAAAGCATACAGGAATATCCCCATCTAGTCAACCGAGAAAGCATCTCCTGCCGACTGATGTTCCCGGTTGTGGCGAATTCTTGGCATTTTCTGTTGGCTCTGGTGGCAAAGAGGTCGATCTGTGGATGGCCCCATATGGAGAAGATACTTTTCGTCTAGTTCCCATTCGTGGGATGACGTGTACTCCCTGCTCAGTTTGTCCGCTAGGACATTGTCCACTCCCGGGAGATGTTACGCCCTGATTTGGACTCTGTGGTGTAAGGCCCATGCCCAAAGCAGTTGTGCTTCTTGTGATAAGACCTCTGATTCTGTGCCCCCTTGCTTGTTAGTGTAGTGCATGAAGGTTGTATTGTCTTTCTGGACGGTCAGTACCTGTCCAGCTACTACTGGAAGGAAGGCTTTCAGAGCCCACCGTATCGCCCTGAGCTCTAAGACATTGATGTGGAGCTGTGATTCTTGGTCTGACCAAGTCCCTTTTGTTTGGAGGTCCGCCAGTTGAGCTCCCCAGCCCAAAAGGGACGCATCTGACCTTATGTTGGTGTCTGGAATGGCATTCCTTGTAGCAGGTCCCGTGGAGTATTCCACCACTGAAGTGCCTTGTGTACTGTCGTCGGTATCTGGACTAAATCCCCCCATGAACCTATAGCTGTTTCCATTGGTGGTCCAGGTCCTCCTGGACTGGTCTCATGTGAAGTCTGCAATTTGGTATGAGAAATATACATGAGGACATCATGCCAGGAGGGATTTGAAAGAGCGTACCGTGGTTGTCCCTTTTTCTAGGAACCATGAGGTCGAGCGCAGGGTGGCTGTTACTCTGTCCGCCGATGGTCTTACTCTGGGAATGCTGCTGTCGAACTCGGCCCCCTGGAAGAGGACTGTCTTGGTGGGTACTGGGCAGGATTTTATGTTTATCGAAACACCCAACCCATTTAGGAGTTTTATAGTTTTCGAAACTGCCAAGTGAGCGTGACTGGAGGAGTTTTGCTGCTACAGGCGACAGACATTTTGCAAACACTCTCGGTGCTAATTTTAGGCCGAACGGGTGCACCCGGAATTGGAAATGCAGGTCTCCTAGAGCAAACCTGAGGAACTGTCTGTGAGCAGGATGAATTGGAATGTGGAAATATGCATCCTCCAAGTCCAGAGTGGCTAGGAAGTTGTTACTGTTTAGCCACGATAGGACGCCTTGCAAGGATATCATTTTGAATTTGATGCGTTTGATGTATTTGTTGAGTGCTCTCAAGTCTAATATGGATCTCCACTGGCCGTTTTTCTTCTTGATCAGAAAAAAGCGGGAGTAGAAACCTTTTCCCTTCTGAGGGTAAGGAACTGGTTCTATTGCTGCTTTGTGCAGTAATTTCTCAACTTCGGACATGACGTGCCGTAGCATGTGCACTTTGCGAGGGTGGGAGCAAGGGATGGAGGTTGGTCTAGGAATTCTATGGTCTGACCCTCGCGGACCACCTGTAACATCCGCTTGTCCGATGTTATTGAGTGCCAACGTTGAAAAAATGTGGCTCACCCCCCCCCCCCTCCCACAGGAGTGTGACTGAAGGGGAAGATCTGACATATCAATTCTGTTTGTTCTGGGCTTTACATTGGGTAGAGCTGTGGCTTCCTCTCTGGGAGTAATTGTTGGAGGATTGGTATCTGTTGCCCTGGAATGTGTTTCCTTGCGTCTTTTGACCAGAGGAAGAACGGTTATATCCTCGGTCTTTCGAGGATGAGCCTCGAAAAGGGCGAAAAGACCTACAGTCTCTATATTTATCCTTTAAGGAACTGATGGCTTGGGCTGTGTCTGTTTTTATTCCTTTTAGGTGGTCATCAACCTTACCAAATAACTCTTGCCCATCGAAGGGCATGTCCAAGATTTGTGCTTGCACCTCAGGTCTGAAATTTGTGGATTTCATCCCGGCCGGTCTCCTTAAAACAGTGCCGTGGGCCATCTGCCTGAATCATGACTCGGCCACATCGACAGCAGCATCGATCATGTGATCTGAAGTAGCCACACCATCTGCAATGATTAACTTGGCTTCTTCGTGGAGATCCGCAGGTAGCTATTTGGTCAGCTTGGACATGCAAAGCCAATGCTCGCGGTCAAACCTGGCTGTCATGGCTAGCATGTTTCCCGCTCTAATAGTGAGAGATGCAGAGGAAGACACTTTTCTACCCATGGCTTCCAGCTTATGACCTTCCTTGTCCGGTGGTGCCGACAGTGGTGATGAAGGGTTGGCTAACTTCTTTCTGGCCGCTACAGTGATAAGAGTCTGGTTTAGTATGACCCCTTAGACAAAGCAGTGCAGAGTCTGGTTCCTTGCATTTCTTTTCAGGTCTTGAAACCAGAGCAGGTGTGGATAATGGCGTGGCCAGTATCTTCAACCCAGACTCCCATATGGTGTTGAGAAGAGGAATGGTGGTAACCGTTCTTCTGCGCTTGTACCTGTGCTCATAAAGCACTGATGACTTCTCTTCCGATACAACTTTTAATTTGAAAAAGTCTTTCCGATAATGGTATGAAATGATACTAAATCGTCCGGTGGTGAAGAATCACCTGGAGTGTCATTCTTTCTGGGTTTCTCAACGATATAATCATCCCATTCGCTGGGAGCATCAGGCTCCTGTGTGATCTCTGGGTCAGAGAAATCCCTGAACGGGTCCTCTTGCTAATCCGAGACGGACACAGACGATGGCACCATAGTTGGACCTCGAACCAAAGATCGAGGTCTATGTGACGATGCTGGAGACGGGACCCTTGTCGGTGAAGCACCGAGTGTCCTGCTCCTGGATCTACATGGAGGCTCAGGCGATCATTCTCTTTTCTGTGGTCTACACCTGGAAGGTGAGTGTCTTGGTGTACTATTGTTATGCTCACCTGGTCTCTGCAGAGGCATTGGGGCATGGTCGCAGCCCTCCCAGGGATGAAACTCCTCGTCTGTTCCTCTCTCTGTGTCTGTGTGGGGAACTGGGGTGATGAGCAGTGCAGTTCCTGCGTGAATATAAGGGGGGGGGGGGCGTATGAGTATGCAGCTTGTGGTCCCTGACCCCTTCTCCAGACCTCTTCTCCTTGGATGCGTCTTCCCTGGGGTTGCACTACACTTGAGGCTCACCTGAAGAATGATGATGAGCTCTCCGTCCTGCTGCTTCTGGCAGGGGCTCTTGTTGAAGGGAACCAAGTTCCTTCACTGGCCCCATGTTGTGGAAGTCCAGGCCAGCTGTAACTAATCCACTTCTCTTGTGGGCAAGTGTTTCCCTTGTTTCCACTTGCTCGCTTGTCTTCCGACTGTTGTAATTGTATTTGTAAAGTTTGTTCTCTGTCCTTTGTATGTAATGTCTCTTTTCTCTGCGGTGCCGGCGGTAGCTGCGGTAGAAGAAGCGGAGCCGGCGGTACGGAGGAGCAGGGCTGAGATGGTCCGACAGCTGGTAAGTACCCTTGGTGGTGCCTTAGGGTGCACGTTGGCTTTTAAATGCAGCGCGACCCTGGGTTGGGCGTTTACGGGAGTTCTAACCTGGTCTTGTCTTGTCTTCTTTTCAGGACTTCGGCTTCGAGGGCAGAGCGCAGGTGCTGCGGCGTCGATTTGGGATCTGCCAAGAAGATGGAGTGTTGGCGCGAGATGCGAGCCAGGGTCCAGGTAAGTGTTATGCTCACCTGGCTCCCACAGGGGCGTCGACCTGAACTGGACAGCTGCGGCCTCCACCAATGTGATGCGTAGTGCCGGGATGACGGACTGGACTGACCCACCTAGCTTCGTTTGCTTGGCCAGTAGGAATATTCTTCTGCAAATGGAGAAAGGGAATTAACCACCCGTGGAGTTGAGCGTTAACCCTCCCCCACTCCGCTGTTCTCCCCACTGATCACCTTTGACGTCCCCTCTTATAGTCTCACCTGATGGTTTGGAAAGATGAGCTCTCCATCCTGCATTGAGCGCAGGGGCGCGTTGATAACCAGTTGCTTCACTGGCTCGAAGGAATTGGTGAGTTCCAGAACAATATTGACTCCGAGATTCCCAGCAAGACGCCGTAAGTTTGTAGTTCGTAAGAGTTCAAATGTCTGACTTTCACTTTTGTCCGATTCCTTGCAGGTTGCAGCTTGACCCTAGCGAAGAGTTCCTCGCGGCAACCGGTAATATTCAGGTAAGGATTTGTATTATCCAACACAGTTCGATAAAATAATGTCAATATGTAACCTGTTGCTTTCTCCCCTATTCAGGCGCTGAGAGAAAATATTAAGTCTCGGGGAATAATGCCTCCGGCGGTAAAATCAGGTAAGTCTATTGTGGTGAGGAGGTTTCCCCTTGTCTGTCCCTTTGTTTCACCTTGCTGTCCTTTTGTTTCCCCTTAGATGCCGGAGTGAGGCGGGAGCATGCAGAAGGATGCGGTGGAATGTGAAGATGCTGCGAAGGCTGGTGAGTTCAGCGCGGCGCTGCTGCAGGCGAGGTGACACGCAGAAAATAACTTTTCTTCCAGCGCGAAGGCGCGATGGATCGGGAATTCAGGTAAGCATCAAAAGGTATTGCTCTTGTTCTAACCTTTTCTTCTCTCCCCTTTTTCTAGGAGCTCCGGATTCGAGGCGGGCGTGGCAGAAGACTGGATGCAGACTTGCAGGCACGGTGAGCATTACGCTGCTGGATGCAGAATAATGCGAAGCGTGTGCTGCTCTTCGGGCATGGTTTAAATAGCCTCCAAAGTAGTCCCAGGTAAGTATTCCTCCTCAGCCCCACCCAAGTAAAAAAAAAAATAGTCCCTTAGGTAAAGTAGTCCCTTCCAAGCCTCCTTTGGCATGGAGCTCTTGCAGCATGGTCTGCATCAGGTAAGTTTTAATCTATGAGCCCGACTCTCCATATGTGCCTGGCGCCAGGACTGCACCCAAATAGCCCCTAGCATGAGTTGTTGGGTTTGCTTAGCATAACTTGATGCCTGCTCCCGGGGTTGCTGGACTTTGTCTCGGTCTCCGGGGGTAGGCATCATGATAGTAAGGATGCTGTTTCAGGATCACGAGGTAAGTAGCTGGTCCAGGTGGCGGTGAGTGTCACGTTGCACGGAGGTGCAAAGTAACGCAAAGCATTTGCTTGAGGGGTCGGTGGGTTTATATAGTCTTGTTCCCGGCCACGCCCAGTAGCTCTGGCCTGCCTGCTGCCACGCCCTGTCACACCCGATGAGTCAGCACCTGAAGACCAGGCCTAGGGAGCCATGCCCGATGAGTCAGCACATGGGGATGTTGTCTGGAATAAAGGCTTCCAGCACCTGGAAGGTTCTTGTAAAATAAAAGCACTCCTGCACTGAAATAAAGTGTTCCTGCTCACATCTCTATATGAGCCTGGTGCCAAAGGCGCCAGGCCCGAGTCCAGCCAGGGCCCTGTGTTTATGAGTTCTAAAGGGACATAAGTGAGTCAAGTGACTCATTGCCCAGTCACTAGATGGTGTTTTTGTGTTCTGGGGCTCGTGGCCATGACAACTATGTCGAGGTGAGATGTCCCTCTGAGGGCTTCTCGACAACTTCGGTAAAGATTATGACTTCTTTTCTTCTTGACGTCTGTTGAATTCCTCGATGATCCTTCACATCGATTCCATGAGCGCGGGGGTCATAAGGATCGGCAACAACCTCAGCAGATGGTTGCCAGGGAGGACTGTTTTCCCTGGGGGTGAGAAAAGGTTGCTCACCAAGAAATTCTGTGTCTGAGAACTCCTCTTGAAGAATGTCTTCAGGGAGTTCTGTCACCTCTTTTAATGGTGATAACTGTGGTCCAACTGGCTCAGGAGCTTCTGAAACAAGGAGGCGTTGCTCCTATAGGCTTGGAGAAACTGCTCACATTGGACGGTGTATCTGTGGCATCCACGAGGGGCGTTTTGGGCTGTATTTCTTCCGTAGTCTAAGAAGTTTGAGGTATTGGCGACAGTTGTTTCGTCAACGGTTGCTTCATGGACTGATTCGTCGATGGTGGTTTTGTGGATGAAGGCTTAGTCGACGGTGGTTTCGTGGATCAAGGCTTTGAAGATGGTTGATGACCCTTATCCGTCAACGAGAGCTTCGTGGACGAGTGATAGGCTTCCTTCGTCGACAACCGTTTCGTAGAAGTTGAACTCGACGATGAGGATTTGGTCATGCACGATGAGGAGTGTTGTCGTCGTCGATGAGGGTTTCCGTCGATGGCTTGGTTGTTGGTGGATGTCTATCTTTGCTGCCGCTCGTAGATGGCTTCTCCGTGGAAGACTGCCCCGCACCCCGGTTTTTTAAAAATGCCTCCTTACCTTTGGAGGTGGTTTTTTCTTCAGGATGTCGTATCTTGTGGCCTTCAGAGCCCAAGGAAGGCATGAGAGAAGTGGTTTCCAGCTTTCTCTTACTCTTTTAAGCGGGAGAGGAACTCCTTTCCACTGAAGAGGCCCTTCTTTTAGAAGTTTGTCTCTCAGATGGTTTAGTAGACAGTACAGGAGCTGTTTTGGCAGACTCCTCAGAGGACAGACCTTTGGCTTCTAGATAACAGAAGTCTCCTGTGTCTGTCTTGCATGGTTTTGGTGGAGAAAAT
The DNA here is from genome assembly GCF_040938575.1 of Ambystoma mexicanum. NCBI lineage: Eukaryota > Metazoa > Chordata > Amphibia > Caudata > Ambystomatidae > Ambystoma > Ambystoma mexicanum. Next base: position 990,228,522 of record NC_090923.1, read on the forward strand.
GCACAAGGATATAGGCGGTAGATGCAGTGGTCATGTGGATCCTTCATGTAGACCAGTTTTTTCTTGCACCTTGTGCAGTCCCTAAACAGGGAAGGCTTCTTGGCAGCCTGAAGTTCAGCTATGCTGAGGAGAAATTCACTTGACGAATGTGGGGCAATAAAAAAAGATTCTAGGTTCCCTAAAGTTCAGTATAGATAGCCCCTAAACAGGGGAAACAGTAGAATATATTTTAAGAATATATACTACACCAAAAAAGGAGAGAAATATTCTAAATCTCTCAGAGCTAGAGGATTCCCTGTCAGATAGCGGCGGAAAATCTGAAGATGGCTGACTGGGGCGGAGCTTAAGCCCCGTCACCTCATTGGTTGGGGCCATAAAGGACCAAAGTGAGGTGGAGGGACTACACAATGGAATGGCTCATAGGCCACAATTGGGTATTTACATGCATTCTCTATGGAATAATGTATGTATATTAAAATGTTTTAATAATTACTTTTATCACCGAGGATTCCTAGTCTGACGACGGGGAATATTCAAGCATGTGAATCTTTGAAAGATTAATGCTGGAGAAAGCAGGTTACAGGGACGTCCACCGTTGCACGACAACACCAGGCATCACGACTGTCGCTGTTGAAGAAAGCCTCTGATCTCTTATCTCAGGGCCCGTTGATGGCAGGGAGCTGACATTTCGCATGAAGACCCTTTTGTCGCACAAGCCAAAGACCCCTGGAGTTCCAGGGCGAAACTCAGAACGACAGCGCTTCTGTCATGGTAGCCCAATCTGGAGCTGGTCAGTCGACTGGGTGATCCTTGGACACTTCAGAAGGATCCAACTTGTTTGGGTACCAGAAGACGCCAGCACCAGTTGTTCCCACCAGTCTAGAGGGTTGAAGCACCGAAGGGTCTTCAGAGATCAGTAGCCAGGCAGGGCTCCATCGGGTCTCTAGCCAGATTTGGTCACCAGTCCTCTTCAGGGATCATCCACAGGTCTTCCACAGTCTGTCTTCACAGCTACAACAGGATACTTGGCTCCTTTTTAGATCTGCTGGAATGGCAGGAGGACACCTTCTTATACCAAAGTCAAGTGAATAATCAGACTCAGCCCTCCAATGGCAAGATATGTGGCACACATGCATGCCAGCAGTGGTCCAATCAGGGGCTACTGTGGGTTTAAGGCAAGCATGCACACCACACTCAGAGCCAGTATGTGGATTGGGACCAACCAGTTCCACCTCACTTCCTAGGACTCCAATCTCTTGGTATGCCCTAACCCACGAAAAGTAAGCTTTTCCCAGGCAAACGCATGACCATAAAAAGACATTCCGGATCTTGCAAGGCAGGAAGAAGGCCAAAGGACAAGATGTTGTCTGAACTTTTAGAGCGCACGGTCACCAGAGGTAGCTTGGAACTAAGGGAAAGAGAAGGAGGACCACCAATTGTAAGCCACCGCAAGTTTAGAATAGCAGTCTCTTAGGCAAACAAAAAATACAGTCAAAAGTAGGAAAAAGTAACTGCTTCCACCAGTTTGTCCTTAGGCACACTTAGAAAATAACTGAGTATAGTCTAGGGTATAAAGAAGAAACCTCAGTGCACTGCATTGTAAGACGCATTGTGCAATGATAGAACGTTACCAGAAAAAGTAACAAAGTTAAAAGACTAAGGGAAACACTTTTGCAGTACAGGACTAGTCGGTCTCCCCACAACATGTGAGCAAAAGCCCAGTGGAGTAAAGGAGGCGGCTTCACTGTAAAAAGTCAGGCGAGTGTGACTAACAAAAGCAAAGGTTTTGGGGGGTCCATAGAATATGGAGGTAAAGTTGCTAAAAGAGAAATATTTCATAATACCCGGGTACTAGCAGCCTCTCAAACATATACCAATGCAATATTCCTTATAAAGACAGTAAAGAAAGTCTAACATTGAGAAATATCCCAAACCATTCTGGGAAAGGCTCAGCAACCAAGTCGTTTAACCAACTAGTTCCCTCCCCTTTTCTAGCTCCACCATTTCTTGCTATCTTCCGACCAATCCGAAGGAAAGTGGGTGTTGGTCAACACAGCGATTTGTACTGTTAGTTTTAAATGTCCCTTTCTTCAGGCTGATGCAATGTTCACACCAGTAAGGGAAAATTACCAGAGCCTGGCACTTGTATAGCTTCCCCAGATTTCGGGAGACAGCAAGCCACCTGACCTGGTAAGTGCTGTTTGACCCTCTGGGCTCGGCCACTTTAATTTTGAATTGGATTAGTGTTTTTGGGGGCTTAGAGTGCTCAGAACCACTCATAAGGCTACTTCCTTGTTCCGGTCGCTGTCCCCCCCCCTAGCCGTCTTCCCGCCTTAAGCTTCTGATTGGCCAAAGAAGCCCACAAAGACACCCACTCAGGGCAGCCCATGCCTGTGCAGGCCCGTTGGCAAAAGGGCCCACAGGCAAAAGAGCAGCTACTGAGTAAGCAGCTCCAGTCCGTGTTTGCCTGTGTTTTCCGAAGACACATGCCGCCATCAACCAGCAGTGATAAACAAGATAAGCTTGGTCTGGGGAATACAGCAAGCACTGTATACCAAAAACCCTACCACTCTACTTATGCATAACATAACACCAAAATTAGCCAAAGAGTAAATAATGTTTTGATCGTTCCGGTGTACAAACCTGTAGGTGGCTCTATAGTTGTTTATTTTACGTTACTCTTGTGACCCAAATGTAGGCCTTGTCCCTCTATACAGGTACTCTAATCTAGGTATACTTCCATCTACTATTATGCCTCCATTTAAGGTTCCCCCTCACTTGACGGGTATCCCAAACATAGGTGTTACCGCTTCTACTGTAGTTTTCTCAGTTTGGGCTCTCCACTTGCCAGGTGTCCCAAATCTAGGTATTGCTATTTTACTGTTGTGTTCTCAATTCAGCTCTTCCTCCCCTTGTCAGGTGTCCCAAATCTAGGTGTTGCTGCTCTTACTGCCATGCCCCGGGTTGGGCTTCCTTTCCCCATGTCACTGGTATCTCAGGTTGGGTGTCTTTGACTAATTACTGCGTCCACAGTCCAGACACTTCCATCTACTGTTGGTTCCTCCCACTCCAGCTATCCCCCGCCTAGCATGGTGTTCCAATCCTAGGTGCCCCCAATCCAGAGGCTGCCCACCCACTCCTCTGTCACACTCCTAGGGGTCGTTGAAACACGAGGTCCACGCGAACACCAAGGTCTCTACCGCTGCAAAGGATAGCTAGTCACAAAGTCTGTCCTATTCCTAGCCACAACCAATCTCATCAATAAACATTTAACAGAATCACACCCCATAGCCAACCCCCAAAACCCACCACCCCAGCTAGCCCCACTCAGAGGTGTAGAGCAGCTGCTCACCAGAACCTATGCAACAACCCGACCACCAAAGGTTAGACAGAACTGCAGTGGGCGACTCACCAACCTCAAACCCCCAGAACAAGACAGAGGTGAACCCACACAATAACCAAAGGACATCCAAAAAGACACCAAAAACCATATCGAAGCCACAAAGGAAAACCAGTTAATGACCAAACCATAAGGGTAAACAACCGGCCAACTTACTAACCCACCTCCCCTTCCTGATCCTCCAACATACAACCTATACCTCTACACCAGACTATAGGAAAGCCACACTACACAACCACACCAAGAATCAACTTAATTCTCGCACACTAACAAACTTGAGATTCTGGAAGCACACCAGAGGGAACCCCTGACACGTAGCCCTTAAAACTGTGAATTACAGAATTACACGCCATTACACTAGTCGCGCACCAAAAGCCACCTGCAGAGCCATGCGAGTGCATGGAGACTGCCCGTGGGTGGCAGCGGTGTGCTGTATAAATCAACATAACATTCCTGATTTTTTTTTTTCCATAAACAAATGGTGCGGATATCCATGGGCGGAGATCTGGATTAGCAGATGGCACATCTGAGATGGTACTAAATGAACAAGAATTCATCTCTAATGCGAGTAACTTGTGCTTACTCCTATGCCCACTTTCCATTCAGACCCTCGGAGTGATTGCTTTGCCATTGCGTATAGATCTTGATAACAGTTTTTGCTTTGTGTAGACAAGGCAGGCATTTTAAGGGCTCTGCCCCAATGGTACTACCTGTCATAAGAGGACACCCCATCAGAGATACGTCCCTAGTGAGTGGCTTCTACTGTGGGGGTGGTTAAGGTCTTCACCTTCAAGGGGTTTTCCCCTCGATCACCACTGCAGAGAGAGAACAAGGGCTGCCGAGACAACCACTAGATCGTCCCATTGTCCGCTGGCCTGACACCATTGGCTGTTGAGCCACTTTTGCATGGGGCGCATGCGCAAAGCATGCGTGTGGGACTAAGTAAATGCAGAAGGCCATCATCCCCAACAGTCACATGGCTTTGCGTACAGTCACCTCACGATTGGCTACCCAGTGAGGGATTTGGAGCAGCATGTTTTGAACCCTCTCGTTGGAAGGGAAGACGAGGTTGTCTTTTGCCAAATTAAGGCTCCCAGAAATTGTTCGACTTGGCTGGGGTCTAGACTGGACTTCTCATTCATTGAGAATCCCAGACTGAAGAGTACATCTACCGTCTTTTGGGTGTTTGATCGGCATTTTCTGTGCAAATCCCATGGTATTAGCCAGTCGTCGACGTAAGGATAGACTGGAATGGAATGCCTCCGCAGGTGAGCCGCTACTACCACCAGCACCTTTTTAAATACCTTTAAGGCTGAGGCAATGCCAAAGGGAAGGACCTTGAGCTGATAGTGTTTGTCCTCTATCATGAACCTTGGGTATTTTCTGTGCACTGGCAGCATTGAAAGTTAAATGTTAAAAGGTATTTGTACTGCGCACCGTCACCAACGGAGTTGGTCCCAGGCACTCTGGCAGATCTGGAAACAAGAAGGTGGGGTGGGTTAGTAGGGGGAGTGGTGTTCTGTTGGCAGCTTCATCTTGGTATACACTGTGTGCTAAGCCTTGATGTGGGTATCGGAGCGATGTCAGACCTTCTGGGCTGTTGGTGCGGTTTATGTGTTGCAGTATGAAAGTATGCATCTTTTATGTCCAATGTTGCCATGTAATCCCCCTGTTTTAGTAGAGTAATGACCTCTTGCAGTGTCATACAAAACCTTTGCGGTTTGACAAATTTGTTTGCTGGGCGCAAGTCTAGCACAGGGCGCATGGTGAGATCCTTTTTGGGTACAAGGAAGCACACTGAATAAATACCCTCATTTACCTGTAGAACAGGGACAACTTCGAGTGGGCCCTTTTCTTGCATGACCTCGACCTCTTGTAGTAGGATCTTTAGATGTTCGGGTGTCATTCGCCTGGACGTTGGTGGCCGGTATCGAGGTGGTCGGCTGAACTCTATACAATAACCATGGGTGACGTTGCGCACCCAAAGGTCTGTGGGAATTCCCTCCCATGCGTGGAAGAATGTTATCCTTCCCCCGACCGGGGATACATGGGAGGGGACCCAGATTGGTAAGTCATTTTTGATTTGAGGCCGGGGAGCCCCTAGGGGTGGTGCTTCTACCCCTTCCTTTGCCACAGCGCTGTCCTCTTGGCCGATATTGGTTAGAGGCAGCTGGCCCCTGTCCTGAGGACCATGTATTTCCCGTTCCGGACAGATTGTGTGGGGAGGGGGATGGCGGGGAACGTGGGAAAGATTGTCCACGAAAGGAGCGGTGATAATTACCCCCCTCGCTGCTGATAGGATCTCAGACTTCTGATTTAATGACTTTAGGGTCTCATGTCCCTTTTTCACAGTCTCTAAAGCCTCATCCACCGTCTTTCGAAACAGGTTAGATTCTTCTACTGGTTTGTTAATGAGGGTTGCTTGTGTTTCCGGTTTGAACCCCCAATTCTTCAACCATGCGTGCCCTTTTAACAAGGTACCTTGGGCTAGTGCTCTTCCAGCTGTCTCTGCAGCATCCAGGGTGTTTTTACAAATGTTTTGATTCACCTGCCTCCCCTCAGACACAACTGCTGGCAGGCGTGATCGTGTTGGCTCTGGGACTTCCTGCAACCCTTCCTGGAGTAGATTTCACTCACTGGGCGTCACTGTAACTAGCCAACAATGTGGTATTGTTGGCTATTCTGGTGGAATAGGCTGCTGCTGTTGTGATGCGCTTACCCAGGGTATACAATTTCTTGCCGTCCTTGTCCGTCGGTGCCTCTGCCGTGGACAAGGGTACCCCTGCTCTCTTCCTAGTGGTTGTTACCACTAGGGTATCTGGAGTGGCATGTCCCCGGATGTAGAGTGGGTCTGTAGGCGAGGGGCTGAAATGTTGCTCGACCTGTGGGTTAACTGCCCTTGCTTGCGATGGAGTGAGCAAAGAAGGGGAGATACGCCTCTTGGAGTTTAGAAGAGGTATTGCCTGGCTTGCAGCTGGTTTCTCTTTCAAAATGTCCTCCACAAAGTCAGTGTCTTGTACCGCCTCTTGCGTGACAATCTGGAAGTGTTCTGCTGCTTTTTTCAGTATAGCATTTTATGCCATCTGGTCATCTATGGGAGATGCCCGTCTTATAAAAATGTGGGCGGTCCCATGCACAATGTGTCTGGGTCAGGGGTATTGGTTGGTGAAAGCCATGGTGCTTCACCCACAGGTTGATTCCCCCAACCCCAATCTGGGTAGTGGTCTATAGGTTCTTCAAAGAGATCCTCACCCTGATCATAAGGGTCCTGAGGGGTTTCCTCTGGTTCTGTTGGATCAAACACCTCCTCATGAGGAGAGGGACTAGAGGTCCTTTGAAATTTAGACATTGTAGTATAGAGGTCTTCCTCCATATGCCTTCAAGGAGTTATAAACTTCTCTGAAAAGTCCACACATAGCGACAGTGTAGTCATTTATCCCTCAAATCTGTCCCTGGTCCATAAGGGAGACCCAGAGGGGTCTGGACGGGTGGGAAGGGCTCTTCTTGGGGACCGGTGTTCTTAGGCCGTCGAGTTTTGTCAGAGAGTCTTAGGCAGGGAACCTTGAGTATATTGTTCCTGACCTTCTGAGGTTGGGACGTGTCCTTCAACGTGTCTCTAGGCCTATTTGCTGCTGAGATTATGTTTGCGAGACTCTTGCAGATCTCCGGCGTGTCAGAAAAGGATTTTGACAGCCCTAGCGGCATCGTCGCGGTTTTCGACGTTGCCAGAAACGTATGCCCTGGCACACTCTTAAGAGGCGTCTCGGCGCTCTTTTGGACTTTGGTGCTGACGCCCTTGTCACTTGAATGCCTGGACGCATGCCCCCTAGACGTTTGCGGGAGGGCTGCCGACCCAGTGGATCGGCGGGTTCCGTCGAAGAGATCGGCATACCCGTTGGTGTCTTTGGCCGTCCCGATGAGTCCGTCGAGGAGGCCCGGGTGCCCAAGCGGTCGATAGAGTCAACCGGAGCACCAGCTGCCGAAGTCTGGAGATGTCTTCCGCGGTCTTTGGCGTTGGCTGTGAAGTAGTCGCCGATGAAGAGGACAAATAATACAATCGATGGAGTTCGTGGACAAAGATATATTAGCAATATTTCGAGCTCTGCATAAGGCGACCGCTAGCTGGGTGGAAAAAACAATCCGAGGGACCTTAACGCGTGAAGGATCTTGGATATACTACACGTCACATTCGGGATAGTGTTACAAGCACTCCCATGTTAACGTCCCCTTTCGATCCTCAAACCTCAAAAAACAAGATGCAATACTCCACGATTACCACTAGATGTCGGGCTATATGCACAGCATGATGTTCAAACACTCTACAACCATTCTGAACGGAGGCCCGCACTACCTACAACACACTCTCCCTAAATACTCCCTTTCTAGAGCCCTCCGCTCGGCCTCTTCCTATTCTCTGCGGGTGAGCCGTTTCTCCAAATAGATTTAGGGGTTTAACCTTCTACTCTGCAGGCACCTCCCTCTGTAACAGCCTCCCTGCTTCTCTCCATCTTGAGCTGGATCTCCTTAAGTTCTGGAAACTCCTCAAGACCTTCCTCCTCTTTCTCGCTCCCTCTCCCCTGCTAAACCCCTTATCCCCTCTCCAGCTTTGTTCCCAACTCCGCTCAGTTTTGCTGACTGGTCACCTGGTGCACTTCCAGAGCCACAGGTCCCAGGCTCCCCCACCAGTCTTACACTTGCTTCTGGAATTCTGCACTCCCTCGCACTTCAGCACTCGCAACACGCTCCATGAGAGGGGTATCCTCTTCTGCACTTAACCCATGCCCCCGATTGACTTGGCGCACTTGTTCCCTCTCCCTTGCACTTCCTGTCTGCACACCTGCATGACCTTGAATGCACAAGGTCGTTTTTGTCTGTCCTCCCTTTGGCTTCCTTCCCTCGCTTGGTTGCGCCTGAAACACTTGTGCTTCGACACATTATGGTTGCTGACCTATCATTCAAAATGAATGTCGCCAGGCCCAGCACAGTAGTTAATTGTTCTGTATGTCCTTTTCCCCCTCCTCCACCCTCTTTCTCCCTATTCTCCTTGTCATGCACTTACTATCTGGAAAGTCATTAGGCCTAGCACGGCAGCTTATTGATGGTTTGCTCTTCCTGTCTCCCCCGTCATGTACTTGCACTATTAGAAATGTCTCTGGCCTAGTACACTAGTTAATTTGTGTTACATCATTCAGAAACTTCAAGGCCTAACAATCACTACTGTTTCCCCTGTTCCTTTCCCGCTTTGAAGTGCTTATCCTGTGTATAAGCACTTTACAAATAAACAATTACAATATTATTCTGCTGACCTATTAACAGGACAAGGCAACTGCAGACTATGCAGATTAGTTCCCAAAAGAGCCCAGCCTCGGGCCAAGAAGAATCCAACCTCCCCTATCACAATTACCATCCACTTAAAGATCATACCAGGCCTCAATAACTTCTAGGCAGTCCAGAGGAGCTAGAGAACAAAAACCACACTAGTTTAAGACTGCTCTTAGTAACTACCAGTTTTGCTCCCTGTAGAAGAACAAATGTATTACCTCTCGGTAATGTTCTTCTGATGGATGTTCGCCCCACAGATTCTCTTCCATGTTATTTGTATCCCAGCACAGCTGATCTTCAAAACACTTTCCAACAGGGGATGCAGCGCGCCTTCGCTTGATGCCTCTACTCGCCCCATGCATGACAGGACGCTATGTCAAGTATACATTGAGGTGCTACACATCGTGACCCAAGGTCCACCCCTCTTTCTATAGCACTCCGACAGTGGGGGACTGCGGAACTCAAAGGTGTTCTTGACATCCGCCAATAGGGGAAGGTGGAATGGCAAGAAGGAATATGTGGGAGGAAATCACAAGACTTAAATAATGTGTTCTTCTAATGTATTCCTTCCTCCCACTGATTCCTCATCTATGATAGACTCCCATAGCAGTATGTAGATTTAGAGGAGGGAGAAGATCAAGAACACCACCTATACCAGAGGTCCCCGGAGGATCGCTCTAACAAAATGAGTAGTCAGGAAAGATGGTCTTTTTGCAACTTTCCCTCCATAGTTTTCTATGGAACCCTATTCTTTTTGCTCTGTTGTTGATGATGGCCTGACTTTTTGAAGGAAGGTTAAGCATTTAGCTTCACTCCCCTTGCCTTTTGTTCATTTATTTATGGGGGAAACAGATCAATATTCAGACGGTCAGTGCTGGGACACTGTTTTCCTATTGATCTTGCATTTTTACTTTGAACACAGCACCTTACAGTGCAGTGCAATTGGTATAGTTTTCTATCTCCCCAATCTTTTACACATGGTATTTCTAGTTACTTCTATATATGCCTAGAGACTAGCTAGTGGCAGGAGTTACCATTTTTAACGTTTTTGCTTTCTTTTTTATGTGCACATACACGCTTTTGTACAGCTACTAAACCAGACTAGCGCTCTAAAACGGCAGGACATCCCTTATAAGTTCATGCACTTCCCTGGGAAAGCTGCAGCCGACAATGCGGTTGAACAAACTGTAAGGCTCAAGCATCGGAAAGGGTGCATAACTATTCTGAGCAGAACTGGGAAATTCTCCCTCGCACTAATGACTGATAAAGAAAACTAAGCTCAGAGGGACCTCACTCCTGGGTGGCTGATGGAACTGTGGCAAAGGCAACACTGCCTCTATTAGCCTTTCCTTTCTGCCTCATCCCCTAGGGAATCTGTGACCCAGTTGTCTACCACGAGCTGTTTGGTCCATTCACTGAGGGGCATAGGAGGTGGAGGGTTGAAACAATCTACCCCTGTGAGCTGTCACTGTCAGGAGCTGAATAGCTATGCCCAAGTCAGTTATTTTAGAGGACTGAAACCGTTGCAAAGATTTGTCAGCTTTTGCCACAAAAAGGTTATGTTCATCAAAGGACATATCAAGGAACTTTACTTGCATCTCTTATGCAAACCCAGACATTCTAATCCAGGAGTGGTATCTCAGAACCATGCCAGTCGCCATCACACGCCCCACACAGTCATCATATCCAGACCCAACTGCAGGATCTGGCGGCAGACCTCTCTGCCATTGTGTAGAAGGCCCTTGAACTATTTGCTGACCTGCTCCTCTGAAGGTGTTCGGATGCACAACTCACTGCTGACCAAAAACCAAAGAGAACTTGGCCATGACACAGGAGAGACTAATTGCCCAGAGGCAAAAACCTTTACCCAGGTATCCAACATATTGCTTTCACTTTCCACAGGTATGGAAGGAAAAGTGGATGTCTGCATGTTTGTGGTTGCGGCTTGGACTACCAAATTCTCAGGCAAGGGACAAATGGAAAGGCAGATCGGATGGGGGGTGTTCGATTTTGCTGGATTAACTTCCTGTTCAAGGTCAAAACAGATAGTTTCTTCCAGTTTTCCAGCATCGGGGCCTCTGCTGCTATGTTGAAAAGGTACCAGTGTTTCTCTCTTGGGCCCCCTCATTCAGAATGTCAGTGAGCTCATAATGGATTTTAAGCCTGGATGCCAACCATCTTGGTCATCAAGCACTGAAAAGTCTGTTGGGGGGTCTTTTCAGAGGCAGAACTGGGAGAATGCCCAGTTCTGGGGAGGCACCCAGGCCACTGGCCTCTTGGAGATCTGTAGCCAAGGCCAACACATCCTCCCACTCTCTAGAAATCCTCAACGGATTATACACCTTCACCATGGCACAAGGGTTCCAGCCCACAACAGAGAGGGCCCCTTCCTCGCTGAAGATGGGACCCCCATCTTCAAAATGAAGACACATCGGGGGACAAGTATACTCACAGGCCGATGACGTCTCGGTAGAGGCATGGCACTGGTGACGAGACCTCAACATCCAGAGGCAGAGCCTGATGGGGCAGAGATTTGTCTAAACGCACAGGAGCCATGGACAGGCCCAAAGGTGCCCGGTTATGGTTTCCCAAGGGGTTGCCCGCTGGCCATTGGATGTTTATAGCACAGCAGAGGCCGCCTGAGCCTTCGCAAAGCTGTGTAGCATCTTCAGCTTGAAAACCTCATTGCTCTGGAGTAGATAATTGGGTTGAAAACATTTCCAGCAGAGTCCCTTTATCAATGAGTACTCTTCAAGGAGTAAGTAGAATGCTGCTGGGAGGAATTGCCCTGTGAGCATGACCTCATGCAGTCCTCTTTGTGCTCTGGAGATCAGTCTTTTGACCGACAATCACCACCCCTCCAACATCAACTGCAATCGCTTGGATTCACCCTTCGCCTTGTGGATAAGTATTAGGGTGCATGGACTGGCACAAACTGCAATCCTGCATTTCAAGATCCCTCAGGCAGTATAAACAAATACTATGGGGGTCTGATTTCAACATTTGTCAGCAGCAATCCGTGCAAGGCTTCAAGACTGGGGCCTGTGCGGGATTAGGCATTTTTATCGAAATGAAGTAGGTAGCGTGTTCCCAATGCAGAAAAAAGGAACTGAGGTCACAGAGCGAGGAGCCTCGATATATACTGGCCCTGACATGTCCAATTCGGGGCTCTTAAAGGCATCGGGTGGAGCAGACGTGAAGCCACACTGAGCTCCCTGTTAGAAGAAAAGTTTCAGAAGATCAGCTGCACTGGAAAACAAAATCGAGATGAGGAATTTGTGGAAGGAAAGAATCCATAGGAATTTGGCAGCTCGGACCTAGGGATTAAGTGGGAAGAGTGTGTACTCTCCTGCTCCATTGGGCATCACTTCAGTACACCAAGACCATGTAGAACTGTCAATCCTGTGTTTAGGATGCCAGCCAGCCTCTGCATTGAGCCCTTATAAATGGACAGTTGCCCTTCCAACAGGGTTCTTCACAGGAATGTCTCCTTTGACATAGCTAGCCTACCATACATCATTTTACAATCTTACCTCTTATTTAATTCACTCATGATTCATTCCAGTGGTGTAGTGACAAAATGACTACATATAAAATGTAACACTCATTATCGCTTCTCCACCTGAGGCCACCACCACACTACACCCTCACACATTCTTAAAAATCCCACCAGACATGCAGGGAGAGTTCCTTAGTTTACATACTCTACCGAAGAGGAATTTACTTGCCCCATAGGGACCAATGACAACTTATTTACCAGTGCTTTCTATAAAATGGTGCATGTCACCATAAGCATACTTTATACTTGGTGCAATGCTGCCACGTAAAGTGTATGAACAAAGACGACCCAGAGAGAGGAGGGAGGGTTTACATGTGAATCCATGCAAGACGCTTGCTGGAGAACAAGAGTTACAGGCGATCTTTCGCCACTGATCAACAATCTCTGGGGTGAGGAAGTCGGGGCTTGGGTCCTTGGCCGGTCCAGGCCTGCTTGGGAATCTGCGCCCTGGATGGAGAACTAGAAGCATCCCCTGTAGGCCTCCTGGATGTTAGAGACTGATGATAGGGTGTAGTGTACCCCATGGAGGCTTTGGAGAATCTTCCTTTCAGGGAACGAAAGGACAACCTTCTCTGCTGCAGGGTCCCCAGAGAGTGTACCGTCACTGTGTCAGTCTTGATGTTCTGGAGAGTGTCATCCACCACCTTCCTAAACAGGTTGCCCCCATCAAACGACATGTCAACGACTTTGGTCTGAATGTCCATGTGGAAATTTGTGGCCTTCAGCCAACCTTGGCGCCGGAGAGCCGTCCCATCCCCCAACTGCCAGAAACAGAGTCAGCTATGTCGAGCACAACAGTGATGGCGTGGTCTGAAGCCGCTTCTCCTTCCTGGAATAGGGTCAAGGCTTTGGCCTTCTTGTCATCAGCGAGGAATTCCAGGATGGGATTGAGCTTGTACCACAGCTCCCTGTCGTACCTTGACAGGATGGCGAGGGCGTTGGTGGCCTTGATGTTTGAGGCTGCTGCGGTAATGATAGGCTTGCCAGCCGCATAAAGCTTCTTGCCTTACTGGTCAGGGGGCACCATGGACGAGGGGTTTGATGACCTTTCTGGCGGAGGCCGAAACCAGAGTCCGGAGAAGGCCGAGACACCTTGGGGCCAAATCTGGGACCCAGTACTTTTTCTCCAGCCTGTCACGCTTCACTGGCATGTTATTGGAGACTTCATGACTGACAATCCAACTTTCCAAATGTCTTCCAAAAACAGGACCGAAAACTGTCTTTGTTGCAGACTCTCACCGTTGAAAAGAAGCCTTCCTTCTGTTTTTCTGCCACCAAATTTAAGAGCCTGGCACCTTCGAGACGATGGAGTGGAAGGAGCCAATCTCGCCCGGCGGTTGCCCATCTGCGAGAACGTAGTCATACTCATCTGTGTGAGTTCTGGTGGTGTCTGTGCCAGTATCTGTGTGAACTGATTCTTCCGCCACAGGAGGGAGGCCCCCATTGCACAGACCCAGGGGTAACAGGTGCCCTACAGGGCTGGGTCGGCTGGTGCCAAGGAGGCCTTGGATGACTCTTGGCCAAACCAGGCACAGCAGGTAGCCAGTTGTTAAAATGTCCAGGGACATGTCCCTTGGTGGAGGTGGAGCAGCCGGAGCAGGAGCCAGGCTCCAGCCCCCTGGAGGGCTAAACGGCTGGTAAGGCTCATGGGACAGTGATCTCATGAGGCAGGGGTCCATGGCCCTCTTCCTGGTCCTTGGCCCCCTTCCTGGTCGGAGTACAATTCTCTCACCCGATCCGAGTCTCTCAGGAAGGGGGTTACGACAGGAGCCTGCGGAGTAGGAATAGGTGCAGCCATTGATTCGATTGTGGTCGGGATCAACAAAGTCTAGGAGGCAGACACACCCTGGGCGAGGTGGTAATCGTGAAGATGATGGTTGTTGATTAACTCTTTGTCGCTGAAGGAAGACTCGTTTTCCCCAACAGGGCAATGGTCGCTGAAGTGGTCGTCGATGGGGTGACAGTCCTGGTCATCGATGATGGGTCCTTAGAAGATCTGCTGTTAACGACTTATGCTTGGATGTTGTCAGCGACTTCTTCGCAGACAGTGGCAACCCACCAGCCGGCAGGCTAATCAGAGATGGTGACCGACCCCTTGAAGAATTTGGTCCCACAGACGCGGAGACCATTGACTGGGATGCTGATGGAGCATTGGATTTTGCCTTCTTTTCGATCTTCAAGGAAGCATCCTCAAAGAATCTTGACCTCTTCTTACCATAGTATGTACGCTCAGAGGACCTGCTAGCCCTAGATGAGGCAGGACTGCGCCCGCAGACTGCGTGAGAGGCCTTACCTTCCACAATCTATGTCACCAACAACTGGTGGTGATCTCTTTTGGTCTTCAACGAGAAGGATTGGCAGATGTCACATCCAATCGTGTTGTGATTAGAGTGAAGACAAAGGCACCTGCGGTGCTGGTCCTCGTTGAAGATGTTCTTCAGGGCTCAGTTTTCACAGGACCTGAAGAGGCTCTTCTTCGCAGCATCAGCCATGGTCAAGATGTAGGCCCAAGCTGGTGCCATGGGTTGAAGAGCCAACGATGGATGGAAGATCTTCTCTGACAACGGGTCCCTGCTACCGGTAGTTGCTGCTTGGTGGTAGATGAAGAAAAGATGCAAGATATCTTCAATAAAAAGCAAAAAACTGCAAAAACCCTACGATTTTCGAGGAGGGGAAAACAAGGACTCCCCACACTAGAAACGTGTGGTAATATCTGAAGATGGACACCAGGGGTGGAGCTTAGGAGAGCAAGTGTCTTTGGTTGTGGGCAGTTTGACCCAAAGGACACTGATGGGCAATAGAGGAGACAGTCAGTTTAAAGCTAAATTGCTTTCTTTTACCAGGGATTCCCAGCCTGACCGGGAATATTCATGAGCTTGTGAATCCATGCAAGACCCCATGCTGGAGAAGCATTGCTTTTCACAAGGCTAGTGCCTGCCTTGTGTGGTGTGTGAGCTGTCAGAAATGTGAGGCGGACCATGTTGTGAAGTTCTCACCAAATGCCATTTTTATTATATTAGGTTTGATGAACGCCTCACTATCCCTACCAGGAATACCCTGCCTAAAATAAACTAAATGAAATGGATATCTGTCCCTCACACTTATACAGATAGCAAATAAGGAAATGCATGGCAGTTCAAAACAATGATTGAATTCACAATCTAACCACAGTCTCTTCATAACCTCAGTGAACCCCCCTTCCACAAGTTGAAATGCAATTCTGCTTCAGAGTTCAAGAAAAGAACCCAAGGAAATCCTGGTTTGTGACAAAGTTCCAATACAGTTTGATGCAACTTGTCAACAGAAAGTTCCAACACAGAAGAAATAAGGCTCTTCTTCCTTGAACAGATTCTCAGTTCTTAAATAGCAACAATGATTGTCTTGATCAGGATGATTTGCCATAGTTCTAACTCAAAGTAACTAAATAAATATAACTTCTCTGCAACAGCCTTCCACGGCTCTTCCTTTAACACCACAAATAACAAAATGTGTCTCTGTCAGGACCACCTTGTAGCACTTCAACTTCCACCCGGCCTACTTACATGCCACGCCTAAAATATCCATAGGTTTGCCATCCAGGTATACACCCCTGCCCAAACAGTGTTTCACAACAAGTGCTTTTGTGCTTAAAATCAACTGACAAGAGATTCACAACAGCTTCACAGTATTCAACAACTGCTTCAAAACTTTCAACAACTTTTCAGGGAAAACAAGATTCACATTGGTGCTCTTTAATACTCTTCTGTAAATTATGCTCCTCTCCTTCTGAATATCTTTTCCCAGAAGGAGAGCCTTTTTGTCACTCTTGTTTCCCCACGAAACAAGTAACCAAAGACTGAAAGGGATGGGGTCTCTTCCTGCTTCTCCCTTGGTTTTGTCAATGTGTGTTTAACCCAGTTGTACCCTATGTTGTACAAAGTATGGGCAACAGGTTTCAGAGCGTATAGACCTTGCATTAGTTCCTTCTGCTGTTTGCAATATTGGATAGATTGTATTTGTCTTTGTTTTCAGTCTCTCTTGGTTTGGGTAAGGCTTATAGACATTAACTCTTAAAATTGTCCGCTGGGTTTTCCACAGACTCACACTTTAAAGGTCATTTGTTTTTGTTATAAAAAGGTTTTTGCTGCTTTTCCCTAGCCCAGTATTGAAATTAACTTCGGAACCACTCACACGAGAGTGCTGCTGGTGCTGTTTTACCATAGTTCAGTATTCAAAACCGTTCTCTGAACTACTTCACTTCTACACAAGCATTGCTCTCTCGTCGAACGCCTCATTCTAACATGCGAGTGGGGACGGAGCACTCGGGGGATCAATGACAGCTTGTGAACTCACGGGTAAGACGTGTGCCTCCATTCCCCTCGCCACTCACAGGACTTCTGCTGCTCTGGCTGCTTGCAACACGGCAAACTGCTTCTGTTAGTCCACCTTCGCAAACACCACCTACTATTGGAACATGCCAAACACTGGAGACAGCCTGGCGGCCCTCGGGTGCACGCCTGCCACCTGAGACAGCCTCCTGCACACTTACCGCTGCGCAGCCTCTGCAGACCAGGTAACCAGGGGGCAAGCTCTCCTCCAACATGCTTCCCGCTGCAGAACCTCTGCACTTCCGATTTCTGGAGAGAAAGACCATCTCAGGACTGGCAGTTGATATCTGCCAAACAGTGGTCCCGGCATCTTCCCTCTCCTCCAGCTTCTGCATGGACTGCCAGCACGAATCACGCTGCTTCTTGCTTCCTCTGCTCTTTACCAACAATCACTATGGCCTGCACTTAAGGGGGGCCTTTTAAGCCTGTCTCCTTGAGCTGTGGGTCATCTGCATTAATGAACTGACCAGTCGTGCAACTTTCTACCTTTTCAGCCCTCTTCGTCCCAGTACTAAGGGAATTATGGGACTTGACCTCCCTAATGGCAAAGTTAGGTTTTTGAGTTTGTTCTACTTTTAAACCCCAGTTTGTTCCTTATAATGTTCTTTAAAGGATCATCATAAGGTCAAGTCATTTTCCTTGGTTGAAAAGGGAAAGGCAATTCTTTCACGCTGTTATTATTCACATATTTCTTTTCACTGTGCCTTTGGATGTTAGGGAGGTCTTCTTCCTATTCCCAGTACTGATCCCACAGAGTGCCACCCCAGGGGTGGTATCGGCCTCACCTCCCTGACCTCATGGAAGGGGCTCCCCATAGGGGAGATGTAATGGCATCTGGGGATTCGTCACAATTCCCTCCCGTGTCAGGCTCACTGAAGCCGTACTCCTCTGCTGAATACCCTTTGGACTAGTTGGACCAACAAGTCTTGAAGTCTCCCAGGATCTGTTAAGGGACTTTTCCTAAAGTCCACTTGAGGCAAGACTTCATAAAACTATCCCAATGGTATACAGGTGCCCAAATGTCAATTTCAGTCTGTACTACTCATGGAACCGTGTTAGAGTGGCATAGCAGTCAGGCTTATCATAAGAGGATAATGTGAGCTGTAAGTACACTGAACACAATTAGTAAAACGGACCAAAGAAACACTCACACCAATAAATGTATCTTAAAAAATATATTTAGACATCAGGGGGGCGCACGGATGGGATTACTTTCCGTGTAGGCTCCGTGCAAGGGTCCCGAAAAGTGGATTGAGCCCCCACCACGAGACCCCCCGCACCCTCGGCTACAATTTCGACAGAAATAAGCGTCGGAAGTGTTCAGGACATAATGGGAGAAAACCCGGACTGAAGCAGAGCTTTTTTTAGTGGAGAAACCCCCTATGCAGGATTGGGCGTGTGAAGGCAGAGCAGGCCAGCGAGATACCGCCGCGCCCTCCAGCGATCGCAGAGGCGTGATATGCGCGGAACCAGGGGAAATTCAGCGATGCACACTGCTGCCAGGGCCCACCGACAAGTACAAGCACACAGGTACGCACTTGTGGACCACCCTCCTGCTTCATGAACAGGGAAGGCGGCGGGCCCTCTCCTGAGTCGCAACTTGGCTGGGGGGCTGCACGGAGCACCTGGATCCGGGAAAGAATGAGCAAGCCAATGAGCCTCCTGGTCCTATAAAGGGCGCTAGAAGATCTTAACCAGGCAACAAAAGTTTGAGGGTTGGGCCCCTGTCGGTCAGGGCGTGTGCCCTCCTCGGAACCCACGCATACTCCTGAACTTACCAGAACCAGGAACAGTACCCCGGCACCCCGCCTGGGGTGGGCTGCGCAGGCCTCAAACTGATCTCTCTCTTCCTTGGGAACTGTGCCGAAGCCTTGTGATGTCCTACACCACGGGAAGCTCCCCAGTTGGATAAAGCAGGAAGAACCGAAGGGCAATTAATCACATAAGAGAGACTATCTGTTATCAGAGCTTTTAATAGCATCCCCCCATCACGCTTCGCCACCGGAGGACAAAGCCCGTATACACAGGCATATACTTCTCAATAGACCATTCTGACGGGGCTAACTGTGTATAGCTGAGACCCACACACCTCACCACTGAGGTCCCGCCACCCATGGACCTTAAGGGCAAATTGGCGAAATATAGGTTTACACCAACCCACGAATCCCTGAGGCCACCCGCCGAGTCCAAGATGTCGACTGCAGGATATGACGCCGCTGCCACCAAGGCGGATGTTGCTGACCTGCTTACCGCGATGAGAAGCATGAGAGCAGATATAGGCAGCAAAATCGATAAAATCACATAAAGAATGGACAAAATGGACGACAGGCTGGAACAAGTCGAGCACAACCAAACCTCTCTGAACACGTTGGAGGCACAAATGGACCACCGCATTGCTGAAATAGAACACAGGGAAGAGGCAATACGCCTAAAGGTTGATGATCTCGAAAACAGGGAGCGCCGTAACATTTGTGTGTTCGGCGTGCCCGAAAAGGAAGGCGAAACCTACCTTGACCTAAAACAGACCCTACACACCATTCTGAAGCTCCTATTTAGGGATGAATTAGTAGATCAACCCAAAATTGACCGCATCCATAGGGCTGGAGGCAGACCAGGAGGCCCGAGATCAGTACTGGCTTGTTTTCACAATTATGCGGACAGAGCTAGGATCCTAGAAAAGGCCAGACACGCACCACAACTTTCACTGGGCGAAGCGAACATCTCAATCTACCAAGACTTATCATCGCTCACGTTGGCAACGAGGAAGAAATGCTCCCCAATTACAAGGATGCTGAAGGACAAAGGTATCAGGTACCGGTGGGGTTATCCGTTCTCGCTCACCTTTGAGTGGGAGGCCTCGACAATGAAACTTGTTTCGGAAAAGGACATTCCGGACTGTATAGCGGACCTGTTGGGTCCCCAGGGAGAAGGATCCTCCATTGCTGAATCGAAAGGAGTGGAGGGTGAATGGCGCACTAAGGGCCCACGGCGCAGGAGGATTCAGCGATCCAGAAAATTCCAGAGAATGAACAATTCACAAGACATGGAACATTAACCCGGATTCCAGGTTGTCACGTTAAGCCGCACGTGGCAAAGGAACAATGGGGTGAGTGGTATGGATGAAGCTGAGCGCTCGGGCGCCGCCCCGCAAGAAAGTGGAGGGTTTTCGGTATGACGGATGGGGGAGCTCACGCTCAGCATGTGCCAAAGGTGCACCCGACCCCAGGGTCAGACTTTAGACCTAATTGTTTAATTTTTGTTACACAATCGACAAAATGGGGCCTGCATGTTTAGGGTGCCTTGGTGGAAATGTGGGGTAAAACGGACACTGGAACGATGCCTAAGAAGGGGGTCAGAATTAATACTTGTAAGTTGCTTTTGTGGGGTTAAGAATACACGGTTGGGGGCTCACTGTTAAATATGTTTACATTAGGATAGGACCGCTTGTTTCGCGGTTTGCAATGGTGGTCCGAGACCGACTGGGTGATGTCAACCTGGACGGGTTGGATGCTGAATGTTGGGGGGTTTGGGGGAGGGGAGGGAGGAAAGGGTGGGCTGGGAAGAAGACATGATCCATGAGAAGACGGACCTGGGGGGTGGAAGAACACAAAATGGGACCATGAAGGGTCAGAGCGCGAATTGGAAGGGTCATCCCTTGGCCTCTTCAGGACTCGGGGAGACCAGACTCACGAGAAATGAACCATACATTGCATTATCGAACAAGACACGGACCATGATGCAGACGACACAGTCGCTTAAGCACTCTCACGACGCTCAAGATGTCACCTATATTCTCTAACGACACACTACGAATATGCACACTTAATGTGAAGGGATTAAACTTCCCCACGAAACGATACATGGTGGCCAAAGAATTCAAGATGTCAAACGTAGATATTCTTTTTCTGCAGGAGACACGATACCAAAGGGGGGAGGAGAGGGTGATTCCATCACATGAGGTAGGCCCTTCCTACTGGAGCTCTGGCATCTCAAAAAAAGGCGGGAGTGAAGAATTCTAATTCGCAGAGGCCTTTGGATGGCGACTCTTGAGACTTGGTCAGACAAGGAAGGAAGGGCTCTCGTGGTTGTGGGAAACATTCGAGGCACAATTGTCACCCTTGCCCTCCCTACGCACCTAACCAAGGGCAGAATAGGTTCCTCCACAAAATAACTGAGAAGGTTTTCAGCATGGCCAAGGGACACATAGCTCTAGGTGGAGATTTGAATACATGGATGGACAGCTCTGTGGATAGCCAGACTAGATCTGATGCACACGACCCACCCATCTCCCGAGATGAAGCTGAAATCAAATTAACCCTGAACCTATATGGCCTCACTGACAGTTGGCGCCATTTGCACCCAGCAGATAGGGGCTTCACTTTTCACTCCCTCCCTCCCTCATGACACGCTCACACGTATTGACTACATTTTCCTCTCCGGTGGCCTCCTGCGAATACTTTGCGCCGCGAATATACACCCCACAGCATAGTCGCATCACGACATGGTTACGGTGGATATATGCTGGAACGACCTGGCCCCCCGGAATACTAAATGGAGATGTAATGACTCCTTATGGGCTGACTCGGTTTTCAAAGAAACTCTTGAAACTGAGATCGAACAATTCTTTGCCACTAATGACACGGGAGAGATTGGGAAGACGTCCGTATGGGAAGCAGCCAAGGCCACTTGGAGGGGGGTGCTCATTAGGGAAGGGGCCCGAAAAAAAAAGAGAATGTGCCCTGATAGAAAAGAATATTAGGGAGAAGCTCTCTACAGCCCAAAAGTTGGCACAGTCCTTCCCCATGTGAGAGACCCAAGTATCTTGCCGAAGCTAAACAGCTCACCGAGGAGCTGAAAATACTTATCCTGGGCAAAACAGCTCAAACCCTACAATACCTCAAACAAAAATATTACGAAAAAGGTGACAAGGAGAATGCCCTCCAGGCGGATCGTCTCCGTACACAGAAGGCAGAGAGATGGGTCGATCTCATCGAGAGGACTGACGGCACCCTCACAGACACAATAGTAACATCCCCCGAAGGCATACAAGAAGCATTTGCCTTCTTTTACGAAGACTTATATACATGTGACCCCCCCCCTCCTCCCGAGAGTATTGACACATACATCAAAGAAAAGAAGTGCAGATCCGCACGCTCACATCCATGGAGGCCGAATCCTTAGATACACCAGTCACAGAAGAGGAAGTCACTGAAGCCAAAAAACGCCTGAAGACGGGAAAGGCCCCTGGGGATGATGGTTTCACGTCTGGTTTTTGTAAGACATTCTCCGCATTCATTGCCCTCTTCCTTGCATCCTTGTTCAATCACATCTTTGACACAGGCCAAGCCCCCCCCATTCTTCTCTCAGGCCCTGCTCACAGTCATTCCAAATGAAGGTAGAGACCCCAAATATTGTAGCTCCTATCGCCCCGTCTCTCTTCTCAACATTGATGCTAAGGTATATGCTAGAGGCATTGCGGCCCGGCTTGAATTGCACTTACCTCGGCTAATACACTCCGATCAAGTTGGCTTCGTTATTGGGAGACAGGGTGCGGATACCATGAGCAAAACACTTCACTTAAATCATGAAGCACAAGGAATGGTAGGGGTTCCGTCTCTTCTGTCATTGGATGCCGAGACGGCCTTTGATAGGATGTCATGGGACTTCTTAGAAAGGGTTTTGGTCTGGAACGGGTTTTGGTCTGGAACCGGCTCGGGCCGAAGCTCCGCCGCGCCATCAAAGCACTGTACACATCCCCCACAACATCAGTGGCAGTGAACGGAGGCTACTCACTCTGGTTTCCCTTGGAAAGGGGAACAAGGCAAGGCTGCCCACTGTCGGCAATACTATTTGTACCGTCCCTTGAGCCGCTGGCTCAGAGGTTAAGGAATGATGGTAAAGTTAAGGGAATCACAGTGGGTGATCGGGAGTATAAACTAGGCCTCTACGCTGACGACATCTTACTACATCTAACTGATCCCCTAAATTCTGTCCCAGCTGCGATCAATATAATCTAAGAATATGGCGAACTGGCCGGCCTGACAATCAATACTGGAAAGTCTATCCTCCTCCCAATTGATAAAAGTAGAGCCTCAGACGGAACGCTTTGCCCCTCTAGGAGTAAAGGTCAGCCTCTCCACACTCCAATACCTAGGCATCAATGTTACATGCAACTTGGATTTCATATACAAGGCAAACTTCCCCCCTCTATCACTTGTCCTTCAAAACGATATCCAAAGGTGGTCCAGACTCACCATCTCCTGGCTGGGCCGTTTAAATGCAATAAAAATGGTGATCCTCCCCAAAATACTCTACTTGTTCCAAATGTTCCCCATCAAAATGCCCCAAGAATACTTTATGGATACTAGAAAGTCCCTTTTAACCTTCTTGTGGCAAAATCAAAAGCCAAGAGTCCCCAGATCTTTGCTCCAGCTTCGAAAAGACAATGAGGGGTAGGCCTCCCGGACATAGAAACATTATAGGGCAGCCCAGCTGCGTGTCCTTGTTCCGCATGTCAGGCAGCAGTCAGAACCGCAATGGATAGCCTTGGACAATTACCATCTCCGCCCTTTCATTCTGGGTGAATGGCTATGGGTTCCGGGTCCCCAGCTACGTAATAGTGTCAAAAATCACCCCATTATTAGAACAATATGGGCAATATGGAAGCCAGGCAAGAGAATGGTGGGAGTTACGACATGGCCCTCCCCGTTGGGACACCTCTGGTCGCCAGGGATCCGGGATACAATCCCAGACCCAGGGAGCTTTGAGACCTGGTATGACGCGGGATTGGAAAGGGCTGGTCAACTCTGGAGGGACGGCACCTTCATTACTATTAAGGAGCTTAAGGAGGCACTTGGCATAGGCCCGCTATCAGTCTTCCTCTACCTTAGACTCAAGGGGGTGATGACAAGGGCGATAAGGAATGATCAGCTACAAAGGGACCTCACCCCGTTCGAGAGAATTCTCGACACCTGTACGACCTCTAGAGGTTTAATTAGTGCAATGTACTCGGCGTTGATTGAGGTCGATATTACACCATCCCTCATAATCAAGAACAGATGGGAATCAGATATGGGCAGGCAGATCTCAAAAAAATTATGGCTACAAATTTGTAGACGAACGGCGAAATCATCTATATCCTGCCAATACAAATTGCATGCCGTCAAGTTGATGTATAGATGGCAGTATGATCCGATCCGGCTGGCTAAAATGTATGAAGGGGTAAGCCCACACTGCTGGAGGGGTTGTGGGAAGCGAGCAGACTATTGGCATATGTGGTGGGGATGTGAGGTGGTCCAAGCTTACTGGTCAGAGGTTCTCAGCTGGATCAAGGAATTAGATGAGGATGTATGGGAGAGACTACCACTGCTGATTCTGTTTGGCCTGGTTGAAACGGACGACACGACCTTGAAAGCACCCAAAATGATACAAGGCCTTCTTATGGCCGCAAGAGCCTGTCTCACCATGGCTTGGAAGAGACCCAAGCTCCCTAGCAAAACTGAGTGGTTGGGTGTTGCACTGAACATATACAGAATGGACAATCTGACAGCGGCCCTACATGGGGATCGCACCACAGTTGAGAATGCATGGTCTGAATTTCGTGCTAAATATGTCACAAACAGAATGTGTGCAAAGCGTTACTACACTCAGACAATCTATGCAACGGTTCACGTTGTCTGCTATGTCGAATTCACAGGTCATTTTGTGCTCATGTGTCCTATGTTATGTATATGAAAATGGTTCTAATGTAACATCTGGTTTCTTCTAGCCTGTCAGACGGCGATATGGGAATAGGGGGGCGGGGTGTAGGCAATTGGTTTGGACGTTGCTATTGGAAATGTATGTGTTCTGCAAAGACTTTATATGTTCTATACACGGTTGCTCTTTTTGTAATAATTTTTATCTGTCTTGTTGGTGGAAATTGCTTGTAAATGATTGCCAAACTTCTACCTTTTGAAAACTAATAAAACTGAAATTTGAAAAAAAAATATATATATATATTATATTTACACAAGGAATGTTTCAAAATGCTTAGATAATTAAACCAACATACATAGAAATACTTTTAGATACTTTTCAAAGGCCCCCGCATAGTTGGTAGCTGCTTGTGGTTACAATTGTTACAGATTTTGACACTAATGACAGTTCAACCGTATTACCGGTAATAACGCACACTAGCACACAGCCAAAGAGATACAGTATGCAAAAACCACAAAGTATTTTTGGAAGGAAAACAGTTAGTCAAACAGTAGCAGAACTTAAGGTTCTAGACGCAGCATAAGCGCAAGTTAACACTTTACGTGTGATCCCTAACTCTATGCAAAAGTCAGTTTGAGAGGGCTCAAAGTCTCATGAAGCGGGAGAACAACAAATGTTCCTGTGGATACTTTCAGTCTCTAGGTCAGGATACTAGAAGAATAACATTGGAGACCTGTGTAAACGACTCACAAAACGGACACAAGGTGGCAGCTTGGGTCTGAGGGAAGGGTGGACAACCTGGAAACCTCTACGTGCACTGCAACACTCTGCAGCAACTTCTTGGATTAAGGTAAGCAATACCTTTTCTCACCACTGACCTTAGGTTAGAAGAAATGTTAGTGGCTGGATTCTCGTCGACGTAGCAGCGATGCACCGGACCTCTGGATTCCTTGGTCTGGTGAAAGGCAGGACAATGGATGGGATCTCAGCAGCAGTCTCGAGGGAGGACCTCTGGCACGTATTTTTTCAGCTTCTCTGGTCAGTCAGCGGTTTTGGCGCCTTTTCTGCAGCACTAACAAAGAACATGATTCACCCTGTCAATCTTCTTCGTTTCCTGGGGACTTGGATGAGTCGGATTGTGTCTCTGGAGGTTCACCTGCAGCTCAGCAAAGACATGGATGGAATTCAGCCTTGGCAACCTGTACTACAATTGGGTCGAAGGTCTCCTGGTATTTGCGGTCCACAGCTCTGGAACACCACAGCACATTTCGGGAGATGGCTCAGATTGCAGTTCATCTCAGGGCTGGTTGGTTCCACCAGCAAAAAGGAAGGAGACATCCTTTTTGGAGTTCCTCTCTGTTGCATAGAAAACTGGGTCAGGGAAGCAGTGGCTGCTTCACAGTGTTGCAAAGGGTCTGCAGGCATTTCTGGTCATCTTCGGTTTCTTCAGTTTCCAGTGGTCGACTTGACTTTCACCACAGGAAACTCAAGTTTTATTCAGTTTCAGCAAACGCTCCTCTGCAATCTCTCCCAGCAGTTTACAGAAAGAGGCAGGTGGCTGTCCAATCAGGGTAGCCAGACCCCCCCCCCGTCCCCTGTGGAAACTAGTTCCATTTAGGCAGTCGGGCGACAAAGAGCAGGGGAGTGAAAAACTCCTCCCCCACTTCCTGCCTGCCCAGACACACTGGAAACTAGACGGTGATACCCAAGAGTTCCCACCAAAGTCAAAACACACACATATGATAGGTTATTTATAACGCGCTTAATACCCAGAGGTTTCTAAGCGCGGACCCAGGGATCGAACCTGTGGTGCTCCGTGTCGTCGTGCTTCCAAGGCGAGCATGTTGCCCATGAGCTATCCTCCCGAGACAATTACATATCAATTATATTTTCACCATTTGTGTGCTATTTGTAGTGTGCATATCTGAGTTTACTGCATATAGCGAGTGCCCAAAGATGTGAACGCCTTGAGGGTTTCCCCTTGTTCTTTAGCCCTATTGATTGTCCTTCTTTCTGCCTTGCCAGGTCAGGAAATCCCATATACGTTCATTCACTTGTCTGGGAAAGCTGCAGCTTTCAGGGGCTAGTGATGGCTTTTTGTGCGTGTGTATGTGTGGGGGTAAGTGGGGGCCTCAGGAAGTGGGGACTGTCTGGTCCCACTCCACATCCATGGTGCCAGTGAGTCTAGGTGCGGGGCCATGAGTGAAACCAATAGTTGTCCATGATTGGATAACTATTGGCTGTTTTGAATGGTGCAGATCCTTACCATTGGTGGGCTTGCCCATGCTTGCAGGCGGGACACTGGATAAAAGGGGACTCCTGCAGCTATTTCCCCAGATCAGCGCTGGAGCCAAGAATCCCTTCTAAGAAAACAGCCGACTGAAGATCCGAAGAAGACTCCCGAAGAGGCCCAGCATCCCTGCATGCGTCTGGCCCAGTGAAGCCCTCTTGGACCACCTGATCGGCAAAGTGCGGTGCTTTAAACCCTTGACTGGTGGGACCAACCAGCCCCAACGGTTCCATGTGATATTTTTGCCGCAAAAATATCGCCAGATTTTTGCGGTGAAAATAACACATGGACCCTGCGGGGGAAACCCCCGCAACTCCTGCATCATTTTTTTATGTGCGGGGGACACCCACGCACCTAATTTTTTCGCCACCAAAAATATTGCCTATGGCCGTTCCCGACGACCATATGTTCGGCGATATTTTTGCTGGCGAAAATATTACCTGATACCGCCCCAACGTGTCAGAGGATCCAGCCATCCTGAGCCTTCAGAGGTGTCCATGGACCATCCAGTGGACTCACCAGCTCGCAAGTGGTATACCTCGCTAGAGCTCATTAGGAGCTGCGGGTGCAAGGATTCTTCCGGGTCGGTCCAGGAGCAGAGTGCAACCCTTGGGAGACCTCCCCCTTCCAGAATGGTAGAAGGAGGGCTAACAAACAACCACCATGCTAGAAATGGTGCGATACGAAAGGGGCCACCAAGTTAGTACGTAGGTGATCCTATTGTGCAAAACAGACTGGATACAGTCTGCGGTAAAAACGAGCACAATAGTTGATACAATACTGCCACCAGCCATAACAAGAAGGTTCTCTATGTGACTAAAAAGTCACAGGAGCAGAGATGAGGTGGATAGTAAGTATCCCCTTGGCACGCAACATAAGGTGGCATGTGTCAATCTCTCAGAATATAAAGTTTTAGGAGAACTACAAAGTATCTCTATCCTTTAGAACAGTATTAAGAATAAAGTAATAATCTCAAAGGAGAACCCAAAGGGTTCCCAGCAACAGTGCCCATAAGGAGCTGATCTGTATGCTGCAAAAGACGCCTTAAAAAAGATGAGGAGGAAAGTAGACTCCATAGAAAAGATAAAACACAGAACAGAGTTCCAAAAGACAGAGCCCATAAGAATGAATGAGTGGAAAAAGGCACCACTCAATCAGGATATAAAGAAAGAAGTCCAGCAAAAAGTGCTGGGGGGTTTCACAAGGAGAGGGGATGATGCAGCCTTTCAGAGCCTTCAAAAGTGTCCCTGGACTGCCCAGTGAACTGATCAGCTCTCTCTTGGGCTATTAACCAGAACTGTCGCCGTTCCGCGTTGAATCCCAGAACTTTGACGGTGGCCAGCTTGCGTCACAAGTCGTCTTCTCCCCGAATTCCAGCTTCCTATCGTCAAGGGAACTATTTATGAAGCAGCTTCTGTGACCGCGACTGGAAGGGCGCATGTAATTTGGGATTGTTGTTGGAGCTCAACTTCCTCCATCCTGTGAAGTCTCCTGACAAGGTCTGCATTGTTGGAGGCTCCATTTCTTCAACTACAGGGAGTGAATCTTGTAGTTGCACCTGAGCAGAAGAATACTTGAACCTGCAAACACTGGGCACACCTCTCACCAGCAACCCTCACACGATCCATACCAACTACTGGCAAAATCGGAGTCAGGGGGTAAGTAAGCATCAGTATGCCTGTCCACCCCTCGACCCCCCTGTCCTCCATAGTATAACAATGGGAAGAAGTCCCTTTGTCTCTCATCTCCCCTTACCTTGTCGAACCTGGGTCGGGTAATCCTGCCCCTGGGTTAGCTTTTGGTCTTGAAGAAAGGAGAGAACTTACCTAGCCTTGGGTAAATTATTATAGAATGTATAATTAGTTTGAAACTAACCACCACAAGCCCATTGCATTCTTTTTAAAAAATAACTCATGCCTATGAGAAACATTGTTTTGGACCATGTGACTTTTGGGCACAAGGCCCCATTCATCATAAGGTTTAGACTTTTAAAGTTAGAATTCTGTACTTGTGACTAGTTCCCATCATTTTGTTGCAGCTACATTACTTACCTGCATTGCTTGATTAAGTTATGTGAGGTCTATTAAGCGA
Source organism: Ambystoma mexicanum (assembly GCF_040938575.1). Taxonomy (NCBI): domain Eukaryota; kingdom Metazoa; phylum Chordata; class Amphibia; order Caudata; family Ambystomatidae; genus Ambystoma; species Ambystoma mexicanum. Next base: position 990,257,249 of record NC_090923.1, read on the forward strand.
ACCTAATGGTGATTCTATATATTTGTATTATAGTGTGTTCTGGGATAGTACTGTCAGTTTCATTTTTCAGTGCATTTTAAAGGGCTAAAATAAAAGACTATTTTTTTATAACCGACAGTCTTAATTGAATTATTGTGTGCCCTCATTGGAGGCCCTGACCCCCACTCACACTCCTCCGGAGACTAAGCTACTAATTGCTACATTGATTGGGTTTTGGCTAAACTCTCAGAGCAGCACGGTCACCATTACTAGGGTGGCCTCCTAAGAATTGTCCACCAGCCCGGATTCCAGAAATCCATCTGAACACTTGCTGCTTGTCAACTGGTTTCATGATCCAGGAGGTATCTTTTTTCAATCTTTGTAAAGCTTGATACTTCAGTTTGGTAAGATTATATTCAAAAAGTCTTGGCAGTCCAGTTATTTTCTAGACCTTTATAATGATGACGGACTCAAAAGTTAACATATATGTAGGTAGATCTTTAGTAGATTTCTCTTTAAGGTGTAATATAGCGGAAGTCCTATTGTCTTCTTTAGAATCAAATACCTGGAGTCTAATTTTACGCAGAGATTGTCCGATTTCTTTCAGATTGTAAATCAGGTGAAACAGGACTCAGAAAGAAGGACAAATCTTTATTCAGAAGACTCATATCCTCTGGAGACAAATCAACAGGATAAAAATAAGACGTTTCCGTAACCAGCTCATTTACCTTAGATAGGCTCTTCTGCGCGTTCTGAATTCTCCTTGTTGCATTGGAAAATCTACGATGTCTGTGGCACAGGTCCAGTACCTGCCTCCGATTCCCACTTGGTACCGTTGTCTTTCTAAAAAATAAAAAATAAAAAAATCTAGTACTAATTTTGGTAATATATGCCTCAAAGTTAGATGTAGATGGCCCATATTGTTCTTGATCAGAGTTAGATGTTTCATGAAAAGTTAACCACTTTTTGGCTGTTGTCCTCTGCAGATATTGTAACCTGGATGACATCTATGTTTTAGAATGACATCATCCGACAAATATGGGTGGTGCCCGTCGATGCTAGGATACCTCGTTGCCATTGGGGTCAAGGTCAGAGCCCACATGTATGCTGGAGTTTTCCCTTGTGCGTACCCTGCTGGTTTGGGGTAAAGTGGTGGATCCCATTGGAGTCATCGGCGCTGAGGCCGAAGTAGTTGGCACTGGAGCCATGGCAAAGTTGTCAAGTATCTTTAAGTTCTTACATTCTTACGGGGTGGAAGATTGGGTGGGGAACTGTACATTTGGCTCTTGAACGATTACTCCTTTGGGGAGAATAAAGATGCTGTGAGGAGACGCCTTGGGAGCAAGACTTTACGGTGCTGCTTCTGCTTCTTGTCCTTTGTTGCAGGAGACCTGCCTACTGAGAGTTGCTCCAGGGAATGTAACCTTGATCGAGACTGTGCTACCTCACTCGACTCCTTGTTGGGGTAGGCGAAGAGTTTAGCCACCAATCCCAGAGGGCTTTGGGAGGGATGGATTGACAACCTGCAATTGTTGATTATGTGCCTCTCCCCAAGTAGTATAGACCTATACAATGGGGATGCAAAATCGACATCTGCTGGCCGCAAACCACACAAGGTTTGAAACTTGAGGCCTTAGCAGGGTTGAGCATTTCGAAGATTATAATGAAGTAGCATGTTCCGGAAGTGAACAAAGTGAAGGGAAAAAAAGGAACAAAGGTCACGGGGCATGGCGCCTCGATATATACTAGCCCCGATGTCAAGTCTGGCAAGGGGAGCATAGTGCCATCATGCAGAGGCGCAATGTGCCCTTGGTGGTTGAAAGTTTCTGAAAATCAGCAGCGCTACGGATAGGATCATACATGAGGAATCCGTGGGAGGAAGAAAGCCATTCGAAATATTGGAAGTTGAGTTCTCATTCAGCCTCCATTCACAATCATGAATCCCATTAAACATTTGATGGCTGCCCAAACATTCGTGGTTGTCACTTTAAAACTTTAACAGGCTTGTTCTTGGGCAAACATACAGAATTTGGATTGAGCCTTGAGTTCAGAAATCCCATTCATGTACTCACCAAGTTTTTTTTGTGGAAACATTTTTATTGATTTACTAACAACTATGTAACTTACAGACTCATACGTTGCATGAAAATGTACAGCCGATTGGGTCTTTGTGTCCCCCCCCACACCACCCACCCTCATCCCAGCCTATCTCCTTGGCCACGGCGGGCCGCCTCTTGCCACACTGTGGTTTCTGTCTGCGTCCATTTTTGAAGATCATTCCACCACAGGCGCACTTCTGGACTCTTGTGCGCTTTCCAACCCATTGCTATTCTACGTTTCGCCAGGATATATGCCAAGTCTTTCAACTTACTAACATGCCTTGCCTGCTTCGGGCGCACAAAAATGCCAAGCACACAGGCTTTGGGAGAACTTGTGGCCAACATTATACCTGCTCTAGCTAAGGCTTGGGCTCTCTTCCCAGTTTTGTCAGATCTTTGTGCAAACCCAGAACATATGTACCATGTTTGCATTAATCTGTCAGCATTTTGGGCAGGCCTGTTCCGGCACTTTGCTGAATTTATCTTCTTTGGGGTTAGATACACCATATACGTTACATACATTTGAATCAACTGTAGTTTTTGACACTTTTTTGTGACAAGCCAATGCTCTACCGCAGGACGCGACTGTCATTCGCTCCGGCAAATATGCTTCCCAGCTGCGCCTGGTTTGCACAAGCATATGCCCCCGGCGGGGACATTAATAACTTGTATATTGTAGGCACCCTGTGCCCACACTCTGAAATATCAGAGTGTTTATATTGTACCATCTTCCTGCAGTACGCCTTCTGTTCCCGGCCATTTCTGCTTTAATCTGGTGATGAGTAGTGTGCGCTATATGTTGTCCTTCATGTACACCTATTTCTGTGGTGAGTGTACCGAAGACCATTGTCTGCCCTCCCGTAGTAGGTCCCCCAGTCCCCCCCATAGGTTCCCAATACTTCCTTACATTTAGTCTAAATTGTGGGTCCTCCCCCTTTAGTATCACCAATGGTACCTGGGGTTAGTAGGGTGATTTTTCCTCTAGAAATTGACAAGCCCTGTGCCATACTGCCCTACGCAGAGTAGGCAGCAGCGGGGGCTTCAAGACACACAACGCCACGGTCCAAATTGCCTCCTTCAAGAAGAATGGGGTGCATGCCGGCTGTAGCAGAAAAGGGTCTTGACTCTGCTCATCCGACAGCCAGTTTGTGATGAATTGTAGCTGGCATGCCCCAAAGTCCACTTCAAAATTGGGCATTTTAATACCCACTTGTTCATACAGCCTCTGCAATTTAGCTAGTGGCATCCGGCACCTCAAGCCGCGCCATAAGAAGCTACGACATATAGTGTCAAGTGTTTGGGACATTGGTGAAAAAATTAAGAAGCCCCGGGAGCACCACCATCTTCAGCAGCGCTGCCCTACCCATCAAGGAGAGCAGCAGTTTGGCCCAGAAAGTCATGGGCTTTTCAATTTTATCTATCACTTTCAGTGTGTTCTGTAGGTGTTCTGTCTTGGTGTCGTGGACAATATCCACTCCCAAGTATCTGAATGTAGTCCCTGCCCACTTAATCGGTAGCACCGCTAATGTGTTCAGAGAATTCCTCCTGTACCCTGCTAGAGGGAACAAACACTCTTTCTGTGCGCTAACTGTAATACAAGATATATCTGCATAGCGTTCTAACATCTAAAATATACGTAACTGGTTTCTGGGTGTTGCAAGTATAAAAGCATATCATCCGCATATAATGAGATCAAATGACTACTTCCCTGTATAACTATGCCCGTATCTTGATATTCCTTCCGAAGATGGACCGCTAATGGCTTTAGGGCTAGAATAAATAGCATGGGAGACCATGGGCAGCCTTGTCTGGTGCCTTTAACCAACAGCCATTTCTTTGAAATATAGGTTCCTGTCTTGACTCTTGCTATTGGACTGCTACACAGTAGCTGTACCCATTTTATGTATGTTGGCCCCATTCCGAACCTCTGCAGTACCGCTAGTAGCCATGCCCATCTGACCGAGTTAAATGCTTTGACCGCGCCGAGCGAGGCCAGAGCATATTTGTGTGTGCTGGCTTGGGTATGGTCAATGACTTGATGTAGCTGCCTAAGGTTGCACGTGATGTTTCGGTCTAGAACGTATCCCGACTGGTCCGGGTGTATACGTTTAGATATAGTCTGCTTAAGCCTATGGGCCATAGGGCCGTAAGAATTTTCCCGTTCTGGTTAAGCAACGACAGGGGTCTAAGATCCGTAGTCAGTGTCAGGCTTGATGGGGATTAATAATCGGACAATAATGTACTCTCTCAGTGATATCGTTATTGTGCCCGTGTCTAGTGCTTCATTCAGCATGGATAGCAACGGGGGTGTCACGTCTGCCATGAATTAATTATAAAATTCACGGGGCAAGCCATCTGCACCTGGGGCTTTACCAGTCAGCAACCCTCTTATGGTTGATTCTAGTTCCTTTATGGTTATGGGAGACTCCAGCCTACCCGCTGCCTCTGCATCTAACTTGGCGAGGTACATCTGTGCAAGAGCCTTGTCTAATTTGGAAGACTACGATACTGATGCCTCTGCATACAATTCCTTGTAATAATCATAAAAGCACTTGTTTATGCTTCGAGTCACACACGCCTCTCCGTTTTTCCCTGCCACCGTCCTTATGTCCCTCTTAGACTCACTTTCGTATAGCCAAGCTAACAGGCATCCCAGTTTAGCCCCTTCCGCATGTTGTCGTTCTACATATTTCCTATAGCTCAGTTTACCCAATCTTTCCAAGTTTCCCAAACATTCTTGCTGCAGGCAGATTACCTCCTGGGCCCAGTCGCTGGGTGTGTCCCCTGAGCAATATATGGCTTCTAGCTTGGTTTCCCCTTTACATAGCTCCTTTTCTATAATGGCTTACATTTCCTTTGCTTTCGCTATCGCCGTCCCTCTAATCACTACCTTGAATGCTTCCCATAGTGTGCCAGCTGACTGTGCACTTCCTGTATTGTTTCTGAAGTAGTCTTTCACCCCCTCTCTAAAATATTCCCAGAACACTGCATCTTTAAGAGATTTGCTTCTAAGCTCCCAGGTCGGGATGCATGTCCTGGGGAGGGTGGGGAGGGTAGCGTCGGAATGTGATGTTCTGCCATATAACCACTAGGGGAGCATGATCCGAGAGCACTTGTGCACAATATTCTGCCGCTTTGAATTCTCCTACTGTCTCTTCCTCTGTAAAGACATAGTCCAGTCTGGTATATAGATATTTGGGGACAGTGCAGTTGGAATATCCCCAGGCATTCGGGTGCAGGGATCTCCATATGTTGGATAGTTTGAGTGCTTGCAATAGTGTATTTAAGGCTTAGGCTGAAGGACATGGATGTGCAAATTTATCGTCCGATTTGTCAAGTTCTGGGTTCAACATGCAATTAAAGTCCTCTCCTCATACTACTGTGCCATCTCTGTTTGCGCTTATGTGGGGGATAAGGATCGGAAATAGGCTGCTGTATGGTGCATATGTGGTGCATATGTATTGTTAACACAGAGCTCTCTCTGTTCCACAAGTCCTTGTACCGTGATCATCCTCCCTTATTCATCTTTAAAAGTCTTGAGGACCTTGAATGGCACAGACGGCGCCACCCATATCAGGACCCCTCTTGCAAACCGAGTATGAAGAGCCCTAAGTCGTACCACCCCATTGTCGCTCCCTTGTGAGGTGCGTCTTCTGAAGGAGTGCTTTGTCAATTTTCTGGCATCTCAAATATGTCATTATCCTATTTCTTTTAATATAACTGTTTAGCCCCCTGACATTGCACTAAGTAAGTTCCCCCATCCTAAACGAATATTCCTACATACCTCGATAGTCCGATGAGCATATTATACCTTTGTTGTGTGGATCTATAGGCAAACTCCCCACCGACTACCCCCAACTCCCACTCCCCCCAGGCCCCAACAATTGCCCAGCTAAATACCTTCTGCTCAGGCATCCCTGCTTCTCACTCCTGCCCCAGTTACTTGTCCTGGTGCCCAGAGTGCAGCAGGCGGATACTTCACATCTAGTATCTGAACAAATCCACTCTTGGGTGAAGGACGCTTCCCTGCAGCACGCTCCCGATTAGAACACGCACTGCTGGAACCTGTGTTACTCTGAGGTGTTAGTGCCTAAGTCATGTGCGTAAAGATCTCACCCCTCACCCCTTCGCAATCTGACGGTCCTGCCGGTTACTTCCTCGCGGATCACCAGAGGGCTCCTCAGCATGTATCCCCTACTTCCATCGCCTGATTGTTCACTTCGGCTGGCAAGTTTTCCGTGTCCATCCATGTATGCGCCTCCTCTGGGATATCAAAGATGATATGTTTGCCTTTGCTCATTACCTTCAGCCTTGCAGGATACAGCAATATGTACTGAAGGTTCGCCACCCGCAGCCTCCTTTCGAAGGATGTGAAATGCATCCCCTGTCTTTGCACCTGCAAGGTGTAGTCCGGGTATGCAGTAATGCTAGCCGGTCCTCGCTGTATCGTACCGTCTTTTCGGAAATGCTCAAGGATCTTCTCTCTGTCTTTATAATTCAATATCTGGGCTATGATGGGCCGTGGCGGGGCTCCTGGGGGTGGTTTCCTCATCAGAGATCTGTGTGCCCCTTCTACTGTGAAACCCCGAGTAAGGGTTCCCAGGCCAATTTCTTGTAGCAGCATATTTTTTATGACGTTGGTGGGGTTCGTCCCTTCTTCCCCTTCAGGGCGTCCAATGATTCTTACGTTACGGTGTCTGGCCTGCCCTTCTGCATCTTCAAATCTATCCTCGAGAGTCTGCAATTGCTGCTGCAGTATCGTTTCTTGAAGTATCCTTCAAACCATCTGCGTTCAGTGCCACTTCCTTTTCCTTTGTACCTGTGCGTTCTGCGAGTGCCCGTACATTTTGCCGCAGGAGGTTCATTCCCATCTAGGCTGATGGCGTCCATTTTGGACTCTAATGCGATCTTCAAGGTTGTATGGCGTTCAGGACCTGCTGGTACCCTTTTGCTTGAATCGGTTCTCCATGTGGGGATTGAGTCCCTGGCATGGTGTTATCCGCTAAGCTCGCACCCTTGGTGAAGGTGTCCAACGTGGGATGCTTGGTCTTGCTTTTTTGGGATTTAGACACCATGGGTGGTTCACTAGATGCCCATGCCCCTGCCCGTCTTTGATCTCAGCCCCCGCCTCCAGTTTCCTCTACTGGTTGCTAGTCGGTGTTAGGTGGAGGGTGTTCGTTATGATCCAGGTTAGCTAAGTTGCATTTCAAGTGCTTCAACTCTACTCAGCCGACAAGTGACGCTATTAGTATTTGTCGTGATGGTAGCTACAATGTACTACTTAAGGAGGTGGCCTCTAGCACCCACAAGTGACATACATTTAATGACTGCTGCGGTCCGCTCTGAGCAGGTTGGCAGTTGCCAGTAAACTCCTGCACGCGTGAGTGGGCTGGTCCTGGTCCCACTTACAGAGTCTCCACATGCCCTTTCGTGGCTGATTATTGTCCCTTCTGCCGCTATTGGTGCTTCTATATGGGCTTCACCAGTTGATGTGGTCTCTTTCATGTGTTGCCACCGAAAGTGGGTATGGCCATACACGTTGCTTCAGGCTTCCACGCATCTGGGCATTCGGTTTCTCTTTGGTAGCTGGTCTTTAATTGTAGTTTCTCTCCGCTTCCTGATGTGTATTAACTCATGTGGAGCTAATACAGGACCGCCTCTGTACACTCACTTTGGTTTATTCGTTGGTAAAAATGGAATTTGCATTTGTGCATATGTCTATGCATAAATCCCGCTCCTTGGTCGTGCCTACGTGTATATCAACTGCAATAGAATGCGCTGTCCGCTTCGACTGCTAGTTCGTGAGATGTGCGTCTTCCCACGCATGCGCTTTGGGTCTGAGACAGCTTCAGCCCCAGCCTGCCGGCGGAGTACCAGCGCCTTCATCTGTTGCCTCACATGTTGTGCATTTGTTCGGGCTGTTGTGGCAGGTGGTCCGGGCGGTGTCCTCAAGGGGCCGCCCCACCACTTGTGCCCCAGGATCTACCCGGCCATTGCAAGGATTACTGCCCTCACTGCCGTGGACGGGGCTGCACGTCCCTCAGTCTTCCGCCGTCCCAGCCCAACCTGCTGTTCCCTTTGCAGCACCTCCGGCCGTCGTCGGCGACTGCCGATGCAGGGTTGCTACGTACCCGGCTCCTCTGCCCTTCTTATTGCTGTGCGGCTGCTCGCGTTGCAGTGGCTGCCCCACATGTCCCTCATCCTGGCCTTACAGACTGGACCCGGCTGTAGATTTGGAGCGGGAACCAGCTAGTCATCGTGGTCCTAATCATCAACCCGCCGCCACTCTAGTTCTTCGTTCTTATGCCTACGCGTCCGCCATCTTGTTTCTGCCATTGCTGGCCCGGGTCTCACTTTTCGCTCGTCCGAACTCTGTCGTCTGCACGCCAATGTTCTGCTTACTCCTGGTTATGCTCACACATTCATCCATCTGGAGGAGCGCTTCCAGGGGGTCAACAGGTTCCGGGCCCAGTGTTCGAGGACAGGATCGTAGCCGATCAGCAGGAGCTGAAAAATAAGAGTTTTTACATCATGGCTCTTCAGCCATGCCCCACCAAAACTAGTTTTTCCTATCTTTGCCCAAAACTTCCTGGGGTCAAGCTTGCCTACACCATATACTGCCACGCCAGTTTTTCACATGAATGTCAAGCTCAGCTTTGTCTAATGACAGGTTGCCATGGTGTTCTGCATGCCCAGGCAACTTTCCAGAGATTGGTGCTGCTGCCATCGCCCAGGCCTTGCACAGTGTGAGGAACCTGAGGGCGTTGTCCTATCTACTCCCCTTGGGTCCTCCTCAAGGGGCCAGGAAAGGGCCATCGCTTTTGGATCCCGACCCTGGGGGTAGATATGAGAGGGAGGATCACCTGGGTGGAGGGGAATGTCATCAGGTGAGACAGTACTCCCCATTTCCATTCCATTATGAGCCCTCAGTCCCTAAAGCTTTTATAGGGTACTGTCAAAACCACCTGGTAAAATCGAGAAGTTTTCACACTCCAGCTGCCCCCTATGTACATCACTCTAGTACTGAAACGAGGAAGCGACCTACCGAACGGTGCAAGGGTCAGGCATGTCCAGACTGCTTCACTAATTGTGGTCAGGCAATTGGGCCTGAAGACTCACACCTGCAACCTGTTAAACAGTTGCAGGTGTATAAAAGGTGGAGTTGGAGAGATCACAGGGGACCAGCAGGGAGGCCTGCAGAGGAAGAAATCCTGTGGAGTACGACGCAGCCGAGGGTGGTCCTGTCGGGAGAACAGTGAGAACCTGAAGGAACTGTGGCGCCAGGGCCAGGCCGTGCAAAGACCAACGTATTGGGAGAAATCCAATCACAAGTCACCAGCAGGGTCCGCTTGCAACCCACAGAGAGAAAAAGAGAGAAGCGAACTGCGAGCGGGGAATACCGTCCAACGAGGATGTGTGCGTGGAACAGAGCAGGAGGTGACAGCCGCCTGGAGGAGATGCCAGAGACCAGTGAGTGAGAAAAAAAGGGATCACTCGAAGCGGGGTGGTCCTGGAGCTGTTACACGGCAAAAGGGAATAGCGAATGAGCGATAACTAATGTGCAAGACACGGTTAACCAGTGGCGGCTGGTGAACTTTTAAGTGGTGGGGTGTAAATGTATGTTCAATGAAGGCGGTAGGGAGCGAGCGCAGCGAGCCAGCCAGACTTCTGAAAATGGGTCTGGGGGGAGGGGCGGGGTTTCTCCCCCTTGCAATTTATTTTTTAAATTAGGAGTTAAAATGGTGCATTTTACAGCAGAATTTTCAAGAAAAGCTGTATAAAAAGACCTAAGATACAAGCAGTTCTCCGAGGAGAACTCACACACTATTCTACTACAAGAGATGTCAGGTTACCGACAATACACACGGCTATTTTGCATAGAAAATCATGTATGTGCCCAACTCCTACAAGGGCACAAATAGGCTTCCAGCATTAAGGTATAAGTCAAGTGGTGGGTAAAGTGTGCACCTGCACTCAAATGCATACATTTTTAGGCAATTGGAATAGTGATGTGGGGTTAGTTCGAACTTGTATGGCAGCGGAGTGACTTGATGGGTAGAGGGGACAGGAGACCACTCATTCTCACAGTAGTCCTTAAGTGGGTGCCTGCAGACTTAAATGAGAGAGTTAACTGCTTGCAACATTGAAGCTGCACTAGATTAGTCTCATTTTAATGCGTAAAGAAATTATGCCCCCCACGCATATAGGTTTGCCCCTCCCCTGCAGTCTCTTAAGTTAGCACCTCTCCCAACAATTGAATGGTCCGCCACCCCTCCCCCGAAATTTAGATTTTGTTGTGCCCCTGGTCATGGGCTCACAAATCTGGCAGAGATTGCACAGTAAACCAGCCCTATTTTGGTCAGCTTGCCCAGTGGCTCTTTGAAGAGCCAGACAGGGACATTTGGCAGTGGGACACCTCTCCCGCTGGGCACCTTAATGAGGGTGCCGAACGGGAATGGTGTCCCTCTGGCCAAAGGAGTGTGTCGAGCAGGAGTGTTCCTGCTCAGCACCCTCATTGTCCTGGCAGCAGGACACCTTTCCCATTCGGCAGCATCATTGTCAATGAGTGTAGAATGGGAGAGGTGTCTCTCTTCCAGCACAATGCCCCAGGTGGTCCGGGAACCAGAGCAGCTCTGAGGACCTGAACCATTGCTCTGTATCAACAGAACATTAGAATGGGAGCCATTAGGCACTGATGGATGGGAGGGGGTTCTATTAGCAGGGACTTTTGTCCCTTACGAAATGTGAATGGGGTGATGAGAAGTAGAGGGTGCATAATGGTGAATGCTTTATGAAACAATTACTATGGCTTTAAAACCCAAGGGGGATGCGTTTGGCTCACATTAATCTGCATGATGATATTGTGACTTTGCATGCAGGACAGGGAGAATAAAACGAAAGGCACACTCTTATTGCTCAACATATTTCTGTAACCATGTATAAAGTGTATAATTAGTTTACTATAAAAGACTAGTTTATGTAACATGGTTTGCTTCCAAAGCATTGCTATAAATAAAGTATTATTTAAGCACTCGAAATGCAAAGCAAAACCTGAATAAATATTTCTATCAACTAAACCTGGGAAGATGCGCTCAGCTGCTTAAATTTCCCACATCCTGGTTTGACCATGTAACCAAAGTGTGTGATCCTAGGCAAATCGTTTAATCACGCCGTCTCATTTGCAGCTCCATAAGTGATTCACTTCATAGCTTATGTTGATATATCATGCTACTATAAAGCCTAATGACTAGAGTTGCTGGATATATAATAGTGCAATTTAGGTATTTTGCACCACAAAGTTACTTGCCACTTGGTTTACTAAAGAACAAGTTACTTACCTTTAACTGTTGTTCTCCAGCATGGGTCTGGCATGGATTCACATGCTCATGAATATTCCCTGTCATCAGGCCGGGAATCCTCAGTAAAAGAAAAAACAGTTTCACTTACAAACTGAATTTCTCCTCTAAACTAATCGCTGTCCTCTGGGTCATACTGCCCCCAGCCAATGACAGCCTTCTCCCTAAGCCCCTTCTCCGACAGCCATATTCAGATTTGGTAAGCACGTAAAATGGCAGTATGACCAAGAAGAGCCGCAGAGGGGTAGGAGTGAGGGTTCACATATGAATCCATGCCAGACCCACGCTGGAGAACGCTAGTTATAGGTAAGTAACTTGTTCCTTCTCCAGCATGGGGTATGGCATGGATTCACATGCTCATGAATAAAGAATACATAGCAGTACAACATTACACAACCACATGAGGTGGCAAGGCTCAACAGAAGCAATGCTCTTACCTCTGGAACAGACTCACCACAAGGGACCAGGTTGCGTAGCATTGCTTGGCCGACTCTGAACTCCTCTCTGGAAACCCTGTCAATGCAGTAGGACTTTATGAAGGTGTGCGTGGACCTCCACGCAGCAGCCGGGCAGCGGTCAGTTCGCCAACTGATGACAGTGCGTGATGCAGCCGGAGAGCCACCTGTAAATGGAAGCCTTGGACAAAGCCTTCCCATGGTTTACAGGACCAAAGTTCACAAACAGTTGAGACGTCTTGCAAAAACTCTTTGTGCATGTAACGTACAACTTCAGCGCACGAGCAACGTCCAAGTGAGTGTAAGGCCCTTTCAGCCTGTGATGAAGGCTTTGGGAAAAAAACAGGCAACACCAAAGGCTTGTTGAGGTGGAACCCCCAACGGAACCTTCGGCATGAAAAAGGGGTGCGTCCGCAGCACCACCCTCGACTCGTGGAAAGTCACACGATAGGGCCAGGATCTCACCTACCCTCCTGGCAGAGGTAATGGCCACAAGGAAAGCCATCTTCCATGAGAGGAACTTGAGCGGGGCCTGATGCATTGGCTCAAAGTGGGCCCCCCCATGGGCCTCGTCAGCACCACGTTGAGTTCCCACGCCGGGGCAGGAACCCTCAACAGCGGAAAAAGATCAAAACAGTTCTTATGAGGAACTCCTTTACGAGACGGTGAGACCAAAGAAAAGATCGTCCTGGAGACCGGGTGTAGCGGGCGATCACTGTCAGATGTACCTCGATAGAGGTGTGCACCAGTCTGGCCTTGGCCAAGGATAACAAGTACAGGAGAATCTGCGGACCGTGACCCTCAGAGGGATGATCTTCTGCGACCAGCACCATGTAGCGAAACACTTCCATTTGTGATCGTAGCACTTCAAAGTCGATATGCTCTGGCCTTCGCAAGGACCTCCCTGTAGTCCGCTGGCAACTTGTATCCTCCAAACTGTAGGGCAACAGGAGCCAAGGCCTCAGCGATCCTAGGTCGTGATGCAGGACTGCGCCTCCTTCTCTGGCGATTAGATCTGGGACCACCGGCAGTTTGACTGGTGGCGACGCCGAGAGGCCGAGAAGGTCAAGGTATCAAATCTGCCTCAGCCACTCCAGGGCAATAGTATCATCCTGCATCGGCACTGTTTGAGTTGATTGATGACTCGAAGCAGGAGAGGCAACGGGAGGTGGGTGGAGGGGTGGGTGGCAGAATGCGTACATGAACAGTCCTTCCCATGGGAAGGAGAATGCGTTCCCCAAGCTACTCGGTTGGTGGAACCTGCTGGCAAACTTCAGGAATTTGGAGTTTGCCGCCATGGCAAACACATCGATCTGAGGCCTGCCCAACTCAATGAAGATGTGGTCCACTTGGTCCTGCCGAAGTTCCCTTTCGTGGCAGGAGCGCAACTGCCTGCTGAGGAAGTCAGCGATGGTGTTCTTGACTCACGCCAGGTGAAATGAGAATATGAACATCTTTTGTCTGATGGCCCAGTGCCACAAGTCCTGTGCCTCTTTGGAGAGTACTGGGGATCGAGTGCCCCCCTGCTTCCTGATGTAGAACATTGTGGTGGTGTTGTCCGTGAAGATCCTGACCACCTTGCCCTTCAGAGACGGAAGAAATTACTTGAGGGCCTAGAACACTGCCTGTAGCTCCAGGGTATTGATGTGTATATCCTTCTCCCCCGGCAGCCACAGGCCTCTGGCGTGCAGATGTCCGCTGTGGGATCCTCAGGTCTCCAGGGAAGCGTCCTTGATGACAGTTTCCTGGAATGGAGGGTTTTGAAATCCTGTGCCCCACGTGATGTTGGAGAGAGCACCCCACCACCATAACGGAACTCATTGAGCAGGACCTTGTCCGCGAAGCTTCCGGACACTTGAATCCAGCAAGCATCGAGGAACTCCTGAAGAGGTTGCATCCGTAATCTGCATAGCCAGATAAGGTAGATGCAAGATGACATCATGCCGAGCAGCGACCTGATGGTCCACACCGTGGCAGTCTTCAGAGCCAACAGCCATTGCACTTTCCCCACCACTCTCTGCTCCGTCGACGACGCTAGGCAGGGGACCGTGTTGAGTCTGGCTCCTAGGAACAGTGCGTTCCTCGATAGTGTCGAGCAGGACTTTCAATAATTGATGGAGAATCCCAGATCCGTCAGCAGCTGGATGGTCGTCTTCGTGTGTCTGTCACGGCTCGCTCCCTTCGCTCCCGTTCCCGCCACTTGGGGGCATGTTTTGGGGTTTATTCCCTACTGGACATTTCCTTCGAACCCTATGCTACAGTGTTCTGATGAATTGGGAGCGTTAAAACCTTATATTCCAAGTTACTTCCCTTCCGGATCCATTCCAGGTTTTTGGCAGCCAGCATGCTACTTAAATCAAATGACTATGCTTCCCAGAATGCCTTGGCTCACTGCTTCACCTCCTGCTTCCCAGAATGCCTGGCCCACTGCTTCATCTCCTCCCTGGCAGCCAGCATGCTACTCAAATCAAATGACTATGCTTCCCAGAATGCCTTGGCTCACTGCTTCACCTCCTGCTTCCCAGAATGCCTGGCTCACCGCTTCATCTCCTCCCTGGCAGCCAGCATGTTACTTAAATCAAATGACTATGCTTCCCAGAATGCCTGGCTCACTGCTTCATCTCCTCCCTTGCAGCACAAGGCTGGGTGGAGGATAGGCAACACCTGTGGCTGCAGGTGCAGCAGGCGGCACGCCTGAGGGGTGTGCTCGTTTAGCAGCTTTAAAAGCCTCAGTTTGCTTCAGTCCGGCGCTGGTCATTGTAGCAGTGTTCCTGTTGTGACTAGTCTCTGTTCCTTGTTCCTAGTTTCTGTGCTTGTACCTAGTTCCAGTTCCTTGTTCCTAGTTTCTGTGCTTTATACCTAGTTCCAGTTCCTTGCTCCTAGTTTCTGTGCCTAGTACCTAGTTCCAGTTCCTTGTTCATAGTTATTGTGCCAAGTACCTAGTTCCAGTTCCTAGCTTTTGTGCCCAGTTCCTGTATCTTGTTCCTCTGTCCTGGATTTCGGATTAATGTGCTTAATTGATTTATGCTTTCTGAATTTCCCTTTCTGTCTTCCTCTGTCTGCAGACAGCCTTTCTCTGTGCTTTACTCTTTGATGCAGCCCAGTTTGCCAGTGCTTTCTGTCCCTTTATGCTGTCCTGGTTACTGAAAAGCTTGATGAATTAACCTTTACTTTTGTAGAATTAGTTTACTGCCTTTTCTCCTTGGATGGTGGGAAAGGTTTCCTTTTGTGATATCATTTTCCCTGCTCCCGATCCTACTTTATTGAGATTCCATTCCATGTTTTCCATTGCACTTCTGCATTTATTTTCCATTAGTTCCAGTGTGTATCCCCTTTTGTTTTCCTCACAATTATCACAATTCATACTTGCCCTAGACTAGGGTTTTATGTATTTTGTTATCTTTAACCCTTTGCTTTTACAGCCTTCTGGGTCCCTGTTTGATCTACAGGGTTCGTGAAATTACTGACATTCAAGTGGTCTTTCCGGTCCTCGTGAGTACTGTTTCTAAGTTCCTTATTCAGTATTTTACAGAGTGTCAGTTTACAGAATCTGTCCTTGCTTGCCCGCTACGTGGGTTTAGCGCTGTCAGTATCTGTAATAGCATAGTGGGTAAAGAGTTTGCTGACTTTCCTTTCTGTCATAAGGAGGTCCTAAGTGCTTACCCCACATCCCTTTTTTCATATATTGGTAATATTGTTTTACTTTATTTGCACTCCTGGGTTTTACATATATATACAAGTCTTGGGTATTATATGCACGTTGTTAGATTCAAAGTTGTTCACTGTGCAATTCTGTGCACTTTTCCCCTTGCCATAGTCAATGCCTTCTTCCTTTCTTAACAGTGTCCGACCGCTACCTCTAGCGAACTGGCCCTGATGAGCCAGTGGTCGAGGTAAATATACACAAGTAGCCCATGTAGACGCAGATGGGCCGGCACTTGTGCCAGGCACTTCAAGAACACCCTGGGGGCCGATTTCAGGCCAAAGGGGAAGGCCTTGACCTGGTAGTGCCATCCCTGCACTACGAAGCGAGCACATTTTCGGTGCATCTTGCGAATGGGGACGTGGAAGAAGGTGTCCTCCAGGACCAGCAACATCAAGAAGTCTCCTTCCTCCAGTTGGCTGAGCATGTGCTGCAACGGGACCATGTGGAATTTTTGGGACTGTAGGTACTTGTTGAGACGCTGCAGGTCTAGAATGGGCCTTCAGCCCCCGATTTTCTTTTTGACTAAAGTGTCTGGAATAGACTCCGGAGCCCCAGAGTCGTCTTTGAACCAGCTCTATCGCCCCCTTTCGTAGCATGGCCCATACCTCCTCCAAGAGTTGAGGGATGTGCTGCTCCTGCCGGGCCACCGGAGGGATTTGCGGACACTTGTGCTGAAACTCCAGTTTAAGTCCGAGGACGAGAGCGTCCAGCACCCATCTGTCAGTGGAGATCTCCCACTCGCTGAAGAATTCCATCAGCCGTTCTCCCAAAGCATGGGTGGGTGCCTGACGCCTTGGTCGGCTCAGTCCTGCTTTGTCGCTGGCGCCTCGCCTTGAGGGCGACAACAGCACTGACCACATCAACCCGTAGGCCTTGGAACAGCTTCTTGTTAGGACTTATTTTCTATACTATGGCCTGCATAGAAGGCCAACCTATATTGTGACAATGACAACTCTGGGAAGCTGTAGCCAAACCAGTTTAGGTAGCAGTGACAGGCGGTCTAGGCTAAGCTCTTCAGAGGGGCGAGAGTGTAAAGGGTCCACAATGAGGTCACACAATGGGAGTCACAAATTGCACTTAGACAGGATTTATACAAATACAGTTATTTAATTATGACCAAACACTAGAAGAAAAATGAATACAAGCATGTAGACTTCTCAACCAATACCATCAAACTAAAGTACATATATACATTCACGAGGTTATAATGCACAATACAAAACAAATAGTCCTGCAAAGGAACGAATAGGTGAGTATCACACACACAAAGGTCCACAGAGATGATACCCAACTAATATTATCCAACCTTAAGTTGTCTGGGGCCTTGTGCACTATTGTTCAGGATACAATTACACAGAACGTATGATGCAGGAAAACATGTAGGTAGGGTCCGGTGATGGATTTTTAGAGTCAGGGTTCAATGCAGACAAGTGACCAAAATTACCTCCAACATTCAGAAGTCTTGCAAAGTAATGGCAAAGCCAATAGTGTTAGAATAAGGGTTATTATAAATCCATTGACTTACAATGGGAGTGTAGGGGTATGTTAAAAGCTCAGTAACTTACCCCCCTCACTCCGGATCTTCCTAAGTCTTTCCAGAACAAAGGTAGTGTGTCCTGGCTTGCTTTTCCTGCTGAAAACCACAGTCCTCGATTTTCACAGGTTGCAGGTTCGAGTGATTCTCCGGTTGGGATCTTTAGCTGGCGCAAGGACTCTTGGCGAAGAAATGCAAAAGCAAACGATGCAGCACTCTTCTCGGGACAGGAGGCGTGTCAGAAAAGCAGGTTTCCGACGGTGCAAGCCACGCACAGCAATGCAACAGGACTCAGTAGCTGCAGTCGGACTTTACAGTCTTTCTCGGGTCCCCTTGGTGCTAGGACGCCGAAATTCTGCAGTGGGTGTCGTTGCAGTGGCAGCCAGGAGTGTGGCAAGTTTCAGGCGTAAACTCTGAACAGCGACGAAGATAACGCAGTAGCCAAAAAACAAAGCTCTTCAGCCACAGGACGATACCCGGGCACTTCCGAAGGTGGTTTATGTGATGGGCACCGAGTAGGGTTCGGGAATGGATGATCCCTCCACTCCTGGGGTTGTAGCACCTTTGCAGGCCTACTGAAGATCACGAGACAGACAGGGCTTCACAGGGACTGTAGCAGAAGTTGGTTGCCAGGCCTCCTTCAGACAGATTTCAGGTTTCTTTGCGGGTCTCTTCAGCTGGACGGATACTTGGCTCCTTTAGGTCCTTCCAGGATCTCTCAGAAATGCATGCAAGGGCCCTCTTCCTATCCTAACAGCCAGGTAGGAATCAAAACTCCCACTAGCCAATGGCAGAACTTGCCCACACACACCTCAATCAGTACCACTGGC
Source organism: Ambystoma mexicanum (assembly GCF_040938575.1). NCBI lineage: Eukaryota > Metazoa > Chordata > Amphibia > Caudata > Ambystomatidae > Ambystoma > Ambystoma mexicanum. Next base: position 990,275,208 of record NC_090923.1, read on the forward strand.
AGGAACACTCATGCATACCACTCAGACACACAGAAACCAGGATGTGTATTAGGGTCAGACTGACCCAGCCCACATCCTGCCTGCAAACACACCAAGGCCTCCAGTAGCCCGCCAAAAGCTGCTGCTTTCCCGGGCACTGGAAGTCCTTATAAGGATCTTCCTGGACTCTGAGGCCAGGAAGAAGGCTAAACAAGATGCAAAAAGAATGGGCGAAAAACCTTGTGGCACTGTCATGTTTGACCCAAAGTAAGTAGCCAAACGCGGTAAACCAAAAAACGAAATTCCCAAAAAGTGGGGAAAAGTCACTGCTGCCACCAGCCCATCTTTTAAGCACCTCTAGAGTAACCAAAAAAATCCTTTGAGTGTTAGTCTAGTGCAAAACAAAAATTAACCCCATTGCACTGCAGTGTAAGCTACTTTGTGCAATGATAAAAAGTTACCACAAGTGATTCAAAAGTAACCACAAGTAGCAACATAGTCACAAGACTAAGGGAAGACAATGCATTACTTACCATAAAAGCATTTCTGATGGTTGTATCTGCTTAGATTCACATGCTGTGCATAGTCCGACATCCAGTGGTCACTGCGGAGTATTGCATTTTGTTTTTCGTAGTCGAAAAGGGGACGTCGACAAGGCGAGTCTGTAACACTATCCCTATAGTGACGTGCGGTGTACCCACAATCCCTCACGCGTCGAGGTCCCTCTGTTTGTATTTTTTCTGCCCTGATGGAGCCTTCTAGACGCGAGTACAGAAAAGAGAGATATAAAAAGATGGCTATGTTCCTTCCATCCGAGCGGGGAGGAAGGGTGGGCGCATGTGAATCTAAGCAGATACAACCATCAGAAATTATTTTACGGTAAGTAATGCATTGTCTTCTGATGTTTGTTAATCTGCTTAGAATCACATGCTGTGCATAGACTAGCGAGCAGTACCTGAAGTTGGAGGTGGGTTGTGAGAAGGAAGAGAAGAGATGTCTTAATACTGCTTGTCCCACCTGGGAATCAGATCTAGAGTGGGCATCTAGACAGTAGTGTTTTGTAAAGGTGTGTACAGAACTCCAGGTTGCCCCTTTGCAAATGGACTCAAGGGGAACATTTGCAATGAATACTATGGATGCCCCAGTGCCTCGAGTAGAGTGTGCTCTTGGCTTGAAGGGTAGTTCTCTCTTAGCAAGAGTCTAACGGAGAGTGATGCATTGAACAATCCATCTAGATATAGTGGACTTTGAGACTGCATCTCCTTCTCTTCCTGCTGCCACCGAGACAAAGAACTGATTAATCTTTCTCAGTGGTCTAGTTCTTTCCATATAAAACATGACAGCTCTGCGCACATCAAGTGTATGCAGGCTTTTTTCTCCCAAATTTGAAGGGTTTTGAAAGAACGTTGGAAGTTCTATTGACTGGTTGACATGGAATTTCAAAATGAATTTCGGTGCAAACCTTGGGTGTGTGCGTAGAACCACCTTATCTTTGTGAACCGTTACAAAGGGGTCTAGAACAGAAAGAGCCTGTAGTTCACTTACTCTTCTAATGGAGGTGATAGCTATTAGGAAGGCGGTCTTAAGAGTGAGGTCTTTAAGAGTTGCCTTGTGCATGGGTTCAAAGGGTGAGCCCATGAGCCTGGTAAGTACCACATTTAGGTCCCAGCCTGGAGCTGGGTTTGCTATCGGAGGGTGTATTCTCTTTACACCCTCCATAAAGGCTTTAATAACTGGGACTTTCCACCATGACACTTTAAGTTGGGAAGTGGAGTATGCAGAAAGTGCCGCTAGGTGGACTTTAATAGAATTGAATACTAGACCCGAGTCCAGTAAATGGGTCAGGTACAGAACAATTTGTGTGGGAGAGCAGTCAACAGGGTTGATGTTTCTTCCTCTACACCAGATGAAAAATCTCTTCCATTTGCTAGAATAACAGTGACGAGTGTTAGGCTTTCTAGCCTCCCTGAGGATGTCCATGCATCTCTGCGGGAGTTGTAAATGTCCAAATTCTATGATCTCAGGAGCCAGGCTGCTAAATTCATGGTCTGAGGGCATGGATGCAGTGTCCTGCCCTTGTCCTGTGACCGCATGTTGTACGGGCAGGGAAGTTTCACTGGAGGAGATAGACATCTCCATCAGGTGAGCGAACCATGGCTGCTGGGCCCACATAGGGGGCCACTACTATCATGGTAACTTGTTCCTGGTGCATCTTGTGCACAATCTTGTTGAGAAGGGGAGTCGGGGGGGGGGGGGGGGGGGAGGAAAAGCGTAAACAAATTTCCCTGACCATGGAATCGATAGACCGTCCCCCCTTGGATTGGTTCTGGGGGTAACTGGAGGCGTAATCTAGGCATTGTGAGTTCTCCAGGGTTGTGAACAGGTCTATTTCTGGGAATCCCCATTGTGTGAAAACGTTGAAGACGATGTCTTCGTGTAAACGCCATTCATACTCTGGAGGGCAGAGGGTAGTCTATGCTTAGTTCGTCTGCTAGCAGATTGAGTTCCCCTGGTACATGTTGTGACAGTAGGAACATGTGTTTGAGAGCCCACTTCCAGATGTTCTGGGACAGCTTGGACAGTCCTGGAGAGTGAATGCCCCCTTGTTTGTTGAGGTAGTACATGGCTGTGGTGCTGTCCGTGAGGACCATCACTGTCTTCCCTTGTAGGTCTGCCTGGAAGACTTTTAGTGCCTTGAACACAGCCAGTAGCTCCAGTAAGTTTATGTGCTTGGAAGCTACGTTCAGAGTCCAAATTCCGTGAGCAGTCTGATGGGATAGGTGAGCCCCCCATCCTGTGAGGGATGCGCCTGTGGTTAGAGTGGCTTCCACTGCGGGGGTGGCGAATGGTTTCCCTATTACCAGGTTTTCCTTCGACCACCACCGTAGCTAGAGAACCAAGGCTGCAAGACCACCACTAGATCGTTCCATTGTCCGCTGGCCTGACACCACTGGCTGTTGAGCCACTCTTGCATTGGGTGCATGAGCAGGCGCGCGTGGGGTACCAAATAAATACATGACGCCATCATTCCTAGCAAGCGCATTGCTTTGCGTACCGTCACCTCTCGACCTGCTACATATTGAGGGATCTGAAACAGCATGTTTTGGACCCTCTCGTTGGAGGGGAAGACGAGGCTGTCCTTTGTTCGAATTAGAGCCCCTAGGAATGTTTGACTTGGCTGGGCTCTAGGCTGGACCTCTTCTCGTTGATGGAGAAGCCCAGTTGGAACAAAAGGTCTACAGTCTTTTGGGTATTTGAGAAGCATGTTTCGTAAGAATCCCCTGTTATGAGCCTATCGTCGAGGTAAGGGTATACTGGGATGTACAACCTGTGCAGGTGGGCCGCTGCCACTGCCAGTACTTTCTTGAATACCCTCAGTGCTGATGCCATCCCGAAGGGTAGCACTCTGAACTGGTAGTGTTTGCCCTCTATCATGAACCTGAGGTATTTTCTGTGCGCTGGCAACATTAAAATATGAAAGTATGCATCTTTCATGTCCAGTGTTGTCATGTAATCTCCTTGTGATAGCAGGGGGATCACTTCCTGTAAGGTCACCATACGAAACTTTTGAGGTTTCACAAATGTGTTCGCTGGGCGCTGATCTAATACAGGGCGCATGGTTAAGTCCTTTTTGGGTACAAGGAAGTACACTGAATAAATACCTTCCGTTACCTGAGATAGAGACACGACCCCTATAGCTCCTTTTTCCAGTAGCTGGTCCGCTTCTTGTAGAAGGATGGCGAGGTGTTCTGGTGTCATGCGTCGTCCCCTTGGGGGTCTGTAAGTTGGGGAACTGTTGAATTCTATACAGTAGCCGCGGGCTATGGTTGATAGTACCCAGCGGTCTGAAGTTATTCCCTCCCATGCTGGAAGAAAGGATGTTAACCGGCCCCCGACCGGTGATGCATGGGAGGGGACCCGAATCTTCGAGTCATTTGGTGTTGGTTGCTTGGGAACCTCTAGGGGTGGAACCCCGACCTCTCCCTTTGCCACAGCATTGTCCTCTCTGGTTGTATTGGCCACTGGTGCCTTGGTTAGAGGACCAGTTGTTTGCAGAGTATTGCTGCTGGCGTTGGCCTCGAAAAAAGCGCCTATTGCTATAGCCGCGTTTGTTACGAGGCCTAGAAATCTGGTCTAGGGTTTTGATGTTGTCAAACTCTTTCTTTGCCGTTTCTAGTGCCTCATCAACCGCCTTTCCAAAGAGGTTGGCATCTTATATAGGCTTGTTGATTAGAGATGCTTGTGTTTCAGGTTTAAACCACGAATTACGCAGCCAGACATAGCGTTTGAGGAGTATTCCTTGGACTAGGGAACGGCCAGCCGTTTCTGCAGCATCCAGAGTGTTTTTCACAATGCTTTGGTTGACTAGGGTCCCTTCAGTAATCGTGGCCAGAAGGCGTGTGCGTAGGGGTTCTGGTACCTCCTCGGCGTCCTTTCGTAGCTTGCTCCATTGTGCATCTGCGTAACTTGCTAGCAAGGAATTGTTGTTTGCAATCCTTGCGGAAAAAGCAGCGGAGGCTGTGATCCTCTTCCCCAGGGCATACAATTTTTTACCCTCCTTATCTGGTGGTGCTTCGCTGGTAGACAGCGGGACCCCTGCTCTTTTCCTTGTATTTGTCACCACTAGGGAGTCTGGTACAGAGTGGCCCCTGACGTACAACAGGTCTGAAGGGGAGGGACTGAATAGTTTTTCTATCCTCGGGTTGACCCCTCTGACCAACGCGGGTGTAGATAGTGAAGGGATAATTCGTCTCCTTACTGAAGCGAGGCGGGGAATGGTTTGGCTGACAGGGGGGTTCTCCTTGATTACCTTCTCCACAAAGTCAATGTCAGGAGGAATCTCCCAGTGTCTATTTTGAAATGCGCTGCTGCCTTGCGTAGTAGTGCAATAAATGTAGGTTGATCGTCTATAGGTGACGTGTTCCCTTTAGGTGAGTCCTCGGGAGGGGGCAGGTTTAGTGCATCAGGGTCCGAAAACGCTGATGGGGACTGCCAGGGCTGTGAAGCACCTTCCTCTATGTCTTCTCCGAAGCCCCCCCCAACCTATATCTGAATTTTCTTCAAAACGCTCCTCCTCTAGGTTTTGTTCCTCTTCGTTGCCTAAAAATTCGTCCTCCTCCTGAAAGTGGGGGTCCTCTTCAGTGAGGTCATATAGATCTACATCCACTTGGGAGGGATTGAACAGCCTAGGGAATTTAGCCCTGGGGTCCATCTGAGGTCCCTCTTTGAGTCTCCATAAACCTCTCCATCTTCTCCATACAGAACTGGAGTCTCTCCAGGGTCTCATGAGGTACCCCTGAGCGGTCTGGGGGGGGGAGGGAGTTGGCGGGGGCAGGGGGTCTTTGGCCTGAAAACACTTTGACCTTTCCCATAACGTCGAAGAAAGGTCTCCGTCTGAAAAGCCTTCTGGTAGGCTAGGAGTCCCTTTAGATGAAGGGGGCAGTTCCTGCCGGCCTTTTCGACGTTTTTTTAGCCTTCTGAGTGGTATTCAGCGTATCTTTCGCCGTCCCCTTCTGGCTATCGGCGGAAACTATCCTCGCCAAGCTCTCGATGACTAATCTGTCTGTGGAGGGCTCTGGTATTGACGTTACGGGCGTCACGCGTTCTACTTTCGTCCTCTCCGACGGAGTGCTTCGTCTAGCGGTTTGGGGGTAGCGCCCTTTTCTGGGGGAAGCCCAGTCGCTGGTCGCGTCTGCGGTTGCGAGGGGGGGTTTAAGACTCTTACGGTCTGAGGAGGATGCCGGTGGAACCTGCGTCTCCGTTGGTGCTGATGGTTTCTTCGTCTTCGACGAAGAGCCGTGGGTTATGTGTTTATGGGAGTGTCTTTTGTGTGCGTCAGTGTCACCCAGCGTGTTCATCCCCATAAGCAGGGCGTGAGCCAAAATTGTCGGGGCCGGGGACAGACAAGGAGCGGGAGCGCTCCTTAGAGAGGTCTACGACTTCCGCAACGGATGTCGTGTTATCACATTCCTCGTCACTTTCTGCGGCGGCGGGTGAGGAATCGGACCTCGACATGGCGTAGGCCGCCCACCTTTTGACCCTGCGGTCCTTTAAAGCCTTGGGCTTAAGAAGCTGACAAGCCGCGCAGCCGTCTTCCTTGTGGTCGAGGGGAAAGCAACGGTTACACCGTTTATGCTCGTCTTTCCAGGTAAACTTGCCCTTGCAACGCGGGCAAAACCTAAAGGGTGTCCTCTCCATAGCTGAGGAAATATTTCACTGTGATAACAACCCCGAGGGAAAGGGAGGGGAAAAGGAAAGGCATTCTCAGCGAGAAACAATAAATGTCCCACGACCCCACTCTCCCTACTGTCTTATGGCCGGCGAGGCCAGGCCAGGTGTTCGGCAGGGCCGAAGGATCTCCTCCGTCTCGTCCCCGCCGTCGAAGTTCTTACTCGGCGGAGAAAAGGCTTTGCAGCTACGTCGAGGGAGGGATCTTATGTAAATAGATATTAATAAATAACGACCAAAGGTCGAGTAAATGAATTTGCAATGTCTCTCGAGGAGCTCCGCGTAAAGGCGACCAATATCTGGCTGGAAAAAAACAATCTGAGGGACCTCGATGCGTGAGGGATTGTGGGTACACTGCATGTCACTATAGGGATAGTGTTACAGACACGCCTTGTCGACGTCCCCTTTTCGACTACGAAAAACAAAATGCAATACTCCACAGTGACCACTGGATGTCGGACTATGCACAGCATGTGATTCTAAGCAGATTAACAAACATCAGAAACACTGTTTCCCAGTACTGATAGCCTTAAGGACATCAGTTTCCCCATAACATGTGAGCAAAGGCCACTGCACTGAAGCTTAAGGCTTCACTGTACTGCAAAAAGTACAGGTCAGATTGAAAAACAAAAGCAAAACGTTTGGGGGTTCCATTAAGATTGAAGGAAAGGTGCAGTAAAAAGAATCTTTCCTAACACCTCTGAAGGCCTCCTGGGTCCTGGACGTGGAGAAACTATTAGTCGACCTGCCCGGCTTTCCTCTAGAGGCGCGAAAGGAAGAGCAGTGTTGCTGGAGAGTGCCTAGGGCACGGGCCGTCTCTGTATCGCCTTGATTGCCAGCAATGACTTGACGGCCTTCCCAAAGAGGTTATCTCTGTCGAAGGGCATGTCCTGTACCCCTGCCTGGACCTCCTGGCAGAAATGTGTGGCCTTCAACCAGCCTTGACGACGGAGGCAGACACCGTTCTCCCATCTGCTGGAACCCTGTGTCGGCGATGTCCAGCGCCACTGTGATGGCATGGTGCAAAGTCACCTCTCCCTGCTGGAAGAGGGCAATCGCCTCCATCCTTTTGTCGTTGAGAAGGAACTCCAAAATGGGGCCCAACTTGTACCACAGTCACTGTCGTATCTGGCCAGGATTGCCAGCGCGTTGGCCGCCTTGATGTTAGACGCTGCAGTGTAACTAACCTTTGTCCCCATGGCATCCAACTTCTTCCCCTCGCTATCTGGAGGGACTGAGGATGACTCGGAAGGGTTGGACGACTTCTTCCTCTCAGTTGGCGAAAGAGTCCAGCGATAGTTGTGACCGTAGGCACCTGGTACTACTTCTCCAGTAGGGGTGTAACGGTACACCGGTATACCGGTATAATTACCATGAATCTCCTCGTTTAATCACAATAACGTTGTCCGTGCACATACCGGTTTACCGTGTGTTCAGCATCAAAGCACAGTTTTGTTTGTTTAAACGGCAACAGATCTGTCTACACAGACAGTGGAAGTTCTGACCACTTTGTTATTTTGTTTAGATTGCATGCAGCTGCCTCGCACCTTCCAGTAAGCTAGCACCCCCACTTAGCAAGACAGATCACCCTGTGTCAAAGTCGAAGCTTCAGTCACGAGGCTCCAGTGAAAAATGCATTGAAAGCTCCAGTGAAATATGCATTGCATGGGCCCTCTAGCACTGTGCTTTTATCTTCCATACAAAAATAAACACGTTCTGTGTAAAAAGCCTCCCATGTGCAATGCGGAAAGGGTTGTCCAAGGAGTGGGGCTCGGGATCCCACATCGTCATGTTCAGAGCCGGTATGTGTCGAAGGGTTTTTTTTTCCCATTTTGTTTTTCTTTCGTAGCTTAGTGAAAGAGACAGACAGCCAGGCCCTTTGCATAGCAACCACCCTGCTAGCAGGATCATAAAAGTTTCAATTTGGTCCAGGCCTTTTGAACACGCCACAAAAGACATTAGCTCCTGTCCTGCAGCAAACTTTGTAAAAGCACTTCAGTGCAAAAGCTCTCGAGTCAGACTCTTCATTTTATAGCGATTTTGTGATTTGCAATAAAATCGCAAAATCAGCTGCTTGCCGCTACTCCTGCTAAACATGTGAATGGCTGCGAAAATGTACACATCAAACATTCCCCTCCAGGCTCTCTGGAGAGCGAGGGGTTAACAACTGCTTGCCGTGTTTAGCATCTGCCTGCCTAGCTTCATTTGAAATTCAGTGCTACTTCATGTACTCTGAAAGGCAGCTTTGTGGACACATTCTTTTATTTGAAAGGTTAAGCGGCCACACAAAGGCCTTTGGTATTTTTACAACATTTCGGACGTAATCCAGTCTAAAATTCCCATGGTTTGAAACTTGTATGTGGTCACCTTGAAAAAGACGTTGGTAAATTATTTACACCAATGAAGCAAGTCAGAGTGTGTGAGTTTATGGGGAAAACCCCTGCCACATTTCTTAAATTACACACTCTGACACTTCAGCATAAAGGTTGTCAGTGCATTCTAAATACGAATGAACGGCTGCCTACGGAAATAAAATACCCGTCAATGTCAACAACTTTCAGAGAATAACTGAAAGTATTCAATCTGAATCTGCTCTGACTCTGTTTTCAGCAGACCTCTGCTGACACAGGTCAAAGGTGAGCAGCCCCTCCCAGGCCTGTAAATCATATTGCTGGAAAATTCTATTTGTTTATTCCTCTGCCTGCTACACCTGCCCTCTTTTCCCCCCTTTTTGTTTACCTGCCATCGTTTCACTTTTCATCCGCCACCCTTTCCTTTTTTCTTCCTCTTTTTAAAACCCTTTCTCGTTTTTACCCTGCAGTTTCCTGTGTTCCTACCCGTTGCCAATCTGAGCCCCCATCTACCTCCTTTCCTCAGTGGATCTATTCCGACGCCGTGTGCCGCTTCCATCGTCACATGCACTTCTCTCACACCAATATTGCATGCACACATTTGCACCCTTACATGCACACTCACTATCTCTTACATTCTCTTGCGGCCGCTGCCTAGCCTACAACCACACACCCTCACCTCATCCTTTTGCAAAGTCATACCCTCTCTCTTTCTCACAGGCTCCTGCTTACTCCTTTCTATCACATGAACACAGGGTCCCAGATAGTCAGTGTTGTCCATTCCCTTTGTTGCCAGTTCCTTTCTTTCAGCTACCCTTTCCCATTTATTCCGCACATTCTTCCCTTCACCTCCCCCCTTGCCAATATGACCCCCAATGTGCCAATTACGACACCTTACTGAGCTGCCCCCTGTCCCTTTTTGCCTCCATCCTATGTGAGCTCCCCCTCCCCAGGCCTGCCCATCCCATTACCAGCAATTTCTTGGCTATTTCCTCTGTGCAATTTCCGTAGCCCTCACTTCACCCTGTTTACCTGCTCAAAGTCTCTATTCCCATATCACCAGTATCTATTTCCCAACTGTCCCATATTCCTCTTGCTTCCCCCTTCGACTTTCTCAACCTTTCACTGTACTCCCTGTTGCAAATCTGAATGCCCATCTGCTTTCGAGCCCGTGTTTATTTTGACTCCCTTGTTTCTCTTCCATCGTGTCCACTTGTAAAAGCGAGCACTCTCGCACTGGCTCAGCATGCACACACACTCCCATTGCACTCACAATCTCTCACACCTTTGCACGCACACTCATCCTCTCAAACACTTGTACACACTCTTGTTCCCGGTGTGTAGCATGCATGTTCACTCACATCTTTGCACGTATGTACCTGTTGTCTGCCACCATCACACACACCCTCACTCTAGCACTATACACTGGCCCTCACTGTCAGAACTGGACCCATCAACACCACCACTCAGGACTGCAGTGGCCGCACCAGCACCACTGGCAATAAAACCCCCACCACCCAGAGCCCAGTGCAACCAACACCATCGCCCAGGGCCTTACACGCTGCACCACCCCCAATCATGCCCTCCATGACGGTGCCACTGCCACAAACCATGCCTTCAGCAGTAGCACTGGCCTAACCAACATCACCTTAAGAGGAAGCACCACACTCACCAATCATTCTCTCAGCAGACATCACTCCCACCAACACTTCCACCCATGCGCTCTGTGCTAGCTCTAACGCTACCATCTTGTTCTACAGAGGCAGCACCAGCCCCACAAACAACACCACCACTGGATGCATTGCTGGTAGTGAAGCCAACACCATCACCTATGGGTCTAAGGAGCGTCACACGCCCCAGCCACACCACTACCCTGGACGTCGGTGGCAGCGCCAGCCACAGGATCAACACCACCACTGCTCCCACCCAAGCCTTGCTGTGAGTGCAACCAACACCAACAACCCTGAGAAGTAGAGGCAGTGCAACCCCCTCAATAATCACCACCAGGCAATTGAAAATGCGGCAATAAATGCAATTGTCTGCCGCAGAATTTGCATTTTTGTGCTGCAAAATTTGCATTTTTGTGCCACGATATCCTGGAGGGTCTGTCGAGTGGTGGTCCGGTGGCAGGCTGCTTTGTATGGGCAAATGCCGTACAGTGAGTCTCGGTCCTGTTGCCAAGGTTTGGAACGTGAACATTGCAGAGTAAAGTGCTGCATATAGGTTAAAAGAATGGTCCTAAAGGTGACAAACCTAACAATAGTTATTTGCGTCTGTCGCCCAACTAGCATTCTTGTCTACATTGGAGTGGGCTTGATGTGCATGACGGTATGTGGGGGGGGGGGGGGGGGGGGGGTGAGTGGGGGTGGCTCAGACCTGCATGCCATCAGTTTACACCTATCAGAAAAGTCCAATGGAACACCATTGGCGCATTATAAATACCAAATAAATCAAATCGTACTGAAAAAGGCTTCTTTATAAGCGATCATGAGCTATGTTGTGTTCCTTTTAAATGGCAAACGTCTGCATTTCTCAGAAATTTCTGAAGTGCTGTTAAGCCTACAGCCTACTTCTATGGCATGCAGATCATCACAAAAGAGAAGTATGCGATTGCACAAGGTCCCTCCAGAACCATTCTAGTAAATAGAGTATGTCACAGTTTTCACAGGGGCTGAGGGGGGTGACAGAGCATGCACTAAAGATTTAAAATGTTTGTGCGCATTCACACTTTCTCTGGCCCCACTTTTGAGATGATCGAGTGATTCCCAGGAACTATCCATTTACCAACTGTTTTGCTTTGGGATCTGGTTGAAGATGCACGATTGCCCAATTCAAAATGTTATTTGGGGAGCCCCATTCCCTACATCTGGAAAAAGTAGCCTGCATATGTTTTTTGGGTACACACAGTTTCAGATGGTGCAGTTTGTACCTTTTCAAGCACATACCTGATCACAAAATCAGTACATTGTAAGGAATGAGAAGGAACTTGCTTATGCAGTATGAGTGGTATGTAAATTATTATAGATTATATAAATTACATTTTAGATTGTAACAGATTATAATGTAGAATGTGTTTTCTAATGCATACTACAATGGGTGAAGTCCCTGGTTTTATCAATGAATTTGAATAATAATCCCAAAATGTATCACTGCCCCACCACACCCACTAGCTGAAAGCAGGGTAAAAATGGTCTGTGATTATTGATCACCTTTTGGAGCGATTTATATTTTGCCACCAAATATACATTTGAAATGACACAGCCTCACCCTGTGCCTTATTTTGTGTTGTGTGGATTATCAAGGGAAGTTACCTGTCCTCTGCATTTCCGAACAAAGAAAAGCAACCTAGTTGTGGAGCTGAAACCCTAAATGACCACTTAAACAATGCTATAAGCTTTCTTTTAAATATTAACAGTGCCCCCAAAGACTTGGGTCGGGGGAGGGTCTACTTCAATAGAAAGGGATGAAGTTCCGGCCTACCTATACTCTCGCTCAGACATTTGTCCAGCATGGGCACAGGGCTTCTTTTCCCTGGTGATATGTAGTCAGTGTTCGCTATGCACTCAGTGCGGCCAAAGTGTTCTCAGTAAATGGAGAAGGGAGTTTGGTGTTCCCAATTAACAGTCCTAAAAGACAAAGTGCCCACTTCTGTCAATTCTAGTAAAACACATTTATATACAAAAAAGACTTCTTGTTTGTGGTGTAAGTCTGTTAAGAAAAGTAAAAAACTGTGTCAAAGTATTATTTAAAGTTACTTTAATATGTGTGCTATACCGCGATAACCGTGTTATACTGTTACTTGGCAAGAAGGTTATCATATCGTCCAAAAATCCATACCGTGACACCCCTATAAGTCTATCCCACTCGGCAGGGGCCGTGCAAGGATTCTTCAAGAGGGCCAGGCCCTCTTCGCACATGTCGTCTGGGAGGGGTACCACCATGATGGTCTTCCTCTTTACCTCGCGCCTCGGTTGTAGGAAACCCTCCTCCTTGGTTTCTCGGGCATAAGCTGGAAAAGCTTAGATGCTTTGGCGACCATGGAATGAAACAATCCCCCCTCGTCAAGTCACGACGGCCTCTGTTGCGAAGATCCACCCGCTGTGATGATATCATTGTCGCTGTGTCTGTCCCTGTGTCTACCAGTGGCGTTTCCTCATTTTAGCCAGAGGCTGATCGGGGGCTGCAAGGACCGGGGGCTGCAGGGACCAGGACCTGCGGTATCCTTTTCTGGATTTCTGACACCAAAGTATCTAGGGACGATAGGATGTCACTGTCATCCTCCTCCATGTCCTTGTGGACCGTGTGCAGGGACTCCAGGTCTTCGTCGTCTGTGGACAAAACTTCCATGGCCTGGGGCAGTGCCTGTGTCTGGGACTTCATCGTCACCTCGCCCCCTTTTTGCACCCCGAGGGGGGGTCGGGCAGAGCTCAGAGACTGCATCCTCTTCTCCAGCGAGCTAGCAGGCTTTGCCACAGCCCCAGCTGAGGCCTGCCGCCTCAGAGTAAGGGATATCCTGGGCACAAGTAGGGGCTACCTTCCCAGGGTCAGCCCCTTTCGCCAGCATGAGAGCAGCCGCTACCAGCTCATTCGTTGACAAAGATTTCTCCTGTGCCCCCGGTCCTTCTTGGGCAGGACGGCCACCTTTTCCTCTGTCCTGGGCTTCTCTGGCTACTCCTGCAGCTTAGCCAGGTTGGACGATTTCCTCTTTTAGGAGGAGCTCGATCGCTGGCTGGCGATGGAAGCGGATGGCTAATTTGATCATGCCATTCCTATCGCGAGACCGGCTTGCATGGTGACCCTGTTGGAACTGGACTCGCGGTGATTGGCCTTGTCTTGGGCCTCCACGGATCGGGGGTCCTCAAAGGACTTAGAAGCCCGCTCAACGGAACAGCCAGTCCTGGGTGAAGCATGGCCCTGCTTGGGGCACGGGGCAGAGGCTTTGGCGCTTAGCCATGCCGCCAGTCTATTGTGACGATCCTGCATTGTTTTCTTGGAGAAGCCGAGGCAGATCTTGCACTCTCCTTCCCTGTGGCCCAGGTGAAAACAGTAGAGACATTGGAGGGGTTTGTCCTCCACAAACACATTCCGTAGTCCGCATCTGGTGCAGAGGTTGAAAAGGGATTTTCCGGCCATGATAGAAGGAAGAAGGTGCAGAGTAGGCCCGATGGCCTTCTGGAAACATTGAAGAAACTTTGATGACCCGCACCCTTGAAGGGCGCTGAAATTCAGACAAACTGATCTCTGCTGTCGGCAGATGGAGATTAGAGCACACAGGCTTTTTCCTGACAAAAATAGAAACTTTTCTGTCGAAAAACCATAGAAGTAGCTAACGGAGCAAAACTCGAGGACGCCAAATACTGAAACATGCTCTAAAAATCGGAAGATGGCTTCCAGAGAAGGGGCTTATGGAGAAGGTGGTCATTGGCTGGGGCAGTATGACAGAGGACAGGGATCGGTTTAGAGGAGAAATAAATTTTGTAAGTGAAAGTGAAACTTTTTTCTTTTACGGAGGATTCCCAGCCCGACTACTGGGAATATTCATGAGCATTTGAATCCATGCCAGACCCCACGCTGGAGAATGGCAACTTATTCCAAAGTCACTTCCATGTTGCCTTCAACCCATTCCAAGGAGCATCATCAGCGTTTGATACTTGGAGCCTACAAGTATCAACCACTGATGATGCTCCTTGCAATGGCCTTTTCTGTTAAGACACTTCTGTTGGTGCAATCCTTATTCATATTAGGTGGTGTGCATGTATTTTGCCCAACCTAGTCTGGACAGAGATCTAATAGATGAGTTTCCTGCATCTGTAATGGTCCTGCAATTAATTTTTGTTTATGGGTTAAAATGCAAGCCCTCCCTTATGAACCTGGCCTGAAGGGCAATGGGACAATGTACCCTTGTGGGTAGGGTGCCCCACACCGCATGCTGCCGTGGTTTGTATGCACGCTTGCATACTGCATGCAAACCCCTGCAGTGGGGGATGCCCACCCCACACCCAGGGGGCATTGTAAAGCAGAGGGGTGGCGAGCACAGCCCAGGAGGCTTCAGAAAACAGATGCTGGAAGTAAGGCCTGCATCTGTTTTCTGTTTGATCGTCTGTTGTGTTATTTTTTTGAATAGCTGGCTGCCTACTATTCAAAATACAAAAGCAGATGACCACACAATTTGTTTTGCTGAGCTTATATTAAAAAAAAAACTCCTGTGTGATAGTCTGCTTTTATATTTAATAGCAGGCAGCGGCAGCCCCTCTCACACAGCCCGTTGAGAGTTCCGCAGTGCAGGATGCAGAACTTGGGTCGGGACATTTAAAAAAAATAGAGAAAAACAAAACTTAACTCAGATGGATCCCACCCTGCGACTCTCTCCGGCACTCAGTGTGTAACTGGAGAGCCTTCCCCCACCCACATGCTGGAACTTTTCAGAAACGAAACCAAACTGCTTGATTTTGTTTCTGAGAAGTTCCAGAAAGTGGGTGGGGCTCCACAGTGACCTCACTGTCATAGCCACGAGTCTCCCCAGCCTCTGAGCACTGACCCTCCTCCTTGGAGGAAGGTCAGTGCTCAGAGGCTGTAACAGACACCCGACCCTCTTTCAGCTCCCCTTACCCTGTCCCATCTGTTGCACAGACTGGGGTGTGCAAAGTCTGACCCCACCCTGGTCTGAGGGACAGGACAGGGGGCTGGGTGAAGAAAAGGATGCCTTGGGGCGTTTTTTTTAAGCCCCCCAGGCATCCTTTTTAGCCGGGTTTATCGGCTTTCATTGCTGGGTCGGGCTGCGCATGTACAGCAGTGATGGCTAAGAACAGCGCTCCCCGCTGCACATTCAGTGCAGCCCCAACCATGTCCATGAGTAAAGGATTTTACTGTTACTCGTGGGGGTGTCATTGCTGGTGGTGCTCCATACTTCCCTCCCCACGGGCCAGCCGCTGCTGCGGTGAACCAACGTAAATGCGTTTTGACGATTACTACAAAGTGTGAGCAAATTAGAACTGGAAATTATTTAAAACCGAAATGAATTAAAGCTTTTGTTGAGCATATTAAAGATTTCAATAAACCAAAGTGCAAACAAGTTGGTGTGAAGAACGAATACCATATAATGCAAGTTAAGAGTGAATCTGATGAAATGCAATCCAAAACAATTATAGAACATTGCTGAAGAGTGAGAGAGCAATGTGGTGAAGGGAAAAGAGCACCACGAAGTGAAGTCTGTAAAAAAGCTCAAGGTGGCAAATTCCAGAGACTGGCAAAGAGTGAAACATGTGGCAAATTAAAAGGGCTGGCAAAGAGAGAGCCAAGTGAGTGTGAACCAGAACACGTGCAGCTACAAAAGAACCTGTGCAGGCAAGCAAGCCAAGGGTGACCGGTTGCGTGACCTGTAATGGGTGGACCGTGTAGTCCGACAACTGCGCCTAAACCAGGTATACCCATCTGTGGAAGCCAAAGAAATATACAGAAAGCAATTACAAGTGTGTGAAAGAGATTGCTGAAGTGAAGCGGAAGAAAGCAATCTGTGTGAAACATCAATAACTACGGAGTATAAAGTCGGCCTGGAACTGGTTTTGAATATTGAGAGACTGAACTTAAGTACAAGTTGGCAAGCTGGTGTCTTGGGGAAGCAGGACCATGAGACCAGTTTTGAACTGTGGTGTTCTGTTGGGGAAGGGAACCCCGAGATTCCATTTGAACTGTGTTGTCTTCTTGGGGAAGGGCACCCCTAGATTCCTTTTCAACTGTGTTGTCCTGAACTTGGGAAAGGGAACCCAGAGACTTTGTGGAACTGTCTTGAACTTTGGTAGGGGGGAGTTGGAAAGTAAGCCCAGAGTTGGAAGCAGCTCAGAATTTTGCGAAGACTATTTCTTTTGATGCTGACATTCATACACATTGTTTAGCTTTAGTTGTGAGGGTACGTAAAGGTTTTGGACAAAGACTTTTGTTGAACCTACTGACTCTGAGTATCCTTAGTTTCTCTAGGTAGGGAAATCCCACCTTAGCATAGGACAAGTTAAGCCTTCACCCATCCTGACATTTAAGTTAATAAACCATTTTTGTTTGAACTTTGAATCGGTTGTCTGTGTCTTGCTTCATGATGCCTTCACATCAGTTAACTGGGTGAGGTTTCAGGTATAGTAGAAAACAGGGTCCTCTGGGCATCTTAAAGAGGCTACAGGTCTCTCAGGAAGGGGAGCACAATACAGAGAGTTGTTCTCTTAGTGAGGCCTAGGATGAGGACTCATTTGTTGAAAAGTTCTTTTAACAAGTTTAGGTTTAGAAAACAGATAAGGGGCCTCATGCCAGAAGGTTTACCTGTGGTCCACCTGAAACTGCCAGCGGAAAATGTCACCAATCTATCATGGTGAACTCTGAACAGGAGAGCAGGGTGGTTAAGGTACAGTGCAACACATAGAACTTTGAATAAACATATGTCTATACAATCTATTCGCCAAATACATATCCCCAATTGCTGCACTGAAAACTACTTCTGTCTTGAAGTCTCACCTCCCTGCTCGTCTTCTACTCCTGCACTATTTATAAGGCTGTGGGCGACTCCCCTATGCACAGCACTCCACTGCTTCCCAGCTAGGTTTGCACTTTATACATTTACAAAAGAAACCTAGCAAATGTCCGTAAAATCCAAGTTCACGAGCCATGGGAGGCTCTCCTTCTAGAACATGTATTTGTTAAGAGGCAGGTTTAGGGCAGGGGTAATTTGATTATGACCCAAAAAGACTCACAGGGAACATCATATTCCATGGGGCCACTCAAACTACTGGAACACTGTAGGTTGTGGGGAATGGAACATATGTAAGTTTCTCCCGAGAAGAGTGGACTTGGGAAAGAATCTCTTAATCATCAACACCAATTCAGGAACCTCCCCACCCCCACACTTGCCAGGTACACAAGCACTGGAATGTAAGGTATGCTTTGCACCCAGGAGGCCAAAGTCGTGCTTGAAAGGATTTGACTCAGAAACAGAGCCAAAAGTAATACAGAAAAAGCAAGAGGTCACTGGGGAAATGAAACTAAGGACAATCTTAAATCGGCAGCTGTCCAAAAGAGGAAAGCAAGTTTATAACAAAGACTGAGTGCCATCAAGAAAGAAAAAAGGACAAGACATTTTTAGGGAGGGAAGTGCAGAGCATTTGCATGCATGGTATCAGGCAACCGCAGCATAAGTATAACTAGCGAAACCAGAGTTGTGTAAAGTCGCTCCAAGTCCACTACTGATCAGTGGGGGATAGCTCACTAATATGAACAGAGGGTGGAGTGCTCCTTTAAATATGCGTTTCAACAAACATTAACCACCTTAACATTTCCTTGGGTGGAAAAACATTTAGATATTGCTCTCCTCTTAAAGAAAGTACTTCCAACTGGTTAAGGTAATAACTTTGTAAATCAGATCATTCAGAAAACAATGTGTCGAAACCTGATTAGGGGTTGCAAATGACATCTCAGATTTTAATCCCAACCAAGGAAAAATGAATTTGTTGCATCCTAAAGCTGTCAGTGGCAGACTTGGGTTGACTCAGAAGTAGAGGAATACCTTTTATGTTCCTGTCTTTCAATCTGATTGAAAACAAGAAAAGTTGAAGGAGAGGACTACCACTGTAAACTGCAGATTTTACATAATGTAGCAAGGTAGCATGCATTGTATCAGTCGACTGCAGATCTATGATTACATACAGAGGGAAAGAGGAGAACCCAAACAATGAAAAATGTAGATAAACGAAAGGTTGGGCTTCCGAGTATAGGGTTAGAAACATTTGAGAAAACTGGCCGAGATGTGGTTAAACAATGTGAATTATGAACATACATCGACAAAGTCAAAAAAGTTATCACAGAGAGGCAATAGGTGTCCAGGGAAACAAATAAGAACATGTAGATCTTCACATTATGCTAGAGATGCTACAGAAGCAGATCTTCAGTAAATACTTGATGCTAGCAGAGAACATACCACAAGATCTTCCTGGTCCTCTCGATTACCAGCGAGACCATAGGTAGGGATCTCTCCCAGCGTTCTGCAGAACTCTGAAGTGGCGTTGAAGACAATGGCCCCTTTCTTCTCTGGGTCGTCGTCCTCTTCTCTGCCCTTCGATGCCTCAAGCTTCTTCACCATATCAATAACCTGCCACATAACATAACATCATTTCAGTGTAAGCTAAGAGGTTGTTTGACATTGCCTTCTTGTGGCCTGCATCTTCGAAGTACTTCTGCCCAACTGCAGAATCCTTTCACCACCTTAAGCATGGAACTTAATATAGCAAGACCTTTGCCTATAACAAAGCCACATTAATCATGCTTCTTCACCCTTAAATTAAAAGATCCTTGTTAGGAGGTTTTTGTACAAGTCCTCTGGTGAAGGCTTGTGAAGACCAACCTGAAGAGTATGGTGCATGGATTCCATCAAGTCATTCCTGACTTATACAATGATTGCTGTGGCTGAGGTGTCTGGTTTAATTTTTTGGATGCAAGATGGATGGTAATAATGTACAGTTTGTGACAAATCAGCTGTGGCAATGTCCCTGGTCTTGCCATGCAACACCACCTGCAATGCGATGTAGGATTCTTGGTGGTATCGGGTGGATTCCACAGAGTCCCGACAGTGCTAGGATGGGCCAGCAGGTCACTGGGTCATCATTCCACATACTGGCTCGGTGAAAGTACCCTTTTAAGTGTATACCCAGAGATCGGTCAGCCCTTTAAGGCAGGACCTGTAGTGTCATGTGCAAGTGGGAAATATCACAGTACATAGAAGCAGCGTACACAACTAACTTGTGATGTGTGTGCCCATATAGAGAAGCTTAGGAACAAAGAATGTGCACATGAAGTGCTTCCTGCTTGGTCTCCAAGAACGGGAAGGAAATGCAGAGGGAGCGGGAGAGATGGTGGTTGTGACTGTGGAGCCCAGCACCTCCACTCCACCATGCATACACAAATGAAATTGCACCATTACGGTGGGCTGGGGTTTTGAAGGCTGTTATGTTCGATTTCTAAAATCAGGCAGGAGGACTTTAGGAGGCCACCTTAATTATAGTGCACAGGGAAGACACTGCAAGGCTAGCCAGAACCCAAAGGAAGGTGGATGAGTGGTCAGAGCTTAGTCTCAGGAAAAGTGTGAGAGTGGTCTATGGCTACAATGAGTCTACAAAGACTAGCACCAATATTTCAAGTTAGTCAGCAAGAATAACGTTGACACCCTCAACGTAGCGCAGGTGTGTAGCTTGCTCCAATTGTTGGAGAATTGACAGTGTCCGAAATTTAATTATTCACGGACGATAAATGATGAACGTAGCCCTTTTTATAGCGACACGTGTTTCGGCCCCACGTCGAAATAGGGTTGTGCATGTCACAATAAGGTTGAGAGTATTTGAACACAAATGATACAGAATTGTCAATTGTCACAGATCTAAATAAATTGTATATGCTATCAAATGTGTCTGTGGACAGTTCTACATTGGCAGTAACATTCGCTAATTTTGAGTGAGGCTCCGTGAACACCTAGCGAACATTGGAAGTCAAGATTCAAAATTTCCATTGGCAGTGCATTGGCAACAGAAACACCAAACAGAGTACACAAAAGACCTAAGGTTCACTGGACTGCAAAAAATCTCCCTTGGTAAAAGGGGAGGTAACCAAGAGCTTAAACTCTGACAAGCTGAATCAAGATTGATTTATAAAATGAGATCTACTGAGTTAGGCCTTAACTTTAATCGCGAGATGGGATACTTTTCATAATTTATTTTTCTTGCTCAGAACTGTTTACTATAACTGTTTACCATGTGAACTTGGAGTCTTAGGTGCTGAAATGTTTGTAGGAAGCGAGATTCCATCAGTCCAACATTATTTGAACATACATTGTGAATCAAGCGCTACTCTAAATGCGTGGGTTATCAAATATCATACATAGGAGCAAACTGTTTACCTTAGTATCTCAATAATACACCCGCGGACTGCAAGGTCAGGCATTTCTGATACGCCAGAACGCGGTGGAGTAACTTGCGTCATGCGTATGACGCATGACATTGAGCGCATTAGCAGCATCTTAATATTTTGGAACTTAAGGTTTGGCTATGACTTATAGACACCCATCAGCAGCAAAAAATTGGATATCTCATTGAATTTGGAATATTTTGACCACAGTGGCGCAGAGTCAAACGATACACCCACCTTCAGTTATAACCAGTCAGTCGGTAAGTATATACAAATATAATTATTTATTAGGCCTTTAAGGACATACTAAGCACATAAGAATCACAGGCAAATAGTATAAATCAAACACCATATATATTACTCACCGTAATCTTATTTCTGGTGCTTGTATCTGCTTAAATTCACATGCTCTGCATAGTCCGACATCCAGTGGAAGTCAGAGCATTACACAATTTGTTTTTCAAAACTTGAAAACGGACGTAGATAGGTTGTTAGTAATACTATCCCTAGTGTGACGTGTACTGTTCCCATGGTCATTCACGTGTCAAGGTCCCTCAGATTGTTTCTGACATGAGCTTGCATGAAGTGTAGGTAGAATACAGATGTGAAAGCAGAAAGAGTGATAACCCAGAAAACATCTATATGCCTTCTACTCCAGAAGGGGGTCAGGGTGCATGTGAATCTAAGCAGATACAAGACCCAGAAATACGATTACGGTGAGTAATGTATCCCTTCTGGAGCTTGTAGATCAGCTTAGATCACATGCTCTGCATAGATTAGAGAGCAGTATCTGGAGAAAAGTGAGAAGGTACAGCAGCAAAGATGTTTTAGGACCGCTTGCCCCACACATGTGAATCTGCCCACCTCTGGTAGACAGAGCACTGGGGGTGAAAGTTAAGACTTTCTTGTATAGGGAATAGCAGAGCTGTATGCACTTGACTATCCATCTGGAGATGGCGTTCTTTGATATGTGATCACTTTCTGTACAAGTTGCTATGGAAATAAAGTTGGTCTTTTTTCCTTAGAGGTTTAGTTTTGTTCACATAGTACAAGACCACCCTCCGTAAATCAAGTGTATGGAGGCTTCCATCTGCTGAGTTTGATGGATTTTTAAAGAAGGTAGGGAGTTATATGGATTGATTTCTTTGGAACTGCGAAATGAACTTTGGTGAGAATATAGGATGCGTTTTGAGGACAACCTTGTTCTTGTGTATAATAAAAAAAAAAGGCCTTGTACGGACAAAGCCTGTAGCTCACTTACTCGTTTTATGGAGGTGATAGCTACTAGGAATGCAGTCTTGATATTTTAGGCTGGCCTTGGGCATAGGCTCAAAGGGTGGACCCATGAGCTTGGAGAGCACAACATTAAGATCCCAACCCGAAGAAGGGTTGGAAACTGGGGAGGGGGGGGGGGGTATAGCCTTTTTACCCCTTCCATGAATGCTTTAATGACAGGCACTTTACACCAGGACACCTTGTTCTGTGAAGTGGTGTAAGCCGACAGATGCACCAGATGCACTTTGATGGAATTATATACTAGGTCGGAGTATAGTAGGTAAAGTGTGTAGTGTAGAATGTTAGCTGGAGAACATTCTGTTAGTTTTAGTGTTTATAACGTGCACCATATCACAAATCTCTTCCACTTATTGAAAAAGCAGTGTTTGGTGTTGGGTTTTCGTGCCTCTTTTGGGTTATCCATACACCTTTGTGGAAGATATAAGTGGCCAAACTCTGACTTCAGGAGCCAAGCTGCCAAGTTCATAGCGGAGGGCGCGGGTGGAGGGATGCTCCTTTGTGTTGTGTTAGCATGTTGTACACGGCACAGGAGCTTAATTGGGTCTCACATCGCCAGTTTGAGCAGGTGTGGAAACCATGGTTGTCTCGCCCACATAGGAGCAACCAGGATTAGAGCATCTTGTGCACTATTTTGCTCAGAAGTGGTGCCTGGGGGGTTGGGAGGGGGGCGGAGGGCTGGGGTGTAAGCAAATTTCCCTGACCAGTTCATCCACAGGTCGTTCCCCTTGGACCCTGGCAGGGAAACCTAGACGCAAAGTTTAGGCTTGTGGCGAACAAGTCTAATGGGGGGTGACCTCAGTGTGAGAATATTCGGTCTAGGATATCTCTCGAGTTGCCACTCGTGTTCTTCTGGTAGAGGGTATCTGCTTAGAGTGTCTGCCAGAGACTTCAGTTCCTCTGGAACATGTTGAGATGTTAGGAACCTGTTCCGCTTGAGTGCCCACTTACATATTTTTGGGGATAGCCTGGACAGACTGAGGGTGTACGCCTCCTTGCTTGTTCAGGTAGAACATTGCAGTGATGCCGTCTGTGAGGACTTGCACTCTTTGACCTGGGAGGTGTTGCTGAAAGGCTTGAAGAGCCCAGAGGACTGCCAATAGTTCCAGGAAGTTGATGTGTCTGTATTTTGGCGCATGTCCACTGGCCGTGGGCTGTTTGGTGGAGGAAGTGAGCCCCCCAAACGGCAAGCAAGGTGTCTCATTAGGATCACTTGTGCTGGTGGAACGCGAAAGTGTTTTCCCCTTAGTAGGTTGTCAATGGACCACCAGCAAAGAGCCTGCACCAAGGTTAGCCAAACAACCACTAGAACATGCCACTGACCGCTTACCTGAGACCATTGTTTTCCTAACCATTCCTGCATTGGACGCAGGCGCACGTTGTGCATCCAAGTGAATGCACAAGGCCATCATCCTGAGCAAGCGCATCGCTTTGCGTATCGTTATATAGCAACCGACTTTGTAGTGAGGTACTTGCAACAGCATGTTTTGTACTCTCTCGGTTGAGGGGAAAGCCAGTTCCTCTGTTGTTTTTAGGATAGCCCCTAGAAATTGCTTTGTTTGGCTGGGGACTAAATGATTTCTTTTCATTGATGGAGAAGCACAGATTGAAAAGAAAGTCTATTGTCTTTTGCGTATTTTGTTGGCAAATTTGTGGAGATTCCCCAGTGATTAGCCAGTCGTCTAGATAAGGTTATACTAGGATGGACCTTCTTCGCAGGTGTACTGCCACTACTGCGAGCACCTCTGTGAATATTCTAGGTGCTCAGGCAATGCCGAAGTGGAGTACTTTGAACTGGTAGTGTACTCCTGCCACCTTGAAACGCAGATACTTTCTGTGCACAGGGAGCATTGAAATATTAAAGTATGCATCTTTCATATCCACTGTTGCCATGTAGTACCCCCATTTTAGGAGTGGGGTTTCCTCTTGGAGAGTGGTCATGCAAAAACTTTGGGGTTTGATATATTTGTTTGCAGGGCACAGATCTAATACTGAGCGCATGGAAAGGTCTTTTTTTGGCACAAGGAAGCACGTTGAATAAATACACTTGTTTACCTCGTTTGCTGGGACCATCTCTATGACGTCCTTCTCCAGCAGTGCCTTTACATTTTCCAACCGAATGAGTCTTTCTTCTGTTGACATTTTCCTGTTTCTTGGTGGGAGGTTTTTGTACCAACTCAATACAATACCCGCCTGTCACGGTGGACAACACCCATTGTCCGACGTCATCCCCTCCCATGCGTGGGTGAAGTGTGAAATTCAGCTTCCTACTGGAATGGCATGGGAGGGGATCTGAAGAGGTGGGGCCTCTCCCAGGTGATGTTCTGCCCCTTCCTCTGCCCCTTTATTTCCTTTTGAAAATTGGAAGATGAACCTTGCCCTTGCCATTGGTCTGAAGACGAGGACTGGCCACCCTGAGTGTAGCCTGAGGAACGTTGAGCACCCTGACCCTGAAACCACCTAGAGTTTGAGGAGCCCTGTTGAACATAGGGATTATTCATCAACTGTCCAAGGGATTTAAGAGTGTCTTATTACTCCTTAGCACTCTTAAGGGTGTCTTCTACGACCTTCCAGAACAACACATTTGGCCCCACCAGCATGTTTAAGAGGGTTGCCCGAGTCTCTAGCTTAAACCCAGATTGTCTGTGCCAGGCGAGCGCACCCTCTGCTATGATGCGTCCTGCATTTTATGCAGCATCAAGGTTATTCTTTAGGATGAAGTTTGATATCTGCTTGCCTTCTGAGATAGTTTTTAACAATTGAGCCTTTAGGGGTTCTGGGATGGCTTCAATCTGGCGTTCCAGATCAGCCCATTTGTGGCAGCCATAACTAGCTAAAAGTGTAGTGTTGGCGATTCTGGTCTGGTATGCTGCAGAGGAGGCAACCTTGTCTAGCAGGGCCTCTGCTGACGCCAGGAGATTGCCTGCCCTCTTTCTGGTGGTGGTGACCACCAAGGAATCTTGTTAAGTGGACCCCTAATATATAGGGGGTCAGTGGGCATGAGTCTGAATAGTTTCTCTATTCTGGGGTTGACTGCCCTTGACTAGGCGCCAGTAGGGATGGCTAGATGAGTCTTTGGACAGATGGCAGGAGCGAAATAAACTGGGTGGCCGACTTCTTGTCCCTCAGAAGGTCTTCCACAAAGTCCTTGTCGACCTGTGCCTCCTGAGTGTCGAGATTAAAGTGTTGTGCCGCCTTTAGTAGCAGTTCATTGTACTGTAGTTTATCAACGGGAGAATCTGCTACTGGCTGGTCCTGGTGGTCTGGCGACTGGATCACGTAAATGTCATAAAATTGGTCTAGACTATAAAGGTCCCTTTGAGACCCTGGGAGGTGTGACCCTGAGGGATCGTCATGATACAAGTCCGGAGAGGAGTCTTGGTATGTAGAGGATGGAGTGTCTAGAGAAGAGGTGCTAGGCTGTGGCTCAAGATGAGACTTTTCGGCAGTGGGCTGCTGTGCTGAAACCCCTAGCTGTGAGGCATCTTTAAGGGTTGACAGTTGGTCTGGGTGTCTGTCCATAAAGTCTACAAAAAATGACTTCCTGCCTTTATTGTACTGTTCAGGTGTATAGTCGCATGAAGGTGGGAAGCCCGACATGATAGGGGTGGCCTGGGAGGGCATTTGATCTTTGTGGTGCTTAGCCCCTGAGAGAGACTAAAAGGGGGGGGGGGAGCAGCTTGTGTGCTTTCGAGGCCAAAGGCGTCAATTTGTGATTTTTCTTTTTTAGGCGACCTTGCTTTAAGCAGGGAAGCACGGACGTGTTTCTTAATTAGCTCCTGCATTTTCAGTGTTTTCTTGGGGGACGCCAAAACGCCTTACGCCGCCTGTTCTTCCGCATGTGAAAGGAGGGCCTTTTTATGTGTGGTGTCCGAACCAACCCTTTTGTTTCGGTTTCGGAGTTCTGTCATTAGTCTAAAGCGTACGCGATGGCCCAGGGGACAGTGAAGAAACTGAGGCTCTCGTTGGACACTGCATGGGCTTCAACGCTAGATGGTACCGTCGAGAGTCGGCCGTGGGGTATGTTTTTATTGTCTTTGTGTTTGTGTGTGCTCGGGCCACCAGGTGTCTTCAACACAGAGCCGCCGGCCTGCTTCTTGGAGTCTGGGGTCTGCACATGGGGCTCACTCATGACCCCGATATTGCCCTTGCTGGAGTCTTCCGTCACATCGATGGAGGCCTTGGCCTCCACGGCGTGAGCAGCGCAGTGTTTGGTCCACCAATCCTTTAAGGTTGTCGGTCAAAAAAGTTTGCAGGATTTACAAGCTTTTTCAGCATGATCTCTCGGTAGACAGTAATTGCACACTCGGTGCGTGTCTATCCACAGACATTTTCGATGGGAGGTAGGGCACAATGTAAAGGGAGTTTTGTCCATTATTGTTTACAAGGGCAGATTGGCGAAAAAAAGGGGTAGGGGATAACAGAATACGCATTTTCTAAAGAGGTCAGTATGAAGAACCCCCACACCTCTCTCTCCCTACTGTAATGGGCCCAAGCCCAAAAAGGCTTGTGAAGGCTGCGTCGGGTCAGTCGTCGACAATGAGGTTGTTCGTTGAAAGCCGTCGAGCAGTCTGCTGGCCATGCGGCAAAGCTAACAATAAAGGAAATAAAGAAATTCTACATTTAGAACTTTCAACTAATTAAAAGGCAGCCGCCTTCGAAGAGAACTCCGCATTTGCAACCGATTTCGATGGCAGAAAAAAAAGAAATCTGAGGGACCTCGACGCATGAAGGACCATGGACAAGGAACAAGTTACTTACCTGTAACTGTTGTTCTCCAGCATGGGTCTGGCATGGATTCACATGCTCATGAATATTCCCCGTCGTCAGGCTGGGAATCCTCGGTAAAGAAAAAACCAGTATCAGTTTCGTTTCTGATCTGTCTTTCGTAGTAATAACCAATCACTGGTCTCTGCGTCATACTGACCACAGCCAATGACTGCCCTCTACCTAAGCACCGCCTCTGGCAGCCATCTTCAGATTTGGAAGCACGTGAAGTGGCAGTATGACCAAGTGAAGAGCCGCAGAGGGGTAGGCGGGAGGGTTCGCATGTGAATCCATGCCAGACCCATGCTGGAGAACAACAGTTACAGGTAAGTAACTTGTTCCTTCTCCAGCATGGGGTCTGGCATGGATTCACATGCTCATGAATAAAGAATACATAGCAGTACACACATGCACAACCACGGGAGGTGGCAAAGGCTCAACATTAAGCATCACATCAACTCAACATTAAGCATCTTACCTCCTCACCAGGCTCACCTCAGGCGAACAGGTTGCGCAGCACTGCTTGGCCGACCCTGGACTCCTCCCTGGAATCCCGGTCGACGCAGTAGAATTTCGTGAAGGTGTGCGTCGACCTCCACGTAGCAGCCCTGCATATGTCCAGCAGGGGCACACCAGATAGGAACGCCGTGGTAGCTGCGATCGCTCTGGTGGAATGGGCTCTCGGACGGCCAGGCAGCGGTCGGTTTGCCAACCGGTGACAGTACATGATACAGCCGGAGAGCCATCTGGAGATGGAAGCCTTCGAGAGAGCCTTCCCCTGATTGACAGGTCCAAAGTTCACAAAGAGTTGTGACGTCTTCCGAAACCCCTTCGTGCGGTCCACGTAGAACTTCAGCGCTCTAGCCACATCCAGCGAGTGCAAAGTCCTCTCAGCCGGCGACGAAGGCGACGGGAAGAACACAGGTAACACCAAGGGTTCGTTGAGATGGAAGTCCGACGGTACCTTGGGCATGAAGGAGGGGTGCGTCCTGAGCACTACCCTCCTGTCGTGGAAAGTCAAGTACGGGGCCTTGCAGGAAAGGGCCTGGATCTCTCCCACTCGTCGTGCGGAGGTGATGGCCACAAGAAAAGCTGTTTTCCACGATAGAAACTTCAACGGGGCCGAGTGCAGAGGCTCGAACGGAGGTGCCATGAGCTTGGTCAGCACCACGTTGAGCTCCCACGCCGGGGCCGGAGCCTTCACCGGCGGGAACGATCTGAACAGTCCCTTCATGAACTCTTTCACCAGACGATGAGACCACAAGGACGTCCGCCCCGTGGTTCTGGTGTATCGGGAGATCGCAGCAAGATGAATCTTGATGGACGCGTGTGCCAAACCAGTTTTGGCCAGCGTCAGCAGGTACGGCAGTACTTGGGGAGCCGTAATCCGTAGAGGGTTAATCTTCTGTGCGTGGCACCAGACGGAGAACCTCTTCCATTTGTGTCCGTAGCATTTAAGAGTCGAGGACGCCCTGGCCTTTGCAAGAACCTCTCTGCAATCGGCCGGTATGTCGTATCCTCCAAACTCTAGCGCTGCAGGAGCCAGGCCTGCAAGTTCAGCGACTTCGGGTCGTGGTGGAGGATGGCGCCTCCTTCCCTGGAGAGTAGATCCGCGTCCGCCGGCAGCTTGATCGGCGGGGACGCTGACAAGTCCAGAAGGTCCGGGAACCATATCTGCCTCGGCCACGCAGGTGCGACGAGGATCATCCTGCACCGTGACCTCTTGAGCTGGTTGACGAGCCGGATTAGCAGAGGCAAGGGAGGGAACGCGTAGAGGAACAGGCCCTCCCAGGGGAACGAGAAAGCATCGCCCATGCTCCTCGTCTGGGGAAACCTGCTGGTCGAACCTCCGGCACTTGGTGTTCGTCGCCGTCGCGAACAGGTCGATCTGGGGTGTGCCCCACCGTCGGAAGAGGCGATCCACCAGATCCTGCCGTAGTTCCCACTCGTGGCACGAGCGCAGCTCCCTGCTGAGTGAGTCGGCGATGGTGTTTTTTATCCCTGCCAGATGAAACGGCACCAGAAAAATCCCTTGGGCGACGGCCCAATGCCACAGGTCCTGCGCCTCCTTGGACAGCGCTGGGGACCTGGTTCCGCCCTGTTTCCTGATGTAAAACATGGTGGTGGTGGTGTTGTCGGTGAAGATCCTCACCACCTTGCCCTTGAGGGACGGAAGGAAGGACCTGAGGGCCCAAAACACTGCACGGAGCTCCAGGACGTTGATATGCAGGGACTTCTCCGTCGGGAGCCAGAGTCCCCTCGCGTGCAGATTTTCGGTGTGCGCTCCCCACCCTTCCAGGGAGGCATCCGTGGTCACAGTCTCCTGGTGGGCTGGGGTCTGGAAGTCCATGCCCGCCGTCAGATGCGCGCGGGTGCCCCACCACCGTATCGCTCGTCGGAAACTCTCGTCGAGCTTGATCCTTTCCTCGAAGCTGCCCGTCGTCTGGATCCAGCGCGCATCCAGGAATTCTTGCAACGGGCGCATCCGGAGCCTGCACATGGGAATGAGGTAGATGCAGGAAGACATCATCCCGAGGAGGGACTTGATGGATCTCACTTTGGCCGCGTCGGCCACCAACATCCGTTGCACCTTGCCCAAGATGGTCCTGGTCCTCTCCTCCGACGGGGAGGCCAGAAGGGACACTGTGTCGAGCCTCGCTCCCAGAAACAGTGCGACTTGCGCGGGCACCAGGTGGGATTTGGCGTAGTTCACGGAGAATCCCAGGTCCGTGAGGAGTTGGACGGTCCTTGCCGTGTGGACCACGGCGAGCTCCTTCGTCTTGGCGCGGATGAGCCAGTCGTCCAGGTAGGGGTAGACGTGAATCCCCTCGCGGCGCAGCTGCGCCGCCACCGGTGCGAGGCACTTGGTGAATACCCTGGGTGCCGACCGTAGTCCGAAGGGAAGGGCTTTGAACTGGTAATGACGCCCTTGGACCACGAACCTGAGGAATTTTCGGTGCCCCTTTAGGATGGGAATGTGGAAGTAGGCATCCTCCAAATCCAACGACGATAGGAAGTCTCCTTCCTCCAGTTGACCCAGGACGTGCTGGAGGGTGACCATCCGGAACTTCTGCGCCTTGATGAACTTGTTCAGCCGTCGCAGGTCCAGGATGGGGCGTCATCCTCCCGTCTTCTTCTTCACGAGGAAGTATCGCGAGTAGACTCCGGAGCCCCGAAGCCTCTTTGGGACGAGTTCGATGGCGCCCTTTCTGAGCATCGCCTTTACCTCCAGGAGAAGTTGAGGGACGTGAAGTTCTTTCCTGGCCACGGGGGGGACGCGCAGGCACCTTCTTTGAAACTCGAGCGCGTGGCCCCGGGCCAGGGCGTCCAGCACCCAACGGTCGGTGGAGATGGACTCCCACACGCTGACGAAGCCCGCCAGCCGGCCTCCCACCGGGGTGCTTCGGTGGGGGCCCGACCCCACGGCCGGTTCAATCCTGCTTGGACGCGGCCTTGCCGCCTTGACCTCCTTGGCGACGACGGCGGGGTCCGCTAGACTTGCCTCGTCCTCTGTAGGCCTCTTGCGACGACGAGCGGGCCGCTTGACGGTAGGAAGCGAAACCGCCGCCGGAACCTTTGGAGGCGCCCTTGCCTCCGCCGCTCCGAAAGGGCGTCCGTCGTTGCTGCAGGACTCCAAGGGCCCGGGCCGTCTCAGTATCCGCCTTGATGGCCTGAAGGGAATCGTCCACTGTCTTCCCAAACAGGTTGTTCCCGTCGAAGGGCATGTCCAGGACTCTGGTCTGGACGTCCTGCCGAAAGTCCGTAGCTTTGAGCCATCCACGACGTCGAAGGCAAACGCCGTTGCCCAGCTGGCGGAACCCAGTGTCGGCGATGTCCGTCGCCACGGTGATGGCGTGGTCAGAAGCCACTTCACCTTCCTGGAGGATCTCAAGGGCCTCCGCCCTCTTGTCGTCTGGCAGAAAATCCAGCAGGGGAGCTATCTTGTACCAGAGCTCCCTGTCGTAGCGGGCCACGATAGCCAAGGCGTTGGCCGCTTTAATCGTCGTCGCTGCCGACGAGATGACTCTACGTCCCATAGCATCCAATTTCTTTCCCTCGCCGTCCGGCGGGGAAGTCGATGTGGAGGCCGCACCCCCCCCCCGCTTTCTTCCTGGCTGCCGCGGAGACGACGGAGTCCGGGGTAGGCTGCGCCCGGAGGCATAGGGGGGCCGTGTCCGGGACCCGGTACTTTTTCTCGTACCGGTCTCTTCTAGCTGGCGTAGTGGAAGGGTTCTTGAGGAGGGAAAGGCCCTCATCCCAAATGTCGTCCAACAGAGGCACTGCGAGGACCGTCTTCCTCTTGGCCTCGCGCCGCTGATAAAGGAAGCCTTCCTTTTTCTTCTCCTCAGGGCAGAGTTGGAAAAGCTCGGAAGCCCTGGAGATCATGGAGTGGAAAGATCCGATCTCGTCGGGCGGAGAAGCCCTGGTGGGGGGCGACGACGGAAAATCCTCGTCGTATGCCTCGTCGTCCGTACCCGTCGCTGCCGTGTCAGTCCCCGTATCATCCCCTCGGGTGGACGGGGAGGAGGGCTGGACGGGGCGCGACGGTTGAAAAGGAGGTGGAGGATGGATCCTTCTTTTCTTGGTAGGGGGAACACCAGAAGGTCCCGGTTCTGGATCCCCCGACGGGAGAGGTTCCTCCGTCGGTAACGGTAGCCTCGTCCTTATCTCGGTGCATAAGGACTGTATGGCCAACAAAATGGCCGCCGAGTTGTCTCGCGGCGCTGGCAGAGGGGAATCCGACGGGCGAGCAGGGGCCCCGTCGGTATCCTCGACGATGTCGTCGTCGTCACCCGCGTCGGGGTCCATTCCGACGGGCTGGCCTTGTTCCACGCCTAGGCCGTGGCTTAAGACCTCGATCAGCTCCTCTTCTGAGGTTGAGGCCGAATCTACGACGACGCCCTGCCCCCCCTTCTTCCCCACGGAGGGTTTCACGGGGGTCCTATCGATGGGCACAAAAGAAGACTCCCTCCGAGGAGGCAGGGAGATTCTGGGCCCTGAGGTCGCCACCACTGGCGCAGCCTCCACAGGCTGAGCCAGGGCCGCCGCGACCGTTTCGATAGAGGGCTTGGTCGGATGGATCAAGGCCTTCACCACCTTAGGTGCGCTCACCGCCTTATCCTTGAGGGAGGGGGCACTGCCACGCTCCTCCTCTGCCTTAGAGCTCGACCGGGGCCTCTCCAGGAGCTTCGCCGGGTGCTCGGCCTTCCTCTTACCCGACCCAGAGCGTTGGCTCGTGGTTGATGGTGCCGGGGAGGGTGCGCCCTGCCTGGCGCCCGTAGAGCCCGACCGTTCGGCGCTCCCGGTGCCAGCGGACTCGCGGTACTTGGCCTTATGTTGGGCCCCCGTCGCCGGGGCGCCCTCAAAGGTCTTAGAAGACCGCTCGGATTTCTTCTTCTTCTCGCCAGACGGGCTCTTACCCTCCAGCCAGTTGGCGAGACGTTGATGACGGTCCTTCATGGTCCGTTCCGACATGTTGCCGCAAAACGCACAGTCCTTCTCCACGTGCGTTTTGTCCTCATGAAGGCAGTAAAGGCAGAAAGAGTGTTCGTCTTCCTTAAAGACGTTCTGCAGCTGGCATCCAGGGCAGACCCTGAACAGCTTTCCGGGCGTCGAGCTTCCCTTCTCCTGGGCCATCTCCGAGACCGGGCCTGAGAAGCTTCTGGAGTCCTCCGAAGTGTAGCTCGACGAAATCTTCACCCTTGAGGGGCACAGACGAATCCGACACGGGTCCCCGTTGATCGGATGTAGGATCGGTGGAGCTTGAGGCTCTTTTGACCCAAAGAATTGAAGTTTTTTGTGAAAAAGCGCGAAAAATAGCACTAACGCTAGAGAGCAATAGCACGAGGATCCCAACACATGAACGTGCGGTAAAAATCTGAAGATGGCTGCCAGAGGCGGTGCTTAGGTAGAGGGCAGTCATTGGCTGTGGTCAGTATGACGCAGAGACCAGTGATTGGTTATTACTACGAAAGACAGATCAGAAACGAAACTGATACTGGTTTTTTCTTTACCGAGGATTCCCAGCCTGACGACGGGGAATATTCATGAGCATGTGAATCCATGCCAGACCCCATGCTGGAGAAGTACACGTCACACTTGGGATAGTATTACTAACATGACCTGTCGACGCCCGTTTGAGTTTCGAAAACAAACCTTGTAATACTCTGCGACTTCCACTAGATGTCGGACTATGCAGAGCATGTGATCTACGCAAATCCACAAGTTCCAGAAATATATATCATACATTACTTAATGTAATCGTATTTCTGATGCTTCTATCTTCTTAGATTTACATGCTCAGCATAGGCCGACATCTAGTGGTAGGTGCAGAGTATTGCATATGTTTTCGAAATTCGAAAAGGGACGTCGACTGGGCACGTTTGTGATATTAACCCTAGTGCAAGGTCTACTGTACCCAAAATTGCTCAAGCTTCCAAGTCCCTCAGATGGAGAAATTACTTACCGTAATGTTCTTTCTATGGATTGTTCTCCCGCAGATTTCTCATCATGATAGATATCCATCATCCAGCTCTGCTATCATGAAGAGAAATCTGCGGGAGAAAATCAATCCATTGAATCTTTTGTTTCTGACAGAGGGAATATGGAGTTTTTGCATGGAGCATAGATAAGTTGTGATGAGGTGTAAAACATCTATGATGTGGCATAAACCTTCAACTCCAAGAGAGGAGGAAGTGGGGGGTTGGGGGGGAGGGGTTTGTGAATCTAAGCTGATACAAGCATCAGAAATACGATCACGGTAAGTAATGTATGCCTTCTGAGGCTTGTGGATCTGCTTAGAATCACATGCTTTGCATAGATTAGCAGGCAGTACAAGAAGGTGGTGAGTTGTTTGAAGGTAGAGCGGCAAAAAGATGTTTTTCACACTGCCTGACCCACCTGTGTGTCACCCTTAGAATGTGTATCTAAACAGGAGTGTTGTGTGAAGGTATGAACATAACTAAGTGGCAGCTTTGCAAATGGCATACAAGGAGACATTAGCAATGAAAGCTAGAGTATACTCTGTGCCCAGAGTTGAGTGTGCTCAGAGCTTCAAGAGTAATGTTCACTTGGCAAGAATAACAGTTGGATGCATCCGACAATCCATTTTGGAGACAGCCGATTTAGAGATAGGATCCCCCCTCTCTCCTTAGGGCTAGAGATGCAAACAGTCTTTTTTTGAGTGGTTTAGTGTTGTAAAGTTAATACACGACAGCCCTTCTGACATCCAAGGTATGTAAAACTTCTCTCTGCTGCATTCTTTGGGTTTTGGAAGAAAGCAGGAAGTTCTATGGATTTCTATGGAACATTTAGATGAATTTTGGAGAAAAACGTGAATGTGCGAGTAGTGCCACCTTGTCTTTAAGTGAATTACAAGCCCTTTCAGTGAAAGATCATTTTGTCATTCACACTCTCCTTATTGATGTGATAGCGACAAGGAAAGCAGTTTTATATGTTAACGTTTCAGACTGGTTTTGTGTATTGGCTCGAAGGGCACCCCACCCCCACGAGCTTTGTAAGCACAACATTCAAGTCCCAGCTGAGAGTTGGATTTGAAACTAGTAGGTATAGTTTAACAGACGCCACAAATGCTTTCACCACATGCACTTTCCACCAGGAAACTCTACTTTGTGATGTGGTGTAGGCTGAGAGCAGCTAGGTGCGCTCGTGGGGGAATTAAGACTAACCCAGAGTCTGAGAGATATAGTAAACAGTGTACTAAAGGTGAAGG
Source organism: Ambystoma mexicanum (assembly GCF_040938575.1). Taxonomy (NCBI): domain Eukaryota; kingdom Metazoa; phylum Chordata; class Amphibia; order Caudata; family Ambystomatidae; genus Ambystoma; species Ambystoma mexicanum. The sequence continues at coordinate 990,309,489 of NC_090923.1, forward strand.
TGAACAGTCAATTGGGTTGATATTACATGCTTCACATCATAAGACAAAGCGTTTACATTTGTTGACAGTGTCTTGTATTAGATTTCAGTGCTTAATTTAAAATGTCCATACACCTTTGGTTTAGGTTTCAACGACCAAACTATGACCTCAGGAGCCAAGCTGCTAGGCTCAGCATCTGAGGGCATGGGTGGAGTGTTGTCCCTGGGTTCTGTGAAAACACGTATGGGCATGGCAGTTTCATTGGAGGACAGACATTTTCAGTAGGTGTGAAAACCAGGTTTCTCACGTTCACATACTAGGCATCAGGATTACAGTTACTTGTTCTTGGTGCCGCTTGTGGACTATCCTATTGAGAAGTGGAGTTTGGGGGGGTGGGAGGAGCGTACAATATTCTCCCGACTAGTTCATTAACAGTAGCCCCCCTTGGATTGTGTCAGGGGAAACCTAGATGCGTAATCATGGCATTGTGCGTTCTCTCGTATAGCAAAGAGATCTACGTCTGGAAACCCCCAGTTTGTGAAGACGTCGTGTAGGAGGTTGGCATTCAACTGCCACTTGTGTTCGGACAGGACATTTGCACTTCTGCTTAGTATGTTTGCTAGAGAACTGTGTCCCCCCCCGGACCATGTTGTGCTATGAGAAACCTGTGTTTTTTTAGTTTATTTGTATCTATCGCTCAATCACAGTTTTCAATCACATTACAACCAGTACTGTTCTGCTACTATTACTTCCACAGTTTGTACATTTAAGCCATCTAGTTTCTCATCAAAGAACTTTAGTGATCATGAGTTTTTGTATATTATTGTCAAAACGTTTAAACATGTTAACATCTGGTAATGCATGTATGGTGTCAATGTTACTGTTTCAAGGTCTGCAGCTCCTTTTTCCACAAAGACTTCCCCCTTTACCATTAGTTCTGTCTTGCAGAGTCAAATCACATGTACAGTCTTCAGTGGCATCGGTTTATAAAAGTGAGTTTCCCTATCTTTTACATATGCATGGAACGGTTGCCATACCGACAAACTTATGATATGTCCCAGCTCTAAGCACGCATACTTTCTCCATGGCCAATACTCCCCAAATCTTTACCCACCACCAATCTACTACAGGCCCTTCCACTGTTTTCCACCCCTGGGCTAGGGTCATTCATGCTGGCATTTGCAAGTGTGTAATGATGGTGGCTGTATTGCCACTTGCCGCTTAGACACACTACTTCTGCTCCCAGCAAAATCACAGGTGGCGAGTCCGGTAGTTGTGCTCCCGATATTTCTTTTATGTGCCCTGTTAGGAAGAATTCTCTTATTAGGCTAATTTCCCAAACCTAGTGAGTCCCCCAGCAGCTTTGCTGGATTTTTGGGGTTTGTTTTTTTCTCCTGCTAAGAGTGAGATTCTTTTCCTCCCACTCTTAGGCATGATTTGAGGTATGTCTTTGACTTATTGTGTGCTTATGGGTTATGGGGTCTTTTACTCAAAAGGGCATCATTTGTTTTAGTGGATGTGGTACACAGCACCCTCAGTGCAGTAACACAGGGGTGTCATAGTGACCCCCAAACAGACTCCATACCCTGGGACTTACTACTGTCTCCCATGGCATGTAAAGTCACCATTGGCTGTACTAGTCCAAAATTGTGAACAGAATCAGTACAAACCATCATATTGTGGAAGTACTGGAACGGGTTAATTAGATTGCCCCCTGGGTCTGTTTCCAAGGGGCCACTGTCCAGTCCCCCCTTGTCGAGTTTCTGGCTGGTGGCAGTGGTTACCACGCAAAATATTCCACCAGAATATTTCCTATGGGATTTTCCCATTGATTTTAAACGCACCACTTTGTGGTGCAATGTTAAAGATACACGCTGGTTTATTTAATATAAAATCAGCTGTTGGGTCTTTTCGCCAGAACTCTTTTCCAAAATGGCGTTTGTGTCCGTCTCTGTAACTCCAACCAAGGTCGGGCCCTTTGTTCCACTTTTTGGCAGGCTTCTCCACAGAAGCTCTCCAACTGGTGCCACTCTGTCTGGGTTCCACAGGATGTGTGGGTGGGGGAATTGGCACCCTGGACTGCCTTGCCTTATCAACCCAAGTCGCACTCTGTTCCAATTGGCCCAGTGGTGAGCCGCCCGGCTCACCGCTTAGTATGTATGAGTGACAGCTAGGCTGTTGAATGGGGTTTTTCTGCATAAAAGCAGGGCTTTGGGGACTGGAACTTCAGAAGTCGCCACAGGACCTAAGAAATCCGAAGAGGGGAGAAGCTGAGACATCTGCAATGACAACACCGGTGGAGCCCTGCTGCAACGACCTCACCACTTTCCCGACGACAAGAGAAGATCTTCTGCTGTAAGAGTCTTCTCCCTTTGAGCTGGTGGGGACAACCAGTTCGCCATCCGCCTTCCAGGACGTCCCTTGGTCGAATTGCCAGTGCCAAGCACCCCGGTGGCCGGATAGCCAAGCTTCACCACTGTGACCGCGAATAAAAGGAAAGCACCTTTTTAACCGAACAAACTGCGGCTGGTCTCTTCCCTGGGCAGTGCAACGACTCCAAGTTTCCTCCTCAACGAGATCTTCTCTTCCCCTGGTCGAAACCACAAACTGCACCCGCTGCCAGGAACAATTACCACCGCTGGAGCTTCCTCACTCTTTAAGGTACTGTGTTCCGCCTGGCCTCCCTTTCTACGTATTGCTAAAGGGGACCCTTAAATCCTTGGCTTTCCAACTGGGTTGGCCCCCAGACCTTCTAACTTTATCTTTCGCATCAAACCAACCTCCTTTGAACATTTCTGCAAAGACTTGAGTGCTTTTTAAACTGTGTGATCTTGGGCACATTTCGCCTTGTTCCATTTAAAGTGGGCCTGGCCTATGAACCTTGGCTCTACAGTAGACTCTGCCTTCACTAACTTGCTGTGGTGTTAGAAAAGTGTTGGGAACTTATTTTAATGACCTGCCTTTTTCTCTCCCTTTAACTTAATTATTGGAATGCCATCTAAGTTACGCGCTCACATCTTTTTACAAATCGTGGTGTTTTGACCTAGACTTGTCTAATTATTAAGGGAGTGTGTATACTTTTCTGATTGTGTTTGAACTTGCTTTGATCTATAGTGCTTAGTGTATTTCCTAAAGTGTGTTTTAAATAAATAATTATATACTTTTGATACCAAGCTCTGGTCAGTGTTTGCTTGCTCTACTGTGTTTTTAGCCCTATTGTGTATCCTCTGTATACTGCCCTACTCATCTTGAGAGAAGTCTGACTGCTCAGCCACAGCTACCAGGTAAATCTGGGTGGTGCAGACTGCTACAGATTGGGTTTACTGCTTACTCCTGTAGTCTTAATCTTCTTGCAGTGTTCCCCAAGGGAACTGCACAGGATTCTGCCTAACATGCCCCAGAATCGCTTTCCAATATATTTTGGCACTGGGAAAAGGTCCACCACATGTGGTACATGTCCCCTATTTCCCTGCATTTTATCCAGCATAGGGGAGGATAGTTGGCATTAATTCCATGTATACGGTAGCGGGACAAATATCATCTATAGCAAAGTTTGTATGCCGTTTCCTTAATGGCCGTACTTTTGGATGTTTTATGCGCTCTCCTCCAAATTTGTTCCCATTCCTCTTCCGTAATAGGGGTGCCAAGGTCCTTTTCCCACCTATCCGGGTATAGGAGTCTGTCTCCCAATTGTGCCCTATCCAGCAATCTGTAGAGTCTTGATAGCCCTCTAATTGTCAATCCCTCCTGTAATGTTAATTCTAGTCCCACAGGAGCCCTTATACCTGCCTTTTTGACCTTCTGGGTGATCCAAAGTCTAATCTGTACATATTTATATCCGTCATCCTCATCTCTGCTGTATTTCTGCTTACATTCCTCAAAGAGAACGGGACTCCCACATTGGTAAAATTCCCCCAGAGGTAGGGGTTTCGATCCATCCCACCCAGGTATCCCAAAATGTGGTTGTCTGTCCCGGGGTAAAGTCTTTATTATAAGCCATTGGGGTGTATGGTCCTAATCCCCGGGGTATTTTCGGTCTGAAGTGCCTGGTCCCATCCCCTTAACGACACTTTGGTTGCCTCTAGGAGTTGTGCTTTTGCTCCTCGAGCTGCAGTACGCATGGCGTGTAGAGCTCTCAGGGGAATGGCCGTGACACCTTGTTCAATCTGGCCTCATCCTTTTTGTGTCTTGTTGGTCACCCATTTCAGAATAGGCGCTATTTGCGCCGCTCGGACGTATCGTGTCACATTGGGAACCCCCAACCCCCCCAGTAGCGTTGGACGCGGTAGGCCTTTCCTTTGCGTCCTTGGTTTTTTCCTATGCCAGATAAAAGATGATCTCTGACTGTAATGTCTTAATCATGCGGGATGGTATTTCCACTGGGAGTGAGCCCACAATATACAGTAATCAGGGGAGCAATGTCATTTTAACAGCTGCTATACAAGCAAACCAGGAAAGTTCCTGAGTGTCCCATCTATGCAGATCTTCCCTTTACTGTTTCCAGAGTGGAATTATATTTGCCCCATATAATCCTTTATACCCAGTCATTTAAATGTATCCCCAAGTACTCTATGTTCTCATCTTCCCATATTACGGGGCACCCCTTAATTATTTTTATTATGTCACCTGGGTCTTCAGATATGTTTAAGGCTTTAGACTTAGTGTAATTTATAGTAAACCTCGAGACTATGGCAAACTCATGTAACCTTCTCATCAATCCAGGTAGCAAAGTCTTGGCGTTTCTCAAAAATAACTATCATCTGCTTAGAGTACAATTTTATGCTTTTCTTTTCCACTCATTATCCCCTGGTCCTACTGAATTATAATCGCCAGGGGTTCTATAGCCATGGCAAATCTCAAGGGGCATAGAGGACGGACATCACCGTCACGTGCCTCTCCGAATTCTAATCTGTGCTGAGATTTGCCCATTAATCAAGAAATGTGTTGATGGTATGTGGAAGCTCGCTAACATTTTAGTAAAATCAGGTCCACATCCAAAGGCCTCAAGTACCCTGCGCAAAGATCCCCAGTCTAGGCTGTCGAACACTGGCCGCGTGTCCAGTGCGGCTATAGCGAATATTTGCCCCGTTCTAGTCCTCAGATCTATTAGGTCTATGGCCCAGCGGATGTTGTCTTGCGTGTGTCTTCCTACAATAAAACCAGCTAGATCTACATGGATTATACTCAGGGGTACCTTTGTGAGTCTGGCCACTAAGATCTTAGCGTACATCTTAGTGTTGCTATTTAGTAGGGCGATAGCTGGCACAATCTGTGGGGTCTTTCCCAGGTTTGAGGATTAATACGGTAGTGGATTTCCCCATATCTTCCGTAATTGTACATCCTTATTTGATTGAAAAGTTGTGTCAGAGGTGTAAGCAGCTGTGCCCTGAAAGTTTGTAAAAACCATTCCCTGATCCATCTGGGCCTGGTGTCTTATTGCTTGGTAGGGAGGATATTGCGTCACCAACTTCCTGAACCCTAATAGGTAAGTCTAAGGCTCCCCTTTCCTCTTTACTTATCTGGGGTATTTGTAATGCTTCCATATATCTTGCTTGAAGGAGAGTGTCTAGTCCCACATGTTTCAACGACCTGTGTGGAATCTTTCCATGATGCCGATCTTATCAGCCTCTGCTGGAAATAGCTTGTCTTGTTAATTTCTAAGTTGGCCAATGTGATTCCAGGCTCTTTGCTTTCTCAGTTTGGCTTCTAGGAATCAATTGGCTTTCCTTGCCGGCGTATAGTATTTTTTTTTAATGTTTATTAAGGATTGTGCAGAACGATCTGCCACATGTGCTTCTAGTTGCGTTGTTAGTTAGAATTCTCAGAAATGTGGTAATTCCCTTCTAACTTAGAGACCCCCAGTTTTTTTTTGCTTGACTTTAAGACTTAGTTTCCAACCTGGAGAGAGTGAGACCTTTTTCCCCACTCAAGTATTTTTCTGTGATTTGGACTCTGTTTCTTTTGACTTTGGAGTCTGACCAACTCCATAGGCATCTTTACTTTGTGACAAACGGCACCTTCAGTGCAGTGGCACAGTGAAGTCTCTTAGATTTCCCAAATGTTTAAGTACCTTCTCTTGGTGAAACTACTGTTTCCAAGAGCAGTGAAGTGAAACTGACTTTACTTACATTTTGTAATTTGACCCATCACACACTATCTTGCAATAGGGTGCTGGGGGGATTACTTAGTATCCCCTTTGTCTAGTTTCTCATGTACATGTATGTTACCCTTGTTACAATTAATGGCTGGTGGCAGTGGTCTACTTTTTCTTACCATTGTGTGTTTCTACCACGGGCTGCAATTGCAGCTGCAGTAAAGCACCCATGGGTGCCCATTTTGTCGAACTGGCCCCGGTCGTCTTTTTTTGCCATTTCTCGTTGGAAAGGTCCTTCTTGAGATTTACTCTGCTCGCCAAACCAGGTTTGGTCCCTTTGTTAGTTTTGTCTTTGGCGGGATTCACTGAGGTAGCCAGCGTGTCTGGCAGAGCAGGAAGTGAGGGAGCTGCCCGAAACTCCCTGTGCTTAGTCTCCTTGGTTACAGGAATGCACCCAAGGGCGATTGGCTGGAGGGCTGTCCTCAGGACAGCCACCCTTCTGTGTCATTGGCAGCTAGGCTGAAAATAAATGGGAGAAACCTGCATAAAATGCAGTGCTTTATGCTTGGAAGGCAGAGTCGACCACTGGACGAAGGAATCCGAAGAACAACTTGGAAGAGACGCCTGCTGCAATTCCTGGACTGTTGGTTTGCCCGGTGAAGCCCTCCTGCAGTGCTGAAGCTCCGAATTTGCCTCAACTAGAGAAGACCTGCAAAGGACGACTTCTCCCCTTGGGTTGGTGGGACCAACCGATCCAAAGACAAGCTCATCTGGAAATCCTCTCTGAGCTGGCTGTACTTCCACTGCTGCTGCAGGAACAGATTGCCAGGGAGAGGAACACTAGAATCGAGTGAGTGTCTAAGTCAGACCCGAGCTCCAGGAAGATCCTCCGGACTCCCATGAAGCAGGACTGCCAAGCCTGAGCCAGCTCAACTGAGTGCTAGACCCCAGATGCGTGGAAAGTCCATAGTGGTATCCGAGGACCACAGTGGTGCTATTTGCGAGAGTCGTGAGGATGTGAAACCGCAAAGTGCCGCTGAGCTGAAGTTTGCCCATTGCTGCCGCCGACTTTCCTTTCGTAGTGCAGGAGTCCCCAGACGACCTCCCTCTTGTTCCCACGACTGAGGCCAAGGATCTGCAGACCTAAACAGGAAGAAAAGGCAGATGGAAGCAGTTTTCTTCTAACCAAAGGTACTGTAAAACTAAGAGGACTGATCTCTTGTCGTGTAGCCGTGCTAGCTCTCAGTTGAGGCTTGCCTTGGTTGCATTTGCAGAGTTGCTTGCAGCTTTGCCCCCTCACAAGCCTCCCAGTTTGTGGCCCTACAGTGATTTCATTTTGATACATAAACTTCTAAAACATTGTGCAAGACTTTACCTACTTGCAAGTGACTCAGCTCACCTAGACTTTTGCTCAACTAACATTGGCTGTGTGGCTCCCTGAAAGACTCTTCCCACCTCTGACATTGCCTTTCCTCCAGGAATGGGTTCATTTACTTTGCATTGGAGGGTTTAAAAAGTACTTACCTGCTTAAGAATATGTGTTAACCATTGTTTTATTCCCTTATCTTCTCCTCATTTAACACAACCTCAGTACTGCTCTAAATATACCAGTGATTTATTAATGTGCAGTGTCCTAGGTATTTACGTCACCTCAGGGTGTAGGAAGAATGTGTGCCATCCCAAATGGATATTTACTGATTTAAAGAAACAGTGTAATTTTGAAGTGCATTTTTTGTTACTTATATATTGCTCCATTCTAAAGAAGACTTATTAAACTGACTGATAAATTAAGAATTGTTTAATCAAGAAACATTGAGTAAGTGTTTATTTGGATACTTGTCACTGAATCTCTGTGTAACAACCTTACTGTTCACATTGACCCCTCTTGAGATAAGCTTGGCTGCTAAGTCACTCTACCAACTTGGGTAGTACATGCTTATAACAAACGTTGGGTTAGCTAATGCCAAGAGGATAAGGCTGGTGCAGTCTCCCACAGAGTACTGCATACAATCTTGCCTAACATGCACCCTAACCTTCCTTCTTTGTGTCTGCCATTTTTTGTGGTGTGCTTCCGCTTCCTTGACTTCCCCCCTCTCCAGTCTTCTCTTCATTACTTCCTTCTCCCTGACGTACATTATGGATTGGCATTTAAATTCTCCCCGGACCACCGCTTTCCCTGTATCCCAGACTATCTTCCAGTCTGTTTCCCCATTAGAATTTTCTTTGAAGTAGTTAATTACTTTCTCCATATTTGTTCTGAGTGCTTTGTCCCTCAGCGTAACTTTGTTCAATCTCCAATATTTCCGGGTCCCTAGGTTACCTTTGTTTATTTAAATTTGTAGTAACACCGGGGCATGGTCGGATAGGTACTTGACCCCAATTTCTATGTGTACTACCTGGGGAATAAGTGTGGACGAGACAAGACCCATGTCTATTCTCGAGTAGCCTTTGTCTACTGCAGTGTAGTGGGTGTAGTCCCTTTCCAAATTATGGAAGAATCTCCATGTTTCTATTACCTCCAAGTCTCTAAATAGTTTCCACAACGCCTGCCTATTCCTTTGATCTGTGGAAGTAGGCAAGAGCATTTTTTGTCTAGTACAGGGTCCATCACATAATTAAAGTATCCACCGATAATTACCTGTCCTTCACACCAACTTACAATTTTCTGAAGTATTCCCTTAGGAAGAGGTCCTGCTTCTCGTTAGGAGCATAAACTACAATTATTGTGTATATCTGATCTCCTAGTAAACACTTGAGAACCAGATCCCTTCCCCTCAGGATCCCTGTGGAGGAATTGCTTTTTAAGGACAATTTAGCACCTATCAGGATTGCAACAACCTTTTTCTTTGTCCCGCTGGAAGCATAGTATGGTTTGGGCTAGGCCCGATGTGGCACTCTGTTCATCCTTGGGGAGAAGGTGCGTCTCCTGGAGGAGTACTACTGATGCCTGGAGTTCTAAGAGCCTCCCCAATATAGAGTGACGTTTTGCCGGTATATTCAGTCTATGTACATTCCAGGTTACAATATTCACTTCAGGCAAACTTAGTACCAAGTTACTCTTTTCCACTGCTTCTTTCCTTACTTCCATCAGACCTAATACAGTTTTAAACCATACAACAACCCCTTCCCAACCCCCAAAAATCCGGCCCCAACCGCCCCCCCCCCCCTCCATTTCCCTCCCTTTTTCCCTTTACCCATCCATGACCTAGGTCCTTGCGGTCCTCCACAAAAGTTACTCGAGGGTGTTTGTCTTGTACATCCCAGGAATACCCCAGGCAGAATATTCTATACCCCAATTTAGTTTCCAAGAAAGCCCCTCATCCTCCTAGCTCGTTCCTCCTTAGTCCAGCGATTTTATTTATCCATTCCTCTACACCTCCTTCCCCTCTATCGTGATTCTCTCATTAAGCAGTTGTTCTAGCTCCCGATCATGTCTTTTCCCCACATTTAGTGCGGGGGCCAGTCAGTTTTACATCTTTCACACCTCTTGCTTCTGGCCGCAGTCAATTCCCATGCCCCGTTACCACCATTCCAGGGTTTGTATCTTGAACTCTGCTCAGTTCTTTCCTCCTCTCCTTCCTTGTGCATCAAGGTCAGGCCTTCCTTACATGTAGAGATTCATTGTTGCTTGCCCTCCCACATAAATAGGGAGGCCAAAAGGGAACGTCCACTTGTAGGTAATGTTTTTAGCTACCAGTGCCCTCGTGACCAGATGCATTGACCTCCATTTTTGTAGCATAGTTAATGCTAGGTTTTGATATAGATGGATCTGGGACCTTTTTGTTAGGTGTTGCTGTGATGGTGCCACTTTGAGTATCTCCTTTTACAAGGTGAATGAGGTCAGGGTGACCAAAATGTCCCAGGGTCTTGCTCCTGGGTCCCTTTTCTTGGGTCCCACACTATGCACTTGGCCAATCCTTATTTCCTGTGGCTGTGTTCCAGTCAGCAGGCTAGTAAAGCATTGCTGCATGGCCTCCTTGAGGTCGTTGTCTAGAACAGATTCTACCAGGCCCTTAATTCTGATGTTGGACCGTCTATAGCGGTTCTCATGGTCCTCCGCCTGGATTTCCAGGTTATGGTTAGCTATAGCTACTTGTTCGAGTAGGACGCTATTTTGCTTGACCGCCTGTGACATTTCTGATAGGGCACCCTCAGTCCCATCTACTCTGTTCCCAAGGTCATTCATTTATTTTCTAATTTCCTGTAGTGAGGTCTTCAGCTCTTCTTTCATCTTCCCAAATTGGTCCTGGAACGAATCCATCATTCTGCTTTCCATTCCTTTAAGGCACTCCTGGAGTTCCTCCTTGTTTAATGCTATGTTGTCGCGGTTCTTGGTCGTATCTTCTTCCCCAATTTGTTTCTCAGTCGCTGGTGTCTGTATGTCTTCCTGTTGTCTACAACAACACTCCAATTGTCCTTGTGTATTGGTCAGATTTTATCTCTTGCTGGGGTGCTCCTAAATTTTGTCCCGGACATCTGGGAGTTTTACCTTTTGTTTCGGATACTGCCACTGGTGGTGCGTGTGCAATTCCTCAGCAATGCGCCCTCTTACTCTGCACGTTTCCCCCTATGGAGGGGGGAATGGGCTTATTGCTTGAGATGTTAAATGTTCCTGAACGGAAGCTTTATTATTTTTTTTTTTCATTTGGTTGGTTGATAATATCTTCCTTTCAAATATACATTATAAGATTTCATACATCATACTTTCGCCATTGAGTCAAATTATTACATCCCAACATGGTAAAAGATATTAAGAAAAATCATAACAATCAATTATTCATACATGAAACAAAATTCTTTACAAAACAAATAACATTCCATAATGATGTACTCTCACCCTCTGGTTAATTATCTTTTGCATTTTTTGGAAAAAACCGCATCTAAGAATTTTACTATTGCGACTAACTGCCAATTTTGGGCTACTAAATATGCATTTGCATATTTAACTCAACTCCATGGTACAATGTTTAACAATCAAATGTTTCTTAAAAAAGATTTTGCTTTTGCTATTCAAAATAGGGCAAGCTACTATACAATGTTCTAGTGTCTCACTGAGATTTATCTAGACAAAAGCGACAATAGTTTAGCTCTTTTGGAATACTACTTCTGGCCATCACCTCCATTGTCGGCCATAGGTTCAATCTGAAACGCAAACACTGATCACGTATGTATGAAGAAGGACATTTCACCAAATAGTCTTCCATAACATGGTATCGCTTACATCCAAACAACTGCTCATCAAAATCTTTGTAGCACACACAACTGTTTCGATTCTCAATCCAGTCATGTTGGTGCATTTTAACTTTAGCTTGTGCTGGATTTTGTAGCAATAGTTCCAAGGTAATCGAAGCGTCAGCCAAATCATCCAAAGTATATTTGCACCACAATTTAGTAAACTCATGTTCACGTGCAAATAATAAATGCTAATGCTGTGTCATGATGCCCAAGATGTTCCATGTGGACAGACCCCAAACCAGATTGAGAAATGGACACATTTTCCACTTAATTTGCGATTGTAGTGATAATAACCCTAATTCAAATCGTATAAGTAGTAGCGGAGTGGACTTTGGCAAACAAAGCAATTGTTTCCAAAATCGAACTTCTAGTTGATCCCACCACTCATATTGGGCTAATTTGTTCAACAATTTCTGCAGACCTATCAGCGTCTGTGACATAAGTATAAGAACATCTGCATAAGGCAGATAACAAATATCTTGGGCGCCTAATTTAGGTGGATCACATTGCACCTTTCGCAGGGATATACCCAGATCAAACAGGAACATATTAAATATTGAGGACGCCAAGATACAACCCTGTTTGAGTCCACGATGTGAGTTAAAGGAGGAGGACTATTTCCCTGTCAGGGTCAATCTGACTTGCATTGAGGTAATCGAATGCAATAGCACGATCAATGCAAGTATCGAGGCAGGGCAATTATACTGCAGTAGTTTGCAATATAATAAGGTGCGATCAATAGAATCAAATGCAGCTCAGAAATCTATAAATGCTAAATATAGCAATTGATTCCGAGTCGCATTAGGAAGCTTTAGGATTCTAGATGTTCGTTTTTGCCTTCACCCCATCCACTGCTTTCTTCTATCGCCCCTTCTGGGCGGCGCTGCTGTGTCTAGGCAATGTAGGGCCAGAGTGTGCTTTAACTGCCACCTATTCCCCACTTTTCCAGCAGTTTAGTGCACCAAAGCGTGTTTCCATTGCCCTAAGAAGGGAACCTTCAATGCATCCCTACAATCCTTTATTCATGGCTGCCCCTGTGTTGCAGCACTTTTAAGCTAAACCCCTCGTTCTGCCTTGGGCTCCTTTTACATGCTCCCACCTCATTATCTTTTCCCCAGCTTTCCAGGTCTTTTTTAGCCCAATTCGGTTATCTTCTACTCCCCGATTCCGGAGGTTTCATTGCAGTGGCGCGGTGTCTTTCATGCCTCACGAGCCACCTTGTCCCCTAAACTCCTCACATGGCTTGCCGCTTAGTAGGCTTTCTCGGGCACTAACTGCTACGCTTGTTCCGAGCTCCGGTGTCCGTTTACCGCTGGCTTCCAGCTTCAATGACACCTCTGTTCCTCGGCACCCGAGGCATCCATCATTTCAGTTCTACCGATTCAAATGTGGCTCATTCGCATCGGCGTACCTTCCTGACTGGAGTACTTCACCCCGCTCAGTCGTGTTGCTGCTCTGTCCTCTTCGCGTCTCTCTGGGGACTAAAACGGTGCATCTCCTCTCTGCAGCTCTTCCGTGGGTGCTTTCGGTCCGCCTTCAACGCTGCTGATGCTTCGGTAGTGCAGATGCCACTTCACTTCCCAATATATACATATCTGTTGTGGGGTAACTCTTCTGACAGCCATTTCTTCGCCAGGCCGTCCTCCGCTTCACTGTGCCCAGCGCACCCATCCCGGTTCTGTTTTGGGAGGGGGGGGAAGGCTGAAGTGGCTCGGCAGCTATGCTCCATCAACCCATCTGCATGCTGTGGAGGGCGAGATATGCTTAATCCACGGCTATTTATGCCAGTTTATGTCACTGCACGGAGTGGAGAGCAGAGATGTGCAGCCTCACGCTCCGGCGGCCATCTTGGAATGACCAACATATTTTTTAATGCCCACAGCCACATGTTCTGGGCTAGTTTGGACAGCCCTGGAGAGTGTGCTCCTCCCTGCTCGTTTATGTAGAACATGGTTGTGGTGGTGTCTGTTAGTATGAGCACTGTCTTTTCTACTAGCTGCAGTTTGAATGCTTGTAGAGCTTTGAAGACTGCTAGCAGTTCTACAAGGTTGATATGCATTTGGGTTAATGCTCGTGTCCACACCACGTGCGCAGTCAGATGGAGAAAAGGAGCTCCCCACCTTTTTAGTGATAGGTCTGTAGTGAGCGGCTTCGATTGCTGGGGTGTTGAATGGCTTGCCCTTTTTAAAAGGATTTCCTTTGTCCACCACAGCAGAGATATACCCCCACCAGATCATCTCACAGATTGCTTGCTTGCGACCACTGTTTCGTTAGCCACTCTTGCATAGGACGCATGCGCAACCGTGCGTGCGGCACAAGGTAAATGCAAGAAGCCATCATTCCTAGAAGGCGCATGGCCTTTCGCATAGTTACTTGACGACCGACTATGTATTGACGGATTTGAAACGGCATGTTTTGTACCCTATTCGAGGGGGAAGACTAGGCTGCCGTCTGTTCGAATTAGTGCCCCCAGAAATTGTTTACTTAACTAGACTTGACCTTTTCTCTTTGATGGAGAAGCCCAATTCAAACGGCAGAATGACCGTTTGTGGAGTATTTTGCTGACCGTTAGGCAGAAACCTGTGTCTGTACCACACAGATTCACTTGGTAGCTGTGGCTGAGCAATCAGACCTCCCTCAAGAAGAGTTAGGCAGTATACAGAGTATTCACAATAGGTCAAAAGAGCACAGTAGAACAAGTAAACACTGACCAGAGCTTGGCGTAAAAGAGATATAATTAATTATTTAAAACCACATCTAGTAAAACACACAGGCACTAATGTTAAGCAGTTAAAAAACACGGTCACTTAAAGATATACACTCCCTTAAAAGAATATTAGACAATTCTTAAGTAAAGCCCCACTTATTTTCAGACATCGGTGAGCGCTTAATGCAGATGGCACTCTAATAATTCGTTTTAAAAAGGGAGAGAAAAGCAGAGTATAATTTGAAACAGATCCCAACACTTTCACAAGACCACAACAAGAGAGGAAGGCAAAGTAAAACCGTGAAGTTAGAGTTCAGAAGGCCGGATCCGCTTTAAGAGGATCAGAACGAAATGTGTCCAAGGTCACACGGTTGCAGTGCACAAAAGTCTTGAAAAGGGTTCAGAAGAGTTGGACCAAAGAAAGGGACCAGTTAGATGGTCAAGGCGGCCAGCCCAGTCCAGAAGGTTAAGGGATTATTATTACCTTGTAGCAATCTTTAGAAAGGGAGGCCTGGCGGACACGGTACCTTAAAGTGGTGAGAATACTCCAGCGGGGGCAGTTGTTCCTGGCAGCGGATGCAAGTCAGTGCTTCGTCCGGGGGAAGAGAGGATCTCGTCGGGGAGGAAGACAGGAGTCAGTTGCACTGCCAGGGAAGAAACCAGCCGCGGAGTTCTTAGGTAAAAGGAGCGGTCCTTTTATTCGCGGTCCAGTGGTAAGTGGCTATCCGGTTGCTGGGGTGCTTGGCACGGGCAATTCGACCACAAGACATCCTGGGATGCGAGGAAAAGAAGGTAAACTGGTTGTGCCCACCAGTCAGGGGAAGAAGCCTCTCCAGCCGAGAGATCTTTTCTGTCGTCGGGAAGTGGTGAGTCGGCTCCACCGGTGGTGTCGTCGTGGTAGGTCGGCTCAGCTTCTCCCTAGTCGGATTCTCAGGTCCTGTGGCGACTTCTGAAGTTCCAGTGCCCAAAGCCCTGCTTTTATGCAGCATACCCCCATTCACGCAGCCTAGCTGTCAAACATGCTAAGTGGTGAGCCGGCCGGCTCACCACTTGGGCCAATCACACAAGAGTGTCACTTGAGTTACCAAGGTAACTCTGTCCAGGGTGCCCAAACCCCCTCCCACACACCCTGTGGTACCCAGACAGAGTGGCACCACTTTTGGAGGATTCTGTGGAGAAGCCCGCCAAAAAGTGGAACAAAGGGCTCGACTTGGGTTGGAGTCACAGAAGAGAACACAAACGCCATTTTAGAATAGAGTCCTGGCAAAAAATACCAACTGGCGAATTAATATTAATTAAATAAACCGACGGTATGTTCGAGGCTATGAGAATTAAATAATCAAAGTTGGTAGCCTCGAACAATGGGAAAATCCCGTAAGAATATATTCGCGGTCGAATATAAAAAGTAGTATCCACTGCCACCAGCCAAAACTCGATCAGGGGGGATGGAGAAGTGCCCCCTCGACTAACAGACCCCGGGGCAATCGAATTGCCCCGACCAGTACGTCCACAATATGATGGTTTGTACCGGTTTCTGTTAATAATTTGGGACTAGTAAAGCCAATGGTGACTTTACATGCCCTGGGAGACAGTCAGTCCCAGGGTATGGAGTCTATGGTGGGGTGTCACTATGACACCCCTGTGTCACTGCACGGAGGGTGCTGTGTAACACATAGTAAAAACACACGAGACCCTATGGAGTAAAGGACCCCATAGCCCATAAAACACAAACAGTCAAAGGAACAGCATAAATCATGTCCAAGAGTGGGAGAAAAAGAGTCTCACTCTTGGCAGGAGAAAAGAAACTCCAGAAATCCAGCAAAGCTGCTGGGGGACTCACTAGGTTAGGAAATTCAGCCTAAAGAGAGAATTCTCCCTAACACTGACACAACTGAATTGCGTCTCCTCTTACTAGCCAGTCATCTAGGTAAGGGTATGCTGGAATGGACTATCTCCATAGGTGTGCGGCTAACGCCGCAAGGACCTTTGTAAACACTTGTGGTGCTGAGGCTATGCTGAATGGTATCACTTTGAATTGGTAGTGCTTGTTTCCCACTTTGAATCTTAGCTATTTTCTCTGCGCTAGCAACATTGAAATATGAAAGTATGCATCTTTCATGTCCAATGTTGCCATGTAATCCCACAGTTTTAGTAGAGGAATTACTTCCTGAAGCGTTGTCATCCTGAATTTTTGTGGCTAGACATGCGTGTTTGCAGGGCGCAGGTCTAAGACTGGGTGCATTGTTAGATCTTTCTTTGGAACAAGGAAGCACACTGAATAGATAGCTTGGTTTTCTTCCAGAGGTGGAACCAGCTCCATCACTCCCTTTTGTAGCAATGTTAACATCTCTTCTAAAATCAAGTGATGCTCTGACGACCTTCTTGATCGAGGAGAATGGTGGCAAGGAGTTTCTAGGAATTTGAATGAACAATCTTTGGCCAGGGTTATCCCCTGCCATGTGTGGGTGAATGAGGTTATGCAACACTCTACTGGGGAAGCATGGAAGGGTACTGGACTTCAGCGTCATTTTATGACAGAGGTAGCAGAGCTCCTAGAGGCTGTAAACCTGCCCAGACCCTTATTCTCCTAAATCCTTTTTGCAGATTGGTTTTGGTGATTGTACTAAGACGTCAAGGAGGCTCCAAAGCCAAACGGAGGCGCTTGAGAAACCTTGGCTCTGAAAAGAACGATGTGTATTAAAGGTGCCCTGATGGAGATGAATAAAGGGTTTATTCGAAATTTGCCCTGGTGTTTTTATGGTTTAGGGTCTCCTGCTCCTTCTTGATGGTTTCTAACTGGTCGTCTACTACTTTCCCGAAGAGGACTGAATCTTCAATATGGAGGTTTGTTAAGGTTTCCAGAGTATCAGGTTTGAACCCTGAATTTTGAAGCCACGAATAACGTTTGAGCAAGGTGCCCTTGGCTACCACTCTACCAGAAGTGTGTGCTGAATCTAGAGTTTTTTTTAAAAAATATTCTGTTGCTGCTACTGGTTTCCCTTCAGTGGAGATTTTGAGTAGGTAGAACCTAACTGGTTCGGGGACGGAATCCAGTGGTTTGTGTATTTCATACCATTGAGTATTATTATAGCTGGCAAGTAATGTAGTAAATATGTCCCAGAGATGGTCGCTCTGGTGCCCAGGTTATAGTGTTCTTGTTTTAGGGGTTTATTATTTTACTTATGGGTTGTTTTTCCATGTGTTTTCAAATATTCCCAGAATTTGTGTTTCAGTATTTTCCCGTGTGCCCCCTTCAAAATCACAGATAACATTTTTCTAGTGAAAAACAAATATTCTTTTATTGTTTCATTGCGTGCATAAGTCAGAATAGCCCTCATTAACAATTCTTTAGACAATGGACATTGAAACTAAATTATTGTCCAGCCTGCAAAGGGCTCTTATCTATGTCCGACCCCCATGCTCTGTGCCTCTGCTGCCTTGGCCCCAACCATGGCTGGGAGGGCTGTACTGCGTGTAACGCGCTCACCCCTCGAGCGCTGAAGAACAGGTTAGCAAGGTGGAGGGAGCTCTTCGAGAAGTCACACCCAGAGGACTTGGAAGAACTTCATTAAGCACAGATAAAAAGTCCAAGGCAGGGCCCTCTTTTCCATTGCACCCCACAAGGGCAATCCCTTCCCTAGGAAAGGTTCGAGCGGGAGGGACCGTTCTGGTCCTCACACCAGCGCTGGTACCGAGGCTCATCCAGCTACCGGCCACCAGGCCGATGGGTCGCTAGCGCCTTCTGGAGACATCTCTGAGGGACTGCAAGGTTCTTTTACTGGTGTCCATCCGAGGTGCTACGCCCTAGTACCAGACCTATGCCTGAGGGGGCACCTGTACGCAGCACTACCGGCGATTCAGTCAGATGAAGTCGCCGAAGGCAAACTTCGGTGCCTCCTCTTCAAAGATGACTAGTGGTGGGAACCAATCCTTGCTCTAGAACGCTTGGCCTTCTTCCTCTGAGGAGAGTCACCTCTTGACTAGTCAATTGAAGGACTAGCAGGTCGGGTTTTAGGGGATTTTTCCTACCTTAAGTTTCCCCTTCCATTCCCTCAAGGCTTTTCCTGTCATGGATTGGCACTTGGAAAAATCAGTGGTGTTGTGGTCCTCCCCGAGGCACCACAGACAGATACGATGCGGGTCAGTTACACATCTTCGACCCTGTGGGATGTTTTTACCCATGCATCCGAGCCCTACCTCAAAAACTGTGCAGTGCTGGCATTGAAAACATCATGATGGCCAGAGATTCCCAGAAAATGCCCAGGGAAGTGCATGAAGAATAGGCTGCCACCCATTTTGCCGAT
This sequence comes from Ambystoma mexicanum, assembly GCF_040938575.1. Lineage (NCBI taxonomy): Eukaryota > Metazoa > Chordata > Amphibia > Caudata > Ambystomatidae > Ambystoma > Ambystoma mexicanum. The sequence goes on from NC_090923.1 coordinate 990,327,808, forward strand.
GTTATGGGCACAGAGGGCACTGCCTAAAACCACCATTGGACTACCCACACAGTAGCCTGAAACCATTGGGAATGGCAATGCTGATTGCCAAAAGCAACCTAGAATTGTGAGGAATTCATTTTCTTAAATCCCAAAAATGGGTGCATTACCAGTACTCACCACTATCAGAAAGCCGGCGTTTTAAAACAACACCAGACTTTTTTTTTGTGTAAAACTGAATAAATGAACCCAAAGCAGGCCAAAGAAAGACTTACTGAAGGGTGGATACAATGTAAAGTTATATTCTGAAGTGACTTGAAGGTTTATAACAAGACTGGCTGAGCTGTGGATTTCAGCAGTTTAAGTAAATTTGGACTGAAAGACACTAAAAATCTAAATGTTTAAAAGAAATGAGTGACCTACTTTGAGTGTCACATAGGTTGCAATTGTTTAAATGTCATAGTTTTAAACTTAGAATCAGCATTCTAGCTGCATATGTAAAAATTGTTAGTTTTATTTGAGTGCAGAAAACTAGGTAACTAAAAGTGACATTAGCTGGGGCCTGGCTTAAGGAACTGAATTCTGCCCACCAGCTAACCCCGACAGGAGATGAGACTTGCACAACAGCTGTGTTCCCAGGCCTAGCTGCCTTTTGCTGTTCCCACCAAAAGGGATATGACACTTCTCTGATTGAATTACCTGGGCTCTGCAGGAAATTGAACAAAGCCCTGTCCTGACTCAGGCAAATGTTTTATTGGTGGGAGTCGTAAATGTGGCTTCCTCCTGGAAGGAAAGGGGAGGAGCACTGCATGTGAGAGCAAGCTGGCTTGGCAGAACTGGAAAAACCAGAAATTCAACCTTGTGCTGGGGGGAAACCACACCCCTTTGGGGCCAGAACATAACTCTAAAAAGATGGATCATTCATAGAGCGGACTTGTGAAAATTATTTAAATGATACCATAATTCTTGTGATTTTTCTGCCCACATTTTAAGAGGTTTTTACAACCGGTGGTATGATCTGGGGCAAGCTAGCAGTTAAGATGGTATTAGATTAAAATGTATGCATGTTAAAAATCTGACACTTCATCAATTAATGTCCATACTCCTTGCGCACATGTGTGTAAATTTGGGTTAATGTCCGATATTGCAAAACCAGTTAAAAAGTGCAAATGTTGCCATTTCTCAATGCAAGCTCTCAGGAAGAGCAGATTTGGACAGGGTATACCTCCTGTGATATGTGATGGGTGCATGTAATTTTAAACAAATGTGTACCTGTGCAAATATGTCTTTTTGATCAAATATAGATTGTGTGCAATTTGACAGGGGAGTGTCCTTTCTGAAAGCCATTAAATGACATCATTCTGACACACAATCCTGCTCTCCAGTGAGAACGCAAAGAATTCTCCAACCTATCAGAACTCTGAAGGGGTTGGGCCTAGAAAGCTAGCCTCTCCACCCACTTTACAAACACATAAAAGCAGACAGTCAGGACAGATAGGGACATTCAATTCCATTTGCTGCAACGCACTCTGCCGGACCACACAACATCCAGAAGATACTAGATTCAACACTTAGACTTTAAAACTCCAAAGAACTTGATTCAGAACTGAAAGCAAGGGCCTAAACCCACAAACGGAGAACTCTCCTCAGTGGGCCTCAGCATCCAGCAAACCTAACAGCGATAGCAGCATCCAGGAGCCGTGCAGATCAGCGCTGGGTCCAGAGAAAGCTGTGCAGAAAGATCCAGAAGCAGTGCTGTACCCAGAGAAAGCAGAGCAGTATCCAGAACCAGAGGCAGAGCAGAGCTGACCCAGACCGCTGTTCGCAGAACCAGAGAGCTGACCCAGACCGCTGTGCGCAGAGACCGTCCGTGGCGAGTGAAGAAAACCTGACCAGATCCGTGGCGAGGCCCATTCTATTTCTAAATATATTGTGAGTACCTAGCAGAACTGTGCAGAACCAATCTCTTAGTTAAAATAATATAATTCAATCTATTTTAATCTAACCAGAACTGTCTCCTGTCACCTGTCATTTGCAAAACTGTCACCTGTCATTTCTAGTTGCTAGCTGTAACTTGTCACTTTGAACTTTTAAAATTTCAAATCTGAAAAACGACCTTTACCATATCGCTCATATCTCCGTGACCGTTTGTCTTAGAGACTTGCAGTAACTTTCCTCTGAAAGCTGGGAATCTTGGCTTTTCAACGAACCTAGAACCGCATTCCTACTCCCTATACTTTTGCCGCAATCGCGAAAAACGCACTCGCAAATTTGCCGCAATCGCAAAAAACACTCGCGAATTTTACCGCGATTTGCAAATTTCTCCACGTGTGAAAACAGCAGCTTCCTTGCTTTCATTTGCCAAAAATTTGTTTAACCTGCCAATCATTCCTAGAACATTGCTAAAGTAAGCCTGAACTAATTTAAACCAACAAATCCTCAACCTGAACCTCCTGAAGGGAATTAAAAGCATTTTCAGCATATTTCTCACTGCATTGTCACCATATTAAAAGCATTTTGAGCCTGTGTAAAACTCATATCTATTCTCCTCTAAGCTTGCTGGGAAACTGGAACTCTGTATTACATTGTGATTGTATACCTGAACTGTGTGCTCTTCCTTCCATTGTATAGGGGGGGTGAATTGCCACAAAGGGAAAGTGATTACCTTGTCTTTTGTGAAACCATATCAGTTTATCTTCTATACTGCATTTCATTCATTTAACCTTGCATTTCCTTGAACCCTATAAAGCATTCTCTACCACATTATTCTTCTGTCCCTATTTACCAGTGTGCTACCTTATCCATTTCATATCAACTCCTTAGTGATTATAAAAAAGTGTTCTAGTGCCAGATTCTCCGTTGTTAATCTTTATCATATCAGATTAAGTGTGATATTCAATTATTAATTTATTATAAAGTGTGATATATATATATTGTTTAAATTCTCAAATAAACCTTTTAACTTGCAAAACAGAACTACTTCTTGGCTCAGTGGGGTCAGGGGGATTCCAAGAGAGGGGTGTTATATAGGGGTAGTCATCCAGAACGCATGAACTGGACATAAAGATATATCAATAAGGGTTTCCATTCAGTATCCCAGACTAGGCATTGACTTAGCTGTAGTGTTGAAATCCATCAACGGTGTCAAAGAAGACATCATTTTCGATGGTTTAGTAACAAAACGTCACAGATGAGGCGTGCCAAATTTTACACTAAGCAAGCGCTGCTATCAGAAAAACAGAACTGAGGCCAACGGGCGGTGCGCGTGCTATATATACACCCTTCAATGACACCACCCTCATCGTAGTCCTTCGAGGGACATCGACTCAACGCCATCGACGCACAGCACCCTCTGCTGAAAATGTTTTTCCATAGTAGCTGAAGCTGGACATTACATGTCAAAGATGAGGAATACGTGGGAGGACACAATCCATTCGAAGTGTATTTACTTACCTGCACTGTGTATATAAAATAAATCTATATTTTAATATCACTTTCAATATTTAACAGTTTCTTTGGATTATTGTATTTACTGGGCTCAGTGTACTTCCCTACAGCTCACATCCTCCTCATAAAATAAGCCTGGCTGCTCTACCAGACTTATACTAGGAGTTGGGGACCTGTATAACAAGTGATAATTTCATAGTCTTACTTCCAAGTGGAATTTAGGAAAACTCCCCTAACAAGGACTCTCCTAATCCCACCATCCAGTGCTCGAGTTAGATTTTGAGGTGGGAATATTTTAGGCCCTACAGTCAGAGTAAATGTGATTTCAAGAGAGTAAAATTACTTTTCTCCTTTGCAAGAAAGTAAAATGTATGCTACATCCAGCCGACGTGTGCAAAAACTGTACGGAAATCATTGCAGCTTTCAGCATTGTGACAGAATACACCTTTCATTCTCTAAGGTCTGGACATTTGATCTCGCCTGTATATATTTAAATGTTGAAAACACACAAACCTAGCCAATTACATAGTAAAGGAAACATGAATTATATTGTGTGTTTTGAGGGTCTATAGCAGAATTGTCTTTTGATGTTTAATGTGCAGAGTGGCAAGGACTCCATGCTAAATTCTATACCTAATCTCAAAGTCAAATGGATAGATATAGATATATATATAGATATAGATATAGAGATATAGATATATATAGAGATATAGATATATATAGAGATATAGATATATATAGATAGATATATAGATATATAGATAGATATATAGATATATAGATATATAGATATATAGATATATAGATATATATATATATATATATATATATATATATATATATATATATAGCACTTTTGGCAAAGCGCTGTACATAGAACATATTAATCACATATTTATCACAATTATCACCAAACCGAAGTTTGCACTCATTTATCGACCATGAAAGGATGAAAGGCCGAGTTGGCCTTGCCGGGATTCGATCGCAGCAAGGAGTGCTCAACTGGCTGTGCTATCTTATTGGCTAACATCTTCAGAGGTCGGTAATCTGAGAATTGACTGAGGTATAATCATCACAGTGCCTAGATGTTGGACGAACCATGAATGAAGAGCTACATAAAGTTAAATACCCATCTGGATTATCACAGGGACAGGTTTTGCTGAGCTTTAATTTCAACTACAAATGTATTTTTCATATGTTTTTGAACAGCGCTTTAACTTCCTGGAGAGTCAGGTTTTGGATGTTTTAATTGTAGTCTTGATGAGATGAGAAGCAATAACACCAGTGATTGGTGTAGTGACAAATCACTCACCTTGAGCAAAGACTCTGCTGCCACTGACCATTAATAGTAATGTACCCCTTTGACTGCAAAGTTGAATTGATGTAAAATAGACCATGCATACTCATTTTACAAAGTGTTTAATTAAGAGTGTAAAATAAATTATAAGTGTTAAAATTATCTGCCTCTGCATGATTACGCACACAGTACATGAACTCTGAAAAATACAAATGTGCAATAGTGCTTTGATTTCACTGGGGAAAAAAAGCAAAATTTGTTACAAATGGTGAATTCTCAAATGCAACTTAGTTTTCATCTTATTAATTGTACAATCCTAAAATGCAAGGAAAATAAATATGCACAATGCATCCGTTTGCTCCAGGAGCATCTACACACCAGAGCAGAGGCGGACTGTGCAGTTTCCTGTTTTGAAAGGCTTCAGAGAAATACATTCCATTTCAGAGGCTTTTCTCCATGGCTTGCACTTACATCCATGTAGATGAAAATCTAAAGCAGCGTTTTGGTTTCTGTCAAGTAACCTGACCTTTGCACTGCCCTCTGCTCTAAACTTGTGCATATATGTACACAGCAAAATGATAAAGCTGTTGTATTTACAAGATTTTCATGCTTAAAAACGCTGTATACGACCCTTATCTGGAGGACTGCAACTATCCATACGCGGGCCCACCAGCACTGGTAACCGTGAAACATAAAATAACAGGGTTTTGGGGGCTAAGGAAGCCACAAAACCTAACAAGCATGTAAAGCCCTTTTGGGCCTCCACAATTATGCATAGTGTCCTAAGGACACCAATCACTCCTATTATATATGGCAGATCCTAGACCAAGGGGTACAAGACCGAACGCCTAAGTAAGGGGTAGGCAGGAAATGGGGCATATAGCAATATTCCACATTGATATGGACCTCTAACATTAAAATGAATGCAAATGCACACAAGATAAAATATCAAAACCACGAAGAACGAGAAACAGTTTGAAACTAGAGCAAAAGTTATCCAAGAATCAAAAGAACATTTTAGATGGTTACCTTGGGCTTACATTTCACTGAAAAACATCTATAGTCTCAGCACGTATAGCTATAATATCCAAATACCTTTGGAGAAACGCAAAGCAGGAATTCAAGAAATCACAGGTAAGATATAATTGTAATTCTTGGTCCAGAGCTCACTGAACCGCTTGTTGATCCAGGAACAATGTCCAGAGTCAACTTTAGAGAGTTCCAGAGCAAGTTTAAAGTTCCATAGGAACAAAAATGGGAGAAAGGTCAATAACCCATCCACTGTGAAGGTGTCTGTTGTAGTCCAGTGGTGCAGATGCCAATACAAAACACTTGGGAAATGCCAGAAGAGGCTGCAAATGAGTATTTCAGAGGTTCATAGGTGGACAAGAAGCAGCAGAGGAATAAGCAGCACAGCAGGAGGACCCCTCAAAAGAAGTGTTTTGAAAATCTATTAATAGACTTTTCCCCCAAAGAATTGCGTCCCCCGGGGGAGAGTAATTCAAATAATTGCCCACCCCTGGTCCCAAAAGATAGATACTCTGTTTGGCCGTTTCAGTGAAAATGGCTCCACCAGCATAAAATAACTCAGTGAGTACATGGCCTCTCTTCCCAGTGCACTAGGGCTTTCACCCTGACACAGACAACCCAAAAGAACCAGAAAGGAAACAAAGGACATTGCCACAATATGTTAACTTAACCCCACCCCCGCTGACTCTGATTCTTCCAGATACCACTGCAGGTCTTCCACAATCCAATGTGGACACAATCTTCTGCGCTTGGACCAGGTGAGTAAGGTCCAGTGGCTGTGGGTGCAGAGGTCAAAAGGATGCTAGTGCCGTTTAAAGCAAACCCCAGACAGACAGATTGGCCCTGAGGAAGGAGTCCTTTCCAAAATGCATTGGTCACAATTGAATATGCTTTCTGGGGGCTTTTCTGTAACTTTTGTTAACTTTCAACACATTGTGAAAAACTTCACCCGAGTCTTGCCTCCCTAATTTTTGTACATGCAGCTGTACAAGAATGGTTCTTTAACCACAAGGTTGAGCTCATGGTACCAAGGAGTTTCTCTTTGGTCTCATACATATGATAGGTTATTTATAACGGGCTTAATACCCAGAGGTTTCTAAGTGTGGACCCAGGGATCGAACCTGTGGTGCTCCGTGTCGTCTTGCTTCCAAGGCGAGCATGTTGCCCATGAGCTATCCTCCCGAGACAATTACATATCAATTATATTTTCACCATTTGTGTGTTATTTGTAGTGTGCATATCTGAGTTTACTGCATATGGCTACTAAATGTGGCGAGTGCCCAAAGATGGCAACGCCTTGAGGATTTTCCCTTGTTCTTTAGCTCTATTGATTGGCCGCCTTTCTGCCTTGCCAGGTCAGGAAATGCCATATACGTTCATTCACTTGTCTGGGAAAGCTGCAGCTTTCAGGGGCTAATGATGGCTTTTTGTGCGTGTGTATGTGTGGGGGCAAGTTTTGGCCTCAGGAAGTGGGGACTGTCTGGTCCCACTCCACATCCATGGTGCCAGTGAGTCTAGGTGTGGGGCCATGAATGAAACCAATAGTTGTCCATGATTGGATAACTATTGGCTGTTTGAATGGTGCAGATCCTTAACATTGGCGGGCTTGTACATGCTTACAGGTGGGATACTGGATAAAAGGGGACTCCTGCAGCTATTTCTTCAGATCAGCGCTGGAGCCAAGAATCCCTTCTAAAAAAACAGCCGACTGAAGATCTGGAGACGACTCCTGAAGAGGCCCAGCATCCCTGCATGCGTCTGGCCCAGTGAAGCCCTCTTGGACTACCTGATCGGCAAAGGCAATCTGTGGTGCTTCAAACACTTGACTGGTGGGACTAACCAGTCCCAACGTGTCAGAGGATCCAGCCATCCTGAGTTTTCCGAAGTGTCCTTGGACCGTCCAGTGGACTCACCAGCTTGCAAGTGGTATACCTTGCTAGAGCTCATTAGGAGCTGCGGGTGCAAGGATTCTTCCAGGTCGGTCCAGGAGCAGAGTGCAACCCTTGGCGATGGAGAAATGCAGACAGCACACATGTAGCCTTCTTTAGGACACTTCAGAATAGGGGGTTGGGGGGGCGGTGGCTTACAGCGACGGCCACCACACACAGATGACGGCAGGCTTCCTTTTAGTCACGGTTGAAGGTGAACTTCACCAGCACGATCACTCGAAGCTGGGAGGCTGACATTCAGCAGGAAGGCGAGTTCCGCCACAAGCTGGCGATCACCGAAGTTCTGGCTACAATGCATAATGGAGACTATTCTAGCGAGTTACCCCACTGGAGAGCTTGTCAATCTACCGGGAGGTCCAGGGACACTTACGAAGGCTCAGGACAGCAGGATACTCGAGAACACGTCCAAGCTGGTTGGTCGCACCAGTCCATGGGTTGAAACACTGCGCAGGGCCTTCACAGATCAGGCAGTCCAACAAGGCTTCACCGGGCCACACACAGTAAGGGATATTTGGCCTCCTCAGGAGTCTTCTACGGATCTTCATTCGGCTGGTCTAATACACAGGATTCTTGTCTCCAACAATGATCTGAAGAAACAGATGCCGGAGTACTCTTATTCAGAATCCTGGCTGGAAGCAAGTGAAAGGCCACCAATGGTAAGGATCTGCACCATACAAACAGCCAGCAGTAGTCCAGTCAGGGACCACTGTTTGTCTCACCCACGTCCCAAAGCACTAGATCCATTTAGTAGCCATACACGGTAAACGTGAATGTGTACACTAGCTATAACACAAAAATTGTACAAATATACTTGCTGCCACCAGCTTGTCTTTAGGCACATATACATTTTAACCAAAAATCTAAAGTGTAAAAGACTAGGGCGATACAAAAGTAGCCCCATTGCACTGCATTGTAAGAAGCTGTATGCAAGGTCAAAAAGTTACAAAAAGAAAAAGACAAAAGGGAAACAGTCTCCCAGTACGGATAGTCTGAAGGACTGATCCGTTTCCCTATAACAAAACGAGCAAAAAAGGCAAAGGGAAATGAGCTGAAAACTTCACTTATAGTAAAAAATCGGGGCATGTTCAAAAACAAAAGCATTTAGTTTGGGGGTCCATAGAACTATGGAGGGAATGTTGCTTAAAGGGAAATCTTTCCTAACAGCTACCACAAACAGAGGCTGAAGTCCGCTCAGGGGGCATAGCAAAGCACTGCATCCCTGGAGCGTCCTCAGATTAAGGCGCACAAGACAGGAAAATGAATTAGGAAACGAAACGCAGAGTACAGGGGAATTACATCAGAGCCACAGCTTAGTACTTTCTATCCAACACCTCCAACCACTAACGACACAGAGACTTCCTCCTTTGTTTCGTTTCACTTTAAACAAAATCACAACTCCTGCACCCCATCTTGTACAGCATCCAGCTATGTTTGCACTACAGAAATCCCATGAATACAAGCATACATTTCAAAGAGGTGGCCTGGGACAGTCAGGTGGATGGACAAATCAGCAAGGTGTCAGAGGACTGGAATACAAATATGAATTGCACTGCATGTGCAGGGAAACAAGGTACCCACATACTGGATATGGAGAGAGAGAGCAGCGATTAGGAGGTTCCTCAACAAGCAAAAAAGTTCTTGTATAAAGGAACAATTTGTCCAGCTACTAAAATCACATCTTACCTTCTCACCGCTGTCCTTTAGCTGTTGGAGTTGCTTCAGTTTCCTCCCTTTCTCCAGCTGTTTCTGTAGCTCCAACTCAGCTTCATCCTCTTCAATGCAGACAGGGGACTCTGGTGACTCCCCTTCCTCTATGAAAATCCAAAACAGAAGCCATCAATAAAAGGCCACAATGCCAAGAACACAAAGCCAAAATGTCAATAACAGTATTGTACTGCCACACAAACATGCATGATGCAAATATATATAGTTAATATATAGTTAACCCATTTCAACTACAAGATCTTCAGACAGTCCTAGCTTCATTGCTCATTTTTGTAATCCTATAGATCTGCGGTGTGGAGATGGATTTTAAAATCTGCACCTCGGGGGAGATTTAGGGAGGCCAAAATCCAATTAAGATAGGTGAACAAGCAGTCAAGGCTTAGTCTCAGGAAATGTGTGAGTAATCTAGGGCTACAATGATTCAATACAGAACACTGCCAATACTTCAAGTTAGTAATAAAATGTATTAGGCCTTTAGAAACACACATAGAATAGAAAGATCACATGTAAGTAATGTAAACAAAAACCATATAACGTGTATATATACACACAATCACCATTAGAAACACAATTGCATAAAATAATGTACCAGTGTTTAACAGGGGAGTATTCAGATACAGTAAAAACAGTTGGAATAGTTTGAATATGCTGGGGCCTTGTGCTAAAAAAAGTCACAAGTTTCAAACTATGGTTTCTCAAGGGAAGGCATTTCCGATTTTATTCAGTGGGCTGTGGTGGTACTTTGGTTCTTTAAAGTAAGGTAAGTATTTACTTCAACTCAGGTAAGTACCCCACTCTATCCTATTCCCAAGGTAAGCCCTAGGAAAGGATCTTTAGCCCAGGTTTGACAAACAGCGGCTAGATTAGAGGGAGTATAGGGGCAAGAGCTCTACACCCAATGTTACCCTAAGGAAAACCGAGGGGACATGAACAGGTATATTTACTTACCCCCCTGACTCAGATTCTTCCAGGTGACACTAGAGGTCTTTTGGAATTCGCCGGGGACACAATCCTCAGTCCTTTGTTCGGATGAGGGGAACCCAGGGTACCGGTTGCAGAGATCACTTTTCGGGTAAGGAGCTGGTTGAGCCGACAATTCCAGTCAGCTTCAAGAAGACCAACAAATGAAGAGATGCAGACTTTGGTTGTGCAGACCCCCTAAGGACACCTCACTGTAGTGCAGAGAGATTGTTCCAGCTGAGGCCACCACTGTCAGGCGGCGGCAGGCGATCAACCTGCGGTGAACACAGAAGCCACCCCCAGCACAGCTTCCCTTGTATTGAGATGGCTGGGAATGCGAGGCGAGTTATGGCATTATTTTAAGATCAAGTCCCAAGACTCTGCTTGTAATGATGGCTGCAGCGAGGTAGCCCAAAAGGGAGTTTGTCAGTCCACTGGGTGGTCCAGGGACACTTCATAAGGCTACTGATGGGCAGAATTTGTATGCAGTACCCTTTGGGACCACTACACACAACTAAGAGTAAAGGTGTAAGCAAAGCAACCTTTGTTGTAAGTCTGTACTACACAGTTTTTGGTAGCAGAGCTGAGCTGAGCAGCCAGGCTCATCCCAAGAGGGGACTGTGAGCGGTAATGATGTTACACAGAGGTCTACAATCACAGGTGTTCGAATAAACTCTTACACTCAAGGTTTCTTGGTTAAACACTTTTTATTTGTCAGTTATAAAACATTCACTAGAAGGAGGCAGTTAAATATCATACACAAATATAATTCAGTACTGTACTCTTGAAGTTTGAGACATTCAGTCTATGAAGGAGGAGCACAATGGCATTCAGAATACTTTGAAGGAGGAGCAAAAAGGAATAGGTTATCAGAACATAAAAGGATTACTATTACTCTTAGATGGTGCAGATACTTTGAGTTCACCAGAAGAGTCAATTCAATAGGCTAGGCCAAAGTCAATAGTCTAAAGTCTTGGATAGGGTAAAACGGTTCTGGTAACTAAACAGTAAAGTCTCTGTAGAAGTTCTCAGAAGTAGTTTGTAAAAAGAAGAATCATATGCTGGGTCACAAGCTGATTAGGCCTGCAAGCTGAAAAGTTTCAAGCACTTTCACAGCAAAAGGTAAGTACTTTCAGTCTCATTTCACAATACCTTACAAATGAAGAAAAAGATGCAGCTGAAGACTTCTGTTCCTGGCAGTTCCTGCAGATCTCGCTGTTCCTGGGCCTCAGTCATGGGGACAAGAGGGAGGACGTCGGGGGACTCTTGCATTGCACTGGGCCAGTCAAAGGCTGGCACTTGGCAAACTTCAAATTCTGTTCCTGTGAGTAAAGCCCACAAACTGGTGTCCCTCTCCCTGGTTATAAGGTTTCCTGCAGCACTCTGAGGAAATTCAACCAGCTCCGAGATAAGGTGTCCGGGTGGCTTACTGTCGCGTTAATTGGTTCCACCAACTCAAAAGGGAGAAGTTGTCCTTGAAGGGGCTTCTCTGTCGAGGTGCACTTGGCGATTCGGACCCACAGCAGGGCTTCACCGGGCAAACCAACAGTCCAGGAGTTGCAGCAGATGTCCTCGTCAAGCTGGTCTTCGGTTCTTTCGTTCCAGTGGTCGACTCTGCCTTCCAAGCCAAGCGACTCGCCTTTTGTTCAGTTCTCTCCCATTCATTCCAGCCTAGCTGACACTCACCCAACAGGGTGGCTATCCTTGCCTGACAGCCAGCCAATCACCACAGAGTGCATTTGGGTCTCCTAGGAGACTAAGCTCTGGGAGTTTCGGGCACCTCCCTCACTTCCTGCCCACCCCAGACACTCTGGCGCCAGAGGCGGTCTTCACTCCCGAAGCCCGCCAAAGGCGAATGACCAAAGGAACCAAACCTGGTTTGGCGTACAGAACCAAACTCTAGAAGGACCTTTCCACCAATAAATGGTGAAAAAAGAAGACTGGGACCTGTTTTTACAGAGGGGGGTGGGACCTGTTTTTACAGAGGGGGGGCTCAGACGCCATCTTGAAAAACATGGCTCCCGCGATTTAACGCTACCGGTGTTCGTGGTCAGGAAAAATCATGGTAGTTGGTGTGCTGGGTCTAGGAATTAAAAGAACTAGTAAAGTCAATTTCACTTTACTTACTCTGGGAAACAGTAGTTTATCCCAGAGAAGGTATTTAAACCTTGGGAAAGCCTGAAAAGGTTTCCCTGTGCAACTGCACTGAGGGTGCTGTGTGACAAATGAAAAGTTGATGCCTATGGAGTTGGTTAGACATCATAACCAAAGAAAACACAAGAGTAAAACGCATTTCAAAACACATGAGAGAGTGGGAAAAAGGGTCACACTCTCCAGGTAACAGAATCAAGTCCTCAAAATCCAGCAAAGTTGCTGGGGGTCTCTAAGGTGAAGGGAATTAGCACATTTTTGAGAATTCTCCCGAACAGCAACCAAGGCACGGATCCTCAAGCATAGGTTGAGACTCATTGTCCCTTCCAGTCCACGGGTTGAAGTACCAACAAGGGTCTTCTGAAATCAGGTAGAAGAGCAGAGCTTCACTGGTGTTAGGGAGTTCTACTAAAGTTCACCTATGGTAGGACTATAGAAGACTCCTTTTAGTGTACAGGGATCCAACTTTTAGTATAGGTCTGAACTACCCAAAAGTTTTGGTAGCTATGGCTGAGCAGCCAGGCTCAGTCTAGGCGGGAAAAGGGCTGTCGTAGAGTATAAAGACCTTTGAACACACACCCAGTCAAGAAGGCACACTTACAGTTATAAATACAAGTATTAAACATACTAGGCAGTGTTAAGTTCACTTTTCAATCAAGGTAAGTAAGAAACACTTTTATACGTATATACAGTAAGGCTTTTGCAGGTATAACTCAATTCAATTGTAAATCTTAAGTAGGAATGCAGTTAACTGAAAGTTGCTTCAGGTTAGCAAAAGTATTCATCAAGCAGTAATCTTAAACTGGAAATACTGGTAAGTAAAATAACGTATTATACACTTGTAGAATAGTTGGAAGCAATTCAAGGTAAGTAAAGCACTTGGCAAATGCTACTTGGAATCACTGGTTCAAGATAGAATGAATTAATCAAAACCAGAGCAGGTTAGACTTGCATTTAGATTCAGAGGTCTTAGGCTTTTGCAGTCCATCCCCATCAAGGTTTGAGAGTCTCAGAGTCAGATTGAGGGGTAAAGGTAAGTAAGGCACTGTTAGGCAGAAACCTGTGCAGTTCCCTCTGGGACCACTGCAAAAGATTTAGGACTACAGGTGTTTGGCAGTAAACCCACTTGGTAGCAGTCTGTACCACACAGATTCACTTGGTAGCTGTGGCTGAGCAGTCAGACTTCCCTCAAGAAGAGTTAGGCAGTATACAGAGTATTCACAATAGGTCAAGAGCACACAATAGAACAAGTAAACACTGACCAGGGCTTGATGTAAAAGAGATATAATTATTTATTTAAAACCACATCTAGAAAAAGAAACACACAGGCACTAATAGTAAGCAATTCAAAAACACGGTCACTAAAAGATATACACTCCCTTAAAAGAATATTAGACAAGTCTTAAGTAAAGCTCCACTTATTTTAAGACAGTGGTGAGCGCTCAACGTAGATGGCACTCTAATAATTTGTTTTTTAAAAGGGAGAGAAAAGCAGAGAACAACTTGAAACAGATCCCAACACTTTTACAAGAACAGAACAAGAGGGGAAGGCAAAGTAAAACCGTGAATTCAGAGTCAGAAGGCCGGATCCACTTTAAGAGGATCGAAACGAAATGTGTCCAAGGTCACACGGTTGCAGTGCACAAAAGTCTTCTAATGGTTCAAAAAGGAGTTGGATCAAAGAAAGGGACCAGTTAGAGGGTCAAGGCGGCCAGCCCAGTCCAGAAGGTTAAGGATTTATTATTACCTTGTTGCAATCTTTAGAAAGGGAGGCCTGGCGGACACGGTACCTTAAAGTGGTGAAAAAGCTCCAGCGGGGGCAGTTGTTCCTGGCAGCGGATGCAAGTCGGTGCTTCGTCCGGGGGAAGAGAGGATCTCGTCGTTGAGGAAGACAGGAGTCCGTTACACTGCCAGGGAAGAAACCAGCTGCAGAGTTTCTCAGGTACAAGGAGCGGTCCGGTGATTCGCGGTTCAGTGGTGAGTGGCTATCCGGCTGCCAGGGTGCTTGGCACAGGCAGTTCGACCACAAACCGTGCTGGGGTGCGAAGAAAGAAAGGTAAACTGGTTGTGCCCACCAGTCAGGGGAAGAAGCCTCTCCAGCCGGGAGATCTTCCTCATCGGGAAGTGGTGAGTCGGTTCTGCAGGGCTCCACTGGTGGTGTCGTCGTGGTAGGTCGGCTCAGCTTCTCCCTCGTCGGATTCTCAGGTCCTGTGGCGACTTCTGAAGTTCCAGTCCCCAAAGCCCTGCTTTTATGCAGCACACCCCCATTCACTCAGCCTAGCTGTCACTCAAACATGCTTAGTGGTGAGCCGGCCGGCTCACCACCTGGGCCAATCACACAAGAGTGCGACTTGAGTTACCAAGGTAACTCAGTCCAGGGTGCCTAAAACCCCTCCCACACCCCTGTGGTACCCAGAGTGGCACCACTTTTGGAGGCTTCTGTGGAGAAGCCCGCCAAAAAGTGGAAGAAAGGGCTCGACTTGGGTTGGAGTCACAGAAGAGAACACAAACGCCATTTTAGAATCGAGTCTTGGCAAAAAATACCAACCAGAGAATTAATATTAAATAAACCGGTGGTATGTTCGAGGCTATAAGAATTAAATAATTAAAGTTGGTAGCCTCGAACAATGGGAAAATCCCATAGGAAAATATTTGCGGTCTAATATAAAAAGTAGTTTCCACTGCCACCAGCCAAAACTCAGGGGGGACGGAGATGTGCCCTCTCGACTAACAGACCCCGGGGCAATCGAATTGCCCCGACCAGTACGTCCACAATATGATGGTTTGTACTGGTTTCTGTTAATAATTTGGGACTAGTAAAGCCAATGGTGACTTTACATGCCCTGGGAGACAGTAGTCAGTCCCAAGGTATGGAGTCTATGGTGGGGTGTCACTATGACACCCCTGTGTTACTGCACGGAGGGTGCTGTGTAACACACAAAGAAAAACACATGAGACCCTATGGAGTAAAGGATCCCATAGCCCATAAAACACATTACCAGTCAAAGGAATATCATAAATTATGTCCAGGAGTGGGAGAAAAAGTGTCTCACTCTTGGCAGGAGGAAAAAACAAACTCCAGAAATCCAGCAAAGCTGCTGGGGGACTCACTAGGTTAGGAAATTCTGCCTAAAGAGAGAATTCTCCCCAACAGGCACATGCTGTAGAAAGTCAAGAGTTCAAGAAAATAAATAGTAGCAAGTAAGTACAACTTCGTTGTTGGGAAAAAGAATCAGGGGCTTCGGAGAAGACTATGTAGGCACACATGCGTTAGGCCTGGCCGAAGGAGTACAGGAAAACTGGGAAATGTACGAATTAGCACTATAGCACCACCAGAGCAGCAAAGCAACTCCAGGTACGTTCTACCAAGAGTCTCACAGTACCTTAAGCATGAAGATGAAGATGTAGCACGATGCAGCAGCAGACCCGGCCACCAGATTCTTGATCAGGCAGACTGAACAAGGGACAGTGGTTGGATCTTCGCAGCAGTCAAGTGGAAAGGCTCTAAGCAAAGTATTCTTTGTGGTTTTGGCACCCTTTTCAAAGCACCAGTGAAGAACGGTTACAGCCCGTTCGATACACCCTGCTCACTCGGCCCAGCCTTCGAATGAGGGGACTTCCATTAGCAGAATCTTGCCTATGGGGGTCCGGATGAAGTCCAAAGTTTCTGAAGGATTCGATCTTCGGAAAGCGATGCACTGCACACTGGCCACAGGTCCCAGGGTATTGGCGGTTTGCAGCCGTGAAGTTCATATCTCGTCGTGGGATGACTTGAACTGCAGGTCATCTTCAGACTGGTTGGTCCCACCAGTCTAAGGGAGAAAGTAGTCTGGGTCGGAGCTTCCCTGTCGCTTGGAAAACAGGGCTGGCGCAGCAGCAGTCACTCAGATGGCTCTGGAAATAGCTGCAGACGTCGTCCTCTTCGTAATGGATCTTCCAGTGGTCGACTCTGGCGTCAGCATCAAGACCCTTGCCTTTAATGCAGGATTCCAGCCATTCAACTTTCATGCTATCAATTAAACTAGGGGTGGGAGCTGTCCGTTCAGGACAGCAAGGCACCCCATTTAGAACTGGATCCAAGCAGGCACACTTGAGGACAAAGACCCATGGAGTTTTGGAGTTCTCCGAGCTTCCTGTCCTCCCAGACACACTGGTGCCTTTGGCGGGCTTCACAAAGGGATCCCGGCAAAGACAAACAAGCCTCCCCGACCCAGCACGACAGAAGGAGGACAACAAATTGAACATAACCATTGTGAGTTAGCAAAAAAAGAAAACTGAAACCATGTTGGATCAATTGTGTCCAATGCCTTACCGCAGCTGCAGATTTAGCCTGCGTTAGAAGTGTCACAAAATTGGAAAAAGAAGTATAGACTGCCACCAGATGGATGTGAAAAAGAGACGTGTCATCTCAGCACTCTACATATGGTGGCGGTGCTGGTCTCACGAAAAGTGTAAGTGGGATAAAAAGTACCCTCCTATCCTTGGGAAAAGTAGTTCTCACAAGGAATTAAAAAAACACCAAAGAGGGACCTCAAGGACCTTCCGGTAACACTGCACATAAGGTGATGTGTGCTACAATAGGAAATTACAGACGCCATAGACTAAGATGGAAAAAAGTGACTCCATCAAAATAAACTCAAAAAGGGGTGCCCGGAGTACAAAACAAGAACGGGTGAGTGAGGAAAACGATTCTCAGGCACACAGGAGAGTCAGAAAAAAAAACAATAGTCCAGCAAGAAAGTGCTGGGGGAACTCACCAGTGGAGGAGAATATCATTCAAGATAGGCATTCTACCCAACAACCGGGAGTCCCAGCAGGAGTCATCCTCAGGGGACTGCTCTTCCTCACATAAGTCTTTGTTCAAACGATGATCTGTCGAATAGCTGAAGGAGATTTCCTTTTATCCAAGGTTCATGCTCGGAGCAATCCCAAGCCCAACAATAGGAAGGGTATGCAAATTTCAAAACAGCCCAGGGTTGCCCAATCCTGGACAAGACAGTTCAAGCCCCCTCTAACTCACACAAACACAATGCCCAATTGCTTGTGAAAGCAGCAGCTTTCACCAGGACAGGGATCACTATATAGGTCATTTCCTGACCTGAGAAGACAGGGAGAAGGCCAAAGGGCAAGCAGAAATCTCGTTGCACTGCCATTGTAGGGTGCTTCCCCACCTTTTGTAGCCATTCACAGCAAATACAAAAGTGCAAGAGAAAAATATCCAAAAAATCTAAAGAAAAAAAATAATCACTCATCTGCCACCATTGTCAAAGTAACCATAAAGCCATTAGGCAAAGTATCCTAACTGCACTTTACTGTAAGGAGATGTGTGCAAACGTAAACACAATAATGCCAAATGAGACAGACTCTCAGTAGAGACAGTCTTCAGGGATAATCAGTTCCCCCATAAGAATGAGAAAAACAGGCAATGGAAGTAAAGCAGAAGGCTTTACTGACCTCCAAAAGTCAGGACAGGATTAAAAAATAAGCAAAAATACTGTGGGTCACATAGGAATTTATGGAGGGAAAGGTTCAAAATACAATGTTTCCTAACATCAGGTATGCAATGCTTTGAGGTCACTGATGCCACCAAAGTGAATAACACAACTCCTAACTCAGATTACTTGAGACAAAGCATAATGAAGTAAACATGTGAAATGCAAGTTGAAAAACCATCCTTATGAACATTATAAAGTTTCCAATGGAAAATGATGGGTGATGTGAGAATCACAAAATCAAAAGAACCTGTGTTACAAATAATGGTTCTACTCCAGCAATGAATCTCATCAATCCACATGACATTTGGATTGGAATGCCAAACCTTACCTTCATTACTGACTACGACTTTTGAATAGTCTGGAAAGCATTCAGGTCTTTTGATCTTTTTTAAGTTCTATGAAGGAAATCTACAATGCCCACATTAGCTCAAGAGCAGAGCATTTTTTTAATTCAGAGTTTGGCCACTACTCATTACTGCAATGTGCTTGTTCAATCCAGGGCAAAAGTTGAGCAGATAAGTCATCCCCGCTGGGTAGAGGACAAAACTAAACACTCTTTATAGATTTTGCAATTCTAAAGTTAAGGTATTATATTGTGATTGGTTCCCATTATTGTATTCTAACTACATCACTTACTTGTGTTAGGTAAGATTTTCATATCAATGATAAATCTTCCTGATGTGTCAACCGGACTGGTAGATTATTTTTCCCTATACCTCAGTGAGTGGGAATCTTCTTCCACACTCAGTGTTACTCTTTTAAATGGGTGTTCGTAGTGCCTTTTAAAAGTTATCCTCTTTGACAACATTTTGGCAATAAGTGCCTATTGTTGCTGGTTGCCCTAGGGGCAACCCTTTTAACTTTCTCTTGATAACCTTGTGAGAACTACAGTTCCCAAGGGTAGAAAGGAGCTTTGGATCCCCTTTACATTTTATTAGGTGAGACCAGCATTTATGTTACAAGGAGACGCTTACCTTTAAAAGCTGGTGGCAGTGAAACTTTTTATTAACTCGGTGCACCTTTACCACGGGCTGTTTCCACAGCCCCGGTAAAGGCACCCATGGGAGCTCATTTTACCAAAATGGCCCCCTGTCTTTGTTTTTGGCCATTTCAGCATACCTGGTCCTTTCTTGTTCCTTTTGCTGACAACCAGGGCAGGAAACTACTTTATCTTTGGTGGGAATCCTATGGATTCCCCACCCAGGCTCCAGAGTGTCTGAAGGCAGGAAGTGAGGGAGGATTCTAAACTCAGCAGCCCTTTGTCTTCCAGCCACACTGCGAGAAACCAGCTCAAACGGGAAGGCTGGCTGTCCTGAAAGGACTGCCAACCCCCCCCCCCTCCCCAAGTTTGAATGCTGCAAGGCTGTTTGATTGGCTGGGTTCCTGTATAAAAGTCTGATCCTGGAAGCTATGGCGATTTCCAGCGACCAGAGACCAAGCTGTGTAACCAGAGCCTGCTGTAGCCCTTCCTTCCAGGACGCCTTCAATGTATAGCCTCGCGGGACCCACTAGACTCAAGAGGACCTGCATTTTGAGCCTTCCCACGCTGGGCTGCGACCTTGCAGGTCTGCAATATCCCAATACCATTGGGACCTCGAGCCATTGTGTGGTGCACAGTCTTCCAAATTCGGAATCTTGCTGAAACTTCGTGGGCATCCTGCTGGTTCTCCAGTGCAAAAAGTCCCCTCATCAGAGTGCTGGACCTTGCAAACGATGAGAATCCGACCAGCGATAGTCTGTCGTCTTCTGTGCTCCTGAAAAGGTGCCAAATCCACAGAGCTGCATCCAGCTGCGAGGAAACTGTTGCCTGGAGCCTTCTTCGGTGATCCCTGTCGCCAAAGTCCTGTCTTCTTGACAAAGGAATCCATCAACCAGGTTTTTGGCTGCAGATCCGGAACTCTTCCGGCTGCAGCTGGTCTTCTGTGCTGAGGTACTGTGTTGGCTGGGGGATTTTACCTGCCTTAAACCTTTGTGATTTCTGTATAGCTGTGGGGTATTTTCGGCGATTAGAAGGCCACTCATCCAGTTCACCCAGGCCAATTGCAGAATCCACCTATGGTGTCTTCTCTGAATTCCCTGGACCCTCAACTAACTTGTTTGAACAGTCGTCCTCTGGCACTCTGACTTTTCCTGCAACTGCACCCTATCTCACCCTTCCTACAGCTGGTACCTAGACCACTGGGGTCCCTCTACTGCCTCTGAGTCAACTCATGCTATAGAATAAGGGAAGGACTGGATAAGTAAAGTGTTCTGTCTTGTCAAGAAGTGTTAAAAAGATACTTGTAAAAAAAAAAAGTTGGTTTGGTAACAGTTACAAAAGTTATTACTTATCTTGGAAATGTTCTGCCATCTGAAAAGTATATACATGTTTTACTTACTTTAGAAGAAAGTATATGCAACATCTATCGGTCCTTAGAAACTGTTTCGCCATTCTAACAGAAAGTAGATGTAAGGTTATATTACTCACCTGTGATTTGGTTGTGCTTCTTCCCAAAAGTAATGGTGTTGGTTTCACTTCACTATTCTGGTTAGGATAAATGTATGAGCGTTCCGAACTGGGTTTTGCTTCCCCTGACTTACTGTTAGCCTGTCCGCAATAAGTCTGCCTTAGGGTTTACCTACCTGGAATAACCTTGAGTCATTCATAAAGTGTAACATTGCCTTTAAGTTGCTGATAGCTCCTTTAAAAAGTGTATAGGTTTTACTTACCTTGAGTTAGCTGTGTGCCATCCTAAAATAAGTTACAAGAGTTATTACTTATCTTAATATGTGTTTCATTGATCTCAGAAAGCACCTGTAATAGTATATATTACAACCTAAAGTTTTACTCGCCTAGTATAACTTATCACAAATGTAGTGATAGGTTTTCACTGTTCCTGGAATAAGTGTTCCACTATTAAGAAAAGTATATTGTCAAGTTGATTTACTATGCAATTTCCTTGCTGTGCGTCACAGTACAACTGCTAGGGTCTACTACACTTGGATTACTGAAAAAAATCAAAGTAAGCTATGGTCTTACACCCCTAGAAATACTGTTAGGTGTTCTAAATAAGGTCTGTGCATTTAAGCATAGTGGTTTTTTATAATGTGTTTATATGCTTTATGATAGTGCTTACTTACCCAAGAATCTTTTGGTCTGCTTGTATATAAAATAAACCCTTTATTTTTACAATACATAGTGTGTCAGTGTTTCCTTGGACCATATGTATAATACAATTTCTAGGTACTGATTCTACAGACCTCTCTCCCTCCTACGATAAGACTGGCTGCTCTGGCTATGCTACCATGAACTCAGATGGTACAAGCCTTATAAGAGTGGAGTATTGTACTGCCGCAGTTGAATGGTTTTACTAAGCCCTTGGGCTTCAGAAAAACTGTCCTAACAACCTATATTGCTTGATTAAGTTATTTGAAGTCTATTAAGTGAACCGAATGGTGATTGTATGTGTTTGTATTAGAGTATTGTGCGATATTACTACCTGCTAATATCGCACAATATATTTCATTTTTCAGTGTGTTCTAAAGGCTTAAATAAATTACTGTATTTTTATAACTGACCATCGAAATTTGTGTGTTGAATAAATTACTAACTTCTGGGTAATGTTCTTTCTGATGAATGTTCCTCCCACGGATTCCTCATCTATGATATAACTTTCTGCCACCAGGGTCGCAGCTCAGCTCCACCCGATGTGTCTAAGCACCCAGCGCCGGATAAGACATATGGGCCAGTATACATTGTGGTGCCGCACCCGTGACCTCAGTCTCAGTTCCACCCAGTCTGAAGCTGAGGCACCGTAGAACCGATGGTGTACTATCTCTCCATCACGAGGGACAGGTAGGAGGTGTTAGCGTTGCTAGTTAGCAATGAGGAATCCTTGGGCGGAACATCCATCAGAAATAGCATTACTGAGAGGTAAGTAATTTGTTCTTCTAATGGATTCTTTCCTCCCACGGATTTATCATCCACGGTAGACTCCCAAAGCAGGCATGTAAATCTGGAGGAGGGAGGGAGGGAGCAAGGACACCACCAAAACAAGAAAACTCTGGAGGACTGCCCTACCAAAACAGGGATGCTGGCCCGCAAAGGAATCCAAGCAGTAATTCGACGATACTAAGTGAACAAAACAATAAAAAAAATGTTTTTATTCAATGACCGATTTTGATAAACCTCTCAAAGCTATCTTTCTAAATCGATCAGTCAATCAGTCAGCCCCTGAGACACACATGAGATGCGCCCAGGGGCTGACAGGCATAGCCGAGCTGGAAGAGGGGAGACGTGGGTGCCTGAGGTAAATGTTTGGTGAATATTTTTGTGAGTACATATATATGTGTGTGTGTTAGTTTGTGTGTGAGAGAAAGTTTGGGGAAGGGGATGGGGTAAATGAAAGTGTGTGCGTGTTTGGCTGCCCGTTAGTGTGTCTCTGGTAGGGGGTGGGCTAGGAGAAAGGCTTTCGGTGGGCAAGGGGGGGGGGGCAAAATGGGAGGAAGGGGGGCTCAGTGAGCGAACCCTCCAATTGACCAACCTTGCAGTGTGGTAGGGGTGTGCAGGGGATTGCTGCTCTGGTTTTGAGCTTGGGTGGTTGGGGAGAGGGGGAAGTGAAGAGATTGTGATCATTCAGCATTTTGAAGGCCACACAATCAGCCAAAATGAGGAATGATCACATAGAAAATGTCCAGGACAGGGACTCCCCTCTGCGGGGCAGAGGTGGCAGCCACTATTCTGTTAGAATGAGCTCCGAGACCCTCAGGCACATCCTTCCCAGCCAGATTGTAGCATTCTGAAATGGAGAGAATGGTCCACCTTGACAGGGTCAGTTTGGTCATGGCCCTGCCAGCACGAGCACCAGCGCAACTAATGAGAAATGTGTCATCTGTACAAGCCTCTCTACTACGAGACGTGTAGAACGTAAGGGTCCGCACTGGGTCCAGTCAGACACTGTTCTCCAGATCCAAAAACCAAAGTCTCTGCACAGAGGCAAGGACCCCACACCACATTGTTTGTTGAGGTAGTGCATGTCCACTGCGTTGTCCGTCAAGATCAGCAGAGTCATGTGTTTTACAGAGAGGAGTAAAGTTACCAGGCGCAGGCTGATCGCCTTTAGTTCCAGCAAGTTGAAGTGCTTCTGAGACTCCGTTGGAAACGACAGTCCGCTCACTGCTATGTTTGACAGGTGAGGGCCCCAACCAGTCAGAGATGTGTCAGTGACCACTGCCACCTGGGGCCAAAGCTGATGAAACACCACGCCTCTCAGCAAGTTGTCACGGATGCCCCACCATCCAAGATCCCGAGCCACCTGGTCCGAGAACTGTCAGAGGTCCGACATGTGGCCCTGAAACTGCGACCATTGCCAATGGAGAAACCACTGAAGCGCTCTCATGTGCAGCCTTGTTTCTGGCACCACTAGGATGCAGGAGGCCATGAGGCCCAGAAGGCACTGGAAAGCCGAAGTTGGCACTTGTTTTAGGGATTGAAGGACATTGACCACCCAAAAACCTTTCGCCACCATCATCGGGCGGGAAAGCCCTACCCAGTCGAGTGTTCAAGACCGAATTGATAAATTATAGGGACTGGGATAGTGAAACCTGAGCATTTCTGAAGTTCAGGAAAAAGCCTAGGCTGTGAAATAGTGTGCATGTGCGGAGTAGACGCTCTGACACTATGGCTGGGGTGGGAGCCCGGATGAGCCAGTAATACAAGTAGGGAAACACATGAATGCCTTCCATCCTGAGGTGAGCCACACTGCTAGCAGCTTGGTGAAAACACTGGGAGCTGATGAAAGGCAGGATCTTGAACTGGTAGTAATGTTGGACCACCGGAAACCTCAGGAACGTCCTGTTTTTCCTATGAATCGGCATGTGTAAGTAGGCACCCTGAAGGTCCAGTGATACCAACCAGTCCTGCAGATTGTGGGATTTCAGGATCTGAGCTGGAGTAACCATCTTGAACTGGTCCTTTTGCAGGAACAGGTTCAACAGCCACAGATCCAGAATAGGACAAGCCCCCATCCTTCCTCGGCACCAGAAAATAGGTGGAGCACCACCCCTTGACAGACCTCCTCCAGTAGGGTGGGGTCTGGGGATAAGGATGTGGCCTGGGCATTGAGTGGCAAAGCCAGTCAGTGAGGATTTGTTCCCTGGGGCGTGGAGGAGACGTTAGAATTGATTTTCTATACTTTGGCCTGTTTATAGAAGGCCAACCTAGTACTGCGACCGGGACAACTCTGGGAGCTGAAGCCAAACCAGCTCAAGGTAGCAAGGCGAGTGATCTAGGCTACGTCTCAAGAGGTGGTGAGCTTGTAAGGGTTCCACAATGAGCAGATCGAGTGAAGCAGCCAAGGAACACACTTAGACAAACGGGTATAAAAAAAAAGTCTTTACTTATGGTGAAAAGTGACTAACAGGTAATACTATCACACAACACTAATAGATATATATACAATCACTGGAGTATGGCACAATACATATCACACCCCTAAAAAGCAAGTACAGATTAGTATTAGCACTACAGGTCCAAAGAGATACTATCCCAACTTTAGAAGTCCATCCCTACGATGTATGTGCCTTTTGCCCAAAAGTTCAGTTTTGTCAAGCTGGAAAACATGAAGGTACGGTCTATGGGGTCCAATGAACAGTGACAAGTGTTGGGGGACAAGTTAATCTAACAAACGTGTGCAACTTTCGGAGTGCTTGTGTGAACAAGCAATGGCAAAGCCACAATATTACAAAAGTTATAAAAGTAACCGAAATCTTTAAAGGCATGGTCTAGTAAAATTTTTTATTGTCCCTACGGGTCAGCCATGTTTTTTTAAGCCTAAGTGGCTCGATTTTAGAAAACTTTCCTATGGACCTTACCCGAGTTTTCGTCCATTCAACGCACGCGAAAAAAAGCACCAGGGAGCCGCCATTTTCTGATAATCCTATCTTTTCCCCGATCGCCCTGGCTGACCTGCTTTTGCGGCACTAAATCAATTCCCCCGCCCCTGAGCCTATCATCAGCAGACTCGTACCGCCCATTTCCCAACACCAAAGCACGTCTCGTGTCAACATTCGCTGCGCTTCTGCTAATGACGTGTCACCATGGAAATGGCAGGACACCATAAACAGACCGTTTCACAACACACAGCAGCCGATCTTCGATTCCATTCCTCTCTCTGTGTTACTTTGAGTATTCTGTGACTCGTTTCAGTGCTCTGGTCAGCTACCTTCGCCGCTTGTAGCCCGTGTGAACAGATACCAGTACCGCTATAAATTATTTTAGTTTGTTTAACCCACAATGGCTACAATAATGCCCTACATGTACGAGCCCGAGTATACCGAGGAGGAACTACTGGAAAGAGAAGCACGCGAAAACGATGGGGATTCGGACGGCAGTTGGCAGGACGAATCAACAGATGAAGAGCCTGGGCCTAGTCGAATGGACGGCGTCTCCACCTGGTGCACATGCAATCGGTGCGAGCTAATGCCAACCGAGGACAAGAACTGCTGCTGCCAAGAAAACTCGGGATGCCTGGCCTACATTTCGGAAGGCGAGCCACGACCGCAATGCATCACCGAGCTGCCAGACTTCAGGGCAGCCTGCCTCACACGGGCCGTGTTGAGAATAATGATGGTGCTTATGCACGAACTTCTAGCAACTGTTCGTCCTCGTAATCCGAGTAACGAGTAAGTATACTCTGCTTGTCATGCCACTCCTATTTCATGGTCTTCTACTATATCCAAAATTACATCTACATATAATTGTAACGCATGTAAGTCGTTCAATAGTGTGCATTGTCTAGATAGCATTTGTCTGTGTAAAATGCCATTAGTTACAAGAATTGTCATTGACAACAAACTTTTATTAAACTTATCTTGGTCATTTAAAAACAGTTTGTTTCATTCCTTTTCACAGGTGGTACAGGCTGGTGGCCTGTCGTTCCTTTACATGGTGGCTTCACGGGAGGCTTGGACACCGCGTTCGAAGAGTGATACCCGCCTGTGCCGTTCGTGCCATTAGAGAAACGTTCCCGAGTGACAGCGGTCAGTACAGGGGATTTTCTCTCGCTGTGCTGCAACCTGACCTGTATAATCTTTAAAGTCTTGTATTTTTGTGTCATGAAAATAAGATACAAAATAAAACACCACATATATTTTAACAACGGTTGTCTCGATTTTTTAAATGAATCAAGTGTGTCTCCATTCAAGGATGGACGTCAGACATCTGTGCTCCGAATGGGTGAAGGTCTGGTTGCTGTGAAGCAGGGTGGTCACTATCTATCTAAGCTAACATAACATTCTCGATAATGCATGCACTAAAACACACTTGTTCAAAGTCTTTCAGTAGGTTATGTCTCTATAAAAGTCACACCTATATCTATACTAACATTTATCATTGGATTATACAGTCTTGACCACTATAATACACCGGTTGAAGTGTGGGTCTGTGCTCACAAGAATCTCCGGTATGTGGCATTTGTTAATAAGCAACGATATACTATCATTGATACACTGTATACTGATATAAAGGCGGTTCGCGCCGGTGGATGCGCGCTGGCATGGGGGGCTGTGACGGGCGCAAACGGCCAAGGTGCCAAACTACATGTACACTTCAAAAGGTGTCCCACGCCAAGGGGCCATCGGTCACATGGCCTCCTCAGACCCTGTGTCTCCAAGCAGGCCTCCCCTGAGGCAGGCCGCCCCCCTGCAATCCACATAAGTGTGTCTCCATTCAGCAGTCTTCCTGTGCCTTATCTACACGCCCCAGGGCCATCCATCCCACCCCCTTGTATCAAAGGCGGTTCGCGCCGGTGGATGCGCGCTGGCATGGGGGGCTGTGACGGGCGCAAACGGCCAAGGTGCCAAACTACATGTACACTTCAAAAGGTGTCCCACGCCAAGGGGCCATTGTTCACATGGTCTCCTCAGACCCCGTGTCTCCAGGCAGGCCTCCCCTTCAAGCAGGCCGCCCCCCTAATACCACGACATACATACGTCATTCATTCACAAACACACCCCAGTTTCTAATACTTTAAAAACCACTCGATATGTCTCATGAGAAAATCTTTGTGCTTTGCAAGTCAACTCTTGAACGTGCTACCTGGGAACCACTGAGATCTATGCTAATCTGCTAGTCGTCGTGCTATCCGTTAACTTCTGTGACCGCTTCGAGCATACCCATCAGTGCGCTACCTGTGGCCATCCACCTATTCTCCCGCAACATACTGCTCTGCTTGCTGAATCCAACTGTTTGTTGGTCAAGGTAAGGCCATGTATGCTGGTCATATTTCGCAGATTTTTAAATTTCTATCTATTTTCGAGTAGAGTACACAATAGTGCTATGTTCATTGGTCTCATTGGTATTGACTTGAGTTTCCATTGCTATGCTATCAATAGATCTATTTATTTTCATCTGTGACTATTGTGATTGAATTGCATCCTTCGGGGGTCCAGTCAATAATGTAAGCATGTTTCCTTCTCGTGCAAGACAGAACATCCAAGGGACGAGTCACATGTTCAGATTTCAGTCACATCAATTATACATTTCTGCAACTTATGCAAATACTAAGCAGCACATAATGAACTGGTATTGTTCCTGCGACCAAAACAAACCTTGCATTGATCATTGTATGATTCATTTACTTTTGTATCAAATCTTTACTCTTGAAGATTGTATAATAATGTCGATATTTACTTTTCAGATTTATCAACAATGCCTGCCTGTTCGATTAGCGGTTGCCCTTCGAAGACCCATGCGAAATCTGAAGGAACTACAATGCATGTATTCCCGAAAACTGTTGATCGAATAAGAGAATGGGTCAGACATTGCGGATATCCACTGGATGAGCTGGAAAGTAGAGTCCAACAAGTCTTAGAGGACAAGAGGGGTGATCGATACCGCATCTGCAGTCGGCACTTTTCCTTGGACATGTACACAACTTCTTGGGTAACAAAGAAGAATAAACGGCGAACGACACAGAAATTGCGCGAAAACGCTATTCCCACTCTATTCGTCCACATTCCGCCACCAGTGAGTCAAGTGTCCGGATTTAGCTTTCGGCCTTGCGGTAGTGTGTAGGTACCCGAACGGATTAGTTGATATTGTAGGTGTTCTATCCCTTGTAATAATTTCGATATTGATATGAGTGTATAGTTTTTTGAATAATGACATTTATCAATATATTCTTTTTCGATTTCATAACCCACAAACGCAATGTATATATATATATATATATATATATATATATATATATATATATATATATATATATATATATATATATATATATATATATATATATATAGGGACAGGGAACTGTGCTGTATTGAGTATTTCTCAAGTATTCTGTCAGCTTACATGGCTATTTTTAATATTGGCATTTCATTATCAATCATTAATTGACCTTTACAACTTCTTGACTATCCCTTGAATCTGAAGCAAGAACATTCTACATCCTTGACGTGGTCGCAGTTATCATCCACTTCTAGCGCGTATCAGGTAATCTTACTATGCTAATCCGCTACATACTTGTTTTATGCATGTCAAGTAATAGTTTTATTCTATTGTGTAATTATTTTACCGAATGTTTGGTTACTGCTTTCCAGTTGATATACACCTTAGTTATCGTCCACTGGTGTTTGTTTTCAGTTATAATTAGTGTTATCCATACTAATGCAAGTACTGTCTTTCAGGGAGATGCTGAAGCGTCCGCCACATCTACAACATTTCTAGATGTTTTTCAACATCAGGAGGTATGGATACTGACAGCTCCATCGCGCATCATCATCAGAGCTGGAATTCTTGTCGTTTGATTGTTCTACACAATGTTTCATTCGTGGTTAGCCATTGATATGTACCTATGCTGTCGACCCCAGGTGTGTGTTATGTTTTCACAATTGTAATCCTCACTAATGCAAGTACTATGTTTCAGGCAGTTGGAGGGTCAACCCCTGCACTTGATGCAGAGCCTGACATTCAAGTATACGAATCGGCGCAACAGCTTTCGGAAGTGCGCACTACATTTGCAACATCCATAGATTTTCTTCAGCAGCACGAGGTATGGATAATGACAGCTCCATCATGGGTGATCATATAACGCGATTCCATTTGCTATACTTTCTTCCCTATTAACGCAAGTGCTGTGTTTCAGGGAGATGACGGAGCTTCCACCACAATCACAACATCTCATTTAGATGATGCAGATGTAAAGGAATCGTTGAAATAAGTCGATGTAATGTGATCATATTTGGATTTTCCTTGATTCTTTTGGACAATGCATCATTTGCGGTTATCTTTTTATATGTACCTGTGCCGTCGACCCCAAGTGTGTGTTGTGTTTCCAATATTGAAAAGCATACTAATGCAAGTACTGTGTTTCAGGGAGATGCGGATGCCTCCTCTCCAATACAACCATTCATGGCAGTCCGTGCAGAGCCAGAGGTATGGATACTGACAGTTCCATCGAAATAGATCACTGGTCGAATACTTGTCGTTTGATTGTTGCACACAATGTTTAAATCGTATTTGGCTATTGAGATGTACCTGTGTGTTCGTCCTCAGGTGTGTTTTATGCTAACAATATTTTGATACATAGTAATGAAAGTACTATGTTTCAGGGAGACGATGGAGCCTCATTCCGTGCTGTCTATGCGGATACAGAAAATATAATCGTTGCAGCGCAAGAGGAAGGGAGGACATCCGGAAACGAATCGGAGCTACAGCGTGCAGATGTTGAAGGTCCAGTCAAAAAAGTTGCCAAGAAAAAAAAACAAAAAAAGGTTAGTTACAAACAGTTCATAACTTTAAAAAAATGTTTGTGCTGGGGACTATTTTATGTTTTTTTCCAGTCAATTCTACTACACTCCATCTTGTGTTTAAACTGAACATCCCTTTTTCAATCTCTCCTCCAGTTACCCGTGGGTGTCAGAACTATACACACACAGACAGTGAAGCGAATGAGAGATGTGGCTTGCCAGACCGTGTACACTATGGAGGAACTATTAATTCAGGTGAGGCGTGTTCAGGCTCGAGATGCTCATGTCCAATGGCCAGAACATGAATTCATTGTCTTTGGAGACTACAGCAAAGTTGCATTGGACCATAGCTACAGTGCGACCGCACCACCACAAGAAGATGTTATTGAATGTATTGAAGATAGCTCTGAAGTAGTTGCAGATCAATTCACACAATCTACACCCGCCAACAATTTGCCACCAAAAAACCTGTCGACATTGTTGTGTTCTCCCATCAATGTCGAAGTAATAGATGTTGAAATGACAGAGAATGAACCAGCCGCAGCATCCATAGACGCATCAGAACTTGATATCAGCGATATTACTTACCAATGTGTTGAAATCTCCACAACGTCAAAGGCCGAAACAACGTTGACGCAGGATGACAGTCTAATGAAAGAGAGCAAATACATTGTATTCGACAGTTGTTTGATGGAAATTATAAGTATGCTGAAATGTGTGCATTCCATTAGAGGGAAAGTATGTGGGAAGCCATTGATTAATGTGACTCGTCGAATAAAAGGCAGTAACGTCAAAATAAATGCCGCCTGTAGATTAAATCATAGGTTGTCATGGTCTGCACAACGGATGCTGGGGCAGGCAATCTACTGTGTGCAGCTGCATCACTTTTTAGTGGCTCCAGTTTTAGAAAGTTAGAGGCTTTCTTTCAGTTTGTGGGACTCCATTTCATTTCTAAAGCGCTGAACTACACATACCAACGTGATTATCTGTTTCCGGCCATTAGTGATGCTTGGAAAATTGAACAATTGTCTCTAGCAAGTACATTCGAAGGCAAACGATTCAGGCTAGCCGGCGATGGACAGTGCGACAGCCCTGGATTTTCTGCCAAGTACTGCACCTACCACTTTCAGGACATGGATAGTAAGAAAATTGTGAGTTCGGTGGTTGTGCAGGTAACACAATGTACATCCTCAGTGGCCATGGAGAAACTAGGTTTTATAAAATCAGTGGAATATCTACAATCGAGGGGAATGCACATCGACCTCATAGCCACGGATAGACACGTTTCAATTGCCAAGACAATGAGAGAGCAGTTCCCACATATTAAACATCAATTTGACGTATGGCATCTTGCTAAATCAATCAATAAGAAAATCTCGGCTGCAGGGGAAAAAAAAGGTTTTGAAAGTATTTTGCAGTGGTCACATTCTATCACCAACCATCTTTGGTGGAGCTCAAAAACTTGTGAGGGGTCAGTGGAAATACTACTTGAAAAATGGCGGTCACTGATCCAGCACTGTACCAACGTTCACCGCTGGACAGCAAATGAACATTTCCACCAATGTGAACATGGCCCTTTGTCCCCAGAGGAGGCATGGAAGAAGAAGAAGTGGTTGATTCCATCTTCACCGACACACAAAGCCATTGAGAAGATTGTTTTCGACAAAACTCTATCAAGAGATTTGAGAGGACTGACAGAATTCTGTCACACAGGAGATTTGGAGGTGTTCCACAATATGTGCCTAAAGTACAGGCCAAAGCGCTTGCATTTTAGCTTTCGGGGCATGAAACATCGCACTCTACTAGCGGTCTTGGCCCATAACAGCAATGTCGGATGTGAACAATCTAGGACTAGGGGTAAAGTAAGGATGCCTCGCTACACTAAGGTGTTTTCAAAACGAAGTAAGCAATGGGTGATCAAACCAGTCTATGATGAAATGCAGTTCGACTTTGTGAAAGGCCTTATTGTTGCTGTGTTAGAGAAGCACAGATATGGAATTTTGGACGTTTCTGTGCAGAGCAGTGATCCATTGACACCGAACATTGCGACTGTGCCATGCCCACCCGAAGCACAGCTGATTGTGAAGTACAAATCCCGGTTTAAATAATTGCAATACAATTGTCTTTTTGTAAATAAATGTTATTGTACAGTGTACCTGTAACCCTAACCCCTACCTTCACCATCATGGGTGGCGAACAAGCTGGGTGTCATCTTTGAATTCTCTCTATTCACCTCATATATGTGTATGTATACATCTTTCTCATGTCTCATCTCATGTAAATGTAAATGCTGCGCACTGTTAACGGAGTGGAGGCTTGAGTATTGCAAATAATAAAACAAACAATAAATCTCACTTTTAACTCAACTCCTGTGGTACTTTATACTTTCCCTGACCTTCCGCCAAAAATTAAATGTCTCAATTTGGGCTGCAAAGCTCGCAGACAACGGGGACAAAATTGGGGCACTTAGAACGCGCCAGCCAAGCGGCCCGTGGCATTTGGGAGAGAAGCCAGTTCGCATTTGCACATTGAGGCGCACTACATAGACGGATTCTAAACTTCAAGTTCTCACAGATGCCTATACTACGTGATGTTGCAAATAAAGAATGCAAAGGATGCGCCCAGATGAGGCCCACAAGTCGCACTGGAAGTATAAGGGTCTATTGTTTTTTGACCTTGAGACAGGGACCATGCTGAAAGAACTACATTTGAAGGGAGTGCGCAATAACGTAAGAGACGATAAGGCAGAAAATTCAGAAACTAGACTGAGTTTCAGTTTTAGGTCAGTATACGAAAAATCATTGTCAAGAGCACGGTCCGTTTTACAGACTGCATTACGAAGAGACACAATGGAAATTTCAAATATAATGTAAGTAAATCTTTACACGCTTTTATACCGGAATGAAGATTTAATGAATGGATGCATGAATGAATGATGAGCTAGGAAAAGCAAGTAAAACTGTTCGTAGTGGGCACATGGGCATGCAGGTCCACTGGTCTCACCGATCTCGGTCCTTGGCCCAGCCACTTTTCTCTGCACTACAGGACTGTCTCTGTATCCTTCAGCCACTTCTCCCGGCATTTACCTTGCACTTGCCACCAGCTGGCCCTATTATTTAATTTGTATTCAACTAAACATGTTCAGCCTTTCCCCATGCGCGATTAGAAAGACACCTGGCCTAGTAGGATCGTTGTCTGTCTGCCCTTGTTCCCCACCTGCCTAGAAACACTTGAGTATAGGCGCGTTTTAAATGGCATATCATACATCATATCATTCCTCACGCATGTAGACTGTCGTTTATCATTGTGTGTTGGCCTCGATTTATCTCGTTACTTTTCGCATTGATTTTAGAGACGAACATACTCCATTGAACTATCCTTGCAAGCCAATAGTTTCTGATCGGCCGTAATAAATAAAATGAGTAATATTAATGAAGTTCGGCTAGCGAGACTAATTATTTTTTTGTTTTCATAACAGGTATTTGATCCCTTTCTGCCACTGCCACCTGTTTGAGACACCGGCGGATGGATTCTTCAGCAGACACCTGCAGCTTCGTGTCAACAACTGGAGCACGATCACCATATTATGGGACGATCGCCAAGGGCCCACATGCCCTTACGCTGTACTAGTGGCTAGAAGCAACATATCAACCTTTAGGCTGGAGCAGTGCCTAGTTGATGGAACAGGCTTGCGGTTCACCGTGCTTCCAAAGTGATTCTTTTTACGAAAATGAACACCCTGTGTACCATAACGGAACAGCGCGTGACTCAAGATGAAACGGAACAGTTATTGCGGATACAGATAAAAGAAAATAAATGGCTTCCGGAGTTCATATGTCAATTGCTGAATATTCTCTAAACATTTAATGTCAAATAAATGTACTTTACCAAAAGTACCGTGTTGCGGTTTCATTTTAAAGTACAGTTTCATATTCCGAATTGTGGCGCGCTGTGTTGTGAGTTGATCTGTGTTGGTTTCCGGGTTCTGTGTGGAGTCGCGCAGAAGACGACTGGGCGCGTTTGCCTACGCAGCACAGTAACGTCACGGGGAGAGGCGGGGAATATGAATGTTTTGATAATGTCAGGATCAGGGGCGGGGGAATTGATTTAGTGCCGCAAAAGCAGGTCAGCCAGGGCGATCGGGGAAAAGATAGGATTATCAGAAAATGGTGGCTCCCTGGTGCTTGTTTTCGCGTGCGTTCAATGGATGAAAACTCGGGTAAGGTCCATAGGAAAGTTTTCTAAAATCGAGCCACTTAGGCTTAAAAAAACATGGCCGACCCGTAGGGACAATAACAATTTTTACTACACCATGCCTTTAAGGAGTTAGGGGTTCAGGTAAGTTTCGCTACAACTCATCCCCCGTACTCCGATTCTTCATAGGACTTGGCCGGTCTACTGAAGCGGGTACAAGGTTGCTTTTTCTGCCGTTAGCCTCAGCCCTTGATCCCCAGGGGTTGCAGATTCACACACTTCTCTGGTCAGCGACTAATGCTGGTGCAAGTTCTTCCGGATTGAAAAATGCAAAAGAACTAGATACAGGCTCCTCTCAGGACAGGACTGAACACAGGTAAGAGTTTCAGACGTCGGCCACTGATGCACGGCGATACAACAGGACAGGGATCTACCAGGACAGCAGCAGAAATTGGTTTCCAGGCCTTCCTGCAACTGGTCTCTGGTCTCCTCGCAGGTCTTGCAGCTGGACAGGGTTCTTTCTTCCAGGATCTCTCTAGAGTGGGTGCAGTTGTCCTCTTACCCCAAAAGCCAGCTAAGAGCTGAAACTCTCTCTAACCAATGACAGATCTGACACACACACACAGTGGTGCTCCAATCAGAACCACTGGCTGCAAATTTCATCCATACCACTCAGGACACATTGAAACCAGTTTGTGGATTGGAACCAGACAGTCCCAACCCACTTCCAGGCAGCAAACACCCATCGCCCCCCAGTAGCCAATTTTAGGACAGTTTTTCTAAAGTCCAACTAACGGCTTCATCAAACCATACATCTGAGGCAGTACATAAATCCATTCTTAATATAAGGCTGTACCACCAGAGAAAATGTGGTAGCGTAGACAGAACAGCCAGGTTTATCGTAGGAGGGACAGGTCCAAAGAAATAATGAAACACTATGTATTGTAAAAATAAAGGGTTTATTCAAACACAAGTAGACCAAGATAAACCTTGGGTTAGTAAGTACTAGAACATCATAAAAACCAACCCAATACCTATGGTATGCAAACCAAGGTATAACCTTAGAGGAGCCAGAAGCAAGTCAAGGTTATACAACCGGGAGAGTAATATATTCTTCTTGGGAAATACGGCCAGGTTATGCAGTGACTCAATAAACCAACCCTGTTACAAGTGCAGCATTACTTTTTAGAACTCCGTTCTGAGGTAGTAAGTCAACTCTTGTACTTTCTGGAAGGGACTTAAGCTACTCAATGAGAAGTATGAAAACTCGATTATTTTAGAATAGACTAAGCAAATCAAAGAAAGCAAAACCCCATTACGCTTTAAGAAAGACACAATGCATTTCAAAATAAGTAATTGACCTATTGGTACATAACTATCCCTCATCTAATAGCTTGTTATACACAGTATACATTTAAGAAGTGTATAATACAGTTTCTAAGGTAAGAACTTTCTTAAACTATTTTAGAAAAGCACCAAAGCAATTCAGGGAAGCACAACCCAGGGTTACAAGTTTAGAAGAGCAGCAGCTATTCAAGACGAGTAAGGCCTATATACATTTAAGAGGAGCTACCAGCAACTAAAATACTGTTTTAGATCTGTAAAAAGCAAACCAGGGAAAGCGAAACCCGATGATACACTTTATAAATGACACAATGTTATTGAAGGCAGGTAATCACTTTTGGTAAGCGGTTACACTCGCAGTTAAGAATAAAACAATACCAATACTTATTTTCAGAAGGGGAGAAACACCATTAAAAATTAGGGGGGCACACTACAGCTCAAAGGTAAGCATAAACTTAATGACACTTTGTAACTTCTTTCACAGAGATACAGTTACCACACTAACTTCTTTAGCAAGGAAGTACTTTTTCACTTGTCATACTTTCAAGACGGATTCCTTATCTTATAAAGTCCTTCCCTATTCTAAGCATGAGTGGTCTCTGAGGCAAAAGACAGACCCTAGTGGTCTAGATTCCAGCTGCAGGAAGGTCAGGATAGGTTTACGTTGCAGTAAAGCCAAAGTTCCAGAGGATTCCTTTTTAAACAGGTATGTATTAGCTTCAGAGTTAGTCAAAGTGTCCAGGGACTACACAGAAGGCTCCCTATATGCGTTCCAGCATTAGACCTGGGCAAGTGGTATGGGCAAATACCCAACCACACGAATCACCCACTCAGCCTTACAGGATGCACATTAGACTTACGTTAAGTATTACCCAAGCCCACACAATACCTTAGCAGAAAGGAAGAGCTTCGGTGTGGATGCCTTCAGGATGCAGATGGATTCTTGGTCAGGAGACGAAAGAACTGGACACGGGATGGGAACTTGCAGCAACAGTCAGTGGAGGCTTCCAGCAAAAGGTCTCAGATTCTCGCGTGTCTGTGGATTTGGCACCATTTTACAGCAGCCAGATAAAGAACGAATATCACAGGTTAGATTCTCTTCACTCTCTCGGTCCTGCACTCTGGTGAGGGGACTTAAGCGATTCAAACTGTCTCTGGAGGTCCAGCAGGAGTCCACCAAAGTTTTAGCTGGTTTTGGACTTTGGAGGACCATGCACCACACTCCGGCTCGAGGTCCCAGGATACTGGCAGTTTGCAGTGCAGCCCAGCAAGGTCGCAGCACATCGTGGGATGGCTCAAAATGCAGGTCTTCTTGGGACTAGAGGATCTCACCAGTCTCTGGGTAGGAGCCATTGCATTCGGGACCCTCAGGTCGATTGGAAAAAAGTGTTGCATCAGGCTCCATTTACAGAGCAGGCTCTCAGGTCACTGGACATCGCTAGAGACGTCTTTTCTTCGTCTCCGGATTCAGCTCTAGTGGTCGACTTGTCAAAAGCTTTCACGAACTGAGTTTATCAGGGACTACAGCACAACTCCTGCAAACTCTCCCTGCAGTTCACAGAAAGGGTGGTCTGGCTGTCCGATCAGGACAGCCAACCCCTCCCTGCCCCCCAGCCCCCCCCATTGAGACTTGGTTCCTTTCAGGCAAGGTGAAAGACAAAGGGCTGCATAGGTTTGGACACCTCCCTCCCTTCCTGCCCTCGTAGACACTCTGGACAAAACTTACACTGAGGTTGTTCCCACCTAGAATGGCAGGGGAAGACCTCAGAAACAACAAGCAAATGAGAAATGGTGAAAAGCGGAATTCACCATTCTAGCAGAATGGTGGCCCTTCTGTGCATTACCAGGGCTGATTTAACAGCCTCTGAGTAATAAGACTAAAAAGTCACTAAGGTAAAACCACTGCCACCAGCCATTCAAGTAAACTCGCAATTGTAAAAACATTTTTTACCGGGTAAGTAAGAAAGGGGATACATGGTTTCCCACCAGAACTCTGCATACAGTGGGGTGTGCGTGCTGGCTCACTTAAATCAATGTAAAGGGCATGTGAATCCCACTTTACTTCTTGGGAACAGTAGTTCACCCAAGAAATAAGAGAAACAAAAGGAAGTCCTTCCATTTAAAATGCTGTGTGCTGCCATAGTATATTAGTCAGTCCAAAGTTATAGGAAACTAACTGCAACCATACACTATGGAGAGACATAAAAAGGTCACCCATAAATGATAATGATGTGTATTTATATAGCGCCTTTATCCAAAGCGCTTTACAGAGCACATTTACAAAAAGACTAGATGAGAGGGGAAACATATTCCCACTCACCTAGGGACAAGGTAAAATAATTACCAAGTGCAAGCAAAAGTTGTGGGGTTGAGGCAGGTCAGGAAGATTTATCATGATTATGAAATCTTACCCAACAACCCACCAAAAGCCTCTGCTTTCCCGGGCACTGGATATCCACATAAGGATTTTCCTGGCCTCACAGGTCAGGAAGAAGGGTTAAAGACAAGATGGCTAAAGGACAAGCGAAAAACCATGTGGCCCGGCCATGTTTGGAAACTAGCCACGGTAAGTAGCCAAACGTGGTAAAGCTAAAACAAAATACACCAGAAAATAGCAAAAAGTAACTGCTGCCACCAGCTTGTCCATTTAGCACACCTACAGTAACCAAAAAGCCTCTGAGTGTTAGTCTAGGGCAAAACAAAAAGTGTACCCTGTTGCGCTGCATTGTAAAATGCATTGTGCAAAGATAAGAAATTACCAGAGTGATAACAAGTTAGTAAAAAAGTAACAAGACTATGGGAAACAATGTTTCCCAGTACTGACAGCATGAGGGCATGTCAGTTTCCACACGACAAAATGAGCAAGAGCCAGTGTCGTGAAGCTTATGGCTGCACTGCACAGCAAAAAGCGCAGGTCCTCTACAAAAATAAAAGCAAACGGTTTGGGGGTCCATAAAAATGGATGGAAAGGTCCTGTAAAGAGAAATATTTCCTAACTGGAGATGACAGCTGTGGCCACATCACCTCTCCTCTACCTCGATCACGTGGGAAGTGTCAGCCCTGCATTCTACAGACGGACCAGAGCCCCTTGGGACATAGGTGGTGGAGGGGTAAAAACCCCTGGCTCGAGACACCAACTCTGTGGAGGGCTGTTGCACATAAAGCCCCAAAGACTTGACCGCTGCCTTCGATGATTGGACCTTCTGGAGCGCCTCAGGCGCCTTTGCTCCAGTGACGTTCTAGACATAGAAAGGCATGTCCAACAGCCTGGTCTGGAGGTCAGACGCAAACCCTGACATCCTCAACCAAGAATGGCATCTGACAACAGCGCTCGTGGCCATAGACCTGCGCACACAGTCCTGTGTGTCGAGTCCCGATTTCAACATTTGGCGTGCCGCCTCCTTGCCATCAGAGACAAAGGACAGGACATTTTCCCTAGCTCTCTCTCCTTCCAGGCTGTACTCGGCCGCATTGGCTACCACCATTCAAAGGCCAGAGGAAAACTTCACCATGGCACAAGAGGTATTAACTGCTCACAGTGCAAAACTGCCTGATGCAAAAACCTTCTTACCCCATGCATCAAACCTCTTACTCTGCCTGTCTGGAGGAAGGGATGGGATGGGAAGGTAGACTTCTTCCGGCTAGCAGTTGCAGCTTGAACCACCAAGCTCTCAGCATGGGAGGAGAGAAAAGCAGGGTGAGAAGGGGCCGGACGGTGCTTACTCGCCAGTTCTCTGTCAACTGCTGCAAGGGCAGGAAAGTCGGAAGGGCATGAGCGCCTCTTTCTTGGGGGCATCATCCAGAATGTCACAAAGAGCCTGCTGAACCTCCGTCCTAGACGGAGCAGGCAGCCCCAGAGTACTGGCCACCTTGGCCATCGTGCACTGGAATGCAGTTTAAGGCTTTCCTGGGGTGGGAGCTGGCAAAACTTCCATCTCTGGGGAGGTGTGGAGGCCACTGGTGACATGGGAGGTCCTCTGCTAGTCCCAGCACATACTCGCCTTCTCTGTAGAAGGCCTCCAGGAAATCCCTCACCTCCCTAGTACTGAGAGCTTCTAGTCCAAAGGGGACCTGGTCACCCTACTCATCATAGAGGTCCTACATCTTTGACGCCATGTCCTCCATAGTTAGTGGGATGTAATCCATCTTAAATGCATTGTTCACAATGCTGTTAGGCACCGACGTCTAAGTTGAAGCCGTTCCAAGGCTTCGGCACCCCAAGGCTGGACCTGTCAGCAATGAGGAACCTCAGTCCCTTTCAGGTCCAGGACCGAGCCCTTATTCATGCAGGAGGTGTCAGCAGACATTGTGGGTCCCATCGGCACTGCACCCAAAGCTAACGATGTGGTCGCCTGTGCCACAGGTGTGGAGGCCAGAGCTGTTGGTGCCTTAGCGAAGATATCCAACATCTTCAGGCAGAGGTTCGCCCATTCCTCCGGCGCGGAGGATTGTGGGGCAAAGGGTACTTGCGCTGGCCGCTCAGGTGAAAACCTGGAGCTGTGGCTCCTCTTCTTTGAAGAGGAAGAATAATGCCGGTGTGAGGACTCACTTGGGGAGCGCGACCTCTTCTGCGGTTGCCACTTCTTTTCATTGTGTGGAGCCGCCCGTTCTTCGGAGCTTTGATCCATGCCATGCAACCTCGACTCCCTTGTGTATGAATGTTAAACGTTTTGCAGCCTGCACCCAAAAGGCCTTCAGGTGCATGGTCTGGCACGAACTGCAATCCTGGGTGTCATCTGCGGGCCACAGTCTGCACACGGCTCGAAACCTGAGGCATTAGATGAAGCAGGCATGGCGTATTAGAAATGCGAGCGTGTTCCAATCAGTGAACAGAGTGCGCAGAAAAAAGGAACTGAGGTCACGTGATGTGGCGCTGCTATATATATTGGGCCAGACGTCATATCCGGTGTAGGGTGCTCAGAAGTGTCTAGTGGAACAGATGCAGAGCTGCACTGCGCCCCCTTGCAGTGAAAACAGTTTCTGGGAGAAAAGCTGTGTTGGGATAGGGATATCATAGATGAGGGATCCGCGGGATGAAAGAATCCATTAGAATTATTCTGTGTGGACTCATTGAGGGTCCCCAACCCCACTCACACTGTCCAGAGACTAATTCTTGATTGTTCTCCATTGCTACCTTGATTGGGTTTTGGATAAACTCAAGAGCTCCCTGTCCAACATAACCTTTGTGAGATGAATGACACCCTGCCCAACATTTGGCAAAGGAGCAGATGGCTTTGGAAAAGGAAAGGAGGAGCTTACTAGCCTTGTGTCATTCAGATCACGCAAGAACAGGAAAAGTGGGAAAGGGAGAAGTGCAGGGGGTTAGAGGGAGGAAGGAGAAGAGCGGGACAAAGGAGAAAAAAAGAAAAACAAGAGTGCAGCCATGGGTGGCAATAAGTGCAAGGGAGGGGACTTTAGGGTTACAGATACAGACCACAAGTACACGGGAGCCAGGGGCAGTGCAGGATTGCAGCTGGACAAGCTGGGACCTGGGCCAGAGTTCAGGAGGTGACTAGTGCAAGGATAGATCGGGCAGGTGATCAGCAAGGGAGAGGAAGAGAGAAGGCAGAAGCAAAGAGAAAGGTCTTTAGTTGCTTCCGGAATCGGAGATGGTTCTGGTCAAGCTTCAAAGAGACAGGGAGGCTGTTCCAGAGGGAGGCCCCAGCCGAAGAAAGATCCGTCCCCAACTCTTTGCTTGGAGAAGCGTCTGACCCTCACAGTTGAAGGTGAAAGAGCGGAGAGATCGAGAAGGCAGATATTTAGGAAGAGAGAGTTGGAGGTAGTGTGGTCCCCGGCCGCAGAAAGCCTTGTGGACAATGAAAAGGGTCTTGAAACTGATCCTTGTCGCCACTGGGAGCCAGTGAAGGGATTTAGGAGCTGGAGAGATACGATCCATGGGCTTGAGGCCTAGGACAAGTCTCGCAGTTCTGGATGAGTTGAAGAGGACAGAGTAGGGGCAGGAACATTTAGAAAGAGGCTGTTGCAGTAGTCCAGCCTAGAGAGAACCAGAGTTCTGGAGACAGTGAGCTTCTGGGGGAAAGTGAGGAAGGGAAGAATACTTCTGAAGAGATGCAGCTGGTAATTTGACTAATTGGAGACGGGGATGTGAGGAGAGAACAAGTGCGTGGAGTCGAAGATGACCCAGAGGTTCTTAGCCTCACAGGTAGGAGAGGAAAAAGGGCCCAGGGAGGGCGGCCAGAGGGTGAGAGGAAAGGAGGGAGTTGGTGTTCTGATGAGGAGGATCTCAGTCTTACTGGCATTAAGGCAGAGATCATTGGCAGCACACCACTCCTGGATTGCAGAGAAACAGTCTGGAATGAGAGAAGGGGTAGAGGCAGCTGAGGGGAGCCTGAAGGAGAGCGGTCATCCGCATAGCACTGGAGGTTGGAACAGAGGGCGGCTAAGTGGTGGGCAAGCGGTGCTAGGTATTGGTTGAAGAGCCAGGGAGAGAGATTAGACACATGGGGAACACCATAATGAGAAGGATAGAGGAGAGCAAGGACCCAAGTTGGACCTGGGAGGGTCGATCATTGAGGAAGGAGGTCAGCCATACCAGGGCCCGACCAGTGATGGTTATCACAGAGACGGTTGAGCAGGATGGCATGGTTGACCGTATCGAAAGTAGAGGACAGACCGGGGAGAATGAGGACAGAAGGAAGGTTGTAATCGAGGTTTGAGAGCAGGTCTTCACAGATGTTCAGGAGAGCAGTTTCCATGCTTCTGGCAGCTCTGAAGCCAGACTGATGGTAGATAACCAGCTTTTCCAGGAGTTTGCCCAGGAAAGGAGTAAGGAGATTGGGCGGTAGTTGGCCAGACAGGAGTGATCAGCAGAAGGTTTCTTAAGAAGGAGGTGCACAAGAGTGAAGAGGGAAGGTTCCAGTGGCGAATGAGTGATTGCAGAAATCAGCCAAGGCTGGAGCGAGGGTGTAAATGTGGTCCTCTATAGTTTTGGATGAACAGGTAAGGACATGGTTTGATGACTTTCATAGATCGGACTTGTCTAGTAACGTCGTCAGGTGTGAACTAAGGAAAGGAGGGGAAGGGAGGGGGAGAGGCAAGCGGTTGAATGATTGAATGTCTGAATCTTTAGCAGATTCCCCACTTTCCTCTTCTCACCTTTTGACAAAGTAGTTATTATCCTATGCACATCTCATATCCCTTCTCATAAGCATTCAAGCAATACATGCAATTTTTATTACAGCGCTCTAGCCCCACATTTTCTGCAGCCTCTCAAGTGTGACCATTTCAGCTGCAGATGTGCTAACGAATGAGCTGTAAAGCAGCAGACCGATCCCTGGCACACACTGCCAGCAAAATGGCTGACACAAAAAAGCAAACATTTTTTTTTTTAAATCATCTTTTCCTAACCATGGTATTTGAGAAGGTTGGAACCCCCTCCAGGGATCCCCTTACCTATCAGAAGACCAAATCTGAAGGGCAAACAAACTGAGGTTGAAAGTCCCTATTGCACTTCTGTGAATAGCCCTGGTCATTACTTGTGCATTTCTGGCCTGCTACTAAATTTATCCCCATTGATGCTTTAGCAGGAATGCGGATTTGCCCCGAGAGACCCTTGGTCCATTCAAGATTGTTACCCACTATGTACCCAGGTATTTCCAGTGTCACTAGCGTCAAACCTCTGTGTTTAACTATATACAACTAAAATCTAAGTATATGGAAATTATGTTCTTCCCTGTTACACCATCCTGTGTTGCCTGGCATTGTTCCATCATCTCAGTTTGGGTTTTCTTTTTGACTCCTCCTTTTCTTGTCCAGAACACATTTTGTTCCCAACCTATACTTGCAATTCCCTTTATTTGGGTTCACCAAAAAACTTGACTTTGTTTTCAGTAGTTTCTGCACACTGCAGTTTATATTCTTTTTGACCTAGGTTTTTCATGTCATGTTTCACCATAACTTACTATCTTCAGTGGCTTCCTATTTCTAGATTTCAGTTTCACATTTTGGGTATTTCTAAGTGTGTTAATGACCTTGTTCTTCCATATCAGCATTCAAGAATATTAGGCTCTTAACCTCAAGTTTTCTTTTATTGCCAGTCCCTTCCTGGCACATCTTTCCACGTTCTTATTTCAGTGGTTAGCCCCTAACTTATGTTAAATGTTAAAGGTATTTATATAGCGCACCGTCACCAACGGAGTTGATCGCCAGGTGCTCAGGCGGATCTGAAAAACAAGAAGGCGAGAGGGTTAGGTTAGTCGGGTGAAGAGAGAGTAGGAGAGAGAGTAGTGGTGTGCTGTATGCGGCTTCAATTCGGTTTCCACCATGCGCTGAGCTTTGGTGCAAGTATCGGACCGGGACGAGACCTTATGTGCTGTTGGTGCTTTTTATATGTTTGTTGTTGTTGCAGTGAAGAAGTGCATGCGGTGTGCTGGGAGAGAGATGGTTGTGTGGATTTTCGGGTGAGTTAGGTATGCAGAGATTTGAAGTTGGGTTAGTGGGTTATATGTCCTGGTTCTAGCAGATCTTATTCTGTTTAACTAGAATTCCTTTGGGTAGGCTTAGTTGCTGCTTTCCTTTCTTGACCATCTAACTGTTGTGGGTGACGACGCGGCACATTCCCGGCTCTATTGTAATGAACTTAGTATAATGGGGTTGGGTATGTCTATTCCCCCACCCCTCTGGTTTTGGTGCTGTGGATTGGCCGCCCCCTATTCCCTTGCGATCTATTGTGACTTTGGTCTGTTCGAGCTTGGTGTAATTCGGGGTCAGGGTGCTATTGATGAATAGTCCTTGTTCTGTCTTGGTCTGCCTATGTATTCAGTCTTTAGTATCATCCTATCATAGCTATACCAGTT
Source organism: Ambystoma mexicanum (assembly GCF_040938575.1). Lineage (NCBI taxonomy): Eukaryota > Metazoa > Chordata > Amphibia > Caudata > Ambystomatidae > Ambystoma > Ambystoma mexicanum. The sequence continues at coordinate 990,371,924 of NC_090923.1, forward strand.
TGTAGTGTGGTATGTCGTAGAATCTTTTCCTTAGATTGTTTGAGTAGATTGCTCGGTGGGATCTGGGATCGGTGTCTTCATTCATCATTGTTTTGGCTATGTGTGTGACCCTGTGTGCGGTCTTAGAGTTACGCAGTGAAGAGCCAGGATTTGAGCAGTTTCCTGAATAGTAGGTGGTTTCCTGTGTTTTTTGGCAAGTCGTTCAAAATTTTTCGGTGCCTGGTAAGAGAAAGAAGATCCTCAGAGCTTTTTGTTGTTGTAGGATTTCGGTTCCAGGCAGATGTCGTTGCTTGATCTGAGCGTTCTTGTTGGTTGATGTAGGCGTAATTTGTGTCTCAGGAACTCTGCACCTTGGTTGTGGACTGCTCTGTGTGTGATGCACATTGATTTGAATTTGATTAGTTGTTTTATTGGTAGCCAATGTAGTGTTTAGCGCAGATGTGATGTGTTCTCTTCGGGGTAGTTTGAGAAGCAATTTGGCTGCCGCATTTTGTATGCGTTGTAGTTTTTTTCTTTTAGAAGTCGTTCAGGCATACCCAAGTATAGGCCATTGGCGTAATCTACTCTGGACATGACGAGAGCCATGATGGCGTTTTGTTGGCGAATTACAGGAACGGTAGGATCCTTTTTGCCGCTCGCAGGAGAAAGAAGCATTTGAGTAAAGCGTTTACTTGTGGCTCTAGGGTAAGTTTGTTGTCCATCAGGACTCCCCACGGGCTGGGGTTGTACCGAGTTCCCTTGGCCAAGGGATGTAGTGGCTGTCTTCTCCATTTTTTGTGATGATCAAAAATGTTTGTTTTGCCTGGGTTGATTTTGAGGTAGTTAGAGTTCATCCAGTTGAATACATCACAAAGGCAGTTCTCTAGTGTAGTGTTTTCTTCTTGAGTGTCTTGTATTTTGAAGAATATTTGTGCGTTGTCGGCGTAGTTGTAGCAAGTGAGGCCGTGTCTTTTGATGATTTTGATTAGTAGAGATAGGTAGATGTTGAATCATAACAGGGAGAAGGAGGATCCTTGTGGTACTACGCATGTGGAGTCTCTTGGGTTGGATTTGAAAGGTTTCAGCCATATGGCTTCTGTTCGGTTTGTTAGGAAGGATTGGATCCACAGTAGGGCAGTGTCAGTTATTCCCAGTCTTAATTTCGTGATAGGGATGTCGTGGTTAACTATGTCGAATGCCGCACAGAAGTCTAGGAGTATCAAGGCAGTATTATTGTCGGAGTCTGCGTTTGCTTTTACGTCGTACCATATTGAGAGGAGAGCCGATTCCGTTCCTCTCATTGGTTTGAAACCAACTTGTGCCTGGTCTAGTAGGCAGTGCTCTTCTATGAATTCTTGGGTTGTTTTGTATATGTACATTTCAAGCAGTTTGGCTGTGTACAGGATTTATTTGAATTTGTAGAGCACGCAGCAGCCCGTAGGCATCGTGGCGCTTGTTAGAGTTTTCTTAGTTACAGAATGTTTTCTGACAAAAGAATTTTACAGTACAGGCAAGGGATAGTGAATAGTAACATGGATTAGGCGAAGAGGGAGGTTTTGAGTTTTCTACAGAAGGCAAGGAGCGAGTTTTTTGCTCTGATGTCAGTGGGTAGTGCGTTCCATAGTTTGGTTGCGATGTGGGGGAAACCTAGCCCGCCAGCTTTGGATCTGTTGATGCGAGGGATGTGCAGTTGGTTCGAGTAGTGCTTCCTGGTTGGTCGAGTGGTCGTTTGTTTGGATATTGTCTCCGATAGGCACGATGGTGCTTTGAGGGTGAGGCATTTATGGGTGAGGATTTTGAAAGTGATGCGCTCTTTAGCCGGGAGCCAGTGAGCTGCTTGTCTGGCCTGCGAGATATGTTCCCTTTTAGGGATGCTTAAAGCTGCTCGTAGCGGGACTTGGAGTCTGTGTACTTTTTTTTCAGAAGTACCCGCTATAAGGGCGTTACAGTAGTCTAATTTTGCACCAATGGTTGCTCTAGCTATTGATAGACAGTTGGGTTTGGATAGGTAAGGTTTTATGGCGTTTATAAGCTTGGTAGTGTGTGCTGAGGCAGAGGTGATGGCGCTAACTTGCCTAGTCATGGATAGTGTGGAATCTATGTATATCTCTAGGGTTTTCACAGATGTCAAGACAGGGTCAATGGTGAGGTTGGAGTAGAGCTTGTCGAGTTTGGCTAGTGTAGCTTTTTGACCCAATATGACGACCTCAGTCTTGCCACGCTTGAGGCATAGGCCATTAATCGCCATCCAGGGCTGGATGGTGGAGTAGATTTGGTGGAGTGCTTCAGTGCCTTTGTTATATTGTCCAGTGAGAGGTAGGAGTACCCAAGTATCGTCAGCGTAGTTAGTATACGCAAGACCAAGTGCGTCAAGCTTGTCGAAGAGTTGTACAATTTGTGTGCTGTGCAGGAGCCCTGTGGGACTACGCAGTGGATGGTGGTGGGGGTTGCGTTAGCTAGGTTTGAAAATACTTTCATTGCCCTACCTTCCAGGAAGGAGGTGATCCATCGCGCTGCTTCTTTGGAGAAGTTAACAGAGTGGGTAAGGTGCGAAGTGGGAGTATTGTGGTCCACTAAAACAAAAGCAGCTGAGAGGTCTAGGAGTAGCAGAAGGGCTGGCTTCCCTTTATCCATGATCTGGTTCTTTAGATCTACTAAGGCGGTTTCCGTGCCGTGTCCTTTGTGGAAGCCGGATTGCCTTGAACTGAGGATGGAGTGAGCTTCAAGGAAGTGTTGGATTTGGCTATGTGCAGCTTTATCCAAGATCTTTAGGAGGAACGGCACAGTGGTTATTGGTCGGTAGTGGTTAGGCTGTGAGGAGGCATTGAGGAATGCTGTCAGTAGTGGTGTGAGAAGGTCACCACTTTCTTTGATGAGCTTAGGGGGGACATCTGTCCCCTTTGCAGGTGGAGGGTTTTAAGTTTTTGAGGATGTTGATAACTTCTGTTTCAGTGATGTCTCTGAATGAGAAGAGGTGTTTGCTTCCACTCTCTCTCGAATCAACTTCACCAGTTTGTTTGGGCCCAGGGTGATGAGGTAGGGATTTGCAGTGGTCCTGGATTATTTTTTGAAGGAGGTCGATTTTGTTTAGCATGGCCGATTGAATACTGGTGCACCAGGCTGGGTCTCTGATAATCTTGTCCGGGGTGTTGGAGGGGTGGAGGGAGAGTGGAGTTCATTGAATATGGTGAATCATTGAGCCCTAGGTTAAAGTCTCCAAGTAGGGAATCTTGGTGGAACTTTTTAGGTTGTCACTGAGTAGGTGGATCAGGTGTCCCTGAAAGTCTGCGGGGAGGCCTGGAGGGCGATAAAGCAAGTGAATGTTGATTGTGCTGCTAGGGGACAGCATGAGCTTGGCAGAGAGAATGTCTGCGTTGCTGGCTGAGGGGTGACTGATCGGTCTGCGATGGAAGGTGCCTCCTAGGCGCGCTGGTATATCTTGTCTGAGGATGGTAAAGCCCGGGGGAAGAGAGGGCGACGGCGGGGCCAGAGGCTTCTTCATGTAGCCATGTTTCTGTAATGGCCAATAGGTCAAGGTTAAGAGGTCCTGTATTTCTAGGGCTTGGGCAGGGAGAGAGAGAAAATTAAGTAGAGCACATTTAATAGGTGGTGTAGGTGTGGTTTTAGTGTCTGTAGTGGCGTGTATAGTGGCTGAGTTGAGAGTGGGGGGCGCAGCCAGGTTGAGAGGTCTGCTTGGGTGTGTAAGTATGTGTTCAGATGTGGCAAGGCGTTCGAGGTGTGGAGTAGTGTCCCTATGGGTGGAGCGGGATCCTAATTGTAGGTTTCTGGATGCTGTGCATGTAGGAAGACAACTAAGTTCTAGAGGTTGTGTCCCCCTGTTAAGCAGAAACCTGTGCAGTTCCCTTAGGGACCACTGCAAAACGTTTAAGACTACAGGTGTTGGCAGTAAACCCAATTGGTAGCAGTCTGTCACACCCAGATTTACCTGGTAGCTGTGGCTGAGCAGTCAAACATCTCTCCAGAAGAGTTAGGCAGTATATAGCGTATACACATTAGGTACAAAAATACAGTAGCACAAGCAAACACTGACCAGAGCTTGGGTACAAAAGTATATAATTATTTATTTAAAAACACACTTATAAAAATACACTGGCACTAATATGTCAAGCAAGTTCAAACACAGTCACTAGAAATATATACACCTCCCTGATTAATTATTCGACAAGTCTTAGGAAAAGAACACCACTTATCAATACAGAGGTGAGCGCTTAACCAAGATGGTACTCCAATAATTATTTAAAAAGGGAGGGAAAAGGCAGAATTAGGAAAGCACACAATACCAACACTTTTAAAAGAACCAAAGCAAGTCAGAAAAGGCAGAGTCACTGTAGAGAAAGACAGTTCATAGGCCAGGCCCACTCTTGGAGAGAGCAAGGCGGAATGTGCCCAAGATCACACAGTTAAAGTACACTTTAAAAGTCTTTGCAGATAGTTCAAAAAGAAGTTGGATCAGTTCAGAAAAGTTAGTTAACGGGTCCCAGGTCACCCCAGGATAGAGAGTCAAGGATTTACGGGACACCTTGAACAGTCTTTTGAAAGGGAGACCAGGCGGGACACAGTACCTGAAATGGTGAGAAAGCTCCAGCGGGAGCAGTTGTTCCTGGCAGCGGGTGCAAGTCGGTGCTTCGTCCAGGGGAAGAGAAGATCTCGACGTGGAGGAAAGCTGGAGGTCATTGCACTGCCAGGGAGGAAACCAGCCGCGGAGTTTCCCGGTGAAAAGGTACTACCCTTTTATTCGTGGTAGTGGTGAAGCGTGGCTATCTGGCCGCCAGGGTGCTTGGCACGGGCGATTCGACCACGAGACGATCCAGGAAGGCGAAGAGGGTGAACTTGTTAACTCCACCAGTTCAAAGGAAGAAGACTCCAGGAAGATGATCTTCTCTGTCGTTGGGAATGGGGAGTCGGTTCAGCAGGGCTCCACCGGTGGTGTCGTCGTTGCAGGTCGGCTCAGCTTCTCCCATTTGGATTCTTTAGATCCTGTGGCGACCTCTGAAGTTCCAGTCCCCAAAGCCCTGCTTTTATGCAGAAAACCCCCATTCATCAGTCCTAGCTGTCACTCAAACATGCCAAGTGGTGAGCCGGGCGGTTCACCACTGGGTCAATCACACAAGAGTGAGACTTGAGTTGCCGAGGCAACTCAGTCCAGGGTGCCCATTCCCCCCTCCCACACATCCTGTAGACCCAGACAGAGTGGCACCACTTTTGGAGGCTTCTGTGCAGAAGCCCGTCAAAAGTAGAACAAAGGGCTCAACTTCAGTTGGAGTTAGAGGCGAACACAAATGCCATTTTCAAACTGAGTCCTGGCAAAAAGACCCAACAGGGAATAAATATTAAATAAATAACCCGGCGGTATCTTTAACATTGCACCAAAAAAGTGGTGCATTTAAAATGAATAGGAAAATCCCATAGGAAATATTCCGGTGGAATATTTCGCGTGGTAACCACTGCCACCAGCTAGAAACTCGACGAGGGGGGACTGCACAGTGCCCCCTTGAAAAACAGACCCAGGGGCAATCTAATTAACCCCTACCAGTACTTCCACAATATGATGGTTTGTACTGGTTCTGTTCACAATTTAAGACTAGTAAAGTCAATGGTGACTTCGCATACACTGGCAGACAGTAGTCAGTCCCAGGGTATGGAGTCTATGTTTGGGGGTCACTATGACACCCCTGTGTTACTGCACTGAGGGTGCTGTGTAACACACTTACCAAAAACACATGAAGCCCTATGGAGTAAAAGACCCCATAGGCCATAAAACACATTACAAAGTCAAAGGACATTCTCAAATCATGCCTAAGAGTGGGAAAAAAAGAGCCTCACCCTTAGCAGGAGAAAAAATTAAACCCCAAAAATCCAGCAAAGCGGCTGGGGGACTCACTAGGTTTGGGAAATTAGCCTTTCCAGAGAATTCTCCCTAACATCCCCTCCCTTGCACTTATTGCCACCTGTGGGTGCACTCTTGTTTTTTTTCTTTTCCTTTGTCCCGCTCTTCTCCTTCCTCCCTCCCTCTAACGCCCTGCACTTCTCCCCTTCCCGCTTTTCCTGTTCTTGCGTGATCTGAATGACACAAGGCTAATAAGCTCCTCCTTTCCTTTTCGAAAGCCATCTGCTCCTTTGCCAAATGTTGGGAAGGGTGTCATTCATCTCAAAGTTTATGTTGGACAGGGAGCTCTTGAGAGTTTATCCAAAACCCAATCAAGGTAGCAATGGAGAACAGTCAAGGATTTGTCCCTCGAGAGTGAGAGTCTGTTTAGTCTAGTATCTGAGTTCAGACAGTGAGGTATGCATGAAGTGGCTGTGTGTGGGATGGAGTGCTGCTCTGTGATAGCTGTGGTAGACATAGTGGCGTGTAAATATGGTGCTGAAATGGAGAGTTGAAGTGGAGGCGGCGCACAGGTGGGTTTGGTATTGGAGGTGGTAAGGAGGGAGGAGGAGAGAGTGAGAAGGAGAGCAAGCATAGAGGTTATGGGGGGAGCTGGAGTTTTTGTTGGAGACTTTAGGGAGCATGATGTACCTAGGTCAATAACATCAAGCAGTGTTGTGGGACAACAAGGCGCTAAGTAACACAATGTGGTGGCGTCCAGATGGGCAGTAGATAGTTTCCATGTGGCTATCCGACTATATTTAGCATTAATGTCAGGCAATAATGGGCTAGTGCAGGGTAACCGTGCCGTGTACTGGCGTGAGGTTGGGCAGCAATCACATTACATATAACGGTCTATGACTAAGACACAATAGAGATCTCAGATATTGGTTAGCATTAATCATTGACAGTAGAGGGCATAGGCAAGGCAGTAGTTCCAAATATTGGGGGGGGGGCAATAGGCAGTTATATATTACATTAAAAGTTCTGAGTGCATGGACTTGTATGCAATGACTTGTCCAGCAAGCAATTGTTCTGAATGGGCTTGGCAAAGTTAGTCTTGCCGAGGGTTCCGGTAGCACGTCGTGCGAGATGTCAGAATAGTGTGAAGCTGGAGAATGCTGACAGTGTCATTAGTATGCGGGTATGCAGCAAATAGGGTATGAAGGAAGCAATATCACCCTTTTTAGGGGTGAATAGTATTCACAGAGTAGCAGAAGACGCTGGATGCCCGTTCGCGACCCATCGTGGACAGGTGCAGACAGGCCCTTGGGGGTGGGGTGTACCTCACGCAGCCGTTTGGAGGAGGCCCAGGGAGGCCTGCATGAGGTGTGTCCCCCAGCCATTGGGGGTGGGGTGGGGGGGCACTCCAAAAGGTGGGGCAGGACCCCCAATAGAGGGGGCAGTAGGGTTTGGGCACCCTGGGGGCAGATAGCCACACTAATGGGCCCATCTGCACCAAGCAAAGTTGGGTAAACAAAAAACAAAATACAAAATCACAGGCTGCTTTTTAGGGGGGGCTGAGGGCCACCCTAAATTGGCAGCGCATGATGTACCGCAACGGGGGGTGGCCCTCAACCCCCCCACCCCAAATGGAGGGCCCCACCTCATGCAACCCTCCCTGGGCGCAGATAGGGGGGCCTCACCTCATGCATCCCTCCCTGGGGTCATATGCCCCTTCCTAGGAGGGGCACCCCCCGTTGCGGTACATCATGCGCTGCCAATTTAGGGTGGCCCTCAGCCCCCCCTAAAAAGCAGCCTGTGATTTTGTATTTTGTTTACCCAACTTTGCTTGGTGCAGATGGGCCCATTAGTGTGGCTATCTGCCCCCAGGGTGCCCAAACCCTACTGCCCCATCTATTGGGGGTCCTGCCCCACCTTTTGGGGTGGCCCTCCCCCCCCAAATGGAGGTGGGGTGTACCTCACGCAGCCGTTTGGAGGAGGCCCAGGGAGGCCTGCATGAGGTGTGTCCCCCAGCCATTGGGGGTGGAGTAGGGGGGCACCCCAAAAGGTGGGGCAGGACCCCCAATAGATGGGGCAGTAGGGTTTGGGCACTCCGGCCCCAGATTGGCACACCAATGTGCCCCTGTGCACAAAGGGGAGTTGGGTTACCAAAGGAAAACAGTGAAATTGTTGGAAGGTTTTTTAGGGGGGCCGGTGGAGCACCCCAAAGGGTTGGGAAAGCTTCTAAAGGAATGGGGCGTTAACCCCCCCTGCCCACAATGGAGTGGGTGCCATGTCATGCAGCCCTCCCTGGGACCAGATATCTGCTCCTAGGAACGGACGCCTGAGCCCAGGGAAGAGTGCAGGACAGCCTTCCCCCTTATCTGCCCCTTGGGAGGGCTACATAAGATGGGCTGCCCCTCAAATTGGGGTTGTCGTGGAGAGGTGCAACCCCCCTCACGGTAGAAAATTCCACAGCGGTGTAGGGGGCCCCTCTGCCCCCACAAAAGGGCAGCCTGCCATTTTGAATTGGGTTCTTCGTTTACTATACCTGCCTTGGCGTAGAGGGGCACATTGGTGTGCCAGTCTGGCGCTTGGGTGCCCAAAACGTACAGGCCAATGCAAAAGGAGGGGCAAATATGGGTGGTCTGGTATTTGGGTGGGCTGAAACAGATAATATATGTTTTGTTCTTCCCTTTACAGGTCTTGAGCAGTTCAAGCTTCTCCCTTGTTATGTACGTATGAAAGTTTGCTTATTCCAACATTTTATAGTGGGTGGAGGGCACATTGCTATTGGGTTGGGGGTGAACAGGGCCTGTAGTGTTCTGTTGTGAAGGAAGTGAGTGCTCTGGGGAGGTATTGGGGTGGCCAGGAACACACTTGCCCGGGTTGCGGACAAAACGCCCCCCAGTGCAGCTGAACAGTGCTGTTTCCCTGGGAGGGAAGTTTGCCACTTAGCCATCTGTGCAATGTTTTTTTTGTGTGCTGGGGGTTGCCATACACCCATTGGTCTTAGGCCAGTTTGCTATCACTGTGCAGTCCAGCCTTCTGTGGAGGTAGATGACTGAGAAGTTTCATGTATGTGGTGGAAGGAGCTGAAAAATGTACAGATATATGCCAGACAGTTTGGATGTGTTATTGGTAGGCAAAGCACTGAATGTAAATCTTGTATGTTTCTGTTGCAGTTGCGGCAACTGAAAAGCTTATGCTGACTTATGTAAGTACCACATATATTACTTGGTAATGTGCGGGTGGAGGGTTACTGTGGTGGGAGAAACTGTGGCTGCAGTGTCAGTGGTATGAGTGAGAAAGGGTAGTAGGGCGGTTCGGGGGCCAGTGATGGGAGTTCCTTGCATTGAGGAAGGTGGCTGCTTTGCAGAAGGAAACATTGGCCGACATAAGTAGCAGCTCCTTTTCAAAAATGTTGCCGGTAGTAATGCAGATGGTCATTTTGTTCTGAGCATGGTACACGTACTTGATACAGAGAACAGTACTTTTACTGCAACGATCACCATTTCTGTGGTCCTTTTCCAGCAGTCGTCCCAGTGAGCCCCGCCAGGCTCCCCATCCTTTTGCAGGGGGAAAAGCTGTAACGCAGGGTAGCTAGAGGGGCAGGAGGGGTGGGGGATGAAGTCATTGCCCTTGGGCGTCCATCTCCCAGATGGATATTTTGTCCCTCAAAAGCAGCAGTGGGTGCAGGGTGCCCCGGCATGGTCCCCATCCCGTCCTAGAGGGGAAAGCTGCAGTGCTGGCCAGGCAGAGATGTAGTGTGGTGGTGGTTGATGTGTGTGACCTTGGCTGCCTCTCTGCCTTGGTAGTTGAATGGCCCCAAGTTCACCAGTACTTTAGGAGCTGCGCCCCAATTTCTCACAATCAAAGTGTCCAAATTTGCATGCATGTGTAATGAATGGCGCACATTCTGTCAGAGGAACTATATTCGGAGAGGTTACAAAACACCCTGGCTGCACAGGTCATATCCTCTGTCAGACTAGTCACCCTGCCAAATTGTAACGATGTAGCATGTGCAAGTCACCTTACCACCGTGCTGGGCAGGCGGTGGGCCACAGGAGCAGACAACTTTTACTGATTACAATTGCGCCAGCACAACTGTGTTATTGGCACAAGGTGACATACTATCTTCTTCACCTCCTTCCCCTGAAAATAATGTGGCAATTATGTGTCGACCTACTGTTATCTCAAATGAGAGGTGGTTTCCGAATGGGTGAAGTGTGTGTCTGGGATTGTTACAAGAGTCATGTATTGGTGCAATTGTTGTGTAACGTGGTAAAATGTATGTGTAGCCATAATCATGGGGGTTTTTTCCTGTTTCCATTTCCTAGTGAGGATGAGGGTTGTGTGGATTTTCGGCCACTCTTATATCCAAAGGGCTGCACGACTTTTCCGAGGGCCACCTACATCTGGGTCTGGAAGGGATGGCCTTGCAGTGCATTGGTTTGGGGTGGGGGATGCGCCTTCACCAGCTCCGAGGAGCCATCATCGCTGCCCAAGCAAAAGGAAAGGCCCCCCCCCCCTGACCTTATAGTGGTTCACCTGGAAGGAAATAATTTTGCGTCTGTGGGACGGAAGGGGGTACGGGAGCAGCTCATGGCAGACCTTGAATGGATTGCACAGAGGTTTCCAAACACTGTGGTGGCCTGGTCCCAGATGATTCCCAGGATGGATTGGAGAACTCAAGGGAATAGAAGGGCCATCAACCGCTCGGTGTGGAAAATGAATGGCGAGTTCACTAGACTGACAGAGGGCAGAATACGGACCATTCACCATGGCAATATCAAAGGTGATGTGATGTTTCACAGAGATGGGGTGCACCTTTCCAAAACAGGCATGGAGCTGTTCATTGGAAACATAATGGATTTTGCCCAGACGCTATTTTAGGGGGAGTTTGCCCAGTGACTGATGGACACACTGGAAGATGTGAAAAGTGAATAGAAATGGTAGTAAGTATGTTGGCAGTGAGACTTCCACTTTCTAGCAATTGTTTGCATTCATGGCATGTCAAAGCATTCAGTATGTTTCTGCTACTTATCTCTTAGGTACCCATCACTACTTGCTTCAGCCTACATCAATTTGCTTGGCCTTGCAATAATTTTGTCCTTGTGAGCTTCCCCTTACAATAGACACCCCTATATGAATGAGCAGGCGTTTTTGTCAAAAGTGTGCCAGCAGTTGCCCGGAAGGGCCAGCCGTGTACTTTATTTATCTTCCCTTTCTGCTTCTTCATTGCCTATGGCTTTTCAACTCACCCAATCACTAATACGTTGCATGGTTCCTTCTCACCTCGATTTCCCATCCACAAGCATCCCATGGAGGAGGGCATGGTGCAAAGCATGTTGGCTGTTTCTGAATAGGTAGTGTGGCTGAAATCCTCGTCCCCACGCTTGTATTTCTGTACAGTTTAGCGGAATAGTACATTGTCCATAGATTTTTTGTTCTCTTTCTTTTAGGTGCAGGTGTGTTGTAGCTGTCTACCCACTTGTAGGAAAGCAGTCAGCTGGTCCTTAGCATTTCACGTGAGTGTTTGCAAAGTACTACTCCGTTTATTCTAGCATGCAGGGAGTATGTCATATTGCAGAGGGCTGCTACAGTTTGTGAGCAAAGTCTGGACCTTTTGGTGTACTTGTGTGGAGTAGGTTTGTGGCACTGAATACCACTTACTGTGCTACGTTCCATACTTTCAGAAGCACACATACTTCTTGTTTCAGTCTTCATCTGGTCTTTGGGCAGTGAAGGGTTCCATAGCGAAGGTACTCATGGCTTCTCGGCGATCAATGTCTGGTGCGGAGGCATTAGCTGCAGTGATGGAGTCTGGCTCAGAGCAAGGCACAGATGTCTACATGCATTCTGAAACAGATAGTGCTTCTGAGGGGCACGAGGGGAGTGAGATGGCCATTGACGAAAGTCCCTCCTCCCACTCATCGTCATCATCTGATGATGAAGAGGAAGGAAGAGTGCGTCCACCTTTTCGCACACTTCCCACACGCAGGGGACCTGTAAGGGGGAGGGGACGTGCAAGAAGGCCATGCAATGTGGCAGTTCCTGACATGACTCGAGAGTCGCTCTGGGTGCCTCCAGCAATGGCTCAGCCTGTTGTGCCCCCTTTCACTGGTATATCAGGGTGCACAGTGAATACAGAAGGGTTTCAGCCTATTGATTTTTTCAACCTTTTTGTTGATGATGGGTTCATTGCAGATGTGGTTGAGCAAACCAATTTATACGCTGCACAGTTCATGAGGTCTAGGGGTCCCACCCTGAAACCCCACTCCAGAGCACAAGCATGGGTACCCACAAACGATGTTGAAATGAGACAGTTTTGGGGTCTCATTTTGCTCATGGGAATTGGACACAAGCCGTCTGTCGCAATATACTGGACTACTGTAGCACCACTTTATTGCCCGTTTTTTTCAGCTACAATGAGCAGAAATCGCTTTCAAGCACTGCACCGTATGTTGCACTTCAATGACAACTCGGCAGCATTACCCAAAACGGACCCAAACTTTGATAGGCTGTTCAAACTTAAGCCATTTCTGGACCACTTCACTCACCGATTTGCAGAGGTGTATGTTCCTAGCCAGAACATATCCACTGATGAATCGTTGGTGTTGTTCAAAGGTCGCCTTATATTCAGGCAATACATTCCTAGCAAGAGATCACGATATGGGATTAAAATGTACATGTTGTGTGAAAGTACCACTGGGTATGTCAGCAGCATGAGAGTCTACACCGGTAAAGACTCTACCCTAAACCCTCCGGGCTGCCCAGCCCATTTAGGGACAAGTGAGAAGATTGTTTGGGATCTTCTCACACCATGGCTCCACAAGGGACATCATTTGTATGTAGACAATTTCTACACCGGAATTCCACTGTTCAAGGAATTGTTCAATGTGGGCACACTGGCATGCGGTACAATTCGCAGTAACCGCAAAGGCTTCCCCAGACAACTTGTGTGTAAGAAGTTGGCCAAGGGACAATGTATGGCATTGCGGCAGGATGAATTGTTAGCAGTGAAATTCTGCGACAAAAGGGATGTGTACATGCTAAGTACTATTCATGATGAAAGTACTTCAGCTGTCCCTCTGCGCAGGCAGACTCAGCAAGTGTTGAAGCCCAATTGCATTCTGGATTACAACAAGTACATGGGTGGAGTAGACAAAAATGACCAAGTGCTTGAGTCATACCACGCTGAACGCAAGTCGCGTTTCTGGTACAAAAAGTTAGCCACACACATTGTGCATATGGCAACGTACAATGCTTATGTGGTGTACCGTGCAGCTACTCCACAAAACAAGCTCTCCTTTTTGGATTTTGAATTAGAAATTGTTCAATCTCTGGCTAATGTTCATGTACAAATTCCCTCCTTTCCAGAGGTCGAAGATGTGGCCAGATTGCAAGAGCGACACTTTGGTGATTATGTTCCTCCCACTGCCACGAAGGCACAACCGTACCGAAAATGTAAGGTGTGTACAAAACAAGGAAAGAGGAAGGATACTCGGGTGTACTGTCCCCAATGCCCTTCCCAGCCTGCCCTCTGCTTTCAGCCTTGTTTCATTTTGTATCATACAAATTATTGGGAGATCGACTGATCTCCGAAAATGCCCATCATTCCTTGAAAGGGACCCTTAGCCACTGAAATCGTGCATGTCTTGTAAAGGAGTGGCACTCTTGCACCCTGCCCTGGAGGAGAACCTTCAATGAAAATGCAACAGGATGTCAACTCACTTCACTTGATTTAGCGTGCATTCACGAGCATCGCTAGTCCTGCTTCCTCCACTTGAGGCCTGCCTTGGAAAGGCAACCACAGCCGTAGCTTTCCCTTGAGGCCTGCCAAGAAAATGTACATCAGTCTAGATCCCTCAGCTCAAAGCGTGACTTGCAAAGGAACGCTAATCAGGCTCCTTCCATTGGAGGCGTGCCTACGAAATAGTAATCATTATGAGTCCCTGTACTTGAGCTGTGCCATGCGGGTCTTTCCCCTTTGGCGTACTTTGGCAAGCAATGCTAGTCCTGCCCCCTCCACTTGAGGCCTGCCTGGGAAAGAGACATCACCCCCGGTACCTTTCACTTCAGGTCTGCCTCATAAGGAAAAGTCAGTCTAGCTCCCTCTGCGCGTGGTGTGCCTTGCAAACTAACGCAATGCTTGTTTCTTCCAAAGCAGGCACATCTTGGAAAGAAATGCCACTCTAGCTCCCTCCACTTGAGGTGTGCCTTGGAGTAGGTGGGGACAGCACTCTGCTTTACTCCTTTGGCGTGCTTTGGCAAGCAATGCTAGTCCTGCCCCCTCCACTTGAGGCCTGCCTGGCAAAGAGACATCACCCCCGGTACCTTTCACTTCAGGTCTGCCTCATAAGGAAAAGGCAGTCTAGCTCCCTCTGCGCGTGGTGTGCCTTGCAAAGTAACGCAATGCTTGTTTCTTCCAAAGCAGGCACATCTTGGAAAGAAATGCCACTCTAGCTCCCTCCACTTGAGGTGTGCCTTGGAGTAGGTGGGGACAGCACTCTGCTTTACTCCCCTTTGGCGTGCTTTGGGAAGCAATGCTAGTCCTGCCCCCTCCACTTGAGGCCTGCCTGGGAAAGAGACATCTCCCCCGGTACCTTTCACTTCAGGTCTGCCTCATAAGGAAAAGGCAGTCTAGCTCCCTCTGCGCGTGGTGTGCCTTGCAAAGTAACGCAATGCTTGTTTCTTCCAAAGCAGGCACATCTTGGAAAGAAATGCCACTCTAGCTCCCTCCACTTGAGGTGTGCCTTGGAGTAGGTGGGGACAGCACTCTGCTTTACTCCCCCTTTGGCGTGCTTTGGCAAGCAATGCTAGTCCTGCCCCCTCCACTTGAGGCCTGCCTGGGAAAGAGACATCACCCCCGGTACCTTTCACTTCAGGTCTGCCTCATAAGGAAAAGGCAGTCTAGCTCCCTCTGCGCGTGGCGTGCCTTGCAAAGTAACGCAATGCTTGTTTCTTCCAAAGCAGGCACATCTTTGAAAGGAATGCCACTCCACCGCCTCTAGTTGAGGTGGGCCATGGAGAAGAAGGGTGGAGCACTCAGGGTCACTCCCCTATGGGAGTGCAGCTTGCTCCTGTTCGGGATTGCCTTACAAAAAAAAAAACGTCTGGAAAACCCCATCCACTTCCGGCGTACTTTGGACAGGAACCCAAATCTGGCTCCTTCCACCTAAGGTTTGGCAAGCAAAGAAAGGCCAGTCCCGCTCCCTCTACTCAAGCTGTGCGTTGTGGAAGACCAGAACACCATTCAGGTTCCCTCCACTCAAGGGGTGTCTTTTCAAAATAATACACGCCACTTTGGCTCCCTCCCTTGAGGTCTAAGTGTCATGAAAGTGGTACTTGGACACCAACTATATGGCAGCGGTGTCTTGCGTACCTCGTAAGATCCTGCCTTGTTTATTGTTTTACTGCAAGTAATGTTATGTGTGGTGTAAGTGACACGTCTTCTGTAGGAATGAATTGGATATGATTGGTGTGTGAATTAGGTAAAGATACAAAGAACATGCAGATGCAATTTCTGTGAATGGACTTTTCCAGCACTGCCGAAATGATTGTCATGTTGCAGGATGGCCGTTTTGTGTGGGTACGGTGGAACATAAGAATGTTTGCCCATAGTTGCTATGGGCATACTGAAAGCTGGTGTGGAAGATAGCGCCTGTAGGGCAGGGTAGCGAAGTCAGCCAGTATGCACTTGCTATCACTGTCCACATGTGATTGCCGGCACATAAAGTTTGCATGCAGACACAGTTGCTATGAAATTGATGCCAAATGATAGTTAAGATATTGCTTGAGACACAGTTGCATTGTACACACATGTCCATGTGGTATAAGTGTGTAGATATGCTCATGTGTAGATACACTTGCTCTGGTGCTAGTGATTTGGTAGAAGTGCAACTGCTGAAATGGATGCCAACTGACTGCAGACACGAAAGGGATACGAATGGCCAGTGATCCGGTGGGTGCCTTGTCGTGGCATCACTGCTCACAAGGACAAACCTTCTTGTGCAACACAAGGAGGTTTGTCCTTGTGCTAAATCCCACCTTGCGTGTCTGACTGCATTGCGTCTGGTATGTATGGGAAGTGTGAGGAAAGGTGCATGTGAAATGGCTTACTGCCAGTACTTTACTGTTTCCTAAGCGCACTACAGCGAAGTTACTATACTAAAGATGTACCCATTGTCACTCAGGTACCACACCTGCACACAAGAGGTCAGCCTCTCATTGGGACACGTGTGGCGATGCGGGAAGGTAGGCCACGTGTTGTTGGTGGTGTGTTTCGGTGAGTGGCCAGAGGGAAATGTCTGAGATTTGTCTTCATTTCCGGCCAATTTCAGAGACATTTCCCTGTGTCCACTCACCGAAACACGTCGCCAACAGCAGATGTCATACCTTCTCGTGTTCCCACAGGTGTTCCGACGAAAAAGGTACCTCGCATGTGTGGGTGCACCTACCGGGGTCACAAAAGGAAAAGGGTAACCCGCTGGTAACCCCAAGCCTTTCGCCACAGCACAATTTGTTCATGTGGGCAACCTACAGATTTGGGCCTAGGGTGTCGAAGCCAGCAAGGAAAACAGGGAACCCCATGCATTTCCCAAAAGAGGACACCCGTGGGAAAGCACAGAGGTCTGATTTGCGCGAAGCGGGCCAGAATTTATTACCCAGACACCCACGCAAAGTCCGAAATGTGGGGAAAAAAACGCATTTTCCGCACATTTCGCTCGACGCCCCCATCGAAACACGCCCCCAACAACACATGGCCTACCGTCCCGCTTTCCCACAGGTGTCCCGATGAAAACGGTACCTCACATGTGTGGGTGCACCTACCTGGCCGCCAAGGGGAAAGCCTAAAACACTGCTATCCCCCCCCCCCAAAGGGTTTGGGGAGGCAACCGACAGATTTAGGCCTGGGGTGCTTCAGCCAAGAAAAACAGGAACCCCCACGCATTTCCGAAAAGAGGACACCCGTGGGAATCCGCAGAGGTATGATTTGCGCACATCGCCCCAGAATTTATTACCCAGACACCCCCGCAAAGTCCGAAATGTGCCCCGGACTTTGCGGGTGTGTCTGGGTAATAAATTCTGGGGCGATGTGCGCAAATCACACCTCTGCGGAGTCCCACGGGTGTCCTCTTTTCGGAAATGCATGGGGCTCCCTGTTTTCCTTGGTGGCTTGGACACCCGAGGCCCATATCTGTATGTTGTGCCGATCGGCAGAATGGCTGAGATTCCCCTCTGCAAACACACTGGGGGTTGCTTGCGTTTTCGGCTTGCCCCTTGCCGGCCAGGTAGGTGCACCCACGCATGCGAGGTACCGTTTTCATCGGGACACCTGTGGGAACGCGGGACGGTAGGCCATGTGTTGTTGGGGGCGTGTTTCGATGGGTGAGCCGAGCGAAATGTGCGGAAATTGCGTATTTTTTCCCACATTTCGGACTTTGCAGGGGTGTCTGGGTAATAAATTCTGGGTCAATTTGGGCATATTATACCTCTCCGGATTCCCACGGGTGTCCTCTTTTTGGAAATGCATGGGGTTCCCCGTTTTCCTCGGTGGCTTGGACACCCGAAGCTCATATCTGTATGATGTGAGAGTGTGACATTTCCGGTGTGAAAACAGACTTGGGGTTACTTGTGTTTTAGGCTTTCCCCTTGGCGGCCAGGTAGGTGCACCCACACATGTGAGGTACCGTTTTCATCGGGACACCCGTGGGAACGCGTGACGGTAGGCCATGTGTTGTTGGGGGCGTGTTTCAATGGGTGCGTCGAGCGAAATGTGCGGAAAAAGCGTTTTTTCCCCACATTTCGGACTTTGCAGGGGTGTCTGGGTAAAAAAATCTGGGGCGATGTGCGCAAATCATACCTCTGCGGATTCCCACAGATGTCCTCTTTTCGGAAATTCATGGGGTTCCCCGTTTTCTTCGGTGGCTTGGACACCCGAGGCCCATATCTGTACGTTTTGCCGGTCGGCAGAATGTCTGAGATTTCCCTCTGAAAACAGACTTGGGGTTACTTGTGTTTTAGGCTTTCCCCTTGCCGGCCAGGTAGGTGAACCCACACATGTGGGGTACCGTTTTCATCGGGACACCTGTGGGAACGCGGGACGGTAGGCCATGTGTTGTGTTTGTGTGGTTTTCATAACGTTTTGACCCATTTTCTGGAGCCCTTTGTCTCACAACCCTTTCTTTTCCCAAATGTGACCTACATTTAGTCGCTGCTTTAGCCACCATACACTTTTGTAACATGCACAAGTCACCTACCCTTGAAAAGGTCTGCCTGTGCTCTTTCAAAAAATGTATGGCTGCCGTTCCTCACCACATTGGTTTTCCCAATTTACACATGCTAAGTGCATCTGGTCAGGCCGTGAGCGTAAAACTCCTGTGTACCATGGCTCAGTGTTTGGCTTGTGGTATTGCTTGTTTTGTACAAACACTACAAAAATGGTATGCTCTCCTAACTGCAAGAGTCGGGGGAATGTAGCGGAGCATTGCTTTTCTCAAATTTCATAGAAGCCATTGCCGTACCAAGCCAACCATGTCCAACACATACCTTTTTTTTCAGTCATTTTCCTGCTTTTCCCCCATTCGATGGCAGTTTCCCCTACCTAGTTGTTGCCTGACCTATGCAAATCACCCCTTCCTAAACTTGGAATTTTGTCTACTTTTCAGAAATATATGCCTTTCTGTCCTCCAATTTGGCTTTCCTGCCCTTTTCTTCCATTCCATCCATGCATGTCCAATTGGCAAAAATGGCAAAAATCGCCTACCTCTCACAAAACGGTTGATAACCCCATTAAAATAATTATTTTCCATTTCCACTCAACCTGTTCCTGAAAGCCAACACATTGGGGAACTCAGCACAGCAAACCATTTGTTCCTAGCTCTTACAAGGAAAAAACCACAGGCTTCTTTGTACATCATTTTATTGGCATTTTTTGAAAAAACCCAAAATTTTCGCACATTTTCCTTATTTTCTCTCACCCCCCTACAGCAACCTGGGATTCCTGGGTGGCGTTACGACTGCCTACACATGGGAAAAAAAGGAGCCAAATTTGGCCGAGATATCTCATGTAACGAAAAAGTTACAAGCCATTGAATGGCCACATACCAAAATCACCAAAAAAGGCTCTGGCACTGGGGAGAAATACCCATGGCACTTAAAGGGTTACATCGCAGTGGACTTTTTGGTGTGGTTTTATTAGTTCCTTGTTTTGGTTTGTAGTTTTTCTATCAGGCTGCTTCTCTATTGACGTTGATTGGATGAAGATCAGCGAAGGCTGCTTCTTCATTGAAGCAGTGTGCTAGATTGATAGCTTGGCTGTTCAATCGCGGTGCTTCTCTAGTGATGCTGATAGGTTGAAGATCAGCGAAGGCTTCTTCATTGAAATGGTCTGTTAGGTTAATGGTTGGGTTGTTAGTTACTAGGGCTTCGTATTCTTGTCTGGTATGTTGTGGGTATCAATGGTACCCTTCTGTTCTTGTGATGTATGGGGCAAGGGGGTAGGGAATCTGTCGGGATACATTCTGGTTTCACCATCACTGTCTTGTGGCCAATGCTGGATTTGACTTTTATGGACTTCATTGATTCAAAGAGCGTCACCCTTTCTCAACTCTCATGCTGAACTTCCTTTGCATCTTGTACTCATGGTGGCCCTGAATCATGCTGTTCCCATCTTCATCTTGTATCCTGGCTTGCAACATTGCGTGTTACTACTGACTTCTGCAATTGTATTTGCTCTCCCCTCTTGCTTCTCCACTCTTTTCGACTGCTTACTGTGTTCTCTCCTCCTCTCCCCTTCTCCCTTTTCCTATCTCCTCCCCTTACTTTCTTCTATGCACATACTCCATCAGAATTGTCCCTGGACCTAGTAGGATAGCAACCTTGTCTGTCTCCCCCAACCCTTACTTGTTCCCCCCCCAGCACTATCTGAAATGTCCACAGGCCTAGTAAGATAGTCACTTGTTTTGTTCTTCCCCCACCCTTTCTGCACCCCTCTCCCTCACCTTTTTTTTTTCTCCGGCTCTACCAGAAATGTCATCAGGCCTAGTACGGTAGTCGCCTGTTTGTTTCCATTTCCTTCCCACTCTCCCCCTCACTTCCTTATCTATGTCTTAGCTCTTGCACTATTTGAAATGTTGTCAGGCCGAGTACGATAGTAAATGCCACATCCTTACTGTTCATGGCCTGTATGAATGTCATTGTATGTTCCCTTATTCCCTCCCTTGCCTTGAAGCGCTTTGAAACACATCTTGTATAGGCGCTATATAAATTAAATATACTATATCTCTTCTTGGGCGCAATTACAATACTATCACAGCGTTGAACATTGGAGACAGATTCCCTCTGCAAACCAAATAGCCTATCACTATCTACCATCTCCTCCATTGCCATATTCATATCAGTGATGTGTCCCGGGAGACAGAAAAGGAAGATTATAGGGCCCCCAACAGATCCTGTGGATGTTTTCCTGGTGCAAAGTACTTCATGTGGAGGGTCGGAAAGAGGACGCAGACACAGTGTTGACATTTCTATTTGTCGGTTTATTAAATGATAAGAAAAGGCCTAACTTTCCCCATTACTATGTGGGTATTCCCTGCCCATAAATAAGTAAGGTGCTCATTCGTCGTCAGGCCATAAAACATAAAAAAAGGTCAGCTGTCCAATACCTAATCCTAACTCACCCAGCCACTATTGTAACAAAAATAAGGTCAGGAGAATGTCACCCTTATCTCAAGACTTTCTCCTTGGCTTCAACCTTATTAGTAGGTCAATTTCAAATAGTGTCACATCACCCTCTATACAAGCTCTTATAACTTTCACAAGCTCTGTGAGGTTTCTCTCCACTTTAGGGATGGTTTTCCAGGAATCCCTTGCATGCCTCATCTTTTCTTCCACAATGAATTGCCTTCGTACTTTGGTAGCATGTACTTCCTTGGCTGCAATATGCTTTCTCGATAGTTCAGGTTCCCCCCTCTCCTTGGGTGATTAGTTTGGCTAATCTTTACTCTTGTAAATCTATCTTGCCCTCCCTTCATAGATTCCCTTCTGGATTACAGTCTCTGCGTCTAAACCCATGTAGTACTCTTCCCATCTACCCAGGGTATTTTTATTTCAGTCTTACTGACATCTCTCCCAGCATTTCATCTCGATTCGCTCTCACTATTATAGTTCCTCTTCCACGACTTCAATGGGCTTCATTCGGAGGTCTGCGGTAACCCGCCGGTGCAAATCCGCCACCTGACTTCCCAGTGCCACCAGGACATTACAAGTCCCTGCGGCTCGGGAAGTCAGGCGGTGGGTTTAGTAACTCCCCATTCCCCTGGAGTCCCATAGGACTCCATGGGAGTGGGTAGACAGAAGCACCGGCGCAGTTTCCAACGGTGCTGGTGTTTCTGTTAAAAGTATGCCTGCAGGGGCAGTTGCGCCCGGCAGGTCTGACCCTGCCGGGTGCAACGGCCCCTGCAGGCAGACTCGTAGTGTGGCAGTCCGGAAACAAGGGTGCAGGTAAGCTTACCGGCACCCTTCTTTCCAGACCGCCACACTTGGAATGAGGCCCAATGTTACGGTATCATCAATTCTACTGATGATAGTTCCAGCTATTCCAGAATGATCCCCCGGCAGCCTTCCAGTTCTCCCAGTTACCTTGGATTCTGTGGGCGAACATCTCTGGGACCTCTCCTCGCTGGGGGTTTTACCAAAGTCCCAGTCTTTTCTGGTCTCCTGCTCTGTGTGAGCTGGTAACTCTGTGGTTATCCGGACGGATTGCTGCTTTCGCAGCGTAGTGGTTTCAGCGTTCTGTCGGTGTCCAACCCACCACAAAGTCGTTGTGGTCACGCTACCACTGTCTGCTCCTCGGTTTCTCGCTATGTGTGGACGCTACATGTCTGGTGCTTTGCTCTTGCTCAGATCAGTTCCCAAAATCACAGGCTCCACAGCGCTCCGTGACCCACCACTCTCTCGAGGTGTTCTGCTACCAGGGGGGCCTCCCATGCTTGCGTACGCGTCTCTGCCTCGTCCTTTTCCAGTCTCCTCATCCCAGTTAAATGGAGATTTCCGTTTAAAGGGATGGACCTTCTTTCACAGTATATTTTAGTTTTCACTTCAACCAAGTCTCTGGATTGCATATTGTTCTGGGCATGCCACCATGGGGTACGACTTCGTGAGTTGCCCAGACCCCCTGGGGAGGGTGTTGCAGAGTGGGCCCACCTCCTTATCCTTAAAGGGGAGGCTCCCGCTTGGGAAGACGGGACGAATCCCCCTCACTTCATCACACACCCTTCCCCTTAAGGTCGTGGCTTCCCCTTGTGGATAAACAGAAAACAGGCTTAAAAAGTTGACATTACACAGTTCCTTCCCTTTTTGATGTTAGGCAGTGAAACAAAAAGGTTGTAAGCCCAAGAACCATCTCATCATTCTAGCATTGGTGTCCTTTCTCAAGCTCATCCATGCTAATGTTGAGTGGGCTGTAATCAGCATGAGGTTTCTCCCAGTCAGATAGTACCTCAGATGCATAACCGCCCACTTTACAGCCAAAGCCTCTAGTTTGATCATAGCACAGGATTGTTCTCTTGGAAAAAGCTTCCAGATAGTATGACACGGTGTGCTCGATTCCGTTGTGTTTTTTAGAGTGCACAGCCCCTAAATCCCCCTTCGATACATCCGTTTGTAATATGAACTCTTTACCAAAGTCCATCCTAACTTCTGTGGTTGAGATTCTTAAGTTTATCCTTTAGGTTAGCGGCTATGGTGGAATACTTCGGAATGAATAATCTATAATAGCAGGATAAACAGGAAGGCACAAAGGTCTCTTTTGGTCTTTGGCATAGGTGTTTGCTGGACTGACTGCCTTCACTTTCTCTGCCTGTTGTATTAAGCCATTTTCAACTAAAGAACCAAGGTCCATCACTAATGATTGGGCCAGGAGACATTCCCTGTGGATTGCCTTTAACCTGGGCTCTTGTCAGGGCCAAGGGAGATGGAATATAGGTGTTGAACATGTTTGCACCAGCTATTACTGTGAATGACTGTCATTTAAGTATGCCCCACCAAATGCAGAGTATGGTTTTAGCCCACACTTTGTTCATTAGTCCATGAAAAGTGGCCAGAGCTCGATCCAAGTCAAAGGGTAAGACCTTAACTTGAACTAGACCTTAAATTGGAATAGGCCATGTGGCATGGAAAAGGCAGTTTTCTCTCGGTCAGGTGAATTGAAGTGAACCTTCCAATAACATTTTGTCAAGTCTAGTGTTGCTATAAACGTGGCCAAACCCAACTTTTCTATCAGATCGTCCATTTGTGGCAATGGCTCTGCCACACGATTTTTGTGCGGCACACAGATCATCAATACATTGTTAAAGTTTGTGTATGTACCAATATTGATGTGTTGGGATGTTTTCATTTAAATCTCACCTGTTTTCGATTTTAAAATCTTAGTTTAACTGACGTAAAATATAGAGAGGAATGAGTGGATGAGAAGTGTGAAGTGAAAGAGAAATTCCACGACTGCACTGAGCACGCAGCACTTTCGCCAGGCACTGATACAGAGTTACAGAACCATCTCTCAGCAATACCTATGGCGCGCACCCGTGTGACAGCATCGGGTAGTGCAGGCCTCAACTGTCCCTAGTCAGCGATAAGCCTGTTTGGACGGGTTTGGCGTTCGGCATGTAACGCTGATCTCCAGTTCTGAGCTAAAACTCATGAGAAACCAGTCCTCACTTCCTTCTCCCCAATTTTCTTTTCTCAGGTGGCCAGGGAAAGGCCACCTCTTTAGGATACCGTCCCTGGTGGTGGTTATGTGAGAGAGGATGTCATTGGGTGAGACACAGTATTCCCCATTCCCTTTTCATGATGAACCTTCCATCCGGGAAGCTTTTATAGGGTCCTGACAACAGAGCCCCGAGCCCCTTTCCCTCCTTTCAGAGTGACCTCTGTAAACACCCTGATTTTAAAAGGTCTAGAAAGAGAACACCTTGAAGAACCTCACTCTATATGCGCCCGGTAGAACTACAAAACATTTATGTTGATTCCCGAACACCTCAAATATATACCAAACCAGAAAGTAAAAAAGTACTAATACCTCATATCACCCAGTCTCTAACCTTTACGCACGTGCACACGCAATGTCCCACAATCGTATGCCTTTAAGACTGGGAAGAGTAAGAAGCGACTAGGAGTAATACACACTTCAAGTTTGCTTCACCACTGTGGTACGGAGACGAGGAAGATGCCTTTGGAGGGTCAGGCATGTCCAGTTAATTGGTGTAATGATGATCGGGCAAACTACTTGCACCTGCAACCTATTGGAAGGCCACAGGTGCTTAAAAGGAGGCCAAAGCAGGGTGAACCTGCCTGGGGAGAAGGTGAGAGCTATGAAGCAAGGAGCAGGCTGGAGCAGGACCGGCAGATAGGATGCTGTGTGTTGCCGGGGGGAGAGACAGGTTCCATGACCCACGTGGGCCGCTAGAGGACCAAAGCCCCAGCAATTACATGAGTCGCGTGTTCCCAGCTGGAGCTGAGGAACACGGAAATCTCCCAACCGCTGTGGAACACTGCAGGAAGGTTTCCCCAACAATGAGCACTGCACGCTGGAGCTCCAACTGCATACCCGGGAGTGAAGTGAATGACGCAGAACCGCAAGAAGACATCCTGCAAAGCTGAGCAGCCCTGGTGCGTGCAAGACAGGGAACACTCATACCAGGATGCTCCAGGGGCGGGACTTGGACATTTAATGTTCAGGAACGAGCTAAAGCTTATAAGAATTGGGTTTGGAAAACTGAATGAAGGAATAATTAATCTTGAACAAGTTAAGTATTTTGGGAAATACAACAGCATCTTTTTAATGCAGAACTAAAGTGAAGATATGGAAATCATGTGAAATTATAGAACAAGTGGAAAGCAAATGATGTGCTATTGTGAAAGGAGTGTAACTTACTAAAGCATTGAGGAACAAAGTGAAAGCCTGCTATGAATACTTATGAACTAAATGAAAAGCAAGTGTTAAAGACAAGTTGTTGAACTTGAATGGGCAAGGTGAAAGCCAGGTGGTGGAAGAAGATGTACACCACAGAATAAAGTGAATGCAAGATGTGGCAACGTCAAAAGACTACCAATATACAAGCTGTGACCAAGCCCCCAAAGAAAAAGAGAAACCACAGCACATGTGAAGTACTGGTACTAGGTGGAAAACCTGTGTCAAGAGAAAGAGTATCACAAAGTGCCCAGGGTTATCAGTTGCTTGGCCTGAAATAGGTGGACCGTGTGGTCCGACAACTGTGCCTAGACCGAGTAGCCCGATTTAAGAAAGAGCCAAGAGAAACCCAAAGACAAAGGCTTTGTGATAAAAGTGCTGAAGTGAAAGAAGGCATCTGTTCGAACTGATACAGTCAAAAGGAGGATGAAGTGAAGCTGAAAGTATTGGAGAAAGTCAAGCGACTTGAACTGGATGGAACTGTTTTACACTTGGGGAAGGGAACCCAGAGTCCTTTTTGTCGAACTATTTGAACTTGGGGAACGGGAAGCTTAAACAAGCCAGAGCTGGAAGAAGCTCAAAACTTTATTTTGGTGCTGACATCCCTATACATTGTATATCTTTAGTTGTGAGGGCAAGTATAGGTTTTGAAGACAGACTTAAGTTGAATTTACTGACCCAGACTATCCTTAGTTTCTTTAGGTAGGGAAATCCAACCTTCGGATGGGATATAGACCCACTCAACAGCATTGCCTCACATCACTAAGCTGCATTTGCGCAAGAAACAGCAGCCTTGCTGTGCTGGCTTCTGTGCACCCCAGGACCTCAAAACTGCGTTTTGGCAGCAACAAATGATGGCTGCCTAGTACACTTCAGGCAAGATGGAGAAAGGGGACACACTGAAAAAATATGCCAGTGTGTTCCGAGACATCTATATGGAATCAAGTGAACCGGCAGCACTGCATTGCTGCAAAAGCCAAACATTCCCCTTCAGAATGAAAGGAACAAGTTACGTACCTGTAACTGTTCTGCAGCATGCGTCTGGCATGGATTCACATGCTCATGAATATTCCCTGTTGTCAGGCTGGGAATCCTCGGTAAAGAAAAAAAACTGTTTCAGTTTCGTTTCTGAACTGTCTTTCTACTAATAACCAATCACTGGTCTCTGGGTCATACTGCCCCCAGCCAATGACTGCCCTCTACCAAAGCTCCTCCTCTGGCAGCCATCTTCAGAATTGGTAGCACGTAAAGTGGCAGTAGGACCAAGAGAAGAGCCGCAGAGGGGTTGGAGGGAGGGTTCGCATGTGAATCCATGCCAGACCCATGCTGGAGAACAGTTACAGGCAAGTAACTTGTTCCTTCTCCAGCATGGGGTCTGGCATGGATTCACATGCTCATGAATACAAGAATACATAGCAGTACACACATGCACAACCACGGAGGTGGCAAGCCTCAACATTAAGCATTTCAACAACTCAACATTAAGCATCTCTTACCTCCTCACCAGGCTCACCTTCAAGCGAACAGGTTGCACAGCACTTACTGGCCGACTCTAGACTCCTACCTGGGATCCCGGTCGATGCAGTAGAATCTCGTGAAGGTGTGTGCCGACCTTCACGTAGCAGCCCTGGAGATGTCCAGCAGGGTCACACCAGACAGGAACGCCGTGGTAGCAGCGATCGCTCTGGTTGAATGGGCTCTCGGACGGCTGGGCAACGGTCGGTTTGCAAACCGGTGACAGTGCATGATGCAGCCGGAGAGCCAATTGGAAATGGAAGCCTTCGAGAGGGCCTTCCCTTGGTTCACAGGTCCAAAGTTCACAAACAGCTGTGATGTCTTACGAAAACTCTTTGTGCGGTCCACGTAGAACTTCAGCGCTCTAGCCACATCCAGCGAGTGCAAAGTCCTCTCAGCCGGCGACGGGAAGAAAACAGGTAACACCAAGGGCTCGCCGAGATGGAAGTCCGACAGCACCTTGGGCATGAAGGAGGGGTGCATCCTCAGCACTACCCTCGTCTCGTGGAATTTCAGGTATGGAGGTTTACAGGAGAGGGCCTGGATCTCTCCCACTCGTCGTGCGGAGGTGATGGCCACCAGAAACGCTGTCTTCCACGATAGGAACTTCAACGGTGCCGAATGCAGAGGCTTGAATGGCGGGCCCATGAGCCTGGTCAGCACCACGTTGAACTCCCACGCCGGGGCCAGAGCCTTCACCGGCGGGAACGAGCGGAACATTCCTTTCATGAACTCCTTCACCAGGTGATGAGACCACAGAGATGACCGCCCCGGAGTTCTGGTGTAGCGGGAGATCACCGCCAGATGGATTTTGATGAAGGCGTGCGCCAGCCCCGCCTTGGCCAGCGACAGCAAGTACAGGAGCACTTGAGGGGCTGTAATCCGCAGAGGGTTGATCTTCTGTGCACGGCACCAGACAGAGAACCTCTTCCATTTGTGTCCATAGCACTTTGAGGACGCCCTGGCCTTTGCAAGCACCTCCTTGCAGTCTGCCGGGATATCAGCCTCCAAACTCTAGTGCTGCAGGAGCCAGGCCTGCAGGTTCAGCGACCCCGGGTTGTGGTGGAGGATGGTGTCTCCTTCCCTGGCAAGAAGATCCGTGTCCGTCGGCAGTTTGACTGGGGGGGGGGGGGAGTGGGGGGAGAGGGGGAGGGACGCTGACATCTCCAGAAGGTCCGGGAACCAAATCTGCCTCGGCCACGCCGGTGCGACAAGCATCATTCTGTAACGGGACCGTCTGAGTTGGGTGATGAATCCCAGCAGCAACGGCAACGGTGGGAACGCATACAGGAACAGGCTGTCCCAGAGGAATGACAAGCGATCGCCCATGCTCCTCGGCTGGGGAAACCTGCTGGCGAACCTCCGGCACTTGCCGTTCGTCGGCGTCGCGAATAGGTCGATCTGGGGATTGCCCCATCGTCTGAATAGGAGATCCACTTGATCCTGCCGAAGCTCCCACTCGTGGCACGAGCGCAGCTCTCTGCTGAGAGCGTCGGCGACAGTGTTCTTTATTCCTGCCAAATGGAAGGGTACCAGGAACATCCCTCAGGCAATGGCCCAGTGCCACAGATCCTGCACTTCCTTGGATAGGGCTGGGGATCTGGTGCCCCCCCCCCCCTGCTTCCTGATGTACAACATTGTGGTGGTGTTATCGGTGAAGACCCTCACCACCTTGCCCTTGAGGGACAGGAGGAATGACCTGAGGGCCCAGAACATGGCTCGGAGTTCAAGGACATTGATGTGCAGTGCCCTCTCCTCTGGGAGGCAAAGGCCTCTTGCGTGGAGATCTCCGGTGTGTGCTCCCACCTTTCCAGGGAGGCGTCCGGCGTCACCGTCTCCTGGTGTGCCGGGGTCTGGAAGTCCGTACCCGCCGCTAGATGCGCGCGGTTGCCCCACCACCAGATCGCTTGATGGAACGTCTCGTTGAGGGAAATCTTGTCTTTGAAGCTGCCCGCTGCTTGCATCCAACGGGCGTCGAGGAACTCCTGCATTGGCCGTATCCGCAACCTGCATAGGCGCACGAGGTAGATGCACAATGACATCAATTCCAGAGTGGGCTCGTGGGCCAGGGCGTCCAGCACCCAACGGTCGGTGGAGAATGACCCCCACACGCTGACGAATTTCGCCAGCCGGCCTCCCACCGCGGTGCTCGGGTGGGGGGCCGGACGTCACGGCCGGCTCAGTCCTGCTTCGCCACGGCCTTGCCGCCTTGGCGACGGGATCCTCCGGCCTTGCTGCGGCCTCTGTAGGCTTCCTGTGATGAGGAGCGGGCCGCCTGGCGGTAAGAGGAACCGCCACCAAATCCTTTGGTGGCACCTTGTCAGGTGCTGTTAGGATACAGTGACATATTCTGAGACATTAGGTCTGGGGAAAATTAGTATAGAAAGGTTTTTGGAAGTTATTATGAGTTTAATTTTAAAACAGCCAATTTTGCCCTTAACATTCATTGCAGTCTATGGAGAATGCCACAAGCCAAGATGGAGGTCCTCAGTCTAAGTTCTGATTGGCTGGTGATTGTTTATAGGGAAGACAATGAACATTCTAAACTGCCTTTCATCGTCTTTG
Source organism: Ambystoma mexicanum (assembly GCF_040938575.1). Classification (NCBI taxonomy): domain Eukaryota; kingdom Metazoa; phylum Chordata; class Amphibia; order Caudata; family Ambystomatidae; genus Ambystoma; species Ambystoma mexicanum. Next base: position 990,400,789 of record NC_090923.1, read on the forward strand.
CCCAGCTGAGAGGTCGCGTATTAAGCTGCTCCTGCTTAACTTGTTCAGGGGTTTCAAGTTTCAAGTGGTCGAGCGGCTTATTTGGAAAAGCAAACAGGAATCTTTCGGAGATTCATTTTGGCACTGAACAGGAGTAAGAAGATTTCGAGATATCCAAGAAGAAAAAGGTTTCAAAGACTCTTCACAAGATAAGTCCTTTTAAAACTCAAGACTCTTTCTATAATGTCATGGTAGAAGATTTAATCTGATTTTCAAGTTCATATGAAAAATATTTACTAAGAACTTTATTGCTGTCGCATGTTTGGCTTTGTTACGCTACGTTTTCTATCAAGCGCGTGGTTTTTCCGTTAACAGAAGCCTGCGCGTGAGAGTCTTCGCTTGAGTATTTAGCGCGAGCTCTTTGGTGTCGCGTGATACTCTTGTGCGTGTGTTTTTTCTACCCGCGGTTGGATTTCCGCGCGTGTGCATCTTGTTTTAAGCGCGTGTGGATTTTTACCCGCGGTTTGTCGTCAGCGCGTGTGCTCGCATCTTGGACTAAGCGCGTGTGGATTTTTACCCGCGGTTTGTCGTCAGCGCGTGTGCTCGCATCTTGGACTAAGCGCGTGTGGATTTTTACCCGCGGTTTGTCGTTAGCGCGTGTGCTCGCATCTTGGACTAAGCGTGTGTGGATTTTTACCCGCGGTTTGTCGTCAGCGCGTGTGCTCGCATCTTGGACTAAGCGCGTGTGGATATTTCCCGCGGTTGAACTTCAGCGCGTGTGCGTGTTTTCGTTTAATCGCGTGTGGATTTTTTCCCGTGGTTTCGACTTAGCGCGTGTGAGTGTTTTCGCATTTTGGAAAAAGCGCGTGTGGTTTTTTTCTCCCGCGGTTTAATCTACAGCGTTTCAACGATCTTCACTCAGTTTGGATCCCTATGCGAGTTCAAGAGATTTCCACGTGAGATTTTTGACGCAAGTTTCAAGAACTGTTTATTTAAGTAAAAACACTCTAAAAAGAAATTGATAAGAAGAAACATAAATACTTTCCAGAAACACTAGAACTTCCATTTACTTTTAATGAACTTAAGACTTTGTTCAAGCTTCTTGAGTTTAAAGAAGATTACCTGCAAAGTTAATTTCACATTCATGGACCTACTAAGAAGGCTGAATGATCGTTGAGATTCAAGTCAACTAGTAAGGAAGTCTAGTCAGCTTATCACTTCTCTGGGCATTTTGTAGAGAAGTTCCAGGTATGGTTTTTACTTTATTTGGTAAAGGATATTGATACTTAAGGTTAGTATAGTGCCTCATGAATAACAAGGTGTATTATATGTTTATGTTTTACCACAGGTGAAGAACCAGCTAGTCTTAGCTTCCAGCCTGGTGTTTGTTAATTTGTCCCTTCCCCCTTTCCCCTGGAAGTGAGGTAAACTGAGCAGTTTATAGTATCAGCTCAGAGTGCCACATTTTGGGTGGATTGTCGGGGGCTCAGCAGCTTCTGCAGACACCAGGATCTCAGCCTGACACACCTTGAGACTTGCCTGCGGGGGTCTGAAAGGACGGCCGTCGTTGAAGAGAACCCAAGGGCCGGGCCGTCTCGGTGTCCGCCTTGATGGCCTGCAGTGACTTGTCCACTGCCTTGCCGACCAGGTTGTTCCCATCAAAGGGCATGTCTAGCACCCTGGTCTGCACATCCTGATGGAAATCGGTGCCCTCGAGCTAACCACGCCGGCAAATGCTGTTGCCCATCTGGCGAAAGCCGGTGTCGGCTATGTCCGTGGCCACCGTGATGGCATGGTCCGAAGCCACCTCGCCTTCCTGTAGGATTTCCAGGGCCTCAGCCCTCTTGTCGTCCGGGAGGAAGTCCAGGAGAGGAGTGATCTTGAACCACAGCTCCCTGTCGTAGCGTGCCACGATCGCAAGGGCTTTGGCCGCTTTAATAGTCATCGCCGCCACCGCCGACAAGATGACCCGTCGCCCCATGGCGTCCAGCTTCTTCCCCTCACCGTCCGGCGAGGAAGTGGAAGTTGATGCCATCGCCCCCGCTGATTTCTTCTTGGCTGCTGCGGAGACCACTGAATACAGGGACGGCTGTGCTCAGAGGCACACAGGGGCGGAGTCCGGGACCCAGTACTACTTCTTGTACCGATCTCTTAGCGGGAGCCGTGGACGGGTTCTTCAGGAGCGCCAGTCCCTCGTCCCAGATGTAGTCCAGTAACGGGACAGAGGACAGTCTTCCTCTTGGCCTCCCGTCGTTGGTAGAGGAAGCCCTCCTCCTGTTCTTCGAAGAAGAGCTGGTTCGGTGGGCTTCCTGACAGTCCAGGCCCCGCTGGGTCGTTGGGGGGGTAAGGGCATCCTTGTCCTCATCTCCATACACAGGGTCTGTATAGCCATCAAGATTGCTCCTGAATTGTCCTGCAGCACGGGCACCGGCTGCAACGGGACAGACAGCTGGGGCGCAGGGTCCTCTGCGGCCCTATCTTCCTTGTCGCCCCCCCACCCCCCTGTTGCTCTGTGCCTCGTCGGGATCCTTCCTGTAGGCCCTGGCTTCCTCGAACTTCTTGTCCAGGATCCTTTGGACGCTAGCCAACTCATCCTCAGGAGGTGGTATCCGTGTCCGTTATGGCTACCGTGCCCCCCCCTCCTCCTCCCAGGGTTTCACGGGGGTCTTCACGATAGGCAGAAAAGATGATTCACTCCGGGGTGGCAGGGAAACTCTAGCCCCTGAAGCCGTCTCCACTGGCGAAGCCTCCGTAGGTTTCATTTCCATTGTGACCTGGGGTATTTGAAAAGGGGGTGTGATATGAGTGGTGTACCATATCAATATTGAATCTAACATTAAAACATAAGCATTTCAATTGCTCGCTGCATACTGGGCTGAGACTAAGGTGTGCGTCGCCCGATTGAAATCCTTAACATTAGCCTAGGGCAAGTTAGGCATTAATCCATCCCGACATATAAAATAAAGTCCTTTTGTTAAGAAAGTGAATCTGTTGTCTGTGTCTTGCTTCATGATGCCTTCACACAAGAAGGAGGTAAGCGAATACATGGTCTAGGAACGCCATTATTTCCCAGATCTATTATGATAGAAAGAGACTGCTGGCACTGGTGCATAATATGGGCCACGTGACGCAACATGCACTCAATAAAATTCAGGGGCTGGGATCAGAAAAACCTGGGAAGAAAAATAACTAGGAATTGGCACATTCTATACGTTTAAATATAAAGGCAGCACTGTTAAATGTAAGATCTACAGTATGCCACTCATGAAATTGCAGATTTTGACAAAAATAATCTGGAATTTTTTTTTAATTATTACTGAGACATGGTGTACATATTCAACCCAGGCCATATTTGACGATTTAGTGCCAGATGGCTTTAACATTCAATGTATTAACCGTAATGCCAGGAGGGGTGGAGGGATAGCCATAATCGGCAGAGCCTCCTTGCAAATTTCACACTTGGAGGGAATGGACTGGGGATAACCAACACAAATCGGCCATCTCTCAGCCTGGATATTACCATCGCATTCGGTAAAAATTCTGTTTGCATACTGTCCCACAGGACAGGCAAAATCATTTTCACATCATTTTGATCTTTTTCTTCCTTCAGTTGGAAGTAAATATAAGGAACTGCTCTGTCTCTGCAACTTTAATATTCGGCTTGGCTGGATGAACAATGTGACTGCCTCAAGAAAGTTGAGGGATATATATTGGCCAATCATGATTTAAAGCCACATTGTAGCTCCTACACACTCTCAGGGTCACTGCTTAGACCTACTCCTACTAAGGGGCTCATGTAGATCTGACTAAAACTGTGCCCATCTCGTTGTCAGATCATTCTGCCAGGATGTTTGTTTTGTCAACATAATATGGGGAAGGAGAAATTAATTGCTGTAATGTTCTTTCTATGGATTCTTCTCCAGGAGATTCCTCATCAGATAGATCGCGCTTCCAGCGTTGGATGCTCAGAAATCTTTGACAGGGGGCGTTGGTGCATCGCAATTTGGACATCGATCTGCCTTGACTCGATGTGCCCGTCAACGACACAGGACGTGACGTTGGTCATTGTACATGTACTGCGTCACTACACCCCTGGACCTCAGTTTCCCATCTCCCCGGGTTGCGGGAGCTGAGCATTCCTGCCATAGAGGAAATAGCATCGGGAATCTACCCCCTAAGGCAAGGCTAAAGGCAGGCTTGGCCGGCTGTTGCACAGCTAGGACCAGTGACTTTACGGCTAGCTGTCGGCCTTCAGGCCGAAAAGGTTTGCCATCGAAAGCGATGTCCAGGAGCTTATTTTGAACATTCAGCATCAATTCTGAAGTCTGCAGGTAAGCCCGCTTTCGAAGCACCGTGGCTGACCCCATGGACGTACCAAGACAGCCTGCGAAGTCCATGGCCCGTCTGACAGAGATCCAATAAAGACAATGAAAAGGTCCGCTTGTCGCCTGACTGGAATGGCACCAAGGCAGTGGGTGATGGGGAACCAACGTAGTGGTGCTTGTTTGGGACTCTGGATAGAGCGAGCGCCAGATACAAGGACCCAAATATGGAACCAAGAGGGAACAGGCCAAGCCAGAAAAACTCTCGCTGTACTTCAGGTTCAATAGGCAATCAGTCATATGAAGGATGATTGATTTCCAGGCAGTAATAAAACAAAAACTTTCAGCAGGTTCCGACTGTAGGCAGAAGGACCAGTATAGAAAACGTCAAACAGGCAAAAACAGGACCAGCAGGTTCTGATTGCAGGAGGTAGGTAACCGTGTGGAAAAACACCAAGCAGAAGAAAAAACAGGAACAGCAGAAAACAGAAGGCAGGAGGCAGGAGGAACAATGGAATATTCAGGAAAGAAAATGGAACCAGGAAGGAGTGGAAGAAGGAACAATTGGAAACAATACACAAGAGCCGGTACTCTTGGAGTTCAGACGTGTTCGCTTGTCATTCTTTCTCCGATATATGCCTTAATAGGTAATGCAGAAGGGCTCCATCTTGGAGGAGGACTAGAACACTAACGCAGAGTACATCTGTACATGGTCAAATAGTCAGCCAGGGAAAGCACCAACATTGCCCTAGCGACCATGACAGCGTTCTGACACTGTCTGCAAAGACAGTCACGAAATATCCTTATCGTCTTCTACCAGCCTTTGGAATCCCTCACGCATTTCCACCTTGGGAAAATACTGGGCAGCCTCACCAATGGCCGTCCACAGACCAAAAGCCTATTTGGCGAATCTGGCAGAGAAGATTTTCTGTGCCAACTCGTCAACCTTATACCCCCCCTGTCATTTAGGAGAATTGAGGTGGATGTGGCTGACCTGGTACACTGTGGCTGCCTGCACCACTAACCCCTCCGGTGTTGGGTGGCTGGAGAGGTAAGGTGGGTCTCCCCTTGCCGGCCTGTACTTCTTGGTGAAGTCACAGTGCACTGGGGTCGTGGTGCAAGGCCTCTTCCACAAGGGGACGATTGAGTCAGAGGGGGCTTTTAGTAGAAGGCCCCCTCATTAAGAATATCGGTCAAATTATAGCCTGATAACGGCTGGGCCGGGGCCTTCTACCCCAGGGTATCCACTACTCGGTCTACTAGGGCTTTATAGCTTGGCAAAACAGTTGGGCCTGTTGGCTTTCTACATCTGGGGATGTGTCTATCCCACTGGTGTCGTGAAGACCTTCAGCCAGAGTCACCAGATCTGCTTGGTCAAAAAAAAAAAAAATGAAAACTTAAAAAAGAAAATCGGTTCCACCAGCATCCGAGTATGTAGGGACAAAGCCACCCGAAAAGGTCAGCCATGGAGCCGAAAAACTGGATTTAGGCGTGAAAGACTGTTCGACGATGGTCTAGGACATCGACTGCTTTGAACTCTGTGCCGAAAGGGCTCTCAGCACTGAGGGCGCGTCGGACGGTACCGCCGCCCATGGTGCACTGGCAAGTATCGGTGTCGAAGGCAGCCAGAACCTTGCTCAGCGTCGAGCCGGACAGCTCCGCCGATTGTGTCATGCTGGTGGTCGCACTGGGGCCAGGTTTACTGGGCGCAAATGGACCCACCGGGGCTGCTGCATCGAGAGCTCACCCGTTCCTGCAGCTACTTTATGAAACATTTCTAACATCAGAGTCTAAAATTTCTCCCACTCAGCCCTAGATGTCAGGCCCACTGACAATTTACAGGGGTCATCTGAAGAATCTGAGCAGCACCAGTGGCGTTTCTTCTTGTGGGAGGAGGAAGAGGACGAATGGCTACAGGAATGAGACCTTTTCTCTATCTTTTTTCAATGCCCCACCTTTTTTGGAGTCAGCCCCTTCGTCTCAGCCTCAGACGATCGAATGGTCAACCACGGGATTTCGGATTCATCTTACTGCATGAACCACAGGCCTCTGTCGTGAACAGCACAGAGGCAACACACACAGAAGTTATGGTCCATAATGGACATTTTGGAGCTGCAGTCCCTGCAGCGTTTGAATCCGGATACTCATGGCTCAAAATAGAGAACAATAGCAACGAAAGCTTCGAGTGAAAGCAAAGGATTAGAAGTGTTCCTCGAGCAGCGTCTCCTACAGGGGTATAGTAATGCATTATATGTACGACAACCAACGTCTCATCCGGAGGGGACCATCATTGCAAGGAGTCAAAACGGATTGATGGCCAAGTCAAGGTACACTATGTCCCCTGTTGAAATGTTTTCCGAGCAGCTGACGCTGAAAGGGATATCTATCTGATGATGTATCTGCAGGAGAAAGGTCTGCTTGGTGTTTTAATGTACCATAGTAATCACCTGGATACCATTCCCGGAGTGGAGCTTAAAGTATTAGATGATATTGATCAGTCAATAGACTGACACTTTCATTGGGAAAGGAGCAGAAGCGATGGGCAATATTTGCATTAGCACGGCCCCTTATAAAATTGGTAGGTGAAAAAAAATATAAACACCTAAACACTGGTATTTGCAGGGTTTAAGCCTACTCTGTAAACAACTGAGAGCCCAGCAATGGAAATGGATGCAAAGCCGTTCCCCCCTCAGGAGCAGCTGAAGTAAAAACTGCTCTGAAAAAACTAGCCAATTACCCGAATAAAAAAAAATTGGTGCTGGTAATGTCAAGAGAACTATTCTCGGTTATCTCAAACTTTTGTCACCCAACATGTGCTTCAATTCCCTCAGAGGAGTCTCTAGTACAGGCTAACGCTTTTAATGCATGCAGGGTATTCAGGAACAAAAACATACTAATCAAGTGCGGATATCAGAAGCTGGGACGAAAACTCACCCTGCCCTTAGTATGGGGTTAATGAACAATTCCAACCATGCATCCCTTTTTGATTTTTTCGCCAGTTTAGGAGGAATCTACTCAGGTTCTGCTGCAAGTGCTGAAACCCATGAATGATCTCTTATTCCTGTACGAGCACGTGCGACGAGAAGACTGGCAGTGGCAATTACACCTTATATGACCAAGTTTGTGAACAAGTCGTTGGTCTCTGGGTCAATCCCACCAGAGCTATAAAAAGAATAACTGGTCACACCACTTTTGAAGAAACCTAATCTGGACTCAGAGATCTTTCATCACTACCGGCCACTAGCAGGACTTCCCTGGCCAGGTAAAATACTCAAGAAGGTGGTTACAACACAGCTACAAGTGTGCGTAGAAAAGGAGCAGCTCTTAGATGCCCTACAAATCGGACTTCCACCCATTATTTGGTACGTAGTAGGCTCTCCTGTCAGTTTGGGATGATCTCCTTAAGGGGACAGATCCAGAGGATGGAACCCGGATGGTCATGCTGGATTGCAACTGCTTTCGATACAGTGATCCACCGTAGCCTGATTAATCGACTGAGCATGATCAGTAAAGTGTCAACTCAGGCTATTGCTTGGTTTGAGTCTTTTCGATCAGGAAAGCAATAGGTTAAATTGGGAGGCTGGGTGTCTGATCCTCTGGTACAGACTTGCAGTGCTGCAGAGATCCCCCCTTTCTCCCCTGCTGTTCAATTTATATCTACGCCCACTGATGGATATATTGAGAAAACATAAGGTGAACTTTCAGTCCCATGCTGATGGTAGACAGATATATGGCAACATAGGCAGCGTGGAAGAGTCCTTCCGTAGAGTGAAGGATTGTCTACAGGAGGTTAGTAGCTGGGTGCCAACTAATTGGGTTCAGCTCAATTCAAAGAAGGTGTCCTTATTTGGCTCAAAAGATCTTTTGGAAGCAGGTAACTGCCCTCAGACACCCAACTTCCTGGGAACAGATCTACTAGCCAACAAGATTAAGAATCTGGGCTGAGAATCTGAGCAGATGCGCTCAGGTGAGGGCAAAGGTGCAGTCCGTCTTCAATTACTTGCGGCTACTGCATCCAGGTCTACCTTATGTACCATTGGACAAGCAGACTGCAGTGGTCGGCATATTGGTAAATGCTCAAATAGACTATTGTAACAGCCTGCTTGCAGGAACCCCAGCTAAGCAATGCCACTGACTGCAGAGAGTACATAATGCAGCAGTGAGATTGGGAGTGGGGGTAAAGCAGTCTGATAATACATCAGGATTCCGTCGCTTCCTACATTGGCTATCAGTGAGGGACAGAATTTACATCAAAGTTCTCAGTCTTATTTTTAAATGCCTAAACAATCTGGCTCCCGCCTACTTGACAGATAAAATGCACATCCAACTTGCTCGCCCCAGTCCGAGGATAAATTGCTGTTGAATATTCCATCATCCTCCTACGTGTCCAGAGGCAACCAGAGTTTTTCGGTCTATGGTCCGAGTATTTGGAACAGACTAGCACGAGAGATTTGAGCAGCCAAATCATTGAATCTCTTCTGAAATCTTTTAAGACTCATTTATTTAGATGAACTCTGGTGAATAAAGGAGATGCACGGACCCCCGTTTGTATATTTTATATGGGCTAAACTTTGATGGGTATGTGTTGTATTACTTGGTTGATGAGTCATCTGCGCCCAAATACAATTAAGTTAGTCAGGCATGCGCAATAGAAATAAATCAAATCGGATAGTTGTCAAATAGCGAGATAGAATTTCATCTTCTGAAATCGATACTGAACCGAAAGGGCTGGTCAGGATTTGTGAATAAGACAATAGGGGAGGACAAAGTACTCTTAGAGGGTTCTTTTATATCAGCTTTGAGCATTTCCTTCTCAATTAATTTCTTCCAGGATTCAGGCATCCGATAGGGCTTTAAATTAATGAATATCCCTGCCAGTGTTCAAATGTAGTGGAAGAAGTTATTAACCCTGCCTGGTTGTCCGGAGAATACCTCGAGGAAACAGAGCAGGTCACTGATATCAGTGTGTTGGGAAGGGGACAGGACAGGGGAAACTCAGTATCAAAGCCAGTAAGGAGTGCGGCCATAGTAACAATGGGATATCTACTATGGTCCGTTTTACATTCCTTGAGCAAGTTGACATGATAGACTCGGGTTTTCTAACATTTATCGGACAGGGCTATGAGAAGGTTCAAGTGGCCTTTTTTCCAAGCCTTCATAGGGACTATAACACTTGGAAATCAAGTTATTCTGCGAAGGAGAAGCAGGACTGTCTGTCCGACCGAGAAGGAGCAGCCTGTTGCTGTTCTTGGGCTGGTCCCAGATGTTAATACAATTTCTCTTACTGCAGCCATATGGGTTTTTAATTTCTGTGCAGTTTGAGAAATTGGTGAAATGGCATCCTCTTTCCTCCAAAGTTTCTTTGAGCACGTCAAACACATTCCGGGGGTTCTCTCCCATATATTGGCTCAAATGGGGCATACCCCAGGGAAGCTTGTGGGGTCTTCCGGACTGCAAAGGGCTCCCAGGGTATCATGACATCCCAGTTTCCCCCCTCCCCAGCGATTTCCATCAACTTTTCCAAACCCTTTTGATCGTCTGTTTCTTTTTGTATTCCAACGTCTTAAGCATGGGAACATGTTTTTCCCAATATCGCTCAGGCCACCTTCTCTCCCTCTTATTTATTTTATTTATTTGTAGAGCGCTTATACCAATTGGCGTCAATGCGCTGACAAAATAATAGTAATAGAGCAAACAAAACACAAAAGAGCAGCGAGGCACAGGACCAGTCGTCAGGGACATAAAAAAGTACTCTCTAAAAGAGAAATGTTTTCACATGCTTTCTAAACATAGCCAAATTAGGAACAAGGCGCAAGCACTGTGGTAGCATGTTCCACTAAGCAGAGGCAGAGGTTTGAAATGATCTGCCACCAGCACGACTACGCTTATGATGTTTATTCGTCAGGAGCTTGGAGCTTGAGAAAAACGGGCGAGATGGTTAATAGTAGCGTAACCTAATTTTCAGATATCAAGGAGCACCACTATATACACATTTATGAGCGATAGTCATGGTTTTAAACTTGATTCTGTGAGCAACTGGCAACTAATATAGGCTTTTCATCGTTGGAGTAATATGTGATCTTCTGGTATGGGGACATTAGAGCCAATCAGAGCAGCTGCATTTTGGAGCTTTGCAATCGCATAAGCTGGAGCTCTGGCAAGCAGTGCATTGCCATAATCAAGTTTGCTCCCAATAATAGCTCTAGCTATTGTAGCAGCATGTGTCAGAGATAAATGGTCTTATCTGGCAAGGCAAACACAAATGTTAATGACTGCAGCTAACTGTGGCTGAAATTATCAATATTCATCTCTGTATTAAAATATATACCCTGGGATTTAGCTTTCCTCAATATAGGAATGGTACGAGTATTTATAGACATAAAATTGTAAGAATTTCTCCAATGTCTTGATGGTATTGCGGCTGCCAGCAGAAGAAATTCTGCCGTTTGATCATTCGGACATAACCAGTTGTCTCTCATCCATGAGCTGTTTGCATTAAGATGGTATTAACATGAATGGCGTCCATGGATATGTCGCCAGATAAACAGCAACTGGGTATCAGAATAATTTTGGCACTGGACCTCACTCTTATGCACAAAGTCATGAAGACGTTTGAAATATAGATAGAAAAGAAGGGACAACGTGCATGCTCCATGGGGGACTCCCTGCATAATCAGGTAAGGGTTATATGAATACTGATCATGCACCACTGAGAGAGACCTTCCCTGGAGAAAATAACTAATCCAACTGATGGCAAGTTGTGAGGGAGATCATCAGTTTTATGCTTAATCCCCTCTCCTAGTGAGACCCCCCCTAACCCCCAGCACTTTTTGGTGGACTTCTGGGCCTTTTTCTTGCTCTCCTGAATGAGGGGAGCCCCCCCCCCCTCATTCATTCTTACATGCTTCAACCATGAGAACTCTGTTCTTTATGTCTTACCTATTTTCATGGAGTCTTGCTTTCCTCTATATCTATTGCAGCACGCAGCATCCTCTGTGCAGTGTTGCTGGGGACCCTTTGGGTTCACCTTTTCATATTCCTAAGAACTACTGTTCTTAAGGAAAGAGGGATACTTTGGATCCTTCCTAAAACTAACTTATGAGAGATTAGCACACCCCACCTTAAGTGGAGTGCCAAGGACCGAAAAGTCACATGAACAGAGAGAAGCGGGATACTAGGTAGAGTATCCCCCTTCTCTCTGTTCATGTGACTTTTCGGTCCCAGAGACCACCTTATAGATATGGCTGGTGGCATTGGACATGTTCTACCAACTTTTTGTACTATTCTCTACCGCAGCCTGTATCCCCAGTCCCCTGTTACGCACAACAGGGTCAGCTATGTTCTAACATGGTGGCTCCCTTCTTATTTGCTACTTCTGGTGTGGTTGGCCTTCGTTAGACCTACCATTCTGGGAGGGGGCTGACTGAATATAAGTTTTGCCTTTGGCGGGAACGCTTATGGGAGGAGCCAAAAACTACCCAGTCTTTTATCCGCTGATATGCCTGAATGGAACAAGTTCCCACTGGGTGTCCTAATTTGACAGCAACCCACCCCTGTCTGTAAACTGCAGGGAGAGTTTGCAGAGGAGCAAATGGGAAATCCAAATAAAAGGTGAGGCTCCTGAGGCAGAAGGCAAAACGATCACTGGAACAGAAGATCCAAAGTGGAAGACGACCAGAGACAACTGCAGACCCTTCCAGTAACCGTAAAGCGACCACTGCTGTAGTGACCGCATTTTCTTATCGACAGAGGAGCTCCAAAGAGGACAACTCCTTCCCTTTGGCTGGTGGTGGGATCAACCAGCCCCGAGACGAACTGCAGATCAAGCCATCCCCCGAGGTGCTGTGACCTTCCAGTGCTACAAACCGCGAATACCAGGGGATCTCACACTATTTGTAGTGCAATGTCTTTGCGCAAACTAATTCTCCCAGAACTTTGGTGCGCTCCAGTTGGACCTCCTGAGGCATGATAGAACTCATCCAAGTTCCGTCGCCAAAGTGCAGGAATGCAGAATTGAGGTATATCGACCGGGGGTAACCGTTCACTGAGAGCTGATAAAAAGGTGCCAAAACCACAGATCGACGTAGGGGATGGAAGAAATCCTTGCTGAGGGTCCTTTCTCGTGGCTGCTGCTCTAACATCCAGTTTAGAATTCTTCCCTTCCTCAACAGATCGAGGAATAAGGACAGAGGTGTAGACAGGGTAGGGCTGAAGGGCAAGGCCCACCCAAAATCTGTAAATGCCCACTCAGCAGCAGTGTGTGGGTATGTACAGATGTTAATGTCACTGCGGTGGGCCCAACTACTTTAGCTTCAGGCCCCACATGTTAAACAATCCTGGCTACACCTCTGAATAAGGAGACCGGGTTCGTCGCTGCAGCACAAGAAATAATCCAGCTGCCTTTTCTTCAACCAGGTACTGTGGGATTCAAGTTGCTCCAGTGTGATTTAACAACTTGTGTGCTTTATGGGAGTCCTTTGCAGGTTCCTTATTGTTTTATCCTACTAACGCATTTTACTTAAATTAACTAAAGTATCCTGAGGAACTTACTTTGCCTTTTCTGCTGCTGCATAAGTCTTTTGCTCCATACTACACTGACTTTGATGAACTATTTGACTGGACTGCATTAGAAGCCTTGTTGCTAAGATGTAAATCAATGCCAGTGGTACTAAATAGCCCTCTTTTTCCTTCCTACAGACTGAATGACTTTGTAAATTAATGAAACTGTCATTTCACTGTAACAAATGTGGGTTCCACTATTTAAACAGTGGAACTGTCATTACTGTTATTTTCTGTAACAATTGTAAGTGCGAGCAACTACTATTGAAGCAGTCGCCTCTGAAAAGTATTGTTGAGATTTCCTGTGTGTGTTGGTGAAGTCTAAAATGGTATTAACCTACCTTGCGTACATGAAATGTATTTTGTATTATAACTTCCAGTGTGTACGTTTCTTAGGACTATTGTACTGACTGGCTTCATTGTACTTACCCACAGCTCACATCCTCCTCATAAAATAAGCCTGGCTTCACTGCCATCCTACCAATCCTTTTGGTAGTACAGACCTATATTTCGAGTTGGGGACCTGTATAGTAAGGGATAGTTTTATAGTGTCTTACCACCAGGTGGACATTAGGAAAACTCCGCTAACACAAGGTGATCAGGGTAAAGGTCCTGTGCAAGATGTGATAGTAGAATATCATGATCAAGCACGTCCTGCACAGAGGTCCGGAAACACGAACAGACCAGCTTCACCCTTATCCAGAATGTCAAATATGCTAGACTGAATGTTCAGCATGGGAGATCTCTGTGTAATGTGTTGGTCAAAAACCTGACTCGCGAGTACCCAGAAGTTTACGACTGATTTTAAGGAGGAAACTAACATTGGTAACAAGCCAGTAATTGCCACAGTCGGAAGGCTCTAAGGAAACATTTTTTAAGATTGGTGTAAGACACACCTCTTTCTTGAAAGTACGTATAAAGCCAGTAGAAAATCTCTGACTATTCCGGTAAGGAGTGGGGTACATTTTTTTTAAAAAAAAACAATTTTTATTGATTTTCAACAAAATAACATGCATCACATTATTTGTCTGTTCAAACCTCCCCACCCCATTCTTCCCCATTCGTCCCCCCAGCCTATTCCAATTGTAATGTCTACCTATGGTATGTAAAACTGCTTGAGCTTTCTCCCCATCTCTATTCCGCAGATTGTGATGGTGCATGTGCCCGAGTCTGGGTGTCATCGTGTGTGGGGGAGGTTAGTTCATGTAACATGTGTCTCCAGGCCAACAAATCCATGTTTTGCCCCTCTGGGCCTCGACGGGATGTTTCCCGTCACACTGCAGTTTCTGCCAACGACCATGTCTGGAGTCCCTCAACCACACACCAACCACTGGGCCACTCCGTGCTTTCCACCGCATTGCTATCCTACGCTTCGCCAAGATTTATGCCAGGTTTCTCAGTTTACTCACATGTATTGCATGTTTTGGTCTCGGAAAAAGTCCTAGCAAGCAGGCCTTGGGGGTGACCGAGTCTGCCAAAAAGCCAAGCTTAGTTAGGGCATGGGCCACTCCATCCCAATAACGGCGTATGTCTGCGCAGGCCCAAAACATATGCATCAGGTCTGCGTTGATCAGGTCACATTTCGGACAGGCTTGTTCTGTTGCATTACTAAATTTCGCAATTTTATTCAGGGTTAAATATGCTCTATGAGTGACATAATTGGATAAGCTGTAATTTCGCATTTCTGAACACTTTCTTGGGATACCCCATGGTCCTGCTACAAGCTGCAACCGACAGCTGCTCTTGCAAAAATGCTTGCCAACTCTGCCTAATCTGTATAAGATTGTAATCGGGCCTCGACATCAGTACCTCATATAAACATGAAACTGCAGGTTCTCCTTCGGAAATGTCATAGAATGTTTCTATTGTTACATCTTCTGCCAGTATTCTCTCTGGTCCTGGCCATTTTATTCTATGGAGAAGTAAGGCGCGGGTTGTGTTGCCCCTCCCGTACTCCCGACTCCGAAGCAACCTCATTAAAGGTCAAGGGTCGTCCCTCTCGCAATATATCGCCTAGTGTGACCACCCCCCACGCCCCTTGGGCTCCTAGTATTTCCTAACATTCAGCCTAAGTTGCGTGTCTTCACTCTTTAGTGTCACCAGTGGGATCTGGGGTGAGTAGGGGGTGTCTTTGCCCAGAAAGCGGCAGGCCCTTTGCCACATCATCATGCCTAGCCTCAGCAACAGAGGGGGTTGGGGTCGCGTGATATCGTGGTCCATACCATCTCTTTCAAAAAGAATGGGGTGCATGCCGGTTGTAGTAACTCAGTGTCTTGTGTCTTCTCATCTGACAGCCAGTAAGTGGTAAACTGTAGTTGGCACGCTACAAAATACCCCTAAAAATCTGGCACTTTTATCCCTCTCTGTTCGTATGGTCTCTAATTTCTCTAGCGACATTCTACATCTCGAGTTGTGCCACAGAAAGCTCCGGCAGGTGGCGTTCAGTGTCCTAAAGAAGACTTTGGGTATATTATATGCAACGTTTGTGAAGTAATGCAGCAGCCTCGGAAGCACAACCATTTTCAATAGCATGGCCCTTCCCATTAATGGAAGAGGCTGCTTGGCACAATATTTCATGGAGTTCTCTATATTAATGACCGCCTTTGCCGTGTTCTGCGCATGTTCTACTTTAAGGTTGTGGAAGATGTCTACCCCAGATATCTAAATGTGTCAATTTCCCATTTAATCGGTAATTCTGGTAATGCACTCCGGGGTCATCACGTGTAGCCTGCGAGGGGGAATAAACTGCGTTTATTGTAATCCCAGAAAGGTCAGCATAGCACTCAAACACATCCAATATGTATTGTAGGTTAGTTTCTGGTTGTTGTAGGTAAAGAAGCATATCATCTGCATATGGGGAGACCAGATGTGTGCTACTCTGTATTCTGATGCCTGCCTCATGGCATTCTTTCCGTAAATATACTGCTAACGGTTCTAAGGCCAATATAAATAACATAGGGGACCAAGAACAGCCCTGTCTCGTCCCTTTGCTTAACCTCCAATGTTCTGATATTGTGGTGCCTGTCCTGAGTCTCGCTACCAAGTTGCTGTAAAGTAGCTTTACCCATTTAATATACGTAGGGCCCATCCCGAAAACTTCTACCACCGCTAGTAGCCATGGCCACATAACTGAGTCAAATGCCTCGACTGCATCCAGCAAGGTTACTGCCATGAGCTGGGTGCTGTTTTGGGCATGGTTGATGACATGGTGCAATCGTCTCAGATCACATGTGCTATTCCTATTTGGAACCAAAAAAGTGATGGGTGGAAGGTTTGGAATTAATCTGGACCACTGGCGTTGCTCTGGGCAACCTTCCACACCACCGTTTTTTAGCCCGTCTACGCCATTGCAAAAGGGGTACATCCATATGCAAATCAGTCAGGTACTGCCACCAATGGGAGCAGCCCAGCTGCTAGGCCAGGTCCCCTCTGCACGGAAACACAAGCAACCCCAGACATGTTTCAGCCTTGTTGGGCCTCCTCCTGTAATGGCTTGGCAGGCTGAAAAACGATGGTCTGGAGGGTTGCCCAGAGCTTTGCCCGTGGTTATGATTAATTCAAAACCTTCCAGCCATCACCTTTCTGTTTTGCCAAAGTCACCCCGAGTGGGACGGGTATGCCAAGACGTGCGTCTCGAGTCTGCCGGGCCTAGAGACCCAAGCTACTCCTCACTGATGAAGCCCAACAAGGCTGAAACATGTCTGGGGATGCTTGTGGTCTCGTGCAGAAGGGATGTGACCTAGCAGTTCAGGCTGGACTGCCCCTTTTGGGGTAGGACAAGCCTGATTCGCATATGGCTTTTCCCCTTCTGTAATGGCTTGGCAGGCTGAAAAACGTTGGTCTGGAGGGTTGCCCAGAGCTTTGCCCGTGGTTATGATTAATTCATAACCTTCCAGCCATCACCTTTCTGTTTTGCCCTATTCCTATTTGGGACATAATCGGACTGATTTGGGTATATGATTTTATGAAATACAGGTTTCAACCAGCCATCAGAGCCGCAAGTATTTTCCTGTCTTGATTGAGTAGCGAGAGGGGTCTGTAAGAGCCAAATTCAGTATCCGGTTTGTTAGGCTTTAATAGTGGTACTATGATTGACTCAATGTCAGCGGCAAAATGCCTTTATCTAATGATTCGTTCAGCATAGCCAACAATGAGGGAGTGATCTCTCCATGAATTCTTTATAGAACTCACTTCGTAGCCCGTCCGCAACTGGAGCCTTACCTGACGGCAACCCTCTTATAGTGCATTCTAACTCCTCTTCGGTTATGGAGGCTTCAAACTTGTCTACGGCTTCGTCTATCTCCGACTCCTGGGTTTCCAAAGTCTCCTCGTATAGCTTCATATAAAAATCATAAAAACATTAGTTCATATCCCGTCGTGTCTCACAGGTCTCCATTACTCTTTGTAATTGCCCGGATCGTGCACCGGTCAGTTTCGCTCTTGTACAACCAAGCTAGCAATCGTCCTGGTTGGTCCCCTTCGGCGTGCTGTCGTTCCACATATCTCCTGTAGCTCAATTTACTTAATCTATCCCAATGTGCTGAGCATTCGTTGGGGGGGGGCGGAAAGGCTGGTGGATTATGGGGTGCACTCGCCATGTGACCAAATACCTGTGCTTTATATTCTGCACTCACGAATTCTACCAGGGTGTCGTCTCCTGTAAAAATCTAACCTCGTATAAGGGCTTGGGGAGCGGTATAATGCGAATATCCGAGGGCATGTGGGTGTAGAGTCCACCATATATCTGAGAGTTTAAATACTTGCAATAATGTGCACAGGGCTTTGGCGGAGGGGGCAGGGTCTGTACATTGGTCATCTGATCAGTCCAGTGTAGGGAGTTGAGCGTGCAATTGAAATCCCCTCACCATATCAATGTGCCATTTCTGTATTGACTTATTAGTGGGTATAACGTGCGGAAATAAGCCGCAGTATCTTAGTAGGGTGCGTATGTATTGATAATGCAAAAATCTGTGCTCCAACCAACCTCGCAATACGAACATCCTTCCCTCTTTATCCTGGAAAGTCTCAAGCACCCCCAAAGGCACGACTGTGCCACCCATATTATTATACCCCTTGCATAAGCAGAATATGATGAGCCCAGTGTCGTGCCTCTCCATTTTTTAGCGAGGGTAATATGTTTCTCTTTCGGGAGGTGCGTTTCTTGCAAGAGTGCAATGTCAATTTTCTGACGCCTTAGGTAGGTCATAATCCTGTTGCAGGATACTATTCCAAGTGCCCCCATTGCACTTAAAAATTCTGACATGCACCATCAATCCAACATTCTCATTCAGCATATTCAGTGTGGATACATAGGCTAACTCCACTCCAACTACTCCAACTCCCTTGCCCCCGCCCCCCCCCCCCCCCCAACAATTGCCCAGCTCAATCCCTTGTGCTCAGGCCTCCCTACTTCTCGCCTCCACCCCTGGGTCTTGTCCTGGTGTGTAAGTGCGGATACGTAACTGCTAGTATCTGAACAAATAAATGTAATCTTAAGTCCTCCTGTGTAGTGCAATCTTAAATCTGCAGCCTTGTAATTGTCATGGGGGGTCATTCCGAGGTTGGAGGTAAGGGATTACCGGCACCGGTAATGGTGCCTATGCCGGTAATTCCTTACCTCCGTATTCCGAGGTCCCTTTGCGGGTCCTTCTTTACCTCCTGCTTTTAGCAGGAGTAAAGTACGGGACCCGCAAAGGGACCTTGGAGGTAATTACGGCACCGTAATTTACGGTGCCGTAATTTACTCCTTCCCCATTCCCATTGAGCCCTATGGGGCTGAAATGGGAATGGGGAAGGGCAAAAGGTGAATGGGGAATTACCGGTCCCTCCAACCCTGGAATGGATCGGAAATTACTCCATTCACCATGGAGGAGTCGGAGCGGTATTGGAGGCAACCATGGAGTAATTTACTCCATGGTTACCTCCAAACCCGGAATGAGGCCCATGGTCTTCTGCATGCGATTACTCCGGACTACTCAGACCGACATCTGCTCCGGTTGGCAAATTCTGCATGTCCAACCATTTGTGCGTGTCTTTGGGGGTTATCAAAGAATATGGCGCGGCCCTTGTGCATCTATTTCAGTTTAGCTGGATGCAACAGCATGTACTTCAGATTAGACGCTCGTAGTCTTCTCTTGACCGCTATATAGTTCATCTGTTGCTTCTGTACCTGCAGGGTGTAGTCCAATAGGTAATTATCGTTGCAGACGCTCGTTGGATGGTCCCTCCTATGCGAAAGTGTTTGAGGATCTTTTCTCTATCTCGATAGTTCAGAATTGGGCTATTATTGGCCTCAGCGGCTGTGATTTCCTCATCAGCAACCTATGTGCACTTTCCACCGTGAAGCCTTGACTGAAGGAGTCTGGACCAATTTCTTGCTTCAGCAGGGTTCCTATGTACTCCACCGGGTTTGCTCCTTCTTCACCTTCCGGGAGCCCAACAATTCTTACGGTATTGTGTCTAGCACTGCCTTCTGCATCCTCGGCTCTATCCTCCAGATTACACACATGTTGCAGTATCCAGACTTCTTCCGAGGTGTCTTTAAGGCCCTTTGTATTCTCTGCCACTGACTTTTCAAGCGTTCCAGTGCCTTCAGCGAGTGCCCTCACATCTTGTCTAGCAAGTTCACATCTATGTGGATGGCGTCTATTTTAGCCACAAGAGACGCCTTCAGAGATGCTATAGCTGCTAGGATGTGTTCATCTCCTTCCACGAGCGTCTGCTCCCTTTGAGGGATGAGGTTGCTTGGGCAGTGCTCTCCGCTTTGAGCGCAGTTTTGGTGCATGCCTCAAAGGTGAGCTGCTTTCCTTTGCTCTTTTGGGCTTTAGACGCCATGGCTTCTCGCCGTCTCGTGTCTTCGCCTTTGTGCTAGTGTTTGTGGTACCCAGGTGTGTTGATTTCGCTGCTTGCCAGTCTGTTACAGGTGGGTTTTGCCGCTCTCCCACCGCATGCTCCCTGGAGTACTTTGAAGCATCTACTAGGTGCTACTTGTGGTTTCACGAACAGTATCCGCAATAGCCAAGTAATCCGACTATTAGTTTGGCCCATCTGCTCTGCATACATGTTTTTAGGCTCGCCGCTTCTTGATGATACCCCACCTTCATTGTTTGCCCCCTCACTTGCAGGGGCACAATTGGCACTCTTTCAGCCAGTGTATTATGTCCAACCCGGTGCTATCTTTATGCGCTCAATTGTGTAAAGTTATCAGCGGCTCCAGCCATTATTGGTTCCTACTCACGTTTAGTAGCTCCCGAGCTTGTGACGTACGTAGGCCAATCACAACGCCTGCTTTATTCCATATTGTTGGGCTGTGTAGACTGTTACTCCGCTGTTGAGGTTGGCTACAGCTCATGTAGCTGTGTTATGACTTCATCCAGAGAATCCCAGGCTAGAAAGACCTTTGCCCTTTCCGGGACTCTGCTCTGTCTGGCCTCCAGCTTGGGGGCCAGTAATTAAACTCTAGCCCGCCTCCCTATGTCTCCTTCAGTTAAAACAGCAGTTAGTTGGAGCTCCCAGATCATATCAGCTTGTTCGCTGACCACAGCGGAGGCTTCGTTGGCAGGATCTGTCCCACCACTCCTCTGTGATCCTGCTTATATCACAGCCGGATCCCTGACACCAGCAACGTGCTTTGCACCTCGCGGAGCTCTCCTTCCAAATCAAACTCGGCTTGATAAGCCGCAGCGCCTCTGTCTCCGCCTGGTTTTGTTGTCCCTCAATCTGCATGCCAAACATTTTGTGGCTCCGTTTCATGTGCTGCCTTTGTAGTCCTCTCCCCCGCAGCCCTGTAAATGACTTGTGATGTGTACGCTGTGAGCCCGCATCCCACTCCGTTAGTTTCCGCATTGAAAACTGGAGTATGTTTCCAAAACGGTCTGCCTCCGTTTCTGTGCTGGGGCCCGCTGCCTTTGCGGTCCGCCTATCCCGTGTGACCGGGGCCAATTCCCTCCATGGTCCGCCTCAACAGCAATGAAGCTAGATTCCGGAGCAGTCCGCCACTGCTTTATTTCGGATGCTGACCATTGTTACTGTCTGTCTTTGTTGTACCGCTGCTGCAACATGTGTGCATTCAGTGCACTTAGGCCTGCTGTGGGGGGCAGGGTGTACTAACGTCACAGTGGGCTTTGTGCCTGCTGTACCGCTTGGTCCTGGGACATCTGCTCTGCCCACAGGGCAGTATACTTCGCCGGCTAATCTTTCGCTGTTCTCCGGTCAACGGGCTGACACCGACACCCACTTCCTGATGCTTATATCTTGGTGGTCCCCTGGCTTCCATGCAGTCGCCTACTCCTTGGCAGATCATACGTCTCGTTGACAAGCACCCAGCTCCCCCTTTGCGCAGTGGTCTGTGTTCCATGCTGGTTTATCCGCTTGTGCTTCGCTCGTGTAGATAATCACTGCACGTTGGCCCTGGACAGCTGACTCCTCTCACTCCATAGTCACATCAGACCCAGCTCCACTTGTTGTACGGCGTGCCCGGGGTTCTATCTTGCACCCACCATTTTGTTCCTCCGCCGTCAGCCAGAGTCAAACATTTTAGCCCATACACATAATTCCACCATCTGCCGCTCCTTTACTTACCATCAGGTCTGCTAGGTAGTTTCATGCGTCGGTAGGTTCACTTGCAGGGGATTTAACCCGTTATTGTCTGCATTTCAAGCCGGATCACAGGAGCTCAAGGAAAAACATGTCTATAGCACTGCTGCTGGCCATGCCCCCGAGTGGGGCACATTATTTATTGGCTTTACCATGGCATACGTCACTAGCGCAATTAGTAGCTTAGAGCTCTTGGATAACTTGAGAAACATCTTCGACACAGGAGGGAATATTCACTGTGGAATAGTGTTGTCCGAGGCTCTCAAGGACACAGGAGAGGGAGCATCAGAAGGCTTAGAGGACAATTTAGCACCGATAGCCCTAATCTTAGTAATTCTTTGGTGGAAATAAACTGAAGGTTTATTACACCAAACAGACAGTAGGCTAAGAAGTTATTTGGTGGAGTTTTTCGCTGAAGAGCTTTTATTATAGAGCTCTTTCTTGGAGGCAACAAATGCTGATCTATATTGGGCCTATGCCGTAGCCCACTATTTGATGTTCTCCAAGGCAAGACTTGCGCCATTTCCTTTCAGCTTTTTGTTTAATTGTACAAACATTTCTAACAGAAGGGCTGTCAGTAGCTGAATATTTCTATTGTGCTCCGACAGATTTGGACTTAAGTGGAGGAACAACATCCAAGTCTGACTAAGAGCATGCTGGGGGTCACCCTTTTGTTCGAGATTTTCTGCAAAAAGCATCCTCCAACAATGGATTAAACATAGGAGCCACAACTTTGAGTAACTTTACTATAATTGCGACATAAGATTTCAACTCGTCAGTGGCAGTCACCTTATTTTTACTAGGCAGTAGTAGATCAAAAAATATAAAATGATCCGATCCTGGAAAAATAGTATATACTGTATTCAGGTTGCTTCCATGGTTTTCTAGAAGAATTGTAATATCCCCTCTGAAGTCAGGGTCAATGGGTCAGCCCATAACATCCAACCCAAGCCGGATTGCGAGGTTAGTCTAATGTAGGTGCCTTAGGGAGGGGCCAATGTGAGGCCAGTGGGGATCAACTGTCTCTCCCCGGGTGGAATCTAATTACTTCAGTGCTTTGTAGGTCAAAACCTATGGACTTTGCTGTTCTTACTATATGGGCTTTGGCCTTGGGACTTTTGTAATTAGGACGGGTCCTCAATGTCTATCATTTCATGTACATCTGGGAGGGTCATAAGGAGGACGCAGGCAAAGTGTTGACATTTCTATCAGTCGGTTTATTAAATGATAGGGACAGTTAGGCCTTTTCTGATCACTATGTGGGTGTTCCCTAACTATATAAATAACTAAGGTGCTTGTCCGTCAGGAAGTCATAAAAACACAAAACATGTCTGCTGTCCAATAACTTATACTAACTGACCCTACCCACTGTTCTAACAAAAATAAGGTCAAGAGAATGTATCCCTTCTCTATTGTTTTTTCTCTCAAGATTTTCTCCTTGGCTTCAAGATTCTTATTAGTAGGTTGATTTCAAATAGTGCCTTGACACCCTCTATATAAGTTCTTATAACTCTTTCACAAGCTATGTGGTGTTTATCTCATCTTTAGGGATTGTTTTCTAGGAATCCCTTGTGTGTGCGTCTCTGTTAATGTTAAAGGATATTTGAACTGCGCACTATCACCACCGGAGTGGTCCCCTGACGGTCTGGTGGCTCTGAAAAGGGGAGGGGTTTGGGGGGAGCAGTGAGTTAGTGGAAATAAGCGGGGAAAGGTGTGATGTGTCGTTGGCATCCTCAACACTGTTAGCACCGTCCGCTGGGCTTGGGGTGTTTTCCGGTCGGTAGCCGTTGTGTGCTGTTGTGCGAGTATGTGTGGTTTGTTAGTTGTTGCAGTGTAGTTAAGTTTGTGTGGATTGTTGTGCTATAGGGTTGTGGTTGCGTTTGGTTAGAGTTTGAGGGTTGTATGCAGAGAGGTGAAATTGTTAGTGGATTGGTTAATTGCCATTGCTGCCTGGAAGCGAAGCGTTAAACTTCCATATTCCTTCCAGGTGGTGCGCGCAAATATCTCTGCACCTCAATCCAGATCCGGCATCGGCTGACACTTGCAGTCCCTTCCGCACATGCCGCCAACCCACATTCATGACCGTGTCCAGGTTTGTCCCCCGCCCACCTCCATCAGACCTGTCTGTATGTGTGGGAAGCAAGCGTTCTTGAGTCCATCCAAATCTGGCCCCGATAGCATTCCTAATCCAGTACATATGCGGAATCGGTCAGCATTCACAGGCTATCGCTCACAGCCCCTTTGAAGCGTGGCACATGCCAACATTTGCAGCTACATCCAGGCGCTGCACCTGCCATCACTCACCACTCCGTCCGGGCCCGCGCATTCCCATGTCCACAACTCCGGTCAAGTGTGGCAACTGCTAACATTCACACAACTCTATATAAGTATGGTACCTGTAGCGTTCATGAAGTGGGTGAGGTTGTTGAATGGAGTTGGGCAGGGTTGCTAATTTCTGTCCTAATGCTTGTGGCTTGTGTCCTATTTGACCTAGCGTCATCTCTCTTGTTAATGTAGCAGTTTCCCTTAGTCGGTTCTGAGTGTTGGCAGTGTCATCCTGAATTCTGTCATGCTGTTCTTAGTGTTTACTATTTGATCGTTTAATTGTTTCAATTTGAATCTGCTGTCTTGAAGATCCAGGTTTTTAGTAGTTTTCTGAATTGTAGGTGGTCTTCAGTGTTTCTTATTTCTTTCGGGATGTTGTTTCAGGATTTTGCGGCTAGGTGGGAGATGGAGGATCCCCCTAGTTTTTTTCTTGAGGTATGGTTTTGGTTCCAGGCGGATTTTGTTGCTTGATCTGAAGAGACTGGTTGGCTTGTAAATTATTTTCTTTTGCAGCCATTCAGCTCCCTGTCTGCTGATTGTCCTGTGTGTTATGCACATTGTTTTGAAGGTGAAGCGATGTTTGACTGGGAGCCAATGTAGTATTTTTAGTGCTGGAGTGATGTGGTGTCTTCTGGATAGTTTGAGGAGTCTGGCTGCTGCATTTTGTATGCGTTCTAGTTTCTTCAGTAGGTATTCTGGCATCCCAAGGTAGAGGCTGTTTGCATAGTCGATTCTTGACATGAGTGCGACGATTGTGATTGTTTTGTGGGCAAAGGAAAGGAAGGGTTCTTCTTGTTGTGTGAAGGAGGAAGAGGATTTCTTGATTATTGCATTTATTTGTGGTTCTAAGGTTAGGGTATTGTCCATCAGGACTCCCAGATTTCTTACTACCTTAGATGTGTGTTTATTTATTTGATATAGCGCGCAAAACCCAGAGGTAACAGGGCGCAACAGAGAACATAGGAGTAAGTATACATAAAGACTTGGTTACAGGGTAGGAAACAGTTGAATGGTGAGCAGAGCATTACATTACTTGCAGGGTCTGTTAAGTAGGCATATATACAAATATACATACAGTATTGTACATTTAGCAGGTCAGTTTATATACAGTGAGGTAGGCTAGGTGCAGGGGCATTGTTCAGTCATGGGATCGTTGGAGCATAACCAGGTGACGGTGTTTCATCTAAAACTGTAATAGGATTGGTCAGTTCTGATGTTGAGAGGGAGGGCATTCCAGTGTTGGGCTGCCATGACAGGGAAGCTGCTACCGCCTGTTTCTTTCTGTCTGAATTTGGGTACCTGTAGGCAGTAAGCGTTGGTCATCCTCGTGGGTCTGGTGGAGGTTCTTTTTACTATTCTGGTTGCCAGGTGGGGGGGGGGGGGGTGGGCAGCGTTGTTTAAGCATTTGAAGGTGAGTGATGCTGTTTTGAGTGAGATGCGGTTGCAGATTTTGAGCCATTTGTGTTCTCTTCTTTTGTTGGATATGTGTTCCTTGTGTGGTAGGTTAAGGGCTGTCCTGAGTGCGTTATTTTGCAGAGTTTGGAGCTTGTCTTATGTATTTGTTGGCTCCTAGATACATGGCATTGCAGTAGTCGAGTTTGGATAATATTAAGGCATTGGCGATGGTAATGCAGCTAGCTTGGGAGAGGAATGCTCTACTTGCCCTGATGAGCTTGCACATGTAAGCGGTAGAAGATGCTAAAGAGTTCACTTGTTTTTTTAGTGACATGGATGAGTCAAGGTGAAAGCCTAGAGTTTTCACTGTTTTGGCGACTGTGATAGTGTTGCCGTCTATGTTGAAGGCCTTGTAGTCAGGACTGAGTTTTTTTAGGTTAATGTTGGATCTGAGGAGCAGTATTTCGGTTTTCTCATCATTCAGGCATAGGCCGTGTGTGGCCATCCATGCCTGAATGAGGTATATTTTGTTTACCAAGGCCGTATCTGAGTCGAAGTTGCCCGAAAGGGGTATGAGAATCTGGGTGTCATCTGCATAGTTAGTGTACAAGACACCCAGTTTGTCCAACTTGTCAAATAAGGGCTTGGTAAAGATATTGTAGAGGGTGGGGGAGACGCAGGATCCTTGGGGGACACCGCAGGTTATTATGATGGGGTCTGCTGAGGCTAGTGAGGAGAAGACTCATGGTACGATTGCCCAAAAATGATTGGATCCAGGCTATGGCCTCTTTTGAGAAGTGGGCAGCCGAAGCCAAGTGTTCGCACAGGACTGTGTGATCTACCAGGTCGAAGGCTGCCGACAGATCAAGGAGGAGAAGCATGGCGGTGTTTCCTTTGTCGTTAATCTCATTGATTTGGGTTTTGAAGTCGATTAAGGCGGTTTCTGTGCCGTGTTGCGGTCTGAATCCGGATTGGCAGGCACCTAAGAGTTTGTTGGTTTCTAGATATTGCTGGATTTGTAAGTATGCTACTCTATTATCTTTAGCAGGAATGGCACCGTGGTAATGGGCCTGTAGTTGGTAGGGATAGCGGGGTCTAGGGTTTGCTTCTTGAGGAGTGGCAGAACCCAGGATTGTTTGAGGTTGCTTGGTATGGTGTTGGAGGAGAAGGATGCGTTGATCAATTTGGTTATAAAGGGAGCCAAGTCCCTGGCTGCGTCCTTTATTATCTGGGGTGGGCAGTTGTCGCCTTTGCAGTTGGAGGGTTTGAGAGAGGCGATGACCTTTTCTGTTTTTGGTATGGAGATTTTAGCGAATCTGAAGAGGTTTGGGCCTGGTGGGTTAGTTATTTTGGCAGGGATGCTAGGTGGTGAGTAGTCGTTAGTGGTTATGGAGTCTTTTTTTAGTGCAATTTTTGTTTGGAGAGTTTTGATTTTGTTGTTTAGGGCGTTTTGGGCACTGGTGCATCATTTTTTGTATTTGGTTATATTATCTGGTGGGGGTATGGGGGATTCCAGTTCTCTAAGGGTTGCAAATAGTTCCCTGGTATTGGAACTGGAGTTTTTGATTCTCTCATTGAAAAGGTTCTTTTTGGTGAGTAGGATTTCTTTTTTGTAGTTGTTTGCGAGTTGTTTAAGCTGTAGTTTGTTCTCTTCTGTGGGGGTATTGCGCCATTGAGTTTCTAGTTTCCTTTTTTGCATTCTTAGTTCTTTCAGATGGGGGGTAAACCATGCGTTGGGGTGGGCTTGTTGTTTACTCTTTTGCAGTTTTAGAGGGGCAATAGTGTCTAGTCCTGTCTTCATGGCATTGTTGTAGCTTTCTACTAGGCACTCTGGGTGTAGGTTGTCGGGGAGAGCGTTAAGGGTTGGCAACAGTAGTGGTAGGAGGTTGTCAGGCGTTATGTTTTTCTTTGCTCTAGTGGGCAGTGGTGGTGCCATGATTTTCTTCCCATTGACTTCTTTATGGAGTGAGAGAGTGA
This sequence comes from Ambystoma mexicanum, assembly GCF_040938575.1. NCBI lineage: Eukaryota > Metazoa > Chordata > Amphibia > Caudata > Ambystomatidae > Ambystoma > Ambystoma mexicanum. The sequence goes on from NC_090923.1 coordinate 990,427,941, forward strand.
AGTCGATGAGGTGGTGGTCTGTCCAGTGTTGAGGGGTAGTTTTGGAGATGATGGTATCGCAGTTCAGTGTGGCGATCCAGTCCAAGGTCCTACCTTTGTTGTTGGTGGGGGTGAGCACTTTTTGGATAAGGCCGTGTTCAGCAAGCATATTGGCTACGGGCTTGTGCTGGTTTGTCATCAGGATCATTGAGACCAAGATTCAGATCGCCTAGTAATAGTATTTGGAAGGTTTCCTTGGTGTTAGCTCAGAGGCTGGATAAATCTGCCTCGAAAGAGCCAACGGGGCCGGGTGGCCTATAGATCAGGTAGATGGTTAAGGTACGACAGTTAGAGATGGGCAATTTGGCTGGGAGGAGTTTGCAGGATTTGAGAGAAGTTTGGGTTGATAGTCTTAGCTCAAGGTCAGTCTTGGCTATGATGGCCAGGTAACCTCCTCTGTTGGTGGGTCTGTCCATTCTGATTATTTGGTAGTTTTCAGGGATGGTTATTGAGAGTGCTGGGTATGCTGCTTCATGCAGCCAGGATTCGGTATTCGCTAGGAGGTCGAGGTTGTTGGTTGATAGGGTGTCTGCTATTTCTGTGGCGTGGGCTACTAGTGATCTAGCGTTGATTAAGGCTCCGGATATAGTAGTTATGTTGGGTGTGTCCTGGATAGTTATCGGGATGAGTTTGGGTTGGGTGGAGCTATTGCGAGAGAGGGTAACTCGGGAAGTGTGATTTTTAGGGGGAGTTTTGTCGGTGGTATTAGTAGTTTGCGTTAGTGTGGAGAAGGGGTTCTTACACCGGGTAGCCGTTCGATTATTGACGTTGTTAGGGAAGTTTCTATAAGGTTCATAGATAGGAGACAATCTAGACCCAAGTCTCAGATTTCTATCGTTAGGAGGGTTTGTTATGATAGCAGTTGTCATAATGGCTATGATGGCACAGTTAAGTAGTGCCGTCTGGGCTAGTTTAGTCAAGTAGGCAGAGGTCATTGTCAAACTATGCTGAGGACATACTAACATCTAAGTGTTGATTCAGTGTAGAAGAAGGGGGGACGGGACTTCTATGCTATACCTAGCCTATGTTGTAGTTAGAACACATCTAGGCTAGTCGATGCAAAACACACATAGGCTAAATGCAATTGTGGGCGCAAGGCACATCTAGGCTAGTCAGTGCAAAACACAGGCTAAATGCAATTGTAGGTGCAGGGCACATCTAGGCTAGTCAATGCAAACCACACATAGGCTAAATGTAATTGTGGGCGCAAGGCACATCTAGGCTAGTCAGTGCAGAACACACATAGGCTAAATGCAATTGTAGGCGCAGGGCACATCTAGGCTGGTCAATGTAGCCTAGTAACAATAATAGATTAAGATGCATGTAATTATTTTAAGCAATGAAGGTAAGTCTAAATATGGCGGGCACAGTGAAGGCTAGGAGTACATATGACTGGTGAAGCAGTGATGGTTCAGCTAAATGCTATTTACCCCTATAAAGGCTGATCATACAACAATAGTAGGGGCTGTTACTTTCATCAGTCTAGGTCAAATAGATTAATAGCTAAGCAGTAATTCAGTGGATGCAGCATGTAGGATACATTTGTCTATTCATCATCTCGCAAAAGTGGGGGGTCATATAAAAGCACTATGCAGGCACATGATATATTACAGTCACAAACGGGAGCATGGTGAGCAGCAGGACTTATTGCAGAGAAGTCCTTGGATTCGGCAGCTGCTGGTGGGAGTAGATTGGGAGGGTGTACTGGGTACGAAGCACAAGTTAAATGCAGACACGTTTAGGGATTTTTAAAGAGAGTCACAAAATGCCAGCCACTAGGCTTTAATTTTACCTTCAAGATGCATGGGTGCTGGGCTAAGCCACTCAGTGATTCCGGCAGAAGCAGAAGGCTGGTGACAGGCTGAGGACAGAAGGCAGCCTTGTTTCCTGTGCCTTGGTGAGGTGGGCCGGCTTTATAGCACCAGTAGCCTATCCGGAGCCAGGCAGGTGGGCTTAGGTAGGGGTAGGTGGAGGTGCTAGTCAGTCAGTTCTCGGGCCGCCATCTTGGAATAGGCACTCCTCGTGGTGCTCAATGGTGGCTTCAGAGAACAGGGGGTAAAAAACGATTTTGGCAGCGTTTTTGCATTTAAAATAAAATCGGATGTGCAACATGCACGCACTTCGGAATTTAGAGGTGCTCAGATGAATTTGAGCGCCTGTGCAAAGTAGCTTCAGAATGGCAATCTGCTTACCAGAAATGCTCTGGAGGGGGGCTCTTTCTTCCTAGCCTGAACACTGCTCCTGCAGTGCCCAGATGGAGCTCCTGCTCCCCTGTAGGTCGTAGGTCTGGTCGATGGTGGTGAGTGGTTCCCATTTCCGTCGGCCAGGGAATGTAGGTGTTATGCTCTTGGTTTTTGGATATAATCATGATTTCTCTCAACTGTTCCTCCACAGAGGAGTGCCTTTTGTATTTTGGCAGCATATGCTTCCTTGGCTGTGATATGCGTTTGATAGTTAAGGTCCCTTTCCTTGTTGGTTTGGCTTATCTTTACTCTTGCGGGCTCTGTTGCCACCCATTCATGGGATTCTCCTTCTGGTATACATGCTCTGCCTCCAACACATTGTTTTACTACGTGTTTTTCGTACATTTAGACCACTGTATGTAGTATTCTCTCCTCTTATGAGGGTATTTGTATCTACGTCTTACTGATCGCTTACAGCACTTCTCATGATTCACTCTTTCACTATCATAGTGCCACTTCCTAGACTATAATGTTATTTTCTCATCAATTCTACTTAGACATGTTCCTGATGGTCCATAATGATCCCCCGGGGACTCACGGTTCTCCCAGTTATCTTGGATTCCGTGGGGCAACTTTTCTGGGGCCTCTCTTGGCTCAGTGTATTCGGTTGCTTGTTTTCCTAATGTCCCCATCTACTCCAGTGTCCCGCACTCTGTGTTCCCTCTTCCTTTGAGCTGGTATCGCTACGGGTATCCGGACGGTTTGCTGCTTTCACAGCGTAGTGGTTTTGGCGTTCTGTGGGCACCCAACCCACCACGACGTCATGGTCACGCCACACCGTCTGCTCCTCTAGTTCTCCCTCTGTGTGAATGCTGTGCATCCAGTGCTTTGCTCTCGCTTAGTAAGCAGTTCTCAGACGCTGCCTCTGTGGCTCTCAGTGACTCCTCTGCTCTCAAGAGTTACGCTACCAGAGGGCCTCCCCTGCTTGCGCACGCATCCCTCTGCCTCGCTGTGTCCTCTTCCAGTCTTCTCGTCCCAGTTAAATGGAGATCTCTGTTTAAGGGAATAAACCCTCTTTCTTGTTGCTAACAGCATATTTAGGTTTTCTCTTCAACCAAGTCCCTGGATTGTATACTGTTCTGTACATCTGCTATTCCATGTATGCCACCATGGGGTATGACGTAGCAAGTTCCTCACAAGGAGTTCTGGTCCCCAAAGGGGAGTCTCACCCACTGAGGTCCCACTTTCCCAGACCCCTAGGGAGGGGGTTGCAGGGTGGGCTTACATCCTTAGCCTCAGGATTCCCTTGAGGAGAAAGGACAAATTCCCTGGATTGGTCACATTCCCGTGTCGCTTCCCCAGGAAAAGCTCTGCTGGGAAGTTGGGACATCCACCTCTAGTAGCAGACAAGGAGTATGCAGTGGAGAGTTGCTCCCTGAACCAATGTGGACAATGATGTAAGAGTTCCTTTTGCCCTATCTAACCTCCAGCAAGCATTCTATGCTATACCCTGGGCAGGAAACATAATCGCTGAGGACACAAACGGAAGGAAGGGTTATCGAACAGACTATCGAGTTTGGGGTTACTGCGACAGAAAGAAAGCCAATAGGAAAGAAACAAGAAAGAAGCTGTTCGGAGTATTTTCAGAACCCTTATACTGCTGTATGATTCTGGGAAAACAACCTTAGTGAGCCTGCAAAGCTTTCACAAAAAAGTCTCTTGGTTATGTAGACTAACAGTTTCGCTGAGACAAAGCATATCGGGAATTTGGTGTAAAGTACAACTAAATACAATAGCTTCACAAGCACCAGACTGCCGACACAGCCAAGTACAAGACTACCCTTTTTTTTTAGCAATACATAGGTGTTAAGTCAAATACACTAAACGGTAAGTAGAAGCAGTATATACACATTCACAGTTTGAGCCTGCCAAGGTATTTTTGTACAACTAACCTTAAGGTGTGGCAGCATACCCAGTCTAAAAAGAAGCCAACCCCATTTTATGATAGTGAGAGCAGTCAGGCTTCAGTCGGGGGCGGGAGGTAGAGTAGGCTGACACGCAAGTACAATTAGTCCACACTAATATCCAAAGAAAATATACCACACTAGTATACTAAACTTAAATCTCATGCACATTCCCTCACACAAACATAAACACACTCATTTAATAACTACTTAAAGTTTAAAAAAAACCCAGTTTATGTATAAAAGCAATAAATTGTCCTATAGACACAACCCACTCCAAAACTAAAATAGGCCCACTACCTACTGATGGGCACATTACAGATTGTGACAAAGGTGGAAAATGAAGGGGAACCAGATATTAAGACACTCAATATTAATTGTACTTTACTCCGGATGACAAACAATCACTGTGACACTAAACCAGTAGAACATTATTTGGAAAATATAAAATTGCCCCTCAAAGTCAATGTAGGTTGTTGGGGGTGGGGAGAGGGCTTAAACCGATACAAAATCACCAGAAATTGTTAAATTGCAAGCTTTTCTACCAACCCCAATCCTGAACAAAATAGTGCACAGGAAGCACCAGGAACAAGTCACACTATTCCTGATAGCGCCAATATGGGCGCACCAACCATGGTTTCCCCACCTACTCAAACTAGCATTGTGCAAACAGATCAAGCTTTTGTGCCCATTGAACATGCTGTCCCAACACAAGAGACGACATTCCATCCATACCCTCAGACTATGAACTTGGCAGCTTGGCTCCAGAATTCACACACAGAATTTGAGCATCTAAATCTTCAACAAAGGTATATGGATATCCTTAAAGGAGCACAGAAGCCTAACACTAGACATTTACAAGTGGAAAAGATTTGTCATTTGGTGCAGGTCACACAACATAAATCCAATTGACTGTTCGCCCTCACACATACTTCACTATATGCTGCACTTACTAGACTCCAGCTTAGACTTTAATTCTATTTAAGTACAGTTAGCAGCTCTGTCTGCTTCCATTACCTCTCAAAACAAAATATCATGGTGGAAAGCATCAGTTATGAAAGCATTCATGGGAGTAAAACGGCTATACCCTCCCATTTCAAATCCACCAACAGGTTGGGACCCTAATGATGTTCTCACAAAACTCATGAGTCCACCCTTTGAACCTATGCACAAGGCCAAGAATGCTTTTCTAGTAGTGATCACTTCAATAAGACTAGTTAGTGAACTGCAAGCACTTTCTGTACAAGACCCTTTCATTATCGTCCACAAAGACAAGGTGGTTCTTAGAACACATCCTAGGTTGTCACCCAAATTCATTTCAAAATTCCAAAAATATAACTAATTTATTGAACTTCCTACTTGTTTCAAAAATCCTCCAAATTCAGCAGAAAAAAGCCTCTACACACTAGATGTAAGGGGGTGGTCTTGTACTACATAAGCACAACTTAACCACTAAGGAAAACAGATCCTTGTTTCCATAGCAGTTGTCAAAGAGATCATATGTCTAAAAACGCAATCTCCAGATGCAAAGTCAAATGCATCCAACTTTGCAACTTATTATAAAAAAAACATCCTTTTACACCAAGAGCTCACTCTACACGAGGTACAAGGGCTACTTTGCAATTTATCGCAAATGTTCTTTAGATGCAATTTGCAGGGCTGGTACTTGGGAGTAATATCCATACTTTTACTCCGCATTACTGCTTAGACGCACACTCTAAAAGGAGATTCACAGGTGGGACAAGCTGTATTAAAACATTTATTTGCCGCTGTACCTTCTCACAACCCACCTTCTCCAGGACCTGCTCACTAATCTTTGCATAGCATTTGGTCTAAGAAGATCCACAAGCCACAGAAGTGATACCTTACTCACCATAATCATATTTCTGATGCTTGTCTCTGCTTAGATTCACATGCGCCCTCCCTTCCTCGCCTCCTGGTCCATAGATGTGTTTCTATCTTTACATTTCTACTTTCTTGTACTCATACAAACACTTCATGCACCCTCATGTCAGAAACAAACAATTTGAGGGACCTTGACGCATGAAGGATTATCTGTAGAGTAGACATCACACTAGGGATAGGTATTACAAACACACCCAGTCAAAGTCCCCTTTCAAGTTTCGAAAACAAGGCTTTTAATACTCTGCAACTATCACTAGAAATCGTCGTATGTATAGCATATAATGTGAGTCTGAGCAGATACCAGAATCAGAAATGGGATACATTACTCACCGTAATCGTATTTCTGATGCTTGCATCTACTTAGATTCACATGCTATGCACAGGCCGACATCAAGTGGAAGCTGCAGAGTATTACAGTTGTTTTCGACACTCAAAAAGGGACATCTACAAAGCATGCCAGTAATAGTATCCCTAGTGTGACCTCTACTGTACCCATGGTGCTTCATGCGTCAAGGTCCCCAAGATCGTTTGTTTCTGACATGAGGTTTCATTAAGTGTAGCTCGAGTACATGTGTAGTACAGCAGATTATGTATCAGATAAAGCCCAGCAAACATCTATGCACCTTCTACTCCAAGGGGAGGAAAGGTGGGCGCATGTGTATCTAAGCAGATACAAGCATCAGAAATACGATTACGATGAGTAATGTATCCCTTCTGAGGCTTGTGGAATCTGCTCAGATCACATGCTATGCATAGATTAGCAAGCAGTGTTTGGAGAAGGTGGCGAGTTGTGAGAAAGTACAGCAGCAAAATAGATGTTTTAGCACCACTTGTTCCACCTCAGAATCTGCTTTAGAGTGAGTGTTAATGCAGAAGTGCTGAGTAAAGGTATGTACTGAGCTCCATGTAGCTGCTCTGCAAATGGAGGCCTGTGAGACGCTCGCGATAAAAGTCAACGTAGCCCCTGTACTCCTAGTGCAGTGAGCTCTTGGTGTAAAAGGCAGTGTTTTGCTTGATGGACAGTAGCAGAGCTGTATGCATCTGGCTATTCATCTGGAGATGGAGTTTCTGGAGATGCAGTCTCCTTCTCTGCCTTGAGCTATGGAGACAAACAGTTCGTCTGTTTTCCTTAGCGGTCTGGTCTTGTTTACATAGCAAAGGACTGCCCCCCCCCCCTTACATCCAGTGTATGGAGTTTCTTCTTGGCTGAGCTTGTTGGGTATTGCAAAAAAGCTGGTAGTTTGATGGCCTGATTGACATGAAACTTGGAAATGAACTTAGGTGAAAACATAGGGTGTGTTCTTAATACCAATTTGTCTTTGTGGATCATAAAGAAAGGGTCTTGCACTGACGAAACGTGCAGTTCACCGACTCTCTTTATGGAGGCTATAGCCACCAAGAAAGCCGTCTTATACGGGAGGTGTTTAAGGCTTGATTTATGCATAGGCTCAAAGGGGGGGGCCCCCACGAGCTTTGCAAGTACTACTTTGAGGTCCCAGCCCGACGGCGGGTTTGAACTAGGAGGGTGGTGTCGCTTTACTCCCGCCATGAATGCCTTAAGGACAGGGATTTTTCCACCATGACACCTTACTCTGAGAAGTGGTGTATGCAGATAGAGCCTCTAAGCGAACTTTTCTTTTCTTCTCCACTTGTTAAAATAACTGTCTGGTGTTTGGTTTACGTGCCTCTGAGGATTGCCATACACCTTTGAGGTAGATTAAGATGTCTAAACTCTATGACTTCTGGAGCCAAGCTGCAAAGTTCATAGAGTGAGGTTGAGGGTGTAATGTTGTCCTCCCGTGCTGAGTGAGCATATTCAACAGGCGCAGGAATTTGATCGGGTCGCACATCGCCAGTTTGCGTAGATGTAGATACAAAGGTTCTCTCGCCCACAAAGGAGCAACTACGATTAATGTCACCTGTTCCTTGTGAATCCTATTCACCACTTTGCTCATTAGTGGAGTTAGGGCAGGGGGGCGGGTTGGGGGAATTTGTAGGCAAATTTCCCTGACCAACTCATCCACAGGGCGTTCCCCCTTGGATTTGTGTTGGGGAAACATTGATGCAAAGTCTGGGCATGGTTTGTTTTCTCTTGTTGCGAGCAAGTCTAGAGAGGGTTAGCCCCACTGTGTGAAAATGAGATCTACGATATTTCTGTCGAGCTGTCACTCATGCTCTTCTGGTAGAGTATCTCTGCTTAGTGAGTCCGCTAGAGTGTTGAGTTCCCCTAGAACATGTTGAGATGCTAGGAACATGCACCCCTTGAGTGCCCACTTCCTTATTGTCTGTGCTAGCCTGGACAGATTTGGAGAATGTGTGCCCCACTGCTTGTTTATCTAGAACATTGCAGTGGTGCTGTCTGTGAGAATTTGTACTGATTGATTTTTCAGTTGTGCTTCGAAAGCTTAGAGCGCTTTGAGTACTGCTAGATGTTCCAGCAGGTTGATGTGGTTCTGTGTTGTGATTGGAGTCCACAGACCATGCACTGTGAGATGAAGCTGATGCGGGGCCCCCCCACCCAATGAGAGATGTGTCTGTTGTAACAACCATTTACAATGCTGGGTCCACTTAAACAAATTCTCCTTCATCCACCAGCGTGGAGCTTGTGCTAGGGTTGGCGAAGCGACCACTAGATCGTCCCACTGACCGCTTGCCTGAGACCACTGTTTCGCCAACCACTTGCATCAGGCGCAATCGTGCGTGTGGGACCAGGGAAATGCATGATGCCATCATTCCGAGCAAACGCATTGCTGTGCGTATGGTTATGTGGCAACCAGCTAGATACTGAGGTATTTGCAGCAACATGTTTTGTACTCTTTCCTTTGATGGAAAGACTAGATCTTCTGATTTTATAACCACTCCTAGGAACTGTTTGGTCTTGTTTGGTAAAAGGCTGGACATTTTCTTGTTGATTGAGAAACCCAATTAGAAAAGTAGATTGATCGTTCTTTGCGTATTTTGCTTGCAAATTTGGGGGGGGGGGGGTTTCCCCTGTGATCAGCCAGTCGTCCAGGTAAGGGTACACTGGGATTGACTCCCTGCGTAGGTGTGCTGCCACCACCGCCAGTACCTTGGTGAATAACCTTGGAGCTAATGATTTGCCGAAGGGTAGCACCTTGAATTGGTAGTGCTGGTTTGCTATCTTGAAACGCAAGAACCTTCTGTGCGCTGGGAACATTGAAATATGAATGTATGCATCTTTCATATCCAAGGTTGTCATGTAGTCCCCCTACTTTGGCAGTGGGATTACTTCCTGTAACGTTGTCATGCAGAGTTTTTGTAGGTTGACATAGGTGTTTGCAGGGCGCAGATCTAAAACAGGGCGCATCGGGAGATCTTTTTTCGGCACAAGTACGTACATTGAATAGATACCCTTGTTTACCTGGACTTCTACGGCGTCCTTTAGTAGCAGCACTGCCACCCCTCCTCTTCCAATAGGATGCGCTGTTCTATGGAGGTGGTCCTGTCTCTTGGGGTATGGTTGGATGGTTGCTGTAGCAGTTCTATACAATAACCGCACGCCACGGTTTAAAGTACCCACTTGTCTGATATGATTCCCTCCCATACGTGGGTAAAGTATGATATGCGTCCTACTGGAGTGGCATGGGAGGGAACCTGTAGCAGGTGGTCATGGTTTGGGGCGTGTTGAGCCGCCTCTGGAAGAGGAGGATCTACCCCTGCCGCAAGATCTTCTCTGGCCTCTTTGAAATCCTTGTGAGGAATGCCCCGGTGTTGAGCCCCAGGACGACCTCTGACCCTGGTTGTACTCTGACCCCCGTTGTGAGTTTTGCCCCCTAAAGCAGCGAAAATTATAACACCCTCTTTGACCAGATGTTTATTAGTAAGTTGGCCCAGTGACTTTAAGGCATCATACTCCTCTTTGGCACTCCAGAGGGCATCTTCGACTGTCTTGCCAAACAAGACGTTCGGTTCTATTGGCATGTTAAGAGGAGTAGCTTGTGTCTCGAGTTTAAACCCAGACTGGCATAGCCATGCGTGGAGTTTGATAAGTGTGCCCTCAGCTATCATCCTCCCTGCATTATCTGCTGCATCTACATTATTCTTGAGAATGCAGTTTGCAACTGTTTTTTCCTTCTGCAATGGAGAGAGAGTTGTGATTTAAGGTGCTCTGGGACGGAGGCTCTCTGTTCGGCCAATTCGTCCCACTTCTGGCAGTTGTAGCTGGCCAGTAAGGTGGTGTTCTTGGCAATCCTTGCCTGGAAGGCTGCCGAGGCGACTACTTTTCTACCGAAATTATAATCTTTTTACTTTCTTTGTCTGGGGGTGCGCTTCTGAAGAGGCTGAAGCTGTCCCCCAGAACACTGTAAAGTTGCCATTAACTTTATTTAGTCACATTTACCACAGATCCAGTACACCCCATCTTAGATGGAGTATTGGAAAGGGTTAAATACTATCCCTTTTTATCTGTACCTCTTGGAGCATTGTTTCGCTCCCTTAACAGCAAGACTTGGCTGGTGGCAGTGGCATCTACCCTAACTTTTCTACCGCGGTTATATTACATAACGTGGTCATGTTTTAGGCTAATATAGTAGCCTCGAACATGAAACCCGCTTGACCATATTGGTTTTAATTTGGCTCTGGTTGGGTTTCGTCGCCATTTCTTCTTGTTAAAATCTTTCTTGTGTTTTACTTTGGGCGGCAAACCAGGTTTGCCTCCTTGGTTCACCGTCGTTTGGCAGGCTTCCCTAGAGAAGCCCTCCTTTTGGCGCCTGGGTGTCTAGGTGGCCTGAATGTGAGGGAGGGGTGTAGTCACCCCTTGTACAGGGTCTCATTAGAGACCCAAGTCGCTCTTTGTATTTATTGGCTGAGGTGGTTGTCCAGGCTGGACAACCCCCCCTGCTGAGTGATTGACAGCCAGGCTGTGTGAATGGAGGATTTTGGCATAAAAAGCAGGACTCTCGGGCTGGAAGTCAGTCGCCACTGGAACTGCAAAGAACCGAAGAGAAGCGGAGAAGAAGACGGCTGCTGCAATCCCGAGTCCCAGTGAAGCCCTGCTGCAGTCCGGAGCTATCTACCCTTCAACGACAAGAGAAGATCCAGTCCGGAGTCATCTTCCCTTGAGCCTGGTGGGATCAACCAGCTCACCTTTCTTCAGCCTGAGAATCTTCTGGGTCGAAATCACTGCACAGTGCTGTAGTGGTCCGGATAGCCATCAGGAGAGCACTCTCCTGATTTAAAGGAGCAGACCTTTTATTCATCGTTTCTTTTGCTGCTGCTGGCCTCATCCCTGGGTAGTGCAGATCGCTCCAGACGTCGTCCTTCTTGTCCCCACGACTGAAGCTTCAGGAACCGTGAGTCTGTAGGAACTACCAGGAACAACTGCCATGGCACCAGCTTTCTTCAGCGGAATAAGGTACTGTGCACATTTGGTCGTTCTCTTCGTCAGACCTTATGGAATCGGGGTGAACCCTTTTCCTCCACGAAGGCTTGTCCTTTCTTCCTTCCCTCCCTCTTATAATTTTGCCTCCTTTTGACGATATCTAAGTACTCCTGGCATCTTGAATCTCAAAATGTTCTTAACGTGTGATCCTCGACAACAGAGCATCTGCTCCCGTGACACTGGCGCAGGCCTATAGACTTTCTGCATCCTAGAGCGAGTCCTCCCATTCTATTGCCTGGACAAAAGTATTGCCTATGATTTTTCCTAACTATTCCCTTGTTTTAATCCTTTGTGCTTAGTGTGTTGGACTTCTGTGGCATTTCTTTCCACAGGTGCACATTTCTTTAGTAAGACCGAACTGTCATCACTTTTTGACAGTAATCGCTTATGTACCGCCGGTAACGTCTTTGTTTCACAATACCGGTCTGTCAAATCTGAATGTACTTACCTTGAATTTGCCTGAACAAGAGGAATTGGTTGTGTGTAGTGTATTACAGTGTGATTTGGTTTAATAGAAGTGAAGTGTTTTATGAACAGATGGTTTCAAAATAAATGTACTTATATTTTTTACCTGAAACCTTGAGTCCGTGTTTGCTTGAGTCACAGTAATTTTAGTCCTTTGTGTAATCTCTACTACTGCTCATTTGCTTTTGAGATAAGTCTGGCTGCTCCGCTTCTGCTACCACTCTGTGTAGTACAGGCTTGTACCAAAGGTGAAATTGTACTACCACCTGTAGTCTTAATCTTGTGTAGTGGTCCCTAAGGGCACTGCCCAGGATTCTGCCTAACAAATACCATCCCTTGTTCCTCTCCGCTACAGGCACCAGTTCTATAGCACCTTTCTCCAGCAGGGACAAGATTTCCTGCGCAAGGAGCGGATCCGGAAGCTTCAAAGAGAGTTTCCCCGGTGGATTTCCTTGAGGCCGCTGAAGGAAGGGAAGGCAGTAGCCGTGGGCTATGGTATCCAGAACCTACGCATCTGCAGTAATGGCATGCCATTCTTCGAGATGCTGAGACAGCCTGCCCCCAACCGGCGAACCATGGGACATGGCCTCTTGGACTGTTTAGAAGCATCTGCGGCAGTGCCTGAAGGCAAAGAGGCAACTGCCTGAGCGGCTTTGGCACCACGATTTCCCCGACCACCACAGGCACTTTCTCGCTGGCCCCTTTGACTGGCGGCCCCTCTCGATCTCCCAAAACAGGATTAGAAACAAAAAGGAACCTCCCCTCCACTGCTGTCCCCCAGGACGACAAGGCGGAGGTTGACGCACAGCGGCGCTTAAAGATTTTGCCGCAGCTTTTGAGATCTGCAACCTCTCAAGGTTCTAAGCCTTGCTGGCAAATAAATGTGCGCCATCAAAGGGCATGTTCAGAAGACCGCTCTGCACATCCGGAGCAAACCCCGACTACTGCAACCACGCAAATCTGCGTATAACGGTGCCCACAGCCATGGACTGGCTCACACTGTCAGCCGTATACAAACCCGACTGAAGGGCCTCACACATGGCATCCTTGCCATCCTTCACAATAGCAAGGAAACCATCCCTTTCTTCCCCCTCGGGAATACGCTCAGTCGCAAATGATACACAATTCCAGAGTGTGTAAACTTTGCCAAGGCACACGTGGAGTGGGCCGATTTCAAGGCCATGCTCCTAGCAGAAAACCCCTTCCGTGCCCAACCGTCGAAGCGCTTGTCTCTATCCGGAGGGATAGAAGGGTACGCTGCCTGCCTCGAAGTGGGCGTAGCCGCCTGAACCACCAAACTCTCAGGAGTGGGGTGAATAGATAGATAGCTGGGGTCGCTAACGGAAGGGCAGTATTTCTTGGTCAAGGACTTATTAACAGCCGGAAGAGAATCCGGAGACTGCCAAGCAGCTGCCACCCTCTTCTGCAAGGAAGGATGAAAAGGCAAAATGGGGTCAGAGGACGGACTCTGATCTAAAATGTCCATCAGACCGTCCTGCACTAAGTCTTCAGGAGGACTGGACCAGCCCAGATACTCCGAGACCGATGACATGAGCCTTCTGTACGAAGACTCAACATGAGCCCCAGGCTCAGGGCTACCAAAGTCCACTTCCGGGGAAGTGTCCAACCCACTGGCATTATGGAGGGACTGTCTCAACTCCTCCAACTGACTGTCACCAGAAAATTGGGGAGCCTCATCCAGTTCACCAGGGTCCTCGAACTCAGACCTCTCCTCCTCTTTGTAAATGTCAGCCAGAGGGAGGTGAAACCCAGGTCTGGTGACAGGAGAAGGCCTGGAGGCCACAACTGGCAGCACAGACTTCGAAGTAGCCTTCCTCGGAGGATCCACGATGTCGGGAACTCCAAAAGCACACTGAGTAAAAATCCCCAAAGGCGCCGAAAGCGGCAAAGTCTTCGACGTCAAGAGCGTCGACAACCTCGACGTCCGGAGCACCGAAGGCTTTGGCGTCGACACAGGTGCGTACGGCGCCGTGGGCTGGTATGATGGCAAAGCGTCGACGTCCGAGTCGGACGGACACCGCGCCGACCAAGTCGACGCCGGCATCAAGCCCTCCATAGGTATCTGCGGTCTCGCTGGGGACGAGGACCGAGACCTAGAGACATGTCTCTTGCGACCTTTCGATTCATTGTCCGTACGGAACCTCGACCGTTCCCGATGTGTGTTGTGTTGCGAACGCGAGCCCGAAGGCGTGCGAGCCACGGAACAAGACCGATCCTGGCTGGCTTCGTCAGAAGGCGCGACTGGACCCATGTCCTGCGATTGAAAAATCACCATCATAGATTTCTTAAACGCCGCCCATTCCTCCAGAGTTGAGTACTTTGTAGGGCACGTAACCTTCCTCGTGGCACCATCCTCCGAGGAGGACGGGGAAGGTGACCGCGCTTCAAGTGCCGGGACGAGGAAGACGAGTGGCAGGAACCACTCCGGGACCGAGATCCCCGGGATTCCTTCCGACGCGTAGAGTCCCCCTCGAGTAGTCGGTATAAACCCCCTTGGACTTGGAAGCACGGGACTTAACAGGCTTCAAGCCCCTACCTACGTGAAGCTTCCCCCTTCTGCTCCAGCAAGGCCTTGGCAGTCAGCGACTGGCAGTTCGAGCATTCCTCTGTGTCGTGCGACTCACCCAGGGACCACAAACAAATGCGGTGGGGGTCAGTAAGCAATATCTTCAACTTGCAGAGAAAGACATCTACGAAGAAACACACAAGGCGCGCCGAGTCTCACGAAGTTAACACATTCGCGGAAAAAAACGGAACTGAGGCTTTGGGCACTGTGCGTCATATTAATAACATCCTGTGACGTCGCCCTTGATGGAGGCCTTCGAGGGACATGGACCCGACGCCATCGACGCAGGACGCCCTCTGCCGAAAAAGTTTCCGAAGTACACAGCTGTGGACATTACATGTCAAAGATGTGGAATGTGTTGGAGGACACAATCCATTTGAAAATGTGCTTGCCACCCTGATAGTGATGCATCTATTAGAGTGGCTACTAGTGCAGGAGTGGTGAATGATTTTCACTTTAAAAGGTTCTCCTTTGTCCACCACTGCAGAGACTAACAAGGGATTCCAAAACCCCCATTAGATCGTCCCACAGACCGCTTGACTGCGACCATTGTTTCGCTAGCCACTCTTGCATAGGATGTATGCGCAGGTAAGCGTGTGGTACTAGGTAAATGTATGAAGCCATAATTCCGAGAAGGCGCATTGCCTTTCGCACGGTTATCCGACGACCGGCTATATACTGTGGAATCTGAAATGGTATGTTTTGTACCCGTGCAGAGGGGCAAGACTAGGGAGTCTTCTGTTTGAATTAGTGCTCCAAGAAACTGTTTTATCCGATTTGGAACATGACTATTTTTTCCTCATTGATTGAGAATCCTAATTGGAAAAGAAGAATGATTGTTTCTTCGGTGTTCGACTGACACTTGTGTAGTGTCCCCCATTATTAGTCAGTTGTCTTGATAGGGGTACACTAGAATTGATCGTCTGCACAGGTGTAATATAGCCACTGCAAGCCCTCGGGTGAATACCCATGGCGCTGAGGCTATTCCGAAGGGAAGTACTTTGAACTGGTAGTGAGTTGTCCCCATCTTGAACTTGATGTACTTTCTGTGCGCTGGAAACATTGAAATATGAAAGTATGCATCTTTCATGTCCAGTGTTGCCATGCTATCCCCTTGCTTCAGAAGTGGAATTACCTCCTGTAGCATTGTCATCCTGAATATTTGTGGCTTTACAGACATGTTTGCCAGATGCAGGTCTAACACAGGGCGCATGCTTCAATTCATTTTGGGGACAAGGAATTACACTGAATAAATACCCATGTTTCTTCATGCAACGACCTTCCTGCAGCAGTAACCCAACACCAACAGAGATGCCCACTGGCTGGAGCAGCAGTTATCCACATCACGGTCCATGGAGCCGGAAAGCAGTGACATAGCCGGCACTAGCCAAAGGCAGTAGCATAAGGCTACAACCTGTCCTGGCCGCTGGCGCCCGGACCCCTGCTCCTCACAACTTGTAACTGACAACAACGCACAGCCACTCCATAGCCATCAAGACTCCACCCCAGACTCTATGGTATCTAATCTTGAGCGTCCTCTCCTAACTTTTCTACATTTATTCTGACCTTTCTCATCTTCTTTCAAATCCAAAGCTGCACTTTGTTCATGTCAAATATCACAATGATCCATACGTACCTACTTTGACCGCTGTACTCCAAGTTCGCCACTACCGGTCCAGACTGTTCATTGAAGTTATGCATAGTTCATTGATGTTATGTTGTGGATGCCCCTCACCCTCCCCACAGCCACCCTGTGGCTGTGTCCACTTAGCGCCTTTGTTGTCTTACCCCATGCTCCCTCCGCCCTAACTAATCCCGCTTAGTTGGCCTCAGCATTTGTATGCTGCCTCCCTGGAACATGGTGCAAGGCAACATGTTTGTGCCACCTATTTTGACTTTACATTTTGATGCTGCCTCCCTGGAACATGGGGCAAGGCAACATGTTTGTGCCACCTATTTTGACTGACTCTTTTGCTCTTATGTAACCAAGTATGCCACCCTCACACCTGGGGTTAGGCAACATGTATGTTCTTATGTCTTTCTAGCACTTACGTAACTAAGCTAAGCCTTCTTAACAGCGCTGCGATGCCCGAGGGCTGTTGTGCACTATATAAAAGCAAATAAGTCAAAATAAATCTTTACCTCTAGAAGTGGAACCAGCTCCATTGCTCCTTTTTGTAAGAATGTATGAATTTCTGCTAGTAGAATAAAGTGATGCTCGTGAGAAATTCCTCTTAATCTCGGAGGCTGGTGGTGAGACGGTTCCAGAAACTCTATGGAATATCCTTGGGCTACTGTGGATAACACCCACTGGTCTGATGTTATGCCCTCCCATGCCTGGGCAAACTGAGAAATACGACTCCCTACTAGGGAAACATGAGGGGACCTGAATGAATGAGTCATTTGGTGGAGCAGGTAGCAGAGCATATATGGGCTGCACTCCTACCCAGACTTTTGCCTCGTCTAAAATCTTGGTGTGAGGTGTGAAATGTGGAGGATTGTCCCAGACATGTACCATGGGGAGGCGCCTGTTGTATACCCAGACTGAGTGGGTCTTGAGTAACCCTCGATATGACAAAGGACCGACGGGTAATAAACACCCCGCTTTGAATGTAAGGCTTGTTAGGTATCCGACCTAAGATTTTTAAAGTCTCATGTTCTTTTTTCACTGTTTCCAACGCATAATCTACTTTATCAAACAAGACAGTCTTCAAAAGGCATGTTAATAAAGGTGTCCTGTGCTTCAGGCTTACAGCCTTAATTGCAAAGCCAGGAAGTGCGTTTGAGCAGGGTATCCTCTGCTATAATACCACCTGCAGTTTTAGCAGCATCTAGGATGTTTTTAAGGATGTTATGGGCCACCTGTTTACCATCTGTGACAATTTTTAATAAGTGACTTGTGTGGTTCATCAATTCAATCCAAAATGTTCTGAAGTAAGTGCCATTGTGCATTGTTGTAACTCGCTAGTAATGTAGTGTTAGCTATATGAGTAGAGTAAACTGCAGAAGTGGCTACTCTTGTCCCCAGGGGGCAACTTTCTTTACACTCTTGATCAGGTGGAGCTTCAGCATTAGACAAAGGGATGCCTGCCAACTTTCTTGTGGTGGCAACTACTAGGGAATCTGGATTGACACTCCCCTAAATTAAAGCGAGTCTGTAAGACCGGGTTTATAAACATTTTCAACCCTTGGGTTAACTGCTGCATAAGGGATAGTGTAGTTAAAGGTTTAATTATTTTTTTACGGGTTAAAGTAAAGGTATAGACTGGATAACCAGTGTTATCCTCCTCAAAGTCTGTGCTCTGAAGTTGACTCGTGTGTTTTAAAATCAACAGCTGCCCTTGTGAGCAAATCATTGAACAGCTGGTTGTCAAGAGGATTGTGTGTCGCATCAGGAAACTGTAAAATAGTGACCTCTGGGTCATAGTAGGTCGGAACACTTAGGAGGAAACCTTGTTCATAGTCTCCTCAAAATATGCCTTGGTCCATGTCCCTGCCAAACCGGGGAGGATTCCTTTGTTTGCTGTCTTTTCGCTGGCTTCTGCAAGAAGCCAGCCTTAAGGCGCCTGAAAGTCTAGGTAGACAGGATGTGAGGGAGGGATCTTCGGACCCCTGCCATGGGTTCCCTTGGTAATCCAAGTTGCACTCCTGTTTGATTGGCTGAGGGGACTGTCTTTGCCAGGACAGCCACCCTGCTGTTTGATTGACAGCCAGGCTGTATGAATGGGGAAAACTGCATAAAAAGCAGGTCTCTGGGACTGGAAAGGCAGAGTCGCCACTGGAACGAATGAACCAAGGAGGAACTGACAGAAGAGGACCCCTACAACGACTGAACTGCCCGGTGAAGCCCTGGTGCAGGTCCGAATCTCCAGAATCTGACGACAGAGAAGATCCTCCAGGAAACATCTTCCCTTGAGCTGGTGGGACCAACCAGTTCGCCCAAACTGGTAGCCAGGACCCCTCCTTTGGTCGAATTCGCTATACAGAGCTAGAGTGGGCCGGATAGCCAGGAAGGTCGGATCATGCTTGGGTTTTAAGGAGCGCACCTTTTATTCGTTGCTTTGCTCTGCTGCTGGTTTCTTCCCTTGGTAGTGCAGGACCCTCCAGTCTTCCTACTTCTTGTCAGTCCGACAGTCGCTTCAGGAACCGTGAGCCTGCAGGAACTACCAGAAACGTCCGCCTCAGCTACAGCTTCCTCTCCGTTTTAAGGTACTGTGCAAATCCAGTTACTCGTCTTCAACCGCGGTGAATGTGTGCCACAAACTTTACCGCGAACTACCCTGAACTGTGTGATCTTGAACAAAAGACTTTTGACCCATTGACTTTGGCCTTAAGCCTTTTCTACTTGATCTCACTGTAGTTCCTCTTGTTCAACTGCTCTGAAAACTTACCTGTTGGTTTGATTTAATTTCTATTAACTTTGTGTTTCCCTCCCTTTTAAATTGCTGGAGTGCCATTTTGCTCCCACTTAATTGTGTGAGCTTAACTTGTCTGGAATTTAAGGGAAGTGGCGTGGTGTATTAAGAGTGTGATTTTTTGACTGCTTATTATAGTGGAATGTTATACAACTGAAGAGTGAAATAAATGTATGTTCTTTTACTTGAAAACCTTGAGTCAGTGTTTGCCTGAATCATAGTAATTGCTGTTCTTTGTGTAACTATTTGATACTGCTCACTTACTCTTGAGATAAGTCTGGCTGCTACTGCTACCATTTTAACTGTGTAGTACAGGCTTGTACCAAATGTGAAATTGTACTGTCACTTGTAGTCTTAATTGTGTGTGGTGTTCCCAAAGGGTACTGCATATAATTCTGCCTAACACGGCCCTCGAGGGACATTGACGGAACGACCTTGTGCACAGCACCCTCTGCCGAAAACATTTTTTTCCCGAAGCAGCAAAGCTAGCTACAAACAACTATCATAGATGAGGAATACATGGGAGGACACAATCCATATCGAAAAAGTCTTATAAATTGAAGCTCAGAGATCACCAAAGTAAACCATATTCAAGACAATGTCACAGAAAGGTGAAACGCAATTGTCAAGGCGGCCATAAGTACAGAAGAAATAGTACATTTCCAGGTAGTTCGAGTCCTTTAATCTTGATCAAAGACAGTATACAAGGTCAAGGGAAGATAGCCTTTGGAAGGACAACAATCCCACGAAAGAGCTGCATGAACTGATACAGCAAGTAATTAAAGACTATCTAAAGATTACCTATGAGGAAATCCAAAGACTGATACAAGTATCATCCTCGGGAGAAGGGAGCCATTCTCCTACCCTTAGTTTATTTAGAATAGTGGTAGGGCCAGTACAATTAGTTTTGGACAGCAGACTTATGCATGTGGACATTTGCAGACCAATGAAGAGCACCCTAGTACAATACATAGGTAGGGAATACCCCATAGCGAAAGGGAACGTTGGGGCTTATTCTTAGGTAAAAACATTTGGAACATTTCCTCAGAGTGTCCACATCCTCCTCCTGAACCTCCACACTGCCCGTTGCTGCTTGACTGCCAGCCCCAGTGAATTAGCGGTAGCTTAATGGATTGAACTTCTGCCGGGACTCATCAGCCTTGGTGCTGAATACATTCATGTCATGAAAGGGCATTTCCAGAGGTTTCTCTTGGATGTCAGAAGCAAACCTGGATGTCCTCAGCCAAGACAATCTGTGCAAGACTGCGTGTGACTATCGTTCTTGCTAAGCAGTCTGCAGTATCCAGACTGGACTGCAGTATTTGACATGAGGTTTATTTTACAGTCTTTGATTGGGGCTTCAAAACCTTCCTGCATCTCCCCTTCAGGGATGTGCTCGGATGCCTCCTCCACGACTGACCTCAGACCAGATGAGAGCACATGAAGTGTTGACACATTGGAGACCAAGGCTCGAAGAGCTGAATATCTTGTACCCGTGTATGCATTCTCTTGCTCTCCATGTCGGGGGGGGGGGAGCAAAGATTGGAAAGAGGTTGTTTTAAGGTTCACCATAGCAGCCACCAAGCCTTCCTGGGAAGCATGAGCAGAAAGGAACATGGGGTCTGAGGTTGCCAGCCTGTGCTTCTTTGCTAAATTGCACTACATCGTGGGCAGTGGCGACAGTTTGGCCCATAGTTTCAGCACTGGCCCCTCTACTGCCTGAAAGACGATAGGGTCTCCTTTTTAGGACACTCGTTCAGGATGTCAGTCAATTCATACTGCACCTTTGGACGTGAAGAGGCGGACAGCCTTAAGGTGCCAACAATCTGTTAGGGAGTTTTCCTGAAGTCCACCTGTGGTAGGACTAGAGAAGGCTCACTCTTAGGTATACATGGCTCCAATCCTTAGGTTTGGCCTGAACTACCCAAAAGGTATAGTAGCC
This sequence comes from Ambystoma mexicanum, assembly GCF_040938575.1. Classification (NCBI taxonomy): domain Eukaryota; kingdom Metazoa; phylum Chordata; class Amphibia; order Caudata; family Ambystomatidae; genus Ambystoma; species Ambystoma mexicanum. The sequence goes on from NC_090923.1 coordinate 990,448,842, forward strand.
ATGGCTGAGCATCCAGTCTTAGTCTAGGACATACTTATAAAAAAATGTTTTTCTTTTATTTGTTTTTGGTAGCAAAAATGTACATCTTTACAAAATATGTTTCAGAATCAAAAAAGCAAATTTACATTTGAACTGATAGCATTATTCCATGAATTACGAACAACAACATAACATCTCAACAAGTTGTGGAACAAATAATAAAACCAGTAATAACACAATTCCCCTGTTTCATCCCTTATTGTATCTTGCAAACAGGGAACCAACACCAAGTTAACATATGGTCACAAAGTTCATAAACCAAAACACTTTCAGCAAGGGATTCGTATTCCTGCCTTCTAAAAATTTTAAAGAAACAAGACAAGGGGAAGTTAAAAGGAACCACACCATTGCCGGTTCCCACCTCAGTCCCGACCCTGGAGGTCGCAGGTAGAAGGATAAATTACCATGGTGGGAGCTCCTCTTCCCTGGCAATTTACAATCCAACATTTAGTACATGCAAACCTGCCTCAATTATACTCACAAGTCTCACTGTCGCCAGAATGAGAGTTGCTATGTAGGCCGGTCAAGTGGCACAGCGAGTAGAGCGCTCGCTTTGACATCCGTGCAGAGCCTGCTGATGCAGGTTCGAATCCCGGCAGGGCCAAACTCAACCTATCATCCTTCCAAGGTCGTTAAATGAGGACCACACCCCGTGGGTAATAATAAGCAGCGCTCAGATAACTGAGGGTTCATAGCGCTATATAAATGCAAAATTATTATTTTTATTTATGTCCCCACATGCAGCGCAACCAAACCATATCAGGTTCAAAGCCAGTGGTGGCTCCCAAGAAGGTTCCTAAACAAGTAAGTCTTTGTGGTTCAAAGTGCACACAGTACATAAATAGGTGCTCTAGAGTTTCAGGTCCTTCTCCCTGGCACAAAATCTACAATACTCGCTGATCACAGACTCTTTGTAACCAGAACAGTTCTTAATACGGGAACCCATGTGGATTAGATCCAGGCGGAATCGCATGTATATCCTCCTGGCATTCTTGTCAGGAAAACACAAAAGGTAACACAGATGTGGAATATAGGCATGTCTGAATTTAGCATAAGATGTAAATGATGGATAACCTGCAATTAGGTCAGAGTTATGTGTCCATGCATTCCTAAAGAACCGTAGTTTGGTCACCCCAGGAGAGTCAATTAGATCTTGCTTTGACAGGTTCAGAGAGTTTAGGACTTGAGTCATGCGTTTTCGATAGGCAGAAATGGATGCCGGGTAATCATCATATAACACTGACCTAAAATCCTTATAAGGAGTTGGCAGGAGGTGACAACATTTTCGTGTAGGTGTTAAGCATACGCCATTCATACCCATCAGCCAGTGCATGTAGGCCTAGTTCATGTAACAAGATGGGATTTGGCAGATAACCCGAGAGACGTAAAACCCTTTTCAGATTTTTCCCTGAAGTATGTTCAATGTTGGGCCCATATTCAACAGGCAAACGTCCAAACTGTACAATAAAATAGGGTCTACTTTCATTAAGTAGAAGTGTATTACAGGCATGATGGAGTACTTGCAATGGCGAAAGAAAATAATTCTCATCTGGGCAGACTGCCATTTGCCGACGGACATGCTGTTTGATACCCGATAACCCAAGTATGTAATCTCACCCATGTTAATGGGTTTGGAGTAACGGTGTACTTGTAGCCCTGGGTTTTCCTCTTCACCGTGAAGAGTATAATATTCAATTTGTCCGAATTAATTGTCAGGTTGTTTGTTTCACAATACTGTTGGAAGAGATTCAGTTTATTCTGTAACCCAAAAGGTACTCTATCAAACAGTATGACATCATCGGCAAATGGCAACCAATTCAGGTGCAACTTTCCCAGAATAACCGGAAATATGTTGTTTACTTCCCATATTTTCTCAATGTCGGCCAGATAGAGATTAAATAGTGCCACGGCCAAGTTACATCCCTGCTTCACTCCGATTACGGTTGGGATGCTGTCAGATAGTTGGCCCTCGGCATGGATACGAACCCTGTAGGATGTATTTTGGTGCAGTGATGCAATTATCGCTACCAAATGGGAAGGGATTCCATAGGACAGCATTTTCCGCCAAAGCCGCGTACGAAGCACACTGTCAAACGCAGATGATCGGTCCAAGGATGCCATGTAAATTGGACCGTTGGACCCGATGCGTGAAGATATTAACAAATGTGCAAGAATCGACGCGTTTAGCTGTGTACCCATTGCCCTGCGGAAAGTGATCAATACCTCCAATTCGCTCAGAACGAGTCGAGCAATGTTTTTTGCCACTATGTCAATTAAGGCAATGGGCCTGAAATTTACGGGATCGTCCAGGGGGCCCTTTTTGTAGATAGGTATTATTGCCATCAACCAAGACAGTGGTATTCAACCCGTTTTAAATACCAATTGGTAGCGAAAGAGCAAGTACTTTGCCCAAAAGTGTGGGTCGTCCTTAAAGACGAAAGGCAGCAACCCATCGGATCCTGTGGCTTTGGAAAACTTCAATTGTGAGATTGCCCAAATCACATCTTTGAGCTCCCAGTGACATTTGCCAGGAAACTGCAGCTGCTGTTTGTCGGACTCCAGCCTTCTGTGCTGTACAGGCAATTCATATTTCTCACCGTAGAAAGATGGCCAGGTGGAACCGGGTATTGTCGCAACCATGCGATTGTCGACCTTACCATCACGGTTTCGTAAAATGGCCCACAGTTCCCTTATGTTACGTTTACATAGATATTCAATCATGCGTTGGTTTGCAAGATTGTGGGCAGCGTGGTGTAGATTGTGGGCAGCGTGGCGTAGTTCCTTCACTTTTTTCTTGTACAGTGACATGATTAGATTTTTTTGCTATCTTGTAAGATAACGCGTTTGCACGGGCTCGTCTTGCAATACGAAGATCAGTTTTTTCAAATTTGCAAGGCGGCAACCTCTGACGAGAATGTGTGGACAGAATTAGGTGCCTCTTTGCACAAAGAGGCCTTAGATAAGGTCACCAGGTGCCCGTGGATCATCAACAGATTAAGTTCATTGACTTTCTCCATGAAGACCACGGATAAATGATCGTCGGTGGACATCTCCAGATGCCCGTTTACTAAAAACATGAGTCTTCGACATATACAAGGCTGCCATCTTACGGACAATGCATTCCTGTCACTTTCCACCAATACAGAGGGCGGCACAGATTCATAGGAATTAACCGTGATATGGAGCCTCATGCTCAACAAACTGTGGTCACCCAAGCCCACCTTCAAAATTGAAATGGGGTCGAGCAATCCAGAACATGCCGCAGATGCAAGAACGTCGATTAGTGAGGAGGAATTACCACGCTGCCATGAAACCGTGGAACTATGGATAGCGAAGGAAATTGGGTAGATACCCCAGGCTTAAAAAAAACTCAGCCCATGTCTTCCCTCTCCTACAGGACTGCCTTGCGTATGGTGTATTATAAAACAACAGATTGTTTCCGTCTAGGTCCAGACATGAGTTAAGGTCTCCACCAATCAAAATTTCATGCTTTGGAAATATCAACGAGGCATTGGCCAATATGTGGTTTAGATCCATTATTGTGGATTCCAGGGAACCAACACTGGGATTCCAGTAGATACAGAGCAAAAGAAAGGAGTATTCTTATACAGTTTCATAAAACATATTATAAATACCAAGGCAATTAACAATTTTAGAATCACAGGTAAGTAAACATATCCACATTTATACAGTAAAACATTACTCTAGGCAATAGTAGACTTTAGATGTATAAAGGAAAGTAGTCACAACAGCAAATCAATTATTTAACCGACATTTAGGTAAGCAACACAGATACTGGAAAGTACCTTTGAGCAACCTATACTTTAGAAAGTCTGGCTCTATCTTGGAATGAGTCTCTCAAAGTCAGTGTAGACACTGGCTGAACAGGGCCCCTGGCTGGAAGAACAAAAAGGCAGACGCTCTCAAATTAGCATGAATCTTCAAAGTTGCAATTAAGTAAAATGTTTAGTCAATAGACGATTCAGGGAGGTTGGGCAGACCCTCTGAAAGATTGTAACCTAAAAGGACCACTGTCCTTAGGCCCGGGAGAACACAGTTGGGTTGTCCACCCCAATGTGTCTCAGAAAGCTCAGGAGGATCCTATTTAACCCAACAAGTACCCAGCTGAGTACTTGGTAGTGGGACAATAACTTTTCATGAAGAAAGAAGACGGTGACACTGGCAGATCCCAGGTAAGGCCACAGCAGCTCCTGTTCAGATTCTTGGCCTGGAGCCTGAAGAAGGAACTTTTGGTGGGAGCAGGCAGTCAACTTCTTTGTATGGGAAGTCCATCAGATGATCTTCACAATAACGGCTTGTTGGGACTAGACACAGGCTTTTGCTCAGCGACTTATCACATGGCAGGCTTCTCTCCGTTTCTTAGTCCCCGACTTGGAAGGGAAGATGTCCCGGAGCGGGAAAGTTGCTGTAGGTCCAGTAGGATGGCCACAGAGTTCCAGCCTAAACCACGCTTCAGGAGACTATGCACATCAAATTGATCCAGGGTATTGTGGAATTGTGGCCCAGGACCGTTGCAGCTCTTCAAAGGACGGCTCAAAATGCAAGTTGTCCCAAGATTGATTAGGCCCACCAGACCAGGGGAGGAAGCAGTCCGGTCAGAATAGGAGGGTGGAGCAGCAGCAGTCACTGGCGATGACTGGAGGCGCCCTTCCTTGGATACTTGGTTCAAGGGGTTGAATCTCTTGTTCTGCTCCAGGACTCTCGTCTTTATGCAGGAACCCAGCCTATCGGCAGTCATGCCACATTCAAACTTTGGGTGGTGCCAGCCTCCCAGTCAAAACTGCATTCAAGCAGACATGCCAGAGGACAAAGACCTCCAGAGTCTGTGCACTCCCAGCTTCCTGTCCTCCCAATGGGAGACCGGAAAAACAAAAAAAAAACAAAATAAGTGAGGTGGCCCCCACCCACCCAGGATACTTACAGCAGCTGAGACAGCAACCTGCGTGTAAGTTTCACAAAAATATAAGTATAAATGATCTACTGCCACCAGCCACTCAGATGAACTTGTCACTAAGTAGAAAATTACAGGAGAAGTAGTAAAAGGGATACGCTGTGTCCACTCAGCACTCCACATAAGGCGGGGTGTGCAGATTCCACAAAATAAAAGTTAGGTAGGATAAAAAGCATCCTCCCTATTCTTGAAAACCGTAGTTAAGGAAAATAAAAAAGGGTAGATCAAAGAGCTCACAGCTACACTGGACAGAAAGTGCTTTGTGCTGTAATAATAAATTGCAGCTACCTTAAAAGTCAGAGAAAAGCATTACTCTGAAATGATGCAACTAAAAAGGGTTGACAAACCTTTCCAGAGCCAGAGTGTGGAAAAAGGTTCCCACTCACTCATGAAAACTGATCAAAAATACAAGAGTCCAGCAGAAAATGCTGCGGGACGCACAAGTCAATAGAAGTCTTTCCGGAAAAACAAAATAGGTCAGGGATCACAAAAAGAAAAGAAGAGAAACCGCATAAAACCTTTTAAGTCCCTAAAATGGAATTCTGTGTAAACAGTGTCCAAAACAGGGTACACCCCATGCTTTAGAACGCTGTGCGTAGAAAGAAGGGAGAGGTTCTCTGTTCCCCCAAGACTCCCTGTGATACATATACCTGGGATTCCAATCACGGCCGAACGAGGCTTCGTTGCTTTGATGAAAAGGCTGGGGATAGCGAGCTTCGGGGATATTTTCCCAGACAGGAAATTGCGACTCTGGAGTCATTAAAAGAGAAAGGGGCAATGTCCGCCTTGGACATCTTTACGTACTTTTGCCTACGGGTGGCCCTGGCCCAGGTGTTTACTACATTCCCAAAACACCCCCAGGTCTCTCCCGTATTGGATAAGACACTGCAGGGGGTGATTGGAGATAAGGTAACGTCTGCGCTATTTGCCATTTATGTGAACATTAAGAGTACTGTTAGAGTCTTGCTGAAAACAAAATGGGAAAAGATCTTGGGGAGAGAGATTTCAGAGGAGGTCTGGACATTCTGCTGTATGGGGATTAGGAAGGGAGCCATTAATGCACGTTTCAAACTGGTTCACTTCAAATACATTCACCAGTTCTACCACACACCTGCCAAGTTAAAAGAATATTACCCAGACACCACAGGGCAATGCAAAAGATGCAACACTGAACAGGCAGACTTTCCTCATGTGTCCTGGAACTGCCTGACCACACTACAATACTGGGAAGAGGTATTTGAGATTGTCAGTGATATAACGGGCCAACTTGTACATTCGGATCCGATGATTGGTCTACTGGGGTATACCAAAGAAATTCCCAAATATTCCAGGAAACTGATCAGCTTAATACTAATTCTAGCCAAGCAGCGAGTAGCACACTATTGCTGTGACTCAACACATGGGTCTATTGCTCACAACTAGTACTAAATCCCCATCAAGACTGAAGGTACCGGGGGAGGGAAGAGGAAGGGAGATGATATAACGTATTTTTTTTTCTGTATTATTAAATGCCAATAAACAAAGTATTAAAAAGATGGTGAAAAAATAAATAAAGCGGACACAGTGGTGGCATGCTTTGGTGTGTAAACATTTATTTAAAGTAAAAGGGGTTGGAAAATACCCATCTTTCCCATGGCTAAGAGGAACTCCCTACCTCGAAACAATAAACTAAGGGGCCAGTCAGGATGTCAAATAAATATAAGTCCCCCATTGTGTCCAAAACAACCCATCTCCTGCCCTCACACTATGAACTCAAGGTAAGCCGAGAAGTTCTAAAGGCGCACAACTAAAGTTCAATTTGAGTTTGCCTTGCTTTCCAATTGTAGTCCGTTCCCCATCAGTTCCTGTATATCCCAATGTTTCAACAGTCTTTACGTTAGCGGGAGGACTCCCTACCACTAACTTTTCCAGGTCCGGAGCGTGAAGGGGGACAATTCTCTTCCCCTGATCTAATCCACTTTAACATTGGCTAAGAGCATGCCACCCTCCTCTTAGCCCTCACTAAATCCTCACTGCACAGCCCTGGTATACTCTCTCTCCTTTTCTTATGTGTTGGGGTCCCAGACCCATATCTTTGTTCCTTCTTAGGCAGACCTGGCTCACTTCCAAGCACTGCGACTATAAAAGGTTAGGAGTACGTCCCTTCAAGTGGGTGCGAGTCCCACATTCGGCTTTGTCCTTATTTTGGTCAAAGTCTACTACTACTTCTTTTACTTCTGTAAACTTCAACAGGTCATTTTCAGTATCTAACACTGGCTTCGACAGTTTATGGGTCCCTGACCGCTGCCTCAGGTTTATGATGCTGCACCTTGTTTAGGTGCTGGCATAGACTTCAATGAGTCTTCGGGTCTCCCTCTGCGTACTTTTATACAGGTGTACAAGGGTCCCGGCCCTCAGCTGCTCTGGTAAGAGTCTATGGCTTCTCTTGGTCTCGGGTCTTCCTTGGGCGGCTTGCCCAGTTGCTCTCTTACAGTGATTAAGTATCCTGTTTTCCGTTTCCTCAGTCCCTTGTAGAGTTCCGCTGCTCCAAGCTCTACCGAGAGGAATTACAGGCTTCCTCAGTTCCCCACAGACCACAAAGTGTCCCCTGAGCACTCCACATAAAGTGGGGTGCTGCGGTTCCAACAAGAGTCTAGGTAGGGTATAAAGTACCCTCCTATCCTTGGAACAGTAGCTCTTGCAAGCAATACAAGCAAAACCAACAAGGGTAAAGCTGAAGGAGTTTCCAGTAACACTAAAATGTTAAATGTTAAATAACACTACACATAAGGTTTTGTGTGCTTCCATAGAAAATTACAAGTGCCAGAAAACAAGTATGGAGGAAAGTGACTTCATCAAAATGGTACGTCATTTCATCGCCGGATGTTTTTTCGCGGGGTTTTTTGCCGCAGATTTTTTTTCCAAAAAAATCATCTAATTTTTGGGGGGGGTTAAAAAAATTATATAAATTGGGTATGGGTGTACGTGGATATAAACAAAATTAAAGGGGATGGAGGATTGGGGGTTAACCCCCACCCAAAAAAAAACCAAATCCGATGAGTTTTTTCAAAAAATAAATCTGCGGTAAAAAAAAACCTGCAAAAACACATCCGGCGATGATATGACATGGAACCATCAAAATAAACCCCACAAGGGGTGGCCCAAAGAATAAGATTCCCACTGACTCGTGAGAGTCCGAAAAACGCAATAGTCCAGCAAAACGTTCTGAGGGACTCACAAATATCAAACAAGATGGAAATTCTACCTAACAAGGAACTGCATACAGATGGGTCTATGGCATCTCAGTTACAGTTAAAACTTCGAGTGCAGCGTCTATTCCAAACTTGATAAGGTGCTGCACTATGTTGTTCTCCACTAGCTGTTTCACTATCTTGCATTTAGAGCATGCCTAAGCTTCTTCAAACTTGGAGACAACTGCCAAGAGCTATAAGCAAAATGAAACTCACAACCTAATCTCATCTCAAATCAGATATACATAGTGATGTGGCTAGATTGCTATTCTATATTATGCTCTCATACATTTAGGCCTCAGATTCTCCCATTCTGCCCAAGGCCTCCCTCTGCACTCCGCTCCACTGACACGCCCACACCCTGCCTGGAGCAGATTAGACCAAGCCCCTGTAACAAGGCAAAGGGACACATCACACCTGCTCTTCCATTTTCTCTCTACAAGTGTAGCATTAGCACCATATATGGTAGATAAGCGCATTTCTGCAAATGCTGCTTGTCCATATTACAACAATGTACCCAGCCCCTGTACGTCACAAGGTCACAAGTCAGATGCTGACAGTTATTGCCAAATTGCCCCCCCCCCGTTGTGAAAATGCTCCAATATATTAGTGATTTGCTTATATGCTATATAATCAGTGCTCCAAGGGCGATCCCTTCAGAGCTCCGAGTGCCGACTACCCGCCCCTTGTCCTTCTGTATTTTCCTGCTTCTCTGCTGATAATTTCTCTGTATGCGGTTTATTTTCCATCTAATACAAGAAGCTTGTTTTTATCCATCAGTCCAGTGTCTCATCTCCTTACTGCTGCAAGCTGAGGCTGATGCCGAGGTGACCCTTGGGAAGGGACCAACCTTGGCTACCACAATCGGTTAGTTGCCAACAATATTCTGTCATTGTACCCATATAACAAGGCAAATAAGAAGTGGGTTATTAAACCGGTCGCAAGTAGGCTAGTCTGTCCCAGCTCTATGAGCAGAACACATCTATTCACTGAAAGCAAAGTAAACAGGTACCACATCTGGTCTCCAATGTCTTCATTTGAAAAAGCAGTTTATGAAATAAATGGGATTTACTGGATGCTTAAAACTCAGTAATGCACAAAGTGACTAATACCCAATAGAGGAGCAGGTAGACTCCTTCCTGCCAGTCCCCGCCCCCTCACCGCCATCATATTGGAACAGTCGGAGAAAGGGTATAGATGGGACTCCCTGCATTGTTCCTATACCGCATTGAGTGTATGAGAGACGCTATGCACTCAGACAGCCACACAGAATGTACCCTCGCACTGAAAGCATGGAAGGATATTGTATGGAAGAAATCTATACGGAAGGATGTTTCCTGCCAAGATATCAGAATGTGTTAATGAATATTATGAATGGACGTTAAAGTGAAATCTGACAAGGACAAAGGGATGTCATAAAGGAGATATATGAACCTATGCTGAAACAATACGAAAATACTAAGTAACAAAGTAACTGAAGCACTAAGGGTAACATGAACCTGAAGCTAGAGTAATCATGGATCTAAAGAAGATAACTTACTGACCAATAACTGTAAATACGCCATAACGCAAGGTAGAAAGACAATGTATAGAAATTTGATATAGAGGAATATATAACGTGGCAAGGACAGCCATATCAAGAAAATGGACGACAGTTCCCATTGAACGTAACCAAAGCTACCTCAGAAACAGGCCAAGACTGCAAGTATCAGGAAAAGTGGAAAAACAACCCTGTGAGCAGAGCCATCAATGAATCAAGGTTGGCACAGACCAAAGACACTATTTCGAGGGATAAGCACAAAGGGAGTATATGGATAAGCTCTGAATGTAGAACATTCTTCATAGATGAAGGAAGACGAAAATATCTACGAGTCAAACTGCTGGTCAATTAAAAGGATGCAAAGTTCATACAAGATCGAGTGAGCAAGTCTCTAGAGGCCAGAAGGAGTAACAGCACCATGTAAAATTAAATCAAACAGCAGTAAATGGAAGGCTGAAATTGATAAATTCGTGGTCCACTCGCATGTGACCCTGAAGTCAAAAACAAAGACTATTCATTAGAGCCTCAAGTTAAGTTAGTGGTGTGCTCGCACTCCCTTGAATGTTCTAGGACAGTGAGCAGCAACAAGGTCAAACTACAAACGAGACACTTTGGCTTGTAGCCTACCAATGTCTAATTGGGAAAATGGGGAGTTCTAATTGGGAAAATGGGGAGTAGACAGATGGGATTCAAGCATTAAAGTTTCGTTTCACGTATGTGCTGCTAAGGAGCCGAAAATCCAAGGTTGGGATAGTATGCCACCAATCAGTGGGGTTGGGGGACAACCTAACAAAATATTGCCAATCCACTGATGTTTTGTCAACTATAATCAGTACTGTATGCATTTAGAGGTAGTTCAAAGCATGCTCTACAGACGAGGTGTAGCCAGTGAAGCACAAGCACTTTTATGTTCTATAAATCGATCTGTTCCTTTCACCAATCCCTACCCTTCATTGGTTTTATATTTTGCCATGTAGTATGATGTCATAGATGATGCACATTGGGGTGTTAGACCTCTGTGCAAGCCAACTTAGGCGTGAGTGTGTATGTATCAGTCCGATGTCTGGCGGTTGACCCTGCTTTATTAAACAGAAAATAAAGTAGTACTTTGCCATATTCCTTGAGTCTGTGCGGCCATTTGGGTTTGTGACCATTATTGTAATTGCATCTAGGGCAGAATATGCTCCAAGGTGCTACAATACAAACCGAGCCTCTATACATTAGTTTAGTCATTATTCTTAAGTGGTGAACACTTATCTAGGCAGAGATAAATTTCTGTGGCTGGGTAAGTGAAAATACATTGACTTATCATTGTGATGCTGGAAATGCGTTTGGCCTCCTCATCCTTGTCCTTCCACTTCTCTGTTGGTGTTTCTGGAGTGTTTTTCTGCACAGTGGTTCAATTTGGACCCCTGGCAGTGCAGCTCTTCATTTTTACCTTTTGGGTAAAAGTACCCCTGGGATACCATTAGCGTACCCATGGGCAGGGGTGCACCCTTCTATCGCTAGAGTGTTTTGGGGCACGTGCGTTGCCCACAGGCAGGGTATGGGCTGGTGACAGTGGCTCTGGGTATCGTTCCTTTTTGGGATACCCAGGCCCTGCCATAGGAATCAATTGATTCCTACACAAAGGCAAAATGTCCACTGGTGGGCTCTTTGTTTCCTTTGTCTTACCCCATTGTTTCTCAAAGTACCTAGACGCCCTGGCTCTGTTCCCTTCCCCTGAATGGCTGTTGGGTGGAAGGACCATATATGCTCTGGAACCGTCTCCTTCCAGACTACTAGAGCCTTCCCAGGGGCTGCTTGTTGTGGGTACACCCTGCATGAATGGAGCGAGTAGTCAATATGCATTCTGTGTTGTGGGTGTCAGGTTTTGGTTGAGCGACAATGCCTGAGTCAGCCCTGCCTGAAACTAGAATGACTGGTGTGGTGTACTGAAAGGCTGGGGAGTATCCCCCAATCCACACCCTGTGTCGTGGGTGTCTGGCTTCTGGTGAATAGCCTGAATGCCTGTGAGCCTGATTAGGAGCTGCCTGCAGGAATGCACTTGCGCGTGACTAGCTGGCTGAGCCCGGCTCAGCCTGAGTGAATGGGGAGTGGATTGTACAACAGGGAACCTCAAACTCAACTCCTTGTCAGAAGTTGAAAGAAGACACCTGAAGACTTCTTAAGCTTGCATCCTGGTATTCAGCTGGAGGAAGTCATCTGCAGCTGCATCTCTTCATCTAATCCAAAAGCTGTCGTGCTGATTTAAGGACTGACGCAGAGAGGACCTAGATAGGCAACATCTTTGTGTAGCTACGAGGGGACATCATGCAACTGCTGCTCTTCACCCGAAGTGTCATGGACGCCAGTCCTGTGTGCCTGCCGTCCAGAGAAGGGATCTTCGTGGGTCCAGAAGAGGTGTGTCTGGACATCATGAAGCCAAGTAGTCCATCTCTGTCGCCAACCTCCAGAGGAGTGTTTGTGACTACTGGAAGCCAAGCTGCTGAGTATCACCCGGAAGAGGGGGTACCCTGGCAGAGTGCAGCCTGACGCCCAGAGCTGTGAAAGTGCCAAAAAGATGAAGAATCCTTCAATGGGCACCTCTGCCATGACATCTGTCCACTTTTCCATGCCAGAGAAGATTCAGAGTCGTTGCCTGCAGAGGAGTGTCTGTGGGTGGGTTTTGCGCTACCAAAATCCAAAGACGTCCAGACTTGGTGAGGGACCGCAGTCCAGTCCAATGGTAGTGTTCAGGGTGCCAGAAGCCACCCCGAGATCCGTGCTGTGGCAACACTGAATAACCGAAAGGCAGTAGACTGGAAAAATCCCAAAACCAGTCACCTACTTCTGCCACTGCACCCGTCGCCACACAAAGTCACCAAGGGCCTTATATTCTTCAGCCAATCCTTGCTGAGGACAACAGTAAGTTTCATCTTCGTGAGACATCCACAGCCGGTGTAGCACCTAGAAGAACAAGTTACTTACCAACTGGTAACGTTCTTTCGATTGGATGTTCCTCCAACGTATTCCTCATCTTAGATGTATTCCATCCAGCTTTGCTGCTCTTCGGAAATGTTTTCGGCAGAGGGCGCCGTGCGTCGATGTCATCGAGTCGATGGTCCCTCGAAGGCCTCCGTCGAGGGTAACGTCATCAGGTGTATAAGTAGCACACGCGGCGCCCGTTGGCCTCAGTTCTGTTTTTCCCCTTTTTATCTTTGATCTTGTACTGTGTAGATTGTGCCGGCAGACAGGTATGAGCCATGCGAAATTTGAGATGGCAATAACCAGGAAAAATCTACAGATGGTAGGCTGGGAGGGCGATGAGGAATACGTTGGAGGAACATCCAATCGAAAGAACTTTACCAGTTGGTAAGTAACTTGTTCTTCGAGTGTATTGTGTCCTCCAATGTATTCCTCATCTTAGATAGACTCCCAAAGCAGTATGGACAATTCCTCTGGAGGAGGGGGTAGATTTTTCGATACTCTTAGATGGTATAGTACTGCTTTTCCAAAAGTAAGCTCCCTAGACAGGGAAGCATACAGGTTTTAGAATTTTGAGGTGGTGTGTAGCGAAGACCAAGTTGCTGATTCGCAAATGGATCTTATTGGAACACCTCTTTGAAGGGCCGTGGAGGAGGCGATGCCTCTGGTGGAATGAGCCCTTAACCCTTCCGGAGGGTCTTTTTGAGCTAGTCTGTAGCATTCTGAAATGCAAAGCACAATCCAGCGTGAAATTGTCTGTTTTGTCACCGATTGACCCAGTTTCCTTCCTGTATAACCTATAAACAGCTGGTTGTCCACCCTAAGTCTGGAAAGTCTAGAGATTTAAAAGCTTAAAGCTCTTTTCGGATCCAACCTGTGTAATCTTTCCTCCTCCTTCGAAGGATGGGGTGGAGGATAGAATGCGGGTAAGACCATTTTCTGACTTAAATGAAAATCAGATATTACTTTCGGTAAAAATTATGGTTTTACCCTCAACACAACTCTGTCCTTATGGACCACAGTATAGGGTGGCCCAGAAGACAGTGCCTGCAATTCGCTCACTCTTCTTGCTGATGTTAGAGCAACCAAGAAGGCTGTTTTCCACGTTAGTAATCTTAATGGACACGTGTGCATAGGCTCAAAAGGAGCACACATTAAGAATTTTAAGACTAAATTTAGATCCCAGATCGGTACTTGAAATGGGTGAGGAGGAAACACATTAGTGAGTCCTTTTAAGAATTGTATTATCAAAGGAATTTTGAAGTAGGAGCATTCTTCTGATGAGCGCTTGAAAATGGAAAGCGCCACAAGGTAACCTTTTATTGTTCCGATATTCAGACCTCTATGTGCTAGGGTCAGAAGGAAAGTAATACTTCTGGAATAGAACATAGGAAAGGATCGACATTCTTTTCTCTGCACCAGTTGCAAAACTTTTTCCAACGGCAACGGTATAGAGACTTTGTTGCTGGCCTTCTTGCCGAAAGCAACACCTCCATAACGTTATTTGAAAGGTTCCAATCCTTGTATCTCAGCCTTTCAGATACCAAGCATGAAGGTTGAGCGTTTTGACCTCTTGATGGAGAACCTGGCCCTCCATTTGAGAGAGAAGGTTCTCTCTCTGAGGAAGACGTACTGGGGGACAGATGGACATGGCTAGGTCTACTTGAGGGGTTCCCCCAAGGGCAAAGATCTCTTGCATGACTTCCTGAGCCAGTTCCCATTCGTGAAATACCGTGCTCTGCCTGCTCAGAGCATCTGCCGTCATTCTCTTCCTCGGCTAGATGAATTGCTGTTAAAGAGATTCCTTCCTGAATCACCCAATACCAGAGCTGCATTGCCCCTCTGCACAGGGGTAGTGACCCCACACCACCTCTTTTGTTTAGGTAGTGCATGGCCACTGTTTTGTCCGTCATTCTCAGGACATTCTTTCCCCTGACAGATGGCAGGGAGGCCCTCAGCGCTCAGCCCTCTCCGATGGAGACCAACGACCGTTGATTGCCAAATCATTGGCATGAGCTCCCCACCCCAGGAGTGAGGCGTCCGTCACTACAGTGATCTCCGGCCATGGTTGCCAAAATGTTTCTCCTTTTAGGATGTTCTCTGTACAGGTCCACCATAGAAGGTCTTGTCTGACCTTGTTCGGAATCTGAAGATCATCCGTCATTTGACCTGAGAACCGGGACCACTGAGTCTTTAGGGCCCATTGAAGAGATCTCATCCTCAAGCGTGCCTCTAGCACCAGAAAGACGCAGGATGCCATGAGGCCGAGCAACCTTAAAAAGTCGTAACCCTGGAGATTTTGGCCATTTTGGAATTTGGAAACCATCTGAAGAATGTCTTGAGCCCTAGACTTGGGAGGCTAGCTCTTTCCTAAGGACGTGTCTAATACAGCTCCTATGTACTGAAGCTGTTGGGAAGGTGTCATCTGTGACTTCTTGAAATTGAGGGAGAAGCCCAGTTTGTGGAGGAAGTGGCAGGTGACTTTCAGATGATCCAGTGCTTGCTCGGCAGAACGCGCACTGATCAACCAATCATCCAGGTAGGGGTAGACATGAATCCCCCTCTCCTGAGGTGCGCTGCCACCACTACCATTAACTTGGTGAAGACCCTCAGGGCGGAGGTCAACCCGAAAGGCAGGACTCGAAACTGATAATGTGAGTCGCCAACTACGAACCTCAGGTATTTTCTGTGTTTGAGATGAATCGGCACATGAAAATAAGCATCCTGGAGGTCCAATGACACCAACCAGTCCTGAAGTTGAAGGGCCTGAAGGATCCGAGAAAGGGTAACCATCTTGAACTTGTCCTTTCTGAGGAACTTGTTCAAGTCCGAGATGGGTGTCAGTCCTCCGTCCTTTTTGGGGATCAAAAAATACAGGCAGTACCATCCCTTGTTCCTCTCCGATGCAGGTACTGGTTCTATAGCACCTTTCTCCAGCAGGGTTAACACTTCCTGCTGTAGGAGCGGGTTTGAAGACTTCAACGGGTGTCTCCCTGGTGGATTGCTTTGAGGTTGCTTTAGAAAAGGAAGGCAGTAACCTTGGGCTATTATTTCTAGAGCCCAAACATCTGAAGTAATGGCCAGCCATTCTTGCAGATGCTGTGACAGCCTGCCCCCTACAGGTGTTTTGTGATGCAAGTCCTCAAAGCGGTTTTGTGGCGGATGTTGCAGCCGCTGATGGCAGAGAGGCTGTAGCCGGAGCTGGTTTAGCACGTTTTCCTCGTCCACCACGAGTGGCCTTTTTCTGGCCCCTTTGACTGGCCATTCCTCTCGCCTTTCCATATGAGGTGTAGTAACGATAGGATCGTCCCCTCCATGACTGTCCTTGGGCACGAAAAGGCTGAGGTTGCCTAATAGCAGCTCCTAAAGATTTGGCAGCTGCTTTTGAGGTCTGCAACCTCTCAAGGTTCTCGTCAGCCTTGTTGCCAAAAAGGTGAGACCCGTCAAAAGGCATGTTCAGAAGGTGGTTCTGTACGTCCGGTGCGAAACCAGACTTCGGTAACCACGCAAATCTGCACATTACCGTGCTAGTGCCCATGGACCTGCTTGCACTATCTGCAGTGTCCAATCCAGATTGAAGGGATTCCTGCATGGCTTCCTTTCCATCTCCAACAATGGCTAGGAACCCTTCCCTTTCTTCCCCTCCGCCGCCATTGCAATGCACTCCCAAAGAGTGTATGAACATTTTGCCAAGGCACATGTGGAGTTGGCAGATTTTAATCCCATGCTCCCGGCTGAAAATACCTTCCGTGCCCAACCATCCACACGCTTATCGTCCCTGTCTGAAGGGATAGACGGGTATGCAAGTTTGTTAGAAGCTGTGGCTGCCTGTATGACCAGTCTCTCGGGAGTTGGGTGTTTGGACAGATAGCCGGGGTCGCTACTGGCCGGGCGGTATTTTGGGGTGAGGGATTTATTTACTGGAGGAATAGAATCTGGAGTTTCCCAATTCTTGACCACCCTATTTTGCAGGGCTACATGAAAGGCTTTGCTTTTTCAAACACCTCCATCTTTTTGACCCTGAATGCTTCCCACTCTTCGGTAGACAAATGTTTCATGGGGCATTTCATCTTTTTTGGAGACTCGTCTGACGACGAGGTGGAGGGAGACCTGTGGCGTCGTTTCTTTCGATCTTTTTGACGAAGACGAGCAATGGGAATCGCTACGGGACCTCGATCAATGCCTTTCGAGTTGAGGAGAATTCTCCTCACGGGATCTCGACGCTAGAGGTTTTTCAATCAGTTTTTCGACCTACCTGTAGCTTTCCTCCCCTCTCTCGCAAGGCCTTCCCCGTCATCCCCTGACACTTCGTACAGGCTTCCATGTCATGGCCTTCTCCGAGGCACCACAAACACTCTCGATGCGGGTCCGTGATCGACATTTTTGACCCGCACAATTTGCACTTTTTGAATCCCGATTTCGGGGTCGTGGTCCGCGTCGATGACGAGGACATATTTCGTTTATTATATATGCTCACAGAACTCGAGGCGCGCTGAATGTCCGAAGCAACGTATACTGCGGAAAAACAGAACCGAGGCCAACGGGCGCTGCACCTGCTACTTATACACCCAATGACGTCACCCTCGACGGAGGCCTTCGAGGGACCATCGACTCGACGACATTGACGCACGGCGCCCTCTGCCGAAAAAAATTCCGAAGAGCAGCAAAGCTGGATGGAATACATCTAAAATGAGGAATACGTTGGAGGACACAATCCACTAGAAATTGGAGACCACCACAAAAGACCTGCATTGCTACCTTTGCAAAAGTGCTTGGTTCCCTTCTTCTCGACACTGACATCCCAGCAACTCCTTCCAAGGACGTTCCATCTTCGAGGGGTCTCGTCAAGTAAAGCAAAGTAACTCCACCACTTCACCTGCCAAGGCACCAAAGGTACTGTGATGAGGAAGAATATCTTACATCCTCAGGATTCATCCAGGAGTCCCAGATTTGTCTTGGTTCCTGTTCTGCTGTGGGTTCCCAGGCACTTTGGGGCAGTGGGATGTGTAGAAAGAGAATCAGACTATTAATGAACATATCTGGACTGGGCTGTAATATACAACTTAAAGTGCACCGAACCTTTTCCTTACAGGTTGCCCAGGCGGGGGAATCCTCACACAGTATTGCATTTTTATCTTAAAGAAAGCATTCTGCCTATGTTCCAATTATTACCTGCCTTCCTACAGTAATGGTTTATGAAGTAAACCCTTGCCTAAAAATGTACATGCTTTTTAATAACCGTCAGCAGTTGGTGCATTACAATTGAATTTAAAAGGTAACAGTGGTACCACATAACTGTATGTATATCTTAAGACACGTACAATCAGACAATGCTGAAAGCCCTTGATATTATTGCACCTGCCAAACTCAGAAAACCCAAACCCCAGGCCCACCTCAACTTGTGGTTCACACCACAGCTGAGAACCCTACGCAAGGAAAAAAGGACCCTATAAGCACGCTGGAAAAGTAATCCAACGGAAGCCAATAAAGCTTGTACTGCCTTAGCTACTCTAAATTACAATGAAGTCATACTCCAGGCTAAAAAAGAGACATACAACAAACTTATTGAAACAGCACAATCAAACACTAAGGAGCTATTCAGAATCTTAAAAGGAACTGGAATCCATTGCCACTCCACCAGACACCTGTCCTAAAGACAGCACTTGGTGTGCGAACATTCAAAAGGCCCTCCTTGGAAAAAATCGCCACCCTCCAAAATAAAATCAATGATAAAAAAAATCAGTCTGCAGGACAGCCTGCACCACTAAACACCCCTGGTGAACATCAACGCCAACCATGAATCCGTGAAACCATTCAGCTTCGCACCCCTCTCCATCATCGAAGTTCAACACATTATCAATAACCTTAAACCTTCCAATTGTCAGGATGACTCATGCCCTGCCTCCATCATCAAAGAGGCCTCGCATAACCTAGCGCCCTTTATCACCACACTCAAACTCCTCATTCAGCTCAGTTAGTGTCCCGGAAAACCTCAAGGATGTCTGGGTTATCCCTCTCCTCAATAAAAACACGTTGGATGCCAATATACCCATCAATTACAGACTGATTAACACAGTCCCTTTCCTCTAAAAATTCAGGATCGTGCTGCTTACTTAAAGATCCAAGATTACTTGGAAACTAAAACTCTTGGGACTGAGGCAATCTGGTTTCCGTAGGCGATACGGAACTGAACCTGCTCTATTAAACCTCAAAACCCAGATTGAAGACCTCAAAGACAAGGGTAAATTGGCCCTCCTACTCCTCTTAGATCTCTACGCGGCTTTCGATTTAGTAAATCACCAAATCCTAAGCCGCCACCTCAAAACCGCAGCCCACTTCTCGGACAAAGCCACAGCCTGGATCACTTCCTTCCTTGCTAATAGGTCCATGAGGGTCTTCTCCCCTACCGCCACCTCTGATCCCTCATCAGTCACTTGTGGAGTCCCTCAAGTATCATGCGTGTCCCTGACACTCTACAATGTCTTTACAAAACCACTTTTCGACATTTTGGATTATCTGGGTGTCACTTATACTAACTACGCAGATGACACCCAGATACTTATCCCTATCACAGGCGACCACAAAGCCAAGTGATCCAGGCCTGGATGGCCCAGCACGAACTGTGCTTGAATGATGAAAATTCTGAGCTTCTCATCCTTGGCTCCCACCAAAGACTCAGTAAACTAGACGCATCGTTTAAATCTTACACCATTAAAGTGGCTAAAGACAACAAAACGCTTGGAATCTACATTGACTCGACTCTCTCATTAGCTAGGCAAACCAATGCAGTATCATCGGCTGCCTCCTACACATGCAAGCTTATCACAGGTTGCCGTCCTTTCCTACCTCCAGCCAACTGCACTACACTAGCCAGGACCTTGGTCCTATCCAAAATTGATTATTGTAATGTCCTCTACCTGGGCACCAACCAATGCAACATTAAAAAGTTACAAATCATTCAAAACAATGCTATTAGAGCGGATCTTAGCTTACCCAGGAACCTCAATATTTCTTGCACCAGACGGAGTCTTCACTGGCTTTCAGTCTTCCAAAGAATCTCTCTTAAAGCACTTGCACTCACTCACAAAAGCCTTGCCAACCAAGCCCCCAGCTACCTAGCCAGTAGATTCACACCACACACATCTGCGAGACCACTAAGAAGTGCTCAAACCAACTGCCTTGCTATTCCGTGCTTCAACCTCCAGAGATCTGGTGGTCGTAGCTTTCCGGTCCTAGCCTCGAACCTATGGAACTAACTACCTAATCCTCTCAGAGCTGAACCTACCTTCCCGGCCATCAATTGCAAAGTCAAAACCTGGCTGTCTGCCCAAAACCTGCCTTGACCGTGTGCCCATGAGCTACAAATTTACTGTTAACAGCCCTCTGTTATATCCATTACTGTAATCTGTACATATACTGTATTTCTTTTATAACTTGTATATTTTTGTATAATGTGTATTTTCTCTCCTGATGCAATGGCTATATATTGTATTTCTCCCGTATAATTTGTATATTTTGTATATTCTCTCCTAAAGCAATGACTGTACATACTTCACTGCTCTGTTTTTAAGCTTGCAACTAAGTTACACGCCCGGATGCCCTGGGGCCTGGTGCGCTATATAAATAAAATAAATACAAAAATACTAAATACTTAAGCTATCGATTTCGAATTCTTGTAAAAAGTGAGTGATGTGTGTATATGACTTTTATCCTTTAATAAAAGGAATTATCACCCAACAGTGTGTGGACCTCCGTTGTGGGGACCTTGTGGAATCACTAACCAAGAACCAGCCTGAATAATCTGCTTTGAGTCTCAGCCTGGTTGCTCGTTCAACATTACCAATTGACAGCCTTGGCCCGGGGTGCTCTATGTAGTGGGCAGAAGTAGATCTATGCCCCTCCATTCTTTACACGCCCCTCTATTCTCTACACTCCTACAAAGTAAAAATTTAACCATGAATCACAATATTTAAATATCATGTTTGTGCATTACGTCTGTCTCACTTGTGCCAATCATTTTTTACCAGGGCTGCAGTTACAGTAAGATATAATACATAAAACTTAGGATCTAGTCCAAGCCTCTGGCACATATGCATGGGCTGTTTTTCAGCACAGCAAAGATTTGGCCTTTATGCAATGTTGAGAGCTTCTTGCAAAAAAAACAAAAAAAACAACTTGGCTAGCTTTGCCTATGGGTTCTGCTTATTCCATTTGCCATGTCTAAATAGGAACACATTAACTTGTTAACAGGTCTCTAACAGGGTCTGCTAATAATGAACTCCACTTAATGGGAAATAGCTAAATATCAACTACTCTCTGCTATGTATATGTTGTACATCTGTTTCCAAAATTATTTTTGTGAACACACCATGGCAGTTTCAAACAGTGCTCTAGGAATATAGGCTCATCTAGGCACTATACAACTTCATCATTGGATAGTACATTTGTGTCTGGATCATACAATATCAAAGCTGCTCTGCTTCGAAAGTAACATCAATACACATTAACTCATTGTTATGGGAGTCTTACCTTTTCTCTACTAAGTGGGTCACTACAGAGAAATTCTCTTTAAGCTCAAATACACCGAAAATGTAAGTTAAGCGGTCAGAATTTGTAAATGTGTACATTTCTAAATTCTCCCATAAGAGGCACTGTGTCTCAGAGTTGAAGTAGGGCTAGGCGCCAAGTGTTAAGACAATTTTTCTGTAGTCCAACTAAGGGTGTAATAAAACCATACAAGTGAGACAGTACACAACTCCACTCTTAGAGCACTGTACCACCTGAGTATTTGGTAGTGTAGACAGAGCAGCCAGGCTTATCTTAGGAGGCAGAGGGCTGTAGATTGGTACAAAGGAATTGTAGCATACATATGTTCCATAGAAACACTATGTATTGTAGAAAATAAAGGGTTTATTTCAATACAAGTACTATCACATTATATTTAAACAAATATAAAAACCAACTCAATATTTAAGGATACAACCCAAAGTATTACCTTGTTAAGAATAGCAGTCCACAGTTGAAGGTTAGGTACACCTATAACCCACTCAGAATGAAATCAGCTATTATTGGGGAGTAAAACCAGGTTACATATACTTTTTGAATACAGTCAGTAATTCAAGGGTAGCAGACCAAGTCAGTCATGCAGTGACACTCAGTGAAGAAATCACTTAGTAAACCAACGATGTTACCAGGATACTTTTCTGACTAGTGGAAAACAAATTCATGGAACAGTATGAACCTATAACTACATTTAGGATAACCTTCAGTTATACAAAGTGAGTAAAACCTAATGTTGTAAAACTATTACAGTTGCTTTTCAAATCAGTGGAACATAGATTAAGGTAAGCAATAACTCATTAACTTATTTTAGGATGGCGTAGGGTAGACCCAGGTTAGTAAAATTATAATGTTACTCACCGTAGTGACCACCTTACTCCTAGTCCATAGTTTCCTCCATACTTATGGGGCATTCCTCCGTCCCATGGGACGGGACCAGAGCACTTTGTAAGAATCATCAAATTTTTCCCAAAATGTGTCCTTCCTCTCTTTTTACGTGGGGTACCGCACGCGGCTGTAATCCCGCCCTCCTTCGCTCTGCCACCGCATCTCCCATCAGTCCTCTTCTATCGCCTTTAAGCAATAAGAGAGGAACCTTATTAGAGGGGACGGCGGGCGGGCGTATGGAGGAAAGGGGACTATGGACTAGGAGTAAGGTGGTCACTATGGTGAGTAGCCTTATTATACACCTACACCCCGTCCCCTTTCCTCCATACTTATGGGAGATTCCCAAGCACTCCTCACAAGAATTATGGGTGGATGGAAAACTCCTTACTGAAAAATGTTTTTGAGCACAGCCTGGCCAAACTGAGCATCAGCTCTGGAGCTCAGATCCAAACAGTAGTGCTTACAAAAAGCCGATGGAGGCCAATGTAGCCGTTTTCGTGATGGTCTCCCAGGGGACATACTTTTGAAAAGCAACCGCAGCTGCTTTGCCCCTTGACCAAGAAGGACACTTTCCATGAAAGGTGCTTAAGATCTACCATAGCCATTGGTTCAAAGGGCTTATGGCACAATGCCGTGAGGACCACGTTCAGATCCCACGACGGATGCGGTTTGCGAACAAGGGTGTAAAGACGCATTAGACACGCAAAGTGCCTTTTTACCACGGGATTTGATAGAGAAAAAGAGCACTAGTCTGTGGATAAGAAGGCAGCAACAGCGAAAGATAAGTCCTGCATGAGAGGACATGAATGCCCGACTCCACTAGATGAGAGATGAAGGACAGCACCGTGTCGATCGAAGCCACTCTGGGTCCAATTGTTGGGCTAAGCACCAGTGGCAGAACCAAAGCCATTTGCTCCTGTATTGAGATCTGGTTGAGGGCTTCCTGGCTGCCTGAATAATGCGCATGTTATCAGCAGACAGGTTAAGATGTTCTAGAGATCTGAACTGGGGCACCATGCCGCCAAGCTGAACGATTGTGGGGAGGGGTGCCACAGCTGCCAATCTCTGTGGTGAAGCAGGTCGGGAACCAACCAAAGCCTGATCGGCGCACACACCGACAGATGCTGAAGCTCTGAAAACCAGAACCTGGCCGGCCACTACGCAGCTATGAGCAGAAGAGAACAGTTCACTGTGTTCCTCAATTTGTAAATTGTCCGATGAATGAGAGGCAAGGGCGGAAAAGCATAGGCCCTCATATTGTGCCAGGGAATCTCAAGAGCGTCCCCCAAAGAGGCGGCTCCCTGTCCATTTCTGGAGGCAAACAGAGGAAGTTTCCTGTTGGCAGACGTTGTGAAGAGGTACACTTCTGGAGTGGCCTAACACTGGAAGATTTGTAAGAGAAACTCCACTTTCAACTCGAACTCGTAGCTGACCATTGTTTGCCGGGTGAGGGCATCCGCAGGAACATTCAGCGGCCTGGGATGTGTACAGCCACCAGCCAGATGCCATGCTGCACCGCCCATTCCCAAATCTGAATGGCAAGATCCACAAGAGGAGGAGACTTGGTAGCCCCTGTGCTAGCGGATGTAAAACATGGTCACCACATTGTCCGTGTGGACACGGACCACTTGGTTGACAATGACCGGCCTGAATGCCTTGAGTGCCAGAAGCTCCAGGTGATTTATATGAAGGAGCTTGTCTTGGGGCGACCAGAGATCGGAAACTTGAAAATCCAACGTCGCACCCCACCCCAGAAGGGGAGAGTCAGTTGTGACCGTCATCAGCAGAACGGGGTCCTGAAAGGCCGTGCCGACCGACAGATTGCCAAGAGACTACCACCACAAAAGTTCCGCTCTCATGAAACTTGGAATCGATATCATTTTGGAGTCCGGATCCACAGCTTGACACCAGGAACGCCGAAGAGCCATCTGCGTCCGCCTCATCTTGAGCCGAGCAAGAGGAAGAGTCAAAACACACGAGGCCAGGAGGCACAGAAGCCTCTGGAACCACCAGGGCGACTTGCTCCCAGACTGCGCAAAGACCCGACATGTGGCCACCAGATCCGCCATTCTGTCCCCGGTCAGGTATACCCTGCAGTCGATCGTGTTCCAACGAAAACACAGGAAAATCAGGTCCTGAGAGACCGTCATGGAGAATTTCCGTCAGTTCACCGACAACCCAAGGTGGAACAGGAGCTGGAGGAGGGCCTGAAGGTTGCTCGAGGCTTTCAAAGGACAAGGACTGCGCAGCAGCCAATCGTCCAAATATGGATACACGCGGATACCCTGAAGCCAAAGATAAGCTGCGATAACCGACATCTTCGTAAAGACACGCGGTGTCGAGCTGAGGACAAAAGGGAGCACTCAGAACTGGAAGTGCTCCTCTCCCACAGAAAACCGTAGGTATCTCCGATGCGGATTCCAGATCAGGATATGCATATACGCATCCTGGAGGTCCACCACGCTGAGCCAATCGCCCTTCTGCAAAGAGGACTTTATCTGACAGGGCGTGATCATCTTGAATTTCTCTTGGGGTAGAGAGAGAGATTGAACTGGGAAAGGTCTAGGATGGTGCCAGCCTGGTTGGATTTGGGCACTGTAAACAGCCGGAAATAGAAGCCCTCCCCTCTCTCTCCCCTAGGGGAACGTGTTCCACCGCCCTGAGAACCAGCAACTTCTGAATCTCGGCTCTGAGGGAGGGCATCCCCGAATGCTGGAAGGGAGGATTGATGGGTGGGGTAGGGTGAAGAGGTAAGCAGAAGCC
Source organism: Ambystoma mexicanum (assembly GCF_040938575.1). Classification (NCBI taxonomy): domain Eukaryota; kingdom Metazoa; phylum Chordata; class Amphibia; order Caudata; family Ambystomatidae; genus Ambystoma; species Ambystoma mexicanum. The sequence goes on from NC_090923.1 coordinate 990,473,800, forward strand.
CGCCCGAACGACTGACAAGACCCACCGGTCCTCGGAGATGGTCTGCCACGCCTCCCAATGTAACGCAATGCGCCCTCCCACCGGGGTCTCGTGCGAGCGCAGAGAAACTTCATTTATCTGGTTTTTCGGTCGTGGCGCCAATTGAACCTCAAGAGGAGACTGAGGAGCGGGAGAAAAACCGGCTCTGTTGCTGCCTTCGGAGGGAATTTCCCGATGAGGCATCAACCCTGCGGGACTTTCGGTCCAGAAAACCCCTGAAACCAGAGGAAGGCAGAGGCTGCAAGGACATTCTCTGCACCCTGAAAGGCCAGGACCGACAAAGACTTGGCAGTCTGAGTGCTGTCATTAGCTTTGGTCAGTTCAATGTCTGTTGAGGAATAAAAAAGCTCCTTGCCATCAAAGGGCAGATCCAAAACCTTATCCTGCACACCTTAGAGAACTTGGTGGCGTACAGCCAAGCCTGACGAGAGGTGTCCACGCCGAGCGGGCGAGGTGTTGACATGATGCGCCGCGGCCTCCAGCATGTCCTGCGCCAGGTTCCTATCCTCTAGCTTTTCAGTGGGGATGTATTCCTCAAATTCCGACAGACCTTTCCACATTTTCATATTCGCCCCCGCTAACACCAGTCCTGCATTCGCTTGACGTAACTGCAGCGCTGAATTAGCGAAAATCCTCCTTCCCAAAGAGTCAAGAAGCTTGTCCTCTTTTAACCAGAACCTGAGAAGCCGCTGCGGAAGACGATGCAGCAGGACTGGACTGTAAAGTGGCCACAGCCACAACTGTGGAGGAGGGGGGGCGGACACAACGCTAAAGCCACCTCTTCCAAAGAATGGAGCCTATAACGCGCGTCAATCTTCTTGTTAACAAACAGTCCAGAGTGTGGTTTTTCCCAAACTTTACGGACCTCGGCCAAAACGTCCTTCTGTAATAACAAGCCGGTACGCTCCGAAGGAGACTAGGTGAACGCCCCCGAAAGCACCCCCTCCTGCGGAGCGGGTGCCTCGGATACTGGAACATCTAATAAACACATGTCCAGCACCCAGTCGTGAAAGGCTATAACAGAGCGGGGCTGGTCATCGCTATCCTGATCCTCTTGTGCGTCCGTCCAGCAGATCCGGTCCAGGCCGAGTTGCATCAGGCACCACTGTAGACTTGTCCAATGGGGACAACGGAGGCAAGGGAGGAAGAGACGGGGGAGGTCCAGCTGGTAAAGGCGGTGTCGGCGGGATCACAGGTGCCACAGCTGGGACCGTCATAGCAGGCGGGCATATCTCCCTAAACAAGCCTCGAAAATACTCCTTCATGGGATCGGAATGCATTAGTCTTTGAAACTTGCTGAAAAAGACGTCCTCCATCGATGATTTAGGCGCGCCTGGAGGAGGCCTCTCATGAGCAGAGTCATTCCAGGGACGCAAGGGAGAGGGTCGCCAAGAGGGCCCTTCCCCACTGGTGTTCACGTAAATCAGGGGCGCCGATGCCATAGGAAGCGAGACATTGTGCGGTAGGGGCATCCGAGCATTCCAGTCAAACAGGACGAAAAGGATGTGCACAAGGAAAACTATGTTCACCTGAAAACCCACTCCCCACACCTAGGGCCGATGGCGTAGGTGTAAGGGAGGTATCTAAAATGGCCGCCGTAGTCTTGGCGGGAGCGGCCGCCATTTTGTCGGCACCTGAGAAGAACTGCGACACGTGTGGAAGTGAGACAGAGGTCTCCACAGGTGGGTCAGGGGTCTTCATTTTAGCCTTGATACAAGGAACCTCGGCCGAACCAGTGCTGCGAGGCCTAGAATGTTTTTGAGACATGCTAAGACCCAGAGAAGCATTCAACGGAAGGACCTCGGTAATGCCGGTAACTGAGGAATTACGGTCCAAGACCTCCCTCCGTGCACCCCTACCTGCCCCCCCAACAGGTCTGGTGTCACTGCTTGAACGGGAGCGATGAGTAACACCTTACCAACAAAACCTTAACAGGCCTCTCGGAACGGTCGGTCACCCTAGCCACCAAACGAGGGGCCTCGGACCAGAGTCTGGTATTTAAAGCCCTACCACAGGCCTCAAACTTTTGTTCGGTACTAACAGCATCAACAGAGGCCTCGGGGCGTACCCCAGTGTTTTTACAGGACACTCCAACCAGGGAGACCTCAAACCAAGCTCGGTACACGCCACCGCCACAGTAGGGCTGGGCCCACAAATAGCCCCCACAGGAGGGGCCACGGATAGTAATCCGGTGTCAATAGGCCCCTTACGGAGACCCTCAGAGAAAACTCTGGTACACTTTAGGCCCAGAAGGCACCTCAGGGCAAACCCTGGTAATCGAGCTCTTGACGCTCCTCCCAGTCAGGGTGCTCTAAAAAGTAAAGAACTCACCGGGCGTTTCTTTTCTTCAATGAACGTAAGAAAATGCAATGGGGGAGCGCGCTGGAACTCCTCCTCCCACCGCTCCAACCGACGTTACAGCGCCCGGACCAAAAGGGAGTCGCAGTAAAAGCACGAGTCCCACCGGTGGTCCGGACCCAGACACTAACAAAGAGGATGGGGGTCCGCCCTAGCGAAGCGTCGCTGACAAGAAGAACAAGTCCGAAAATCGAACTGAAACTGCATAGACAGACTTGCGACCGCTAACCGGAGCAGGAGAGGACACTGGAAGTAAAAATCTTCCGAAGATGCAACTGCGTCCAGTCCCGAACGAGCGGAGAAAAGGGCAGATGTCGATGCGCTGGGCGGAGCTAAGGAGGGCAGGGTTACGGCCACGTGCGGTACCCCGCGTAAAAAGAGAGGAAGGACACTTATGGAAAAATGTGATGCTTTTTACAAAGTGCTCCGGTCCTGTCCCACAGGACTGAGGAATGTCCATAAGTATGGAGGAAAGGGGACGGGACGTAGGAGTACTCGCAATACACTTATTAAGAATTGCACACAGCTATTCAAGGGAAGTAAAACCGAAGGCAGACTTATTCTAGACAGGCTATAGAGCAGGTCAGGGGAAGCAAAACCCAGTTGGTAAACATATACAATTATATTCTGAAAGAAATAGTTAAGTGAAGCCAACAGCATTACTTTTGGGAAGTGAGGGAACCAATTCATAGGTGAGTAAAATAACCGTATGCATACTTTGAAGGGATCTATGTGATCACTACTCCACCCATAATTCCGCTGGTGAAAATGTCAACTTCAATTAAGGCGTGGAGCAATGATCAGAAGGATCACTTCTGCCTGCCCCGGCCCGCAATCCTTAAAACCACAACCCCCCCACCACTACCTTTACTGCGGCAAACTCCTCTGTGCCCCGCTGACATCGCTGTACCCCTGCGGCATCAGCTTCTCCCATTTTTTAAAAAAGGTTTCTCTTTGCCACCCATGACCCTTGTTACTAAGTCCAAGGAGTGCGTGGGACACCCCCGCAACCCCAGTTCTGCTTGGGCGCAGAAATGGGGGCTGGGATTTTTGGGCCGCGCTCTGACGCTATTTAAGTAATGTTGTGGTGACATTATGGTACAATTCCCTTTTAAGGAGGACAAAACACATACTAAGTAAGACCTTTTGTAACTGCTCATATTTCAGGGCGACAGTTACCAAACCAACTCTTTCACAAGTAACTTTTTAACACTTGTTATACTTTTCAAGACAGAATCCTTTTTTTCCAGTGCTTCCCTAGGCTATTTCATGAATACTCTCAGAGGCAGAACAGGGACCCTAGTGGTCTAGGTGCCAGCTGTCGGGCAGGCTGAGAAGGTTCAGTTCTATGAAAACTCAGTTCCTGAGGGAGTCTCTTCACAACAAGTAAGTAGTTCATGTTAGAGTTAGGGTCCAGGGACTTCAGAGAAGACTCCCTAGAGGGAATACAGCAATGGGCCTGGGTGAACTGGACAAGAGGACTCCCAATCACATTAATAACCCTCAAAGCTTCACAGGAATCACAAAAGGCTTAAGGAATAGAGTTTGCAGCAGGAGGTTTTGGGGATCTGCAGCCAAAACCCCGGTCAATGAATTCCTTGTCATTGAAGACGGGACACTAGAAGGGATTTTGCAGTAGGGATCAATTGAGAAGGCTCCAGGCAAGGGTTTCTTTGCGGCTGGATGCGGCTTTGGTTTGGAGTCCTTTTTCAGCAGCCAGATGAAGAACGAATATCGCCAGTCGGATTCTCGTCACTCTCTCGGTCCTGCACCTTTTCGAGGGGACTTCAGGGATTCAAATCGTGTCTCTGGAGAGCGATGAGGAGGCCACCAATGTAATTCGGAATTTCGAAAGACCAGGCACCGCACAATGGCTCGAGGTATTGGGGTATTGCAGCCTAGCAAGATGGCAGCAAATCGTGGGATGGCTCAAAATGAAGGTCTTCCCGAGACTAGTGGATCGCACATCTCTCTGGGCAGGAATCTTTGCGTTCGGGACCCACAGGCCGATTGGAAGGAAGGGTTACAGCAGGCTCCGGTTACACAGCAGGCTCTCAGGTCACTGGAAATCGCTACGGCCGCTGTTTCTTCATCTTTCTCTCCAGTTTCAGCTCCAGTGGTCAACTTTACAGCAGCTTCCATTTTACGCATTTTTTATCAGGAACTACAGCACAACTTCTGCATTCTCTCCCTGCATTTTACAGCAAAGGGGAGTCTGGCTGTCGAATCAGGCCAGCCAACTCAACTGACACCCTTGGCGGTCCCTTTCAGGCAAGGTGAAAGACAAAATGGCTGCAGAGTTTTGTACTCCTCCCTCGCTTCCTACCTGATCAGACACTCTGGAGCCTGGGCAGGGAATTTAAAGGATACCCGCCGAAGACAAAACTTCCACTGAGGTCGTTTCCACCTATAATGGCAGGGGAAGACCTCAAACAGCAAGCACACAAGAAATGGCGAAAAAAGAAGGAGCCCTTCTGTGCATCACTGAGGCTGAATTAACAGAAGTCATAAAGGTAAAACCACTACCACCAGCCAGTCATATACACTCGCAATTGCAACAAAATGTTACCAGATAAGAAAGAAAGGGGGTACATTGTATCCCCCCAGCACTCCACCATAACGTGGGGATGAAAATCCCTCTTTACTACTTGGGAACTGTAGTTCGCCCAAGTATACAAGAGAGAAATTAACAGGGGGGCCCACAGGGGCAACCAGTCTAAGCCCAAAAGTTGCTGGAAACTATAACTTCAACCATACACTATGGAGAGACAAAAAGGTCACCCATAAAAGGTGTGGGGGAAAAAAGAGTCCCCTTCACCTAGGGACAAGGTAAAATAGTTACCAAGTCCAGGCAAAATGTTCTGGGGTTGACCTAGGTCAGGAAGATTTATCATAAATGTGAAAATGTTACCTAACACCAGGTATGATATATTCGCAAGTCCCACTCACTTAGGAGAATAAAGCAAAACAATCACAGAAGTCCAGCAAAAGTGCTGGTGGTCTCAGGTTGAGGTGAATTTGGCACAATAAATGTAAATTCTAACAGCTACTAATAGAAGGGACGTAAAATTCAAACTCTGACCAACTATCCAATCATCACCAGTCAGCTCAGGTATTACCATGACTCACAAGGTTTGGTTGCGTGTAATTGGACTTTCTGCAGACCCTCACCAATACCAAACCAGTTCCAGGCAAAGTGCCCAATTCCAAGACTCAGCCGAGCAAACACAGGAATGGCCGTATAGGACAATTGCCTTTCTCTGCAGGAAGGAAGACTGCCACCATGTCAGTGAATCTCAAAGACAGATCTTAAACATGGCCACTCAAAGCTTTCTGCTTTACTTCTCTTGTGTTTTTACTAATTCTTATGGAGAAACGGATCAGTCCATAAGACTATCAGTACTGAGACACTATCCCTCTCTGTGGAGGTCTTGCATCATTACAATTGCACACATCACCCTAAAGTGAAGCGTGGTTAGAAACATTTGTACCCTTATATGATATGGCATTTATAACACGCCTATACACAAGTGTTTCAAGGTGCAACAAGGCAAGGGAGGAGGAACAGAGGGAAGACAGAGTGATCCTACTAGGCCAGGTGTCATTCAAATCGTGCATGGGAAGGGGAAAGTGCAAGGGGGAAGGGGAGGGTGCAGTACATGGGATAATAGACTAACAAAAGTAAGTACGTCCAGCTGGTGGCAAGTGCAAGGGTAAGTGCAGACATCCAGTGTCAAGTGCTGGTAGAGGGACTGTAGGGATACAGAGACAGTCCTGAGTGCGGGGGTTGCCATGAAGACAGTGCAGGTGTGCGACTGGCAGTGGAGGGGACCTAGGCTCGAGATCAAAGGGTGGCCAGGTAACTAGTGCAGTTTCAGCCAGGGGTTCAGCAGTGGGGAGGAGAAAAAGCTGAAGCAAAGAGAAAGGTCTTGTGGTGCTTCCGGAACCTGAGATGGTTCTCCTCAAGTTTCAGTGAGGCAGGGAGGCTGTACCAGAGGGAGGCCCCAGCCGAAGAGAGAGATCTACCACCAACTTGTTGCTTAGAGAAGCGACTGACCCTGAGGGAGTTGGAGGCGGATGAGAGAAGGAAGATATTTAGGAAAAGAGTTGAAGGTATTGAGGCCCCAGAAGGCCTTGTGGACAATGCAGAGGGTTTTGAACTTGATCCTCGCAGGCACTGGGTGCCAGTGCAGGGATTTCAGTCCTGGAGAGATACAATCCCTGGGCTTGAGGTCAAGGACAAGTCTTGCAGTCCTGTTCTGAATAAGTTGCAGAGGGCGGAGAGTAGAGGCAGGCAGATTTAGAAAGTCTGTTGCAGTAGTCCAACCTAGAGAGAACCAGAGCTCTGGAGACTGAGCCTCTGGGTGAAGGAAAGGAAGAATACCTCTGAGGAGGTGCAGCTGGTAGTATGACTTCTTAGAGACATCAGAGATGTGAGGAGAGAAGGAGAGTGTGGAGTCGAAGATGACCCAGAGGTTTTGTTAGCTTCACAGGTGGGCGCAGGAAGAGGGCCAAGAGAGGCCAGCCAGAGAGCGACAGGAAAGGAAGGAGTAGGTATGCCGATGAGAAGAATCTCAGTCTTACTGGCATTAAGGGTGAGATCATTAGCAGCACACCACTCCTGGATGGCGGACAGTCAGATGAAAGAGGGAGAGGAGGTGGCTGAGGGTAGCCTGAAAATGAGCCAAGTATCATCCGCATAGCACAGGAAGTTGGGGCAGAGCGCGGCAATGCAGTGGGCAAGAAGTGCCAGGTATTGATAAAACAGCTTTTTATTTTTTTTAAATCAAAGGTTTGAGGTTAAGATCTAATAATCAACAGGCAACAGAATAATTCATAGAGGATTGTAATACAATTATTAAATTCATCAACATCAGTCTCTCGCACCCCCTTTCTATATAACAGTCTTGAGTCCTTGATCAACTGAAGCTTGTCCATCAATTCGTAACAGAACAGCTAACCCGAAGGATCACAGTATCAACAACCACCATTCATTAGCCCCACTCCCCTCCAATCACAATCAGTTGACTAATTCCTTGAGCATGACCACCCCCTAAATCGCACAAAGTCAGTTAGAGGCACTAGGAGCAACTGGGAGGAAGGAAGGGGATATAAAGCAAGCCTGGAAAGGAGCAGGTGGAGGGAAGAAGAAACGAGAAGGAGAAAAGGGAAGAGAGAAGAGAACAAAAAAAACAAAAAATGTTAATTCACAATATCAACAGCATTTATAATGAGAATGCATTGCCAACATCAAGGTTTCATGAAGTGTTTCAGTAATAATGGGCGAAAGAACATCTGCTCTCTATCCCGTACAAATTCCAGGAATGGTCCCCAAGTACGTCTGAACTTTTAGATTTTCCCTTCTAGCATAGCTGTAAGCTTTTCCAAACCCAATAGATCCCACACCTTCACCCACCAATATTTTATATATGGTCCCTCCACCGATTTCCAAAATCGGGCTCTCGTGTAAGTAGATGGGAGAGTAAGGTTGCTTTAGAGCCCGGGAAGGATCCATCGTCCGGGGCATCCCCTACTACCATCACCAGAGGGTCCATTGGGAGCATTACCCCAGTAATTTCCTTAATTTTGGAGCACACCTCTATCCAGAACGACTGTATGACTGGACAGTGCCACCACAGGTGTGCTATATCTCTCTTCTCCCCACAGCCCTGCCAACAGGTGTCCGGGTATTCGGGGCTCATCGCATGCAGCTTGCTTGGGGGTAAGTACCATCGATAGCACAGCTTGATGGCATTCTCCTTCACAATCGTACATCTGGAACTTGTCTGAGCTCTATGCCAAATCCTATACCAGGATTCCCCAGGGAGCTCCACGCCCAGTTCCCTCTCCCATGTCACCATATATGGAAGTTTGTCCCCCGGGGGAACATTCTCCAAAAGCCTATAGCAGGTTGAGACTATGTGCCTGTTGACCTTCCAGAAGTTTAAGTTGAATCCCAATCGGTCCCCTGGCCACCGCCCGGCGGATAACCCCATTGGTTATGCAGTGACGCAGCTGGATATATCAAAACCGTTCCGATTATTGAATGTAAAGAAAAGTTTAAAGTAACGTCAGTGGCTCCCGGTTTCAGTATAGATCCCCAAGTCTCAGCAGTTCGACTGAGTCCCAGCCCTGGAAAAAACTAGCCTCCAGGCCTGGTGTGAAAGCCGGATTTTTGGTGACAGGGGAGAGAGGACCCAAACCAGATTTGATACTTTTTTGTGCGCATACTTTGTCCCAATGACGAAGCGTTGTCATTGTGGTAGGCAAAATCACGCTTCGGTGTGGACTAGAGGGAAAAGGACCACCGCCTGTTCAATTTCCTGCCATTTAGGAGGTTCCGGAGAGTTAGCCCATGTCAGCATAGCAGCGATTTGTGCTGCCCGGTAATATCGCTGAACTGATTGGAGCCCTAAACCACCTGATGCTTTCCCTCTAGTAAGGAGTTTGTGGGAGATGCTAGGCTTTCTCCCTTGCCAGACAAATTTGCTCAGCACCTTTTGCATATCAATAAGATCTCCTTCCGGGAATTGCACTGGTAGAGACTGAAAAGCATACAAGAGTCTCAGAGCATATAAGAGTCTCGGGAGCAAGGCCATCTTGATTGCAATAATACCTCCCAGCCATAAGATCTCTTGAGAATCATACCGCGAGAGCCACTCTTTAGCTTCCCTCCATAGAACAGGGATATTGGCCTTAAAGAGGCCCGAGTAGGACGGAGTCAGCTTTATTCCCAAATAGGGGATCTCTGTCAGCCCATGGGATGGGAAATTGTGTTCGGTGAAACACCACCTCCATGGGAGTCTCAGTCAACGACATCCCGAGAGATTTAGACTGGTTCACCTCAAATCCCGATAGGTCTGCAAATCGGGAAAGAAGATCTAGCAATGACGGGATTGATCTACCAGCATCATTTAAGAAGCACAGAAAATTGTCTGCGTATAAAGCTAACTTATGGCATTGTCCCTCGTATTCAAATTAAACAGCGTTTTATATCTTTTTAGAATGGTTTGTTATGGTTATATGTGATATTACCAGAGAAAATTTCAGTGGTACTGGGGTTGCTTGTTCTTTAGGCATATTGAGGTTTGGCCGTTTTCCTGCGTTCTCAGGTCAGGAAAGTCCTTATCAGGTCATGCACTTGTCGTTAGGTGGACTTTAGAAAAACTGTCCTAAGACTTTATAAGACTATCCCTTGGGCAATACAGAAACTCCAACTCTTAGTATAGTTCGGTAAAACTCAAGGTACTGTAAGGTGGCAGAGCAGCCAGGATGATCTTAGGAGGGAGAGAGGGCTGTAGGAAGAGAAAGAATTTGTAGCATACATATCATCCAAATAAGCCCCAACACAATGATATTGTAAAAACCAACACACTACTACTGGTAATTAAACCAAAATATATAACATTTAGAATAGCAGTATGCAATTGAAGGCGAGTATAACCATAACAGACTTTTAGAATGACAGTCTGCAATCCAAGGTAAGCAGAACCTACTGGTAGTAAACGGTTACACATATTCTGTTTCAAGCAATAATACAGTTATAATACCGACATTACTTTCTCAAATAGTGGAGCACAATTCGAAGGTAAGCAAATAAGTTAGTAATACTTTTCAGAATGTCAGTAAGCAATTCACAGGCGAGTAATAACTTTGTAACACTTGTAACTTATTTCAGGGATATTCAGTTATAGCACCATCACATATCAAGTAAGCACACCATTAGTTATATTTCCTTCACAAAGGCCTTCTACTTTAGCAGACCTTCCCTAATCTGGGGCATGAGTGTTACCAGAGGGAGAAGGGAACACTGGGGATCCAGGGGCAAGCTGTAGGCAGGGCAGGAGAAGGCACAAATTGTAAGAAAGTCAGAGTTCCAGGGGATTTCTCAGCTAAGAAGTATTGGACTTTATAGTTGGTAGAAGTGTTCAGGGAATTCATAGATGGCTCCCGACATGCATTCCAGCATTAGACCTGGGTGAACGGTAGTTGCAAACTCCCAAATACACGAATCACCACCCTAGCCACACATGAGCAACACAAAGACTTTAGGTATCTATTACCTCAAGCCACTGAGAAACCAGAAGGTGTCTGTCATCCAGGTGACCAGGACACCACCATCGTTTTTGGGTCCAGGTCCTGGGAGTGGACCAGTGCGGGGAGGGGGGGAATAACCTGGGTGAGGAGTCTTCAGGAGGTGGGACACCGGATGGCAAGATGCGGTATCCCCTTCCTTGTAACACCCTTACCCCACCCCACCAGGTAGGATATTTAGGAACTGAACCCGGAAGCCCCCTTTACAGCACAAACACTTTCTCAGTGACAGCCTGCTATGAGAGAGAAAAGACTAACAGCCAAGCAGTACACCTTACGGGAACCAATACAATGGTCATGTGAGGTCGGGCAATTATTGATCATCCCACACACACCTGACTTCCATTAAACTTCCCCACACGGATAAAAGGCGGAGCACGAGAGCAAACTCAGAGGCAAAGCACACGAGGAAACAGCAGTTCCAAGATGGTAGTTTAACAAGGGAAGAAAGACATCAAAACAGAAGAGGGTTGTAAGGAAGGAAGTTCCCCTGACCTTTTCGATAAGGAACCGTTACTTTCGTGAAACCTCGTGAATAGAAAGCCTAAGACCAGGAAACCAGGCTGAAGAATCCTGCATTGTGCGTCTTAGGTACCCCAGTACCCTCGCACGTCAGTAATCAAAGCATGGAGAATCAGCAGCCGCTGTGGTTCCAACCTTGACTGCAAGAACAAAGCAGCGTCAGTGAAATCAACAAAGCCAGAGAGTTAGGGAGACAGATACAAGACCAGTCTGTGTTGAAGTCAAGGTGGCGCACGCTGGAACGAACTTTGTTAAAAATGCGTGGGATAAGAAGTGCAAGTGAAGTTGAACTGCTGATGAGTGATTGAACTTTAAATCAAGCTACAATACCTTTGACAAAGTGGTCTAGCACCGCGCGGGCGCTCAATCGAAGGTCTCTAAGGTATACAGCTGAGAAGTGATAAAAGTAGATAAAGTTGGTCCGAGCCCAGCACAGGGAGATCAATTGAAAACGAATAAATGTGAATCAAAGTGGTCCTGCAACGGGTCAAGTAAAATCCTCCGCACAGTCGAAAGTCTTCGATTTCGTTGAAGTAAAGAAAGCTTTGGAAAGTAGAGAAAGTTGGCCCGAGCGAGGGAGATCAATTGAAAGCTTTGTGTTAAAGTGGGTCTGAGCCTGGCAGAGGGGGATCCAGGTTGAATCGAAAATCCCCCAAGAATTTGTACATGAGAATCCCGAGGCGAAAGGAACTTTTGAATGTTTGTCGCATAAGGCCCTCTGAAGAAAGAGCCTTTGAATGGCAAGGAGACTGCCACAGAAGGCCCAGATACTGAGATTTTAACTGCATCCTCGTGCTAGAGAAGCCAGAGACTGTGCTAAGCTCGAGTGTGCCGCCTTGTCCTGTGCTGAAAACATGGAGAAGGGAAGCCAACAGCTTGAATATCCCGACATAATTTCTTGAACACTTTTCTTTTGCATAACACTGTTTCCCACACTATTTTGTATTTAGAAGGATTGCAAATCGGTTTATTAGCTTAGGCCCTTTTATTTTCACAGATTCTTTTAGGACTGCATTATGTGATGGTCCTAGCTTGCTCCCATCTTTATATTTAGGTTTAGATAGGCATTTTTCAAACCCAATTGAAGTTCAATAAACACTGTTGAACTGCGATCACTTGTGTGTGTCTCCCTGTTTCATACCATGCCTTCCTTACACCACAAAGTACCTCAGCAGTGAAGAAGGGGTTGCAGATGGACGCCTTCACGATGCAGCTGCACATGACTGTTCTCTGCATTCTTGGTTGTGGTGACAAAAGAAAGGACACTGGATGGGAAATTGCAGCAGAAGTCGAGAGGAAAGGCTCCCAGCAGAGGATTCTTTGGGGCTTCTCACGGCTCTGTGGATTTGGCACCCTTTTCAAGTTACCAGATGAACGTTCGTCGTCTGTCATTTTGCCTTGATATCGTGGTCCAGCACTCTGGTGAGGGGCCTTCAAGAAGTGGAATCTTGCTTCTGGAGGTCCAACAAAAGTCCACTGAAGTTTCAGTGAGATTTGTTCACGGGAAGATGATGCACAGCACTCCGCCTCAAAGTCCCAGGGTATTGGCAGTTTGCAGTCCAGGAAGGTCACAGATCATCGTGGGATGACTGGAAATACAGGTCTTCTTAAGACCGATTGCTACCACCAGACCAAGGGTCTGAGTCGTCTTTGGGACTCCTCTGCCACATGGAAGAAGGGGTCAGCTCTGGAAGTAGCAGGCATCTACGGTTGCTGGCATCAGCTACAGGCGTCTCTCTTCTTCCTCATCCGATTCAGCTCCAGTAGTGGACTTGGCTTAAGCTTCCAGATTCAGGCCATTTATCCAGGAAACCAGCTAATCAACACATGCTACATTCATGATTTGGGGGGTGGCTGTCCTGGGGTATGCCAGAAGACAAAGATCTGAGAAGTTTGACTCATCCCTCGCTTCCTGTCTCCACAGACACTCTGGAGCCTAGTCAGGCTTCACAAAGGATTCCCGCCGAAGACAAAAATCAAACCAGGACCTCCACCTCCCCTGCAAGGACGGCAGAAGGAGGACCAAGAAAGGACAAGCACAGGAAAGATGGACGAAAAAAGAATACAGCCACCATTCTAGGTGAATGGTGACACTTCTGTGCATTAAAGCGGCTGGGTTGACAGCCTGCGGGTAAAAATCACACAAACGTTGGTAAAACACATCCACTACCACCAGCCATAAAGGTATGCTAGTCACTGTAACAGAAATTATACAAGAGCAGTCAGAAAGGAGGATACAGTGGATCCCCTCACCACTCCACATAAGGTGGGGTGTGCAGATATCACAATATAAAATGTAGTGAGGATGAAAAGAATCCTTTCTACCCTTGAGAAAATGTGTTCTACAAGGTAAGTAAAGGACTAAGAAATGTTACAGAACCTGTGCGAAAGGGGATACTATGCAACCCCTCAGCACTCCACATAAGGTAAGGTGTTCTGATCTCACATTGGGGATTGTAAAAGGATCAAAAGTATTGTCTTTGTCATTTATCTAGCACCCTTTCCCCATTTGTAGGACCTCAACGCGCTTTGTGGTTGTAATGCCCTCGGTGACCGCAGTCCATGGGTGGGAGGTTCTAAGAGTAAAATTAAAGATGCATGGGTGTATTTTGCCAGGTTAGGACTTAAGTGGGCTGGCTTGGCTCCAGTAAGCAGCCCAGAGGTCAGGCACATGGGTGGGTGTTGTTGCTGGTTTAGGATAGAGTGCTAGTGCCAGAGATTCGATGTGTGCTCAGCTAGACCAACATTTTTTTGTACTAATGCCAGGGATGTTGAGGTGTCAGATGTTTGTGTGGATGGCTATGTGAACTGCTAGATTGGAATAGCAAAGCCATAGCTGCCTCCTATGGTGCATAGATTTGTGGCTGTGCCTGTGGATAGAGTTCGGCTTCAATGTCGTTTTTCTTGGCCCAATGTGACTGGCTGGTCTCGCTAGTCATGGTCTCCCTGGATTGAAAGTATGAGCAGTGGGACAGGGGCTCGGAGGGGCAGGGGAAGGGAGAGGGTGATGTACCATAGTCTGTCAGTGAGAGGTTGTGGGGGGGGGAATAGGAGTTTATCATGGTGTGCAGCTGTGAACACCATTCAAAATTAGTAGGGGTATTGGTGGATAGCAGTGTTGTGTTTGGGTCAGTATTTCTGTGCGTCTATGGGCAGTATAGTGTGCGAGAGGGTTTCAAGAGGATGAAGGGAAGAGACAGGTTTTGAGGGCCTTACTGAATGCCAAGTTATAGTCAATATTGCAGATGTAGAGGGATAGGGCATTCCAGTTCAGTGCTTGCACAGAGGAGGTAGATCCACCCAGTCTGGTTGAGTTGTGATGTGGGACAACTAGGCGAGATGCTGTGCCAGATCGGAGCGTCCTTGAGGGGTGTTAGCAGGTGACGGTCTTGGAGGAATTCTGGGTTGGTGTTGCGGATGGCTTTGTCATTCACATGGCTTTCTAAAGAGGTAGTGCATCGACCAAGAGGGAGCCAATGGAGGACTCTTAGTTTAGGGCTGATGGGTTCTCTGGGAGGTAGGTTAATGAGCAGGAGGGCCGCAGCATTTTGTATTCTTGGCAGTTTCCTTAGCAGAAGCGCTGGTGCGCCTAGGTAGAGGCGGTTTGCGTAGTATAAGTGGGAGAGGATGATGCAGATGATAGCAGAGAAACAGTGAGAATACGTGAGGTATGGGAAGATACACCCAAGGATGCGTAGATGGAAGAACAGGTTCTGGGTACAGAGTTGATGTGTTGGGAGAGGGATAAACCTGTGTCCAGTGTGCATTCAAGGTTTTTCACAGAGGTGGAGATTGACTGTGGGGAGCCTAGGGATTGAGGCCAGGGAATATGTTGGGGAAGGAGAGCTGTTTTCCAGCAGACTAGGATTTCGGTTTGCCCAGGATTGAGGAGGAGGTGGTTAGTCGTCATCCAGTAGTCAATACCTGGGAGGCATGACAGATCTGGATGGTCGGAACCTGGTGATTTGGGGATTTAAAAGGATTATCCAGTGGTCATAGTTGGATCAGGTGAGATTGTGGGGGCGTATGAGTGCGGGGAGTGGGTTTAGATAGATGTTCAAGAGGAGGGCAGACAGATGCTCCTTGTGAGACCCCTTTTGTTACTGGTCATGAGGTGGAGGTGATCGGGTGAAGGAGCATGATTTGTGAGCAATTAGCGATGAAAGAGGAGATCCAAGAGAGGGCAGTGTCTTCGATTCCTACTGACTGTCTAGGAGGATGGTGTGGTTGATGGTATCGAAGGCGGCAGAGAGGCCAAGGAGGATGAGTACAGGCGCAGCCTTCTGCATCTGCTTTTCTTTTTAGGTCGTCCCAGACAGACACTAGTGAGGACTTTGTTCCTCTGAGCGCACTGAAGCCAGATTGGGCAGGATCCAGTTGTTGGTGTCAGGAAAAGGACGAGCTGATTGTATGCTGTATGGTCCATGAGTTTGGCCATGAATCGGGTGTTGGAGATGGGCCGGTAGTTCTGGGCAAGGGGTGTGTCGATTGACAGCTTTGTGCTACGAGCAAGAGCAACTCCTGGTGTGAGATTGGAGAGAAAGAGGTGAAGGTTTGTAACAAAAGAGGGTTAGGAGAGGGTTGGGCTGTGTGGGGGTCGGGGGCATCGGCATGTGTTCCAATTTAGAGATAATGGCTGAGTGTCTGTCCATAGCGACACTGTAGAAGTGTTCTGATAAGGTGTCACATAGGGATTGGGAGTTAGGGTGGAGGGGGGTTAGAGCAGCCTGCAGAATTGAATTCAGAAATGATTCTATGCTGTTCCTGGTGTCCAGACATTTGGTCGACTGAAAACTGGTCGAAAGACATTTGGTCGACGCAATTTGGTCAAAAACCAAATGGTCGAATTTTTTTTAATTTATATATTTATTTTTCGGGTTTTCGTTTTTAAAAAAAATGTTTTTTTAGAAAAAAAAAAGGGGGTTGGGGGGCACCCCCCCAAAAAAAAAAAAAAAAAGGGGTGAAAAAAAAAAGAATTCGACCATTTGGTTTTCGACCAAATTGGTTTGACCATTTGTCCAGTCGACCAATTTCTTTCGACCAAATGTCTGGTAACCGCTGTTCCTTGCTCGGGTTGTGAGAGTTTAGGATTCTGTTCCCATAGAATAGAATGCTTTCTTGATTTTTCTGATTTCCAATTTATTTATGCTCGGGTTCGGTTTATTACAGTGGTTTTGTTCTGGGTGGTAGGGGCGGTTCTCCAGGTCCAGACAGTGCTTGATGGATTTTCGCGATTTGAGTTTGGTGGTGTACCATCAATGTGTGGGTCCTGATCTCTCAGTTGGGCGTTTTTGCTGGGATGAGGGGCGCTCTAGATTCAGACAAAGAGTTTGATGGGGGAGAGGAAGGCCTTTCCTGGAGGGAAGAGTACTGGGAGTGAATTGAAGAGTTGGCTAGATCTGGGGTGATAACGACTTTGTTCTAGAGTGGAGGGAGAGGTGTGGTGGTTGGGCTGGGCCTTGGTGATCTGGTGATTGAGTGATCTGTCCATGATAGGGGGCTTGGAGGCAGTGTGGCAATTATGTATGTTATGCTGAATATCACATGGAGTGTGTGGTCTCCAGTGTGGGTGGGCGTTGAGATGTGTTGGGTCAGATTGAAGGTTTCTAGGTGGTCTGAGAGAGATCGGGTCATAGGGTTTGAGGGCGAGTCAAACCAGATGTTGAGGACCCCTATGATGTTAAGTACTGGATGTAGGTTGAGGTTAGTTGTCACAGCATCAGTGTGTCTGCAAAGTTTTTGTTGTAGTCAGGGGATATGTAAATGAGTAGGAAGCTGTGCGAGGCGGAGGGTGAGAGTTGGTGATTTACTAGAAGGGATTTATAGTCTGGTGGTGGCCGAGGGGTCTTTAATTAGTATTGGGAATTGGTGTTTGTGTAGTATCGCAAGTCCTCCACTCCTTCAAGATCTGTTGCGAACAGTAAGGTTGTAGGGAAGGCCTTTTGCGCAATGGGCTTGTAATTGTCAGCAAACCAGGTCTCCAATTAATTGGACGTCTGGACTTTCTTCTGTTATAAGGTTAAAGCAGTGGAATTTTTTTTGGAACTGACCTGGTGTTGATGAGGATGCAAGAGAGTTGGTGGGGTGTGCTTTCAAGTGCTGGACAGGTAGGGATGGGGATTGTAGGAGGAGCAGGAGTGGAGCGGTGGCAGAGGGTTTGGGGACAGTGTGGCCAGGGGAGGGCAATATGAGAAGGGGGTTGGTCGAGGTGCAATGGGGGGATAGGGTTGGACGGAGAGGGAGAGTGTGCGGCGTTGGAGGTGGACCGGGAGGGACAGGCGAAGAGGGGAATAGGTCTGGGACCGGGTATGGTGCCGGCAGGGCAGCTTGGGCCCTATAGTGAGGTGGCAGGGTTTGGGATCTGGTTGGATAACGGGTGATGCGGGGTGTGGGAGGAGCTGAGGTGGCCTAGGTCTGGACCCTTCCTTGACCTTCGGTGTGGATGAGGGGGGTGGGGGGGCTGTGATGGTTGAGGTTTTTGCCAGAGCCGCTCTTCTTGCGCGAAGTGAAGCATGAGTTGAGGGTAGTGGTGCTATGTTGCTCGGGAGAGGTGCGAGCGTAGGATGCAGCCGAGTATCTAGTGGGGTGGGGTGGGAAGGATGGTTTACCTGGGACCCTGGGCAGTGCGATGCGCTGGGGGTCCATTTTTTCAGCTCATGCCTCGCTCAAATGAGCTGAGAGAGATCTACGTAGAGGATGTAGCAGGTGAGGCAACAGGGTTTTTGGGGTTGATGAAGCAAGGCATGTCGTATAACTTGGAATTTTGGAGGGCGGGGGTGTTGGGGAGAATTCTCTGTAAAGGCTAATTTCCCAAACCTAGTGAGTCCCCCCCAGCAGCTTTGCTGGTTTTTTGGGGTTTATTCTTTCTCCTGCTAAGAGTGAGACTCTTTTCCTCCCACTCTTAGACATGATTTGATGTGTTCCTTTGACTTTGTATGTGTTCTATGGGCTCCTTTTCCCCATAGGGTTTCATGTGTTTTTGATATGTGGGTTACACAGCACCCTCCGTGCAGTAACCCAGGGGTGTCGTAGCAACCCCCAAACATAGACTCCATACCCTAGGACTGACTACTGTCTCCCAGGGCATGTAAAGTCACCATTGGCTTTACTAGTCTCAAATTGTGAACAGAACCAGTACAAACCATCATATTGTGGACGTACTGGTCGGGGCAATTCGATTGCCCCGGGGTCTGTTGTTCGAGGGGGCACTGTCCAGTCCCCCCCCGACCGAGTTTTGGCTGGTGGCAGTGGACACTACTTTTTATATTCGGCTGCAAATAAATTCCTATGGGATTTTCCCATTGTTCGAGGCTACCACTTTTTAAAATAGCCTCGAACATACCGCCAGTTTATTAAATTAATATAAATTCATCGTTTGGTATTTTTTGGCGAAACTTGGTTCTAAAATGGCGTTTGTGTTAGCTTCTGTGACTCCAACCCAAGTCGAGCCCTTTGTTCCACTTTTTGGCGGGCTTCTTCACAGAAGCCTCCAAAAGTGGTGCCACTCTGTCTGGGTACCAGAGAGGGTGTGGGAGGGGGTTTAGGCACCCTGGACTGAGTTGCCTCGGCAACTCAAGTCGCGCTCTTGTGTGATTGGCCCAAGTGGTGAGCCGCCCGGCTCACCACTTAGCATGTTTGAGTGACAGCTAGGCTGAATGAATGGGGGTTTTCTGCATAAAAGCAGGGCTTTGGGGACTGGAACTTCATAAGTCGCCACAGGACCTAAAGAATCCTAGGAGGGAGAAGCCGAGCCGACCTGCAACGACGACACCACTGGTGGAGCCCTGCTGAACCGTCTCACCACTTTTCCCGACAGAGGAGATGCCCAGCCCGGAGAGTCTTCTTCCTTTGACTGGTGGGGATAACCAGTTTGCCCGTCTTTTCGCTTTCCTGGACCATCTCGTGGCCGCCTTGCCTGTGCCAAGCACCCCGGCAACCGGAATACCACGGTTTACCACTACCGTGAAGAAAAGGGTGGTACCTTTTAACCGGGAATCTCCGCGGCTGGTTTTTTCCCTGGTAGTGCAACGACCTTCAGCTTTCCTCCACTTCGAGATCTGCTCTGGACGAAACACCGACTTGCACCCACTGCCAGGAACAACTGCCCCCGCTGGAGCGTTCTTCCCATTTTCAGGTACTGTGTCCCACCTGGCTTCCCTTGCGACAGATTGTTCGGGGTGACAGTAAATCCTCGACTTTGTAACCTGGGTTAGCCTGGGGCCTGTTAACTAACTTTTCCTGACTTGATCTCAATCTTTTGTGAACTATTTACAAAGACTCTTTGGGCATAACCCCACTGTGTGATCCTGGACACATTTCGCTTGCTCTAAGAGTGGGCCTGGCATTTGAACGTCCTTGCTCTCCAGTAGACTTTGCCTAACCTGCCTCACTGTGGTTATTTGAAAAGTATTGAGGTTTGTGTGCTTTCATAACTCTGCCTTTTTCCCTCCCTTTTTAAATAACTTATTAGAGTGCCATCTTATGTTAAGCGCTCACCACTGTCTGAAAATAAGTGGTGTTTCTCACTAAGACTGGTCTAATAAGTAATTAGGGTTGTATATATATAATAGTGACTGTGTGTTGAATTTACTTACCTCTTTTTGTGCTAGTGTAATTTACAAGTGTGTCTTTAAATAAATAATTATATGGTTTTACACCAAAGCTCTGGTCAGTGTTTGCTTGTGCTACTGTATCTCTGTACCTATTGTGTATACTCTATATACTGCCTAACTCATCTTGAGAGAAGTCTGACTGCTCAGCCACAGCTACCAGGTAAATCTGGGTGGTATAGACTGCTACCAATTGGGTTTACTGCCAACCACCTGTAGTCCTAAATCTTTTGCAGTGGTCCCTAAGGGAACTGCACAGGTTTCTGCTTAACAGGGGGCTGCGAGGTGAAGGGATGGGATGTCAGGCTGCACAATGGTAATGGTTGGGTTAGGGTGTGGTAAATCTCGTCATTTCTACTGGCACACCAGCGGGCAGCATGGCATCTATTCGGTGGGTCGGATGCATCGTGTGCTTGGAGGTAACAAACGTATGGACGGTGCAGTAGGGTCAGGTGTGGGAGTAGGGGTGGTGATTAGGCCAGTAATTGTAGAGACAAACACCTAGATTTGGGACACCTGGTGGGGTGTGCTGGGGGATCGTAGAAAGGATAAAAAGTATCCTTCTAACCTTGGAAACATTAGTTCACACAAGGTACCCCAAGAGAAACAAGGGAAACCCAAGAGGCTCCACAGCAACACTGCACAGAAAGTGCTGCATGCTGCAATAATAAAATGTAGATGCCCAAAAGGTTAAAAAAGTATAATTCCAAAAATAAAGAATGGAGTCACAAAATTATTATTATTTTTAATTTAATTGAATTACAAATTCTTTACAAAAAGCAATCAATAAGGTTGAGAATTACTTGCATCCAA
The DNA here is from genome assembly GCF_040938575.1 of Ambystoma mexicanum. Classification (NCBI taxonomy): domain Eukaryota; kingdom Metazoa; phylum Chordata; class Amphibia; order Caudata; family Ambystomatidae; genus Ambystoma; species Ambystoma mexicanum. The sequence goes on from NC_090923.1 coordinate 990,494,235, forward strand.
ATCTTTTTGTTGATAGACAATCAAACACCTATGTAGTGAGTCCCAGAAAAAGAAAGTGATATCCAAAGTGACAGAAAACTTATCCACACGTTCAGAAAAAAGGGCTGGGGGTCTCATAGGTGAGGGAGATTTAGCATAAATATCAAAATCTAACCTAACACTTGCCTGGGAAAGAGGCTACCTTCGCAGACTAGTGAGCCTTTGTGTGTGGCTCAGAAATGGGGAGTAGCACAGTCTAGTCAGAGTCCACATCACTGATGCATGAAATCCAGCAACTGCAGCAGATGTAAAACCAGTAGTTCTCCCGGATGGCACTCATTTTTCAGTGTATTTGTATTTATTTTATTTATAAAGCGCAGCCAGGCTCGGGGGCATACGGGCGCGTAGGTTAGATCTGGTTACAGTTACAATTAAAAACAGTCAACAAGGGTTACGTTACAGTTACAGGTAGGTACATAGTTAGTATTGCAAATGCATACATATATAGTCATTCAATATTTACAATAAACAAAAGAAAAAATTAAGCTGCACCTTCCAATACAACATCTAGTATCCTGGTTTAGCAATTTCAAGCCAAATTAGTGGAGAGTTTTCAGACTCAGTTGAAAGGAATGTAAGGGAGATGGGTCAATTTGGTAAAAATGAATGGGCCGATTACCATCATCGCTGATATCCATTTTCTCTACACGCCGGTCGTCAGACTGCGGAAAAAGATCTGGGTATTCTGCACCAATTTCATAGTACTCGCCTTCCTCCAATTCCTCCTCTGGCTCAGAGCGCCATAGGCCTCGCCCACGTATTCTGTACAGAAAAGAAAGTATGTTTTCGTTTTCACCCTTCATATTAGTAAGTGCAAACGGAGGGTGCAATCTACAAAAGGGTCATGTTGGCAGGAAATTACATAGTGGATTTGGACTCTACAAAAGCTCCACCTTATTTTAACAGGATAATGTATTGTAAACAAATAAAATATGATGCTGGGCATCCAGCTCCATTCACGTGCACCACATACCACTAGATGTCAAGTTAAGGAGCCATCACATTTACATCAAGGAATATTCAACAGCATTAAATATATGAAATGCTGCATTAAAACATCATTTGTCAGTAACATTCCCTTATATAAAGGGAAATGTGTCTACAATGATAATCTGAAAAATTGAAGTAAATATTTTATTCACAATTAGGAAATGCATACACTGTTCCAAATACCACCTAGCATGGAATGTTGGCTTATAGCAGGTTTCTGTAAAGAAAGTATAATAGTACCAAATAGCATGGTTCATTTGAGTATTTTAAGAAACTTGGTGTTTTACAAAAGTCACTGTCTATGACAGAACTTAGCAAAGCCCACCTTGGGTGAACCGGGTTCAAACTCCTAGGTTTGGCATGAACCACACAAAGGTTTGATAGAATGGCAAGCAGCCGGGCTTAGTCCAAGGAGGGAGGAGAGCTGTAGTGAGGTACAAAGAACTCAGAGCATACAGTAGTGCAAGAAAACACTGATACATTTAAGTCAAGTAAGTACTATAACTAGAAGCAATAAAAGAACACTTGCAGCACATTACAATAGTAGACCACTGTTGGATAGCTTTTTCAGTCACAAATCACATAGTAAAACCATCTACACTTGGATACAAACGTCTCCTAACCTTTTAGTAACTTTGTTCCGGCCTGTTTTAAAGAGTCAACCCTATCGTATGAGAGTCTCACAATGTTCAGAGGAAACACTGGGGAACCAGAGACCAGGGGTTGAGCAAGGAAGGCAGGAAAACAGAATACAAGGTTCAGAATGGCAAAGTCCAGTAGGATCTCTTCTCGGTTTGAAGGTAGATAAAAGTAAGGTTTCACAAGCCAAGGAAATCAGGATGTTGACTTGAAGGATTGCCCCAATGACCAATATCCTAAGGCAAAATTAAATTACAAAGAGTTGTCCACCCCAATGTAACTATGGAGGACTGTGGGGTGAGATACAAGCTCTCTTTTGCCCCCAGGATCAAGCAGGCAGATTCCAGGCAAGTTGAAGCAGGACAGTTTCTTCAGGTGAAAAAGCAGTTGCTGAAGGACTGTTATGGAGATTAGGGGACGACAGACCGGGTCAGAGGTTTCTTGGTCTTGGTGACAGAAGAAAGGGACTTCAGTGGATCTGGCAACCGCTCTTGTTCAAAGCGATGTCCAGCAAAGGATCTTTGCGGTTCTTGCTTGTTGGTGCCTTCAGAGGCTTGAAGGATGGTTGTCGAGGCGGTAGACTCTACCGTTTCTCTGTCCTCTTCTCTGGTAAGATGACATTTGTGAGCTGGATCAGGTCACTGCAAGCTTAGAAGAATGCTCACAAGAAATCTACACTTCGGTAGACTATGCACAGTGATTCAGCACAGGACCCCGGGTATTGGTGAATTGCAGGCCATGGTGGTCGCAGCTCTTCCAGGGATGGCGTAATTTGTAGTTTATCTTGGGACTGGTTAGGTCCACCAGTCCAAGGGAAGGAAGTTGTCTTCAGTCCTTCCCGGTCGCTTGGAAGACTAGGTTGGGCCGGCAGTGGTCATTGGAAGTTGCTGGAGGTGCACTTCTTCGTCCTCTTTGGATACTGTTTCAGTGGTCGACTCTGGGTTTCAACTCCAGGACTTCAGAACGTATCCAGGAACACCCATTGAGTCCACCAATCAAGTCCGATGCACCATTCAAACTTGGGGATGGCTGTCCAATGGGGATAGGCAGTCTCCCAGTCTGAACTGGTTTCACTCAGGGACACTGCAGGACAAAGTACAGAGGCGTTTCGGTCGACCTCCCCCACTTCCTGCCCTGCTAGTCAGTCCAAAGAGATTTGCTAGCTTTCTAAGGGAAGCCATGTGAAGACAAAGGGACAAAAGGACCCTCGCCCACCTAGCACTGTAGAAGAAGGCAACAGTAAGGACAAGTCACAAGTCATCGATTTCAGGGTTTGGGAAGGTAAGATCACCATTGTGGCTGAATGGTTTGCCTTGGGACCTTTACTGCAGCGGCAATGACAGCCCGTGACAAAAGTCAATAAAAAGTTGTGTAGTAGGTACATTGCCACCAGCCTGAACAGATGGACGTTACCAGAGAGTCGAGAAATGGGAAACATTGCATCCCCCCCCACTACACATAAGCTGGGGTGTGTTCATCAGGCAAAAGAAAATACAGGTAGGATAAAAAACATCCCCCTTTCTTGGTAAATGAGTTAACCAAAGGAAAATTTAAAAAAAAACAATGAAGGAGAAGCCCCAGGAGCTTGCAACATCACTGCACATAGGGTACGGTGTGCTGTAGATTTCTTAAAATGAGGGGACATCATGATTCCAAAAGGAAAAAGAAATAAAGGGGGGTTCCCATGATCAGAGTAAAAGGAGTGTGTGGAAAGAGGTTCCCACTCAGTAGAATCATTCAAAAATCTAGGAGTCCAGCAAAAAGTGCTGGGGGACTCTCTGGTGGAGAGAATTTCATACAAAAGGGAAATCTACTCTTAACACTTGGCTAGCACAAGATGTACCCTTTTGCGATGTCTTTTTATAAAGCAGTGTTCCAAAAAGTGAGTTGAAACCCCTGTGGTAGGCAGGCATTAGGGGAGGGGAGAAAGACAATGATCAAAGAACAAAACATATATTGTGCTGTTAGGAGAAACAAAAGTAGTCTATTTGAAGAGTAAGGACTGCTCCCAAGGCGGCAATGTAGTGATGGGTTCCCATAACAAAATATTTATATTTTAATTCCTATGTTTATCAAAAGAATGCAGCATTCATAGAGAGTGGCACTCTAATTGGTTACATTCATCAATATCTAGGCAATAATATCTAAAGTGAGAAAACAAAAATGAAAATACTGCTGGAAATCCCATATTATCAATAATATACTGACAATAGCTTTGGGACAGCTACTAAGCAGCTATCTGGTTAGGAAATTTAAAAATTGTCATCATTCTCTCGCATTCCCACCAATTGGGGGCCTGATTTGGGGTTTATTCCCTACTGGACTTTCCTTCCCAACCTTATGCGACAGTGCTGTGGTGAATTAGGAGGGCTAAATCCTTATTTTCCATGTACCCTTCCTTCTGGATCCATTCCTGGTTTTAGGCAGCCAGTATGCCGCTTTAATCAAAAGACTAAGCTTCCCAGAATACCTAACCCACTGCTTCATCTCCGCCCTTGCAGGACAAAGGTTGGTTGGAGGATAAGCAGCACCTCTGGCTGGCAGGTGCAGCAAGCAGCGTGTGCTCGTTAGCCAGCTTTAAACGGCTCAGTTTGCTTTAGTCCACTGCTAGTCATTGATGCAGTGTTCCTGTTTGAACAAAGGTGTACCCTGGTTCTTAGCTCAGGGTCTAGTTCCTCGTTCTATTTTCTTGTTCCCTTTTCCCTGGATTTCAAATTTAGTGTGTAATTAGTAATTCTGCTTCCTGGATTCCTCTTCGGTCTTACTCTGTTTTGCAGTCTGCACCTCCATGTGCTTTCCTTTTTCTGTGCAGCCCTGCTCGTCTGTGTTCTTTATTCGTTTGACTTTGCCCTATTCTTCTTTGAAACCTTGATCCTTTAGTCACTCCTCATATATAGATTTCGTATTTTTCCATTCCTTCCCTGGTGAGTGAGGAGGTTTTGCCCTTGTAAATTTGTTTTCCCTGCTCTTGTTCCTTTATTTTCTCTTTGAGTCTGTTCCAGGTTTCCCCTTGCACTTCTCCCTTTGTTCCCTTATTGATTATTAGGTGTGGTGTGCTGTTGTAGCCAGCTCCTGTGTGAATGTGTACGTTTCCCTCACTATTCTGTAATCAATATTCCTACTTCTCCCTTGTATTAAGTTATCCTCCCTTTGCTGTTATAGCCATTCTGGGTCCCTGTTTGATCAACAGGGTTTGTAGGGTTCCCTGACATTTCAGCTGGTATTTCACATCCTCGTGACTATTGTCTTGTAGTTACCCTTTACAACACCATCAAGGGTGTTGGCTCACAGATCCTGTTTCTTGCCTGGTATGTGGGCCTAGTGCCGACAGTACCTCTAACTGCAATTGTGGGTAAGGAGCTTGCTGACTTTCATTGTAATACAAGGAGCTTCTAAGTGCTTGCCCCACATCCTTTTTCATATATTTATATTCTTAGCATGCTATACTTGCACATCCTTGGTTTTAGTGTACATGTGTCTTGGTTCCTGAGTGCATGTTTTTGTGCACATTTCATTTGCCATATTCACGGCCTTTGTCCAGTCATGACAAAAACAAGATCAGACAGCTCAGTGTGAGAAGCTTTGAACGACAGGAAAAATGTTACTTCACAAAAATAGTCTTTTTGCAGCATGTATCCGCTTTAGACATGCTTTCCAGCATCCATCAACTAGTGGTTGGTTGGGAGTATTATCATATATTTATGAAACATTTAGGGATAGACTGTGCTGTTTCCATAATGGGAATTGTGTGCTACTTGTTCTTTCTATCTGCAATCTTCTACTTGACACCACCTACAAATTACTTATTTTTAACTTCTTCCAATTATAAAAATGGTCGTATGAATGTCAAGTACTATTACTGCTTACGTTATCTGTAACTGAACTTGATATAAGGTTATAAAATGAATTACAAATTCTGCAATGAGTTCCCCCAAACCAAATCATTAGTATGGGATACATTACTCACTGTAATCGTATTTCTGATGCTTGTATCTGCCTAGATTCACATGCTGTGCATAGGCCGACATCTAGTGGAAGCTGCGGAGTATTAGTTTGTTTTTCGAAACTCGAAAATGGGCGTCGACACAGGGCGTGCCAGTAATACTATCCCTAGTGTGACGTCCACTGTACCCATGATCCCAAACACGTCTAGGACCCTCAGATTGTATTTTTTCTGACATGAGGTAGCATGAGGAGTAGCGTGAGTAGATAATCCAAGCAGACAGATCGATAAGACTACAAGCATCCATGCGCCTTCTCTCAGAGGGGAGGAAGGGTGGGTCGCATGTGAATCTAAGCAGATACAAGCATCAGAAATATGATTACGGTGAGTAGTTTATCCCTTCTAAGGCTTGTGGAATCTGCTTAGATCACATGCTGTGCATAGATTAGCGAGCAGTGTTAGAAGAAGGAGGTGGGATGTGAGAAGGGTCATGAGCAAATAAATGTCTTAGAACCGCTTGTCCCACTTGAGTATCTGTCTTGGAATGGGTGTCAATGCAGTAGTGCTGAGTAAAAGTGTGAATAGAGCTCCAAGTAGCTGCTTTGCAAATGGTGTCAAGGGGTACATTTGCAATGAAAGCCAGAGTGGCCCTAATGCCTCTTGTAGAGTGGGCTCTTGGCGTGAAAGGCAGAGTTTTTTCAGAAAGAGTAACACAGCTGGTTACAATTAACAATCCACTTAGAGATGGCACCTTTAGAGACGCGATCTGCCTCTCTGCCAGTAGCTACGGAGACAAACAGCTGATCTGTTTTCCTTAGCGGTCTGGTTTTGTTTACATAGTAGAGGACCGCCCTACGCACATCTAGGGTGTGTAGTTTCACCTCAGCCGAGCATTGTGCGTCTTGGAAGAAAGCTGGAAGCTCAATGGACTGGTTCACATGGAATTTAGAAATAAACTTAGGTGAGAACCTAGGGTGTGGACGTAAAACCAGTTTATCTTTATGAACTGTAAAGAATGGATCTTGCACTGACAGAGCCTGAATTTCACTGACCCTTCTTATAGATGTTATTGCTACTAAGAAGGCCGTCTTATAGGTCAGGTGTTTGAGAATGCTTTTATGCATGGGTTCGAATGGGGGGCCCATGAGTTTAGATAGCACCACGTTAAGGTCCCATCCTGGTGGTGGGTAAGAAATAGGAGGGTGAAGTCTCTTTACTCCTTCCATGAAAGCTTTAACCACTGGTATCTTCCACCACAACACCTTGTTATGGGAGGTGGTGTATGCTGACCGCGCTGCCAGGTGTACCTTCAGTGAGTTAAATACCAGTCCTGCATCCAGCAGGTGTAGCATGTATGTGACAATTGTGGAAGGAGTGCAATCAACTGGGTTGACTTGCTTATTCTGGCACCAGATAACAAATCGTTTCCATTTGTCAAAGTAGCAGTGCCTTGTGTTTGGCTTCCTAGATTCTTTTCGGATGTCCATACATCTCTGTGATAATTTGAGATGTTCGACCTCTATGGCCTCAGGAGCCATGCTGCCAGGTTCATTGAGTTGGGTTGAGGATGCAATGTTTGACCTTGGTGCTGGGACAGTAGGTTGTACCAGCCCGGGAGTTTGGTGGGTTCGCACACCGCTAGTCTGCATAGGTGTGGGAACCACGGTTGTCTCGCCCACAGGGAGCAACTAGGACGAACGTCATTGATTCTCTGTTCATCTTGTTGACCACCTTCCTGATGAGGTGTTGGTGGAAAAGCGTACGCAAACATCCCTGACCAGTTCTTCCACAGGGCGTTCCCCTGGGAGTCTGGCTGGGGGAACATGGATGCAAATACTGGGCACTGTTTGTTTTCGCTTGTGGCAAATAGGTCTATAGTGGGGAAACCCCACTGAGAGAACATATCTTCTACGATTTCTCTGTAGACACCATTCGTGTTCCTCTGGGAGGGGATCTCTGCTCAAAGCATCTGCCAGAGAAGAACAAGTTACTTCTTACCTTGTAACGTTCTTTCGATGGGATGTTCCTCCGACGTATTCCTCATCTTAGATATCTCTTTCCAGCTTTGCTGGCCTCGGAAATGTTTTCTCTCTAGAGGGCGCTGCGCGTCGACGTCCTCCGAGTAGGTGTCCCTCGACAGCCGCCGTATCAACGTCATCCTGCCTATAAAGGCCGCGCGCAGCGTCCGTTGCTCAGTTCCGTTTTGTAGCCCACAATAATTCTTTCTGGACTAGACTAATCACCCTGAAGGAGCATAAGCTGCAAAAGGGAAGTAGTACTGCGGGGATGGATGGGAGGGTCGATAAGGAATAAGTCGGAGGAACATCCCATCGAAAGAACGTTACAAGGTAAGAAGTAACTTGTTCTTCGAAGGGATTGTGTCCTCCGACGTATTCCTTATCTTAGATAGGCTCCCATAGCAGTATTCTGTTATTGGAGGTGGAAGTACTGACTTCATGCTTCCTCTTATTGATGAATAGAGTGCAATACGGTCCTTCCAAACCGTTTCCTGACTGGAGGAGGAATCCAAGTTGTAAAACCGTGTAAAGGTATGGACGGACGACCATGTGACAGCCGCACATATGTCTCGAACCGGCACTCCTCTTTTGAGGGCCGATGAAGCTGCGATACCTCTGGTCGAATGAGCCCTATGATTTTGAGGGGGCTCTTTTCCTGCCAGTTTATAACATTCCAAAATGGCTAAAATAATCCATCTGGAAATGGTCTGCTTAGTTATCGGTAGCCCCAGCTTGTGACCTGTGTAGCCTACAAACAGCTGGTCTGCTTGTCTTATCCTAGCCAGTCTACTAATGTAAAAACTTAAAGCCCTTCTTGGGTCCAGCCTGTGCAACCTCTCTTCCTCTTTCCCCGGATGGGGAGGAGGATAGAAAGATGGAAGGGTAATCTTCTGTGTGATATGAAATTCAGAAACCACCTTTGGGAGGAAATTAGGCTTCACTTGCAGAACAACTTTGTCTTTGTGAAAGATTGTATGAGGGGGTTTACAAGAAAGAGCTTGTAACTTGCTCACCCTTCTAGCAGATGTAAGTGCTACTAATAAAACAGTCTTAAGGGTAAGAAACCTTAACGAACAAGAGTGGAGTGGTTCGAAAGGTGTGCCCATCAGGAAAGTTAGGACTAAATTTAAATCCCATAGGGGAACCTGGAATGGTCTTGGGGGATAAACGTTAGTTAACCCCTTTAGAAACTGTATTACCAAGGTTAACTTGAAATAGGATGGTTCTTCCGCAGTGTGCTTAAATATGGATAGCGCTGCGAGATAGCCCTTGATGGCGCCAACTTGAAGGCCTGAATTCGCTAAATAAAGTAGGAAGGACAAAACCATTGGTGTACCACATGAAAAGGGATCGGTATTCTTTTCCCTACACCAGCTGCAAAATCTGTTCCAAAGGCAGCGGTATAAAGATTTTGTTGCTGGCCTTCTTGCCGAAAGCAACACCTCCATAACGTCATCAGGGAGGCCCCAATCCTTGTACCTCAGCCTTTCAGAAGCCAAGCGTGAAGGTTGAGGGTTTTGATGTCTGGATGGAGAACCTGACCTCCCTTCTGTGAGAGCAGATTCTCTCTGAGTGGAAGTCGAATTGGAGGGCAGATGGACAAGTCTAGAAGGTCCGGGTACCACGTTCTCCTGGCCCAATCCGGGGCAATTAGGATCATGGTTTTCCGGAATCTTCTCAACCTCCTGATCATTTGAGGAATGACAGGGACTGGTGGAAACGCGTACAGGAGTGGAAACTCCCAGTCCACTATGAAAGCATCTCCCAGAGCTCCTCTCGGGGGAAATTCCCTTGAACAGAACAGATCGCACTTCCTGTTGACACTGGTGGCGAACAGATCCACCTGAGGGGTTCCCCAAAGGGCGAAGATCTCTTGAAGGACTTCCTGAGCTAGTTCCCACTCGTGGGAGACTGTGCTCTGCCTGCTCAGAGCATCCGCTGTCAAGTTCTTCTCTCCGGCTAGGTGAACTGCCGATAGAGAGATTCCTTCTTGGATTGCCCAAAACCAGAGCTGCATCGCCTCTCTGCACAGTGGTAGTGATCCTACGCCTCCTCTTTTGTTGAGGTAATGCATGGCCACTGTGTTGTCTGTCATTATCAGGACATTCTTTCCTTGTACAGGTGGCAGAAAAGCCTTCAGCGAAAGTCTGATGGCCCTCAGCTCTAACAGGTTGATATGTAGTCTGGACTCCGATGGAGACCAATGACCACTGATCGTCAAGTCGTTGGGGTGGGCTCCCCACCCCGTAAGTGAGGCATCCGTGACTACTGTTATCTCCGGCCAAGGTTGCCTAAACTGCTCTCCTTTCAGAATGTTCTCCTGACAGGACCACCACTGAAGGTCTCTAGCCACCCTGTCGGGAACCTGAAGAAGATCTGTCATTCTCCCTGAGAATTGTGACCACTGAGTTCTCAGTGCCCACTGGAGAGATCTCATTCTCAGGCGAGCCTCTGGCACTAGGAAAATGCAGGATGCCATGAGGCCTAGAAACCTCAAAACGTCGAAGGCTGGGAGACGTTAGGCATTTTGAAACTTGGTGACCATCTGCAGAATATCTTGAGCCCTCACCTCTGGTGGCGAGGCTTTTCCCAGGGAAGTGTCCAGGATCGCCCCGATGAACTGGAGTCTCTGCGATGGTATAATTTGTGACTTCATTAAATTGAGGGAGAAGCCCAGTCTGTGAAGGGAGTGGCAAACAATCTAGCTGGATCTGAGCTTGTTCCGAAGAAACAGCCCTGATCAACCAATCGTCCAGGTAGGGGTAGACGTGAATCCCTTCCCTCCTTAGACTTGCAGCCACTACCGACATTAACTTGGTGACGACCCTGGGGGCGGAGGTCAGCCCAAATGGCAGAACTTGAAATTGATAATGAGAGTTGCCAATTGCGAACTTCAGGTATTTCCTGTGTTTGAGATGGATTGGCACATGGGAATAAGCGTCCTGAAGGTCCAGAGATACCAACAAGTCCTGGAACTGAAGGGCCTGAAGGATCTGAGAGAGAGTTACCATCTTGAATTTGTCTTTCCTGAGGAATTTGTTCAATTCCCGCAAGTCCAAGATGGGTCTCAGTCCTCCGTCTTTCTTTGGTATGAGAAAGTAAGGGGAGTACTAGCCCTTGTTCCTCTCCGCTACAGGTACCGGTTCTATGGCACCTTTCTCTAGCAGGTCTAAAATTTCCTGCAAGAGGAGCGGATCTGGAGCTTTTTGAGAGCTGATCCCCGGTGGATGACTCAGGTATGCGTAAGAGAGGCAGACAGTAACCTTGTGCAACTGTCTCCAATGCCCAAGCATCTGACGTGATAGCCTGCCATTCCGCCAGATGTTGAGTTAACCTGCGTCCTACAGGTGTTTTGTGAGGGAAGTCCTCAGAGTGGTTTAGGGGTGGCTGATGCAGATGCCGATGGTAAAGAGGCACCTGCTGTTGCTGCGGCTTTTGAATATCTACCCCGTCCACCTCGGGTAGTTCTTCTTTGTCCCCTTTGAGCCGGTCGTCCTCTACCTCTTCCAAATGCGGAGTAGAAGCGAAAAGACTTGCCTCTCGCAGAGGTTCCTGTGGGACGAAAAGGTGTCTGACGGATTGCAGCGCCTAGGGATTTTGCTGCTGCCTTTGATGTTTGCAGTTTTTCTTAACTGTCATCTGCCTTTTTCCCCAAACAAAGAAGAGCCATCAAATGGCATGTTCAAGAGCCTGGCTTGCACATCTGGGGCAAAACCAGACTTTCTCAACCAAGCAAATCTCCTGGTTGTTGTACTTGCCGCCATTGCTCTGCTGATACTGTCAGCCGAGTCAATGCCCGTCTGGAGGGATTCGCACATATCGTCTTTGCCGTCCCTTATGATATTTAGGAACGCCTCCCTTTCTTCTCCCTCCGGGATGCAGTCAGCCGCTGTAGAAGCACACTCCCAAAGTGTATGGCTAAATCTAGCAAGGGTGCAAGTAGCATTATTAGATTTTAACGCCATGCTACATGCCGAAAAGACTTTCTTAGCCAAAGCATCGTATTTCTTATCGTCCCTGTCCTGTGGGACGGTAGGGTAAGCAGTCTTGATGTCAGTAGAAGATGCTGCCTGTACCACCAGACTTTCTGGGGATGGGTGTTTGGACAAAAACCCCGGGTCTGCAGAAGATATCCTGTATTTAGCAGACAGTTTTTTATTTACTGCCGGGACGACATCTGGGGTTTCCAAGTTCGTCATCATTTTTCTTTGAAGAGCTTTATGAAAAGGTACTACAGGATCCTCCTGTGGACCTTTATCAAGAATATCTGTGAGGTCATCCTGTTGGAAAGCCGGTGAAGGTGTTGACCACCCCATAAATTCTGTAATCCTGGCCATTAAGGCTCTATAAGGGGTTTCAGCATGCTCCCCCGGGTCTGGCCTAGCGAACTCCACCTCTGAGGAAGTGTCTAAACCACTTGCCTCATGTAAGGAATCATGGAGTTCCTTTAATCTGCGTTCCTCTGAGGATAACTCCTCTTGAACTGGCTCTTCTTGATCAGACAGTTCTCCCTCTTCCATAATTGAAGACATTGTTCTCAATTGGTCTGAGCTCACAAAGGGTGTGAAACCCATCTCCAAGGCAGAGGGTGCCAAACTTGTCGTAATCGGCCTCGAAAACGTCGATGTCGTCAACGCCGACGTCGAAGGCTTCGAAAGTGGCGTTGAAAAACAAAGGTGGAGGCCTCGAGGTCTTCGATAGAATCGGAATTCTGCTCGAGGATATCGTCAATCTCGACGACATCGAAGACCTGGGAATAGCCACTGGGTGCGCCGCAACCGTGACTTTCCTTGGCGTCGACGCCGGTGTTGAGGATGGCGTCGAGTCGACAGACCCGTGTGTCGAAGGTCCCTTCGACAACGGCGTCGAACACACCGACCTCGGCGTCGACGGAACCTTCGAAGAAGGATTCGAGGTCTTTGCTTTACTCGAGGGTTTCGTGACACGCTCGAGAAGCTTCCTTCGCCGGGTGCTGCGAGTCGCGGCGTTTTGGGCCTTCGGGTCTTTCGACCAGAGCATCGCTCTCGGCAGTCTTCGAGGGGGGTCGAGGCCGCTTTCTCGAAGAGGCTCATCATATTTTTTCGGAATTCCTCCCATTCAGCCCGGGAACTATGCTTTGTGGGGCAAGGGATTCTCTTAGGTGAAACAGAGGAAGAGGAAGACGAAGAAGGGGATCTTCGGCATCTCCTTTTCGAGTGCTTCGATCTCGAAGAGTGATGGGACCCGCTTCGAGACCTGGAGCGCGAATGGTGACGAGGAGACGAATGTCTCGACTTCGTCGAGGAAGAAGAAGCTTTAGAAGTCTTACCTTTTTCCAGCTTCCCCCTACGCTCCTTCAGGGCTTTAGCTGTCATGGACATACAGTCCTCACACTCCGAACAATGGTGTTCAGCTCCCAAACACCACAGACAGACCCTGTGAGGGTCTGTTAGCGACATCTTTTTTCCACGGTCTCTGCATTTTTTAAAGCCGGACCGAGGGGGTCGTCGGTTCAGACGAGGAAGCCATCGAGTATGGATCAAATATCTCGAGGAAAATGGAATATTATATCTACGAAACTGAGCAACGATATTCCGAGGCACTGAGTAAGCGCGGAAAAACAAAACTGAGCAACGGACGCTGCGCACGGCCTTTATAGGCAGGATGACGTTGATACGGCGGCTGTCGAGGGTCATCGACTCGGCGGACGTCGACGCGCAGCGCCCTCTAGAGAGAAAAAACTCCGAGGCCAGCAAAGCTGGAACGAGATATCTAAGATAAGGAATACGTCGGAGGACACAATCCCTTCGAAGAACAAGTTACTTTCTTACCTGATAACGTTCTTTCGATGGGATGGTCCGACGACGTATTCCATATCTATGACAGGTAATCACCACAGCTGTGTTGCTTCGGAAACTTTTTTCGGCGTCTGCGTCCTGCGTCGATGAGCCGTCGTCGAGGACCTCCTCCAACGTCATCCGATGTTATAGGTAGGACGCACGACGCCCGTAGCCTCAGTTGTAGTTTTTTCCCCCAGAACGTGTGACATTAGGCTACTGCCAGTCAGACACAAAGCCTTGTGGAACGTAAGCTGCAATCGCAAAAGAAATTCTGCAGCGGGGAAGGTAGGGAGGGAGCGATATGAAATACGTCGTCGGAAAGAACGTTACCAGGTAAGAAAGTAACTTGTTCTTCGAGGGGATTGGGTCCTCCGACATATTCCATATCTATGACAGACTCCCAAAGCAGTACCAGAGCAAGGAGGAGGGAAAGAATTTAGAATCAAAATTTAGAATTGCAATCAAATAGCAGAGCAAAGGACCGCCTTGCCAAAGGCCAGATCCTGTCCTCGGATGGAATCGAGGGAATAGTGACGTACAAATGTATGTACTGAAGCCCAGGTGGCTGCATCACAGATGTTGCGAATAGGAACACCCCTCTGCAGGGCAGTAGATGCAGCCATACCCCTGGTAGAATGGGCCCCCAAGCCAGCCGGTGCGTCTTTACCCGCCAAGCGATAACACTCCGAGATGGCCAAAATAACCCAGCGAGACAAAGTCTGTTTCGTCACAGCTTGTCCCAAACGCTTTCCAGCGTAACCAATAAAGAGTTGATCGTCCACTCTGACCCGGGACATGCGTGAAACATAAAAGCTTAAAGCTCCCCTAGGATCAAGCCTATGGAGCCTCTCCTCTTCCTTACCAGGATGTGGAGGAGGAGGAGGATAGAATGCCGGAAGAACAACCTTCTGGCTCAAATGAAATTCCGAAACCACCTTCGGAAGAAAAGAAGGACGTACTCCAAGGACAACCCTGTCCACGTGAAATACAGTGAAGGGTGGCTTAACTGAAAGTGCCTGTAACTCACTCACTCTGCGAGTGGAAGTAACCGCAACTAAAAACACAGTTTTCAGAGTTAACAACCTCAAAGGGCAAGAATGTAAAGGCTCAAACGGAGCACCCATAAGAAACTTAAGAACAAGGTTCAAATCCCAACCGGGCACCAGGAAAGGTGACGGAGGGAACACATTAGTGAGCCCTTTCAGAAACTGTGAAATTAAAGGCATTTTAAAGTAGAAACACTCTTCAGACGAGCGCTTAAAGATAGACAGCGCCGCCAGGTAACCTTTAATGGTACCCACTTGCAAGCCCCTGTGGGCCAAAGAAAGTAAAAAGGACACAACCATGGGGATGTCACATGCAAAAGGATCCACATTCTGAACTCTGCACCAGTCGCAGAACTTATGCCAACGGCAACGGTACGGCGACTTTGTTGCTGGCCGTCGGGCCGAGAGCAACACCTCCATCACGTCTTCAGGGAGGTCCCAATCCTTATACCTCAACCTTTCAGAAGCCAAGCATGAAGGTTGAGGGATCTGACCTCTGGATGGAGAACCTGACCCCCCTCCCGTGAGAGCAGATCGTCTCGGTAGGGAAGACGACGTGGAGGACAGATGGACTAGTCAAGAAGGTCCGGGTACCACGTCATCCTCGCCCACGCCGGAGCAATGAGGATCATCCAGGAACCGAACTTCCGTAACCTCCGCATCACTTGCGGGATGACGGGGACTGGAGGAAACGCGTACAGCAGTGGGAATGACCACTCCACCACGAACGCGTCTCCTAAGGCTCCTTTTGGTGGAAATTCCCGCGAGCAGAACCTCTCGCACTTCCGGTTGACACTGGAGGCGAAGAGATCCACTTGAGGAGTCCCCCAAAGGGCAAAGATCTCCAGGAGAATCTCCTGAGCCAACTCCCACTCGTGAGAGATCGTGCTCTGCCTGCTCAGAGCGTCCGCCGTCACGTTTTCGTCTCCAGCCAGATGAACTGCCAAGATCGAAACTTCCTGCTGGATGGCCCAGAACTCAAGCTGCATCGCCTCTCTGCACAGAGGAAGTGACCCTGCCCCCCCCCCCTTTTTGTTGAGGTAGTGCATGGCCACTGTGTTGTCCGTCAGGATCAGGACATTCTTTCCTCGCACAGTCGGCAGAAAAGCCTTCAGGGCTAACCTGGCGGCCCTCAGCTCCAACAGATTGATATGGAGTCTGGACTCCGACGGAGACCAACTCTTTGGCATGAGCTCCCCCTCCCGTGAGGGATGCATCCGTCACGATCGTCACCTCCGGCCAGGGAAGCCAAAACAGAGCCCCCTTCATCAAGTTGCCTTCGACGGCCCACCACAGAAGGCCCTGGACGACGGAGGGTGGCACCTGAACCAGGCCCTGATCAATCGTCCAGGTAGGGGTAGACGTGAATCCCCCCTTGCCTGAGATGCGCTGCCACCACCACCATGAGCTTGGTGAAAACCCTCGGGCGGAGGTCAATCCGAACGACAGGACCCGAAACAGAAAGTGTGAGTCGCCAACCGCGAACCTCAGGTACTTCTTGTGCTTGGGATGGATCGGCACATGGAAGTAAGCATCCTTGAGGTCGAGAGACACCAACCAGTCCTGAAGCTGAAGGGCCTCGAGGACTTGAGAGAGTAACCATCTTGATCTTGCCCTTCCTGAGGAGTTTATTCAAACCGCACAAATCCCCCGTCTTTCTTTGAAATCAAAAAATAAGGGGAATACCATCCCTTGTTCCTCTCCACTACAGGCACCAGTTCTATGGCGCCTTTCTCCAGCAGGGCTTGAATTTCCCGCGCAAGGAGCGGATCCGGACTCTTCAAAGAGGTTCCCTGGTGGATTGTCGTGAGGCCTCTGCCGAAAGGGAAGACAGTAGCCGTGGGTTATGATCTCCAGAACCCACACATCTGAAGTAATAGCACGCCACTCTACAAGATGCTGCGCCAGCCTTCCCCCAACAAGCGAACCATGGGACATGGCCTCATGACTCAGTGGTAGCGGCTGCGGCGTTACCTGAGGGCAAAGAAGCAACTGCCCGAGCGGCCTTGGCACCACGGGTACCCCGTCGTCCACCTCTGGTACCCCTGCCTTGGCCTCTTTGACTGCTAGCTCCTCTCGCTTTACTGAAGGACAAATAATAGCGAAAGGAACCACCCCTCCATTGCTGTCCCCTAGGACGAAAAGGCGGAGGTTGGCGAACTGCAGCGCCCAACGCCTTCGCTGCAGCTTTGGAGGTCTGCAACCTCTCAAGGCTCTCATCAGCCTTGCTGCCAAAAAGGTGTTCACCGTCAAAGGGCATGTTGAGAAGCCGGGACTGCACATCAGGAGCAAACCCCGACTTCTGCAACAACGCAAACCTGCGTATCCCGGTGCTCGCCGCCATGGACCTGCTGACGCATTCAGTCATGTCCAAACCCGACTGAACGGACTCACACATGGCATCCTTACCATCCTGGACCACATCAAGGAAACCATCCCGTTCGTCCCCTTCGGGAATATGTTCAGCCGCTAACGCAACACAGTTCCACAGAGTGTGTGAAACGAGACAAGGCACATATGGAGTTAGCCGCCTGAAGCGCCATACCACCCGAAGAAAACCCTTTCTTCGCCCAGCCATCAAAACGTTTGTCGTCCCTATCAGGAGGGATGGTAGGGTACGACGCCTGCTTTGCCGGGGCCGTGGCCGCCTGCACCACCAAACTCTCCGGAGTGGGGTGCCTGGTCAAGTAGCAGGGGTCGCTACTGGCTGGACGGTATTTTCGCGACAAGGACCTGCCCACCGCCGGGAGACTCTCCGGAGCAGTCCAAGCCGCCGCCACCCTTCTCTGTAGAGCCATATGAAACGGCAGTACCGGGTCAGTTGGGGGACCAACATCAAGGATATCCGTGAGATCATCCTGCACAAACTCCCCTGGGGGAGCAGACCATCCCAAGTACTCGGAGACCCTAGCCATAAGGCGCCGGTACGAGGAATCAGCATGAGAGCCAGGCTCAGGCCTACAAAACTCCACCTCCGTAGAGGTGTCCAGTCCACTGGCATCATGCAGTGACTGCCTCAAATCGTCAAATTGGCTATGGCCCAAGACCATCTCATCTGGAGACTAGGAACCAGGCCATCAGAATCCTCATCCACCTCCGAAATATATTCCAGGTGGTGAAAAGAAGGCACCCGAGAGTGCTTGCTCTTAACCAGAGTCTTCCTAGGGGGTTCCCCCGTGCCACAGGGTTCCCGTAAAGCTTTGGACGTGAGAGACTGGTAGTCGATACAGTCCTCCGTGTCGTGGGCCTCCCCGAGGCACCAGAGGCAGGCGTCGTGCGAGTCCGTCGCCGACATCTTGGACCCACACTCCCCGCACTTCTTGAAGCCCGGACGCGGGGTCGAAGACGAAGTAGAAGACAACTTCTTACGAAGGATTTTCTCACAAAAACGAACAGGTTCGAAGAACTGAGAAGAACAGAACTCCAAAGAGTCGAGGCATAACCGAGATTCACGAAGCAACACGTTCGCGGAAAAAACGGAACTGAGGCTACGGGCGTCCTGCGTTCTACTTATCACATCGGATGACGTCGGAGGAGGTCCTCGACGACGGCGCATCGACGCAGGACGCAGAAAAAAGTTTCCAAAGCAGCACAGCTGTGGTGATTACCTGTCATAGATATGGAATACGTCGGAGGACCCAATCCCCTCTAATTGAGATCCCCTGGAGCATGTTGAGATGACAGGAAGATGCTCCGTCTGAGTGCTCATCTCCAAATTCTCTGGGCAAGCTTGGACAGATTTGGCGAACGAGTCCCTCCTTGCTTGTTCAGGTAAAACATGGCTGTAGTGCTGTCCGTCCGGATCTGCACTGACAGATTCAGCAGGTAGGGCTCTAACGCTTGAAGCGCTCTGAATACTGCCAGAAGCTGTAGCAGGTTGATGTGATTCTTGGCGACTGAGTGAGACCAGAGACCCTGAGCTGTGTGGTGGAGGTGGTGAGCTCCCCACCCTGTCAGGCATGCATAGGTTGTGACTACTGCCTGTATCTCAGGATCGTAAAAGGGTTTCCCTTTGGACAGATGTTCTCTTGTCCACCAGTGAAGACTTTGTACAAGTGTTGGCGAAACAACCACTAGATCGTCCCACTGACCACTTGCCTGAGACCACTGTTTCACCAACCATTCCTGCATGGGACGCAGGCGCACGTGGGGGACCAGGTAAATAAATGACAACATCATGCCCAGCAAACGCATTGTTTTGCGTACCGTTATCTGGCGACAGGCCTGATGTTGCGGAATTTGCAGCAGTATATTCCGAATTCTTTCCTCTGATGGAAAGGTCAATCCCTCTTGCGTGTCTAGGATAGCTCCTAGGAACTGTTTGGAGGTGCTTGGCACCAGACTTGACTTTTTCTCGTTTATTGAGAAACCTAATTCGAAGAGGAGGTTGATCGTCCTTTGAATGTTTGTTCTGCAAATTACTGGGGTCTCCCACGTGATGAGCCAGTCGTCCAGGTAAGGGTACACACCGGGATTGCCTCCCTGCGTAGGTGTGCTGCTGCCACCGACAGTACCTTGGTGAATACCCTTGGAGCCGAAGCTATCCCGAAGGGCAGTACCTTGAACTGGTAGTGCCGACTGTCCACCTTGAAGCAAAAGTACTTTCTGTGCGCTGGGAACATGGAAATATGAAAATAGGCATCTTTCATGTCCAATGTTGCCATGTAATCCCCTTTTTTAGGAGGGGGATTACCTCTTGGAGAGTAGTCATGTGAAATGTTTGGGACTTGACATACTTGTTTGCAGGCCGTAAGTCCAATACTGGGCGCATTGTCCCTTGTTAACATGCTGTACCGGGACGAGTTCTATCGCGTCCTTTGCTAGAAGACAGACGATCTCCTCGAGGAGGATCTTCTGGTGGTCCAAAGAATGTATTTTTCGTCGTGGAGGGTGGTTTCGGGGAAGCTCTAACAGTTCTATGCAGTATCCTGCGGACACTGTGGACAGCACCCATCTGTCTGATGTGATCCCTTCCCAAGCTTGGGTGAAGTTGGAAATGCATCCCCCTACTGGGGATGCGTGTGAAGGGACCCTGAACGGAGCGTCACTGTTTTGGTGGAGGCGTGCCGCCGCCGCCTCTACTGGGGCTGCCTCTACCTTTACCATGTCCTCTCTTATTACCCCTGCCATAACCCTGGGTAGACTGCTGGCTGTTGTTCCATTGTGTACCCTGCGAATAGTTAGACCCTCTCTGGGAATTTTGTCCGCGTGGGCGACGAAAATTGCCATGCCCTCTCTGGTTTGGGGGTTTATTGGTTAGTTGTCCTAGATATTTGAGTGTCTCATACTCGTCCTTGCCATTTTTCAGCGGGTCCTCGACCGCCTTTCCAAACAATAGATCCGGCTCCACCGGTTTATCTATCAATGATGCTTGGGTTTCGGCTTTGAACCCAGACTGCCGCAACCAAGCATGCCTCTTGATAACAGTATCTTCTGCTATCAATCTGCCGGCGTTATCCGCGGCATCAAAGGTTGCTTTTAATATGCAACCGGACACGGCTCTTCCTTCCGCCGAAACTCGTGCCAATTGGCTTTTTAAGGGTTCTGGGGCGGAATCTATGAGTGCCGTGACTTCTTCCCACTGGTGGCAGTTGTAACTCGCCAGCAGGGTGGAGGAGTTGGCAATCCTTGACTGGTAGGCGGAAGTGGAGGCTACTTTCCTGCCCAAGCCATAAATCTTCTTGCTCTCCTTGTCGGGAGGAGCTTCGGATGACAAGGGTGTTCCCGCCCTCTTACGGGTGTTTGTAACTACCAGGGAGTCCGGTTTCAGATGCCCTCTTATGTACAGTGGGTCTGTTTGGGCTGCCCTAAAAGCTTCTCAACTCTGGGGTATACCACCCTAGTGATATTGGGATTAACAAGGGAAGGGTCTATCCTTCTTTGTATTGACTTAAGGATAGGGATGGCCAGGGCAACAGGTCTACTTTCTCCCACTAACTCCTCGGCAAAGTCCCGCTCTTCCTGAGCACCCGGGGTGTCAATGTGGAAGTGTTCTGCCACTCTGGACAGAACTCCATTCAAGAGAGGCTGGTTGTCAACAGGGGAGTCGGTAACCAGGGGTTCTTTATCTACCGGGGAATCTACCCTGTAGGTTTCTGGGTCGTCCTACTCCTCCTCTTGGTCCTCATCATCCCCATAGTAGCCCGTCCCAGTTTGTTCTTCCAACATGCCCAAATCTGGACCTCACCAAAGGATGGATCTCCCTGATATTGAGAATAGGGCTGTATACAGAAGGGGTCTGAAGTAGGAGCTTCAACCCGGGACTTCTTACTTCGGGGTATAGGACCCTTAGAGCCTGAGGGCGTTGACCCGTCTGGGGTATAATCGAGAAAGTGTTAAGGGTTTTTGGCATAGAAATCTGCCAATTATGACATCCTTGACATGACTCTGTTCATGTCATCACTAGACCATTCTCTTGAACTGGGAATGATTCTTTCTTGGAGGGCTTTCCCTGTTTTATCTCGACTAGACCTACTGGTATGAACAGGGGTCTTTGGGCTAACAGAAGACTGCGACTTGTCCAACTGTTTATGTGGAGTAGAATGTTGTTGAGGAGGAGGCTGAGACTGTTTCCTTTGTTGTTTTTCCCCTTCCCCGTGGGTGGAAGAGTGTTTACCCTGTTTTTTCCCCCCTTCGGAGCCTTTCGACGCCTGGCGCCGAGGTTCGGGGGTAGTGTCCCTATCTCTAGAGTGTGGAGGTTGGGACTCGGGACTGTCGACGCCGACTCCTGGAGTGCGGTCTGGGGATAGAGGTCGGCTTCGTCTTCCGACGATCGAACATCCGTTACCCTGGGGAGCGAGGCACTCTTGGCAACAGTGGATGGTTGCCTGGAGTCATGCAGCGATCGAGAACGCCCAGAGGACACCGATTCGGACCTCTTTCCGAGTACTCGACGTGCGCGTCGAGTCTCGGTTCGACTTCATGTGTTTTGTGGAAGTGCTTTGGGTAGCGCTCGTGTCGCCGGGGGTCTTCCCCATAGCCACCTTGCCGGACGACCTTCCGAGGTCGGGGACTTGCGCTTGGCTGTCAATTGACGCCACGTTGCCCTTGCCGTCCAAAAGCATGGCGTTGCTGCCATTGCTGAAGGCGCCCTCCGCTGCCATGGCCTCTTGACGCCTGGCGGGGTGGGCCCAACGCTTGATCGAACGGTCCTTTAGTGTTTTCGGTTTGAACCTACTACACGCTCTGCAGTTAGCCTCGGGGTGGTCCCTTGGTAAGCAGAGATTGCACGTGGCGTGTCTGTCAACCCAAGGGTACTTGCGGTTGCACTTGGGGCAGAATTGGAAAGGGGTACCCTCCATACGCAACTTGTGGCAGCGGGCTAATAAGTGTGGGAATATATATGAATGTACCTATATACCAAAAGAGTGTAGAGTATCTCCACCCCACACTTCCGAGGCCCGGGCCAAGGTCAGAGGCCTTCCGAGGCTCAAATCCATCGTGCAGCTGTCGACAGTCGAATCTTTCTCCGGTCCGGCGTCGAGTTTGGATGTTCGGTGACTCGACGTTGGGGTGGAGAAATGGGGAAATAATATTTTTGCAAAAGTATGGCTAAGGCCAGGGAACTCCGCGGAATGCTTCTGACCAGTATGGCGGAAAAAAACAATCTGAGGGTCCTAGACACGTGAGGGATCATGGGTACAGTGGACGCCACACCAGGGATAGTATTACTGGCACGCCCTGTGTCGACGCCCATTTTCGAGTTTCGAAAAACAAACTAATACTCCGCAGCTTCCACTAGATGTCGGCCTATGCACAGCATGTGATCTAAGCAGATTCCACAAGCCTCAGAAATATCATTATATATGTACACATTTTGGTTGGATTTGTCCTCCCTTGGGAGGTTGGGTTGGGCACACATGACTTACAGATAATGATTGCCTCTTTGTAGCTTGTAACAATTTGGTTTTATTTTTTTAGGTTATGTTTTTATATTCATATGCTATGCATACACACAGTATTTGCTCCACAATAAATAATGCATGCTAATCCAAGCATATTGCTAGGCACCAGGATGAAACGGGAGCAAGAAGGAGCATCTGGAATTCTCAAAGGAATTGAAAACTGGCTAATGCACCCACAGTACACAATATACAAATAAATTAAAGGGAGGCAACCTATGCATGTGGTTTTTATTAATAAACATTTTACAAACAAAACCTCATACCCATTCCCAGTCAAATTAGCATAGCAATTCTTTAAAACCCAAAGAAAGTAAAAAATCCACATAATCCATTGCACTCATCATTCATCCCAAATTATCAGCATTACAAAGGTACAATTAATAAATCCTTACAATCTTTAAGAATGCATTCAATAAATGTAATTCCTGCTAACACAAGGCTTAATTTTCCCCCCCCCAATTAAAAACATCCTACCATTCCGTGGTAGTTAGGGAGCGAGTCTGCTTTATATACACTTCCAAATATTTAGTGCTTATTTCCACTCAGGCTCTTACAGACGACCATCAAGTGGAATAATGATTCTTTGCTCCCTCTAACTTCACAATACCTGTACAGCCAGAGTCTTCCTTAGCTATTTGCCTCCTAGCCTGTTGGACCTCTCTTGAGAGGATATTCAGGCGAAATTGCATGAATACCTCACGGTAGTGAATGGAGGGGAACTTGTGTAGGTAAAGAAGTATTTGGTTTAACAATCTATTCCCTTTATCAGTCAATAATGCCAGCTTGGATAGCCTTCTAACTACCTGGGTTGCGATCCAATCCCCATCTTATTCTTTTTTTGCCTTTAATGGGTTATCAGTCAGCATTTCTAATGGGATGTCACAGTCTCTAAGATGGGCCATACATTTATCTTTCCAAGACCCAAACCACATATCCAAATGTGCCAGGTCACTGTCTCAGAATGTCAAACGGGTAGGCATTGTCAATGCTGACATTACCTAAATAGAGAGATGGATTTCCAAATTGCAATGGACGCCATGTTCAAAGCGAATAGTAGCTACCGGCAGTGATTTAGGAAATCTTAAGAACTTTCACCAAAAAGACCCCTGCGGAATCCCCCATACCTTCCACGATAAGCTCAGCCTAGTTTCAGCTCCGTAAGTTAAGATCTGTACCACTTTTTGCCTGTAGAATGTAAGCAAGTGCAGAAATGAAAAGGTCCAATATCTCCTATGTAGAGCACTTCCTTGGGCAGCTAATAGCTTGGCCTTGGAGCAAAGCATTAAGTAGTTCACTCCTTTCCGGTCACTCTCTGGCTGGCCTCTCTTGGCCCTCTTCCTGCTCCCACCTGTGAGGCTAAAAACCTCAGAGCCACCTGTGACTCCACTCTCCTTCTCTCCTCACATCGCTGACATCTCTAAGAAGTCACACAACCAGCTGCACCTCCTTAGAGGTATTCTTTCTTTCCTTCCTTCCCTTCCCCCAGAAGCTCACCGTCTCCAGAGCTCTGGTTCTCTCTAGGCAGGACTACTCTAACAGCCTCTTTGTAAATCTGCTTGCTTCTACTCTCCGCCCTCTGCAACTCATCCAGAACAGGACTGCAAGACTTGTCCTTGGCCTCAAGCCCAGGGATCGTATCTCCCCAGGACTTAAATCTCTGCACTGGCTCCCAGTGGCTGCAAGGATGAAGTTCAAAACCCTCTGCATTGTCCACAAGGCCTTCTGGGGCCTGGAGCCTCAATACCTTCAACTCTTTCTTCCTAAATATCTTGCTTGTCGAGCTCTTCGCTCATCCACCTCCAACTCCCTCAGGGTCAGTCGCTTCTCCAAGCAACGAGTTGGTGGTAGATCTCCATCTTCGGCCGGTGCCTCCCTCTGGAACAGTCTCCCTGCCCCCTTGAAACTTGAGAACCATTTCCCGGGCCGGAAGAATATCAAACCCTTTCTCTTTGCTTCTGCTTTCTCTCCTCCTCTCCCCTGCTGAACTCCTGGCTGACATTGAAACTGCACTGGTCGCCTGGCCACCCTCTGATCTCGAGCCCAGGTCCCCTCCCCCGCCAGTTGCACACCTGCACTGCCTCCCTGGCAACCCCCGCACTTGTGGACTGTTTCTGTATCCCTACAGTACACTTTCTGCACTTGACACCTGATGTCTGCACTCACCCTTGCACTTGCCACCAGCTGACCGCACCTTTTACTTATTGCTTTTTATTTATTCTATATATTTTCTACTGTTGATCTCATGTACTGCACTGACCCCTCCCCCTTCCCCCACAAACTTTCCCCCTTCCCCCGCACTTGTGCGATCTCAATGTCACATGGCCTAGTAAGATCTTTGTCCGTCTTCCCTCTGTTCCCCCTCCCTCGCCTCGTCGCGCCTTGAAACACTTGTGTATAGGCGAGTTATAAATGCCATATCATGTCATGTACACAGCAGCAAACCCAAATGTGAGGAACCATCCAGAATGTCCTTTGGCACAAGTATGGGGACTTGTTCCATCTGCAATGAGAGTACGTGCCCAAACAGTTTTCAGGAGGGACACATGCAAAATGGAATGAATTATCCAGGAAACTGGAAGGCACAGGTGAGCAGTCACAGGACTGATCATTCACAGGATAGTAAAACGATACTATAACAAGGATAAAATATGCTGGTGAGCATTAGGAAAGATTTTCTTTTTGCACATTTCCCTCTATAGATTTCTATGGGACACCCTTCATTTTGCTGGTTTGTGAACTTTGTCCATACTTTTTGAAGCTAAGTAGAACCCTGAGCTTTACCTCCCTTTCCTTATTGTTATGGGAAAACTGACTAGTCCACAAGACCGTCAGTACTGAGAAACTGTCTCTCTTTTCGGAATTCTTGTATTTTTACAATTGCACACCTCAATTTACAGTGAAGTGCTGTAATTAGGATACCTTCGGCCTCATTACGAGTTGGCCAGTCAGGAAATAAAATGCTGGTAACAATGTATACCGGCACCTTTCTGGACCTGCCATCTCAAGTCTGCTGGTAGGGGCTGTGATCTACCAGCAGGCCTGAACTGCATGTATATCAGGCCCCTACCGTCAGAAAAATGCCTGAATAACTGGCACTAACGGTGCCAGTGATTCGGGGAACCCCCATCCCATGGAGTCCAAAAGGACTCCATAGAAATGGGGAGTACCAGCGTCTGTGTTAGGGGAGTTTTCTTAAAGTCCACTTGAGGTAAGACTTCATAAAACTATCCCAATGGTATACAGGTCCCCAACTCTCGTTAACAGTCTATACTACTCATGGAACCTTGGTAGAGTGGCAGAGCAGTCAAGCTTATAAGAGGAAGATGTGAGCTGTAGATAAGTACACTGAACCAAGTTAGTAAAGCAGATCAAAGAAACATACATTTATGCAAAATATATAATTACACAAGAAACGTTATACTTACATTATTAAACCAATATACATAGGATTACTTGGAGATACTTTTCAATGGCCACTGCTTAGTTTGTAGATGCTCGCGGTTACAATTGTTAGAGTTTGAAACTAAAGACAGTTCTACCGTATTATCGGTAATAACGCGCACAGGCAAATATATACGTTAATTGTATTTATTTAGCAAAACCACATAGGATAAAGTCTTTTTGGAAGTAAAAAGTTGGTTAGTCAAATAGCAGCAGCGCTTAAGATTTTAGACACTATTTCAGAGCAAACTAACGCTTTTAAAGCCCAATTCCTATGTAGCAGAAATGTTCCTTAGGATACTTGTAATCTTTTGGAAAGGATACTTGAAGACTCCACACAATGGTGGAGACTTTGTCAAAGGACTCGAAAAAGGGACACAAGTCAACAGCTTGGGTCAGAGCTAAGAGCGGACAACTCTACGTGCACTCCACCCTCTAGAACAACTTCTTGGTTAAAGTTAAGAAATACCTCTTCAGCCCACAGTACCTTAGGTTAGAAGAATGTTTGGTGGCTGGATTCCTCTGGATAGCAGCAAGGGACCCTAGTCTCCAGATTCCTTGGTCACGTGACGAAAGGCAGTACAATGAGTGGGATGTCTCATCAGCAGTCTCGAGAGAGGACCTCTGGCATGGATTTCTTCAGCTTCTCTGGTCAATCTGGTTTTAGCACCTTTTCTGCAGCACCAACAAAGGACACCATTCACCTGGTCAATCTACGATTCCTGGAGCCCTGCAAGTCTTTGGAGCTTCACCTGGAGCTCAGCAAAGAGTTGGATGGATTCAGCCTTGGCAAGATGATGCACTACGATTGGGTCAGAGGTCGCCTGGTATTTGCGCTCTGCAGTTCTGGATAGGCACAGCACCTCGGGACACGGCTCAGATTGTAGTTAGTCTCAGGGCTGGTTGGTCCCACACCAGCACAAAGGGAAGGAGTCCTCTTCAGAGTTGCTCTGTCACACAGAAAGCTAGGTCAGAACAGCAGTGGTCGCTTCAGTGTTGTAAAGGTTCTGCAGCCGCCTCTGGTCATCTTCTTCAGTTACTTCAAGTTCCAGTGGTCGAATTGCCTTTCACCTCAGGAACTTCACCTTTTATTCAGTTCCAGCACACGCTCCTCTGCAATCTCTCTCAGCAGTTTACAGAAAGGGGCGGGTGGCTGTCCAACCAGGACAGCCAGACGCCCAGTGGGAGCTGGTTCCATTCAGGGACTAAGAAATGCCAAAGGGGAGTTGCGTCACATGTTTACAATATAACACTTTTTATTGATATCAATAAAAAGTGTTATATTGTAAACATGTGTTTTCAGCTATGCCTCTATTATAATTTTTTATAGCCGTTCATTCGAAGCTTTGTTCAATTTATGCACTGAGGAGTTCCGTTTGACACAACTCCCTTTTAGCATTTCCTATTTCATTCCCCGGTGTCAGCGATGAAGGGGATACCCATCTGTGTTGTTTGTTCCATTCAGGGACTAAGGCGGGGGAGTGAAAAACTCCTCCCCCACTTCCTGCCTGCCGAGACACACCCAAGGGTTCCCGCCAAAGGTAAAACACACACAGACCTCCGCCTCCCAGAATGGTAGAAGAACGGCTAACAAAGAACAATCAAGTTAGTACTTAGGTGACCCTATTGTGCACAACGAGAGCGCCAGGGTGCCACTCCAGTGGTGATCATGTTAAAGGATATTAATGCTGTGCACTAACAACCGGGTCTGTGAATACGGTCTGCGGTTAAAAAAAAAAAAGGACAATAGTTCATCAAACACTTCCACTGCCACCATCCATACCTAAAGTGTTGTCTATGTGACTAAAAAGTGACATGAGCCGAGAGAAGGGGGATACTAGGTAAGCAACACTGTTCACTTGCTCTGGACTACACACCTCCCTGGGTCACTGACGGTTTCACTGTTGCCGGCATCCTTTCCCTACTTGCCTATCTGCAAATTCTAATCTCTGCCCCCAATTGAAATATGCATCTTGCTTTGCCTCTCATTGGAAGCATTCTGCTGTTTTCTGAATGACCTACTTAAAAATAAATAAAAGAATCAATGTTCACTTCAAAGGTGCACTTTACACCTGTGCACCCTCCATTTTGATCTGCATTAGTGTGCTTTCTGGTAATTTCGGATTTAGGTTTGTTTACAACTGTGCATCCTTCTTGCCTCCCTCGGCTGCTAGGCCACCTGGCGAGTTTGCCTGTACATTGTGCAGTCTCTCAAACTGTCCCTCTTTCCCCCACCTCTATGGCACTCTCCATCTCCCCCACCTTTTCTAATTGTTACTCTATCCCCTATCGCTCCTCTCTCACGAAGTCTGGAAGAAAAAAGCTTTAAAAGGATCTCTTGGCTTCTATTTCTGGCCTATCCATCGCTGACACCTACGCTAGTGCTACTTCCAGAGACTTTTCTCTGACCCCCCTCTCCAGACCTATGGAAAACTCCCGATCTCTCTCCTTTTTCCTCTTCACCCATTAATGGTGGCACTAGATAGGAAGTAATCTTGGCATACTTCTCATCCTCCAAGTGCATCATTAATGTCCATCACAATGGCACGGTCATTGCCCAAGGCCTTCAACCCAATCTACTTCTCTTCAACCGGCACCTGCTGGCACTCATTTTCCTACCTTCTACACTCCTCCTTCCCCCTCCTTCCCCTCTCTCTGCACCTCCTTCACTACCTCCAATTGGTGTACCGCCTCCATGTACCCCTCCTCGGAAAACCTTCAAAGATGGTGAACCGTTACACTTAGCCACCCTGAAAGCTCTATCGGGACACTTGTCCTTGGGGAAATTCGGATATCGAAACTGTGAATTGACTTTCCAAAGTAAACCTGACTGTTACCAACCTACATAAGGAGTGTCTGCAGGACTCTGCTTGTTTGAGCCTCGAACTCTGCTTTCTTACCTAATCTTCCTTAGGATTTGGTCACTGGGTACCCCAGTGTCCCCTCTGACTATGAGACTCACCCAAGACAGGGTTGGACTTTCTAAGACAGGGCAAGCTAAAGTTAAAAAAAGTTATCAAAGTTTCTATACGTTTGCATATATGTTTCAGGAGGTTTATGTGATTTGTTACCATTATTGCTATTCTAGTGGTAGATCTTTACATGCCTCTGGGATGAAGAGAGTTATCCACTGAGAGATTGAATGTTTGGACACAGGAGACCCTTCCTGGGGACACAGCCACAAAATTCATCCCATTAGATGCATAGGGGGGAAAAACACCGGCAAATCAATGCTCTGGGACATGTGGAGTTCATAAACCACTTTAGGCAGGAATTTAATAATCATAGGAAAGGTGGCTTGCAGCATAGGGCCTGCTGCACACGTACACGTCGTGCTGACTCGATTGCCATCAGGGAAGCCCTTTCCAGGCTAAGTAGCCTGATAGGACATGAATGCATGGGGTCAAACGGTGCAGCCATCAAGAATATCAAAACCAAGTATAGCCCCCAGCAGCCCCCCAAGTAAGGTGCTTATTAGGCCTTTTTATGCACAGAAATCTTGTCAATACGGCCCTTTAAATTCTTCCTTGCGTACCACTTGCACTTGCTATTTATGGTAGCACCCCCATAAATCATGGAGCTCACTGGTGACAGCAGCTTGCAAATCCACTCTACTTTATTAATCGACAGTTCCTCAAAAGAAGCAACTGGGAAGAGTCCTGGACGGTTTCATTTTGTTAACACTCCTCTGTTAATGATTCTATCACGATAATACTTGGAGTAATGTAAAAGGGAATTTGTGTTTTCTTCACTTTGTTCAATTGCCTGCATTTTGTAGGTTACAGTGTTATAAACGCATCTTGAATCATGAACATGCTTTTCACTTTGCTTTAGGACACAGGTAGTATTGTGTAAGTATTGTGTACAATGAAAATGGTCTTAAACAAGGGATGCATTTCTGCTTAATTGGCTTTAATAGAGGCAGCCCATGCAGTTGCATCTGCATGGGCATTTCATACTTTGTTTTCTTTTCATCACAGAAGCACACCAATTGCATAGCTAGATGTGTGGTCTGAACATTATCTCCCTTTTGTACCACCCACCGCAAGCTGGTATAATGGATACAGGTAGCAGCAGTGCTGTATATATTTTCAGTGGCACAGATTGTACCTGTACCTCTCAACAGGTGTAATGCTCACCTGGTATCCACAGGTACATCACTCAGCCTGTTCTGACCTCTTACGACCTCAAACCCTTCCCTGGAGTCTACTCGACTGGAGACTGGGCCTGAAACACAGGATTGGTAGAGTTTAACTCCCTATTGTCTGTGTGCTTGAACCCCTTCTTCCCCGGGGTCCAACCCTTCCCTTTGATCCACAGCTCACCTTGTTTTCTTGGAAAGTGTGCTCTGCGTCCTGCTTTTAGCGCAGGGGTGCGTTGATTGATGCAGGCTCGTTGCTGTCTAGTTACTTCACTGGCAAGAGTCCGACAGGTAAGTATGAGTCTTTTGAACAGTTCTCTAACTTCGTTCCTTTCCTTCCTTAGATGGCCCGCGTCCGGGGATCGCGACGTGCTGCTGAGATGAGTAGCGCTGAAGGTGAGTGAGCGCGATGCAAACCTTTTGTATTGAACCAAGTTATTTCTCTGTTTTTTTTAATTGCCGCGACGTTCTCAGCGTGGATGCCGGTTATCAAGAAGAAATGCGGTGAGTAAGCGCGGTATGCGGCGCTTCTAGATGTTTCCACACTAACCTGGAGTGTCTTTTCCCTCTTGCAGATGGATGAGAAGTTCCTGAGACAGAGTTCCCCCGGAGCGGCTGGGATTCAGGTAAGCGTTTGAAGCTCGTACAGTCTTTAAAAATAAAAAAAGACTTGCTGAATGCTTACTAATGCCTTTTTTCTGTTCTTTTCCCTTTTCCTTAGGAAGCGGTGTGCCGGGATGGGAATGACACCGGCGAAGATGCCCGCAGAACAAAAGAAGCAATGAATGGTGGGCAGAAGCGCCGCAAGGTAAGGCTGTTCCTAACAGTGTTCTTGTTCTTGCAGGAGCGGAGCGCAGAAGAAAGATGCAGGCCTACTGGAGACCGATCCGAACACGGCGAGTGTCACGCTGCAGGTGCAGAAAACACAAAGTATGTTTCTCTACCTGGGCGTGGCTTAAATAGTCTCTGGATATCCCAGGTGTCTATGGGCTGAACCACACCCAAAAGACTAGACTGCACATGCAGTTCTGGGAACCGAAATATGTGGGGGCATCCATCTTGTCCCCATCAAAGCACTACAAGTCCAATCCCCAATGTTATCCTATGGGAGTGAGTGAGTCTGGTGCCACAAGTGCCAAGTCTGACTCCAAGTGGGTCTTTGGAGGGATTGAGAGGCCCTTGAGGGCCATGTAGGTGATCGTGGCCTGGCTCCAGCCTGACATCTTGGAGGGCTGGGGACATGAGGGGCAGGAATCATGACAACAGGACTGCTATATATTCAGGCAAAGTAGCCTAATTTGTCAACGGAGGTGCTATACCGTCTGCATGTCATGGCACAATGCCAAATATTCACAGCAGGGCTGATTGCATCATGCCCACATTTCTTAGCAGGACTGCTATGTTTTGGGACAGTAACTGAATTTCCTAACAGAGCTGCTGTTAAGAAAGCACAAACATGTGTTGGCATTTTCTGCAGCAAGCTAAAGTACAGAACAAGAACAGTGTCTGAGCTCTTCCCACCAACCTCTGACAGTGAGAAGATCGCGTTGCTGTCATAAACTTCAATCCCTTCTACTCGGTCTTGCACTTTTCAAAACATCTGCTTCTCCCATGTCCGATTACTAAGTCCCAATGCCAAAAATCTAGCACATTTCAAAGCCTCATTAAGAATCTCTTGACTAATGTAAGATAGTCCAAACAGGTTTAGAGCTTTTGACAAGCCATTTATGTCAGGCAAGCCTCACATGGAACTGCCAGTGGCTTAACCCTATGTGCCTTTAAGTCCAAGTGGGTAAATAACCCTGCTGCAGCGATTGTGTAACCTGTTAGTTCAAATCCTATTAATGGTTGAGTTAATGAGTCTGCATCAGCGATATGCATTTAAGATGCAGGTAACAGAGTTAACATTCGACCTATCAAAAGGACTACCAAATGTTCAGTGATTCCGAACACACACATTTCATCCGGGATGCTCTACTTGTAATGGCTCATAACATACAACTCATCAGGACTGCTATACCTGTGAATGCTCAGAACACATCTCTTCAGGGCTGCTATACTTGTAAAGGCTCGGAAAACAACACCTCATTGAGGCTGCTATGCCTGTAGTGGCTCAGAACACACATCTTATATGGGCTCTTGTAACGGCATACAGTGTTGGTAAAGCATCTGCATTCAAGAACGTGCTGCATCTGGCCAGTCAAACCTCCAACTCATAATTCCCAGCCTAATGTCCAAAAGAAGGTTTGCACTCATCTAAAAAGGAGCACCCAATGTTAAAGCTGCACTAGGTTTTCATATAGAACAGGCATTTTCAGCTTTTTGGATATTTGTTGGTGCTGTGTTAAAAGACAAAAACAAACAGGAGAGGAAAAGCAACTCTGAACCTAAGCAATACAGAATACAGAAGAACAAAGGTGTGGCGGGGGATGGGTTGAAGGGACAGAGAACATACTACACAATCCAAAACAGGAATTCGAGCAACTGGAAGAGAGAGCAATGAGCTACATGATAGGGCAACAAAAAAAGTGAGAAGAGAAACAGATTTAATAATAGGACACACAATAGGAGTGAGTGATGAAAGCAGAGCAAACAGGACATTTGAAGACAGTAAAATAAAACACAGATCAACAGCAGGTGGGGAGAGACGCAAATAGAAAATCAAGAATAGAGAAGGGCAGGCAAATAACATAAGAGACAGTGCAAGAAAGATAAGCAAAAGGAGTAGCAACCACAAGCAAGAAAATGAAAAAACAGATCTAGCTAGAGTAATGACGAGAGAGGAAGAGGAGTTACATCAACCGATAAAGCGAGATATAGGAAGGAAAAAGCAATAGACTACAGAGATAGGAGAGGGCGAGTGACAGAGAAACATACCGCAAAATATGACATCAGAACAGTTAAGGGTGAGAGGCAGAGGGTCAAAGTGAGAGACGGGGGAAACAACGTAGCAAAGGGAAAGCGAGATGGAGCAAACACATGGGAGGCTGTCACGCAGGTAGTGCCAGGCAGCAACAGTAGACCCGAGAGGCACAGTAGTGATGCTGGTAGAGTCAGGGACTTAATTTATGAACCCGATGTAACTAGCTGGCATCTGCAGCAACTCTTAAGAGTGTGCCCAAGTATAAGGAAGATGAAGCTGGGTAGTATGCATCTACAAGGTTCTTGTGTGGGGATGTTTTCCACATGTGTAATAAATTTAGAACCACTTTGAAATACAGCTGTTTTGTCACTTATGTTTTCAAACAAAGTTTTAATTTTACACACAAATTGAATAGTTGTCGACACTTTCTACTATTGCGAAGGAGGAAAACAATTTTTACTCTAATGAAATTGTATTTACTCGAATTATAAAAATTGAGAGTAAAGCACTCTCACTCCAAAATCCTATCTGCAGCACTGGGTCCCAATCTGGAGCCAGAAACGCAGTATGCGGGAACCTATTTACAAGGCATTTCAGGAATTAAGTCAACCAGGATCGTGAAGAAGGATCCTTGATCCAGAGACCTCTTAAAAACAGACAAAGCCACCAAGTAGCCTTTGACTGTGCCCACCTGACGGCCTGAATAGACCAGTCACCAAAGAAACTCCATCACTGTAGTGGTGGGACAAGCGATCAGGTCTATCCTGCGTTCCCTGCACCACCTCTCAAATTTTCATCTGCTCGCGTACAAAGATCTTGTAGACAGCCTGCATGCAGTCAGTAGCATTTGAAGTACCTCTTCAGAGATGTCCAAGTCATCCTACATCATCCTCAGCAGCCACGCATGTAGGCTTGATTATTTTATTTATAACTCTTGTAGCGCCCAAAACCCAAGGGTATCACAGCGTTTTGTACAATAGAAACATTGGGTATACAACAGAGATCGGGAGTAGTCACGAAAAGGTAGTTCAATGGTCTTGTTATTCGTATTTACCAAACAGCCAGGTTTTTACAAGCCTTTTTAAAAACGGAATAGGACTGTTCATTTCTGAGCGCTGTTGGAAGAGTCTTCGAGAGGGAGGGAGAAGTAATGCAAAAGCTAGCACCTCCAGTTCTTTTGCTCTTGAAGCGTGGGGCAATCGGCAGGATACTGGAGCTATATCTTAGAGGTTGAACAAGAAGATTTTGTGAGATTCAAGCATTGCAGTAAAGAGGAGATTCCTTGTAAAAGCACTGCAGGGCAATAGTAAAAGTTTTGAAATTAACACAGGCTTTGATGGGTAGCCAGTGTGCTTCACGTCTGACTACTGAAATGTGATGAGAACAATCAAGGCCCAAGGCGGCAGGAATTTAAGTTGACAGCCGAGATGCCTGTCAGCAGTATGTTGCAATAGTCAAGTCTTGTGAGGATGAGTGCTTGTGCGAGAGTGAGGCTGTTACTTAGTGAGAGGAATTGCCTGCTCAGGGAGATGTCTGGCCGTGTAGGCTGCGGTCAACGCATTAATGTGCGTGGTCATGGTTCGCTCTGCATCCAGGTTGACCCCCAACATTTTGACATGTTTCAGGACCGGTATGGATATGCCTTCAATGCAGAATGTGTCGAATGTCGGATCCAGGTTTTTTAGCCAGTGAGGGGATCAGACAATGAGGAGCTCAGCCTTGTAATTGCTTAAGCATAGGTGATGGGTTGTCATCCAGTTTTGGATGGTGCTGGACACTATGTTGATAGCTGCAGTGTCACGAGGGTAGTCACCCGAGATGGGGATGAGTATTTGGGTATCATCTGCGAAGTTTGTGTAGATGATACCTTGTGAGTCGAGGAAGTTAAACAAGGGTTTTCACGTATGTATTGTAAAGTGTAGGTGATCAGCAGGATCCTTAGGGGACACCTAGTGGAGCTGGGATGGGGTCAGCAGCAGTTACCCCAATGAATACTCTATGCGACCAGTGAGGAATTATTTAATCCATGCGGTAGCATCAGCTAAGAATTGAAAGTGCTGGCTGAGGTGTTGGCAGAGGGTGGCATGATCGACAAAGTCAAATGCAGCACAGAGCTTTAAAAGGAGAAGGATAGCTAGGTTGCACAAGTGCCAGATACGATCCATTTGGATTTTTCGGTCCAGCAGTGTGGTTTCCATACTATGTTTAGTGGGGGAGCTCTTTGAGCAAGTGGCTTTGCTCTAGGAACTGTTGGGCATGTGAGTTGGCCAGGCAATCAAGTATTTTGAGCAGGAATGGGACATTTGTGATGGGGCGGTAGTTTGTGGGAATGGAATGTGCAATGTCTTTTTTTTAGGTGAGGAATGATTCAGGCACTTCTGATACTAGAAGAGACTGTTAGTTGAGAAGGAAGAGTTGGGGAAGTCTGTAATGATGGGTGCTAGGGTGGGAGCGCAGAGCTTCACTATGTGGGCCGGGCATGGGTCACCTTTGCAGTTGGAGGGTTTTAGAGAGAATCGTTTTTAGGACATGTTCCTGCAAGACTTGACAGAATGAAAATACGGGCGCTAAGCTAGACTGATCGGGCGCTCACCTGGGGGGCTTTGATCTCAAAGTTGGGAAAGTGCAATTGATCGGGGCAGCTCTTGGGCAAGGGTTCTGAGGCTGTGGGTACAGTTAAGCCCAGTGCATGGCTGGGTGGATACGTGTGTGTGTGTGTGTGGTTTTATGACAATATTGTGGCTGGTGGTATGCATCGTTGGGGAATCTGGTGTCACTGAGGGGGCATAGTGTGTCTTGGGAGTCAGAGGTGAGTACGTAAGCAGACCCAGAGTGTGTCTGGCCATGACTGGGTTTGTGTGGAGCACCCAACCTTCTGACTGAGATAGGAGGTCTGCCTGTCGAGGAAACCAGAGAGGTTGGCAAATCTTCAAGTCCAGGCGTTCCGAGTACCATATTCTCACCCAATATGTGGCAATCAAGATCATGGTGGCTTGAAACCTCCTCAGCCTCCTGAGAACCCACGAGATGACTGGTAATGGAGTGAACGCATAGTGGAAGCTGAAGACGCACTCCACTAAAAGGGTCCTCCAGTGCACCCTTCGTCAGGGAATTCCATTGAGCAAAACTATCTGCACTTTGCCTTGGACCTTGTGGCAAACAGATCTACTGTCGAGGTACCCCACTGAACGAAGATCTCTGAGAACATCTTGGCACTCTTGGTGTTCTGCCTGCTCAGAGCATGCCGTCAGCCCATTCTCCATTCCTGCTATATGGACAGCTGAAGCAGAGAAAGATTTCTCCAGCAACCAGAACCGCAGTTGCAGATCTCTGCAAAGGGGAAGAGATCAACCCCCCCACCCTGCTTGTTAAGGTAGTGCATGGCCACTGCGTTGTGCATCTGAGGGAGAGCGCAAAGGCCATAAGAGCCAAACTGATCGCCCGCAACTCCAGCCTGTTGATAAACTACCCACATTCCAATGGTGACCATTGGTGCGTGTGAATGTGCTTGAAGAGTAACAGGGTGGCAGTGATTCTTGAATTCCCAGAGCACTTGGCATATGGATGATTTACTCATTTTCACCCAGGTGAGGACACCCACGCATACGAGGTCTGGCTTTCATTGGGACATATGTGGAAACCTGAGAAGTTAGGACATGTGTTGTTGGCGGTGCGTTTCAGTGGTTTCCAGGTGGCAAATGTCTGAAAATTATTGTTTTTTCCTAAATTTCAGACTTTACCGGTGCTTGTGGGTAATAAATCATAGGGTGATACCCGCAAGTCAGACCTCTGGATTCCCACGGGTGTCTTTTCAGAAATGCACGGGGTTCCTGTTTTCCTTGGTGGCTGCGACACCCCGGTCCCAAATCTGTAGGTTGTCACCGCTCCGCGAGCCGCCGTAGTATCCCGACACATCCTGTCTGATTCCGTTATGGAGGAGAAAATATCATATGTACGGAAAGCAGAAGATCTGCGCTACATTCTGGTGTGCTTACAGAGAAAAACGCAATCGTGTGGAGAAGAAACACAGAGGGAGAGCTGGGAGCTGCGGGCTGTAACGAGTGCTGCAACCAAGATGGCCGCCGTGCGCCCTCGGAGCGCGGACCGGACCACACAGTGATCTGCAGCCACCCGTTGTGAGGTGAGGAGGGGTGGCGCTGAGCCCGACGTCCCGCGCCCGGCTGAGGACTGCTTCAGGAGAAAGAGCGCTGCAATACACTCCCTGAGACGCCGCCGGAGCAAGAGCAGCAACGGGTGCATCGCGCCTCAGAGGCACCGAGTCAACCGAGCCTGGGCGCTTGCGGATGCCTGCGGGCGCTTGGGGAAACCAGCGGTGGTCTGGGAGGCCCAGAGGGCCTGAGGTGCGCCTGGGACTGAGCGCATCAAGCAGTAGGAGAGAGGCAGTCGGGCCGCTGGTTGATGGTGCTACTGTGGTTCTGACCGCGGTACGAACTCAGCGGCGCTCCCTACCGCTCCAAGCCTGTGATTCGAGGACCGTGCACCCTCTGATCAGGGAAAACGCAATTGTGTGGGGCCGAAACACCGAGGGAGAGTTGGGAGCTGCGGGATGGAATGATTGCGGCCACCAAAATGGCCACTGTGCGCCCTCGGAGCTCGAACTAGACCACACAGTGACCTGCAGCCACCCGCCGCGAGGCGAGGAGGGGTGGCGCTGAGCTCAACGACCCGCGCTCGGCTGTGGCCAACCTTGGAAGGAGCAGCGTCGAAACACATCGCCTGAGACATCGCTGAGGCGGGAACACCAACAGGTGCGTTACGCCTCAGAGGAGCTGAATCACCCAATCCCAGGCACTTCCAAATACCTGCGGGCACTTGGGGGAAACCAACGGTGGTCTTGGGGCCCGGGGGACCCGGGGAGTGCCTCTGGCTGATCGCAGCAAGAGGTAGGAGACCGGCGATCGGATCGCTGGTTGCTGGAGCGATTGGTGGGGCGGACTGTGGCTCCGGTTGCGTCCCGGTCCGGGCCTGCGATCCAGGGGTCGTGCCCACCCTTTAATCCACTGTATCACAGATTCCGGGGGGACAGCGGTACCCAACAGACAACGCTGTGTGGAGGCGGGGACGCGCCCCGGTGTGGACCGGACCCGCAGCAACGCCCAAGCAAAAGAAGCAATACTCGACCTGGTCAGCCAGACAGGTGATACTGTGCCACCCCACAAGACATACCACCCGAGGCCAGCACGCACACCTTACGGGCAGGGAGGGAAGCAACCCGGCGACCGCTACAGTGGGAGAAGTACCCGATTCGTAGGCAGACTCAGGCCTTACTGTAAAAATAACTCCTGCACAGAGGCATAGGAGAAATCCCGGCGTGACACTACCTATTGACAAACATATGCCTATAACAAACTGGCCTAGATCCGAGCCCCAGCGGTCCGACACCACCGAAGAAAAGAAGACATACCTTACGCTTGCAAGCCGTGGAGATCAGCACTACACCCGTGGCTTACAGACAACCTCCTAAGCAGATGCAACAGTTTCTCTGCCCGCCTTCGTGGACAGAGAACCGAGACTCACCTCAAACCCGTTAACACACATTGTACGAACTCCTGCGCCCCACGCAGCCGCCCACCGCCACAGGATGGGGAAAGACAAACCAAGGAAACCAACGACACAGAGCAGGATGGACCAATATGCGTTTGCTACCACCTCCCAGCCAACAGACCAACTACCGGAGCAGGACTCTCCTGGCCCGGAAAATACCCTCTCACAAAAAAGAGAAACGATACCCCTGAAAGACATTATGGCAGCAATCGCTGATTCACGTGTCTCCATGGAACAAAAAATGGATGGTATAAGTGTGGATGTTTCTTTACTACGCAATGATCTCCAAAAGCTAACGTCCTGTACTGGGGAAGCTGAACAGCGCATATCCGGGACAGAAGATGGCCTCAGGAACCCGGAGCTACAATTGAATAGAACCACAGCTCGCCTAAAGGTACTAGAAGCAAGAGTGGACGAAGGAGAAGGCAGATCAAGGCAGAATAATGTGCAGATCCTAGGCCTGCCCGAAAAGGCCGAAGGAGACTGCATGGAATTGTTTCTCGAGCAATGGCTCATTGACTTGTTCGACAAGAAGAGATTCTCCAAATTTTTCTCGATAGAAAGGGCCCACCAAGTCCCCACCGGTCCTCCACCGCCTGGATCCCTGCCACGGACAGTGGTAGCAAGGTTTTTAAACTATAGAGACCGGGACGCACTACTGCATATGGCACGTACCAAGGGCACGATAACGCATAACAGCTCCAGGATTGCATTCTTCCCAGATTATACGAGAGAAGTTCAGAAGGCAAGACAATCATTTGAGCAAATCAAAAAACAGCTGCGCTCTTTGAACATTAAATATGGGCTAATCTTCCCGGCCCAAGTGAAAATCTTCCACAAAGGGACAACGGTCCATTTCACCGACCCGAAGGAGGCCTGGAAATGGGCGGAATCACACATAGAAGGCGACTGGAGACTGCAGAAATGTGTACCTTGCCAACCCACCAGCAAGGGAACCCCCCCTGACCAACTTCCGGTCCGGGATGACAACCTACCGCTAGCCGTGGTGGAGGGTTAAGATAATGATCGAAACAGCAACCATCTAGACAGCGGTACAGACTTTGTGTGAAACCAACCTCGGATGTGTACCAGGCATCAAGGTAACTGACATAGTTGAAAAGTTATACGGCGGCTGTTTCAGACGAACACACGCCCCCCATAGTTTTTCGTGGAAACAGTTGTAAAAGCGGTAGAAACAGTAAGAATTGTTAAGGGCAATCTGAGCGGACACTAGTTGAGCTCGGGATGATGTTCGGGCGACAGGTACTTCATGTTGGGACGGAGTATGGGGAGGGAACAAGGGAGTTTGAATTTGTACCAGAAATTGTTTATACAGTTCATTGTTTTTGGTTGGCCCGTGGTCTCAATCGGGCTCAAATGTTTATACACGCTGCGGATCAGGGTCTTGCTCCCTCCGGGGGTACTAAGTTAAATGTTGTAGGACACATGTATCACACTCGGCGACAGCCAACTCCCAACCGACATGATGGTGTCCATTAATAAAAATAATACGAAATCCATCAAACTGATGACATGGAACGTGAATGGGCTGGGTAATAGCATTAAGAGACGCCTTGTATTGCAGCATTTGAATCGACACACCAGATGTAGCATTCTTAACCGAAACACACCTAGCAGGAACTAACTGCAACCTCTTCAGACGGTCCAATTACCGAACAGCATTACACACGGGCTTCTCTATGGGGGCTCGTGGTGTACTAATCCTAATACACAAATGCCTGCCACTTGATCTACTCACTGTCACACAGGACCCAGGGGGTAGATATGTGCACATGACTGGGACTCTCTGGGAACGCACCATATCCATGCTAGCCATCTATGCACCACCAACACTACTTACCGCCCTAATTGAAGACAACTCCCATAATCACAGCAGAGCCCTCGAACTTGGTGATAGTGGGGGGAGACTTCAACGATGTCATGAATCCAGAACTCGACCGCACGCATATTTGTGCAAGAAATCCCTCCACTCGGACTAAACTCGCTACTTTTGTGGATGCACTGGGGCTAAAAGATGTGTGGAGACATCTCCACCCCAATATGAGAGAATACTCGTTCCTCTCCGGGGCACATGCCTCTATGTCACGGCTGGACTATTTCTTCCTCCCAGCCTCCGAACTACACTTAGCTAACGACACACAGCTTCTACCCAGAGGCATATCAGACCACTCTCTGCTCATATTAGAAGTCTGCACTGACAGACCGGTCCCTCCGCCCACTTGGAGACTAAATAGTTATTATCTGGGCTTCCCCGAACTAATAGAAAAGGCCCAAAATGTTACACAATAGTACTTCGAATTAAAAG
Organism: Ambystoma mexicanum; assembly: GCF_040938575.1. Taxonomy (NCBI): domain Eukaryota; kingdom Metazoa; phylum Chordata; class Amphibia; order Caudata; family Ambystomatidae; genus Ambystoma; species Ambystoma mexicanum. The sequence continues at coordinate 990,534,969 of NC_090923.1, forward strand.
CAATGTCCGTGGGAAGTCTGATAACCGTATGGGAGGCATATAAACCAGTCCTAAGAGGAGAACTCATCTCCTGGATCCCCGCCCACAAAAAAAAGCAGACGGAAGCACTCTGAGAAGCTGAGATACGAGTGCAAAGGGCAGAGGTAGACCACCTATCCCAAAGCAAACCAGAAACACATCGTGCTTTACAGCTAGCACAGAAACAGCTGCACAATGTTGCTCTGGATAACGCAAAACAGGCGCACGCAACAATGAGTGCCAGAGTGTATGAGACCGGGGACAAAGCGGGTAAATTACTGGCATGGCTAGAGAAACGAGATGAGGGGCTCAGGCACGTCAGAGCAATAAAGACACAGGAGGACATACTGATAAACGGCAGATAGGGACATAGCGGAAGGGTTCGCATCTTACTACAAGGAGCTTTACAAAGCACCAACTACTCCCATTGATGCCACAGCCCCATCAGGAATTACCCTCCCAGCACTAACACCCAACCAAAGTGCCCTACTAGAGACTGATATCTCGGAGGAAGAGTTGTCCGCAGCCATGGCGGATCTCCAATCTGGGAAAAGCCTGGGACCCAATGGCTTCCCGGTAGAGATGTGGAAAAAAATAGGGTCGAACGTAATCACCCCACATTTACTTAAAATGTACGAAACCTGCCGAAGTGAGGGATCCCTTCCGTTGGACCTGAGACTGGCCACAATAGTAGTAATACCCAAAGCAGATAAGCCCCCAGATAGATGCTGTTCTTACAGACCTATCTCCCTTATCAATATTGAAACCAAAATCCTAGCCAAAACGTTAGCCAACCGACTTCAACAAATCATCCCATCTCTAATTCATCCGGATTAGTGTGGATTTATGCCGCAGAGATCCACCCGTATGAACATACATCGGCTGCATACAGCAATAGAGAATGCGGGCACTATTCGTGGCCCACTAGCCCTATTGGCGGTGGACTTCGAAAAAGCGTTCGATTCAATTAACTGGGAGGCGATCTGGGAAATAATGTATAGAATGAGATTTGGACCCCAATTTATGAGCTGGGTCAAGTTACTCTGTAAATCACTGTTAGCGGTCACAAAATAAACTGCCACGTATCAAGACCCTTTGAGATAGGAAAGGGAATCAGACAGGGATGCCCATTGTCTGCTATGATTTTTGCAATAGCAATCGAACCACTCGCGATAATATTGAGAAATAATGAAACATGGCAAGGCTTCCGTTGGTCAGAAAACTGGGAGTACAAAGTGTCCCTGTACGCGGATGATTTGCTAATATACCTGTATGATCGAGTAAGATCCTGCCCCATAGTGACTACCTTACTGCAGACGTATGGTGCTTTCAGTGCACTACGGGTTAATTGGGCAAAATCCACCCTGTTCCCACTGACGCAGGTAGAGGGAGCAATACCATCCCGATGCCCCCACCAGGTAGTGAGGGAACAGTTTAAATATCTTGGTATACTAATAACAAATAACCTGAATGATTATACCACCAGGAATTTGCAACCGGTGATGACAAGGCTTATAGAGGACACCCGACACTGGTCGTCCCTTCCGTTGACGCTACTTGGTAGAGCAGCGCTCTTCAAAATGATGTTCCTGCCCCGACTATTATATGTGCTACAGAACGCCCCGCTATATATTCCCCCTAATATATTCAGAAAGATAGACCAAGCACTCCGAAAACTGCTGTGGAATAACGGCCACCCACACATAGCACTCGCCACACTTCAAAGATCCGTTTGGGAAGGCGGAATAGGACTTCCCCGAATGCAGACGTACTACTGGGCCAGCCAACTGACAATAGTGAATGACCAATTGCACGGGGACAGCTGCACCACACAACAAATTACTAGAAGATGGCACTCCCGAGAGGCTGATCATGCAATATCTTTATGGGAAGAGAGCCCGAAAACTTACCTCCAACATGCGCGCACACAACGCAAATCTGGGCAGAGGTACACAGGTTTGTGGGGTGGGAAAATCAGCTATCGCAAGCCCAACCAGACTGGAATAACAGAAACCTCCCGGGGGTATACACGCTTCTGAAATGGCCGACCTGGGCTCAACATGGAACATGCACAGTGGGTGACATTGTGAGAGAAGGCAGCATAATTCCATTCACGGAACTGGCGGCCCACCTCGCAGTCCCCCAAACTGAACAGTATCACTATATCCAACTACAGCACGCAGTACAGGGCATTCTCCCCGAGATGGCCTCCCTACCGGAATACACCCCAATAGAGAGAAACCTCTTCCCCGATCCAATCACTCAAAGTGACATCAACCCTGTATAGCGCCATAACTTCCTTTGGTACGACAGAACTGCTAGCGTTACAAGCCAAATGGGAGGCAGATGTGGGTGCAATATTACCAGAGGAATGGGTCACGGCACTGATGTTCCCAAGGGAAGTAGCCATATCATCAAGGCTTAGACTGATTCAATTAAAGATATTGCACAGAATATACTACCCTAGGGTTGCCCTCTACAAATGGGGAAAGATAAATGATCCAACTTGTTTGCGATGTAAAACAGAAGAGAGTTCTTTCTTCCATATTTTGTGGGACTGTGCAAGCATTCGACAATTTTGGGGGGCATGATGCAATGAACTATCTAGAGTCATGGGTAAGACGATCCCTATGGACCCTAAGCTTTTACTACTGGGAATGGACGATGAAATTGAGTTGTCAAGATACGAAAAACTGCTGTTCTCTACCTCAACCGCTCTGATTAAACGAAATATTGCTCGAAAATGGGGGTCGGACCTGACACCGAGCTATGAACAATGGGTGACGGACGTCGATATATGTATAGCAATGGAACACAGGGTATACTCGGCCAGAGGATGTCCAGCCAAGGCAAAGAAAATATGGCAAAAATGGGAGAACGCCCACTGAAGCCTCCAACAGACAATCGTTCAGCAGGACAGAGTTGAGATATATCAGGTGCCCTAGGGCACTCACAGAAAAGGGAAAAATGAGGTGACCCCTACGTCGGGGCAAGCATACCCTGACTTAATCTTCTATGTGTAATGAGAGGAATGCTTTATGATTTGTGATTTATGATTGTCTTCTTTTCCAAGGCCTATATCAGCAGCATGCTTGTACTTTAGTGTTTTGGTTGTTTGTTTCTTTTTGTTTGTTTAAATAAATAAAATAAGCGATTAAAAAAATAAATCTGTAGGTTGTCCACAAGAGCAAATTCCAGCAAAATCTGCACTCCAGAAATACTTGGGGTTACCAGTGGTTTAGCCTTTTTCCTTTACACCCAGGTAGGTGCCCCCCACACGTGAGGTACCGTTTTCATCGACTGTTAGGCAAGATTGTGTGCAGTATCCCTTGGAAGACTACTGCAACCTTCACCACCTGGCAATAGGGACCCTAACCTTTGGTATAAGTCTGTACTACACAGGTTGGAAGTGTGGCTGAGCAGCCAGGCTCATCTTAAGTGGGGTCAATGTGAGCAGTAGGGTTTTAACACAGATTCACAGTGACAAGTATTCAAATAAATTGTTACACTCAAGGTTTCTTGATTAAACAATTATTAATTTATTTAACAATCAGTGCAATAAGCCTTCTTTAGAAGGGAGCAATATGAAAGCAACACACAAATATACAAGTATACACACTCTTCGTTTCTCTAAATCAGCAAGTACCCATTTGGGATGGCACACAGAATGTTCCTATACCCTGGGGTGACTTAAATAACTACGACACTGTGGACATTAATATATCACTAGTACATTAGAGCAATACTGAGTTGGTGTCAAAGAAAAGGGTTTGGGAACAAAACTAAGGTTACACAAATATTCTGAAGCAGGTAAAATACCTTTTAACGCTCCACTTCAAAGTAAATTAACCCTTTTCTGGAGGAAAGGTAAAACACCAAGTCAGAGAAAAGAAGAGTCTTTCAGGGAGCCAGGCCAGCCAATGTCAATTGAGCAAAAGTCTAGGTGAAGTGAAGCACTTCTTGCAGGTAAGTTAAAGTCTTGCACAAGGTTTTAGAAGTCTTTGTAGAAAAATAGAATCATTGTAGGGCCACAAGCTGGGAGGCTTGTGAGAGGCAAAGCTGCAAGCAACTCTGCAAAAGCAACCAAGACCAGTTTCAACTGAGAACAAGTAAGGCTACCCAACACGAGGTACATCCCCTTAGTTTTACAGTACCTTTGGTTGGAAGAAATGGTTCAAGCTGGCTTCTGTTCCTGTGTAGGTCTGCAGATCCTGGGCCTCAGCCATGGAGACAAGAGGGAGGACGTCTGGGGACTCCTGCACTACAATGAGAAGGTCAGCAGCAGCAATGGGCAAACTACAATTCAGCAGCACTGCGTGGTTTCAGCTCTTCGCGTCTCTAGCAAATAGCAACACTGTGGTTCTCGGATACCACATCAGACTTTCCTCGCATCTGGGGTCCAGCACTCTGTAGAGGTGGCTCAGGATTGGTCAGTCCGCTTCCTGGGAGTTCAGCGGTTCTTCCTGGAGCTCGGGTCCGGCTTAAAGACACTCACTTGATTCTGGTGTTCCTTTCCCTGGCACTTCAGTTCCTGCAGCAGCAATGGAAGTACAGCCAGTTCAGAGAGGATTTCCACATCAGCTCGTCTTGGGGTCAATTGGACATACCAACCCAGGGGGAGGACTCGTCCTTTGCAGGTCTCCTCTAGTCGAGGCGAATTCGGAGCTTCAGCACTGCAACAGGGCGTCACCGGGCAAACCAATGGTCCAGGAGTTGTAGCAGGCGTTTCTTCCAAGTTCTTCTTTGGATTCCTTCATCCAGTGGTCGACTGCCTTCCAAGCAAAAAGCCTCGCCCTTTTATGCAGGTTTCTCCCATTCATTCGCAGCCTAGCTGTCAATCACACAGCACGGTGGCTGTCCTTTGAAGACAACCCTCCAGCCAAGCACCCATGGGTGCATTCCTGTAACCAAGGAGACTAAGCACAGAGTTGCAGACACCTCCCTCAATTCCTACCCCTGCCAGATATGCTGGAGCCAGCGGCGGGCTTCACTCATGAATGCCGCCAAAGACAAAAGGACCAAACCTGGTTTGGCACGCAGAGTAAATATCAAGTGGGACCTTTCCAACAAGAAAGGGCGAAAGAATAAGACTGGGGCCTTTTTGACAAAATGGGCACCCATGGGTGTCTTACTGCAGCTGCAATTGCAGCCTGCAGTAAAAACACAATGGTAGTAAAAAGTAAACCACTGCCACCAGCCATTAATTGTAGAAAGGGTAACATTAAAATGTTACATGAGAAACTAGACACAGGGGATACTAAGTAACCCTTCCAGCACCCTGTTGTAAGATAGTGTGTGATGGGTCTAGAAAATTACAAAATGTAAGTAGTCAATTTCACTTCACTGCTCTTGGAAACAGTAGTTTTACCTAGAGAAGGTATTTAAACCTTTGGGAAATCTAAGAGACTTCCCTGTCCCACTGCACTTAAGGTGCTGTGTGTCACAATGTAAGTCAGACTCCAAAGTCAAATGAAAGAGTCAAAATCACAGACAAATACATGAGAGTGGGAATAAGATCTCACTCTCTCCAGGTTAGAAATTAAAAGTCCAGCAAAAAGAGCTGAGGGTCTCTAAGGTATAAGGGAATTAGCACATTTCTGATAATTCTCCCCAACATTGGGACACCGGTGGGAACGCGGGAAAGTCAGACATGTGTTGTTGGAAGATGTTTTGGTGGTTTCCAGGTGGAAAATGTCTGAACATTGTGGGTGCTTCCCTAAATTTCTGATTTTGCCGGGGCTTGTGGGTAATACTGTTAGGGAGAATTCTCTGTAAGGCTAATTTCCAAAACCTAGTGAGTCCCCCAGCAGCTTTGCTGATTTTTTTGGGGTTTATTTTTTTTCTCTCCTGCTAAGAGTGAGATTCTTTTGCTCCCACTCCTAGACATGATTTGAGGTGCTCCTTTACCTTTCCATGTGTTTTATGGGCTATGGGGTCTTTTACTCCATAGGGTCTCATGTGTTTTTTTGATGTGGGTTACACAGCACCCTCCGTGCCGTAACCCTGGGGTGTCGTAGCAACCCCCCAACATAGACTCCATACCCTGGGACCGACTACTGTCTCCCAGGGCATGTAAAGTCACCATTGGCTTTGCTAGTCCCAGATTATGAACAGAAACCAGTACAAACCATCATATTGTGGACGTACCGGTCGGGGCAATTTGATTGCCCCGGGGTCTGTTGTTCGAGGGGGCACGTCTCCGTCCCCCCTGATCGAGTTTTGGCTGGTGGCAGTGGATACTACTTTTTATATTCAACCGCAAATATATCTCTATGGGGTTTTCCCATTGTTCGAGGCTACCAACTTTAATTTAATTCTTATAGCCTCGAACATACCTCGATTCTAAAATGGCGTTTGTGTTCTCTTCTGTGACTCCAACCCAAGTCGAGCCCTTTGTTCCACTTTTTAGCGGGCTTCTCCACAGAAGCCTCCAAAAGTGGTGCCACTCTGTCTGGGTACCACAGGGGGTGTGGGTGGGGGTTTAGGCACCCTGGACTGAGTTACCTTGGTAACTCCATTCACACTCTTGTGTGATTGGCCCAAGTGGTGAGCCGGCCGGCTCACCACTTAGCATGTTTGTTTGACAGCTAGGTTGAGTGAATGGGGGTGTGCCGCATAAAAGCAGGGCTTTGGGGACTGGAACTTCATAAGTCGCCACAGGACCGAAGAATCCGAATTGGGAGAAGCTGTGCCGACCTGCAACGACGACACCACCGGTGGAGCCCTGCTGAACCGTCTCACCACTTTTCCCAACGACAGAAGAGATCTCCAGTCCAGAGAGTCTTCCTTTGACTGGTGGGGATAACCAGTTTTGCCTTCTTTTCACCTTCGTGGAGCATCTCGTGGCCGCCTTGCCAGTGCCAAGCACCCCGGCAACCGGAATACCACGGGTTACCACTACCGCGAAGAGAAGGGTAGTATCTTTTAACCGGAGGACTCCGCGGCTGGTTTCTTCCCTGGCAGTGCAACGACCTTCATCTTTCCTCCACGGCGAGACCTCTTCTTCCTCTGGACGAAACACCGACTTGCACCTGCTTCCAGGAACAACTGCCCCCGCTGGAGCTCCCTTCACACTTAAGGTACTGTGTCCCACCTGGCTTCCCTTGCGACAGATCGTTCGGGGTGACAGTAAAGCCTCGACTTTCTAACCTGGGCTAGCCTGGGACAACCTAGCTAACTTTTCCTGACTTGAATTTCATCCTTTTTGTGCAAACTATCTACAAGACTCTGGGCATAACCCCACTGTGTGAACCTGGACCCCTTCAGCTTGCTCTCTCCAAGAGTGGGCCTTGCAGTTGACTTCCCTGCTCTCCAGTAGAACTCTGCCTATCCTGCCTTACTGTGGTTCTTGGTAAAAGTATTGAAACTTGTGTGCTTCTTTAACTCTGCCTTTTTCCTCCCTTTCTTTACAACTTATTAGAGTGTCATCTTATGTTAAGCGCTCACCTCTGTCTGAAAATAAGTGGTGTTTCTCACTATGACTTGTCTAATAAGTGAATAGGGTTGTATATATATGATAGTGACTGTGTGCTGAATTTACTCACCTTGTTTTTTGCTAGTGTAAACTACAAGTGTGTTTTTAAGTAAATAATTATATACTTTTACACCAAAGCTCTAGTCAGTGTTTGTTTGTACTACTGTGTCCCTGTACCTATTGTGTATACTCTGCATACTGCCTAACTCTTCTTGAGGGAAGTCTGACTGCTCAGCCACAGCTACCAAGTGAATCTGTGTGGTACAGACTGCTAACAAGTGGGTTTACTGCCAAACACCTGTAGTCTTAAATCTTTTGCAGTGGTCCCTAAGGGAACTGCACAGGTTTCTGCCTAACAAATACATTATTGGGCGATTCCCACAATTCAGACCACTGTGGATTTCCACGGGTGTTTTGTAAAAAATGCATGGGGTTTCCTGTTTTCGGTGGTGGCTGCGACACCCCAAGGCTAAATCTGTGGGTTGTCCACAAAGCCAAATCCAGTCTTGACCAGGGCATTTGATGTACCAGTGGTTTGGCCTTCACCCTTTGCATCCAGATCGGTGCACCCCCACATGTGAGGTACCGTTTTCGTCGGGACACCTGTGGGAAGGTAGGACATTTGTTGTTTTCTCTTGGTTTTCATAACCTTTTCATACATTTGCTACAGCACTTTGTTACACAACCCTTTCATTTCCCAAATGTGACCTACATTTAGTCACTGGCTTTAGGCCCTGTACGATTCGGTAACCTGGCCAAGTCACCTACCCTTCAAAAAGTCTGCCTGTGCGCTTTCAAAAATTCTATGCTTGCCATTCTTCACCACATTTGTTTTCCTTATTTACACATGCTAAATACGTCTGTTTAGGCCGTCAGCATAAAAATCCTGTGTACCATGGCTCAGTTTTTGGCTTGTGGTATTGCTTGTTTTATGAAACATTATGAAAAATGTGTGATTTCCTAACTAGAAGAATCAGGGGAATGTAGCGGTGCATTGCTTTTTGCAATATTCACAGAAACCATTACCTTACAGGTCCAACCATGTCCAGCACATTCCTTTTTTTCCTGTCATTCAATTTCTCCCCAAACTATGGGAATTCTACCTACATAGTTGTTACTTGACCTGCGCAAATGACCCCTTCTGAAACTTGCAATTTTGTCTACTTTTCAGAAATGTATGGCTTTCTGTCATTCCATTCAGCTTTCCTACCCTCCTCTTCCATTCCGTCCATGCATGTCCTATTGGAAAAAAAAAGATTACAAATCACCTCTCACAAAACTGATGGTAACCTTATAAAAATATGTTTTTTTTGGTTTCCACACAGCCTGTTATTGAAAACCTGGACAATGGTGAATTCAGCAGAGCAAACCATTTGTTCTAGCTGTTAGAAGGTATAAACCACAGGCTTCTTTGCACATCATTTTATTGGCATTTTCTGAAAAAAAAAAAACACAAAATGTGCTCCTTTTTGGTTATTTTTCTTCACCCCCATACAGCAAACAAGTATTCCTTGGTGGTATTTTGACCACCTACATGTGGGAAGAAAAGGGGAGAAATGTGGGCGAGATATCACATGCAACAAAAAAGTTACAAGGGATTGAATAGCGACATACCAAAATTACCAAAAAAACGGTTTGGCACTGGAGCGGTAGGAGGGTGCTGGGGGGGGAACCATTGGCAGTTAAGGGGTTAGAGAGCCCAAAACGGGTTGTTGGGGGGTTGGCTGTTGACCCATTGGGCCGCTATTTGTAATCAAATGTCACGTGTTGACTCCAGGAATGTCAAATTCTCCATCCTTCCTTGCGTGAAATTTTATGAAGGTAAAATAGTTCCAAAACTAATGTATGGTATAGAGCTTTTGCCTTTGTCCATCAGGAACGTGGCGACGCATGTGTGTAAATTTACAGATTTTTGCAAACTACTCTGTGATCTCGGGCTTGCACAGAGTGATCTTGTTGACAAACCAATGAACGTAAAAAAAATCTTTGAACAGGATTGGACCCACACAATTGATACTTTCCATTCTGACGACCCGCTGAAACACATACGACTTGATTTGAAAACAGCTGGAGTAATTGCTCCTTATCTCCATTTCCCTGCATCAGTCCATCAGACACCTGTTTATTCGGTTTCGATTGAACTTGATCCACACCAGGGAAGTACTCGGTGGTTAAACTATCTGTCAAATGAATGCAGCCTTTGTCGCTTCTGCCACTTGTCGACATCAACTGAAAAATTGGAGCATTTATTAATTTATTGTTCTCATCTCAGAAGCAATCAAGAACAGCACTTTCGGCCCGGATGTTAAATGACTCCCTGTGGCACTTTTGCTTAGATGGGCGAAACACCTCTCTGGTCCTGGCAGTTACAGGCTTTTTAGGATAGTTGAAATTGGAGTAAATTGCTACTTCTACCGTCTCCTCACTCATATCTTTAAAAATCCTTTATTTTTTGTGAGATATTTTTAGCTTCCATCTAAAAAGATAAGTAATCTGCTTGAAGCGATCTTGTTGATGCTTTTATTCAGAAAATAATGAATTTGCAATCTAACACACAATATAAAAATTGTGAAAAGTTAATATGAATATGTTAATATGAAATTAAAATGTATCATAACTTTTGTTAAAGGTTATTGTATAACCATAACACATTACATTAAAAAAAAAATTTAAAAAAAACACTTTGTAACTTATTCTATTACAGAGATAGTTAATACATTAACTTCTTTAAAAACACTTTTCACACTTGTAAGACAGAAGCCTTATCATCCTTCCCTATTCAAGGGCATGAGTTGAGTCATCAGAGAGGCAGAAGAGGGACACTAGTGGTCTAGGAGCCAGCTGTAGGCAGGTCAGAATAGGGTCCAGATGCAGGAAAGTGAGATCCAAAGGATATCTCGAACAAGTTAAGTATTAGCTTCAGAGTTAGTTGAAAGTTTACAGAAGGCTCCCTATAGGCATTCCAGCGTTAGACCTGGACGAATGGTATGGGCAAATTCCCAAACACACAAACCACCCACTCCGCCTCACAGGATCGATACAAGATTTCAGCTAAGTATTATGCAAGCCAACACAGTACCTTAGCAGAAAACAGAGCTCCTGGATGAATAGCTTCACGATACAGCTGCACAGGAGCCAGTCCCTGGAATGTCTGTCTGGTGACAAAAGAAACAGACACTGGATTGGAACTTGCAGCAGTCGATATAAAAAAGGCTTCCAACAAAGGATTCTTCAAGGCTTCCCACAGATCCAAGGATTTGGCACCCTTTTACAGGAACCAGATGAAGAATGAATATCGCTGGTCGGATTCTTTTCACTCTCTTGGTCCAACACACTGATGAGGGTACTTCAGGGATTTGAATCGTGTCTCTGGAAGGCCAGCAGAAGTCCACCAAAGTGTCAGCAGTAATCGGACTTCAGTAGACGTTGCACTGCACTCAGGCTTGCGGTCCCCTGTTATTGGCCTTTCTCAGGGATGGAGGGTCGCAGTTATCGCTAGCTTTTCAGGTCTTCTTGAGACTATTGGGTCTCACCAGCCTCTGGGTAGGAGTAGTTTTCGGAACCCACAGGTCACTTGGAAGGAAGGGTAAAATCGAAGGATTTGGCGCTCCGGTCACTTGAATTTGTTACATCTGTTCCTCTTCAGATTCAGCTACAGTGGTAGACTTGTCAGCAGCTTCCAGAATCAGAGACTATCAGGAACCCAGGCACAGCTTCTGCAAACTCTGTGCAGTTTACAGAAATGGGCGGCTGAGTGTCCAATCAGGACAGCCAGCTCCCCAGTAGAAACTGGTTCCTTTCAGGCAGACTGGAAGACAAAGGGCTTCCTAATGTCCTGCCTTCACAGACATGCTGGGCCTTCGGCAGGAAACAAAGGGTTCTCGCCGAAGACAAAATTGCAACCAGGACCTCCCCACACCTAGGACAGCAGCGGAAGGCCCAAGAAATAACAAGCATAGCTAAAATAGCGAATAAAGCAGGAGCCCACCATTCTAACATAATGGTGACCCTCCCGTTCATTACCACGGCTGATTTGACAGCCTGTAAGTAATAGTGACTAAAAGTCATTAAGGTAAAACCACTGCCGCCAGCCATTCAAGTAAGCTTGCCTTTGCAACACAAATGTTTCCAGGTAAGTGAGAAAGGGGGTACATTTCATCTCCCCAGCACTCCACATATGGTGTGGTGTGCTGGCTCACTATATTAAATGTAAAGGGGATGGGAATCCCACTTTACTCTTGGGAACAGCAGTTCACCCACGATATGTTAAGAGAAATTGAAAAGGGAAGCCCATAGGGGCAACCCAGACAAAGCCCAAAAGTTATAGGGAACTATACATCCAATACAAAAGAGTAAAAGACTAGGTGAGAGGGGAACAAGATTCACAATCACCTAGTAACAAGGAAAAATAATCACCAAGTCCAGCAAAAAGGTATATGGTTGGCACAGTTAAGGAAGATGTGTCATAGAAATGAACATTTTAGCCAACACACCACTCTAATCAAAATGGGTAACATTGGTAGGTAAGATTTTCATAGTAATGATAAATCTTCCTGACCTCTTTCAACCCCAGAACCTTTTGCTTTTACTAGTGGATTATTTTTCCTTATGCCTCTGTGAATGGGAACCTTTTTCCACACGCACAGAACAAGTTACTTCTTACCTTGTAACGTTCTTTCGACGGGATGTTCGTCCGACGTATTCCTTATCTTTGATAATACGTTTCCAGCTTGCTGGCCTCGGAAATTTTTTCTGTAGAGGGCGCTACGAGTCGACGTCCGCCGAGTCGATGTCCCTCGACGGCCACTGTATCGGCGCCGATGTCATCATGCCCATAAATAGCCACCCGCTGCGTCCGTTGCTCAGTTCCGTTTTGTAGCATAACAAAAGTCATGCCTGAATTGGTTATTGACCTTGAAGGAGCGCAAGCTGCAACCACAAGGGAAGTATCACTGCGGCGATGGATGGGAGGGGCGATAAGGAATACGTCTGAGGAACATCCCGTCGAAAGAACGTTACAAGGTAAGAAGTAACTTTTTCTTCGAAGGGATTGTGTCCTCCGACGTATTCCTTATCTTTGATAGACTCCCATAGCAGTGGCATGTAATTGGAGGTGGGAGTGAGAATGTTATGTATCCCTTTAGGGATGGACCGAATGTAATACCGCCTTGCCAAATCTGGTCTCTTAAGTAGTGGAGGAATCCTTGTTGTAAATTGTTGTGAATGTATGTGCGGACGACCATGTGGCAGCCGCACATGTGTCTCGGACCGGTACCCCTCTTTGGAGAGCCGAAGGGGCTGCGATACCCCTGGTTGAATGAGCCCTGAGATTTTGGGGTGGCTCTTTCCCTGCCAGTTTGTAACATTCCAGAATGGCCAAAATAATCCACCTGGAGATGGTTTGTTTTGTTATGGGTAGCCCCAACTTGTGACCCGAGTATCCTACAAACAGTTGGTCTGCTTGCCTGAACCTAGCCATTCTGTTGATGTAAAAGCTGAGAGCTCGCCTTGGGTCCAGCCTATCTAGCCTTTCCTCCTCTTTCCCCGGATGGGGAGGAGGGTAGAACAAAGGTAAGTTAATTTTCTGAGTAATATGAAATTCAGAAACCACCTTTGGGAGGAAATTAGGCTTCACCTGTAGGACAACTTTGCCCTTGTGGGAGATTGTATGTGGGGGTTTACAGGAGAGAGCTTGTAGCTCGCTCGCTCATTCTCCTAGCAGATGTTAGTGCTACCAATAGTACAGTTTTAAGCGTGAGAAATCTCAGCGCACAAGAGTGAAGTTGTTCGAATGAAGTGCCCATTAGGAAGTTTAAGACTAAATTTAAGTCCCATAAGGGAACCTGGAATGGTTTTGGAGGATAAACATTAGATAATCCCTTGAGAAATTGTACCACTAGAGGAAGTTTGAAATACGATGGTTCCTCCGCAGTGCGCTTGAAAATAGAAAGCGCTGCGAGATAGCCTTTTACAGTGCCAACTTGAAGGTCTGAGTTTGCCAAGTAGAGTAGAAACGATAACACCGTTGGTGTACCACATGAAAAAGGGTCGATAGCAGCTGCAAAATTTGTTCCAACGGCAGCGGTATAAAGACGTTGTTGCTGGCTTTCTGGCCGAAAGCAACACCTCCAAAACGTCATCAGGGAGATCCCAATCCTTGTACCTCACCCTTTCAGAAGCCAAGCGTGAAGGTTGAGGGTTCTGGTGACTGGATGGAGAACCTGACCTCCCTTCTGCGAGAGAAGATTCTCCTTGAGTGGAAGACAGATTGGAGGACAGATGGACATATCTAGAAGATCCGTGTACCACGTTCTCCTGGCCCAATCCGGGGCAACTAGGATCATGGTTTTCCAGAATCTTCTCAACCTCCTGATCATGTGAGGAATAACAGGGACTGGTGGGAACGCGTAAAGCAGTGGAAACTCCCAGTCCACTACGAACGCGTCTCCTAGAGCTCCTCTCGGGGGAAATTCCCTTGAACAGAACAGATCGCACTTCCTGTTGGTGCTTGTGGCGAACAGATCCACCTCAGGGGTTCCCCAAAGGGCGAGATCTCTTGAAGGACTTCCTGAGCTAGCTCCCACTCGTGGGAGACTGTGCTCTGCCTGCTCAGAGCGTCCGCTGTCAAGTTCTTCTCTACGGCTAGGTGGACTGCCGATAGAGAGATTCCTTCCTGGATTGCCCAAAACCAGAGCTGCATCGCCTTGCTGCACAGTGGCAGTGATCCTACGCCTCCTCTTTTGTTGAGGTAGTGCATAGCCACCGTGTTGTCCGTCATTATCAGGACATTTCTCCCCTGTACTGATGGCAGGAAAGCCTTCAGCACTAGTCTGATCGCTCTCAGCTCCAAAATGTTGATGTGTAGTCTGGACTCCGATGGAGACCAACAACCGCTGATGGTCAAATCGTTGGCATGGGCTCCCCACCCCGTGAGTGAGGCGTCTGTGACTACTGTTATCTCCGGCCATGGTTGCCAAAACAGTTCTCCTTTCAAGATGTTCTCTGGATAGGCCCACCATTGAATGTCGCAGCTACCTTGTCCGGAATTCGGAGGAGATCTGTCATTCTCCCTGAGAATTGAGACCACTGACTTCTCAGTGCCCACTGAAGAGATCCCATTCTCAGGCGAGCCTCTGGCACAAGGAAAATGCAGGATGCCATGAGGCCTAGCAACCTCAAAAAGTCGAAGGCTGGGAGACGTTGGGCATTTTGAAATTTGGTGACCATCTGTAGAATATCTTGAGCCCTCACCTCTGGTGGCGAGGCTTTTCCCACTGAAGTGTCCAGGACCGCTCCAATGAATTGGAGTCTCTGTGATGGTATCATCTGTGACTTCTTTAAATTGAGGGAGAAGCCCAGTTTGTGAAGGAAGTGGCAGGCATAATCTAGCTGGGCCTGGGCCTGTTTCGAAGATATCACCCTGATCAGCCAATCATCCAGGTAGGGTTAGACGTGGATCCCTTCCCTCCTTAGACTCGCCGCCACTACCGACATCAGCTTGGTGAAGACCCTCGGGGCGGAGGTCAGCCCAAATGGCAGAACTCGAAATTGATAATGAGAGTCGCCAATTGCGAACCTCAGGTATTTCCTGTGTTTGAGATGGATTGGCACATGGAAATAAGCATCCTGAAGGTCCAGAGATACCAGCCAGTCCTGGAGCGGGAGGGCCTGAAGGATCTGAGAGAGAGTTACCATCTTGAACTTGTCCTTCCTGAGGAACTACTTCAATTCTCGTAAGTCCAGGATGGGTCTCAGTCCTCCGTCGTCCTTTGGTATGAGAAAGTAGAGGGTGGGGGGGGGGTGGAGTACCAGCCCTTGTTCCTGTCCGCTACAGGTACCGGTTCTCTGGCACCTTTCTCTAGCAGGTCTATAATTTCCTGCAAGAGGAGCGGATCTGGAACTTTTAGAGAGCTGTTCCCCGGTGGATGACTGAGGAATGTGTAGAAAGGGTAGGCAGTAACCCTGGGCAACTATCTCCAATGCCCAAGCATCTGACGTTATAGCCTGTCATTCCGTCAGATGGTGAGTTAACCTGCCCCCTACAGGTGTATTGTGTGGAAAGGCCTCAGAGTGGTTTGGGGGCGGCTGATGCAGATGCCGAGGGTAAAGAGGCACCTGCTGCTGCTGCGGCCTTAGTACTTTTGACCCGTCCACCTCGGGTGGATCTCCTTTGGCCTCTTTGAGCCGGCTGTCCTCTGCCTTTCCCGAATGCGGAATAATAGCGAAAGGACTTTCCTCTCCCAGAGGTTCCTGAGGGGCGAAAAGGAGTTTGGCGGATAGCAGCTCCTAAAGATTTTGCTGCTGCTTTAGAAGTCTGCAACTTTTCCAGACTGTCATCAGCCTTTTTCCCGAATAGTGAAGAGCCGTCAAAGGGCATATTCAAAAGTCTGGCCTGTACATCTGGAGCAAAGACAGACTTTCGCAACCACGCATGCCTGCGGATTGTTGTACTTGCCGCCATGGCCCTGCTGATACTGTCAGCGGAGTCGATGCCAGTTTGAAGTGATTCACACATGGCATCTTTAATAATGGTAAGGAAGGCTTCCTTTTCCTCTCCTTCGGGTATGCAGTCAGCCGCTGATGAAGCACACTCCCATAGTGTGTGACTGAACCTGGCGAGCGTACAGGTGGCGTTGATGGACTTCAACGCCATACTACAAGCAGAGAAGACTTTCTACGCCATAGAATCGTACCTCTTGTCATCTCTATCCTGTGGGACAGTAGGGTAAGCGGTGCTACTGCTAGATGAAGTTGCCGCTTGAACCACCAGGCTCTCTGGAGTCGGGTGTTTTGATAAGTATTCAGGGTCAGCAGCGCTACCTTATACTTGGCTGACAATCTTTTATTGACCGCAGGGATAACTTCAGGAGTTTCCCAATTAGATGTAATTTTCCCTTGTAAGGCTGCATGGAAGGGGACCACAGGGTTCTCCTGTGGACCTTTGTCTAATATGTCTGTTAGGTCATCCTGTTGAAAAACAGGTGAAGGCGCAGACCAACCCATAAATTCAATAATTCTTGCCATAAGGGTTCTATAGGGTGTTTCGGCATGTTCTCCTGGGTCTGGGTTTAACAAATTCCACTTCTTGGGAAGTGTCCAGCCCACTTGCCTCATGTAGTGACTCCTGTAGGTCCTTCAGCCTTCTTTCCTCAGAGGTGAAATCCTCTGAAATAGGCAGTGTGGTCCTCTGCAAACCAAATGTTTCCTGGTCAGAATCTTCCCCCTCTTCATAAATTGAAGAAAGTCCAGGGTACTCTGACCTCTGAAATGGTGTAAAACCCATCTCTAAGGCAGAAGGAGCCAAACTCGTCATTATTGGGTGAGAAAACATCGATGTCGTCGACGCCGATGTGACAGGCTTCGAAGGCGCCGAGAACGGCATCGAAAAAACTGGAAGGGGTCTCTAAGAACTCGAGAGGATCGGGATCCTACTCTAGGACATCGATGACGGTCTTGGCGTCGTGCCAGAGGCCCTTGGAATCAACGTTGACTGTGGAGTGGCCTTAGTCTTCTCTTTCATCGGCGTCGATGTCGGCGTCAACGACGGCGTCGAGTCGATCGACCGATGCGTCGAGGAACCCTTCGACGACGGCGAAGACGGTGCCTTCTTACCCGATGGCTCGTGGCGCCCTCGGGTGGAATGTTTCGCCGGGTGCAGCGACTCGCGGCGTTTTGACTTTTTGGGTTTTTCACCCGGGGTATCACGCTAAGCTGTCTTCGAGGGGGTCGAGGCCGCGTTCTCGAAGACGCTTTTTTCTTTCCGAATTCCTCCCACTCAGCTTGAGAGTTGTGTTTAGTGGGACAGGAGACCCTTCCTGGGGACACAGAAGACGACTAAGGGGATCTTTGACGTCTCTTTTTTTAATGTCTTGATCTCGACGAATGGTGGGAGCTACTTCGAGATCTAGAATGGGAATGTTCTCGACGGCGAGGAGACGAATGCCTCGACTCAGCTGAAGAAACCTTCGAGGAGGTTTTGACTGACTTACCTCTCTCGAGCTTCCCCTTGCACTCCTTCAAGGCTTTCGCCGTCATGGACATGCAGTCCTCACACTCCGAACAATGGTGCTCGGTTCCCAAGCACCACAAACAGATCCTGTGTGGATCCTTGAACGACATTTTTTACCGCAGTTTCAACATTTCTTGAAGCCGGATCGCGGCGTCGTCGGTTCCGATGAAGATGCCATCGAGAACAAGAAGGTATATTCGAGTAGCTATAGTAGTTATCCTGACTGAACTGAGCAACGACGTTCCAAGGCCCCACGAAGCGCGGAAAAAACGGAACTGAGCAACGGACGCAGCGCGTGGCTATTTATGGGCATGATGACATCGGCGCCGATACGGTGGCCGTCGAGGGGCATCGACTCGGCGGACGTCGACGCGCAGCGCCCTCTACAGAAAAAATTTCTGAGGCCAGCAAGCTGGAAACGTATTATCAAAGATAAGGAATACGTCGGAGGACACAATCCCTTCGAATCTTTTACTCTTTATGGGTGTCATTTTTAAAACTCTGCAGAGCGTCTTAAAAGTTATCCTTTTGACAACGTTTTGGCAATAAGTGCCTATTGTTGCTGGGTTGCCCTAGGAGCTCCCTTTTAACTTTCTCTGTCTAACCTTGTGAGAACTACAGTTCCCAAGGGTAGATTTGGATCCCTTATACATTTTATTAGGTGAGACCAGCACCCCCCCTTATGTGTAGTGCTGGGGAGATACATTTAACATGGGAAAGGGAATACTCAGTAACATTTATGTTAAATGGACAAACTGATCTTTAACGGCTGGTGGAAGTGAACATTTTTATTAATTCGGTGCACCTTTACCACAGGCTGTTTGCAGTGTCCCGGTAAAGGCACCCATGGGTGCTCATTTTACCAAAATGTGCCGGTCTTTTTTTCCGCCATTTTAGCGTTTCTTGTCCTTTCTTGTTCCTTCTCCTGACATCCAGGGCAGGAAATTCCTTTGTGCGATTTTCATCTTTGGCGGGAATGCCTTGGTTTCCCCACCCAGGCTCCAGAGTGTCTGTGAAGGTAGGAAGCGAGGGAGGAGTCCCAAACGCTGCAGCCCTTTGTCTACCACCTTGCCTGAATGGGGACTAATCCCAGTGGGGGGCTGGCTGTCCTGAATGCACAAGCAGACCACCCCTTGTAAAATGCAGGGAGAGAAGGCAGAAGTTGTGCTGTAGGTCCTGTTAAAAACTCCGAAGCTGAAGACAAGTCGACCACTGGAACCAAAATAGTAGAGGAAGATGAAGAATTCACAGATGAAACTATTTTCAGCGACCGGAGAGCCTGCTGTGCAACTGGAACTTGCCGTTACCCTTCCTTCCAATCGATCTCAGGACTCCGAAAACTACTCTGACCCAGAGCCTGGTGAGACCCACTAGACTCAAGACCACCTGCATTTTGAGCTATCCCACATTGTGCTGGGACTTTGCAGGGCTGCAATACCATGTGACCTCAAGCCATTGTGCGGTGCAGTCTTCAGTATTTTTCCAACTCTTGCTGAAACTTTGTGGGCATCCTGCTGGACCTACAGAGATGTGAATCGAGTCTGAAAAGCCCCCTCGGCAGAGTGCTGGGCCTTGCAAATGACGAGAATCCGACCAGCGATATTCCGGCGTCTTCTGTGCTCCTGAAAAAGGTGCCAAATCCAAAGAGCCGCATCCAGCCGCGAGGAAACCCTTGTCTAGAGCCTTCCCTGTGACCCTTGCTGCAAATGTCCTTCCAGTGTCGTCTTCTTGATGAAGGAATTCAACAACTGGGTTTTTGGCTGCAGATCCTGAAGTCGTCCTGATGCAAAATCATCTTCTGTCCTGAGGTACTGTGCTGACTTGGGTATTTACTTACCGTAAGGCTCTTGTGATTCCTGTGTAGTTTTGGGGTGCTTTCTGTGATTGGGAGTCCTCCCGTCCAGTGCACCCAGACCCACTGCTGGAATTCTCCTAGGGTGTCATTTGTGAAGTCCCTGGACCCTCAACTAACTAAAGTAAAAAAATTACTTGTTTGAACAGTCTTTCTCTGGAACTCTGACTTTGCCTGCCACTGAACCCCATCTCACCCTGCCTACAGCTGGCTCCGGGACCACTAGGGTCCCTTTTCTGCCTAAGAGAACTCATGTACTAGAATTGGGAAGGGCTGGATACTTTAAGGGGTCTGCCTTGAAAAGTAAATTAAGTGTTGAAAAGTGGGCTTACTTGTGAATGAGTTTGTTGGCAACTTTAAACTCTCAGTGTATAGTTGCGAAAAGTTATTACTTACCTCAGATACGTTTGCCATTCTGAAATATATAGTATTCACTTACCTTGAATAAGCTGTGTGCCTTCTTAAATAAGTATTCTCAAAGTCCTACTCTCCTTAGAAACTGTCTAGCTAGTCTAACAGAAAGTTTGTTTATTTATTTGGTAATGCGCACCAAACCTGTAGGTAACCGGGCGCAGCAGATAAGAATACTTGAGGCTTAGTTACAACATGAAATCAGTACATTGCAAAACAGGACAGATACAAGTGGGTTGCATAGAGATACAGTAGGTTAGAATGATTCATGTAAGAATGTTACAATAGAATAAGTACATTCATAGTATATGAGTAAGTGCTCCAGGTGTCAAACATCATTAGACCGCAGCCAGTTTAGGGAGTTATGTCTGAAGCTAAGATAGGACTGATCAGTTCTGAGGCTCAGAGGTAATGCATTTCAGTGTTGAGCAGCTTTCATTGGGAAACTACCTCCTCCAGATTTGGTTAACTTGAACCTGGGTATCTTTAAACAGTGGGTGTTGGCTACTCTGGTCAGGCGAGTCGAGGTAATTCTGGTCATTCTCTCTATGAGGTATGGGGGAGCTGCGTTGAGGCATTTGAAGATTAGCGATATGGTTTTAAGTAAGATCCTATCACTTAGCTTCAGCCAGTGGTGGCTTCTTCAGAGGTTAGAGATGTGTTCTCTGTTAAGATTGAACAAGTTCCTTACCAACTGGTAAATTTCTTTCGACTGGATGTTCCTCCAACTTATTCCACATCTTTGACATGTAATGTCCACAGCTGTGCACTTCGGGAACTTTTTCAGTAGAGGGCGTCCTGCGTCGATGACGTTGGTCGATGTCCATCAAAGGCCTCCGTTGAGGGCAACGTCATCGGAGGTTATAAATAGGACGCACGGCGCCCGTAGCCTCAGTTTAAGTTTTTTCGCTCAGAACATGTGGCACCAGTCTCATGCCTGCTTGACTGCACATAGCCTTGCGGAAACGTAAGCTGCAATCGCATAGGAAATTCTCCAGAGTGGCAGGCTGGGAGGGCGATGTGGAATATGTTGGAGGAACATCCAGTCGAAAGAAATTTACCAATTGGTAAGTAACTTGTTCTTCAAATGGATTGTGTCCTCCAACGTATTCCACATCTTTGACAGACTCCAAAAGCAGTACCAGTAAATGGAGGAGGGAAAAGAATTTAGAGTACCCAATTAGATTGCGGAATAAAGCACCGCCTTCCCAAAGGCCACATCCTGATCATGGATTGTATCCAGAGAGTAATGTTTAACAAAGGTGTGGATTGAAGCCCATGTGGCTGCATCACAAATGTTCCTAATAGGAACCCCCCGCTGTGGAAGTAGTCACGTCCCTAGTGGAATGAGCATGCAACCCTTCAGGAGGGTCCTTACCTGCCAGTTTGTAACACTCCGTAAGGGTGAGGATAATCCACCTGGACAATGCTCGTTTGGTAACAGCCTGGCCCAAACGGTGTCCAGCATATCCTACAAAGAGTTGATCGTCCACTCTGACCCTGAACATCCTAGAAATGTAAAAGCTCAGAGCTCTCCTAGCATCCAACCGATGGAGCCGCTCCTCTTCCTTACCAGGATGAGGAGGAGGGTAGAAAGATGCAAGAACCACCTTTTGACTCGTAATATTCAGATACTACCTTAGGTAGAAAAGAAGGACGTATTTGCTGAACAACCCTGTCCTTGTGAAACACAGTAAAGGGTGGCTTAGATGAAAGTGCCTGCAATTCACTCACTCTGCGAGCGGAAGTAACTGCAACCAAGAACACAGTCTTGACGGACAGTAATCTCAAAGGACAAGAGTGCAAAGATTCAAATGGAGCACCCATGAGAAATTTCAAAACCAAATTAAAATCCCAAACCAGCACCTGGAAAGGGGACGGCGGGAATACATTAGTCAGTCCTTTAAGAAACTGAGAAATCAAAGTAAGAACCTTAAGACAAGCGCTTAAAGACAGACATCGCCGCCAGGTAACCTTTAATGGTACCTTACTTGAAGGCCCCTGTGGGCCAAAGAAAGTAAGAAAGACAAAACCATAGGAATGGAGCACTGAAAAGAATCAACACTGTGATCTCTGCACCAGTCCCAGAATATACGCCAACAGTACAGGGATTTAGTTGCAGGCCGCCTGTCCGAAAGCATCACGTCATCCGGGAGGTCCCAATCCTTATACCTCAACCTTTCAGATACCAAGCGTGAAGGTTGAGATTTTTTACCTCTGGTGGAGAACATGAACTCGCCCCCCCCCACCCTGTGCGCGCGCACAAGCAGATCCTCTCGATAGGGAAGATGGTGTGGGGGCAGATGGAAATCTCTAGAAGGTCCAGGTACCATGCTCTCCTGGCCCAATCTAGAGCAATGAGGATCATGTGGAAACCGAACCTCCGTAACCTCCGCAACACTTGAGGAATGACGGGGACTGGAGGAAACGCATACAGCAGTGGGAATGACCAATCCACCACAAATGCGTCTCCTAAGGCTCCTCTTGGAGGAAATTCCCTTGAGCAGAAACTCTCGCACTTCCGGTTGACACTGGTGGCGAAGAGATACATTTTCGGGGTTCCCCAAAGGGCGAAGGACTTCCGGAGCCAACTCCCAATCGTGAGCGATCGTGCTCTGCCTGCTCAGAGCGTCCGCCGCCGCATTTTCGTCTCCGGCCAGATGAACTGCCGAGATCGTAATTTCTTGCTGGATGGCCCAGAACCAGAGTTGCATTGCCTCTCTGCACAACGATAGTGACCCCTACCTCCCTCCCCTTTTTTGTTGAAGTAATGCATGGCCACTGTGTTGTCCTTCATGATCAGGACACTCTTCCCCCTGTACAGAAGGCAGAAAAGCTCTCAGCCCCAACAGATTGATGTGGAGTTTAGACTCCGACAGAGACCAACGACCGCTGGCAGTCAAATTGTTGGCATGAGTGCCCCATCCTGGAAGGGAAGCATCCGTCACTACCGTCACATCTGGCCACGGTTGGGAAAACTGTTCCCCCCTCATCAGGTTCCCTTCGTTTGCCCACCACAGAAGATCCTGGGAGACCCAAGAGTGGAATCTGAACAGGATATGACATCTTGCCGGAGAACTGTGACCACTACATCTTGAGGGTGCACTAGAAGGATCTCATCCGCAACCTGGCCTCCAGCACCAGAAAAATGCAGGATGCCATGAGGCCGAGCAACCTTAGGAATTAGAAAGCCAGGAGACTCTGGGCATGTTGAAACTTGTCCACCATCTGCACAATGTGATGAGCCTTTACCTTGGGAGGCGAACACTTCCCCAAGGACGTTTCTAACACAGCCCCAATGTACTTACTGGCGCTGTTGGGAAGGTGTCAGATGTGACTTCTTGAAATTCAGGGAGAAGCCCGGCCTGTGGAGGGTGCGGCAGGTGAGACCAAAGTGATCCAATACTTGCTCGGGAGAGCGCGCCCAGATTAACCAGTCATCCAGGTAGGGGTAGACGTGAATCCCCACCCCCCCCCCTCGCCTGAGGTACGCTGCCACCACCACCATGAGCTTGGTGAAGACCCTCGGGGCGGAGGTCAATCCGAACGGCAGGACCCGAAACTGAAAGTGCAAGTCGCCAGCCGCAAACTTCAGGTACTTTCTGTGCGCAGGATGAAACGGCACATGAAAGTAAGAATCCTTGAGATCCAGAGACAACAAACAAACCTGAAGTTAAAGGGCCTGGAGGACTTGAGAAAGAGTAACCATTTTGAACTTGTCCTTCCTGAGAAGTTTGTTAAACTAATGCAAGTCCATGATGGGTCTCAATCCCCAGTCTTTCTTTGGGATAAAAAAATAAGGGGAATACCATCCATTGTTCCTCTCTGCTACAAGCACTAGTTCTAAAGCGCCTTTCTCCAGCAGGCTCAAAATGTCCTACACAAGGAGTGGATCCGGAAGCTTCAAAGAGTTTCCCCGGTGGATTGTCGCGAGGCCGCTGAAGGAAGGGAAGGCAGTAGCCATGGGTAATGGTATCCAGAACCCACGCATCTCAAGTAATGACACGCCATTCTTCGAGATGCTGAGACAGTCTGCCCCCAACCGGCGAACCATGGGACATGGCCTCATGATTGTTTGGAAGCGGCTGCAGCAGTGCCTGAAGGCAAAGAGGCAGCTGCCTGAGCGGCTTTAGCACCTCGATTTCCGACCACCACAGGTACTTTTTCAATGGCCTCTGACTGGCAGCCCCCCTGGTTCTACCAAAAGAGGAGTAGTAACGAAAAGAACCTCCCCTCCACCGCTGTCCCCTAGGACGAAAAAGGCAGAGGTTGACGCACTGCGGCGCTTAAAGGTTTTGCCGCAGCTTTTGTGGTCTGCAACCTCTCAAGGCTCTCGTCAGCCTTGCTGCCAAACAAATGTGCGCCATCAAAGGGCATGTTCAGAAGACGGGCCTGCACATCCGTAGCAAACCCCGACTTCCGCAACCACACAAATCTGCGTATAACGGTGCTCGCAGCCATGGACCGGCTAAAGCTGTCGGCCGTATCCAAACTCAACTGAAGGGATTCGCACATGGCATCCTTGCCATCCTGCACGAGAGCAAGGAACCCATCCCTTTCTTCCCCCTCAGGAATATGCTCAGCCGCCAAAGAAACAATTCCACAGAGTGTGTGAAAACCTTGCCAAGGCAGACGTGGAGTTGGCCGATTTCAAGGCCATGCTCCCAGGAGAAATACCTTCCGAGCCCAATCATTGAAGCGCTTGTCGTCCCTATCCGGAGGATTGGTAGGGTACGCCGCCAGCCTCGAGGTGGCCGTAGCCACCTAAACCACCAAACTCTCGGGAGTAGGGCGAGTAGATAAATAGCTGGGGTGGCTAACGGAAGGGCGGTATTTCTTGATCAAAGACTTATTAGCAGCCGGAAGAGATTATCGGGACTGCCAAGCAGCTGCCACCCTTTTCTGCAAGGTGAGCTGAAATGGCAAAACTGGGTCAGAGGACAGACCTTGATCTAAGATGTCCGTTAGATCATCCTGCACAAAGCCTTCAGGAGGACTGGACCAGCCCAGATACTCTGAGACCCTCGCCATGAACCTCCTGTACTAAGACTCTGCATGAGCCCCAAGCTCAGGCCTACCAAATTCCACTTCCAGAGAAGTGTCCAACCCACTGGCATCATGGAGGGCCTGCCTCAACTCCTCCAACTGACTGTCTCCAGAAACAAACTGGAGCCTCATCAAGTTCACCAGGGTCCTCAAACTCAAACCTTCTTAAATGTCATCCAGAGGGGGCTGAAACCCAGCCCTGGAGACAGAAGAGGGCCTGGAGGCCAAAACAGGTCGCACAGACTTGTAGCCTTCCTAGGAGGATCCACGATATCTGGGTACTTCAAAGGCAAATTAAAAAAAAAAAACCTGAAGGCGCCGATAGCATCGAAGGCTTTGACGCTGAGAGCATCGACAACCTCGACGTAGCAAGCGCCGAAGGATTCGGCTTTGGCATGCGCCTTGGGCTGATACGACAGCAAAGCGTCGACGTCCAAATCGGACAGACACGGCGCCGACCGAGTCAACGCCAGCCCCGAGCCCTCAGCAGGTTGCTGCGGTCTTGCTGGGGACAAGGACCGAGACCTAGAGACACGACTCTTGCGACTCTTCGAATCCTTGTCCATATGGGACCTCGAAGGGTCCCGATGCGAGTTGTGACGTAGACCCGAGCCCGAAGGCGTACGAGCCACAGTATGAGACCGATCCTGTCGGCTTTGTTAGAAGGCGCGACCGGACTCGTGCCCTGCGATTGAAAAATCCTTAACATTGATTCTTTAAATGCTGCCCATTCCTCAGGTGTCGAGGACTTTGTCAGGCACGTTACCTTCCTCGAGGCACCATCCTCCGAGGAGGACGGGGAAGGCGACCGGTGACGGCGCTTTCTAGAGTGCCGGGACGAGGAAGAAGAGTGGCAGGAACCACTACGGGACCGAGATAACCGGGACTCCTTCCGAAGCGGAGAGTTGCCCCTCGAGTCGTCGGTGGAAACCCCCTTGGACCTGGATGTATGGGACTTAACAGGCTTAGAGCCCCTACCTACCTGGAGCTTCCCCTTCCGCAACGCCTTGCTAGTCAGCGACTGGCATTTCGAGCAGTCCTATGTCGTGTGACTCGCCCAGGCACCACAAACAAATGCGGTCGGGGTCGGTGAGCGACATTTTCAACTTGCAGTCCCGGCAGGTGTTGAAGCCAGACCGCGGAGTCTGAGGGGGTCAAAGAGAAAGACATCGTAACGAACACACGAGGGGCGCTGAGTTTCACGAAGTTAACACGTTCGCGGAAAAAATGGAACTGGGGCTACGGGCGCTGTGCATCCTATTTATAACATCCAGTGAACTCGCCCTCGACTGAGACCTTCGAGGGACATCGACCAGACATCGACGCAGGACGCCCTCTGCTGAAAAAGTTTCCGAAGTGCACAGATGTGGACATTACATGTCAAATATGTGGAATACGTTGGAGGACACAATCCATTTGAATAGGGCAGTTCAAGGCATTATTTTGAAGTGTTTGTAATTTGTTGAGGATATGTTTGCTAGCTCCTAAATATAGGGCATTGCAATAATCCAGTTTTGACAATATTAGTGCATTGGCGAGGGTGATACAATTTGCTTCTGTTAGATATGGTCGGCAGGCCCAAATAAGTTTGTCTACGTAGGCAGTAGAGGAAGCCAAGGAATTAACCTGTTTTCTTAATGATCGGGTAGAGTCGAGATAAAAACCGTGTTTTTACCTCATTTACTACTTTGATTATGTTCCCATCTATGGTGAATGAAGCATAGTTGGGACTTGGTTTTTTTAGGTTGGCTTTGGTTCAAAGGATCAGAATCGGTTTTATTCTCTTTTAGGCAGAGGCCATGGGATGCCATCCAAGCCTGAATGAGGAGGAATAGGTCATTCACCAAGGCCGTATCCTTATCAAAATGAGGATCTGGGTGTCATCTGCATAATTAGTGTAGGTGACACCCAGTCTGTCCAATTTATCGAGTAGGAGCTTGGTGAATATATTATACATAGTGGGCGAGATACAAGATCCTTGTGGGACACCGCAAGTGGTTTGAATCGGGTCAGCCAAGGCCGACGGGGCGAAGACTCGCATTGTTCTGTTTGCTAAAAAGGACTGGACCCAAGCTATTGAGTCGCTCGAGAAGTGGGCTGCCGATGCCAAGTGTTTGCACAGGACTGCATGGTCCATCAAGTCGAAGACTGCCGACAGGTCGAGGAGGAGCAGCAGCAAGGGCAGTTTTGCCTTTGTCCTTCAGCACGTCTATTTGGGTCTTTAGGTCAATTAACGCTGTTTCAGTCGCATGTTGTGGTCTGATTCTAGATTGGCGAGATCCTAGGAGGAGGTTAGTTTCAAGGTAGTCTTGAATTTGTAGGTAAGCTACTCTGTCAATTATATTAAGGAGAAAGAGTACCGTGGTTATGGGTCTGTAGTTAGTAGGGATGGATGGGTTAAGAGTCTTTCTTGAGGAGCGGTAGAACCCAAGACTCTTTTAGGTTCATGGGGACAGTGTTGGTTTTGAAGGAAGCATTGATTAGTTTGGAAATAAAAGGTGCTAGATCTCTCGCTGCGTCTTTGACTATTTGGGCAGGACAGTTGTCTCCTTGACAGTTGGATTGTTTTAGTGATAGGATGATTTTTTTCCCCGTTTCCTGTACGGAGACTTTGGTGAAGCTGAAGGGTACTGGCATGTTGGGGACTTCAGTGGGAGTGGAGACGTGCAGCTCAGTCGGTGGCAATGAGGCTTTTGTATTAGCACATTTTATTTGGAGGGATGTTATTTTGCTAGATAGGGCGTTTTGGATGCTCATGCACCAGTGTTTGTCCTTCGGTGCGTTGTCTAGAGAGGGTATGGGGGATTCTAGTTCCCGAAGGATCACAAAGAGATCCTTAGTATTGGAGCTAGCTTTGGAAATTCTTTTGTTGAATACGTGATTTTTGGTATGGATTATTTCTTTCTTGTATTTATTTGCCAGCTGGGTCCATTGCAATTTATTTTCTTCTGAAGGGGAATGACCCCAGAAGGATTGTAGTTTTCTTTTCTGAAGTCTTAACTCTTTAAGATGGGGTGTGAACCAGGCGTTGAGATGAGCCTTCTGTTTACTTTTGCGGTTTGGCTGGTGCGATGATATCCAAGGCATTGGGTCATTGTGCTGTTAAAGACCTCTACTAGGAGTTTCGGGTCAGAGTTGCTTGGTAACGAGTTGAGAGTTGGAAGGAGATGAGGCAATAGTTTTTTCAGTTGTAATATTTTTTATTTACATCTAGTGGGCATAGGAGGTGCCACAGCAGTAGCTTTAGGCATTTGTTTATCGTCAGTGAGAGTCTACTAGTGTAACGCTCACCTAGCATCCACGGGGACGTCACTCAGCCTGTTCTGACCTCTAACGACCTCAAACCCTTCCCTGGAGTCTACTCAACTGGAGACTGGGCCTGAAACACAGGATTGGTAGAGTTTAACTCCCCATTGTCTCTGTGTGCTTGAACCCCTTCTTCCCCGAGGTCCAACCCTTCCCTTTGATCTACAGCTCACCTTGTTTTCCTGGAAAGTGTGCTCTCCGTCCTGCTTTCAGCACAGGGGCGCGTTGATTGATGCGGGCTCGTTGCTGCCTAGTTACTTCACTGGCAAGAGTCCGACAGGTAAGTATAATGAGTCTTTTGAACAGTTCTCTAACTTCGTTCCTTTCCTTCCTTAGATGATGGCCGGCATCCGGGGATGGCGACGTGCTGCTGAGATGAGTAGCGCTGATGGTGAGTGAGAGCGCAATGCAACCCTTTCATATTTGTATTGAACTGAGTTCTTTTTCTGTGTCTTTTAGGTGCCGTGACGTTTTCAGCATGGATGCCGGTAATGAAGAAATGCAGTGAGTAAGCGCGGTATGCAGCGCCTCTAGATGTTTCCACGCTAACCTGGAGTGACTTTTCCCTCTTGCAGATGGATGAGAAGTTCCGGAGACAGAGTTCCCCCAGAGTGGCTGGGATTCAGGTAAACGTTTGAAGCTCGTACAGTCTTTAAAAATAAGCGAAGATTTGCAGAATGCTTACTAATGCCTTTTTTCTGTTCTTTTCCCTTAGGAAGCGGTGTGCCGGGATGGGTATGACACCGCCGAAGATGCCCGCAGAACAAAAGAAGCTATGAATGATGGGCAGAAGCGCCGCAAGGCAAGGCTGTTCCTAAAAGTGTTCTTGCAGGAGCTGAGCGCAGAAGAAAGATGCAGGCCTACTGGAGACCGATCCAAACACGGTGAGTATCACGCTGCAGGTGCAGAAAACACAAAGCATGTTTCTCAGCCTGGCTGTGGCTTAAATAGTCTCTGGGTATCCCAGGTGTCTCTGGGCTGAACCACACCCAAAGACTAGACTGCACATGCAGTTCTGGGAACCGAAATATGTGGGCGACATCCATCTTGTCCCCATCAATGCACTTCAAGTCCAATCCCCAATGTTATCCTATGGGAGTGAGTGAGTCTGGTGCCACAAGCGCCAAGTCTGACTCCAAGTGGGTCTTTGGAGGGATTGAGAGGCCCTTGACGGCCATGTAGGGGATCGTGGCCTGGCTCCAGCCTGACATCTTGGAGGGCTGTGGACATGAGGGGCAGGAATCATGATAACTAGGTGATGATCTGTCCAAGGTTGCAGGGTTATATTCATAATGGTGGTGGTGGTGCAGTTCAGGTCAGCTACCCAGTCAAGGGTTCTTCCTTTGTTGTGGGTGGGGGTGTGGACTTTTTGGGTAAGTCCGTACTCAGATATGATAGTTGCTATAGATTGTGCCAGTTTATCCTCATGGTCATTAAAGTTGACGTCACCCAACATTAAAATCTGTGATGACTTTGGTGTTATTGGCCAGCAGGCTGGATAGGTCGTCCTCAAAGTTGCCGATAGGTGCCGGGGGTCTATATAGCGGGTAGATGGTCAATGTCTGGTTGCTAGCTATAGATAGTTTGGCCATAAGCAGTTCGCAGGATTTAAGTGATAGTGGGGTGTCAAGTCTTGGGGCAAGGCTAGTTTTGGCTATAATAGCTATGCCGCCCCCTCTGGAATTAGGTCTTTCCACTCCGAGTATCTGGTGGTTGTCTGGGATAGCTAGCATAAGGGCAGGTCCAGCTGCGTCTTGTAACCATGATTCAGTGACCGCCAGGTAGTCCAGATTATCAGTTGAAAGGAGGTTGGCTATTTCAGTGGCATGTGCCACTAGGGTTCTTGTGTTGATCAGGGCTCCAGAGATGGTAGTCAAGTTTTTAGTTTCATGGGAACCGGTTGGGTTAAGGCTAAGTTGATTGCCATCAACTAACTTCCCACACCAGAACCAATGTGTGAGGTTTGGGATTTTGGGCAGGGCCTCTTAAGCAGATCCTACAGGTGAGTCAAGATCAGGGCTATTGAGCTTAGAGTGGGGATTTATATTGATGGAATTGTTCATTCTAGGCTCAGTTGGGCTAGTGTAGCTCGAAGTCTATTGTTTCTGTCTGGCAGGGGGCAGGGTGAGAATTTGAAAAGGACATTATTATGTAGGATAGGATAGGATAGGATAGGATTAGTAGTAATAGAGACAGTTGGGTCCTTCCTGTATGCATAGTGTTTATTCTATTCCACAGAGTAGGCTAATCCAATAATAACATGTGGGTTACCATGAGCGGTAGAGGTTTTAGGAAATTATGGTTTGCAGAGTAGGCTAGTTCAGTATAAGTAAGGCAGGTTAGGTTCACAGAGTGGGCTGGTCCAATATATGCATGGCAACTTATTTCATAGAGTAGGCTAGTACAATATATGCAGGGCATTAAGCAATAGGCTACACAATGGGCTAGTTCAAAATGGAGCACACTACGCACGACTACTGAGGCAGTAGCAATGGGCTACACAACAGGCTGGTTCAAGATGGAGCACACTATGCATGAATACTGAGGCAGTATCAGGAGTATCATACAGTTCAAACGTTCACTAGGTAAATTCACAGTGGGCTAATTCAATGAAGAGCACAATAGGCGAGTAATACACTAGCACTAGGTTGTACCCGGTGTCAAAGTTCAATGGCAGGTTCGCGATAGGATAGTTCCAAATTGAACACACTGCGGGGGTGCCGTGGGCAGGAACACTAGCAGACGTAACATACAAAAGATGCATTTGGATAGCATGGCTAGTGCCTAGGAAAAACAGCTTGCAGTGCAGTATAACTAGATGGGATATAGTCACAATGGGCACGAATGATTGGGCAGTGAAAAGTCAATCACTGGGCACGTTAGTGAGGATCAGAGTGCAGTGGCCTTATTTAAGAATGAATGCAATATATACATCAGGATTGACAAAGCATTGCAGACAGAGGAGATGGGGCCGAGGTTGAATCTGCAACAAGTGTCCGTTGTAGTGATCTTGGGTGAGAGTGTGGCCCAACGTAGCAACTGCAGCAAACAATGTCACAGTGAATATGAGTACTTACGAACAGATAGGGGCCGCTCATCTGACCTCGTTCTGTCGCAGACAGGCCCTTTGGCTCGCCCTTCGGCTTGCGCCTGTCAGTGAAGCCGGGGGACGGGTGTAGGGTGCAGCAGCCAATCCGAGGCAGCTGCTGATCATCTCAGGAGCTGGTCGGGTGTTGCCAGGAAGTGCGCCCATTGACCGTGTTGGTTTCAATGGTGGCCGATTGCCAGAGGAGTGCCTGGTCAATGATCTGGGCTCCGAAATGGCCAAGGAATGAATTACGGTGATGGTCGGCACAATAGAATGATTGTGGTGGCGCTATCAAAGAAAAGTGAATTGGGTCCCCCCCCCCCCCCTTTCCCAAAAGTAATGCTGTTGGTTTCACTTTATTATTCCGTTTAGGATAATTGTATGAGTGTCCCCAATTGGGTCTTCCTTGCCCTGACTTGCTGTTAGCCTGTCCAGAATAAGTCTGCATTAGGTTTTACCTACCTAGAATAACCGAGTCATTCATCAAGTGTAGGGTTTTACTTTCCCTGGTCTGTTTTAGACAGGCACAAAAACAGTCCGAGTTTATACCTGCCTTTAAGTTGCTGATAGCTCCTTTAAAAAGTGTATAGGTTGTACTTACCCCGAGGTAGCCGATTGCCATCCTAAAATAAGTTACAAGAGGAGTTGCTTATCTCAATCTGTGTTTTACTGATCTCAAAAGCACCTGTAATAGAATATTACATCCTTAGGTTTTACTCACCTAATATAACTCTGGGTATCACAAAAGAAGTCATAGGTTTTTGTTGTACCTAGAATTAGTGTTCCACTATTCACAACAAGTATATTGTCTAGTTGGTTTACCAAGCGATTTCTTACTGAGTGCCATGGAACAACTACTAGGGTCTACTACACTTCTATTACTGAAAGTAATCTAAAAAGTAACTATTGGTTTGGCTTCCCTAGAACTCCTGTCGGGTGTTCCAAATGAGGTTATATGCTTTGGTCTGTGAACCGTCAAGCATAGTGTTGTGTTTTTCTATAATGTTTTTATATGATCTGTGATAGTACTCATTTCCCCCAAGATTTATCTGGGCCTACTTGTATTTATATAAACCATATATTTTTTAGAATACATAGTGTTTCAGTGTTTCTTTAGACACTTTGTATTACAATTTCTTTGTACTGATTCTACAGCCGTCTGTCCCTTCTAAGATGAGCCTGGCTGCTCCGTCTATGCTACCCTGAACTGAGGTGGTACAGCCTTATACAAAGAGTGAAGTCTTGTACTGCCTCAGTTGAATGGTTTTACTAAGACCTTACTTCAGAAAATCTGTCCTAACAAACATGACATGCCCCATTCCAAAATCAAATGGACTGGCCCAGGGCTGTGTCCTGGTGCCTATATTATTTAATCTGCTCCAGATTTATAACTCTGGATGTTTCCAATTATAAACTGCACTGACTGACTGGGTATTCTAACAACATTCTATTATTAGACTGTACGAAGGTAGGAATTTCCAGTCTATTGGAAACCTTTTGCCAATATGCAGTTAATTGCCTAAAACAATGCTTTGAAAACCAAGTTATTGGTCCTGAACGGTGGAAGGAGATGTATCAATGCTGGTTGGGGCCTGAATTTACAGCATATTGAAGAGGGTACTTATTGCAAGGGTGCAGAAGTAGGAGAATGACACGGATGGGCATGTCATTGGTTATAGACTTCTATTTAAAACCAAAAGAAAAGAAAAGAAAAACCGTAACCGTCCCTATTTCTAAGATGGGTTTCCCTGCCTCAAATAAACAAAGGAATCTGTCAGGTCTTGTCAAAAGTACATGGTTTGCTGTCATGTCAGAAACCTATTTCCTTCCCTTACATTCTAAATCAACTAAAGAAAAAGGATGATCTTCTTGGTTCAGAAGAATGTATATTTCCCTGGATGATTTCCCTACTTTCAGTTATAAGGAAAATTAAATGTTCTTTGTCAAGGGCCGAGTACCAAAATAAACTCTCAAAAGGCTCCTTGGACTGACTCTCCACCAAGGCACAAAGAAATAAAGTCTCTTATCTTCACAATGTTCAAAACAACCATACCCAGGTCTTTCCAATGTTTCTTATAGGAACAAGAGAAGGTTCACAAAATTACCATGGGGTAGGACTCCCTTCCCCTAGTTTCAAACTTATTATAGTGCCAAGAGATTGGCTCCCTTCTCTTGGCCGTTTGCAGAGTGTTGGCAAAGCACAAGGTGATAGGACTTCCACCTTCCCCTGGTTTTATACTTCTCATAGTGCCAAGAGAATAACTCTCCTTGCCTGGCTGTGTTGCAGAGTGTTCACAACACACCAGGGGATACGGCTCCCTTCCCCTGGTTTCAAACTTATAGTGCCAAGAGAATAGCTCGCCTCTCTTGGCTGTTTGCAAGATGTTCATAAAGCCATAGGGGGTACGACTCCCATCCTATGGTCTTACCACAAACTTGGTTTCTCAGTTGGTCAGATATTTGCTATTACAACGTTCATGAAACACTGTCGAGGGTAATGCTTCCTTTTCCTTGTTTTGCTTTTGTATTCACAGTCAGCCTGGCTCCCTTTGCTGTCAGTTACTGCGACTATTAAAACTGGTGAGGATACTTCAATGGGTGCGAGTCCCAGCCTTGCATGCATAATTCACCTGGTATACTCTCCTACCAGGTACTATTATGAGGATCAACAAAGATGCTTTATGGGTACAGGTCCCAGACTTGCAGATACAATCCACCTCGTAGACTCCCAGGTCAGCTACTCAGACTAGGATGATTAACTTGCATGCTTTCAAAATGTTATATTTTCAGGGTTGGGGTCCCTGACCCGTGACTAATTTCTCTCCAGGTTCCCAGCTTCTACACTATTGCTTTGAGCACCTTTTACCTCCCATCACACTTGCGTACCTGTTTCTATAGTCTGCAATGCGCTCAGGGCTTCTGTGATGCTTCTGGGCCTCCTCAGTGTTTCCTCACCAGTCAGTAGCCTCCTCCTGCTTGCAGCGTCTCCGCGAGGGAAATTTCCTTCCGATGATCGTACTTCCTGCTCTTCACATTCACTGTCCCAACGGGGCACCAGGAGCTGCTTCTTCCTCCTTTGTGTAGTAATCCCTCGACACCGGACCCTCCTTGTGGCAACATGCTCCCTTCGTGTTGTCCTGGTCTGCCTTCTCGGGACTCCTGGTTTCTCCAGGGAGGGCTCGACATTGGTCTGAGCTCTTCCTCTATTTCTATACACCGATCAAGTCCCTATTGACTAGACTGCTCACTTTGGTTCCTCAGGGTACTCCACAATACTCTGCGCCTCTTACTCGTCTCAGTACTAAATAGGTCAGTCACCCAAGAACTAATAGAGCACTTCTTTATCTTGCTATTGTGAAGGGGAACTATTCAGATAGTCCTTCCTCTTCCTATTCCCAGTACTTCCTATAGTGAACGTATAAGAGAAGCGCATCGGAAGAGAGGGAATGGTACTGGTATTGGTTTGTGAGAAAGGTGGGTAAGGTGGGTTGTGTGGATACCATGTCCTTCGCAGTTCATCAGTATCCCATAGTGGGCTTCCCTCCCCTGGAGGGCCCTATTGATAATTTAATATTGAGAGAAAAAAGGTTTATGGTGTTAGGATTGGACACAGACATGTGATAAACTAGCCGCTTATAAAAGATAAGCATCCATGCATGAGTTACCATAAGGTAGTATGCCCTGCCCCGTATCTCCAATTTTATCTATCCATGGAAATGTGCCTGATCAATTCTCCGTTTTCGATACTACATATTACCTACATTAGAAAATAGATACCTATGAAGGACAAAACATTTGAGGTGTTAATTGTTGCTATTGCCACATCAGTCCTGAATCTTTAAAACATGTAGACTGTCTGAGCTGGCGAATCTGCATCAATTTCACTACGGGCGCTTCATTCATGGGCTTAGATAATCACCAGATCAGTTCCTTTGGGAACGATTTTATGTGCATCACTGCTCTAGGTGCCTGTTGCTTGTCCTATTTCGTTATCTTTTGCAGACTGATTTATTAGTTTAAGGGTATGGATATTAGGATTTTTATGAATGGCTTTTATAATGCGATCATTGCTTATTCTTTTATCTATATCATAATATATTGTAAAGTGTGTTTTGTTATGTATGATAAAGTTTAAATGTTTAAACCATGAAGTATGAATAAAATAAAAACATTTCTTTTTTAATTAAACAAAAAAAGTGTGGAGGTCCATAGAATCTGGAGGGAAAGTTTCTAAGAGAGACAACTTTCCTAACAAACATCAGCCCGACTCCCTCCTTCCTGCAATTCACAACAGATCTGAAGACCCTGCACTTTTAAGAACACTTCACCGACAAATGAGGACCACAGACTGACAAGACAAACATTCTCGCCGCTCATTATGTTCCACTCATTGGACAGTTTTTGCTTTCTATCTAGACTCACACTACAACAATCATGCACATATATATCCTAAGCCAAGCACCAGCAGTTAAGTGTTTTCGATGAACTATCAAACTCTTCAATCAAGTCCTCACCGGGATCCATAATCCTCTGCCGACATTTCAAATCCAAAGAGCAGATCTTCCACTTTTACAGTCTTATCTTTCTTGCGAATCCGCTTCACTCGCCGCTTGGTCTTCTTGAACGTCACATCCTAGTGGGGAAGTATAAGCAAAGATTGAGCACTGAGTCACACTTAGACACAACCATAAATAAAACAGGAAAATGCTACTTGCTTACGCTGAACAGTTTCTTTAATGAAAACCTTCAACTGAGGGAAAGAAGATGAAAAGCGAATAAAGAGCCCTCTAAAAGACACCCAAAAAAAGGAGAAAATAATGTTGTCTGAAGCTTGTGGCAGAAGTGAGACACACCCAAGTGACATTAAATGGAAAGGCATGTTGGTCAGGAAAAGAAAGTAGGGAGTTACAGGTGGGATATGGAGCAGGTTCACAGATGTGAATAAGGGAGAAATATTCAAGGACAAGGCATGGAAAGCAGCAGCACAGGAAAGTTTGGAGGCGGAAATAGGACAAAGGCAAATAAAAAGGTGGGGAGTAATAGATAGGCTGAGAATCTTTAGCATCAGAAGATATCAATTACATATTTGGCTGGCGTATGGCTATTGAAAAGCAAAGAGGAAGGGAGTAAAAGGAAAACAACGGATGCAAGAGTATTCTCTACATTGAAGTGACAAAAACGAAAGTTTGCATATATACAGAAAATTAGTTTAGACCTGGTTGAAATAATGCAGGGAGAATGAGCAACACAGTCATTGGACCATTAAGAGAATAAAGGGAGCGGAGCACAAGTAATTCAAGGGACAAGCATGTAATGATGGCCAAGTTATGCAACTGTATAAAATAGAAATGAAATTGATGGAAGACAAGTGAAGGGAGCCGAAGAGAGTAAAAAGAAAGGAGGGCAGCAAGTGAATTACAGAGAAAAGACAAGCTGGAAAAAAATAAGTACAATGATATTGCAGACATACTTTATAAATAGTAAACAAAGTGCTTTGTAAATGATGGCAGATAGTACGTGCAATAAATGCATTTCTACGCCAAACTTTTAGCTGCCACCCCTTCACACTACAGCAAGATGAGCGGAGAAGCAGGACTAGAAGATGCCATGGCCCAATAAATTACTCCACCTCATACTTACCATTTCTTCAGGAGTGTAGTACTCAGATGCGATCTTCATTGCAGGAAGGTCCAGGGACTGTGCTTGATTTCGCAGGTTCTCTCTGATGTGCTGCAACTCTTTCTCCCATGAACAGTCCGCCGTGCCTCCCGACTCCAATCGGAAGGATTTCTTCTTTTCACCCTCAATTTCTTCATCATACTTTGAAAGAACAGTCTTGTGCTTTAGCTAGAGCAAAAAGCAGAGCAGAATAAAAGCTTTACAGATTTCTGCTAGGTGTCATATTTAAAGAATTAGAGGATTAGAGATTTTTTTACTCAGTTGACTCATGGCCAGCTTTGCAGCTCAATTTCCAATGGTTGTGGACTCTAGACTTAAGTCGAAGGCTTGTTGGGAGTTCTCTAGATCCTATGTTTAGGGTTCAGGAAGCTCAAACCAAACCTAGGCTGTGGGGTTTCTACTTGCCTCCCTCAGTCTCTCAGGGAGCCAAGATGATAGTCTCAGGAGGGGAGCATGATGGTTTAAAATACAATAAGGGAATGCTTGCAAAGAAAATATTGCAAAATATAATCTTCATAAATGCTTTAGCAGAAACAAAAACTCAATACGTTATAAGTGAGAAGATTAGAAACAGACCCTTAGATGGTGGTGTTTTCGGGTGAAGTCACTGGGAAAGTTCAAGGGTACAATTGTGTGTTCCTAATAGGGTTTTGGATTTTTGTAAATTAACATTTGTGCTTTTCGAAGGTTTAAAGACAATAGTACAGCACAGAAGATCAGAGAAAACCGAATTGCCACAGTTGAGCAAGAAAGAAAGGTCAGAGGCACTTCAGTGTCATGAACATAGAAAGATGTAAACCTTTAATTGCTGCAAAACATCCATAGAGTGCAACGTGCCAGTGTAGGGATCAGGAAAGGATTAACAAATTTCAACCGCAAGTTCTTTGTCAGGGGCAAAGTCATCAGTCATACATGCCATGTAAACCAATTTTTCCAAAGGTTTGATGTTACATGACAAACTTGGGAGAGTATGTGGAGGCCATCTTTAAATGGAGAAAAGACCCATTGTCTTCAACAAATAACCCAACTTATAAGCAACACAGCATTTATTCCTCCCCTTCCATTTAATTTATGGAGTGCAAACTATTTTATATTGATAACCTGTCTGACAAAACGGAACATTAGAGGAAAAACATTACTACACATTAAAAGTAATGAATGCAAGACAATGTCGGGCAAGAGAACCAATACTTTACATCTATATCAAACCATGATGGGACCCCATGCATTATAGTCAGAGGATAACTCTTAGTTCTCTATTTTATCATCAACTTCGTAATCCGCTTCAGGGACAAATACCAAAAACCACATTAATATTTACCAAAAATCATCACACAAATCTTATCTTACACTTTCAACCTAGGTCTCAACGTTCAAAACGTAAAATTCAAGTCCATGTGGAAAATCATAGTATAATATCCAGAAAGAAGAAGCTATGCAGCTCAGAGTGTCAGGAATCAGGGCTGGCAAAGGCGTAGAGTGCTCAAATTCGCCTATTAAGACAATGGAGATGTTTAGGGCTTGGAAACTACAGTTCCCAGCATCCTTAGAGATGTTCTGTAGTTCTGCACGGTGCACACACTGCCAGCCGTCTTTAATCAAGAACAGCTTATTAGCAGGCAAACAGCAGCGTGCAGGCGTGGCTTATTTTGGAATTTGCAGTCGGAGGTAGGCGCCGCGTGCGGAGAAAAGCAAGTATGCCTGAACTCAAACTCTACATGGACGCGGGCCGGAACAGGAGGGCGCGAGGTTGCTGGCAAGAATCACGGCATTTCGCTCGTTGTCTGGGAAGTCCCCCGGGGATCCCCAGGCCAAAGATAAGTACTGCAGAAAGCACCGTTATTGGCAAATATTGAAAGATGTTAGAAGTGAATTACGGCTGAGCATTTATTGTCTGGGAAGTCCCGAGGGGCTCCCAGAGGTAGCGTAGCACATTCTGTTCATGTACTGCTGGGGAAATTCTGTGTGTGTCAAGTTAACCCTTACAGTGCATGCTGAATACAGCATATATTGTAACTGGGGAAAGCCTCTTAGCATATGCCTGAGCAAGGGAATATTCACAGACAAAAACGCTATATGACATATGGAAATGCAGTGAACTAGTGGGAAAGTAGCATTTATGTTTGTATGTTGCATTTGCTGCCCGAAGGGCCATGTGTACTATCTAACCATGGTGGGGATTTTCCCTTATGTGTGTCTACATCATATTGCTTATGTGTTTTCTGGTGAACCAGCAGGGTGTGGTACTGTGCTATATCATTAGTGCAAGTAGTATCACTGTTGGTTACATGTTAGATAGAGTAGGGTCCTTTCCTGGTGCTTCCCACGTCCCATCCAACTTAGGAGTTCCTTACCCTCTTTCCGGTGTTCCTAATTCCCCCATCCTATCCACAACCTCTCCCTAACCCCTCTTCCCCCCCATTGGCTGCCACGTGGCGACCTGTTTTTTATATCAGGCGCCTGTGCCAACCACGGTGGGAGGGTCGAGTTCATTCTGCTTCCGTGGTTCGGGGGAAGAGTGTCGATCTCTCTTCCCTTCCAGTCAAGTGTGATTGTGACACAGAGGCAACATATTACAGATACACCATGCTAAATCATTATGAAAAGACTTACCACACTTGCATTTTGATCTCTGGATTGCAGAGTAAAAAAGTGGTTAATCATTTTAGTCTCCATCTCCCTTAAGGAATAAGTTACTTACCTGTAACTCCTGTTCTCCAGCATTGGTATCTTTAGTGGATTCACATGCTCTTTTGAATATTCCGTCGGCAGGCTGGGAAGCTTCGAAAATGAAAGCAGTTTACCTTAAATCTTTAATAGAGCACTAAAGTGACAAGCAGTTTTAGAAAGATTTTGGGTCATACTGCCCACAGCCAATTAGACAGGTCCCCTTAGCTCCGCCTCTGATGGCCATCTTCAGATTTGGCAGTGCACGCAACGTTGCAGTATGAGGCCAGAAGAGCCAGAGGGGAGTATGGGGGAGGGTTGCATGAGAATCTATGAAAAATACCAATGCTAGAGATCAGGCGTTACAAGTAACTTATTCCTTCTCTAGCATTGCATCTTTCATGGATTCACATGCTCTTTTGAATGAGATCATACAGAAGTACATATACACAACAAAATGGGAAGAGGCATACCTCAACAGAAGCAATCAGCTCACCTCTGGAACACTCATCTCATACAAACAGGCTGCATGGAATCCCTATCATGCAGTAGAACCTTGTGATGGTATGGACAGACCTCTACGTGTCTGCCATGCAGATGTTGAGCAGGGGGACACCAGACAGGAACAGTGTAGTAGAAGCGATGGCTTTCAACGAGTGAGCTCTTGGTCTTCCTAGGAGGGGCCTGTTGGCCAGATGACGGTAGTGGGAATGCACGCAGACAGCCATCTTGCAATGGAAGACTTTGAAAGGACGTTGCCCTTGCCGCCAGTTCTGAAAGCAACAGATGACTTCCGGAACTCCCTTTTGCTGGCCACTTAGAACTTGAGAGCACTGGCGATATCTAGAAAATGAAAGGATCACTCTGGTGGAGATGAAGGAGAGCCAAAGAACACTGGCAGAATCAAAGGTTCATTAAAGTGGAATACTGAAGGGGCCTTCAGCATGAAGAAAGAGTATTTATGCAGAACCACCTTAGACTGGTGGAAACTCAAGTAGGGAGGTTTGCAAGAGAGGGCCTGCAGTTCAACTACCTATCTGGCTGAAATGATGGCAACTAGGAATACCGTCTTCTAGGAGAGAAATTTCAAAAGGGTTCTGAAGAGGCTTGAATGGATGGCCATTAGCTTTGAGAGCACGGACCACATTGAGTTCTTAAGCTGCAGCAGGGGCTCGAACCGGTGGAAACACAGAAAACAGTAACTTGAGGAATTCCTTCACCATCCTATTTGACCAGAGCAAAGGCTGATTTTAGGTAAGCGAGTGGTGTGAAATGGCTGACAAATGCACCTTGCCAGATTTTGCTAAAGATAGGAGGTATGGTAAGATGTGAGCAGCCTGAACCTGTAACGGATCTTGGTGTTGAATTGAACACCATATGGCTAAGCGTTTCTACTTGCTTTTATAGCAGGACAGCATAGCTGGTGCTCTTGCCCTCACTAGGATTCATTTGCAATCTGGAGGCAGAGGGATGCTTCCAAATGCTAGGGCTGCAGGAGCAAAGTCGTCAAGTAGAGGGATGCTGGGTCGGGATGCAGAACTGACCCAGCATCTGGAGATCAGGAGGCAATCTGACCTATGGCGCAACCGACAGGTGAAGCGGGTCCGAGTATTAAATCTGCTGGGGCCACCAGGATCAATGTGCAGTGGTTCGGTTTGAGTGTACTGAGAACTTGAGGTAGCAGGGGAAATCCGAGGGAAAGCGTAAAAAAGTGTCCCTCCCTTCTAGGGAAACTGACTTGCAAACTAGGTGCATTTTCTGTTGGTCGCCATAGCGAGCAGGTCAATCTCCAGCTGCCCACGCTTGGTGAAAAGACAGAACTTGGCTCTAGTAAAGTACACATTTGTGGCAGGACAAAAATTCCCTGGTGAGCGAATCTACAACTGTACTGTGGATTCCTGGACAGATGGACGGGAATCAGAAACATGCAGCGCCCCATTTCCACAGTGCCTGCACCTCTGCAGACAATCAGAGCAGGCCCCCTAACCCCCCCAACCCGCTCCCTGCTTAAGGATTTAGAATGTGGTGGTGGTGTGGTCTGTATAGATGCAGACTACCATGTTTTGCAGCTAGGGTCTGTAGGACTCCAGGGCCCACAGCACTGCTCTCAACTCGAGGGGATTGACGTGAAGGACTTTTTCTTCTGGTAACCACCGGCCTTTGGGATGGAACTGTTGTCAGGATTAGTCAGGCGAGTACAAAGGCAGCGAATATGGCAAGGGAAATGTGCACCCAGGAACTACGACTCAGGTATGCTAGAACCCAGGAGTGCAAATAGAGTGTGACATCAAAACCAATATATGAAAAGGGATGCGGGGTAAGCACCTGACCGCGAGGAAAGTCGGCAAGCGCCTTACCCCCAATTGCTGTTACAGGTACTGACAGCGCTAAACCCACGTGGAGGGCAAGCAATGACAGGATCTGTGTACTAACACTCTTGATGGTATTACCGAAGGGAACTTAAGAACTGTACTCACGAGGACGAGATAAACCTCTTGAATGTCAGCTAGCCCACGAATCCTGTTGAAGAAACTGGGACCCCGAAAGGCTAGAACAGCAATGGAAGGAAAACTAAATACCTAAGTGGGAATAGTGTCTACAAAATAGTGAGGAAAACATAAGCATTCACACAGGAGCTAGCTACTACCGCACACCACACCTAATAATCAAAGGGAAAATAAATGCAGAAGTGCAGTGGAAAACATGGAATGGATCCTCTAGAAAGTAAGGATCAGGAGCAGGGAAAAACGAAATAACCTATGCAAACTTCTCCCTACCCCTCCAAGGAAAAGACAGGAAACTAAACTAAGAGGAAGGCTAAGGCAAATGGGTAACAGCAGCAAAGGACAGAGTCAAAGAAATATAGAACACAGACAAACTGGGCTGCATCTAAAAGGGGAAAGCACTGAGAATTGCTGCCTGCAAACAGAGGAAGACAAAAAAGGAAATCAAGGGAGCAGAAATCAATTAGCTCATGAATCCGAAATTCAGGGCGGAGGAAACAAGAAAACAGGAACAAGGAAGAAGGTACAAAGGCAAGGAACCAGGAACCAGGGACTAGTCAAAAACAGGAACACTGCAAACGATGACCAGCGCTGGACTGAAGTGAGACTGAGGCTTTTAAAGCTGTTTAACGAGCACACGCCTCAGGTGTGCTGACTGCTGCACCTGCAGCCACAGGTGTTGCCTATCCTCCACCCAACCTTGTCCTGCAAGGGTGGAGGTGGAGCAGTGGGCCAGGCATTCTGGGAAGCACAGTCATTTGGTTAAAGAAGCATGCTGGCTGCCAAAAACCTGGAATGGATCCGGAAGGGAAGTAGTTTGGAAAATAGGGATTTAGCACTCCCAATTCATTACAGCACTGTGGCATTAGGTTCGGAGGAAATGTCCAGCAAGGAATAAGTCCCAAAACATGCCCCCAAGTGGCGGGAACGGGAGCGAAGGGAGCGAGTCGTGACAACTGTACTGTGTCGGCTCCCCAACCGTTCAGGTATGCATCTGTGGTAGTTGTGACTTGATGCGTCGGAAGGCAAAAGGGAGCTCCTTGAGTAAGGTTCAGATGATGACTCACCATTGAAGAGCTTGGT
The DNA here is from genome assembly GCF_040938575.1 of Ambystoma mexicanum. Taxonomy (NCBI): domain Eukaryota; kingdom Metazoa; phylum Chordata; class Amphibia; order Caudata; family Ambystomatidae; genus Ambystoma; species Ambystoma mexicanum. The sequence goes on from NC_090923.1 coordinate 990,578,106, forward strand.
GAACGGCTGGCCTGAGGAGAAGCTTATCCTCCCAGTACCCCAGTTATGAGCAGCCTGTAAGCATGACTTTGCAAAGTTCACTGAAAACCCCAGAGATGTTAGACACTGGATGGTACCTTCAGTTTGCAGCGTCGCCAGTGGTAAGATGGTGCGCGTACCAGCCAGTCCAGAAACTGGTAAGCGTGAACACCTGAATGATGGAGGAGTCTCGCCACTAGAGCTAGGCATTTTGTGAACACTCTTGGAACTAACTTTAATCCAAAGGTGTTGGGTATAATTTCCATCACGTGTAATATCCTGGTGAGCTCCTTGGCACTTTTTGCTGGACTATTAGATTTTTTTCTGACTCTCCGATTGAATGGGAACCTTTTTCCTCACTCATTCTTGTTTTGTACTCTGGGCACCTCTTTTTGGGTTCCTTTTGATGGAGCCTGCATGCCTCCATCTTTCCCGATGGCATCTGGAATTTCCTATTGCTGCACACAACACCTTCTGTGTAATGCTGCTGGAAGTTCCATGGCCATCCCTCTTTGGTTTTATTTTAATTCCTTGCGAGAACTACTGTCCCCAAGAATAGGGGGGGGGGGATACCTTTTATCCTACCAACACCTTTGTGAAATAAACACACCACACCTTATGTGGAGTGCTAAGGGGATACTTTGTATCCCATTTCTCAGTGAGCCTGTAACTTTCTGGTTACAGTAATATATCTGAGTGCCTGGTGGCAGTGGATACTTGTTCTACCAATGTTGTGAAACTTACAACGCAGGCTACTTTCGCAGCTGCGGTAAGGGACACATGGGACACCATTGATCCAAAATGGTTCTGGTCTTTTTTTGCAAACTCACAATGTTTTGTTCTTTCGCGGTACAAGGGGAGGCCCTTGTTAGTATTTTGCCTTTGCTGGGGTCCCTTTGTGAAGTCCGCCCGAAGGCGCCAGTGTGTCTGGGAGGTCAGTAAACTTGGAGGACTCCGAAACTCCTTGGGTCTTTTTCCTCCAGTGAGCCTGCTTGCACCCTGTTCAAACTAGGTGCATGGCTGTCCAATGGGGACAGACCCCGCCCCAAGTTTGAGTGGAAACATACATGTTGAATGGCTGTGTTCCTACATAAAAGCTGAGGGTCTTGCTGCTGAAGCCAGAGTCGGCCACTGGAAGATCCATTCCGGCCAGGAGAAGCAGGTCTGCAGTGACCGCCAAAGCCATCCGAGTGACCACTGCTGCTCCAGCCCTCTTTTCCAAGCGACAGGGAAGCTCCAGACCAGATGACTTCCTCCCTTAGACTGGTGGGAACAGGAAGTCTCAGGACAACCTGCATTTTGAGCCATCCCACAACGAGCTGTGACCTTCACTGGCTGCAAACCGCCAATCCATTTAATTTGTTTGTAGCGCGCCAGAGCCCGCAGGCATCAAGACGCAGACAAACAGCAGACAAACAAAGAAGACAGGACAGCAGATTTCTCATTGCAATAGGCTGATCATTTATTTGAATAGGAGTGTTTTCAGTTTCCACCTGAAAATCAAATAGTTAGGTTCTAATCTTAGCGAGCAAAAGAGTTCAATCCACTTTGTTGCTGCTTTAGCTGAGAACGAGCGCACTAGTCCATTGACTTTCTTAGCACGTGTGGTTTTCACCAGTCCTTGCTCCTTCAGATAAACTGGAGCAGAGTCATAGAGGTAGTGGTGTACGATGAAGACTGCTTTAAAAATGTAATACGATCGTCCATGGCTAGCCAATGGAGAGACTCAGTGATGTGTTATCTTCTGGTTTTCATTCTAATGGCTCTCACTGCATTATTTTGGATGGTCTGGCATTGGGCGATAAAGCCTTTACTGGCTCCAAACAGTAGGGTGTTGCCATAATCCAGCCTAGAGAGGATTGTGGCTCTAGCAATGGTGGTACAATTACTATCGCTCTGGATGGGTCTAATGTGTCTGAATAGTCTCTGGTAATACTGAAAAGTTTTTTTCCAGGTACACTACATGTGCGTCCGCCCCGAGGGATGACTCCAGGTAAACATCTAAGGTTTTAACCTTGTCAGAGACCGGAATATCTGAGTCCTTAATACTAAAGGAGGCATAGTCTGAGTTAAGTTTAGTCCTAACCTGGGGTGAGCCAAATATCATGAGCTCTGTCTTGCTTCCATTTAAGCAGAGCCAGTTTGCCTTCATCCAGGCCTCGATTGCGTTATAGATATTGGCAACCTTGGTGTTATCTGAGGAATGACACCCACTTAGTTCAATTACTAGCTCGGTGTCACCAGCGAAGTTGGTGACAAGCACCCCTAAGTTGGTAAGGAGGGTGCAGAGACATTGAAAGTACAAGTTAAATAGAAGGGGGGATAAACTTGCCCCCTGGGTTACTCAGACTTGGCAGCAGTTAGAGATTCACCCTTGAAGTCTCCCACCTCCTTCGCCTCCTCACCTGTGGACACTTCGTCTGATGAGCTCTCGGAAGATAGGTCTCTTCTTTCTCACCAGGAGTTGTTACTTTTCTTTGCAGGTTTTAGGATAAGCTCTTCTGGAAGCCACACTGCCTAAAAGCAATAAGCCGGCAATAGGGGCTTCCAGTGAGTCCACCCCACTTCAGGGAAAAGCCTTGCTGAAAAACCCTGATGTAGACCTTCTGTTGATGGTATCTTGAATCCCAGGTAAATATGATCTCTCTGTATTGGTTACTTTTCGGATCGTAGACACTACAATTCCCAAGATGCACCGGGACAGGAAGCGTGGCTGACAAGGAACTTGGATTCAACTGAGAGGAATCGGAGTCGCCCTAACCAACAGGAAGGGAATCCAGAGGTTAAGTGGAGTAGTAGGATGAGGAAGTAAGTATCGAAATAAAGTAGGCGGCACTGAACCACGGTAACCGTAACTGCTACTGAGCCCGGGGAAAGCGTTAAAGAATAACACGGAAGAGGCGGCTCAGGAGCAGAACAAAAAGGAGGAAGACAAATTGGGAGGAACAGAGTTAGAACGGAGGAATGAGTGAAAGCGTGTAGAATACGGAACACTCGAGCAGCGTGTAAACCCGAAGGGAAGCGCAGGGTTGCAACGCGCCGAGTGAAGCTTCCAAAGGGTATTTAAACACATCATCAAAACAAGGACAGAACACTAGTATGCTGCACAAGCTTCACTGAAGCGGAGATGGCTCATCCCTTCCTCCATTGCTCCCATAGCTTCCAGTGGGGACGATTCATGACAGGTACACCATAGTTGATGGAACGAGGCTTAGAGTACTTGCCTCACCAGTGTATTTTGGAGCTCTGCTCTGCAAGGAAAGAAGACGCCAGATCTATAGCATGCTGAGAGCAGCTACACGATTGTCCTAATGCTTCTTGAAGTTTCTGATGACCTAGCAAATCAAAGGCCGCTGATCTGTCTAAAAGCACTAACATACCAGCCTTTCCTTTGTCCAAGATGTCCGAATTCTGGTCTGGAGATCGAGTAAAGCGGTTTCGGTGCTATGCGATACACTAAAGCCAGATTGTTGTGAATGGAGCAAGTTGTTATCCACAAACGCTTGGAGCCGTTTAGTTGCTGCTTTATCTAGGATCTTTAATAAGGAATCGCAGTTGGTTATCGGGCAGGGGTTAGATGGATCGTGTTGATCGAGTCCTTGCGTTTTAACTAACGGGGTAACAGTGACCATCTTGACTGCTGCTGGAACCTTCTAATCTCTGAATGAGGTATTAACCATTCTGAGAAAAAATGGGGCAAATGCATCATATTTCCCAGAATGAGTTTAGGGGGCAAGATGTTACGCTGGGACCTGTGGCCATTGTGCAGTGCATCGCCTTCTGAAGATCGAATCCTCCCAAAACTTTGGTGGACCTCTTCCGAACCTCCAGAGCCAAGATTCTGCTCCTTCAAGTCCCCTCTGCAGAATGCTGGGCTGAGAAAGCACGCGGAATTGAACGGGCCGAAACCGTTCTTCATTGGTGCTTTGAAAAGGGGCACCAAAAACACAGAATCACGAAGAATCCTTTGCTAAGAGGCTCTGCGCTTGACTGCTGCTGCGAGATCCATCCAGTGTCCCTGCTTCAGCCTGCCTGACCAAGAATCTAGTGACCGGGGCCATCGTGCTGCATACTACTCTTCACTTTTAAAAGGTACTGCCTGTAAGACTTAGTAAAACTTATCTAGAGATGCTTTGCTGCTCCTGTGTTGCTGGAGTGCTAAGGTGTGTGCTTGCGAGTTTGTCCATACACGTTCATCCAGGCCTAATGCCTGTGTACCTACAGGGAGTCTTCTCCATACTCCCTGCCCCGTCCCCCTCTCCCCCAACAAGTAAGGAACAAGTTACTTACCTGTAACTGTTGTTCTCCAGCATGGGTCTGGCATGGATTCACATGCTCATGAATATTCCCCCGTCGTCAGGCCGGGAATCCTCGGTATAGAAAAAAATCAGTATCAGTTTTGTTTCTGATCTGTCTTTCTTAGTAGTAACCAATCACTAGTCTCTGGGTCATACTGCCCCCGGCCAATGACTGCCCTCTCCCTAAGCCCTCCCTCCGGCAGCCATCCTCAGATTTGGTAGCACGTAAAGTGGCAGTATGACCAAGTGAAGAGCCGCAGAGGGGTAGGCGGGAGGGTTCGCATGTGAATCCATGCCAGACCCATGCTGGAGAACAAGCGTTACAGGTAAGTAACTTGTTCCTTCTCCAGCATGAGGTCTGGCATGGATTCACATGCTCATGAATAAGAATACATAGCAGTACACACATGCACAACCACGGGAGGTGGCAACAGGCTCAACATTAAGCAATACAACAACTCAACATTAAGCAACTCTTACCTCCTCACCAGGCTCACCTTAGGCGAACAGGTTGCGCAGCATTGCTTGGCCGACCCTGAACTCCTCCCTGGAGTCCCGATCGACGCAGTAGAATCTTGTGAAGGTGTGCGTCGACCTCCACTTCGCAGCCCTGCAGATGTCCAGCAGGGGCACACCAGACAGGAACGCCGTGGTAGCAGCGATCGCTCTGGTCGAATGGGCTCTCGGACGGCTGGGCAGCTGTCGGTTTGCCAACCGGTGACAGTGCATGATGCAGCCGGAGAGCAATCTAGAAATGGATGTCTTCGAGAGCGCCTTCCCTTGATTCACAGTCCCAAAGTTCACAAACAGCTGTGACGTCTTCCAAAAACTCTTCGTGCGGTCCACGTAGAACTTCAGCGCTCTAGCTACATCCAGCGAGTGCAAAGTCCTCTCGGCCGGCGACGAAGGCGACGGGAAGAAAACTGGCAACACCAAGGGCTCGTTGAGGTGGAAGTCCGATGGCACCTTGGGCATAAAGGATGGGTGTGTCCTCAGCACCACCCTCGTGTCATGAAAAGTCAAGTATGGAGGCTTGCAAGATAGGGCCTGGAACTCTCCCACTCGTCGTGCGGAGGTGATGGCCACGATGAAAGCGGTCTTCCATGACAGGAACTTCAAAGGCGCCGAATGCATAGGCTCGAACGGGGCCCCCATGAGCCTGGTCAGCACCACATTAAGCTCCCAGGGCAGGAGCCTTCACCGGCGGGAATGATCGGAATAGTCCCTTTATGAATTCTTTCACCAGGCGATGAGACCACAAGGACGCCCGTCCCGTCGTCCTGGTATATCGGGAGATTGCCGCCAGATGTATTTTGATGGAGGCGTGAGCCAGTCCAGCTTTGGCCAGCGACAGTAGGTACGGCAGGACTTGAGGGGCCATAATCCGCAGAGGGTTAATCTTCTGTGCACGGCACCAGACAGATGTCCGTAGCACTTGAGAGTTGAGGACGCCCTGGCCTTCGCAAGAACCTCTCTGCAGTCGGCCAGGATGTCGTACCCTCCAAACTCTAGTGCTGCAGAAGCCAGGCCTGCAGGTTCAGTGACTCCGGGTTGTGGTGAAGAATGGCGCCTCCTTCTCTGGAGAGAAGGTCTGCGTCCGTCGGCAGCTTGACTGGTGTGGACGTTGACAAGTCCAGAAGGTCCGGGAACCAGATCTGTCTCGGCCACGCCGGTGTGACAAGGATCATCCTGCACCGGGACCTCTTGAGCTGGTTGAAGAGCCGGAGCAGCAACGGCAGCGGAGGGAACGCATAAAGAAATAGGCCGTCCCAGGGGAACGAGAAAGCATCGCCCATGCTCCTCGGCTGGAGGAACCTGCTGGCGAACCTCCGGCACTTGGAATTCGTCGCCATCGCAAAGAGATCGATTTGGGGTTCGCCCCATCGCCGGATGAGTCGATCCACTTGATCCTGGCGTAGTTCCCACTCGTGGCACGAGCGCAGCTCCCTGCTGAGTGAGTCGGCAATCATGTTTTTTATTCCTGCCAGATGAAGAGGCACCAGAAACATCCCTTGGGCGACGGCCCAATGCCACAGATCCTGGGCTTCCTTAGATAGGGCAGGGGATCTGGTTCCGCCCTGCTTCCGGATGTAGAACATCGTGGTGGTGTTGTCGGTGAAGATCCTCGCCACCTTGCCCTTGAGGGACGGAAGGAAGGACCTGAGGGCCCAGAACACCGCGCGGAGCTCCAAGATGTTGATGTGGAGAGACTTCTCCTCCGGGAGCCAAAGGCCTCTCGCGTGAAGATCTCCGGAGTGCGCTCCCCAACCTTCCAGGGAGGCGTCCGTCGTCACAGTCACCTGGTGAGCTGGGGTCTGAAAGTCCATGCCCGCCGACAGATGGGAGCGGGTACCCCACCACCGGATCACCTGACGGAACGTCTCGTTGAGAGGGATCCTGTCCTCGAAGCTGCCAGTCGACTGGACCCAGCGGGCGTCGAGGAACTCCTGTAAGGGTCGCATCCGATGCCTGCAAAGGCGCACCAGATAAATGCAGGAGGACATCATCCCGAGGAGGGATTTGATAAATCTTACCCTGGCCATGTCTGTGGCCAGCAGACACTGCACCTTGCCCAGAATGGTCCTGGTCGTTTCCTCAGACGGCGAGGCCAGCCGCGCCACTGTGTCGAGCTTGGCTCCCAGAAACAGGGCGACTTGCGACGGAACCAGGGGGGATTTTGGAAAGTTGATGGAGAATCCCAGGTCCGTGAGCAGCTGGACGGTCTTCGCAGCGTGCTCCACGGTGAGCTCCCTTGTCCTTGCCCGGATGAGCCAGTCGTCCAGGTAGGGGTAGACGTGGATCCCCTGTAGGCGCAGCCGCGCCACCACCGGTGCGAGGCACTCGGTGAACACCCTGGGTGCCGACTTCAATCCGAACGGGAGGGCCTTGAACTGGTAGTGCCGCCCTTGGACCACGAACCTGAGGAACTTTCGGTGTCTTTTTAGAATGGGGATGTGGAAGTACGCATCCTCCAAGTCCAACGACAGGAAATCGCCCTTCTCCAGCTGTCCCAGCACATGCCATACGGAACTTCTGTGCCTTGATGTACTTGTTCAGTCGACGTAGGTCCAGGATGGGGCGCCATCCTTCTGTCTTATTTTTTACGAGGAAGTACCTTGAGTGAACTCCGGAGCCCCGAAGCCCCTTCGGGACGAGCTCGATGGTACCCTTCTTGAGCATCGCCCTTACTTCCATCAGTAGTTGAGGGACGTGATTTTCCTTCCTAGCCACGGGTGAAACGCGAGGGTACTTCTTCTGAAACTCGAGGGCGTGCCCTTGGGCCAGGGCGTGCAGCACCCAACGGTCGGTGGAGATGGACTCCCACACGCTGACGAACCTCGCCAGCCGGCCTCCCACCAGGGTGCTTCGGCGGGGGCCCGACCCCACGGTCGGTTCAATCTTGTTTGGAGGTCGCCTTGCCTCCTTGACCTCCCTGTCGACGACGGGCACCACCTGACTTGCCGCGTCCCCTCTAGGCCTCCTGGGACGAAGATCTTGCCGCTTGGCGGTACGTGGAGGAGCCACTGCCGGATCCCTTGGAGGCACCTTGTCTGCCTCCGGAGCTCCGAAAGGACGGCCGTCATTGTTGGAGCACTCCCAGTGCCCGGTCAGTCTCTGTGTCTGTCTTGATGGCCTGAAGGGACTCCTCAACCGCCTTCCCAAACAGGTTGTTCCCGTCGAAGGGCATGTCCAAAACCTTGGTTTGTACGTCCTGGCGGAAATCCGTGGCCTTGAGCCATCCTCGTCGTCTCAAGCAAACGCTGTTGCCCAACTGACAGAAACCGGTGTCGGCGATGTCCGTTGCCACCGTGATGGCGTGGTCCGAAGCAATCTCCCCCTCCTGTAGGATTTCAAGGGCCTCAGCCCTTTTGGCGTCCGGAAGGAAGTCTAACAGAGAGGCGATTTTGAACCACAACTCCCTGTCGTAGCGGGCTACGATAGCCAGGGCGTTGGCCGCCTTGATAGTCGTCGCTGCGGGTGAGATGATCTGTCGTCCGATTGTGTCCAACTTCCATCCCTCACCGTCCGGCGGGGAAGTTGATGTCGAGGCCGATGCCCCCCCCAGCTTTCTTCTTTGCCGCCGCCGAGACGACCGAATCCGGGGAAGTTGTGCCCGAAGGCACAAGGGGGCAGCGTCAGGGACCCGGTACTTCTCGTACCGGTCCCTCTTTGCCGGCACCGTGGCAGGGTTCTTGAGGAGGGCGAGCCCCTTATCCCAGATGTCATCAAGAAGCAGTACGGCGAGGACCGTCTTCCTTTTAGCCTTGCGCCGTTGGTAAAGGAACCCTTCTTTCTTCTTTTCTTCCGGGCAGAGCTGGAAAAGCTCAGATGCCCTGGAAATAATGGCATGAAAGGATCCAATATCATCGGGCGGGGACGCCCGAGCAGGGGGCGACAGGGGACACGTCCCGTCGTCGCCTCAGTCGTCATATGTACCTGTCGTAGCCGTGTCCGTGCCTGTATCATCCCTGTGGGTAGTAGACCGGGTGGAAGGCAGCCCAGGTCGCAGAGGTGGGAGAGGTGGCGTAGGATGCGTTGTCCTCCTCTTATGCGGTGGACTCTCCGAAGGTCCTGGCTCCGGTTCCCCCGTCGGGTCTGGCTCAGGTACCTCCGTCAGGGGAAGGGGCAACCTTGTCCTTATCTCCGAGCATAAGGACTGAATCGCTGACAAAATGACCGCCGAAGTGTCCTGCGGCGCCGAAAACGACGGGTGCAAGGGCTCTTGATGAGCCTTGTCGGCAACACCGCCGCTCTCGTCGTCGCCCTCGTCGGGATCCCTCCCGATGGGCTGGGCCTCTTCCACGACTTCGATGAGCTCTTCTTCAGAGGTCGTGTCCGTATCCACGATGGCCACCAGCCCCTCCCCAACCTTTTCCAACGAGTACTTCGTGGGGGTCTTCTCAATGGGCCTGAAAGACGACTCCCTCCACGGTGGCAGGGAGACTCTGGGTCCTGAGGGCGCCTCCACTGGTGTAGCCTCCTCAGGCTGAGTCAGGGCCGTGGCGACATCCTCGATCGAGGTCTTAGCAGGGTGAATTAAGGCCATCGCCACCTTCTGGACGCCTGGGGCCTTCACCTTGGGTGGGAGGGTCCGAGCCTTGCTCCCCCTCTGCTGGAGTCTTCGAGATCGACTGGGGCCTCTCCAGAAGCTTCACCGGGTTGTCGGACTTCCTCTTACCCGAGCCAGAGCATTGGCTCGTGGTTTATGGCACCGAGGAGGATGCGCCCTGCCTGGCAGCCAAGGAGCCGGACCGTTCGGCGCTCCCGGGGCCGCGGACTCGCGGTGCTTAGCCTTATGTTGGGCCCCCGTCGCCGGGGTGCCCTCACAGGACTTAGAAGACCGCTCGGAATTCTTTTTCTTCTTTTCACCCGACGGGCTCTTCCCTTCCAGCCAGTTGGCGAGACGGAGGTGGCGATCCTTCATGGTTCGCTCCGACATGTTCCCACAAAGCGAACAGTCCTTCTCCGTGTGCGTCTTGTCCTGATGGAGACAGTAGAGGCATAACGAATGCTCGTCCTCCTTGAAAACATTCTGAAGCTGGCATCCACGGCAGGTCCTGAACAGCTTCCCGGGCGTCAAGCTTCCTTTCTCCTGGGCCATGTCCGGGATAGGCCTCGGAACTTCCGGAATACTCCAAAAGCGTAACTCGACAAAATCTTCACCCTTGAGGGGCTTAGAAAACTCTGAAACGGATCCCCGTTGATCGGATGTAGAAACGGTGGAGCTTGAGGCTCTATTTAACCGAAAAATGAGAAGAAATCTCCAGAAAAAGCGCGAAAACGCAGCAAAAGCTCAAGAGCTACAGCACGAGGACTCCCAACACTTGAACGTGCGGTAAAAATCTGAGGATGGCTGCCAGAGGCGGGGCTTAGGAAGTGGGCAGTCATTGGCCGGGGGCAGTATGACCCAGAGACCAGTGATTGGTTACTACTAAGAAAGATCAGAAACGAAACGGATACTGATTTTTTTCTATACCGAGGATTCCCGGCCTGACGGCGGGGAATATTCATGAGCATGTGAATCCATGCCAGACCCCATGCTGAAGAAGAGTACTTATTTGCTACAAGTCTTCTTCTGAACTCTTGATTCTCTACAGCTTGCGCTTTACTTCTTTTGCTACCGAATCCGACACACTCATAACTAGATAGGGATGGCCTACTAAAGTTTAAGGCCTCTGAATGTAATGCAAGTCTTACCTACTTTGTGTTGGTCTTCCTTCTTTCCTGAAACAGTGATTCCATGTTTTGATTGCCAAGTGCTTTACTTACCTTGAATTGGTTCCAACTATTCTACAAGTGTGTACAAAGTTACTATACCTTACAGTATGATATTTCTGTGACTGGTGGTCAATTAATACTTTTGCTAAACTGCAGAAACACCTTCACTTGCCTGCATTCCAAATTAAGGTTTACCATTGAATTGAGTTGCAACTGCAAAAGTCTTACTCTATATGGGATACATTACTCACCATAATCGTATACATGCTGTGCATAGGCCGACATCTAGTGGAAGTTGCAGAGTATTACAGTCGTTTCAAAAATTTGAAAAAGGGATGTCCACAGGGCATGCCAGTAATACTATCCCTAGTGTGACGTCCACTGTACCCATGGTCCTTCACGCATCAAGGTCCCTCAGATAGTTTTGTTTCTGACATGAGGTAGCATGAAGTGTAGTGCAAGTACAGGTGTATCCAAGCAGATATGTATCAGACAAGCTCAATCATCCATGCATCTTCTCTCCAGGGCAGGAAGGGTGGGCGCATGTATATCTAAGCAGATACAAGCATCAGAAATACGATTACGGTGAGTAATGTATCCCTTCTGAGGCTTGTGGAATCTGCTTAGATCACATGCTGTGCATGAATTAGTGAGCAGTGATAGGAGAAGGTGGTGGGTTGTCAGAAGGTTCATGGGCAAACAGATGTTTTAGAACCGCTTGTCCCACCAGTCTATCTGTCTTGGAATGGGTGTCAATGTAGTAGTGCTGAGTGAAAGTGTGTACCGAGCTCCATGAAGCTGCTTTGCAAATGCTGCCAAGGGGACATTTACAATAAATGCTAGAGTAGCTCCTGTGCTCCTTGTGGAGCAAACTCTTGGCGTGAAAGGCAGTGTCATGTCTGACCGAGAATAGCACAGTTGTATGCATCAGACTATCCATCTGGAGATGGCATTCTTGGAAATGCGGTCCCCTTCTCTGCTTGGGGCTACAGAGACAAATAGTTGGTCTGTTTTTCTTAACGGTATTAGCTTATTTACATAGTAAAGGACCGCCCTTCTTATAGCTAGTGTATGGAGTTCTCTCAGCTGAGCTTTTTGGGGTCTGGAAGAAATCCGTGAGCTCAATGGACTAGTTCACATGAAATTTTGAGATGACTTAGGAGAGAACCTAGGAGGAGTATGTAAAAACAGTTTGTCCTTGTTTATGAAAAAGAGGATGCTGCACTGACAATGCTTGCAATTCACTAACTCTTCTTATGGACGTAATAGCCACAAAGAAAGCATTCTTGCAAGGTAGGTGTTTAAGACTTGACTTGTGCATCAGCTCGAAAGGGGGTCCCATGAGTTTAGCGAGTACTACATTGAGATCCCATCCTGGCGGTGGGTTTGAAATTGAAGGGTGGTGTCTTTTTACTCCCTCCATGAATGCTTTCATGACCGGCACCTTTCACCACAATACTTTATTGGGAGAGGTGGTGTAAGCTGACCAGGCCGAAAGGTGAACCTTTAAAGAGCTGAAAACTGACCCCAAGTCTAGTAAATTGAAGCTTATAGTTTAGAATGTGGGATGGGGTACATTCTATGGGGTTTATTTGTTTAGACTGGCACCAAAGTACAAATCTGCTCCACTTGTCGAAATAGCAAATCTCCCCGACCAGTGCATCCATAGGGCGTTCCCACTTGGAGCCTGGTTGGGGGAACCTGGACGCGAAGTCTGGGCATTTTTTGTTTTCGCTTGTAGCCAACAGGTCTAGCGTGGGGAAACCCCATTGAGAGAAGAAGTGGTCTACAACCTTTGTGTCTCGTTGCCACTTGTATTCCTCTGGTAGGGGATCTCTACTCAGCGAGTCAGCTAGAGAGTGGAGTTCCCCTGGAACGTGTTGTGAGGATAGGAATATTTTCCGTTTGAGTGGCCATTTCCAAATTCGTTGGGCTAGTCTGGACAGATTTGGAGAGCGTGTGCCCAATGTTTGTTAATGTAAACATTGCCATAGTGCTGTCAGTGAGGACTTGCACAGACTGGTTTACTAGGTGTATCTCGAATGCCTGAAGGACCTTTAACACCGCCAGTATCTTCAGCAGATTGATGTGGTTCTGCGCCGCGGCCTGAGTCTGATGAAGGTGACGAGTCCCCCACCCGGCGTGAGACGCTTCTGTCACAACTATCACCTGCACTTGTGGATCGTGGAAGGGGTTCCCCCTCAACAGAGTTTCTCTTCCACCAACAAAGGTTTTGTACCAGTGTTGGCGAAACAACCACACTAGATCGTCCCACTGACCGCTTGTCTGAGACCATTGTTTCGCCAACCACTCCTGCATGGGCCGCATGAGAAGGCGTGCGTGCGGTACCAGGTCAATGAAAGATGCCATCATGCCTAGCAAACGCATAGCTTTGCGTACACTTATCTGGCGGCCGGCCTGATGACGAGGTATTTGCAGTAACTTATTTTGGACTCTTTCCTCTGACAGGAAGACTAACCCCTCTTTTGAGTCTATTGCAGCTCCTAGGGAATGTTTGGTCGTGCTTGGCACTAGGCTTGATTTTATTCGTTTATTGAGAAGCCCAATTGAAAGAGGAGGTTGAGAGTTCTTTGAATATTTTGCCTGCAAATTTGGGGAGACTCCACTGTAATCAGCCAGTCGTCCAGGTAAGGGTACACTAGGATTGCTTCCCTGCGCAGGTGCGCTGCCACCACCGCCAGTACCTCTGTGAATACCCTTGGTGCGGGAAGCTATTCCGAAGGATAGCCATTTGAATTGGTAGTGCTGGTTTGCTAACTTGAACCGCAAGAATTTTCTATGCGCCGGGAACATTGAAATATGAAAATAGTCTAGCAAGTGGAGTTTATCATTTAGAATGGGGGAAGGAGTACATTCTATGGGGTTCATTTGTTTAGATTGTCACCAAATGAAAAATCATTTCCACTTGTCGAAATAACAGTATCTGGTGTTTGGTTTAACTTGTCTCCTTGAGGATAGCCATACACCGTTGTGGTATATTAAGATGTCTGAACTCTATGATATCAGGGGCTATGCTGCCAAGTTCATTGAGTGTGATTGAGGATGTACTGTTATTCCCCAGTGTTGGTTTGGCATGGGAGTTTGATGGGATCGCCCATGAGCAGATGTGGATACCATGGCTGTCTTGCCCACATAGGAGCAACTACGATGAGCGTCATCTGTTCTCTGTGAATCTTGTTCACTACCCTGCTCATTAAGGGGGGGGGGGCGTAAGCAAATTTCCCCGACCAGGTCATCCATAGTGCGTTCCCCTTCGAGTCTGGTTGGGGGAACCTGTACGCGCGGTGTGGGCATTGCTTGTTTTCTCTCGTAGCAAATAAGTCTAGCGTGGGGTAACCCTACTGTGAGAAGATGTGGTCTACGATACTGGAGTCTAGTTGCCAATCATGTTCTTCTGGTAGAAGAACTCTGCGCAGAGAGTCTGCTAGAGTATCGAGTACCCCTGGAACATGTTGGGAGGATAGGAACGGGTCATGAAAGGTTTTTCCCTTTAACAGGTTTTCCTTTGTCCACCAGCGTAGGTTTTGTACTAGAGTTGGCGAAACTACCACTAGATCGTCCCACTGACCACTTGCCTTAGACCATTGTTTCACCAACCACTCCTGCATGGGGCGCATGCGCAGACATGCGTGTGGGACCAGCTATATGCACGACGCCATCATGCCTAGTAAACGCATTGCTTTGCGTACGCTTATCTGGCAACCGGCTTGATACAGAGGTATTTGCCGTAGCATGTTTAAAAGCCTTTCCATTGATGGAAAGACTAACCCTGCTTCCATGTTTAAGACCGCTCCTAGGAACTGTTTTGTTGTGTTTGCCACAAGGCTGGACTTTCTCGTTTGAGAAACCAAATTGGAAGAGGTTTATGGTTCTTTGAGTGTTGTTTGCAAAGATTGGGTGATTCCCCTGTGATCAGCCAGTCCAGGCAGGGGTACACTGGGATTGCCTCCCTGCGCAGGTGCGCTGCCACCACCGCCAGCACCTTGGTGAACACCCTTGGAGCAGACACTATTCCGAAGGGCAGCACCTTCAATTGGTAGTGCTGGTTTCTATCTTTAAACGCAAGAGTTTTCGGTGCGCTGCGAATATTGAAATATGAAAATCGGCATCTTTCATATCAAGTGTTGCCATGTAGTCTCCCCGCTTTAGCAGAGGAATAACCTCTTGTAGCGTTGTCATGCAGAATTTTTGTGGCTTTACTTACGTTTTTCGGGGCGTCGGTCTAACACTGGGCGCATAGATAGATCTTTCTTCGGCACAAGGAAGTAGATTGAATAAATACCCTTACTGGTACGACCTCTATGGTGTCCTCGAGTAGCAGCGCTGTGACCTCCTCGAGATGGAGGAGTTCTTCCTTCATTGAGTTCCTTTGACGGGGAGGGAGGGGGGGGGCTTCCATGGTTTTTGGATGAGCTCCACGCAATAACCTCTTGTCATGGTTGATAGCACCCACTTGTCTGTGGCGATTCCCTCCCATGCGTGGGTGAAGTGTGAAATATGCCTTCCTACTGGAGAGTCATGGGAGGGGACCTGTAGCGTGCTGTCATTGTTTAGGAGGTGTACCTCCACCTCTGGAGGTGAAGGACCTCCCCCGGCCACGAGGTCGGCGCTGGCCTCTCTGGAATCCCTGCGAGGCTTGACCCTGGTGGTTACCCCAGGAAGAGCCCCAACCTTGTCTGTAACCCGAGCCTCTCAGTTTTGGCCACGAAACTGACAAAAATTGCTTCCGCTTCTCTGACCTGGTGGTTTGTTCGTCAGCTAGACTCGATATTTTAGGGTATCATATTCCTCCTAGGCGGACTTTAACAAGTCTTCTACGACTTTCCCGATTAATATGTTGGGTTCCACCAGCATATTAAGTGTAGCTTAGGTTTCAAGTTTGAAGCCAGACTGCATAGCCATGCATGGCGTTTGATGGTCCCTTCAGCAATAATCCTGCATTGTCTGTGGCATCTAGGTTGTTTTTCAAGATGCAGCTAAATGTTGCCTTGCCATCTGCTGCTACCAGGGCCGGTTGTGACTTTAGAGGTTCGGGAGCAGAAGCCATCAGAGTAGTTATCTCGTCCCATTTCTGGCAGTTATCGCTTGCCAGCAGTATCGAGTTATTGGCGATCCTTGTATGGAAAGCTGCCGAAATGGCTATCTTTCTCCCAATAGTGTACAGTTTTTTTGCTCTCCTTATCAGGGGGTGCCTCTGATGAGGCTAACTGTGTTCCGGCACTCTTAAGAGTTGTGGTAATCACAAGAGAATTTGGCTTAAACTCGCTGAACGGAAAAGTTTTTCAACCTGCGGATTGACTGCCCGTGTCTGGTTTGGTGTTTCCAGAGAAGGTTGAATCCTCCTTTGGTCGGATTGCAGAACTGGAATGAATTAGGTGGCGGCTTGTTTGTCCCCCAATACATCTTCTACGAAATCTTTATCGTGCTGAGTCTCTTGGGTTTGGATTCCAAAGTGTTCAGCTGCCTTTATAAGCATATCATTATGGAGTGGCTGATTGTCAACAGGCGAATCGGCCACTGGCCAGTCCTCTTGAATTGGTGGGGCTAGGTTATACACCACCTCTTCCTAATCATCATAATGATCTGTATCGTGCAAGGGGGAGGGGGGGTGTGTGTGTGTGTGTGTGTGTGTGTGTACACACATCATACAGATCACTCTGGACTGGTTCGACTGGAGTCAAAAAAAGAAGAGTATTGGGTTGTGTTTTCTTAGCTGGGGGCTGGGAGGTCGAAGCCTCAGCTGTTGGAGGTGTGGTTTGCAAGTTCTGGTATGCCTGTCATGACCCTGTCTATGTCTTCAACAATTCATGTGGCTGAACTTGGAATGACACCAGGATACTGAGGAGTAGTGGCCTGTCCTAGGGGTGTAGGTTGGCCCTGGAGTGTAGACTTGCCCAGAGTTTCAAGCTGGCCTTTGTTCTTTAAGGCTTCTGCCAAGGACCATTCCTCCTGGGGAACATTGTGTTTCCCCCTGTGAGTAGTGGTAGACTGGTCGTTGTTAGATTTCTTAAGATTGGGGCTCTTGGAGGAGTGTTTCTTTGAATGTTTAGACTTAAGCAGGCTCTTTGGGGCATGCTTTTTCACTAAGTGGGATAAACTAGTGATTTTAGTGCTTACAGCCATTTTGGGGCGTCGACTTTCAGCGGTGGGGCGTACTGCAGCCTCGTCTTGCGACTTTCAGCTTATATTTTGGGCATGGCGTCTGGTGTCTCTTGATTTACGGGGTCGGTCGTGAGGCAATCGGGACCTTGAGTGCTAGGAGGACAGGGATTCTGTGGACCTCCCCCTTGATGCCGTGTGTGGACGTTTGGTCGACAATGGTGTTGATTCCTTGCCCCAGGCTGTATGTTTAGTGCTGGGAGCCGCAAGAGTGCTTTCCCCGGTGGGTGTCGTCCCCGTAACAGAGCCACTGGCCTGTCTTTTGGGGTCAGGGGCTTGCACTTGGGAACCCAACGGTTCCCAGTCGCCTTTGCTGTCCGTAAAGAACACAACGCTGCGATCACTGGAGGCTCCCTCCACGTCCATGGCAGCCTCGGCCTTCATGGCGTAATGGGCCCAGCGTTTAGTGCTCCGGTCCCGAAGTGTTTTTTGCTTGAAGAGCTTGCAGGCTCGACAATGCCCCTCGTCATGATCCCGTGCCAGACACAAATTGCACACCCGGTGCTGGTCTGTCCAGAGGAATTTTTTATTTTTAAAACTTAGTGTTCATGTTTATGGAAAATGGCAGCAAGGCGAGAAAGGAGAGGATGAAGGGGAAAATGCATTCTACAATGACCACCCCCCACTCTCCCTACTGTTAGGCCTAGGCCCGGTGCGGCCTTCAAAGGCCGGAAGGGTCCGTCGAGTCTGGGATTTCATTAGACGGTCGTCCTCTCCACCGTGTCGAAGTAGTCGAAGTCGGTTTGGAGAAAGGACAGAAAGAGTAACTAATCTTAATTTTTCAATAGTAAATGGCGCTAGCCGAAATGAACTCCGCGATTAAGCATCTGTCTCAATGGCGAACAAAAACAATCTGAGGGACCTCGACACGTGAAGGACCATGGGTACAGTGGACATCGCCCTACAGATCGTATTACCGGCACGCCCTGTCGAGGTCCCTTTTCAAGTTTCAAAAACAACTAATACTCTGCAGCTTCCACTAGATGTCTGCCTATGCATAGCATGTGATCTAAGCAGATTCCACAAGCCTCAGAAATGTGTGTGCGCGTGAATACGTTTACTTACCTGTAATTCTAATACTGTGTTAACTGCCTTTCGATACTATGGCCGCCTGGTGAACAGATTTATAGAGGCCAGCCTAGTTTAGTGACAGACAACTGGGAGCTGTAGCCCAACCAGTTCAAGCTAGCAAGGTGAGTGGTCAAGGCTAGGACTCAGGAGTGGTGAGCCTGGTAAGGGGTCCTCAATGAGAACACAGTGAAAAGTCAAGGAACACACTTCTACAAATATGTATTTATGGCCATATATCTGTCTGTCTACCACTATGAAAAATGACTATTAGCATGTCATTTTATCACAAAACTAAATAGATTATACATATATATACTGGGGCAGGGAACAATTCATAACCCCCTAGATGCCGGCCTATGCAAAGCATGTGATTCTAAGCAGATCCACAAGTCCCAGAAATGAATTTCATTTATATATATATATATATCCATTTGCTTATCTGTCTGGTCCCACCCACCACGGCAGTCCAGCACCTTGTTGGGCCTCCTTAGTGAGGTGAAGCTCTGCCTCTCCAATCAGTGCGCAAGGGGAGCATGTCGGATTACCCCAGGTGACAGTGTCTAAACATTTATACAAAAAGGTCTGGGAGCCCCTCTACCGAAAACAAAGCCCAGGAGAAAGTTGGTCAGTCCACCGGTTGGTCCAGGGGCAGTTCCGAAGGCTCAGAACATATGGATTCTCGAGCAGGGATCGAGGATGGCATTTCCCACACGTCTTCCAAGATTAGGTAGAGGAGCAGGGCTTTACTGGACCAATAACTGGCGTCGATGCTGGTGAGTTACAGGGGTTGTCCTCAAGTCAGCAGACTTTACTGTTGGAACAAAGAAATCTGATTAACAGTTGCCAGAGTCCCCCTTTATCCAAGATTCAGGGTGGGAACAAGCCCAGCAATGGTAAAGATATGAACCACTCAAACAGCCAGGGGTTGTCCAATCATGGACCACCGCTGATCATCATCATCACCCAGCGACAGACTTTCAGGCACTAGAGGATGTGGATTGGGACTAGACAGTAACAGGCCCCTCCTCTGGCTTACACACAAAGCCCATTAACCCGCGAGAGCTACAACTTTCCCTAGCAAAGTGATTTGCATACAAGGTATTTCCTGATCCAAGAAGGTAGTAAGAAGACCAAATAACATGGCCAAAGAACAAGTGTTAGTGGAGTTTTCCTAAAGTCCACCTGGAGGTACGACTCTATAAAACTATCCCTTGGTATACAGGTCTGTTATGCTTGAGCTAAAACATGGCGCTGGTGCGCAGTGTATTCTGGGAGCACTCAGAGGCATGATGGATATTTACTTCATGCTGCAGTGAAATGCTGTACTCATTTTGCTGAGAGCTAGATTCACGATGCTGAAGAAAACATGCTTTCCAAACCTGGTATGCAGGCAAGGACATTTCTGCTGGGAAAGCTAGCTTTGTTATGTCTTGTTATGAGACTGTTTTCCGTGGCGCTTGTTTTTAGAGGAGGGAAGCACTTTGCTCCTTGATGTTACTGTCGGTTGACCCAGCTGGCAACCAACGGCTGCCTATCAATGCGCGAGGGCGTTGCCAGAAGGTTTGAGAAATTAACACCCCTTTTTGGAGGAGTGCATATATGCGGAACCCCTTAACGGTCAGACGAGACCTCAGCCGGAGGGAGGACGCTTTCATCCGGCATACCTGTGGGCTGTTGTGCTCTCGGCCTGGCTGTCATCGGGGTCTTACAGCCGCTTCTGGCGAGATGAGGGATCCAGTTACGCCCACGGTGATGTATTTTCTTTTGAACTCTGTTTCTTCTGTGATTTATTTCTCTGTTATCACTTGTTGCTTCCAAGCTTTGAATAAATAGCCGTATAAGTGCTCATTATTTTCTAAGAGTGTTTGTGGTTGCAAGTTATTGCGTCTACCTGCGTTTAAAGTATTGGCTCCGTAATTGCACTGGTGATTAATGACTGTCCGTGCACTCTGGGCGAGCAATACAAGGTCTTAGTTTAAGTCTGTATTATCCAAATGATTGGCAGAATGGCAGCGCAGCCAGGCTCATTTTATGAGGAGGATGTGAGATGTAGGAAAGTACAATGAACCCAGTCAATACATTAGCCCAAAGAAACTTTTCACACTGAAAGTTATAATAAAATCTACATGTACTGCAGTGGTCACCTGGCTAGCCGCTGTTCGCGGGGTCAGGTCCCCTCGCCGCCAGTTGCACACCTGCACTGCCCCCTGGCAACCCTTGCACTCTTGGGCCGTTTCTGTATCCCCAACAGCCCCCTACCAGCACTTGACACCCGATATCTGCACTTACCTTGCACCTGCCACCAGCTAGCAGCACTTATTTATTGTTTTATTTATATACTTACCGTTTATCCTATTTACTGCACTTCCCCCCTCCCACTTTACCACCCCCCACCCCACTCTACTCCCCTGCACTTGTGCGATCTCACAGTCACCTGGCCTAGTAAGATCGTTGTCCATCTTCCCTCTGTTCCCCTTCCTTGCCTAGTCGCGCCTTGAAACACTCGTGTATAGGCGCGTTATGAATGCCATATCATGTATTTGATATACACAAGGTAGGTAGGTAAATACTAGTTTAGACTAATCAATCGACATAGGAAATATCAGTACATTAAGGTTGACTGCTTCAATAATAGTTGCTTGCACTTACAATTGTTACAGAAAATGACCGTAATGACAGGTCCACTGTTTAAATAGTAGTGGCACGCACCCGCATTTGTTACAGTGAAATGCCAGTTTCATTCATTTACAAAGTCACTACATAAGTCTTATGCAGCAGCAGAAAAGGCAACGTTCCTCAGGATACCTTAGTTACTTAAATCGTCATCGAAAGGCTAAATCCGTCCAAATCTTTGCTGAGCCCTAAAGCACACTCCAGAGATGTGATCCAACTCGCAAAAAGACTCCCTCATCAGAGCGTGGGACTGCAGGAAGCGAAGAAGATTGACCAGGCAATTTGCATCCTTTGTTGGTGCTGCAGAAAAGTTGCCAAAACCGCAGAGTGAACCAAGAAGTTGTTAAAGTCGTGGCCCAGGTCCTCCCTCGAGACTGCTGCTGAGAGAACCAGTCCATTGTCCTGCCTTCAGTCATCAGACAAAGGAATCCAGAGGTTGGGTCCAGAGCTGCAACAATGCAGAGCATCCAGCATGAATATTTTCTTCTAACCTAAGGTAATGTGAGGAAAAAGATAGCTTACCCGATTCCTGAAAGTCGCTGCAGAGCGTTGTGAGTGCACATAGAGGTGTCCAGGGCAACCCCCCTCTTACCAATGACTCAAGCTGCTGCTTGTGTCCCTTCATCGAGTCCCATTTAGGGTCTCCATCGTAATAACTTGTTGCTGCTAAAAGACTAGAGACTGGAAGAAATCCACAGGAACTCTTAGTATTCTGCCGCTTGTCAAGACTTTGAGCCCTCACCGAACTACCTTTAGCCAGGGTTGCATTTTTGAATTTAAGACATGCTGTGCTAAAAGCCCTCTCTAGAACCTTCCACCAGACTAGTGTTACTCTAAGCCTTTTCCTTCCTTTAAGTTACTTTATATGTGTTTGCAGAGTAAATGTCTTACTGTAAATCTGCTAAGAACTGCATGTGCGCCTAATTACCGATAATATGATGGCATTGTCTTTTCCCTTTCCAACGTTGCAACAAATGTAACTGAACAAACACAAGTGATAGTCCTTTGAAGTATATCCTAAACCTATTACAAAACGTTCTAGTGTAAACGTAGAGGTATTTAGAAAGTGATTCTGGTGCAAATATATATAATTTTAAATAAAGTGCTTCTTTGATGTACATATCTAACTGCCTTCACTGTACTTCCCTACAGCTCACATCTTCCTCTTAAGATAAGCCTAACTGCTCTACCACTCTACCAAGGTCCTGAGTTAGTACAGACTGATACTAAGAGTTGGAGATCTACAAATAACTGGGATAGCTTACTAACAAGTCTTATCGTCAGTAGGATTTTAGGAAAAGTCCCCTAACAGTCAGGGGTCTGCAGAGTCCCAAGACCAAACTTGGGACTGCAAACATTGCATCAGGATACCCATGAGGAAGTTGGTCATTCCACTCGATGGCAGGATCCACAAGCAGGTGTTAAGACTGGCTGTTCTCACCAGTCCACAGCTCATGCATCGATGAAGGGCTTCTGGAGATAAGTAAAGGAGCAAGGCGTTGGTGGAACAGTAGAAGACGACAACGCTGGTTGGCTGCAACAAGGAGTTCCAGGTCTTCAGCAGAATGCTCCTCTTCGCAGGGGTCTTTGATCCAAACGTGAGCTACAGAAAGTCTGCCGCTTATCCGGTTTGAGCTGAGTCACTCCCATGCCCACCAATGGTAATGATCTGCCCCATTCAAACTGGCAGGGGCTGTCCCCAGGCCACCACATCTGCCCAGCAACTGACACTTTGGCATGGATGTGGGGACTGGGACCAGACAATCCAAATCCCTCATCGGGACACGGAGACATAGACACACAAAAACCCACCCATCCGTTTTGCCCAGGAACTAGAGCTTCCCCTGGGAAAACGCTTACCATCTATACATCAAATTACAAGATGGCCAAAGGACAGGCAAAAATCGTGTGGACAACTATTTTAGAGTAAATGGTACTCAAAGTAAAATGCAAAAGTGCATGTGACAAAAAAAGAAAGATCTGCTGCCACCAGCCAATCCTGAACACATCATGCAAGTAACCAGCAAGTTATGAATAACAGTTAAAAGAACAAAGTATCCCTACCACATCTCACTGAACGGTGAACAGTGCAGTGTAAAATAAACCGATCATTTCATAATGGAAAACAGTGTTCTCCTGCCCTGGTAGACACTAATCAATGCCTCCAAAGAAAATAAAAGCTTAGCAAGGCAAATTAAGTTAAACAAAACTTCACTTGCCTTCAAAGGTCAGGACACAGGGTCAGACAAAATGTGAGGGTGGGTGGTGTAATAGAACTCTATGGAGGTAAGCAGCAAAAAGAAAACCTTTTCCAACAGTAAGCATGCAAATAAGCATATACCATATAGGGGAAAGGCCTATTAAGACTCCATCTTGAGAGCTCAGGGCTACAACCAATAGATCAGGCTTTTATGTGGGAATTAGCGTGTCAGATTCATCTCTTGAAACCACATTGTTTGTGCTTGATGGGAGAAGCACAGGAAAAGGTTTTATGTAGCAACATTCCTTATTAGGAGGCCACCAAACGTTTGCATGGTCCAATGTGCCAGACTTAATGTGCATCCAGCACCCAGGATCTGTATACAGTATGGGAGCCTGCACCAGACCTAATCTGGGGGTTGTGCCAAAGCAGCTGAAATGAGTGCTTGCCTAAGTCTCAGCTCTTTAACTCTACAATCAGACAGCAAAGTAACACTGGAACCTCCATGCTCCAGACAGACTTCCAGGACCAGAGAGAACCACACCAGTGCTCGCTTCCTTCGAGCTAGCTGGCGCAAACAAAGTTATTCATCTCCGGTGTCCGGGTCTCATCGGTATAGCACTAAGCCACGCCACTGAACAGGCTTACCTGGTGTCGGGGACAGGTTATATCCTGGGTAGTTCAGAAACAAAGGTGTAAGCTGGTCTTCCTGAACACTCAGTTAAGGGCCTAGGAAAATTCGAATACTGAGTAGGCCCATTTGAGCTGTGACTGGATGGATGCAGCTTTATAACAGCTTTAAGAAGCAGTTTGAAGTTCTGCTATTAGATGGCAACGTACACGCATATTGCAAAGTCTACCACCCAGGAGCATGTGACTGTTCTCCATAGGTAATGGAGTCTTTTAGTAACAAACAAGTGTGAGGAGATGACTGCCACTGCGCAACAGTAGCACATTTATTTGGACTTCAGTCAGTTGTATTTAACCACTCTCAAGCAATCACTTTCACAGTGCTTATGGGTAGTTTCATCTTGAAGAGTACAACTTGCAATAAGACTTCACTGAAATCCTACTGCTGAAACGCCTGGGCCGGCAATGGCTAATTTACTTCAAATTCTGTGAATATTTTGAGTTAATACAGATGAAGCATAAATATCTTACCATGGCCATATCATCCACACTCTCCTCCTCTTCATAAGGTTTATAGTCTGGCCTCTTCTTCTTCAGCTCTGTGTTTTTTTTTGCCTTCTCTTGATCCACAATGTTAACATTCACCAAGACATCAGTGGCATCTTCCTCCATCACACCTACAAAATGGAAAATCAGGCAGTTACATGGACTATCAAACACATTAAGAAAAATACTTCTGGTTGGACAATATTGCAACAAGTGGAGTTCACAGAACTATCAGCAATTCTGAGTGGGCAAAAGGAGCAATTGGAATCAGGCCCCAAAATGTGCACTCGCCGCTAGCTATAGGCAAGTGATTATTGGCAGTGGGCTAGTAAGAACTACTGTGCTGTGTGCATGTGGAGAACGGAATGGGCGAGGAGCTTGCAACTCTAAATGTTTAATCATGGTGGAACAATCTAGTGGGCTCTACATTAATTTAGACAGTAGTACAATTATATATAATATCTGAAAGCTATAATTGAATCGCCATCCACACAGCTAGCATGTATGAACACCCTGCTGCATTTAAACAAGACATTCAAGTTCATATCGTCATCCCAGAGTTTGAGTATAAAAGAGAACCATCCAACCCCATGCTACGGCCTGCACATGTGTGTTCCATGCACACGTCTCTGGAGTGCAAGTTTAAATGTCTATCAACGGTATCCGTTCATTCTCTCTGATCGACCCTCCCAGGTACAACTTGGGTCCTTCCTATCTTCTATCTCCCCCTCTACCTGTGGTGTTCCCCAGGGGTCTAACCTCTCGCCCTGGCTTTTCAACCAATACCTTGCAACTCTTGCATACTGCATTTCCAGTGCTATGCTGACGACGCCCAACTCATTTTCAGGCTTCCTTCAGCCACCTCCTCTCCTTCCCTCATCTCGGACTGTCATTGCCATTCAGAATTAGTGTGCCACCAACGATCTCTGTTTAAATGCCAACAAAACCGATCCTCCTCATTGGTACACCCTCTCCATCCTTTCCCCTCTGGCCGGCCTCCCTTGGCCGCCCTCCTGCCCCTACCTGCAAAGCTAAGAACCTCGGGGTCAGCTTTGACTCCACACTTTACTTCTCCCCACACATCTCTGATGTCTCTAAAAAGTCAAACTTCTTACTGCACCTCCTTAGAGGTACTCTTCCTTTCCTCACCTTCCCTCAGAAGCTCACTGTCTCAAAAGCTCTGATTCTCTCTAGGTTTGACTACTGTAACAGCCTCTTTCTAAATCTACCTGCCTCGACTATCCGCCCTTTACAACTAATCCAGAACAGAACTGCGAGACTTTTCCTTGGCCTCAAGCCCTAGGATCGTATCTCTCCAGCTCTGAAATCCCTTCATTGGCTGCCAGTGGATGCAAGTATTAAATGTAAAACCCTTTGCATTATCCACAAGGCTTTCTGGGGCCTGGGTCCAAAATACCTTCAACTATCCCTCTGTAAATACCTCCCCTCTCGATCCCTTCGTTCCTCTACCTCCAACTCCCTCGGGGTCAGTCGTTTTTCAAAGAAACGAGCTGGAGGTAGATCTCTGTCTTCGGCTGGGGCCTCCCTTTGGAACTGCCTCCCTGCCACCTTGAAACCTGGAGAACCATCTACGCTTCCGGAAGCTCCTCAAGACATTCCTCTTCGCTTCTGCCTTTGCCCCGCTGATCTGCCCTCTACCTCGGCACTGTGCACCTGGCCACCCTCTGTCCTTCGGGCCCAGTACCTGCTCACCCTGCCATCCTCCTGCACTGCCTCCGGGCCACCCCTTGCACTGGGGCCTGTATCTGTACTCTTGCAGTTCCCCACCCACTTTTATTCTGCATTTATCTGATACACCCTGACTAACCTAGCACCTTTGCCTCTCACAGGATGCACTACCACCGCCAACACCCTATTTAATTATTTATTTACTTCTATTTATTTTGTTCTCTCCTATGCTCTGCACTTTCCCCCTTTCCCCTTCCCCATGCACTTTCCCCCCTTTTCCCTTCCCCATGCACTTGAGCGTTCTCAATGTCACTGGGCCTAGTAAGATCGTTTTTGCTTCTCCCCTGTTCCCCTACCTTCACCTGGTCGCGCTCTGAAACACCTGCGTACGAGCGCGATATAAATAAAATATATTATAGCATTGACAACCAAAGCATCGACAGCCAAACCATCTAAAAAAAAAACAAACATCTAATGCATTCTTTTAGATGGTAAAGGGTTTACTTTAATAAAAATGGGTTTCAAAGGTTAAAAAAAAGGGAGATCAGGGGGACACTCCCCATTAAAAAAAATGAAAAATAAATAAATTAGATGCTTTTTTTTTTAGATGGTATGGCATTAGATGCTTACACTGTCGATGGAATGACTATACACCTCTATCAACACCTCAAAATTAATGAAAACTTTGTATTTGCATCCCAAAGTCATGCATCCAAGACTACCTGCTATTACAATAACTCAATGGGCCGTGCTTCCACTGAAGAAACCAGTGTAACCTGCAGTTACTAGGGTCACATCCTGTTAAGATCAGCAACGCTTTCTACCCCTCCCAAATGAACAAAGTAACAGCTGTTAGGTAATTAAATACATTAACTCAAATTTACTGGTGTGTAGAATATGCCCTAGCAAGGGAATGAGGCATGTAAGAAATGTTACACTTCAAGAGCAATAGTTCCGCTTGCCCTCTGCAGAGCATGACAAAAGAGCGCTGTACTGTGCCCCGGGCTTCCAGTGCCACAGACTGCATAAGTAACAGGGAAGGAGGGGAGGGAGCGGGAGCAGGAAGAGGGCACGGCGCAGCGGCTGAGGGAAAGGGGGCGGGTGGACTCAATGACAGGGAGAGGGCCGTGCACAAAAGGTTGCACCGCCGGAATGCAGGCTTGTGTGCATGGTCATTAGACATGCAACCAATATTTCATGCCCGTCAATCCCAGGATTACCGGTTTCCAATGAGCAGAGGCCTAGTGTAAAGAATATCGACCTTGAAGTAGCTAAGAAGAAAACATGCAGACGATCAAGCCTGCATTCTGTGTTAGCACCACTCGGAACGAATCTGCCTTGCGTCTGGACAGCAGCAAATGAGAATGGCAGGCCATTGCCACCTAACAACTGTAATACCCGAGAGGTTACAGTTCCCATAAATGTTGATTGAGAACATTTGCTTTTTATACGGGAAAAACTAAATTTAGCAACTACACAGAGAGATAGTGATTTGACCAAGGATAAGCCACTCTTGTGGATAAAGGAAACCTAGATCCAGACTCCATGGTTTTGCATTCAGCAGGATGGCACTGCACTAAATATGCATTTCCTACTTGCCTTTTGTTTCATATCATATAGCAATTTGTATTGCTTTCCAGTTGATCTACAAGCATTTGAACGTTTGTCGTATAAGAGAATTGAAGCAGATGAGAAAAGCCACTTGCCCAAGATAACCATTTTGTAAACTGGGATTAGAATCAATGGTATTTTACTAAAATCATAAATTTGATGGAAGAGGCACTACATAACCCTGGACCCCTCAATGGCATGACAAGAAGGGGCATCACATGATATTTAAACCCGATGACAGGTCAGCACCTGTTAATTGAGGCTAGCATTGGCAGAGGGGCCTTGGAGGCTGGCTATGGGGTGTAGCACAGTTAAGCAACCGTTAACTGAGGACGCAGAGGCTGGCAGCAGGCTGGGTGGGTCGGGTACAGAGGCTAACTATCGGGAACTGCACAGTGAATATAGGGTGTAGCTGAATATGGCCATGTACTCAGTTAGGTTAAAAGCAGAATCTGGCTACTTGACACAGTAAGGACAAAGCTGAAAATGGCTACCCAACACAGGCTAAAAGCAGAATATGGGCGCCTGACACAGTAAGGCTAATCTCAGAATATGGGCGCCTAGCAAGGCTGAAATCAGAATATGGCTACCTGGCACAGTATGGCTAAAAGCAGAAAATGGCATTTTACCCTTACTGTGTCAGGAGCCCACATTCTGCTTTTAGATGCACTGTGCCAGGGAGCCATATGCTGCTTCTAGCCTTACTGTGTTAGGTGCCCATATTCTGCTTTTAAACCAATTGTGCCAGGTTGCTATATTTTGATATTAGCCCAATTGTGTCAGGCCCACACATTCTGCTTTTAGCCTTACTGTGTCATGCCCCCATAATCTGTTTTTAGCCTAACTGTGCCAAGTAGCCATATTCTGCTTTTGGTCCAATTGTGCCTTGTGCCCTTAAAAAAAAAAAAAAAGAAAAGAAAAAGGCAGTGACTCCATTAATAAAAAAATATGGTATGGACCCTAAAGACTACGAAAATGTAAGCCCCATCTCCAATGCCCCTTTCTTCTTGAAAGGGGCAAAGCTTGCCACAGCCCAATCCCAAGAAAATCTAGAAAACACACAGGCACTGCATTGGAGACAACCTGGGTTCAGAGCCTACCACGGTACTGAAAGCATGCTCCCGGACCTGCAGACAGATGCTTCTGTTAATGTATAGGGGCATATCTGGGATGCTGATATTATTAGATCTTTCAGCAGCCTTCAACTTAGTGGACCATGAACAACTTATAAAGAGGCTAAAATCAGTCTGAGGTCCACGGAGGATGCAACCGCTTGGTTTGCATGCTTCCTTGATAAAAGAACATCTAGAGTACTCTGGTGTGATGCCTGCTCTCCTTATGAAACACTGAGGTGTGGGGTCCCACAGGGCTCCTGTCCATCACTCTTTAATATCAGTTGCCAACCCCTATGTGCCCTACTCGAAAGACTTGGCGTCTATTTTTCAAGTTATGCGTATGACACTCATCTGGTCATAGAATTAAATGGCATCTATGAAACCGACATGGAGAGGGACACAAATTTATGATGAAATCAAAAACTGGATGAAACGTGTTTAAATGCTGCGAAAACAGAGTTTTCGATCTTTGAACCAAGCTTGAGACCTCGTATGCAGGCTTCTCTATCAATAACCACCATATTCTTGTCACATCTAAGGTGAAAACCCTGGGAGTTTTCCTCGGAGCTGGTCTCCGGTCAGAGGCTCACATTCAACATACAGTGAATACAACTCCTTTCACCCAAGACTATTCTGTTTGATAAAACCGAGTATTTCAGAATCTAACTGTGAAACTCTCGTCAGTGCTTTAATCATGCCCAGAATAGACTACTCTAGCACCTTCCATCTTAGTGCTAACAAAGGTGGAATTCCTGCAAAATGACGCAGTCTGTCTGATAAGAAACGTGAATAGGCGGGAGCCTATATCGGAGCATAGGAGAAGTCTCCACTGGCTTCCGGTGAAGGCCAGGAATCAATTTAAGGCCCTAAACATTGTACATGGGTGCTGTTATGGACAAGCGCCTAGGTATTTGAAAAACGGTATGAAAGAACATTATGTTAAAAGAGCTACTAGACTTAGCGAGGAGGTACGTATGATTGTGCAACCTAGTAAACATGTCCGAGGAGCCGGAAGATCTTTCCCGGTACAGGCTTCTATGGCTTGGAACAAACTTCTGAAGGACCTCTTGCAAAATTTTTGAAAAATGTTGAAAACTACTTTGAGTTACCTGTCTTGGTAACCCGACTACCTTCTGTTTTAGTTTCTGCGTTTCTCTGCGCCCTGATGCCTGTGGGGACCAGCGCATTATGAAATGACAAATATTCTGCTTTTAGTCCAATTGTGCCAAGTAGCCATATTCTTCTTCTAGCCTTACTGTGTCAAGCCCCCATATTCTACCTTTAACCTTACTGTGTCAGGTGCTCATATTCTGCTTTTAGGCCATTGTGCCAGGAAACCATATTCTGCTTTTGACCCAATTGTGCAGATTGCTATAGTCTGAGATTAGCCCAATTGTGTCAGGTTCCCACATTCTGCTTCTAGCCTTACTGTGTAAGGTGCCCATATTCTGCTTTTAGTCTGTCAGGTAGCCGTTTTCAGCTTTGTCCTTTCTGTGTCAGGTAGAACAGATTATGCTTTCAGCCTAATTGTGTCAGGGGGCCATATTCTGCTTTTGACCAGAGTCAGATGGCCATATTCAGCTACGCCCTATATTCACTGCGCTGCTCTCGATAGTTAAACACTGTTTCCGAACAACCCAGCCACTGCCAACCTCTGCATACTCAGTTAACAGGTTCTTAACCGTGCTACACACCATAGCCAGCCTCCAAAGCCCCTCTGCCAAGGCTAGCCTCAATTAACAGGTGCTGATTGGTGCCACACCCCATATCCGGCCTCCAAGGCCTCACCACCCAAGTTAACCTAGCGCTCCATCACCTACCTACAGGGTCGACCTGTACTGTGCCCCACAATAACCACATCTCTACACACCCGGACCACTGATGAATCTAGCGATTTCACCACTATTTGCCCTGGGAAAGTCTCTCCCCACCCCCATATGACCAGGGAAGGGCAACCGCTACCTGATCCAGACCCAGCGGGTGGAATTATGAGGGAGGATTCCATGGGAGGAGATGGCTGTCAGGGAGAAGTGGCAGCTCCCTTAATGAGAGGTGCAGTGATCTTCCTTTTGGTGCCACCACCCATGCAAAATCCCCAAAGATAATATATGACAGACAACCTAAACAGAACACATTTTACAAGGAGAATATATGGATCAAATGTGGTACCCTCTCCTCCCCCCACTACCCCCGACTGCAATGGTTCTGTCTTAGATAAAAATCCTAAACTTGATGTTGCACAAAATGTTTATCTGGCATCTGCTGCTTCCTCTACACATCAGATGAAACAAAGGGATTTTGGAAAACCTAGAAACATTATGGACTACAATGGCCAGCATGCTAGAGTACTGAGACGAGGGAAGAGTTGAGGATTACTGGTGATGTCAAGCAGGCCATGTGATATAGTGGTTTCGAAACAGCTGATCGGAACATTTAAATTAAAAAGCGCAGACGCAGTTGAGGGGCAGAGGAAGGAAAAGAGTGACAGGAGCAGCAGAAGCATAAGCCGAAGGGGAGCCCATGGCAGAAGTCGCAGTCCGAGAAGAAGTCATGGAATTCTGCAGTGTGCGTGCAGCGGGAAGCAGAAGCGTGAAAGAACGGCAAGTTGCGAGAACCCCAGCAGAGAAGGACAAGTGGTTCCGCCCGACGGAGGCCAGCTCCAGCAGGCCGGCGTACATGAAGAAGTCAGGCGTGCTCCCGGGAAGTGCTGCGTGAGTAGCAGCAACCACCGGAGAGCTGTCAGCAGCGCTGGCAGCCCGGAAAGGGTCCTACCTGCACTGGACTCGCACCGCCCAGGGAAAACACACAGATGCCATTTTAAGCCGGCGAGTTTACCTAGAGAGAGGTAAACCTGGGACGCTGCATTAGGGACAATTACAATTCAAAGGCAATTGTGAAATCTCACCAAGTAGAAAAGCAGGGCAAACGAAGTACAATTCTCATCACATGGGATATCGGTTTGGGGACAACGGGAACCTGCACTGCCACCAGCCAAAAGACTTATGCAGAGAAAGAAGGGCACAAAGGGTACAATTCCGCTCTCAGAGGATACCAGTTTGGGGGAAAGCTGAACCCACATTGTCATTGCTACATGCAAGGAAACCATTGAGAGTTGTGTGAAGCGAAACCCATTCCTGGCAGGTGAACAAACCATAAAAGAAACAATTGTCTTCAAGGAGAAAACTTTGTTGCTATAAAGAGTTCAGAGAAAAGATATTTACCTTATAATTTTTTAGCAAACTATTGTGTACCAAGACATTTGCTGTGCTGTCCTGACAAAGATAACCGATGGAAATAAGGGTTGTGACATTTAAGTACAAATGTGCGGTACTTGAAAAGAACAGTGTGGAAGAAACAAGTGCTTGGTTTTTGAATAAGTGAGGAAGAGTAATTTTGTGACCTATTTGAAAGTGTTGGATGAAAAACTTTTTTCTTTGAAATGAATACAACATTGTTGAAAAAGAACTCTTGTAAAAGTCTTTCTGAATTGATTCAGGGGAAAGAATCAAACCCTGGTCACAAGGATTGCTGTATGGGAAATCAGAGTTTGCACTTTTTGCACATTTTGGTTAAACTAACAGGCATTTACTGCACGCATTTTTTTGTTCATTAGTGTGAGGGTCGGATATATTTGGACACAACGTCATTGTTCTTTAGCTTTTAGTTTGATAGGCAGGAACCTTCTGGTTAGGATAGGGACAGATATTTATTAAAAATAAAAGGGCATGGAATAAACTATGTCAAATGTTTACAAAACTACAATTTTGCATCCGTCTCTTATTTTTGACCCCTCACACCACACAAATCCCTAAAGGATGCCAAGACCGCACAGAGCCATAAAGTAAAACCGGGCTAAAACCGAACCACGAGGGCTCATGCCCCTGGTTACACAACTCGCAATTAATCAACCACAAGTGACAGCCAACAACAACCTTATAACCCATCCACAAACCAAACTACAAAAGTGAAGAAACCTTTCCAGGGACCAGGAAACAACCTGACCAAGAGGATCCCAGCTCCAAGACATTTCAACCGACAATTCAAAAAACATACCATGCCTTGCCACAATAAAGACAAAGCAGCAAGAATCGAAAACAGAAACAGGAAGGGAATCTTAACCTCATAGGAAGGAGTCCATCATTAAGAATTCACAACATTAAGAATTCACATTCACACAAACCTTGTAAAGACAACACCAAACTGACAGAGGATACAGAGCAAGAAAAGAGCTAAAACAGCTCTCGCTACCGCTTCACGTACAACTCCTCAGCAAGAGAACAAATGGCAACAATTCCACAGGCAAGCACCAAAATAAATGCGGACTCCATCGGGATGCCTAACCCAGCACTATGAAAAACAACCCATCCCAACCCGTAGAACACTCAAGAATACAAGAAACAGGGACAACCTTGAGTCGATTACCTTCAACACTCCCTACATAACCAAAGACTGGAACAAAGGACCAAGACCCAAATAGCTCACCAAGCGGCCCAAACCAAAACCAAGCAAACATGCCATCAAACTAATCAGACTACTAGACGAAGAGCTGACCACCCAATAGCTCCTCACATCTAGCACAACAGGGGAGAAACGCCAATAACAGAAACCCGACCTATACCACACCGGCTCAGACAGAAAAAAGACCAAACAACCACCCACAATGGAAAATAGACAAACACTGGAGCCTGCTCAGCGTTCAATACATGGCGAAAAACAGAAATCCACCACTTCCTAAGCAAGTAAGGCACAGACACGCTCTTTCTAGCAGAAACATGGCTGACAACTACAAAACCAGTACGCATAAAGCCATACCGGACAACTTCAAAGTAATACATGCCAACAGAGGAAACAAAAGAGAAGACTGAACTGAAGTGGTTCACAAAAAACACATCCGCGCTGCCCCACTCCCCTCAGCCAACATTGAAAACTGTAAATCTCGCCTCATCAAAACCAAACTCAACGACCAAGCTTTCATAGTGTGCCTCCTGATCTACAGACTGCCGTGTTGCAATGCAAACTTTGCGACAACACTAGCAGACTCCATCGCCATACTATCAACCTACCATGACAACATAGTCATACTGGGTGACTTCAAAAAGAAACCAAAACCTTGGCGAATTCACTCCGCGCACTCCTGGAAACACTGCACTTCAAGCAAATAGTAAACTAATTCACCCACAATGCCGGACACACCCTGGATGCAATCTCCTGCAGAGAAGGACTCTGCGCAAACGCCCCACCAACACCAAAGGTATGGAGCGACCACTACCTGATACCATTCTACATCAAACTCACATACCGACTGGAAAAGCAATACTACACGTCACCAGGAAAAGAAACTGGAGGAGTGTACACCTAGAGTCATTAACAGGTCTACTAGAATCTACGCAGCAAAACACCACAGAGCTAAATGTAATAACCACAGACTCCGCAGAAAACATACTCCGCACCTGTATCACGGAGGCCTTAATCCAGCACCAGCACAACCTTTCAAACACACCAAAATACTCCCCATGAAATGGTTCACAGAAGTGCTGAGACTTATAAAAAAAACAACCGCAAATGGAACACACATGGAGAGAACACTACAACCGACCGTACAAAATAAAATACCAAAGACAACTCAGATCATACAAGTAACAGTACTCAAAGCAAAAAACAAAATACTACATCACAAGAATTCAATCTGCTACCAACCCACAAAAAACTTCTGAATCAAAGAGATAAAAAGCCTTCATCCTGCAACAAAGACGCCATCTCAAGACAATCACTATTTAACATTGCCAAAATCTTGCGACTGAAAATAGAAACAATACAAACTATCAACAAAAAACTGGCCGATACAACCAACCACTGAAGCACAGACAATGAGAGAAACAACTACATCAAGACTCGCCTGCTTTGAACCAATAAACAAAGACATGTTCTCCACACTTATAAAGGACACCGACTTTGCAGGATATTTAAGTGACCCCTGCCACCTGACATCTACAAAGAAATCCTCAACCACAAAATCCCAGCCTGTCACTTCCAGCACCTGATGAACCTGTTGCTAATCACAAGAATAGTATCAAGCTCCTTCAAATTAGCATACATCAAACCAATGATGAAAAAGGAAATTTAAAGTGCAGAAGATCCAAGCAGCTACAGACCTATATCCAACTTGCCCTATCCGGCAAAGATCCTGGAGAACCATGTATACAGAATCCTACTTAAATAGGTTGAAACTAACAGAATGATCGACCACTCGCAAGTTGGCTTCAGACCAATGAGGAGGAACAGAATGGGCATTCCTATCCATATGGGACATTAAAATAAATGCAAACAGCTGTACTCAATCTGCCATCATACTACTGGACATATCCATGGCATTCGACAATTAGCCACCCAATATTAATAAAAAGACAGATGGAATGTGGCATAAGAGAATCTGCCCCAAGGTGGCTCACCTTCATCCTCACAAATCGAACCGAAAGAGCCTACCCAGCACCTTTAACCTGAACTACCAAAAACATCTCCAGCGGATCCAGGCTCTCTCCCCTGCTCTTCAACGTTTACATGTCCCCCTTGAGGAAAATCATTCAAACTCACAGACTGACCGCCTACAACTATGCAGATGACACACAATTGATCATGAAGATAACCACGGCCCAAGAACCAAACAGCCTCAACCATTGTCTCTCAGACATCTACAATAGGATGACCA
This sequence comes from Ambystoma mexicanum, assembly GCF_040938575.1. NCBI lineage: Eukaryota > Metazoa > Chordata > Amphibia > Caudata > Ambystomatidae > Ambystoma > Ambystoma mexicanum. The sequence goes on from NC_090923.1 coordinate 990,613,062, forward strand.
CGAACCTCAAATTGAACCCGGCCAAAACAAACAATGGCCTCACCCCAAGAAAGCAACGGAACCCACCCACAACTGGACTGGCCGGCAGGCATTGGAACCCAACCAGAAACTTCTAGTGTGGTAAATAACCTAGGAATACTCATGGACAACAGACTATCCCTGGAACCTCAAGTCAATGCAATTATATAAAAGTGTTTATCTCCCGAGACTCCACAGGAGGTTGCTCCCATATCTCTCCTTTCCACACAGAACCCATACAATCATATCCCCGATATTAACAAGAATCGACTACACAGTTTCTCGCGAGGAACACCAGAAACACTCACCAAAAAACGTCAACGCGTCCAGAACAGTGCAGCTAGGATTCTCCTGAGATTAAACAGAAAAGACCAAATCAATCCAACTCCGAGAAGCCTAAATTGGTGTTAGGGAGATTTATCATTATTGTGCTTTATCCCCTCTCCAACTGAGAACCCCCACCCCCAGAACGTTTTGCTGGACTTCTGGACCTTTTTCATTTAATCCTGAATGAGTGGAGCCTTTTTCCACTCATTCATTCATTCATTCTCATGGGCTCTGTCCTTTGGAACTCTACTCTCTGTAAATCTACCTTTACTGTGGAGCCCGTCTGCTACATAGCTCTTAGAGGCATCTGTGTTTTACTACTGCAGCACACAGCTCTGTATGGGCAGTGTTGCTGGGGACCCCTAGGGTTGTCCTTTACTTAAGGATCTAAGAAAATAATATTAAACTACAGTTCTTAAGGATAGATAGGTACGTGGTATCTCTCCCAAACTGTATAGTCAGAGATTGGCACACACCACCTTCAGTGGAGTGCCAGAGGGATACTTGGTATCCCCTTCTCTCTGGTCTTGTGACTTTTTAGTCACATAGACAATCACCTAGTTATGGCAGGTGGAAGTGGACGTGCTCTAACAGCTATTGTGTATTTTGTATGTCCATAGCCTCGGTAGTGCAAAATAGGTGCACCAAGTACCAACTTGGGCCCTCGCTTCTTTTTTTCGCTATTACTAGCGTGGTTGTTAGTTGTTCCTATACCACTCTGGGAGGGAGGGAGGAGGGCGGGGAGTGGAGGAGGGCGGGGAGCGGAGGGGGGGTGAGGGGAGAGGGGTAGTCCGTGTGCATTTTGCCTTTGGCTGGAACCAGTGGGTTGCTCTGCCCAGGCTCCAGAGTGTCTGGGCAGGCAGGAAGCGGGAGAGAAGTTTTCCACCCCGCTGTCCTTTGTCTGCCAGAGGGCCTGATTGGACAGCCAAACGCCCCTTTCTGTAAAATGCAGAGCGATTGCAGAGGAGTGTGTGCTGGAACTGTAAAAAAGGTGTGGCTTCTGGAGTGTAAAGCAAGTAGACCACTGGAAACAGAAGTAACCGAAGAAGACGACCAGAAACGCCTGTAACTGTGTGCAAGATCGTGAAGCGACCACGGTTGTCCTGACCAGCTTTTCTATGCGACAGAGGAGCTCCGAAGAGGATGACTCCGTCCCTTTGACTGGTGGGAACAACCAGCCCCAAGACAAACTTCGAAACGAGCCATCTCCTGGGGTACTAGGAGCTTCCAGAGCTGCAGAACCCCAATACCAGGAGCCCTGCCTATTTCGAGTGCATCGTAGTGGAAAGGCCGAATCCGTCCAAACCTGTGCTGAATAAGGACACGCCAGAGATCTGATACAACTCGCCCAGACCCCCCCCCTCACCAGAGCGTGGAACTGCAGGAAGCGAAGGAGATTGACCGGCCAACCTGTGTCATTTGTTGGGGCTGCTGAAAAGGTGCCAAGACCGCAGAGTGAAACCAGAAGTTGCTGAAAGTCGTGCTACAGGTCTTCCCTCGAGACTGCTGCTGAAAGACACTGTCCATGGTCCTGCCTTTCGTCACGAGAACAAGGAATCTGGAGGTTGGGTCCAGAGCTGCCACATCGTGGAGGAGCAAACACAAACACTTCAAACTGGGACTGTGGGGAAAAAGGTTACCCGATTCCAAGAAGTCACTCCAGAGCATTGGAGTGCACATAGAGGAGTCCACGGCAACCCCCTCTTACCTCGGACCCAAGCTGCTGCTTATGACCCCTTTGAGTCAATTTTTTGGTCTCCTTTGTTAGTCGCAACTTGCAGCTTCAAAAACTTTAGACACTGGAAAAAATCTGCAAGAGCTCTTCATTATTCGCTGTTTGTCAAGCCTTCATGCCCTCTCAGAACTGCCTTTAGCTAGTTTTGCGTTTTTGGACTTCAGGCAAAAACACCATCTCTAGAACCTTGAACAAAGCTCATGTTGTACTAACCACTTATTTTCCTCCCTTTAAGTGACTTTACTATGTGTGTTTGCAGAGTAAATGCATTACCGTATAACCTGTTGAGTGTGCAATTACTGATAATACGATAACCTCGTCTTTTCCCTTTCTAACGTTGCTACAAATGGAACCGCAAACACAAAAGTGAAAGTGCCCTTTGAAGTGTATTATCTAGTGTTCCTAAGTGTACAACCGTTACCGTATGAAGTATTTAAAGAGATTCTGGGGTAAAAATAAATAGATCTTTCATATAAATATATATGCAAGTGCTTCTTGGCTGTGCCTGTATAATTAAGCTGCAGAGTACTTACCTACAGCTCACATCTTCCTATTAAGGTAAGACTGCTCTGCCACACTACAAAGGTCCTGACCTACTGCAGACTGATACTAAGGGTTGGGGATAGCTTACTAAAGTCTAACTGCCAGTAGGACTTTAGGAAAACTCCTCCAACAGTTGGCTACCAGTAAAAAAAAGTGCATTAAAAGGAATAGTGCGCTCAAAAATATTATGGTCTCAAAAGATGGGCAATAAACAAAAACATGCATTAAACATAATTTTAAAGAAAGTTCCTATGTAAACTTTTGAGCAAACGAGGCTCAAAGCGTTTACATGGGAGCATCCATTTTGCCATTTCAGGCAGCCTCCTCGGCTCATGTTAAGCTCTGCCCTGGCGGCACTAAAGCAGAAAAAGCCCCCTACTGGGAGCTTATGCTTACTGCAACCAGAGCAGAGCTGTACATGGAGGAGGCTGCCATCACTTTCATTTTACATTTTCGGTGCTCCCCAAGCCCAGGGAAGCACAGAAAACATAAAATGAAAGGCAAAAAGCAAAGGCACAGCAATTCTAAATACAACCTTGTTGTATTTGCGATTGCCATGGTTATAAAACCACGGAAATCAGAAATGCAACAACGTTGTATTTACAAATGCCGAGGAAACCTGCAGCATTTACAAATACAACAAAGTTGTATTTCTGACTGCGCGGGCTTCAGCTTCGAGTCTTCTTGGCTCCCCGACCCGGGGGAGTCCAGGAGACACAAAGCTGAAGCCACAGCAAACAAATACAATGTTATAAATGCTGCAGTATTTCTTTCTAAGTTAGAAAGAAAACTGCAGCATTTATTTTGCAGTGCTTTGAACAAAGAAGGAAATTTAAAACCCTTACCAGCAGCAGCTTGTGTTAATCTCTGCTCTCCGGCAATAATGTAGCAAAAGCCACCTGCTGGTAGCTTGTGTTTATTACAGCTGGCTGGCTTTTGCTTCATTAGTGCCACAAGGGCAGAGATTAACACAAGCACAGGAGGCTCATCCATTTCAAGAAATGGATGCATCCTAGTGCTTGAAATGTGTGACTGAGTCTTATTTGCCAAAAAGTTTACACAGGAAGTTTAATACATATTTTTTATATATATTTTTTATCATGGCCCATCTTTTGAACCAACAACATTTTTGAGTGCACTATTCCTTTAAATTCAAGGACCTCTGCATTGCCCATAAACCCTCACACAGACAAGGAGCGGAATTCCTCCAGGCCAAGATCAGCAGCTACCAACAAAGAAGAGACTTAAGATCAAGCAACAACCTATAAATAGAGACAAAACAATATGAAAAGAACATTCAGAGGAACTGCATTCTCACGATTAATTGCTTACCTATGGTACACAATGCCCAAGGAAATTATAACCACAGAAGACCACCTGAGGTATTGACTAAAACATCATGACCAGCACAAACAGGTACAACGTGCTAAGGGACAATAGGGTTGAAATAAAGGAGGAGCAAAATACCCCCGCCCACCTCCCCACACACCCCTAGCCCCGACAGCTAGAGAGATCAGCAAAAGAGTAGCATGCCTGCATCAGAGAGATTCAGAGAAAGACAGCCCACACGCACCCCTTCTGTATCTAGTAAAGACCTGCAACACATGAAATCGAAGCATTAACCTAACTATGTGCGTTAGGCAGGATTAGGTGCAGTACCCTTTGGGTGCACTACAACAACCTTGACCTCCTGGCAATAGAAACCCAACCTTTGGTAGGAGTCTGTACTACACAGGTTGGTAGTGTGGCTGAGCAGCCAGGCATATCCCAAGAGGGGTCAATGTGAGCAGAAGGGTGGTTACACAGGGATTCACAGTGACAAGTATCCAAACGAACTCTTACACACAAGGTTTCTTGATTAAGCAATTATTAATTTAACTGTCGGTTTGAATAAGTCTTCTTCAGAAGAGGCAATATAATAGTAACACAAATACACACTCTTAGTTTCTCTAAATCAGCAAGTACCCATTTGGGATGGCACACAGACACTTCCTACACGCTCAGGTGACTTAAATAGTTAGGACACTGTGGACATTAATATATCACTGGTACATTTAGATCAGTACTGAGTCAAAGTAAAGGGGTTTTAGAATAAGAAAAGGGGTCACACAAATATTCTGAAGCAGGTAAGTACTTTTGAGACCCCCCAATGTAAAGCAAGTTAACCCTTTCCTGTAAGGAAGGTAAAACACACAATCAGAGTAGAGAACAGTCATTCAGGGAGTCAGGCCTGCCAATGTCAATTGGGCAAAAGTCTAGGTGAGCTGAAGCACTTCTTGCAGGTAAGTAAAAGTCTTGCACAATTTTTTAGACGTCTTTATAGAAAAAGTAGAATCAATGTAGGGCCACAAGCTGGGAGGCTTGCGAGGTGTAGAAGATGCAAGCAACTCTACAGGAGCAACCAAGACAAGTCACAACTAAGAACAAATAAGGCTACAAGACAAGAGGCAAGTTCTTTTAGACTGTACAGTACCTTTGGTTAGAAGAAATGGTTCCAACTGGCTTCTGTTCCTGTGGGGCTCTGCAGATCCTGATGTTCCTATGCCTCAGTCGTGCGGACAAGAGGGAGGACTTCTGGGGACTCCTGCAACACAACGGGATGATCAGCAACAGCAAAGGGGAAACTTCAATTCAGTGGCACTTTGGTGTTTCAGTTCCTCGTGTCCGACAGCAAATAGCAACACTACAGTTCTCGGATACCACTTCAGACTTTCCTTGCTTCTGGGGTCCAGCACTCTGTTGAGGGCGCTCAGGCTTGGTCAGTCCTGCTTCAGGAAGTCCAGAGGATCTTTCTGGCGCTCAAGTCCGACTTAAAAGCGATCCACTTGATTTGGTGTTCTCTCCCTGGCACTTCAGTTCCAGCAGAAGTACAGCCAGCTTCGAGAGGATGTCCAAACGAGTTCACTTTGGAATTGATTTGTCCCACCAACTCAAGGGGAGAAGTCGTCCTTGTAGGGCTTCTCTAGTCGAGGCAAATTCTTCTTCAGATTCCTTCGTCCAGTGGTCCACTCTGCCTTCCAAGCAAAAAAAAGCCTCGCCTTTTATGCAGGTTTCTCCCATTCATTCCAACCTAGCTGTCAATCACACAGCATGTCGCACAGCATGTCTGGGGACTAAGCACACAGACTTTCGGGCACCTCCCTCACTTCCTGCCCCTGCCAGACATACTGGAGCCAAAGGTGGGTTTCACGCATGAATACAGCCAAAGACAAAATGAACAGAGTGACCAAAACTGGTTTAGTGCACAGCGTAAATCTCACAAAGGACCTTTCCAGCAAGAAATGGGGAAAAAAGACGACCAGGGCCATTTTGACAAAACGAGCACCCATTGGTGCTTTACTGCAACTGCGAACGCAGCCCGCGTTAACAACTCCCAGTGGTAGTTAAAAGTACACCCCTGCCAAAAGCCATTAATCCTAGAAAGGGTAACAAAAATGTTACATGAGAAACTAGACAAAGGTGATACAATAGGGTGCTGGAGGGGTTTCTTAGTAAGATAGTGTGTGCTGGGGGGGCGTGGCTAGCAGCGCACCATGTGGCTGTGTCCGCCGTAAGCTCCGTATTCAGGCGCCTGATCAAGTCCTTTTTAATGTCCTCTGAAAAGAAAATCTGACGTGAAATATGTCGGAAGGTGACTGGACCCAGATGTGAGACGCTTGAGGTGCTATTCTGCCTTTGAGAGTGCTGAATCCCAGGAGCCCGTGTGGCTGCAGCACTCGGCCCACAGCAGGATACACAAGATGGCCGACGGGCGGCCAGAGAATAGGCGGCAGTGAAAAGTGAGCCCGGCAGTTATCTGGACTGGCGCAGTGGTAACCATGGCCGGCCTTGGTGCTTGTGGTCCGAGCCGTGGGGGAGGCCAGAGGCAATGCACGCAGGATGAGGACCCTCTCCGACCTCAGCAGAGTTGCCGAAAAGAAGGGAGAGTGCAGGGCAGAGACCCGCTCCGACCGTTATCGGTGCAGGGAGCAAGCGCGCTGGAGGTAAGGAGGGGGAGCGGGTGGCATCAGTGGCTGTGGTACCGTCCCTTCCATCACCTGTGATCCGGGGGTTTGCCGTCTCGATTCTGGATCTGGTGGATCCGTTGCTGATACTGAGGATCTTTCGGTGGCTTGTGGCAGCAGGTGCTGGGGCTGTGCATCGCAGGCACCAGGAATGCGGTGTGGGACCCAGTGAGAGGAGGGGGGGGGGGAAACTAGCCCGGGCTCGCACGCTGTGGCCTACGCACATGGTCGGCATTGGAGAGGATCTAGCCTGCAGCTACCTAGCTGTGCCTGCGTCTGCTGTGCCAGAGGGGACACTGTGCATGCGTCTGCTGTTCGCCAGAGAGACTTTGAAGGGAGAGAAAGTGCTGGAGTGGGAGTCATTAGCCCCCGAGGGGGTCTTGCTTGGGAAGCAAGATCTGTTACTGCAATAAGTCATTCCTAGGAGCATCACTTGCAGAATTTGCACTGGGACGACCTTGGTCGCTGAAGTTGGGGGAGGCAGCCGGCAATGCAGCACGCACACAGGAGGGCCGGGGTGTGTGCTGCCCGATTTGTGGAGACCCTTGTTTCCCCACTTATCCTCTCAATGACAAATCAACGGGAAAAGCACCTGTCCTGATCTGGGTAGTGGGCTGGAAACTCCTGGTGCTGGGCAGCGTTTCCATTCTGGTACAGCTCGAAAATCCTCTAGGGCGCAGGGTTGAAGCGCTGCCTAACGCTGTCACGCTGGTCGGCCGCTAAGACGATTTGCTGGGACATTGACTAGCGCTGCCAGACTGGACTGCCTTTGTTATTAACAAATTCTCCTTAGCAATGCCCAAAAAGGTGCAAAAGAATAAAGGGAACGAAATCAGCGCCTTTTTGAGACCTCAAGCATCCACAGCTCAGAAGATGCTGGCTACAAAAGCTGGCGTCCATGCACCTCAGAAGGCAGTCCTGCGACCTCAATCAGCCCTTTCTTAACAATATTTTCAAGACATGTTAAAAGCCCTTAAACAGGACATCACACAAGAAATAAAAAAACAGACAAAATCCTCGAAGGACTCCTTACCTCGATCAATCGCTGATCTGAACACTCATTCACTTGGCTTGGAGGCTAGGGTTAACGAGTTAGAGAACACAACGTGCGAGAAAGTGCATGAGTGTGATGAACTTACTAAGAGCTCAGAGTGTGGAGGAACGGCTTGAAGAAATATGGGCAAAACAGCCTGATCTGGAAAATCTTGCAGACGGATATTATTCTTTCTGGAGCGGAGTCCCGCAGCAAATTCTAGACCAATACCTGCCAGAATATGTGACAGCCCTCTTTAAATCCCTCTTGAATCTCAGAGACACAGAGGAATTGATATTGGACAGGACCCATCGGATCTACTCTTCAATCCAGCAAAAACAATCTCCTACCAGATATCCTCTCTCGAGTACACTTTTTCCACCAAAAGGAGGAAATCATGGCAGCAGCTAGACGGACGGAGCCAGTGAAGTTTCGAGGAACTGTCGCCCTGTTTCAGGACCCGTCACCGTACACCTTAGCAAACCGCAGACGTCTCCAGAGAGTCACAGCCTGGCTACAGGCTAAAAAGATTGGTTACCGCTGGGGGTTCCCGTGTAGACTGAGCCTTGAGTTTCAAAACTGCCCATACACCATTAGCTCGGAAAAAAAGGCTAAAGACTTGATGCGGGAGCCGAGCAATATTGACTCCAGCGTGAGAGCCGAGGAACTGGAGGATCCACCCTTTAGTCCCACACCAAAGGACAGGAGAGGAAAGCTTAGGGGTTGGCCCACTGTGAAAGGAGCCACAGGCTCAGATCAGGAGGTGGCGGGCCCTGGATGACAGTGTGGACTGACCAGAGCTTCGCAGCCCCTGGAAGTGGGACATGGGCAACATCTTCTGCTGTCCCGGGCATAGGACACATGTTTTGTGCTAAACATACGAGAGGCCTCCTATTTACAGATGAACTGCACTGGCCTCCACAGTTATGTCTCTGGGTAAACAGCACGGGACGAAAGTGTCTGAAGGGCTTCACCAATTGCCAAACAAGATTTCTTGCTTTCAAGCTCTTGGACATTCTAGATTAAGTGTGGCGTGATTAGGAGTTGATTTGGTCGGGCGCCCAAAACGGATTGCGCGCCTGCTATTGTTGTCTTGAAGTTGACGTTAATGAATTCAATGAAGGTTTTAATACGTTTTTCCATAACCTTTCTTATCTTCCTTAGTTCGTGTCATATTCTTATGGTTTTTGTTCTTAGGGTTCATTACAATATCCTTTGGACTCTTTTCACATAGTTTTTTTTGGCACAATGCTAACACGAAATCTTTGGAAACTTGTAAACAAAGCACTAAATGTATTTGAGGTATTACATCTTTTAAATTGCATCATAGTGGCTTGTACGTTAACTATGTTGGGGGAACACAACTGGGGGAACTAGGGGAACTGATTCCCAGATGGGAGAGCATTATTATATCATTTTATACAGGAGCTTGAGCGACGCTGGAATGGCAAACCCTGACATTAATTGCATAACTTTGAATGTTCAAGACCTAAATTGCCATCTAAAACGAAAGGCGTTGTTTCATAGAATGGCCACCCTTAATTTTGCGCTCCTGTCCATTCAAGAAACCCACCATGTACCTATGGACAAATTTCGTCTCAACAAATTATATCCTGTTATGTTCTGCGCCTCCTCGGCAGGGGGGGAGAAGCGGGGGGTTGCCATTCTGGTGCGCAAAGGCACTTCTTTGAAAGTGCAGAAAGAATTGCAGGACAAAAATGGAAAGATATCCTATTGGTGGCAACGCTGATGAGGCAGAGGGTAACCCTGGTCTCGTTCTATGCGCCCAACTCATCAGGATCAGTTTTTCTCCTCCTTATCCAGGTTATTGAGTGAGCATGCGGAAGGGGATCTTATCCTGGGGGGTGGTTTTAATGCAGTTAACCCTCTAATGGACAAGTCCCTACCCCCAACTGCCAATGACAAAAGAAATTTCCTAGCACTCACTACACTCTTGCGTGAACATTCTCTCAGAGACATGGCAATTCTTCCACCGAGACAAGCGCTATTACACCGATTATTCTGCAGTGCATGGGGGATTCTCCAGATTAGATATGTTTCTCGTTTCTGATACCCCTATAGCCAAAACAGTTGCTATAGAAATTACCCCGAAAGCCCTGTCGGACCATGCCCCGCTTGTGCTCACGCTAGCCCCACTCAACGCTACCCCACCGCCTTTAGTAACCTGATGCTTAAATGAGCTCTTATTAGAATATCCTCTGTTCCGGTCCCATATCTCTGTTGTCATATCGCTATTTCATTGAGAATGACACTGGGGAAGTGCGCTACGATATAGTCTGGGATGCCGGGAAGGCGGTAATATGAGGTCATATCACAGACCAAACGATAACAAGGGGTAGAGCTAGAAAGCACTTACAATCTCAGAGTTAGAGCTACACAGAAAAGAGGTAAAAGCTGAAAAAATAAACAGGGCGCAATCGTATAGACGCCTTAGGGATGCCAGCGAATGGCACGTTACCTCAGAAGCGGATAAGCTTCAATTGAAAGCTTCTTTAGGGAACAGAACACTCATCCCTTACCACACCGATCCCCATATGGCCTGGAAATTCATATATAATGCATATCTACCACAAAATGCCCAGGAACTTCGGGACGCCTTAGAGGAGCCTATTATGATCCAGGAGACCGAGTTAGCAATCCGATCCCTCCTCCCGGGGAAAGCTCCGGGGCCCGATTGCCTCACGAACAAATAATAGAAAACCTTTTGCGCCAAACTCACCCTCTTTTTAACAAAGCTTTTTAACGATATATGGGCCTCCGGAATTGTATCTAAATCCATGGCCGAATCCGCAGCCACCTTGATCTTAAAACCAGGAAAGGACCCCGTAGAATGTACGTCTTACCGCCCCATCACCTTACTTAATACGGATGCGAAGCTTTTCAGCAAAATAATAGCGAACCGATTTGGGGGAGCTCTTCCAACATTGATAGAAAAGGACCAAACAGGTTTCATTCGTAACCAATCAATACATAACATTTGCCGTGCGATTAACCTAATCGCCCTAGCTCCAAAAATCCCAGGTAATCTCCATCTCTCATTACTATCTTTAGACGCCCACAGGGCTTTTGATAGCATGTCCTGGGAATATTTGAAAATAGTGTTATATGGCTTTGGCCCTAAGTTTGCGAAATTGATTCTTGCAAATTTCCAAATTCCCACAACCCGGGTTAAGATCAATTCGCAATGGACTCCTCTGATTGCCTTAGGCAAGGGTACCAGGCAGTGCTGCCGTCTGTCTCCCCTGGTATTCGCCTTGGCAATGGAGCGCCTAGCCCAACCAATGCGGTTACATCCCAAAATTCTTGGCTTCGAATATGCAGGACAATGCCACAAGATAGGCTTGTACGCGAACGATGTGGTTAGTTTCCTAAATGATGCTGTCAGATCTATCCCACCCCTGATGGAGCTCTTGTCCCAGTTTGCAAATGTGTCCGGGTTCGAGGTGAACCCATCCAAATCAATTGGGATGGCTTTAAACAAACCCCTGCAGAGGTGGAATCTTCAGGCATGGTCTCCTTTTCCCTGGTCCACTACTGACATCTCTTACTTGGGAATAAAATTGACCCCTACCTACGCATGCCTTTTTAAAGCCAATATCCCGGTTCTTCTGAAGGAAGCTAAAGATTGGCTTTCACGCTGGGAGTCCCAGGAAATTTCTTGGCTGGGTCAAGATGTCCCTCGTCCCGAAATTGTTATATGCCTTTCACGCATTGCTGGTGCCAATTTCTGAAAGCGATCTCCTAGACATGCAGAAGGTAATAGGTGAATTTGTTTGGATGAAGAAAAGGCCCAGAGCCCCTCGCAAACTTATTACCAGGGGAAGGGTGTCAGGAGGTCTAGGGCTTCCTTTGATCCCTTGTTATTACAGAGCAGCTCAGGTCGCTCCAATGCTGAATTGGGGATGCACTTCTGAACCTCCTACATGGCAGGATATTGAACAAGCGGCTTCCCCGTACTCCCTGGCTTCTCTCCCATTTCTAGAAAATAATCAAACACGATCCTACCCACTACACTACCAACGCTTCAGTGCTGGGACAAAGCATGCACACAAAGGGGGATCAGACAGGGCTTGGGTCCACTCTCCCAAGTCACCCATAATCCAGCATTCACACCAGGCCTTCAGGCGGGCTTGTTCCAGCTCTGGAGTCCGGAAGGGCCTTTAAGACAGATTTATATGCAAATCAGGAGCCCCTTACGTTTTTCAAATTGTAATTCAAATTACAGAAAACAGAACCTTTTCGGTACATACAGCTTCACCACTGGCTGACCAACAGACACTCATTTGGCCACCTTCAGGAACTCCACAGGAATAGAGCTCAAAATCCAAGAGGGGCAGCAGTCTCATTTGTATTTGTATTTAGTTTATTTATAAAGCGCAGCCAGGCCCAGGGGCATACGGGCACGTAGTTTTTAGATCAAGTTACAGGAAACAAGTTACATTTGCAAATGTTAGGCAAGAGTTACAATGGTTGCCGTTACAGATGGATACAGAATATGGTGTTACAAGTACGTACATACATATTGCATTTTTCATACGGAAGGCAATGGAGCTGCAGATAATATATAATAATATATAAGTAATATAGTATATAGCATGCTAGTATATCATTTACAATATGTACAGTGGACAGGCAACAAGCCTAGGCTCTAGGAAGTTAAACTGTCATTGTGTCCAAGTCATGAAGCCAACGCTTAGTATTGCGTTTAAATAGGTTGAATGAGGGTTCTGACCTGAGGTGAGCAGGGAGTGTGTTCCATAACTTAGAGGCTTGTACAGGGAAACTGGCCCCACCCGAGTTATGGAGTTTAATCTTGGTGTGGACATAGTGTTAGCTTGGGCTGTTCTAAGAGGTCTTGATGATGTGTGTGGGGTAAGTTGGTTAGAGATGTAAGTTGGTGCAAGGTTAGCCGTGGCTTTGTGAGTAAGGGGAAGGGTTTTGAGGGATATTCTGTGCTCTATTGGGAGCCAGTGCAGGTTCAGTCTAGTCTCAGAAATATGCGATTTCTTGGGGATGTTGAGGGCAGCCCTGATGGCATTGTTTTGAATTACTTGTAGTTTGTGGATATTTTTTGGCTAGTGCCTAAGTAGAGGGCATTGCAATAGTCTACTTTGGACAAAACTAGCGTTCTGGCAAGTGTAATGCAGTTGGGTGTGGAAATAAACAGCCTACATGCGGTTATAAGTTTGCAGGTGTAAGCGGCTGATGCTACTGCATTATTTTGTTTGGTGAAGGATAAGGTGGCATCAAGGTATATACCAAGGGTTTTAGTATTATTTGAGACAGTGATGGGGTTACCATCTAAAATGAACGATTTGAAGTCAGAATTTAGTTTTTTTAGTTTAGCGTGAGTACCAAGGATGAGCAACTCAGTTTTTTCGTCATTGAGACAAAGTCCATGGTGTGCCATCCACGCTTGTATTACTGCATAGATTACATTGAGGGTTTTGCTGTTGGTTGCGTATTCACCAGAGATAGGAATGAGTATCTGGGTGTCATCCGCATAGTTGGTGCACGTGACACCCAGATAGTCAAGGATATCGAAGAGGGGCTTCGTAAATACATTGTATAGCGTTGGGGACACACAGGAGCCTTGCGGGACCCCACAAGGTACCGATGACGGTTCAGCCGAGTCAGTGGGAGAGAAGACCCTCATAGTTCTGTTAGCCAAGAAGGAACTGATCCAGGCAGTGGCTGCGTCGGAGAAGTGTGCTGCCGATTTCAAATGGTGGCAGAGCGTTTGGTGATTGACCAAATCAAAAGCTGCTGACAGATCAAGCAGTAAGAGGAGTGCTAGTTTGCCGTTGTTTTAGGATTTGGATCTGAGTAGTGAGATCTATTTAAGGCAGTTTCCGTGCCATGTCTAGGTCTGAAACCGGATTGCCCGAGTCCCAGAAGATTTTTCTAGATAATCCTGTATTTGCAGGTAGGCTGCTCTGTCTAACATTTTTAGTAAGAATGGTAAAGTTGTTATCGGCCTATAGTTAGATGGGTTGGCTGGGTCAAGAGTTGGTTTTTGATTAGTGGGATGGCCCAGGCGTCTTTTAAATTATCCGGCACAACTCCCGTTTTGAAGGAGGCATTAATGAGGTTGGTGATAAATGGTGCCAGGTCATGTGCTGCTGCTTTGATAATCAGAGCAGGGCAGGCGTCATCTTGACAGTTGGATGGTTTGAGTTTCCTAATGATATTTTCTACTTCCAAGATAGAGAGGGGTGAGAAGCTAAAGGGTTTACAGGTTGGCTCAAAGGTGGGTGACATGTTAGGGAATTGTTTGTAATAAGGGTCAGATAGTAGCAGGTCTTTTTTTGCATTAATTTTAGATTGTAAGCGGGCTATTTTATCTAATAGTGCTTTCTGAATGTTAGTGCACCCTGGTGCATCTGTGACACATTTATCAATGGGGGCAATAGGGCATTCTAATTCTTTTAGAATCTTAAACAGTTCTTTTGTGTTAGATTCCGCTTTAACAATCCTTTTGTTATACGTGTCTTTTTTTGCGAGTATAATGGCTTCTTTGTAGTTGGAGGTTGCTAAGGTTAGCTCATTTTTATTGTTTACTGTAGGGCACTTTTTCCAATGTGCTTCTGCAGTTCTCTATGACGTTGTGGTTAGGATTTCCGTAATTTTAGGGGGGCGATGGTATTCAAGGCTTTAAGTATTGCCTGGTTGTAAATATCCACTAAGACTGTGGGGTCAGTGGTGGCAGTGTTGTTAAGAAGGGGGAGAAGTAACAGTAGGAGTATATCAGGTGTAAGGTCTTTCTTGTTTCTAGTACGGGTAGCTGGAGCGATGATAGGAGCCGGGTGTTGGTTTTGATGGAGAAGGTTATTTTATGATGATCCGACCAGATACATGGATCATTGGATAGGAGATCGATAGGGCCATTAAGGCTAGTAAGCCAGTCCAGTGTTCTACCTCTGATATGTGTAGGCTCATGGATAATGTGGGTGTGACCCAAGTCAGATAGGGCGTTGGCTAGATCACAAGCATTATTATTAGTGTGTGTCATGATCTCTGCTTCCAAAAGGTCAGGGTTTTCCCAACTCCCTTGGAAGCAGATCCATAACCCAGGTTCTGCGTGCCAACCAGTCCCAATTGGGACCTTTTGGACCCAGTCCTGGCGCCAGTGGCACCAGGCTCATAAATATGCCCAGTCCCAGCGCTGGAAGCGCCGGGCTCATAATGCTTGGGTGGACTTACCTGCAGCAGACCATGCTGCTTACTTGCCTGCCAGTTGAGCCTCTGATCCTCTTCTGTTTGGAACTACTTTTCCTGTTGGGTGGGGCAGGAGCCACTCCCTAGATTCAGAACACTGGAACTCTTCTGGAAAGCAGGAACTCTTTTCTTACCTAGGCGTGGCTGTGGAAGGAGACACCTAAGCACTACAGGAGGCTATTTAAACCACACCCGATGGATGAATCTTGCTTTGCGTTATTCTGCATCCTCTGCAGCAGAACGCTCATCGTGTCTTCTGCATCTGATCCTGGGCCTAAGGGAAAAAGGCTTACCATCCTGAATCCAGTCTTCAGCAACACCTATAAAGACAAGAAAGAACAGGTTAGCATTACGGTCTTCAGTGACAGCGCTTCACTTACCTGGTCCATCGGCTGTCACCAACGCCTCGCGCTGCATTCCGGCATCTGAAAGACAAAAGCTTACCAACTCTTCGCACGCTCCGGAGGCCTTCGGCGCTGCATCCCGCATCTGAAAGACAAAACAAGGTGCGTTTAAAGACATTGGGGAACTTTAATACTCACGTGCCATTACTCCTTTCCACATCTAGCCCAGTGGGTATTCCGGCACCCTGCAGCCGCTCCGAACTTGTACCTGCAAAATAAAAAGACAGTTAGAGCGCATCGTGAAGCAGGCAACAAGCGCTTACTTACGTGCTTCCAGGCGCTTCTATTCATCACACGGGCTCCATTTTCAACTCACTTCAGCCCGTCATCCGCCATCGCCGAAACCCTGCAAAACAAGAGACATCATTACTAAAGACTTTAAAGACATTAGAATTACTCGAAACTGACCGTTCGTGCAGTAAACGACGGACAGCAGTCCTATGAAGTCAAGAGGCCTGCTCCCCTTATCCAGTGAAGAAACTGGTTACAGCACCCTGCCCCGAGGCAGATGGAGAGCACGGCGTTCACTTACCTAAGGTGAGAGAGAGCGTTAACCTTTGGGGTTCTACAGGAGAAGAGAAAGGGAAGAAGAGAGACATTCTATAACCCAGTTCCTTAATCCCATATTTTCTATCTGCAGACATCTTACCCTTCGAGTAAGACATACAGTGCACAGAGGTCCAGCCCAAAGAGCCAGCCGTGTGTTACACATCACCTTTGAAGATACGGTATACGCCCAGTCAAGACCGGCGCCTCTACGGGAATCAGGTGAGCGTTACAGTATGGTCCTTAAAATCGAGATTGAAATCCCTGAGTAGGATAGTTTGTGAATTGGGTTTAGTATCAGTGGAAGGAGGAAATGGGTCCTGGTGGTCGGTAAATAAGGTGCACTGTTGCTGTGTGGTTACGAGATAGTGGCAGTTTGAGGGACAAGGATTCAGCAGTAGGGATTTGAGCATCCTGAATCACTCTGTCGTACGTGTTTCTGAAGATGAGGGCTAGTCCGCCTCCCTTCACCTGCTTGGTGTTTCTATTACATCTAATGATAGAGTAGTCATTTGGTATATCAAGGGCTAAGGATGGGCCAGAGGCTGCAGTGAGGCAGGTTTCCGTAACTGCGAGGAGATCAAGCTTCTCATGAGTTATGAAATCAGCAATGTCCAATGCGTGGGCGGGGAGAGACCTAGCATTCACCAAGGATGCTTTGATGAATGTGTCTTTAGCAGGAGTTTTTTGTGATGGTAAAAACAGGTCATGCAGGGTGGTAGGGGCTAGCTTACTATCTAAATCAGTTGCGAGGTTAGCCAAGTTATAATCTCTGCACTGAAGTTTGTTGCTCTTGTGAGCGTGTATATGGGGGTTTTTGGTCCACAATCGGGATCCTAATCTAGAATTTCTAGTTAAGATGCTAGGATGGTGAGAGCATGGTAAGGTTGGATCATAGCGGATTGTGGTATTGTTGCGAGATGGGGGTGAGCTATTACCTAGCTTCAAGTATGGGTGCTGTTTAAGTGGGATGGTTCTGGATTTTAGTCTGAGGTTTCTGTTAGTGATATCACAGGGTTTATTAGGTGTTGGTCTGGTAGCAAAGTGGCATATCCAGAGTGCTCGATCATCCAGGTAGGGGTTAGCAGTGGCCATAGGGCTAGTCCACAAGGTGTAGGTGATAGGTACCTTAAGTGTGCTGGAATATGTGTGTTGGTTAGTATGTAAGTGGGGCTGACATGTCCACCATTTAGTGTAAATGTACAATAGGTGGAGGAGAGTGGACAGGCACCAATACATAGTGGAGGTAAACTCTGCCAGTGGGCAGGGATAGAGAACTCCGGGTGTGTAGTGCTATTGGAGTGCGCTTAAGATGAGGTGCAATGTCAGCGGCTGTAATCACCGAGTTTCATTTAGGCTACTACTGTGGAAAGGCCACAGCTTTAAATCCCGAATTAGTCATTTGGTTAGGCAAAGGCCAGATGCAGCACATAGGTTCGGGCTGTTGGGGGATTTGACTGAGTGCTATGGCTGAGAGCAGTGGACGACATCACCACGGGTGATCGCAATTGGCTAGGGACAGAGACAGTTCGTTTAGTGGCAGATAGTACAGGTCGAAGGCAAATGGTAAGATGCAGTGGCTAGCCTTAATTCATTTAAATGCAATGGGTGTCACCAGATGTAATGGAACAGAACAGTTCACTAGAGGCGCACAAAGCAGCACATAGGTTTACGTGATGCAAGTTTGCAAGAGTAAAGGGATGCACCAATATGATGATGTAGGCTAAGGCAGAGGCAGCACATGGAGCATTTAATGATCACTGTGGGATAAATTGAATTTAACAAACTAAACAGACTCAAGCAGTTGGAGGTCAGGTCTAGGCAAATAACATCATGCCCCTGGTCTAGGTCGCATACAGGTTAAAGCAGGTTATGCATAGAAAGTGCAAACAGTTATATATCAATTAATGTAAAGGCACTGGCCTCGTAATAGGCAGAATGTTGAACATTGTGAGCATACGGTCGGTGCAGGACAAATTGCAGCAGCTCTAGATAAAACACAGATATCAGAAATGGGAAATGGATCAAGTAAATACATTAGAGAGGCACATTTATGCAGATGGACAGGCGTTGTAGCGGCAGGCGGTAAGAAGTTACCAAGTTTAACTTAGGCACATGTTTAATCTATGATCCCCAGTGTGCAATGATTGGTAGGGTAATGACAAGGACAGTTCAAATGCCGAAATTTAGAAGAGACATGAGAGTTAATTAGGCATATAGTGTTTAGCAATTGAGCGCTCATACTGCGAATCCTGTGGTCGGGGGACCGGATGTGAATAGGATCGGAGCAGGCATGGCACTCGATGCAAGGGGCCACTTATTAGCCACTTGTTATAGGCTCCTAAAATAGGTCAGTGGAGGAGAAATGCCTTATACGGCAGCTTGGGAGAGGGAGGTGGACTCGGAGATCACATGGGAGTCCTGGCAAAAGGTTTGGTGTAGAGTCCAGAAGAGTTCCCGGTGTACTGAAGTGAAAGAGGGGGCCCTTAAGCTCTGTTATCATTGGTATCTGTCCCCAGGTAGGCTACACGCAATGAACCTTGCTTATCAGGACACATGCTGGCACGGGTGTGGAGAAAGCGGAAATTTGGCACATGTGGTGGCACTGTCCAGTCATACAAACATTTTGGCTGGAGGCAGGATCAAAAATCTAGGCAATCACTGGAATCTTGCTTCCCATGGATCCACGAGTCTTATTATTAGGGGATATCCCAGGCGACTGGTCCAACCCGCTGTCAGGTTATAGGGCAGACCTAATCACCCAGCTAATCGTAGCAGCCCGAGCTACATGAACATGCTTCTGGAAAACTGTGGAAGGCCCGCATATATCATACTGGTGGGGGAAGGTGAGGGAGCCATTGGGGATCGAAAAGCTTACGGCGATGTTGGAGGGGAAAAAGCTAAAGTTAACACGGACATGGTGGCCACTCCTAACATTTGTGTCGGATAAAGAACATATGTTCTTCCAACCGTTACTTCTGAAACACCTTTTAAAACCCTGATGTTGGCATTGTAAAATCTTTTGTCCTTCTCGTCTCTCTGTGCACTTTTCCTCTTTCTTACTCCCGCTTTTCTCTGTTACTTCTTTCAATGGCTTCTCTGGTTGAATTCCCCCCTAGCTCTTATACACAATCTATGTTGATTATTCTGGCTTGTTTAATGAAATTGTGACATATAAATGTAAAAGAAGGGTGGGGGAAAATTAATTTTTATTGGTGTAATGCAGTTTCTTAAATGTTATGTCACTCGATTGAACTTTGTTTCTGGAAAACCGAATAAAATCTGTTTGTAAAAAAAAAAAGTGTGTGTGAGCTGGGACTAGAACGTTACAATTGTAACTTAAGTCAATTCGACTTTACTGTTCTTGGAAACAGTAGTTTATCCAAGAGAAGATACTTAAACCAGGTGGAAATCTAGAAGACTTCCCTGTGCCACTGCACTGAAGGTGCTATGTGTCAAAATGTAAAATTTAAAAAATGTAAAAAGATAATGCCTCTGGAGTTTGTCAGACTCCATAACCAAAGGAAACAGTGTTTGAATCACAGTAAAGTGGGAAAAAGGTCTCGCTCTCTCCAGGTTGAAAATTAAGAAGTCCTAGAGTCCAGCAAGTGCTGGGGGTCTCGAAGGTAGAGAGGAATTAGCACATTTCTGAGAATTCTCCCTAACAATGTGTCAACCACATAATTAGGGTCGCTCAGTCAAACATCACTTCCTCGAGATTTATGGAAACCAGCTAGGTGTCTGACAGCCAATCTCACTAAAATCCAAAGCACAATTATTTCAAATAATCCCAGACGAGTAACAAGAAACATACCAGCTGCAACCAACCCATTGCACTCCGAGTAACCAAGGGATGAAGTTGGCCTCCATGCTTGTAGAGATGAGCCGACAGACCACAACCAAGAGGTTATCACTGAGAGGCAACCAGACCTACGCTGAAGACATACTCCAGAGGCACGGTCATGATTAACCAATGTACTGACCTATCCACCCCACTCCTCCAACATAACCCACGCCACTACACACGACCATGGGATAGCCTCACTACACATCATTGATTTAACCCCCACACGCAACAAACTGTCAGACAACATTAGACTGAACATTCCAGTGCCCATAATCCATAAAAACGACCACAAAACACACAAATTCAGACCAACCCAACTCCATCAAATATCTAAAACTACTGCAACACTGGATCCCACCCCTACAGATAATACAAACCAGTGCACACTATTGTACGTCCACCAACCGCATACAACTTAGACACCAAACGAACACTAGCACACACCCGCAGCACAAAGTCTTACCGTTAAGGTTACAACAGGCCGGGCAGCAGAACCAACCCACAAGCAAGACAACATTCAGATGCCAGTTCGACCTGCTCCTGGGTGGTAGTGGTGTAGGGTATAAAACATAACATGCATGTGTGGGTGTTATGATGAATAGGGTAAGTTAATGTATATTAAAGACTGAAGGAAGGTGGTGATGCAACTTGTGGGATGGTGGAGTAAGACCTAATAGGTAGCAGAGGTGTGTAAATGGAAATTGAAATAAGGGATTATTTGGGTGGATGGAGAATTGAGACTTGCAAGTGGTGCCAATTATTGAAATAGGTGGTGGGGCGGGAACCGTTGAGCAGACAAGCTATTGCTTGTTTATACACGCTATCTGAAGATTGATAGCGCTGCATAGAAGTATTACCTACCTAATCCAGTTCAAATATTATTAACATCACATACAATCTACATTGCTAAAATGTTAGGAAAAATGTTTCTTTTTGCCGCTATCCTCCCATTGTCATCATTTGGACAGCCTAGTTTTAGCTACTGCATTTTATCTTTCCTGACCTTTGGAGGCTAGTGAAGCCTTTTTTGCTCCACTTCCCTAACTAAACTCACCTGTTTTTGGAGGGACTGATCAGTTACCACATCTAGTAAGTGCATGAGACCTTGTTTGTATCTGCACACATCACCTTCTGTGAAGTGTGGTAGACACACTTGTTACTTGCATGATGTGTCCAGGACAGGCTGGTGGGAGCAGATACTTTTGTAGTGTTTTCTTTTCTTTTTTAAATCTCATGCGGTGGTATGACAATCTTATCGCAAGGCCTTTTTTCGGGGAGTTTTATAGAAAACATTTCCAGACAAAAAAAAACTCACTGAAAAATATTGGTGGGAGTTTGGGGGGCAGGTAAGGGGATTTAAGGGGTGGGGAATAGGAACTAGATAATAGGGATGGGTCAGGGAAGAACACCCACCCACCCCCAACCCCTCAGCAAAACAAAATCTGTCAAAGAGGATAACCCTAATGCACTTTTGCATTTTACTGCTTAATGCCATTTAGATTAAAAAACTTTTAAATGGCCGTACCACAAGAATTTTACCTGTCCTTGGACCATCTGGAGTGACCTTAATTTCCAGGGAAAGCTCCAACTTCCACAATCAATGTGGTGGTCTGAGTGTGTGATGGAGGTAGGACTAGATTCAGGTCAGTGTCCATTGCTGGCCAGATGCTGCGGCCATAGGCTGTCCAAGTTTCAATGGTGCAGATTGTTGGGAAATCTTTTCTTTTTGCACCTTTCCCTCCATAGAGTCCTATGGGACCCCCAGGTTTTTTGATAATTTTTTTTAACCCTGTCCTGACTTGGAGGCGAGTAAGGCTTCTGCTTTACTTGGCCAGTTTGCACAGGGAAACAGACTAGTTAGTCCCCAAGAGTGTCAGTACTGAGAGACTGTCTCTTGTCATTCTTGTATTTTTACAATTGCACACATCACCTTACAGTGAAGTGCAAGATACTTTGCATCCCTTTAACCTTTTACCCAACTACTTTTTGATTACTTTAATGATGAGCATAAGACAAGCTGGTGGCAGCTGTGTGATTTTTACAATTGTTGTACTATTTATCTCAACATTTGCATTTACAGCAAATGGCTCTGTTGGTAAATTATTTTCTGCAGACAGCTTTGCACTCATGCCATGCCTTTTCAAAGTGCTCGCCAGTCTCATCCTATCCTCTTCAGAAACGCATGTGAATACAAGTACCGGCAAGCCGAGCAGATCGACCAGAGAGTAGCATAGAGCTAAAAAGACTGGGTTGTAGATGTGCTTAGGCCATCCGCTGCAGCGAGAAAGTGAGGCCACTTCCACATACATCAGTACTGCCACAGACCTAGTTCAGCTTTCGAGTCACAAGAGCAAACACACTGCATCGAAAAAAGCCCCTATAAACACAGGAATGAACAAAGGGTAGAACCCACCAACCAGTAAAAGGAGACCCCATGGAGGCCGCAAGACTTGGTATGTGTTGAGCCTGCACAGAGTAAGTAGGCAGGTCTAATACCCCTTTTTTGGGAAATTTGCATTTCACATACACACCGTGGGACGAAAGAACACAAGGAAGAGGCGATTTATTGAACAGGTGAAGTATTGGATTATGACTGAAAGTAAGTGTGCAGGCTTGCATGGCGAGTGTGATAGAAATAGTGTATTGAGTGGTTGTTAAAAGGATGGTAATAAGCGAAAGGAGATTGAGTAGGGGTTGGGAAAAAGAATGAATAGTGTGAAAGAAGAGTAGTTGTAAGTGTTCCAGTGGGACGACCAGAGTAGAAATGGGAGGGGGAGAGTGTTAGTGGGAGGAAAGTAGTAGTGGGCGGAGGAGAAATAGCATGGAGTAGCAGGAGAGTTAACAAAGGGAAGAGGAAAAGTCAGGAGGAGTGAAAGATTGAAGGGACAGAGAACTGGTGGGAGAAATGAGACTGTAGCAAGAGAGCGTAGGGAACAGAAAGGTGAGAGTGGTTGCCATACAAAAAGCCTGAATCCCACAGTGTCTGTAAGGAACGATTCCCAATCCCTGTAGATCACGAACAACCAGATAATGGAGGGACACTTAGGAAGTCTGAGGGAGTTTAGACATCCAGTGTTTTAGTTTATCACCTTTGGCATAAGACGGTGGTTAGCCAGTAGGAGTAAACATTCAGTAGCACTAATCTTGTATTAATTACACCTGGACTAAGGCAGAGATTCCTATAAAGGCAAGAGAGAGAGAGGGGACAGCCAAACGGCCCTTAACATTCAATAAAAACTATTGAACCCCATCAGAGACTTGACGTTCTATCAGTAGACTTCTCCAGAGTGGCTGTGGTGCACAAGGGAGTTGAATGCTAGTGACAGCCTTATGTCAAGATGGAATAGCAGTAGATCCATCCTACCGTTCTGCTGAACAAACCTGTATTAATGGCCATTGGGTACTCGGAACACCACATGGTAGAAATGTATATTTTTACACCGGATGTGGTGAATTCTTACTTCAAGAAAAGTATCTTTATCCATGGCCAAAGGATTGGTGGCCTTAGAGGCATGGAGCCCAGCATGACAGTGAACCCATCTCGTCAACTCATAGGAAGCCGATTAGGCTCCTGTGGGATCCTCACACACCGCTGTGTTCCAAAGAAGCCCCACTCTACCTCAACAGCATCTCTGGTAAACCTTCTGTGCGACCGCTATGATGATCCCCCAGCGTTGTTTTGTCCACTCCCAGATTTAAAAGAACGGGAGGTGCAAGCAAGCTTCTGCTTCTTAGCTCCCTCGCTCTGGAACTCACTACCCACTGAACAAAAGGAATTAGCACTCCTATCACTTGTTAGGGGAATTTTCCTAAAGTCCTACTTGGAGGTCAGACTTTAGTAAGCTATCCCAGTGGTCTGTAGATCCCCAGCTCTTAGTAAGTATCAGTCTACACTACTCCGAGATCTTGGTAGAGTGGAAAAGCAGTCAGGCTTATTTTAAGAGGAAGATGTGAGCTGTGAGTAAGTACACTGAACCCAATTAGTAATGCACATCAAAGAAACACTTACAAATAATAAATACAGAAGAGTCACTGTTAAATACTTCGCCCAGTAAACCAGCACAGAGAGGTATACTTTACAATACTTTGAAAAGGTCACTTCTTAATTGGCAGTTGCTGAACGCGCACAATTGTTAGAGGAATTTGACAGGTCTACCGTATTATCGGTAATAACGTGAACCCACAAAGTAATACAGTAATTGCATTTAGTCATCATACACATATAAAATAGTGATTGATTTTTGGGAAGGAAAACAGTTGGTTAGTGTTCTCCTAATAGAGCTTCCAGTTCTAGAGGCCATTTCCCAGCACAGCAAGTCCTTTAAAGTCCAAAACACAACCCTAGCTAAACGGCAGTTCAGCAGGGCTTAAACTCTTGAAAAGCAGAAAGAAGATACAAAAAATCTTAACCAATGTTGAAGACCCTGTAAAGGACACGCTAAAGGGACACAAGCAGCTGCTTGAGTCCGAAGTAAGAGGGGGTTGCCCTTGACACCTCTACTTCTCTATAGCAACTTCTTGGAATAAAGTAAGAAGTACCGTTTTCCCCCACAGTACCTTAAATTAGAAGATTGTGGCTGGATTCTCCTCCATGCTGCAACACTGAACCCGACCTCCGGATTCCTTGGTCTGATGACGAAACTCAGGACAACGGACGGGATCTCAGCAGCAGGCTCAAGGGAGGACTTCTGGCACATCTTTCAACATCAACTTCTCTAGTCACTCTGCGGTTTTGGTGCCTTTTATGCAGCACCAAACAAGGATGCGACTTGCCTAGTCAATCTTCTCCAGTTCCTGCAGTCCCACACTCTGCTGAGGGAGTCTGGACAAGTTGGACTGTGTCTCTGTAGTGTCCTTGAGGGCTCAGCAAAGACTTTGATGAATTCGTCCTTCCCATGACGATGCACTCGAAATGGGCAGCAGGTCTCCTGGTATTGGAGATCCGCAGCTCTGGAAACTCCCAGGACGTCGGGCGATGGCTCATATCAAGGTTTGTCTTTGGACTAGTTGTTCCCACCAGTCAAAGGAAAGGAGTCCTCTCTGGAGTACCTCTGTCGCACAGAAGACGGGGTCAGGACACCAGTGGTCGCTTCACGGTATTGCCAAGCGTCTGCAGGCGACTGGTCGTCATCCTTTTTGTTACTTCAACTTCCAGTGGTCAACTTTCTTTTCACTCCACGAGCCTCGCCTTTCATCCAGTTCCAGCACTCACTCCCTCGAAATCTTTCTCAGCAGTTTACAGAAAGGAGCGTTTGGCTGTCCAATCAGGACAGCCAGACATCCAGTGGGAGCAGGTCCCATTCAGGCACTCTGGCAGACAAAGGAAAGGGGATCTGGGGGGGGGGGAGGGTTTGGAAAGGTCCTTCCCCACTTCTTGCCTGCCGAGAGACTCTGGAGCCTAGGCGGGGATACCCAAGGATTCCCGCCAAAGGCAAATCACACACACACAGGCCTCCCCCAGGATGGTAGAAGGGCTGACAAAGAACCACCACGCTAGTAATGGCGAAAAAAGAAGGGAGGCCTCAAGTTAGTACTTGGGTGCCCCGATTGTGCACTACGGAGGCTATGTGCATATCCTGCGGTGGACAAAATACACAATAGTTGGTAGAACACGTCCACTGCCATCAGCCATAACTAGGAGATTGTCTATGTGACTAAAAAGTCACAGGAGCAGAGAGAAGGGGGATAATGGGTATCCTTTTGGCACTCCACATAAGGTGGTTGTGCCAATCTCTCGACTAACGTTTTTGGAGAGATACTAAATATAGAACTGCAGTTATTTTAGGATAAAGTAAAAGAATATCTAAGAAGGACGCTAAGGGTCGGTCCCCAGCAACACTGCCCATAAGGAGCTGTGTGCTGCAATAGTACAATACAGATGCCTTTAAGAGTTATGCAGGAAAACAGACTCCATATAACAGATGAGATACAAACAATAAGAGTTCCAAATGACAGAGCCCATAGGATTGAATGAGTGGAAAAAGGTTCCACTCATCCAGGATTATAGAAATCTGATAAAATCACCCCAAGATCACTCATCAGAAAACTTGTGAAAACATGGTTCTTCAAATATTCCTTACATTATTGTACTGTGTCTGCTCTTTTTCATTTACTCTACACAAAAGCTACAATACCACCAGGGTTTGGGCATTACACAAATACAATAAACACTGTCCCCTGAAAGTTCCCAATTCTGCCAGTTACTGTTTCAGTGAACGGGATACCTGTGAGTATTCAGGAAGTTTCCAGGGAAGTACTAGTAAACAGTGATCAAGATTTTGGGTCTTGTCTCAAATATAGGAAGGGATCTTCTGACCGCTCAGTACTTCAAAGTTTACCTGAGGGGCCCTACTCCTCCTGGCAGAGGGGACGGGGGAGGAGACTATTAAGGGTCTTAACCCACAAGACCGTCCTGTTCTGCAAAGTTAAATTGCAGGTGGTGGCCCCTCAGGGGCAGACTTCGGTATGGGTGAGAGGAAGTGTGCCTCTACTGAAGACCTCAGAAGGCAGGCCAGCCAGTTATTAAAAGGGTAGAGGCCCCTGGGAAACATCAGATTTATTGGGAAGATGGACTGGTGCACAGTGCACGCATAGAGTCTACATTTGGAAACCACAGAAGGATGGTGGTGACAAACAATTTGGCCCTTCCTGCTGCAGATGGCCCCTGTGAAGGCATTAGCTGGGCAAAATGGAGTGAAGAAAAAGGAAAGGTTGTCCCTTTAATGCTCATGGCCCAAGATGCAATTCAAGTGGCAAGCCACCGAGTTGTAAACTTGCAAATGTCTGGCAAAAGTAGTGAAAAATATCCAAGCATATTTCTTAGTATTCCCAGTTGTTGAATTTCCTGTTAGGGGCCCAATTAATACTCATGTAGTCCAGGGGTCCAAAATGGGATTTGTTGAACGGGAGCAAAAGGCAGCTCTTGGGTATCAGTCCTCACCCATTAGGCAAGACCTATTTTTGAGGAACCAGAAGCTAGTACATGGCATGCAGCAAATCTGCCTTGTGAGCAAGATGCAATCTCTAACTTCGTGTCCATTATATATTATCCAATATGCTTTAAATGTGCCTATGGTGTGCTCTTTATTCTCCTTCATACACATTCCTAACACCTACACAGTGAATATCGGATAGCTATGATTGTATGACACCACTTGCCTGGGTAGTCTCAAGTAGCTCCTGGTAGCTCTTGGATTTAAGGTAACCAAGCTCCCCTTGGCTATAACCAGAAGCTAAATAGCTCCCAGCTCCTGGCCTTAAGGAATAGATTTATCTTAGTGGCAACTGACAATGCCTCTAGATACCTTTGCTAAAGGTTTTTTTATAGGGTGTGCCAACCCCTCCTCCCTCAACTGAATATAGATAACTTGATCGGCAGATCAAATAAGTTCAGTCTCCCATCCATCATTGCAGACAGAAATCAGGATTAGATTGCCTTTATTAAAAGAAATAAACTACACATGGCACTGTGCATATTCGAGTTGGGATGGCACAGGAAATGAAGGGTACTTTTAATGTTACACACACTCCATAAGTGCACAAGGATACAAAGTGAGATTCTTAAATAAATAGCTCCCTGAAGAAAAATACAGTGTCAGACAAAAATAGATTTCAAAATGGTGGAAAATGGTTTCCAGTCCTAAACCAGGTATGGTGGACTATGAACCATACCAAGTGTTTTCAGACAAGTAACAGAGGGCAATACATTTGTAGACAGTCTTTGGCAGCATGTTGCAGTGAGATAATTAGGTTAGTTCGATTAAAAATGGAAATTGCCAGAAAAGGTAGACAAGATTGTGATAAGGTCAGATAAGTAACCAACGTTAAGATACCTATGTTCTTCTGGAAAAGGGCACAACGTGTGTTATGCAAACTATTCCGAGAGACCAGCTGTATTATTTTGGCAGCCATAAGATGGAGCATATATCTACTCTAAGGGAGTTAAGCACTAAACTAACTTGGCAGGACCTCAGCAATCAGATAAGGATTAGACATTGATGCGTGAAAGATGTTCTTGGCAGGAGTTGAGCAATGGCATTCATAGTTGTGTCCAGTCAAGTCTAAAATAAGCATATCAGTTTCATGCGTCAGAAAAAATTGTGGATGCCAGCTATGCTAATGCAGGCTTGTTGTACACAAGATAAGCTATCCAATGATACTGAAGGAATGTTTTTTTCTCCGACTAAAGTGACCTATCAAAAGCACACCCTGTACAAGGTGGTCATTTGCATAAATGTGTTGCATAATCTTAAAACTCTATGAAGTAGGTTAGAGGCAAAAATGTCTGAGTGTGTCCTGTTATTCCAGCAAATAAAGACCATGATGAAAATCCTCCCAGGCGTCCGATTTCTATTGCTTCCGTCTGGACAATGAAGTGTTCATAGATGCCTGGTGCTTGATGCAAGATGGGAAGCAGGACCCCCTGGTTATACGCCCAAACGTGGGACCCTAGTCTTTCATAAGACTACAGGCACAATGACCCAAGACCCTTTTTCTTGATGGCGATGTGCTGATAGGATAGGCGAGTGACAAAGCGCAGTATGATCTTATTTCTGTAAAGAGCATGTCCTCATAACCGCCAGCAAAGCACGCCTGCCATCTATGGATTATGGTATGTATTCAGGTCAGGACCGTGTAAGGTGATGTCTCATACCCTGTACAGAGTAAAAAAAAAGGCGAGAGAACAGTACCCCTTATTATAAATGAGAAATAGTAGGGGGAAGGTGATCACAGTGTTTTATAATGTGTAATGTGTGACTAGTCAAAAAGTTGTTTGTTGAATAAAATATCAAGGACCAATAGAATTGTGAAGAGTTGAAAAGTAACAGTGATCCCCTTCTCTCCTTCAATCACTTTCCCATTTCCTTCTGCTGACATACTTTACCTTTTTGTTACAAATTCTATGAAAATAATCTGTGTGCATCTGCTCTTCCTTTTGGTAGCGTACTGAAATATTTTAGCAAAGCACTTTTCCCTTTTCCCCCAAATGATATGATAGGATAGTTTATATAGTGCCTATACACAATGTGTTTCAAAGTGCTTCAAGGCATGGGAGGGAACTAGGGAAAATACAATTACATTTTTACAGGCCATGAACAGTAAGGATGTGGAATTAACTATCGTACTAGGCCTGACGACATTTCATATAGTGCTCCTAGACCTATCTTTAGCATTTGACACAGTCGACCACGACACCCTCATAACGAGATTAGAAGAATTTGGAATAACAGATACCGCCCTGCTATGGATCAAATCTTTCCTAACAAACAGAATGGAAACTGTATGGATGAAACCCTTCAAATCCAGCCCGAGAGATTCCACCTGTGGAGTACCACAGGATCATCCTTCTCCCCGCTACTATTCAACATCTACCTGTATCTACTGATCAGAATCGTCAAAAGCCACGGCCTCACTTGCTACAACTACACTGATACACAAATCTTCAAAATACAAGACAACCCGGAAAGAAACTCAACGCTAGAAAACTGCCTCTGCAATGTATTCTTATGGATGAACTCCAATTCCCTCAAAATCAACCCAGGCAAAACTGAAATAATGATTGTCACAAAAAAATTGAGGAGAAAACCAATTCATCCCTTGGCCAAGGGAACTCGAGACAACCCCAGCAGCCTCGGGCAATTGTAAAAAACCCGGGGGTTCTGATGGACAATAATCTCACGCTAGAGCCAGGTGTAAACGCTCTCCTCAAGAAATGCTTCTTCCTCCTGCGAGCGGCAAAGAGAATCTTACCGTTCGACAACAAAACCACCACCATCATCGCCCTCGTCATGTCCAAAGTAGACTACGCCAATAGCCTATACCAAGGCATGCCTGAACGACTCCTACAAAAAACTACAACGCATTCAAAACGCGGCAGACAGACTACTTCTGAAAATACCTCGAAGAGAACACACTACACCAGCGCTGAAAACACTACATTT
This sequence comes from Ambystoma mexicanum, assembly GCF_040938575.1. Lineage (NCBI taxonomy): Eukaryota > Metazoa > Chordata > Amphibia > Caudata > Ambystomatidae > Ambystoma > Ambystoma mexicanum. The sequence goes on from NC_090923.1 coordinate 990,642,699, forward strand.
GCTACCAATAAAACAAATAAAATGCAAAACAATGTGCATTACGCACAGAGCAGTACAACACGAAGGCGCCGAGTTCCTAAGAGACAAACTGCGCCTACATCAACCAACAAAAACGCTCAGATCAAGCATGGACATCTGCCTGGAACCGAAGCCCTACAACAAAAGAAAACTTGGGAGGATCCTCCTTCTCTCACCAAGCACGGAAACCTGGAACGACCTTCCAAAGTACATACGTAACACAAGAAACCACCTATTACTCAGGAAATTATTCAAAATCTGGCTCTTCACGTCATAACTAGAAAGACTGGCCACAGGGGCACCGACATAACTAAAAACATCAATGAACGTAGAGTGACCGCGATACACACCAATCAATCAATGGGAAAAGCTGACGTAAATATCCCGCGGCATACTAAAGGACCAAACAGCAGGCAGTCTCAATATAACCAAAGACAGTATACATAGCAAACTAAGAAAGAAAGACTAAAACAAATCATCAAGAGGACCATGACCTAACTATGACCTTCCCCAACAGCCCTAAGAACAAAACCTAGAGAGGGAAAGGAAGCACTGCATCACGGGCCCCAATGCAATGGGGGAGAAACAATGTTTCATCACTACACACTGTCCACCAATACAAAGCAGGAAGCACAACGCCCCACCACACAAAACTACAACTAAACAGTCCCAAGGATGTTCACCCCATGGAAATCAAAGAACCAGTCAGGATAGAAGGATACGAACGTCTGAATACACACGCTCACCAAGACGGATCCACTAGGACACACTTCAGCACGACCCTAACCCTGAACCACTCAAAGCCTTAACCGACCAGGGTCACACTAGATCACCTGAGAATAGATATCACCCACCCAGTCCCACACCTGAAGATTAGGTTCAGACGCACCCACCAATCCAAACTACACTAAATAGGATACAGTTGGATCAGCGAAACACCACCAAATCGAGTCGGCCCACGAGGAACCAGCAACATCCTAACCCTCAGGTATACAACTAACGGAATCATAAGTACCTGAACCAGGCTACAGACCCCACTAACCCGACACTCAATCTTCTGCATACTTAAACCCACACAAAACCACACAACCATCTCTCTCCCCGCAATCCGCACGCACTTTACCACACCGCATCAACAACACATAAACTTGACCCTCAGCACTCGATGCCTTAATCCAATCCAATACTAGCACCAAAGCCCAGCACGCTGTGTATACCGAGCTGAAGCTGCCAACAGCACATCACTTCTCCCACTCTCCTTCTCCCCTCCTCCCGACTAACGCTACCCCACCCTTCCCGTTTACAGATCCTCCAGAGCACCTTGGGACCAATTCCGTTGGTGACGGTGTGCTATACAAGTACTGATAACATAACATAAATGAGGTATTTTGAAGGAGAACATATCAGAAGCATGCATAGAGCAATTACATAGATGAGAAAAAAAAAGCAATGGAAAGCAACCATTTTAAAAAGGCATAGACTCATTGATGAATTGATTTTTGCAAATGGGGAGCAGGTGCAAGTGGATCTAGGTCACCTGGCCTAAGCCCTGCCCACCTGGCGCCTTCCAGGCTGCCACTCTTTCACTACTTAAGAAGCCCTCTAGCCTCTTTTCCTTTTCAGATGGGGAGCAGGTGCGAGTAGATCTAGGTCACCTGGCCTAAGCACCACCCACTTTCTTAGCCCTGCCTCTTCCTTCCATCTCTTAACTCTTAGATCAAGGGCATCTCGCCCAGGCATCCAAAGTGAAGGGCGGATGAAGAAAATGTCAATTCCTGTTCGGACCAGGAGGATCCAGGGCCCGAAACAATGATCGGACAGCAGGTAAACATGCACCAACATGTGTTTATTCCCTTTGTTGTTTTAGGGATTAATTATGTAGACACAAGAAATCACATGTATTTTTAAGGCCTGAACATGTAAAGGAGTGTGCCATTAGGTCAAAGGAGTATTTTTATAGAGCACACACCCAGATTAGTATGATTTTCAAGAATAAAGAGTATTTTAGATTTCTTGCAGGGTTTGTTTAGATGAAACACTCATGAATAATTGCAAGCAGGCTGGGAGCTGACAAGGAGAAACAAGCAGGGCCTGGCACAATTATTGAGTACGATATGGATTACAATTATGCATGATGAATTGATTTATTAGGAGTAGAGAGAAGTGGAATTTGGAGATATGAAAAGAGAAGACATTTCTCATGAGATTGGGGAAAAATAGAGATAATTAGGTTAGGGTCCTTGTCATGATACGATAGGAGGGGGAGTGATACACACAATCTAGTGGAAGTACATGCAATTAATGGAACACAGGCTCAATTCAAATAAAAACACATGTATGCAGTCAGAGAAGGAATTTCTTACTGCAATAGGAACACACACACACAAACTCTTGCTTTAAATAAGGAACACCTGTTAGTAACATTATGTCCAGCTGAAAAACAATATAAGAGTAGCTGGATTTTTGGGGACTATATATGGAAGAGAGATGGGGATACCTTGAATTTACAGGCTCAAAGGAGACCGGATGGGTGCACACTATAAAACTTCATATAAGAATGGTAAGGATTCCTACTGGCAGGGCCAGGTAGAAGAGTATGCATCAAACTCCCAGAAGGGGTAATAAAAAAAGACGAGAATACATCCGCTAAGGCAGTAGAGGAACAATGTACATAGGGGGACGAAATAAAAGTACACATATGTGAGGGATAATATGTCAAGTATAAGTTTGTGTTGGGTTTAATTAAAATAAGATAATAAACAGTTAAAACTAAAGTGCTTAAGAAGTTCCTACCCAAAAACCTGACGTCAACCCAGGGGGTGAAATAAAGAAAAAAAAATGAATGATTAAAACAATATAATACTGGTTGATAGAAGGTGTAAATAAAAAGGGACAAAAATAACATTGTTACAAAAGGTTGATGGAAGATGGTGTGGATACAATATTTTGATTTTCAAACAATGAGCAGCAATGGATGGTGCCTGTTTAAATTGATCTGTGTAGTATATTTGATAAAATAAATACAATTAATGAAAGGCCAAGAAGGTATGAACGGCTAAGATTGATCTAACAGTATGAGAGAACTTCTAGCAGAATTGCACAAAAGAACATATGAGTGTAAGTAACAAGAACATAGTTTATGTGAAAATGTTGATTTATGTATTACAGATGAAAAAAGATTGTCATTTTTGGAGCGCAGGAGTAATGTCTATATGGCCTTAGCAGAGTATAGCGATATAATGGGAAGAAACATGGTAAGTACTAGTAGACAAGTAGAGAAAGAAAAAGGTAAGCACAAGTGGACACAGCAAGTGTGTGAATAACCGCATTAATCATTATCAGGAGAAAGAGTACCCAGGTAAGTACGGAAAAAGGTAGTAAGGGATACAGTCTTTTAAAATAGATTACATTTTTCCCAAGAAAAGTGTAAATGGGTGTGAGCACAGAATAGTGCACATATGCGAGTATGGTTATATCTAATGAAGAGAATGAAGAAGACTGATGAAAGGTGGAGTAACCTTTTTGTAATCATGACAATAAGGAATGTGAAATATGTACATGCACTTTGCATGCACTTAATCGGATCAGTGCTTATTTCCAAATACCATGGGTAGAAAAGATTAGTGAAGAAAGGGCAATAAAAAAAGGTAATTATGTCTAAACAGAATACAGCAAAGAAAGAAGAGACTGCGGTTCCACACCAGCAGGACGACGACTACAAAAGTACAGAGATTTTGTGCCTTATGGTCTCAGGTCATACACACACCCAGGTATCAGTATATGGGATATATTACTCACCGTAATCGTATTACTGATGTTTGTATCTGCTTAGATTCACATGCTGTGCATAGGCCGACATCTAGTGGAAGCTGCGGAGTATTACAGTTTGTTTTTCAAAACTCGAAAATGTGCGTCGACAAAGGGAGTGCCAGTAATACTATCCCTAGTGTGACGTCCACTGTACCCATGATCCCTCACACGTGCAGGACCCTTAGATTGTATTTTTTCTGACATGAGGTAGAATGAGGAGTAGCCAGAGTACAGATAATCCAAGCAGATAGATAAGACTACAAGCATCCATGCACCTTCTCTCAGAGGGGAGGAAGGGCGGGCGCATGTGAATCTAAGCAGATACAAGCATCAGAAATACGATTACGGTGAGTAATATATCTCTTCTGAGGCTTGTGGAATCTGCTTAGATCACATGCTGGGCATAGATTAGCGAGCAGTGTTAGAAGAAGGAGGTGGGATGTGAGAAGGGTCATGAGCAAACAGGTGTCTTAGGACCGCTTGTCCCACTTGAGTATCTGTCTTGGAATGAGTGTCATTGCAGTAGTGCTGAGTAAAGGTATGAATAGAGCTCCATGTAGCTGCTTTGCAAATGGTATCAAATGGTACATTTGCAATGAAAGCCAGAGAGGCCCAATGCCTCTTGTAGAGTGGGCTCTTGGCGTAAAAGGCAGAGTCTTTTCAGAAAGGGAGTAGCATAGCTGAATACAATTGACTATCCACTTGGAGATGGCACCTTTAGAGACGCAATCTCCCTCTCTACCTGTAGCTACGGAGACAAACAGTTTGTCTGTTTTTCTTAGCGGCCTAGTCTTGTCTACATAGTAGACGACCGCTCTTCGCACATCTATCGTGTGCAGTTTCACCTCAGCAGAGCTTTTGGGTTCTTGGAAGAAGGCCGGAAGCTCAATGGACTAGTTAACGTGGAATTTAGAAATGAATTTAGGTGAGAACCTAGGGTGTGTTTGTAGAACAAGTTTATCCTTATGAACAGTAAAGAAAGGATCCTGCACTGACGGCCTGAATTTCACGAACCCTTCTTATGGATGTAATGGCTACTAAGAAGGCAGTTTTATAGGTCAGGTGTTTGAGACTTGCTTTATGCATGGGTTCAAATGGTGGGCCCATGAGCTTAGCAAGCACCACATTAAGGTCCCATCCTGGTGGTGGGTTTGAAATTGGACGGTGGAGTCTCTTTACCCCTTCCATGAAGGTTTTAACCACTGGTACTTTCCACCATGACACCTTGTTATGGGAGGTGGTGTAGGCTGACAGCGCCATCAGGTGTACCTTGAGTGAATTAAATACCAACCCTGCATCCAGCAGGTGGAGCATAAGGACCGAATTACACGGCTCAATTCTGCTAGAATACCTTAAGAAGGGGACCTGACCACAAGGATTAATTGTGAGAAACGAATCCAGGTTATTTCTAGATAATAAAAACTTCATATTGCAGTGGAGTTATATTGCTAATAGATGCGGTAGGGACTGCGTGATCCTGATCATCGACACTGCTTCAGAGACAACAGAGAAAATCCTAGTTGACCTGAAAACATTGGAAGAGGCGATACAAAAATTGGTTCCCCTGGATGCTTACAAAAAAAGACTGGACACTTTATTGATGGAAATGTCGGCCTTTAAAGATGACTGAAAGTCTGGAGAATGAATAAAGACCTCACTAACATTTCTCATGAAAAAGCCTTTAAGTACACACAAGATAACTACTTTCAGAACATGGCCTCAGGAAATTCCCCACAAGGAGCGCAGAAAAAAGTACAATTTAGTAACACTTCTTTCAGTTCGAGCAACGGTAGCTCCAATGGAGATCCGACTCCAAGACAAGGTCAATCTAATCGTCGTCCTAGAAATTCTAAAAACAATTACCGAGGGAAGAACAACTAAAACTGTGATGCCCCTCAAAATAAAGGCAGAGCTCCGCCAACTGCACAGCCTTTTTTAGAGAGCAACCCAGAGGACTGGGAACCAAGGGTCACCCGGAGCATGCCAGCATTATGCTGAATCTCTCCGAATACACACCAAATGAAGATGAGACTCAAGTGATTGAGAAAGGATTGGGTTTTGTACCCACTAACAAACATGACCCTTTCAACTTTAGACAAGAATTCTTCGTCTTCATGAGAAAAATCCATCTCTTCCAATTTTTTGATGGCATTGACTCCGAACCAGACAACTCGGACTCTAAACTACATAATAAATCCACATTCAGTGTCCCTACTCAAGTACATACTGCAGAGGCCAAGGTATTCCAGAAATGTGTTCTCCATGATTTAGAAGAACTAGAGAAAAAAACCAAGAATAAGAAAACGTTTATGAACATGACCACACGGGAGAAAAATGCAATGCAAGCTCTACTGACGAATGACAAAATTGGTATCCGAAAGGCCAACAAGGGTGGTGCAATTGTACTACAAGACAAAGAAATACAAACGCGAATGTAACAGACAATTACTCGATTTAGAACACTATCGGCATCTGGAAGGCGACCCGACCGACAAACTCAAGGAACTAATCAGGCTAAAAGTTGAAAAAGCTAAACAAAGTGGATTACACCAAAGGAAGCGGAATTCCTCAAAAGCCAAACCTTGAATCCCCCAGTTCTATACCTTGCCTAAAATCCACAAGTCTTTAATTGATCCACCAGACAGACCCATTGTGCCGGGTGTAGAATCAGTACTTGAACCACTTTCCAGGTTTACCGATACGTTTCTCCAACCCTTGGTTCACAAAATGGCATCATACATACAAGATACCACTCAAATGATCAAACTAGTGGAAGATCTACCCTTTGACCCTGAAACCGAAATACTCTTGGGCCTCGATGTGGTAGCTCTGTATACGAGCATCCCACAGAGAGAATCCATCGATATGTTAGAAGAGGAATTACTGAATGACCATATAGTGGGAAATACCCCTCTCTTTCATCCTGTGGTGCGCCGAGATGAGTCTTCAAGAAAACTATTTTCATTTCGACATCGACTTTTACCAACAAATTCAGGGCACAGCGATGGGGGCTACACTAGCACCGATCATTGCCAATCTATATATGGAATCTTTTGAGCTTTCCAAAATCTTCCATGCTACTAATCCATTTGTTAAGAACATTATCAAATGGAAAAGATATATAGATGACATTTGTCATCTGGAAAGGCTCGGAAACAGAACTTCAAAAGTTCCTCATTTGGATTAATACCCAAAATCGGTTTCTCAAATCTACCTCGAACTCAAGTAAGGAAGAACTTAACTTTCTGGATATAACAATAACAGACACGCAGTCGAAAACATTGTATCTCAGACCATACAACAAACCAACTGACCGTAATTCAATGCTTCACTACGAAAGCTTTCGCCCTAAACATGTGCGGGATAATCTGCCATTGAGTCAGTTCTTGAGATTGAAAAGGAATAGCTCTAATAAAGAGGACTTTCAAGCAAGTGCTATCAATATGAAAAATAACTTAGAACAAAGGGGCTATCCAAAACAAATAACCATGCAAGCCTTAAAAAGAACCAGAAACAACCATTGCGAATCACTATTGGAATACAGGGAACATAGCTCACGGAAAAATCAAGACAAAAAAATTAGTATTTGTGAACACCTACAGCGACATGTCAAATCAAATCAAGAAAATTGTTCTAAAAAAATGGCACGTCTTGAGCAAAAGTGAAATACCAGTCCCTAAACCGGTGGTAGCATTCAAACGCAGCAAAAACATTAAAGAGTACATCACCAGGAATGACATCACCACCAGAACTGAACAGCAAAGAAGCATTACAGAGACCTGGAATATGCCTCCAATTACTGGTCATTTCCCTTGTGGTCATTGTATCTACTGTAACTCCACCAAAAGAAGTACAGAAGTTAATTTGGGTCTTGGCTCCCCTTGGAAGCAAACTAAACATACCAATTGCAACACCAGTATGGTTATTTACACCATCTGGTGCCCTTGCAAGAAATTCTACATTGGGAAAACGGACAGAAAGGTGAAACTAAGGATAGGCGAGCATAAGAGCTGTCTCAGAAATAAAACTGCCAATGCTCCACTGGTAGACCATTGGATTGAGTTTGGACATAAAACCGATGACTTGCAATGGACAGTTATATACAAACTAACGCCTAGTCCTGACACCAATAGAGACAAACGACTGCTTTTCAGAAAAGAACAACAACTCATTTTCTTAACCAAAAGTACAATCGTAGGCCTTAATGAGAAAATTGATTGGCTTAATATCTGATACCGAGTTGGAGAGAGACAAAAGTGCCCTTTGTGATTGTGATCCATTTGATTATGATGTTGTAGCCCTACCCCATTTCACCTTTGTGCGAATTACAACTCACAATGACCCAGGCGACCAGCCGCCCCGCGTTCCTTAGTTGCTTTTACCCAATGGGTTTATGGGTGGAACTACCCCAGCTGACAGTTAAGCAGTTAACTGTAATCCAGCATTAGAAGAGGTGATCGCTCCCTTACATAAATTAACAATTTTAAGTGGCCTAATGCATGTAAGCAGTATTCTTGTGGTGATTACAGTACGAGTACGTAGAAAGTTGGAACATGGACCTACCAACGTGTGAGACGATCATACCTGAGTGTTTCACATCAAAACATCACAGGACTCCACATAGAATTTAGATTGGTCCCATAGCGCCGTCCCATTGCGCCAACACGTTTTTCACCACATGATAAATCACATCATGTAGGCGCGCCAATCGCTATAGGAACATAGTGACACTTCCCGTATTTAAATGAGCATAGGATGTGCTCGAATGCATGCATCCAGCCACACCTACATTCGCATCAGAAAGATGACGTCGAACAAGGAGAGGAGAGACCGTGTTAAGGTAAATGGTGGCTTCCAGCCGTAAGATCTTGAACTGAAGGGCTTTTAGTTAGCTCGGAGGTAACCCGCCTTTCGCTGTCTATTTTCCTCCAGCGTTTCGTTGTCATAATACCTCGGCGCACGATAAACCGTGCAGTTAGAAGCACAAAGAACGGAACAGCCTTTGGCCTCTGGGATTCCCGTATAAACATCGGATCCCGCATGAAGGTTACCCGTGCACAACCAAACGAGAATTTTTTCGTTCTGAGGTAATCGCCTAGCAGTCTTTGAAGAGTAATGGAAGCCCTGTGGTTACTTTCAGACTAGGCCTAACGCGATGTTGCATGTTTTTAATTCTGTTTTTCAGAATAATCTATCGCTCCCCACATGGGGTTCGGGTGGACTAACAGCCAGCAGTGAGGATTCCAACTCTCTGCATCTTCTTGCCCCCTGAGCAAATTTGGTGTTCTGGCTTTTTGGACCATCCCATGGATGGTAAGCAAGTGTATGTGTTAATTAGCACTTTGCAAACACCATCTGATTGTGCCAAGTTCCGCCAAAGAGGGACAGAGACTTGTTCTCTGGAGCTACAATTTGATATAGCTATAGATAGGGGAGGTTAAGCTGTTTGTTTTCGGACCCCTGAGACTGCCTTTACGCTGGCTTTATGTGTTGATTTAAAGGACACGTTGAAATTAGCCAAATTGAGTTAGCAATTGCACTCGCTACTGGTAAATTATATACTGGTTTATGTTGGCTGGGACATTAGGACAACTGTTCTAACCGTCCCTTCTTGTTTTTTCTTTTTCCATAGGTATCAAGTGGATTCAACTATACTATAAGTGGCACATTGATTTCTCGCCATTTTGTATAGTTTTGTGTAGATAGAGCTGAAATATTAGAGACCCAAATAATGTGTTGGTCTTTAGGTTTCAACTTAAATAGCGCCTTGAGACGCTATACAGTGCACTGTAGACATCGACACGACAGTTCCCTGACGAATTTCCCTTGACTGTTTTCATCCATTCCTTTTTTGGTGCGATTGACGGAATGAAACATGATGGATGATTGTATGTTGAAAAGGGTGTGTGCGTAAAATGTTGAATGATAGAATGCCATTTTGTTTGAGTTAACCCTGTGTTGCCAAAATCATTGCGTATTTTGCACTTGCACCAAGACACTTCGAGTACAAAATACCTCAAAATTTGGAGGACAGTTACCCTGTTCTACCTCCCAAACCCTAGACTAGCTGGTGGTTGTTTTTTCTATGTTGTTGCACTGATATTCTTCCTCGATTTTTATCACTGTTGATTGTCTTTGCGTACATATTTTTATGATTGACTTTTCTCTTATCAATAAAAAAGTATTTATATTTTTTCTAGAAACTGCCTGCTAATTTAATTAAATTGGGTAGTTCACAACCACGTTGTTGATCCTTTGGTTACCTGTGTGAAAAGCAAACAAGATGCCTGTTTGATCTCATTGTTAAGTACTAAAGGTTGTTGACCTTCATGAGGGTGGTCAATTACAGGATTCTTTTCCCTTTTACCTCCTTTTTTATTTGAGGGAGCATGAAGGTGACAATAAAGGAAGGAGTGCATTCAACCGGGTTGATTTGCTTATTCTGGCACCAGATAACAAATCTTTTCCATTTATCAAAATAACAGTGCCTTGTGTTGGGTTTCCTAGATTCCTTTAGGATGTCCATGCACCTCAGAGGTAAATTGAGGTGTCCAAACTCTATGACTTCAGGAGCCATGCAGCCAAGTTCATTGAGCTGGGTTGAGGATGCACTGTTTGACCTTGGTGCTGGGATAGTAGGTTGTGCCAGTTCGGGAGTCTGATGGGTTCGCACACTGCTAGTCTGCGCAGGTGTGGGAACCACGGTTGCCTCGCCCACATGGGAGCAACTAGGATGAGCGTCATCTATTCCCTGTGCATCTTGTTGACCACTTTCCTCACGAGAGGAGTTGGTCGAAAAGCGTAGGCAAACATCCCTGACCAGTTCATCCACAGGGCGTTCCCCTTGGAGTCTGGCTGGGGGAACCTGGATGCGAATCCTGCGCATGGTCTGTTTCCGCTTGTGGCGAATAGGTCTGTGGGACCTAAAACCCACAGTAAGAGGAGATCTTCCACGATTTCTCTGTGCAGACACCATTCATGTTCTTCTGGGAGTGGATCTCTGCTTAAAGAGTCTGCTAGTGAATTGAGATCCTCTAGAACATGTTGAGATGACAGGTAAATGTTCCGTCTGAGTGCCCATGTCCAAATTTTCTGGGCAAGCCTGGACAGATTTGGCGAACGAGTCCCTCCCTGTTTGTTTCTGTAACACATCGCTGTTGGAGTGGGATTACCTCTTGGAGAGTAGTCATTCAAAATTTTTGGGGCTTGACATATTTGTTTGCAGGGCGTAAGTCTAATACTGGGCGCATTGTCACTTTATTTTTTGGAACAAGGAAGTAAGTTGAATAAATGCCCTTGTTTATCTGGTTACCCGGAACGAGTTCTATTGCGTCCTTTGCGAGAAGATTGACGATTTCCTCGAGGAGGATCTTTTGGTGGTCCAGGGAACGTATTTTCTGTTGTGGAGGGTGGTTTCGGGGGCGCTCTAGCAGTTCGATGCAGTATCCTGCGGACACTGGACAGCACCCATCTGTCTGATGTGATCCCTTCCCATGCTTGGGTCAAGTTGGAAATGCGGCCCCCTACTGGGGATGCATGGGAAGGGACCATGAGAGGAACGTTACTGCTTTGCGGGAGGCGTACCACCTCTGCCGGGGCTGTCTCTACCTCTAGCATGGCTCCTCTTGTTACCTCTGCCGTAACTTTGGGTAGTCTGCTGGTTGCCACCCCATGATGTAGCCTGTCCCTGTGCATAATTGGAGCCCCTCTGAATTTTGGCTGCGTGAACTACAAAAATTACTATTCCCTCTTTGATTAGGGGGCTTATTCGTCAACTGTCCCAGGGACTTTAGATTATCATACTTGTGTTTGGCAGTTTTCAGTGCGTCCTCTACCGCTTTGCCAAACAAGACATTCGGCTCCACCAGCATGTCAATAAGGGTTGCCTGGGTCTCGGGTTTAAACCCTGACTGTATTAGCCAAGCGTGCCTTTTAATAACAGTGCTCTCTGCTCTAAGCCGGCCAGCATTATCTGCGGCGTCAAAGGTGGTCTTCAGGATGCAACCCGACACGGCTCTACCCTCCGACGCGATCTGGGCCAACTGACCCTTTAGTGGTTCCGGTGCGGAGTCAATGAGAGCAGCTACCTGCTCCCACTGGTGGCAATTATAGCTTGCCAGCAGAGTGGTGGTGTTGGCGATTCTCGCTTGCTAAGCGGAAGTGGAGGCTACCTTCCTTCCTAACCCCTACATTATTTTGCTCTCCTTGTCTGGGGGAGCCTCAGATGATAGCTGTGTCCCCGCTCTCTTTCTGGTGTTAGTAATTACTAAGGAATCGGGCTTCAGTTGACCTCTTATGTAAAGAGGGTCTGACTGGGCGGCCCTGAACATCTTCTCAATTCTTGGGTTCACAGCACTGGTAAGATTAAGAAGGGAAGGATCAATTATACGTTGGATTGATTTGAGAATAGGAATGGCTTGAGCAATGGGTTTCTTGTCTCCCACTAGCTCTTCTGTGAAGTCCCTCTCCTCTTGTGCCCCCTGAGTGTCAATGCGGAACTGCTCTGCCGCTCTAGCCAAGACCTCATTTAGCAGGGGCTGGTTATCTACTGGAGAGTCGGTAACCTGAGGTTGTTTGTGAACAGGAGAGTCTATATTGTAGATCTCGGCAACGGCTTCCTCCTCCCCATCCTGGCGCTCGTCATCTCTATAATAATCTACCCCTGTTTGGTCGTCCAACATTTCTAAGTCTGGATACTCAGTATATTGTTGTGGATCCTCGCTATACTGTTGATAAGGCTGTATGTAGTAAGGGTCTGAAATCAGGCCCTGAGATGGAGTCTCAAACCGAGGTTGTTTACTAGGGGGCCGAGGGTCCCTGGATCCTGAAGGAGTAGCGCTGTCTGGAGTGTAACTGAGGAAATGTTCTGGTTTCTTGGAGTAGAAATCAGCCAGGGAACACATTCTCCTCATTACCCTCTCTATATCTTCACTGCTCCATTCACTGGAGGCCAACATCTAGTGGAAGCTGCGGAGTATTACAGCTGTTTTTGAAACTCGAAAAGGGACGTCCACGTGGCGTGCCAGTAATATTATCCCTAGTGTGACGTCCACTGTATACCCATGGTCCTTCACACGTCGAGGTCCCTCAGATTGTTTTGTTTCTGACATGAGCTAGCATGAAGTGTGCGAGAGTACAGGTGTATCCAAGCAGATCTGCATCAGACAAACTCATAAAGCATCCATGCACCTTCTCCCCAAGGGGAGGAAGGGTGCGTTGCATGTGAATGCAGATACAAGCATCAGAAACACGATTACGGTGAGTAATGTATCCCTTCTGAGGCTTGTGGAATCTGCTTAGATTGTTACGCTCACCTGGCTCCCACAGGGGCGTCGATGAGAACTGGACAGCTGCGGTCTCCACCAATGTGACGCGTAGGGCCGAGATGACGGACTGGCCCACCCAGCTTCGTTTGCTTGGCCCGTAGAAATATTCTTCTGCAAATGGAGAAAAGGAATTAACCACCCGTGGAGTTGAGCGTTAACCCCCCCACTCCCGCTGATCTCCCCACTGATCACCTTTGATGTCCCCTCTTATAGTCTCACCTGATGGTTTGAAAAGATGAGCTCTACATCCTGCATTGAGCGCAGGGGCACGTAGATAACCAGTTGCTTCACTGGCTCGAAGGAATTGGTGAGTTCCAGAACAGTATTGACTCTGAGATTCCCGGCAAGAGGCCGTAAGTATGTAATTCGCAAGAGTTCAAATGTCTGACTTTCACTCTGTCCGATTCCTTGCAGGTTGCAGCTTGACCCTAGCGAAGAGTTCCTCGTGGCAACCGGTAATATTCAGGTAAGGATTTGTATTATCCAACACAGTTCGATAAAATAATGTCAATATGTAACCTGTTGCTTTCTCCCTTATTCAGGTGCTGAGAGAAGGTGTGACGTCTCGGGGAATAATGCCTCCGGCGGTAAAAACAGGTTAGTCTATTGTGGTGATGAGGTTTCCCCTTGTTTGTCCCTTTGTTTCACCTTGCTGTCCTTTTGTTTCCCCTTTGAGGCCAGGGTTCGGCGAGAATGCAGTGGAAGCTGTGCCGACCCGCGAAGAGGAATAGTACCCCTGGTGGCAAAATCAGGTAAGTCTATGGGAGGTAACTAATATTGCCTCTGTGTATTCCCTTGGCTCACCTTGCTGTTCTCGTCTTCCCCTTAGGTGCCGGAGTGCGGCGGGAACATGCAGAAGAATGCGGTGGAATGTGAAGATGCTGCGAAGGCCGGTGAGTTCAGCGCGGCGCCGCAGCAGGCGAGGCGACGCGCATAAAATAACTTCTTTCTTCCAGCTCGAAGGCGCGATGGATCGGGAATTCAGGTAAGGATCAAAGGTATTGCTCTTGTTCTAACCTCTTCTCTTCCTTTCTCCCTTTTTTGTAGGAGCTCCGGACTCGAGGCGGGCGTGGCAGAAGACTGGATTCAGACTTGCAGGCACGGTGAGCGTTACACTGCTTGATGCAGAATAACGCGAAGCGTGTGCTGCTCTTCGGGCGTTGTTTAAATAGCCTCCAAAGTAGTCCCAGGTAAGTATTCCTCCCCAGCCCCACTCAAGTAAAAAAATAGTCCCTAAGTAAAGTAGTCCCTTCCAAGCCTCTTTTGGCTTGGAGCTCTTGCACCATGGTCTGCATCAGGTACGTTTTAATCTATGAGCCTGGCGCCTATGGCGCCAGGACTGACTCTCCACATGAGCCTGGCACCATAGATGCCAGGACTGCACCCAAATAGCCACTAGCAGAGGTTGCAGAGGTTGTTGGACTTGCTTGGAATGACTTGATGCCTGCTTCCAGGGTTGCTGGACTTGGTCTGGGTCCCCGGGGGTAGGCATCATTACAAGATCACATGCTGTGCATAGATTAGCTAGCAGTGCTAGGAGGTGGTGGTGGTGGTGGTGGGTTGTGAGAAGGTTCATTAGCAAGCAAATGTTTTAGAACCGCTTGTCCCACCTGTGTATCTGTCTTGGAATGTGCCTGAATGCAGTAGTGCTGAGTGAAGGTTGTGTACTGAGCTCCATTTAGCTGCTTTGCAAATGCTGTCTAGGGTGACATTTGCAATGAAAGCCAGAGTGGCTCCTGTACGCCTTGGGGAGGGAGCTCTTGGCGTGAAAGGCAGTGTCTTGTCTGATAAATAGCAGTGTTGCATACATCTGACTATCCATCTGGAAATGGCAATCTTGGAAATGCGGTCTCCTTCTCTGCCTGGTGCTACGGAGACAAACAGTTGGTCTGTTTTCCTAAGTGGTCTGGGTCTTGTTTACATACTCCATACATCAAGTGTAGGGAGTTTTACCTCAGCTGAGCTGGTGGGGTTCTGGAAGAAGGCCAGTAGCTCAATGGACTGATTTACATGAAATTTAGAAATTAACTTAGGGGAAAACCTAGGATGAGTGCATAAAACTAGTTTGTCCTTGTGAATGATAAAGAAAGGATCCTGCACTGACAATGCTTGTAATTCACAAACTCTTCTTATGCAAGTAATAGCCACTAGGTAGGTCAGGTGCTTAAGAGTTGACTTATGCATCGGCTCGAAGGGTTCTCCCATGAGCTTAGCGAGTACTACTTTGAGATCCCAACCTGGCGGTGGGTTAGAAATGGGAGGGTGGAGTTGCTTTACTCTCTCCATGAATGCCTTAATGACCGGTAGTTTGCACCACAATACTTTATTGTGGGAGGTGGTGCAAGCTGATAAAGCCGGCAGCGGACCTTTATAGAGTTGAAGACTAACACAAACTAGCAAGTGGAGCATATAAATTAGAAAGTGAGATGGAGTACATTCTATGGGGTTTATTTGTTTAGACTGGCACCAAACTACAAATCGAATCCACTTGTCGAAATAACAGTTCTAGTGTTAGGTTTTCTTGTTTCCTTTAGGATGTCCATACACCTCTGTGGCAGGTTAAGATGTCCAAACTATGACCTCAGAAGCCACGCTGCCAAGTTCATGGACTGAAGTTAGGGTGCACTGTTCCACCGTGCTGAGTGAGTAGGTATGTCTGACACGGGAGTTTGATAGGATCGCACATCGTCATTTTGCGCAGATGTGGATACCATCGCTGTCTCGCCCACATGGGAGCAACTAGGATGAGCGTCACTTGTTCCCTGAGAATCTTGTTCAACACCTTGTTCATGAGAGGAGTGGGCGGAAGAGCGTAAGCAAACCTCCGTGACCAATTCATAAAAAGGGCGTACCACTTGGAGCCTGGTTGGGGGAACCTGGACGCGAAGTCTCAATATTGCTTGTTTTCACTTGTAGGGAACAAGTCTAGCGTGTGGTAACCCCATTGTGAGAAGAGGTGATCTACGACCTCTGGGTCTAGTTGCCATTCGTGTTCCTCTGGTAGGGGATCTCTGCTTAGAGAGTCTAACGTATCGAGTTCCCCTGGAACATGTTGTGAGGATAGGAATACCTTCCGTTTGAGTGCCCATTTCCAAATCGGTTGTGCAAGTTTTGACAGATTTGGAGAATGAGTGCCCCCCCGTTTGTTGATGTAGATACAGGGGTCCCCAACCTTTTGTGCACAATGAGCAAAATGTATATATCAAATGAAATGGTGAGCAACATTCATTTTTCGACAGAACATATCTGTGCTCAGTCGGCAGAAAAATTAGAAATGTAATAAACTAAAGACTGCTAATAGAACATATTCATTTGCAGCTATCTAGAGCACTTGCAATTTTAGTAAAATACATACAAGGCCTTTAAATTTTTTTTAAATATATTTTTATTTTCTGTAACAAATATAGCAGAAGCATCATCTATAGCATCTGAAAGGCATATCACAATGACAGGATGAAATAAACACCCAACTTCCCTTTCCCCTCTCCCCTTCATCCCCCCCACCAAGACCGCGGTAAGTCAATGGTTCTCACGAGTTCAAAACGCTTGGATCGTCATCTCCATCTAGTTCCGACTCAGGTGGCTCAGGATGAAGCAAAGGTACTGTTAGGGCCACCCAGCGTTGTAGCTCCTCGCTAGAGTCCAATCTCTGCACCTGAATCGCTGTCTCCCATGCCGCTGTTTCAGCCATGATCCATTTTAGAAGGTCGCCCCACCATACGGGTATAGGCGGGCCTCTGGGGCTTTTCCAACTCATGGCTATGCGCCTTTTTGCTGTGATGTATATGAGGTCTTTGAGCTTGTTTGGTGGTTTGTTATTCCTGCTCCGCCTAAACCTGCCCAGGATACATGCTGAGGGGTCATCTGTCTCAATGTCAATGTCTGCCCCGGCCACCCTTTCCTTTACTTGCAGCCAAAATTCCCCGAGCACCGGGCAGCCCCAAAACATGTGCGCTACGCCAGCCTTGGGTTCACTGCATTTGGGGCACAGTTGGATGCCAGCACCAGTGAATCTAGATATAGCTTCCGGGGTGAGGTATGCTCTGTTAGTGATATACATCTGGATGAGCTGTAAGCGAGCGTTACGGGAGACTTTCTTGTGGTAGTGGGTAATGTCACCCTAATCGGAGTCTTCAAAACCAAAGCCTAGCTCGGCCTCCCATTTGTTCCGGCTTTTTAGCTCATCCGCAGTGGAGCCCTGCAGTAGGGCCTCAGATACGGGAGGTCTCGTGGCCCCCTTCCGCAGCGTTCAGGATCATTTCGATGCATGCGTTTTCCTCCCTTTGGTCAGCTGCCACAGGCCACCTGCTACTGAAGGCCCATGTGACCGCTCTGTGCAGCAGAAATTGCCCGGTGGGGAGACCAGTGGTGTCACATAGGTCGGGAAAGGGAATGAGTTCTTGCTCCTGAATCAAGTCTCCAAGCGTGGCCACACCAAAAGGTTCCCATTGTGTAAGAGTCTCAAGCTGCCCCCAGGGTTGACTGAACATGAGTGCTGCAATAGGGATCTGTGGGGAGTACGGGTCTTTAGGCCCTACCAGTTTACAGGCCCTTTCCCAAAGGCGAATCCCAAGCTTGGCGAGGTAAGAGCAGTATATGAGGGCGCCCCTTCCAGTCCAGAGCAAGTCCCTGAGCAGCAGCTGGGGGAGGGCAGGCTGAAGAAGGCGAGTATCTATTGTGTCCTCGTCAGCCATCCACTGCATCACATGTCTCAATTGACTAGCGAGAAAATATAGTTCGAAGTTTGGGATCTTCAGTCCACTCTTCTCGTATGGCCTTTGGAGGGTCTCTAGTGCGACCCTCTGTCTGCTACCCCCCCAAAGGAAGCCCCTGCAAAGTTTGAGGTCTCTGAAGAAAGCAGGAGGGATGTTATATGGGACGTTGGTGAAGGTGTGTAGTAGGCGAGGGAGGGCAACCATTTTGAGAAGGCCCCAGAAGTCCATGGACTTTGAGAGTGAGTCTTTGGCCCTGACAGTTTTAAGGATATGTTCTGTAGCGGGGTTCCTGTGTATAGTTATTACTAAATATTTGAAGGAGGTTGTTTGCCATTCCAGATCAAGAGGGGGGAGAGACCCATAATTTTCACTGTGCAGCGCGGCTAGAGGGAAGAGACAGGATTTACTCTTGTTGATCTGGATCCGGTGTGCTTGTGAAAGCAGTCCAGAGTTTCCAGAATATAAGGTAGGAGGTGTTCGGGATCCTGAAGGTACAAGGGGGTGTCATCCGCGTACATGGAGATGAGGTGAATCGCCCCGTCAATTTGAATGCCACCGTCCCCGTATTCCTGTCTCAGGTAGGCTGCTACAGGCTCTGCAGCGATGATGTAAAGCATGGGGGAAAGGGGGCAACCTTGACGGGTGCCCCTGCACAGGGGCCACTTATCGGAGTAAGTTCTGTTAGTGCATACCCTAGCAGTGGGGTTAGCATAGACTAACTTTGTCAATTTTAGAAATACAGGGCCAATCCCCATTTTTGCCATAGTGGCGTATAACCAGTCCCACCTCACGGAATCGAAAGCTTTGGTGGCGTCCAGTGACGCCACCGAGTTTCTGTGGTCTTCCCTCTGTACAATAAATAACATGATGCAACCTCCGCAGGTTTTCAGTAATGGAAAGTCCAGGGACGTAACCAGTTTGGTCTTGGTGGATCAACAATGGGATCACTCTACGTAGTCTGTTAGCAAGCAATGCCGTAAGGATCTTGCAATCTACGTTCAGCATAGAGAGGGGCCTATACGAGCCACACTCGTTTCCGTCTTTCCCTGGTTTGAGCAGAGGTATTATCACGGCCTCACTCAGGAAGTCCGGAAGGGAGCCACGCTCTAATGCTTCGTTGTAGACTTGAGTCAATATGGGGGCGAGCGTGTCCTCGTAAGTCTTATAGAACTCCTCAGGGAGGCCGTCAAAGCCCGGGGTCTTCCCGACAGGCAGCGATCTGATCACCATCTTGACCTCGTCTGGGGTAATAGATTCGTCAAGGGTCTCGGCCATATGCGAGTCCAGTTTGGACTCATCGATCCCTGTGTCATCGGGGAGCGGGGTTTCGGAGTACAGGTTGCGATAGAAGTCGGAGAATACCGAATTTATTTCTTGCTGAGTATGCACAGTATTGCCATCAGGTGTGACTATTTGGCAAATGGGTGGTCTAGGAGTTTCCCTTTTATAAAGCCATGCTAGGAGCTTCCCCAGTTTATCCCCCAGGGCGTGGATTCTTTCTGTGTGTTTGCCATGACTTAATTTGCCCAAGGATTCCCAATGGGTTAGGCAAGTTTGCTTAAGTTCAGTGATTCTGCATAAATGATCGGGGGATGAGTCAGCCTTCGATTCCAGGACCCCCAGGTCACTCTCAGCTCGTTCCAGCAGGGCTGTGATGGATCTCTGGGCACTCCCAACCGCTGCAATCATCTTGCCCCTCATAACCACTTTATATGCCTCCCAGGTGGTGCTCATGTATTTGACTCTATTGAGGTTGAGTTGCCAATATTCTTCAGAGCTATCCCTTATGTGTTCTCTGAAGGCAGTGTCGAGAAGGGCTTCGGCTCTCAACCTCCACGTGGGTATAGGGGGTTTAGGCGGGGACACCTCCCAAGTAATCAGCAGGGGAGAATGGTCTGACAGCACCCGCGGCAAGTAACGTGCATCAACAAATGCGGATTGGTGTGCTTGGTTTAGGAATATGTAGTCCAGCCTGGTGTGTACGGCGTGCAGCGGGGAATAAAAGGAGTACTCGCGGTGTTCCGAGTGCTGGTCCCTCCAGATGTCACGGAGTTGTAGCTGTTGGACTAATTTGGACAGGATTTTGGCCGGGGGAGAGGGGCGATCATGTTTTGAGTTGGATCTGTCCAGTGTGGGGTCAAGGGTACAATTATGATCACCGCCCCATATTATGATTCTGTTCATGTAAGGGGTGAGCCGTGTGTAGAGAGAGTGGAAAAAAACGGTCGCGTCATGGTTGGGTGCATAGGTGCTAATTAGACAAAGCTCCTTACCTTCGATAGAGCCGCAAACCACTACCATCCTCCCCTCATTGTCTGATTTGGAGCTAATAAGCTTAAAGGGGACTGTAGGGGCAATCCAAATTAAGACCCCCCTGGCATAGGAGGAGTAGGCGGAACCCACTAGGGTGCCCCGCCAGGACTTGGACAGGGCTTCCAACTTCTTGGCAGCCAGGTGGGTTTCCTGTAACAGGGCGATTCTGACCTTGCATCTCCTAAGGTAGGATTGAACCCGTCTTTTTTTGACAAAACTATTCAAGCCTCTAACATTCCAAGTGACGATCTTGACACTGTCATCCATTGGTGCCGTGTGGCTAGACGTTTGAGGCTATCTGAACTCGGGGTCCAGTTGGTATAGCAATGTGTATAAAGAGTTCCCGTGGTCTTGGCGATTTCAGTACGTGGTACCCAACTGTAAAGTAACTCCACGTTCCCCCCCCCCCCCTCATAACTTCAACAGTACTTAACCATAACATAACTAGTCCAGCGAGGTTTCCCCCGTTCTGACTGTCCCGTTTCCGCGCCATGTGACCTAAGGTCTCTAGGTGCCCTACGGGCAGGTGTAATGCACCCTAACTTCTTCAGGAGGCCTGAAGCAGGAGCTCTTCGGTTGTTGACTTGTGGTGGGGGTCGTCCGACTCCCATGCAACTCCAAAGGGAATCAGTGTTGCTGCGGTGCGTCCCAGTTTCCGTGTGGATCCAGCTCCATAGCTGGGCGATATGGGTCACTTGGGGTGCTGCTTCCGGGGCCTGCGCTCTCTAGGTTCAAGGTCTGGGAGCTGTTCTCCGTCCATCCACTTGTTGGCTTCCGATGGCGTATCGAACAGCAGCGTTTTGTTGTCGTGTAGCACTTTTAGTCTGGCTGGCCGGGTAGAGAAGCATGTAGCGTAGGCCTGCGTTCTTCAGTCTTGCCTTGGTGGTGATGAATTGAGCCCTCTCCATTTGGACCTGGAATGTGTAGTCCGGGTATACGGCCACTTTGGCAGAGTCCTTTTGTATACGGCCACCTGACCTTGAGAATGCGAGGATCGCCTCCCTGTCTCTGTAACTGACTACCTTGGCTATTATGGGTCTGGGTGGAGACCCCGGGGGTGGCCGTTTGGTGAGAGAACGGTGTGCGTGCTCAATGGTGAAGCCCTGTGACATCTTCCCAGCCCCAATTTCTTGTTTTAGGAGGTTTTCAATGTAATTCGTGGGGTCACTCCCCTCAATGCCCTCCGGTAGTCCGAGGAGTCTGATATTGTTTCGGCGCGCCCGCCCTTCCGCCTCATCGGCTCTGTCCTCCAAGTTTTTCACCTTTAGTACCAGAGCGTCCACATCGTGAAGTATCTGGGTTTTTGCCTCCAAGTTTTCACAGACCTGGATTTCCAGCGCCTCGGTTCTGCCTGCAATGGCGCGGACGTCCTGTCGCAGTAGGTTCAAATCAATTGCCACAGCATCGATTTTGGCCTCCATGGTCCTCTGTAGAGCCTTGATGGCTTCCATGAACTGTGAGTTCGCTGGTTCGTGGGTCTCCCCGTGCTGAGCTTCGGCACCGGTGGTACAGGTATGCAGGCTGGCCGGGCCGCCAGCCGTGAAGGTCTCCATGGTGGTTTGCCTCTGTCTACTTTTGTTGCCTTTCACGTACATTTCTCAATGGGCAGGCGGGTCCGCAGGCGTGTAAACTGCGGTGTTTTGTCGAGGGCAAGACCACCAAAGTGAGTTGGCTGCGGTCCTCTGGGCCAAGTGCGCCGTGCTCTTAAACTGTGGCACAGGAGGAGCCACCAGGCCTATAGTCCATTGCGCCCAGGGCCAAACGGCCTTCCAGGTCCAACTTGGGTCCTTCCTCTATCTCTATATCTACCTGTGGTGCTTCCCAAGGGTCTAACTTCTCTCCCTGGCTGCTCAACCAATACCTGGCACTTCTTGCCCACTGCACTGCTGCTCTTTGCCCCAACTTTCAGTGCTATGCGGTTGACACTCAACTAATTTTAAGGCTCCCTTCCACCACCTTCTCTCATCTCGGACTGTCATCCAGGAGTGGTGTGCCGCCAATGATCTCTGCCTTAATGCAAGCAAGACCGAGATTCTCCTCATCGGCACACCTGCTCCCTCCTTTCCTGTCACTCTCTGGCCGGCTTCTCTTGGCCCTCTTCCTGCACCCACCTGTGAGGCTAAAAACCTGGGGGGTCATCTTCGACTCCACGCTTTCCTTCTCTCCTCACATCTCCGATGTCTCCAAGAAGTCACACTACCAACTGCACCTCCTCAGAGGTATTCTTTCATCTCCCCCCACCCCCCCCCAAGAAGCTCACTGTATCCAGAGCTCTGGTTCTCTCTAGGCTGGACTACTGCAACAGCCTCTTTCTAAACCTGCCTGCCTCTACTCTCTGCTCTCCGCAACTCATCCAAAACAGGACTGCAAGACTTTTACTTGGCCTCAAGCCCAGGGATCGTATCTCTCCAGGACTGAAATCTCTGCACTGGCCCCCAGTGGCAGCGAGGATTACGTTCAAAACCCTCTGCATTGTCCACAAGGCCTTCTGGGGCCTGGGACCTCAATAACTTCCAACTCCCTATTCCTAAATATCTTCCTTCTCATGCTTTTCGCTCATCCGCCTCCAACTCCCTCAGGGTCAGTCGCTTCTCCAAGCAGCGAGTTGGTGGTAGATCTTTCTTCTGCTCGGGCCTCTCTGGGACAGCCTCCCTGCCTCTCTAAAACTTGGAGAACCATCTCCGGTTCCGGAAGCACCTCAAGACCTTCCTCTTTGCTTCTGCTTTCTCTCCTCTCCTCTGCTGATCTCCGGGCTGAATCTAAAACTGCACTGGTTACCTGGCTACCCTCCGATCTCAGGCCCAGGTCCCCTACCCACCAGTTGCACACCTGCACTGCCCTCCCCTCCCCCACCCCCAGCAATCCTTTCAATTGGGGACGGTTTCTGTATCCCTACAGCCCCTTCTAGCACTTGACACCCGATGTCTGCACTTACCCTTGCCACTAGCTGGCGACGCTTATTGTCTTTATTTTACTGTTTATCCTATGTACTGCACTACCCTTTCCCCCGCACTTTTTCCCCGTTCCCTCCCTCCCCTGCACTTGCATGATCTCAATGTCACCTGGCCTAGTAGGATCTTTGTCTCCGTCTTCACTCTGTTCCCCCTCCCCTGCCTCGTCATGCCTTGAAACACTTGTGTATAGGCGTGTTATAAATGCCATATCATATATCAAAGATGATATCAAACAGCCGGGCGGGCTGGTTTGGGATGCCTACGCTCAACAAGGAGGCATTGGAAAAAATTACTAGTTCACAAGAAATTAAGATATTCTCTCAAAACTGTTAAACAGATCAGAGGCCACAAACATAATTGTCAGTTTGTTTGAATCTTTGGGTAAAACTATCTGGGACATAAATATTGGCAAACAGGATCTCCCAGTTCAGAAGGTCCAGGTTATAGAAAGGAATGCACCATGGTTTGATGCAGAATGTAGAATCTCGAAAAGAAAAATTAAACATGATGCAATGAGTGGTGTGTACACGGCAGGTCAGATTTATAGTTTCAAAAGAAACAAAAAAAAGAATGTATTAAGTAATAATGGAAGCTTTTTCGAAGGAAATCGTATTAATTTAAGTTTATTGCAACTTTCGAGACAGGCATTATGCCTTCTCCTTGGACAAATAGCCCTTGGGCCCTTGGACCACCAGCCCCCTCCCCCCTTGCTGGTGTCCTTACTGAAAATCTGAAAATGGCCAGTAAGATATTCTCCAAATGTTTGCTGCTCAGACTGGAGACGTGGGCTCAAAGTAATAGATCTTGAAGCCCTCGGTTTCAGGGGAGGGCTTAAGTACGAGGACCACTGCTCCACTCTGAGCACCATCATAGAAAAATATGGTAAGGTTAAGGGAGGAAGATTATTTGTAGCCTTTTTCAGATTTGGAGAAAGCATTGGATTTGATTGATAGAATCATATTGTGGCGTAATTTACATTTTATTGGGGTCCTTAATGGTTTATTAAGTCTTGTTCAAATGCGATACGCAGACATCTCTGCGTCTGTCCCATATACAAGAAAGGGGAAGAACAAGTTACTTTCTTACCTGGTAACGTTCTTTCGATGGGATGGTCCGACGACGTATTCCATATCTATGACATATAATCACCACAGCTGTGCTGCTTCGGAAACTTTTTTCAGCGTCTGCGTCCTGCGTCGATGATGTCGATGCGCCGTCGAGGACCTCCTCCGACGTCATCCGATGCGATAAGTAGGACGCACGACGCCCGTAGCCTCAGTTGTAGTTATTTTCCCCCAGAACGTGTGACATTAGTCAACTGCCAGTCAGACACAAAGCCTTACGGAACGTAAGCTGTAATCGCAAAAGAAATTCTGCAGCGGGGAAGGCAGGGCGGGAGCGATATGGAATACGTCGTCGGACCATCCCATCGAAAGAACGTTACCAGGTAAGAAAGTAACTTGTTCTTCGAGGGGATTGGGTCCTCCGAAGTATTCCATATCTATGACAGACTCCCAAAGCAGTACCAGAGCAAAGAGGAGGGAAAGAATTTAGAATCAAAATTTAGAATAGCCAATCAAATAGCAGAGCAAAGGACCGCCTTGCCAAAGGCCAGATCCTGTCCTCGGATGGAATCAAGGGAATAGTGACGTACAAATGTATGTACTGAAGCCCAGGTGGCTGCATCACAGATGTTGCGAATAGGAACACCCCTCTGCAGGTCAGTAGATGCAGCCATACCCCTGGTAGAATGGGCCCCCAAGCCAGCCGGTGGGTCCTTACCCGCCAAGCGGTAACAGTCCGAGATGGCCAAAATAATCCAGCGAGGCAAAGTCTGTTTCGTCACATCTTGCCCCAAACGCTTTCCAGCGTAACCAATAAAGAGTTGATCGTCCACTCTGACCCGGGACATGCGTGAAACATAAAAGCTTAAAGCTCTCCTAGGATCAAGCCTATGGAGCCTCTCCTCTTCCTTACCAGGATGCGGAGGAGGATAGAATGCCGGAAGAACAACCTTCTGGGCCAAATGAAATTCCGTCACTACCTTCGGAAGAAAAGAAGGACGAACTCTAAGGACAACCCTGTCCTTGTGAAATACAGTGAAGGGTGGCTTAACTGAAAGTGCCTGTAACTCACTCACTCTGCGAGCGGAAGTAACCGCAACTAAAAACACAGTTTTCAGAGTTAACAGCCTCAAAGGGCAAGAATGTAAAGGCTGAAACGGAGCACCCATAAGAAACTTAAGAACAAGGTTCAAATCCCAACCGGGCACCAGGAAAGGTGACGGAGGGAACACATTAGTGAGCCCTTTCAGAAACTGTGAAATTTTAAAGTAAGAACACTCTTCAGACGAGCACTTAAAGATGGACAGCGTCGCCAGGTAACCTTTAATGGTACCCACTTGCAAGCCCCTGTGGGCCAAAGAAAGTAAAAAGGACAGAACCATGGGGATGTCACATGCAAAAGGATCCACATTCTGAACTCTGCACCAGTCGCAGAACTTACGGCAACGGTACAGAGACTTTGTTGCTGGCCTCCGGGCCGAAAGCAACACCTCCATCACGTCTTCAGGGAGGTCCCAATCCTTACACCTCAACCTTTCAGAAGCCAAGCGTGAAGGTTGAGGGATCTGACCTCTGGATGGAGAACCTGACCCCCCCCCTCCTGTGAGAGCAGATCGTCTCGGTAGGGAAGACGACGTGAAGGGCAGATGGACAAGTCGAGAAGGTCCGGGTACCACGTCCTCCGAGCCCACGCCGGGGCAATGAGGATCATCCGGGAACCGAACTTCCGTAACCTCCGCTGCACTTGCGGGATGACGGGGACTGGAGGAAACGCGTACAGCAGCGGGAATGACCACTCCACCACGAACACGTCTCCTAAGGCTCCTTTTGGAGGAAATTCCCGCGAGCAAAACCTTTCGCGCTTCCGGTTGACACTGGAGGCGAAGAGATCCACTTTTCGGGGTCCCCCAAAGGGCGAAGATCTCCAGGAGAATCTCCTGAGCCAACTCCCACTCGTGAGAGATCGCGCTCTGCCTGCTCAGAGCGTCCGCCGTCACGTTTTCGTCTCCGGCCAGATGAACTGCCGAGATCGAAACTTCCTGCTAGATGGCCCAGAACTCTAGCTGCATCGCCTCCCTGCACAGAGGAAGTGACCCTGCCCCCCCCCCTTTTTGTTGAGGTAGTGCATGGCCACTGTGTTGTCCGTCAGGATCAGGACACTCTTTCCTCGCACAGTCGGCAGAAAAGCCTTCAGGGCTAACCTGATGGCCCTCAGCTCCAACAGATTGATATGGAGTCTGGACTCTGACGGAGGCCAACGACCGCTGACTGTCAGCCCGCTGGCATGAGCTCCCCATCCGGTGAGGGATGCATCCGTCACGATCGTCACCTCTGGCCAGGGAAGCCAAAACGGAGCCCCCTTCATCAAGTTGCCTTCGACGGCCCACCACAGAAGGTCCCAGGCCACCGAGGGCGGCACTTGAACCGGGTCCGACATCCTGCCGGAGGACTGCGACCATTGCGTCTTGAGTGCCCACTGCAAAGATCTCATCCGCAGGCGAGCCTCTGGCACCAGAAGAATGCAGGATGCCATGAGGCCGAGCAACCTCAAGAACTCGAACGCTGGGAGCGTCTGGGCATGCTGAAACTTGTGCACCATCTGCTGAATGTGAAGAGCCCTCACCTGGGGAGGAAAACACTGCCCCAGGGAAGTGTCGAGCACTGCTCCGATGTACTGGAGAGGCTGTGTTGGCGTCAAATGGGACTTCTTTAAATTGAGGGAGAAGCCCAGCCTGTGAAGGGAGTGGCAGGTGACGGACAGATGATCCAGGACTTGCTCGGAGAGCTCCCCCTGATCAACCAATCGTCCAGGTAGGGGTAGACGTGAATCCCCCCTTGCCTGAGATGCGCTGCCACCACCACCATGAGCTTGGTGAAAACCCTCGGGCGGAGGTCAATCCGAACGGCAGGACCCGAAACTGAAAGTGCGAGTCGACAACCGCGAACCTCAGGTACTTCTTGTGCTTGGGATGGATCGGCACATGGAAGTAAGCATCCTTGAGGTCGAGAGACACCAACCAGTCCTGAAGCTGAAGGGCCTGGAGGACTTGAGAGAGTAACCATCTTGAACTTGTCCTTCCTGAGGAGTTTGTTCAAACCGCGCAAGTCCATGATGGGTCTCAAACCCCCGTCTTTCTTCGAAATCAAAAAATAAGGAGAATACCATCCCTTGTTCCTCTCCGCTACAGGCACCAGTTCTATGGCGCCTTTCTCCAGCAGGGCTTGAATTTCTTGCGCAGGGAGCGGATCCGGACTCTGCAAAGAGAGGTTCCCCGGTGGATTGTCGCGAGGCCTGTGCCGAAAGGGAAGACAGTAGCCGTGGGTTAGGATCTCCAGAACCCACACATCTGAAGTAATGGCTTGCAACTCTACAAGATGCTGTGCAAGCCTTGCCCAAACCGGCGAACCATGGGACATGGCCTCATGACTGAGTGGGAGCGGCTGTGGCGTTACCTGAGGGCAAAGAGGCAACTGCCAGAGTGGCCTTGGCACCACGGGTACCCTGTCGTCCACCTCTGGTACCCCTGCGTTGGCCTCTTTGACTGCTAGCTCCTCTCGCTTTATTGAAGGACGAGTAATAGCGAAATGAACCACCCCTCCACTGCTGTCCCCTAGGACGAAAAGGCAGAGGTTGGCGAACTGCAGCGACCAACGACTTCGCTGCAGCTTTTGAGGTCTGCAACCTCTCAAGGCTCTCGTCAGCCTTGCTGCCAAAAAGGTGTTCGCCGTCAAAGGGCATGTTGAGGAGCCGGGACTGCACATCAGGAGCAAACCCCGACTTCCGCAACCACGCAAACCTGCATATCACGGTGCTCGCCGCCATGGACCTACTGACGCTTTCAGCTAAGTCCAAACCCGACTGAACGGACTCACACATGGCATCCTTACCATCCTGGACCATAGCAAGGAAACCATCCCGTTCGTCCCCTTCAGGAACATGTTCAGCCGCTAACGCAACACAGTTCCACAGAGTGTTTGTGAAACGAGACAAGGCACAAATGGAGTTGGTCGCCTGAAGCGCCATACCACCAGAAGAAAACACTTTCTTCGCCCAGCCATCAAAACGTTTGTTGTCCCTATCAGGAGGGATGGTAGGGTACGACGCCTGCTTTGCCGGGGCCGTGCCCGCCTGCACCACCAAACTCTCCAGAGTGGGGTGCCTGGTCAAGTAGCAGGGGTCGCTACTGGCTGGACGGTATTTTCGCGACAAGGATCTGCCCACCACCGGGAGACTCTCCGGAGCAGTCCAAGCCGTCGCCACCCTTCTCTGTAAAGCCATATGGAACGGCAGAACCGGGTCAGTTGGGGGACCAACATCAAGGATGTCCGTTAGATCATCCTGCACAAACTCCCCTGGGGGAGCAGACCATCCCAAGTACTCAGAGACCCTAGCTATAAGGCGCCGGTACGAGGAATCAGCATGAGAGCCAGGCTCAGGCCTACAAAACTCCACCTCCAAATCGTCAAACTGACTATGGCCTGAGACAATATCATCTGGAACCGGACTAGGAACCAGGCCATCAGAATCCTCATCCGCCTCTGAAATATATTCCAGGTGGCGAAAAGAAGGCACCCGAGAGTGCTTGCTCTTAACCAGAGCCTTCCTAGGGGGTTCCCCCGTGCCACAGGGTACCTCCGACACGAAAGGCGGCGAACAAATCGGCGCCGGCGTCGAGAGAACAGGCATCGGCGCCGAGAGGATCGGCGTCGAGGAAATCGCCGTCGACATCAGATGCAGCGCCGCCAGCATCGGCGGCGTCGACACAGCTCTCGAAGCCAGAGCGTGTCCTTCGACGACCTGAGCGTCGACGGCTTCGACGACTTCCTCGGAGCCAGAGCCTCGAGAAAGCCTGTCGACGCCCTTGACGCCTCAGACGTCGATGTCTTCCTCGAAGACCTCACAGGTGCACACGGTCTCGAACGCGTCGAGGACCGGGACCTGGAGTGGGTACGTCGAGACCGACTCTCCTTGTCCGAACGGGACCTCTCCCGGGACTCGTGCTGACCACTCTTGCGAGCGGTGTCTCTCGACCTCTCACGACCGACCACACTCGGGGGCGCGGATGGCTTAGTACCCTGCGACTCAAGAATCGCCAGCATTTTCTTCCCGAAGGAAGCCCATTCCTCCGGCGTCGCACGGCTGGTGGGGTAAGCAACGTGCCGGGCAGAGTCATCCGAAGAGGACCTGTAAGACGGCCGGTGTCGGCGCTTCCGAGAATGCCTCGAAGAGGCTGAGGAGTGGCGAGACCGACTCCTAGAAGGAGACCCACGAGACTTCCGACGATGACGCGGAGAGTCACCCCTCGAATCATCTGTCGAAAGCCCTGCAGACCTCGACTTCCGGGGCTTGGACACCCGACCTACCGACAACTTCTTCTTACGTTCACGTAAGGCTTTGGACGTGAGCGACTGGCAGTCGATACAGTCATCCGTGTCGTGGGCCTCCCCGAGGCACCAGAGGCAGGCGTCGTGCGAGTCCGTCACCGACATCTTGGACCCACACTCCCCGCACTTCTTGAAGCCCGGACGCGGGGTCGAAGACGAAGTAGAAGACATCTTCCCACGAAGGATTTTCACAAAAACGAACAGAACTCCAAAGAGTCGAGGCGTTAACCGAGATTCACGAAGCAACACGTTCGCGGAAAAAACGGAACTGAGGCTACGGGCGTCGTGCGTCCTACTTATCACATCGGATGACGGAGGAGGAGGAGGTCCTCGACGATGGCGCATCGACGCAGGACGCAGACGCCGAAAAAAGTTTCCGAAGCAGCACAGCTGTGGTGATTACATGTCATAGATATGGAATACGTCGGAGGACCCAATCCCCTCGAATTATACATTGTTTGCCAACCAATTAAGGTGAAATGCAGGGATGTCAGTTGGCCCCAATGCATTCATTTAAGGCTGACTCTAGTACTTCTCTTGGGAAAGTTAATCCACCCCCTCTGAAGGGGAAATTTTTCGGACTTGGCGCCGGCAGGATTTCAACAGTGTCCGATAAACAAATTACTATTTTGGGAGCTAAAGTTTGAAATTAAATATATTAAAACCAAAAATTGTGTTAACTAGGCATTTGGATTAATTAATTGGCTTGTTAATTTAAACGTGTTAACAGTAACTGGATTTGAAGATAGGGCAAGTTAATAATGAAAAATGCGGCATGCATTTTCCTTATCTGCCCATTCTCCAAGTGCCAGATTGAGTGCCATATTGAGAGAGTATCAAACGATGACAATCTTTCAACTAGGACACTATGTAATAAATATAGGTACACTAAAAGTAATATTTCTGATAAATGTAATGCATGGTGGCATCAAGCATAAACTTGACTTGTACAAAAGCAGTACATGCAAATTGTTAATAAAGGCCGTTGGATATGCGTACCACTTATTTGTCCATTATGCTCCTGCTAGCTATACAAAAGGAACATAATAAGACCATTTCCTTCAGGACACAAACATGGTTCAATTATTTTGCTCATTAATACATTTGTCAGCTGCGCAAAGTATCTGAAGATGACCGTGTTTTAACAAAGACACTGCTTTAAAAAGTAAGGACATTTACTGAAAAATAATGTGCATGGTGGCAACAAATTTAAATCTTGCATCTACAAAAATAAGCCAACTGGAACCATAGCAGGCTCATTGGGCAACATTCTCGCACAGTCCAGTACTCTGTCCTGGCTATAATGCTACTGAGGTCTCATTCCTTCAGATCCTCCTTTTAGGCCTCCACAACATGGCCCAGAGCAACTGGTGAGCAACAATTTAGGGTGCCGTGAGCAACATGTTGCTTCCGAGCTACACGTTGGGGGATCACTGGAGTAGCCGGACGCCTCTTCAACCGACGTGCAACGGCCGGGTACGGATTCATGCCGACGCCTGTGCTGTCTATCGACAGTCAGGGCCCGTCATGTGGCGATCGGGATTGCGAATGCCCACAGGACAGTGAACTTGTGGACCTTTCCCTAGACGTCGTGCGTGAACCCTTAGTCAACACACGTGTCGAGTCTCGGAACTGGGTTGTGTGCTTAGTGGAGGTAGGGGTTGTGAGAGCACCCGTGCCTCCGGATGTCGTCCCCATAACAGGAACGCTGGCCTGTCTTTTAGGGTCGGGGGCTTGTGCTTGGGAAACTAATGTCTCCCCTTTCTCTGTCTGAAATAACGGCTTCGCTACCATCGCTGAAGGTCCCTTCCACATCTAGGGTGGCCTCGGCCTGCATATTGTGGTGGGCTGAGCGTTTCGTCTTATGGTCCTTCGGTTTGAAGAGTCTACAGGCTCGACACCTCGACGTGATCTCGTGAGAGGCAGAGGTTGCACACAAGGTGCTTGTCGACCCAAAGAAACTTTTTCCTGCAACTTGGACAGAACTTGAAAGGGGTCTTATCCATGATAACACAATCATACCTAGGCAAATGTAATGTAGGAAAAGGGGAATATATATTTGCAATGACTACCTCCCCCTCTCCCTACTGCGTCGGCCAAAGCCTGGTGCGGCCCTCCCGGGCCAAAGGGATTTCTCGAAAGGATCTTCGACGATAGTCTTCCTTCACCGTAGTCGAAGAGGATCTCCATAGTCAGTGATTAAAGGATAGGAAGATCTAGCTGTAATTATATATAATCAATGGCGATATGCCGAACAAGGAACTCTGCTATTGTGCGGTCTACGATGGTGGAGAAAAACAATCTGAGGGACCTAGACACGTGAAGGACCATGCATACAGTGGATGTCACACTAGGGATAGTATTACTGCTACGCCCTGTCGACGTCCCTTTTCGAGTTTCGAAAATAACTAATACTCTGCAGCTTCCACTAGATGTCGGCCTATGCACAGCATGTGATCTAAGCAGATTCCAAAAGGAGATTTATATATATATATGGGATACATTACTCACCGTAATGGTATTTCTGATGCTTGTATCTGCTTAGATTCACATGCTGTGCATAGGCCGACATCTAGTGGAAGCTGCGGAGTATTACAGTTTGTTTTTCGAAACTCGAAAATGGGCGTCGACACAGGCGTGCCAGTAATACTATCCCTAGTGTGACGTCCACTGTACCCAAGATCCCTCACGCGTCTGGGATCCTCAGATTGTATTTTTTTCTGACATGAGGAAGCATGAGGAGTAGCGCGAGTACAGATAATCCAAGCAGATAGACAGAAAGGTAAGACTACAAGCAATCATGCGCCTTCTCTCGGAGGGGAGGAAGGGTGGGTCGCATGTGAATCTAAGCAGATACAAGCATCAGAAATACGATTACGGTGAGTAATGTATCCCTTCTGAGGCTTGTGGAATCTGCTTAGATCACATGCTGTGCATAGATTAGCGAGCAGTACCCGAAGAAGGAGGTGGGATGTGAGAAGGGTCATGAGCAAACAGGTGTCTTAGAACCGCTTGTCCCACTTGTGTATCTGCCTTGGAATGAGTGTCAATGCAGTAATGCTGAGTAAAAGTGTGAATAGAGCTCCAAGTAGCTGCTTTGCAAATGGTGTCGAGGGGAACATTTGCAATGAAAGCCAGAGTGGCCCCAATGCCTCTAGTAGAATGGGCCCTTGGCGTAAAAGGCAGAGTTTTTTCAGAAAGAGAGTAACACAGCTGTATACAGTTGATAATCTACTTCGAGATCGCGCCTTTAGAGACGCGATCCCCCTCTCTGCCTGTAGCTACGGAGACAAACAGTTGATCTGTTTTCCTTAGCGGTCTGGTTTTATTTACATAGTAGAGGACCGCCCTACGCACATCAAGGGTGTGTAGTTTCACCTCAGCTGAGCTTTGCGGGTTCTGGAAGAAAGCCGGAAGCTCGATGGACTGGTTTACATGGAATTTAGATATAAATTTAGGTGAGAACCTAGGGTGTGTGCGTAAAACCAGTTTGTCTTTGTGGATAGTAAAGAAAGGATCCTGCACTGACAGAGCCTGAATTTCACTGACCCTTCTTATAGAGGTAATGGCTACTAAGAAGGCCGTTTTATAAGTCAGGTGTTTGAGACTACTTTTATGCATGGGTTCGAAAGGGGGGCCCATGAGCTTAGCTAGCACCACATTGAGGTCCCATCCTGGCGGTGGGTTAGAAATAGGAGGGTGAAGTCTCTTTACTCCTTCCATGAAGGCTTTAACTACTGGTACTTTCCACCACGATACTTTGTTATGGGATGTGGTGTAAGCCGAGAGGGCTGCCAGGTGTACTTTCAGAGAGTTAAAAACCAAACCTGCGTCCAGCAGGTGGAGCATGTATGTTACAACGTTGGAAGGAGTGCAATCAACTGGGTTGATTTGTTTATTCTGGCACCAAATAACGAATCTCTTCCACTTGTCAAAGTAACAGTGCCTTGTGTTTGGTTTCCTGGATTCTTTTAGGATGTCCATACACCTCTGTGGTAAATTGAGATGCCCAAACTCTATGACCTCAGGAGCCATGCTGCCAGGTTCATTGAGTTGGGTTCCTGGTGCACTGTTTGACCTTGTTGCTGGGACAGTAGGTTGTACCAGGCTGGGAGTTTGATGGGCTCGCACACCGCCATCCTGCGTAGGTGTGGAAACCATGGTTGTCTCGCCCACATGGGAGCAACTAGGATGAGCGTCATCGATTCCTTGTTCATCTTGTACACCACCTTCCTGATGAGGAGTTGGTGGAAAAGCGTACGCAAACATCCCTGACCAGTTCATCCACAGGGCGTTCCCTTGGGAGTCTGGCTGGGGGAACCTGGATGCAAATCCTGGGCATTGTTTGTTTTCGCTTGTGGCGAATAGGTCTATAGTGGGGACACCCCACTGAGAGAAGAGATTTTCTACGATATCTCTGTGAAGGACCCATTCGTGTTCCTCTGAGAGGGAGTCTCTGCTTAGGGCATCCGCTAGGGAATTGAGCTCCCCTGGAACATGTTGTGATGACAGGAAGATGTTCCGTCTGAGTGCCCATATCCAGATTTTCTGGGCAAGCTTGGACAGATTTGGCGAACGAGTCCCTCCTTGTTTGTTCAGATAGAACATGGCTGTCGTGCTGTCCGTCCGGATCTGCACCGACAAGTTTAGCAGATGGGGCTCGAACGCCCGAAGCGCTCGGAATACTGCCAGAAGCTCTAGCAGGTTGATGTGGTTCTTGGCTACTGAGTGAGACCAGAGACCCTGAGCTGTGTGGTGGAGATGGTGAGCTCCCCACTCAGTCAGGCATGCATCTGTAGTCACCACTGCCTGTACTTCGGGATCGTAAAAGGGTTTTCCCCTTGCGAGATTCTTTCTTGTCCACCAGTGTAAGCTCAGTACGAGTGTTGGCGAAACGACCACTAGATCGTCCCACTGACCACTTGCCTGAGACCACTGTTTCGCCAACCATTCCTGCATGGGACGCATGCGCAGACGCGCGTGGGGGACCAGGTAAATGCATGACGCCATCATGCCCAGTAACCGCATTGCTTTGCGTACCGTTATTTGTTGACCTGACTGATAATGTGGAATTTGCAGTAGTATATTCCGAATTCTCTCTTCCGAGGGAAAGGTCAACCCTTTTTGAGTATCTAGGATTGCTCCTAGGAACTGTTTTGAGGTGCTTGGCACCAGACTTGACTTCTTCTCGTTGATAGAGAAGCCTAATTCGTGGAGGAGGTCGATAGTCCTCTGAATGTTTGACCTGCAAATTCCTGGGGTTTCCCCCGTTATGAGCCAGTCGTCCAGATAAGGGTACACTGGGATTGCCTCCCTGCGTAGGTGTGCAGCTGCCACCGCCAGTACCTTGGTGAATACCCTTGGTGCTGAAGCTATCCCGAAGGGCAGTACCTTGAATTGGTAGTGGCGACTGTCCACTTTGAAGCGCAAGTATTTTCTGTGCGCTGGGAGCATGGAAATATGAAAATAAGCATCTTTCATATCCAAGGTTGCCATGTAATCCCCCCTTTTTAGGAGGGGGATTACCTCTTGTAGCGTGGTCATACGGAATTTCTGGGGCTTGACATACTTGTTGGCAGGCCGTAAGTCCAATACTGGGCGCATTGTCAAATCTTTCTTTGGCACAAGGAAGTAAGTTGAATAGATACCCTTGTTTACCTGGTGTCCTGGGACGAGTTCTATCGCGTCCTTTTCTAGCAGAATGGCGATCTCCTCGAGAAGGATCTTCTGATGTTCTAAGGAGTGTATTCTTTGTCGTGGAGGGTGGTTCCGGGGACGCTGCAGTAATTCTATACAATATCCCGTGGACACTGTTGACAGCACCCATCTGTCTGAGGTGATCCCTTCCCAAGCCTGGGTGAAGTTGGAAATGCGTCCCCCTACTGGGGTTGCGTGAGAAGGGACCCTGAACTGAGCGTCACTGCTTTGGTGGAGGCGTGCCACCTCCCTTGTTGGGGCTGCCTCTGCCTCTTCCACGACCTCTCTTGTTACCCCTGCCGTATCTTTGGGTAAACTGCTGGTTGTTGTTCCATTGTGTACCCTGTCCTTGGGCATAGTTGCCTCTTTGTGAATTTTGGCCGCGTGGGTGACGAAAATTACTGTTCCCCCTCTGGTTAGGGGGTTTGTTGGTAAGCTGGCCAAGGGATTTGAGAGTCTCGTACTCGTCCTTGGCATTTTTAAGTGCGTCTTCGACCGCTTTCCCAAACAATAGATCGGGTTCCACCGGCTTGTCTATTAATGAAGCCTGGGTTTCTGTTTTGAACCCCGACTGCCGTAACCACGCATGTCTTTTGATAACAGTACCTTCTGCTATCAATCTTCCTGCGTTGTCCGCAGCGTCGAAAGTTGCTTTTAATATGCAACCAGACACGGCTCTTCCTTCTGCCGAGATCCGAGCCAACTGGCCCTTTAACGGTTC